>NC_140437.1:2405000-3605000 GCF_965140295.1 Lepidochelys olivacea | reverse complement strand
GGTATTTCTATTCAATATCAGCTTGCATGAATGCATAACTGCTGATAACCCATGTGACTTAAAGCAAACAGGTCTTCAAGGGCTAGACCTGAGTGAAAGTTTTTATCTGAAACTTTTTTCTGCTGAAAAATGCAAATTTGGGCTGACTGAAACATTTTTTCTGGTTCGAAATGACTTTTTGTTTGAATTGTACCTCAATTTTATTTTTAAAAAGGCTAATCTCAAAAACAAAACAAAATATTTTGTTTTAGTGTGAACAAAATTTGTTCAGTTTGCTGAACATTTTGAAAAAAATTATTTTCAGGCCAACCTGAAGTGATTCTCCTGCCCCTCCCCCCATTTTTCAGTTTGGCCACAAGATAGAAACATCTGGTATTTGGACAGCTCTGTTAAGGACCTTATTCGTCACTCTTTCAGTTTAATTATTTCTATTTTGCTCTGATCTCAGTGACCTCCTTGGCTTCCAATACACAAATGATTTCAGGTCTGACCTTCCTCCATGGGAATAGATTGTGCCTTTAAAGGGGCATAGGCTGTCACTTCTTAATCATCACACCAATGAGTGGCAAGTGACTCTTGGCAATTATGTGGACAGGAGTTACATGAAGGGACTCCAGTCACAAAAGGTCCCCTCCTCTTTCTTTGCCTGCTTGTTGAAGCCAGGCATAATATGATGAACATCACCTCCTCTCTTAGGCTTAGTGGACTCATCTTTGGAGTTGCTATTGTTGCAAGTGATAAAGATTATATTTTCTCTTTTAAAAACCTCTTTATTATATACCATATTATATACCATAAGTTATGTTAAAAGCATGGCCGGAGTGGGGAGCCAGAGGCAGCCAGTCTCTAGCTGCCTGGTTTTCTTGTCAATTTCACAGCTCCAGCATGGAGTCCTGAAATTGACAAGACAGCCAACAGCCCATGTAAGTAACACAGTGTCTACACAGACACTGCCTCACCCTAACTACACCAGCATAAGCCTTATGCCTCTCATGAAGGTGGAGTTATGATGTCAGTGTAGTATGGTACTTAATTAAGTGGTAGCAACACTGTAGTGTGTACGCTGCCTTACATTGACCTAACTGTGTAGTGGAGACCAGACCTGAGTTGTCCCCAAGGTCCCAGCTTTAAAACCATTAATTGCTTTAAAATAACCCAAAGGAGCACTGCCGACAGCAGCAAGGGATTCAGGAACAAATAGCAGTCTGTCTATTACTCTGTAAATGAAGGTACTACTGGAAATAAACACATACAGGTGCTTTAGCGACAGCAAGCCCTCCAGTGAATCTTTCTGCAGTTTGCTTAAGTCATTGTCCTTGAGAACTCTGAAAACACAGACAAAATGGTATTTTACTTGCTATACCAACAATAATCAAGAGAGAAACAAATCTCTTCAAAAGAAAACTATGTTAAAATAATGACAGGTTTCAGAGTAGCAGCCGTGTTAGTCTGTATCTGCAAAAAGAAAAGGAGGACTTGTGGCACCTTAGAGACTAACAAATTTGTTAGTCTCTAAGGTGCCACAAGTCCTCCTTTTCTTTTTATGTTAAAATAGCATCTCTCAAAGGCTCTCTTTGTTTGCCTGGTGGTTGCCCTGAGTTGGTGCACAAGCAATCTTGTTCCAATGTTTAATTACTCAGTCTACCTTCAACTTACAGCCATTGGATCGTGTTATACCTTTGTCTGTGAATAGACTGAATAGCCCGTGTGATAAATGAAGGGGGGCGGGGAAGGGAGCTCCCTTTTATGGACACCCAGCCAGCCAGTTAGCTATAAAATCCCTATTAATAGCTATTCTCTACTCGCTTTACCTGTAAAGGGTTAAAAATGTCCATAAATAAAAGGAAGGGAGTGGACTGCTGACCAAAAGAGCCAATGGGAAGACTTGAACTTTTTAAAATTGGGAAAAAACTTCCCTTTTGTCTGTCTGTTGTTGTTCTCTGGAGAGATGGGCAGAGCAGAGACAGGGCTGGGACTATGCTGTAAAAAGCTTTGGGCCAGGTATGGAAAATCATCAGATCATACCTAGAAATTACTCATTTGAAACCCCAGATATGTGAGTAGATCAGGAAATGTCTAGGGAGACGTGATGAGTTTTCTCTCTTTTATTTCTTTTTGGCTTGTGGACTCCTATGTGTTAATCCCAGGTGCTTTTGTTTTGCTTGTAACCTTTAAGCTGGACCTCAAGAAGCTTTCTTGGTGCTTAATCCTTGTAATTGTTTTTTTTTAAAACCTAGCAAAAAGCCTAAATTCCAGGTGTATTTTCTTTCTTTTTGTTTTTAATAAAATTTACCCTTTTTAAGAACAGGATTGAATTTTTGTGTCCCTAAGAGATTTGTGCACATGTTGTGTAATTAGCTGGTGGCAACAGCTGATTTCCTTTGTTTTCTTTCTCAGCTCTTCCCCGGAGTGGGGGTGCTTGAGGGTACCCCACAGGAAGGAATTCCCAAGTGCGCATTCCTGGGTTCTAAAAGAGGTTTTTGCACTTGGGTGGTGGCAGCATCTACCCGTCCAAGGTCAGAGAAAACCTGTAACCTTGGGAGTTTAATACAAGCCTGGAGTGGTCAGTATTAATTTTTAAAATCATTGCGGGCCCCCACCTTCTGCACTCAAAGTGCCAAAGTGGGGAATCAGCCTGTTATCAAATATTTGTTCTCCATGTCGGTATTTATAGACTTATAGACTGATGGAGTCACCCCTTAATCTTTTCTTTGTTAAGATAAATAGATTGAGCTCTTTGAGTCTATCACTATGGGTATGTCTGACTTGGGCTCACGGGGTTTGGGCTCTGGGGCTGTTTTATTGCTGTGTAGACTTTTGGGCTTGTTCTGGAGTCCAGGTTCTAGGACCCTGTGAGGTGGGAGGGTCCCAGAGCCCAGGCTCCAGCCCAAGCCTGGACATCTACACTGCAATGAAATAGACCCGCACTGTGAGCCCAAGTCAGCTGGCATGGGCCAGCCCTGGGTGTCCAACTGCAGTGTAGACACACCCTATATGGCATGTTTTCCCATCCTTTAATCATGCTTATGGCTCTTCAACATCCTTCTTGAATTGTGGAGAACTAGCAGAATCTGATCCTCTGCTTGTATTTTTTCCCCTTTCATCTTTAGATCTATCACATCGCTACATTTAATGAGTTCTGAATTAATACCTTGATAGTCTGGGTACGTCACTCCTGTCCAGGACTGCATGTCTCAAAAGGTCAGGGGTGATTTTATATTTTCTCTCTTAGTTAGTCCATAAAAGAGATCAGGTCCATAACTGCTGACTAGTATTAGTTCACAAGATAGACAGGACTTCCTGCTCCTCAGACTGAAGCAAGAGAGAGAAGAGCTAGGAGGGAGAAAGTTTCCAGTCTGTCCCTGTACCTGGCAGTCCTGGTTGTGACTCCATAGATAAGATGGTAAGACCCATTCTAAACTCTTGGATGTTGACCTGGTGCTAAATTCCTCCCCCTATTCCTTTCAGCCTGTAATTTCAAGGCAGAAGTTATTTTTTTAAGTTTGAAGGAAATCAGACAGTGGAAGAAATGAGATGTGTGTGTATGTGTGTGTCTCACGTTTGCGGGGGGACTGATACTTCAAATAGGATTTGCTTTTACAGGAGCAAACGTCTCCTGTCCCCTGTGAGAATGAGAGAATGGACATTATCATCCACCATGGAGACCAGTTTTCAGCCCTAACTGAGGCGTAACTGAACCCTAAGGTTTCAGAGTAGCAGCAGTGTTAGTCTGTATCCGCAAAAAGAAAAGGAGTACTTGTGGCACCTTAGAGATTAACAAATTTATTTGAACATAAGCTTTTGTGAGCTACAGCTCACTTCATCGGATGCATCACCCGAAGGAATTCAGAAAGTAATAAAGGAAAATGACTTGTAACTGGAGTTCTCTGGTTGGCTCTGCAGAGCCACACTCTTGGAGCAGTGAGTCCTCAAGCTATTTACAAGCAGTAACTGTTGGGGCTGTGTGCATGGAACTGAACATGCAAGGTGAATCTACCGTTCTAAACCTCCCCCTTCCTTATCACACCCTGCAGCCCCATGAAAGCCTCCCAAGAAATTACAAGAATGGCTGTGGGGAAAGTATACTCTGAAAAATCCAGATATGGTCCACTAAGCATATTGTTCCCAGACATCTTATCCTGGAAAGAAGCACGCTGCTTGCAGCTTGAGATGTCTAACTGGGCCAGTCATTTCTGTCCAATTTAACCACATAATGGTGAGAACACAGCTGCAAAATCACATTCAATCTCTTTATAAAAGAACTGTAACAATTAACAACTTCTATAAAACAGTAAACTGAGCTCATGAGCACAAACAAAATGAGAAAATATATTAAAAGTCAATGTATGGTGGCTTGGGAGAGAAGGAATAACCCAAAGTCCTTCTGTAACCTTTACTCTAACATTCAGTTCCACGAGGGGTGTGTGTGCCTGGTCCCAGGGACCGATGCCAGCATGCTTCCAAGACTCAGCATGTTTAAGTATGTCTATTCAGATATGTCTGTGCCCCACTGCTCATGGAAAGTTAATTACATGCTAAATTTGAGAAGCTGCTTTTTTAGTTAGTAAGAGAGAAAATCAAACTATGCTACAATAATGTATATGAAAGTGCTTTTCTTTTCATAAACTTATCTCTAGTAAATGACACACAAATATATATAACAAGCATATGGCTTATTCACAATGGGCAATCACTTGGGTAAGTTTTTTAAAAGACATCACTAAGAAATAAAATTTAAGCAAACCTCCCTCCCCCACATGTACTTCCCTTGTTCATACTAGATTTTCTTCACTATTAAGGTGAACGCCTCTTTAAGGGCACAGCTGAGCCAATTTCAGTTTTGGATACCAACTACCTAACCCTCCAGATGCCTCTGTCTTCATAAACAATGGCATCAGAGTTGGGGGCCAATAAAGATAGCAGGGCTTCCAGATTTCACTGTGTGAAAAGATGAACGTTAGATCAGAGAACTGATTATCACCCATTCTAACATCCTCACCCATTTCTTTATCACCACTCACTCAGAACTGGGATGGAAGTATGTGTGTGTGTTGTTTATTTCCTTACAGTTTCTGGCTCAAAGACTGAACTAAATTAAATACCTGGAAAATACCTTTAGCCCTCAATATATAACATGCTAGAAAATACTCACAAATACTCAGCCCAAGGGTATCCCTTCCATACTCTTTTTTCAATGGAAGAAATAGAGTTCCCACTGAAGTCTCTGTGAAGAAATAAATGCCATTTCACTATTATATTTAGCAAATTAATTTAAAAAAACATCAATGGGAGCAGAATCTGGCCTACAGTTTATGATCATTGATGAGCTGAAAGCCCGTGTGGTTGTACATGTGTAATTCATAAAGGGTAAAAATGCCAAAAGTGGCTGAGAACTTAAAAACTGTACAGTAACAGACCACGAATTCCACTGAGGATTAGACCTGGTGATATTCCAGACAAAGAGAGCTCTCAACTGTCGCTTCACACTGACTCAGCAGACATTCTAGGCTGCACAGTGACACACAAGTATCAGGGGGTAGCTGTGTTAGTCTGTATCCACAAAAACAACAAGGATTCCGGTGGCACCTTAAAGACTAACAGATTTATTTGGGCATAAGCTTTCATGGGTAAAAAACCCACTTCTTCAGTGACACACAGAAAGGGGACGATCCTGGAATCTTATGGTGTGGATTATTTGTGTTGTGTAGTGGCCAGGGGCCCCAGGATTGGGGCCAGTACCCCCAGGGTGCTAGGTGCTGTACAAACAAACAACAAAAAGATCCCTATCTCAAGGTTCTTACAATCTGAGGCAAAAGGCTGCAGGTGGAACAGATAGATAGGGGAGCATATAATGCTGGTCAGCATGGCAGGCAGTGGTCTCAGCACAACAGTTTATAGTACTCCACGTGGGATCAGCCCCAAAATGTTCTGCAAGCCCTTTGAGAGCCAAGGCAAAAGAGTCATCAGCCCCTGCTGTAGAAATCACCTCTGATTCCCCTCGGGACAAGCCCACAAACCTCCTCTTAGATGCCAGCCATCCGTTAACAGCTCATAACTCCATCTCCCAGCTTCAGAAATCCTCTTGGGGTCCCCCAGTTAACAAGCCAACAGCATTCCTTTTCTTCCCCCTGCTAAATGAGACTACAGTACCATGTCTTTCTTGACATCTCTTCTCCAGCAACAATGCCTAGATGGAATCCTTCCTAGCTCCCTGAAGGCCCTGGAAATCACAGGGGGAAACTCCACCCAAATCTCATCTGGGAGTTTGAAAATCTCCACTGGATTTCACTGAGGGTGGCTGGGGGTGGAGGGAGTTTTGTCTGTTTGTTAGGTTACTTTGTTTCTGCCCCTTGCATCCATTCCTTCTTCTGACTGAAGGCTGTTTTCAGGCCATATGTCACCTTTCAACCCCCAGCCACTGTGGTTGTAGAGCTGTTCAGACAACGGGGAAATCCGGGAAAGATTTTGTCTTTTTTAATGGAGAGTGTATTCTTTTTTTCAATCACCTCATTCTCAAAACTGACAGCACTGTTTCTGATCAGAATTTAAAATAAAAATCACCTGTGGGCAGAGATCAGACCTGGAAACTTTCAGCTCAAGAGCTAAAAGTTTCAGAAAGTTGTGAGTGACTGAAAACAGGCAGTTAAGATGGCAAGTGATGGTCACAGCCACTCCCACAAGCATGGCTAATGGGGAGGAAATAATGGAACTACAAATTTTGCCAGGGTGTTAATGCAAAGAATGGAGATGCATCATTCAGCATGTTCCATGGGGTATAACAAGGGGAATGGAAGGAGAAAACTGAAGCTGAAAATCGGAGAAAACATCACACCCGTGAGCTGTATTAGGTGGTTTAATAGTATCCTGGGAAGCTCCATTGTTTGGAACTTTAAAAACGAGACTAGATGAAGCTCTTGGAGATGTCCCATAGGCAGTAATCTTGCAGTAGCAGCAGGACAAACGCAACGTGACCTGAGGAGGTCTCATTTCAAAATGCTGCTACAGAGATCATTCTACTGGCTCTTGGCTTCAACCACCCCATCCCCCTCTTTGCAGGCCTCCGCTCGCTCCCCCCTCTCCACTGCATCAAAATTAATCATCAGCTACTTGTTTTCAGAGTTAAGGCTCTTCACAGCCTGTCCCTGCCCTACCTACCATCTCTTCTGTGGTATGGAGACATTAACCCCCACTTTTGTTCTGGAAATGAAGCCTGTTTGGACTGACCATTTGTCAGATTTTCCAACAAGCATCACCACCACGCTCTCTCCCCTACACCAACCCCAGTGCTTGGGGGATGCTCCCTGTAAAAATCAAAAAGCCCAGTGTCCTCCTTCAGATCTCTTCTTAAAACTCCGCTCTGCTGCGATGCCTACAGAATACTGGACAGTGGTCAGGTAGTTAATGTGCTGTGCCTGCCCTTTATCACAGTGATCAGAACCATTTCATTGTTAAATTATGCTCCCTCAGCTGTTTTCCATAGACTCATAGATTTTAAGGCCAGAAGAGACCATTAGGAGATAGCCAAGAAAAGAGTGTGGGTCTGCACAAAGGCTACAGCTGTACCAGGTGGTGCGGTAGATTGGATAATGTGAGTTCTGTAACTTCAGTTTCTGATTTGCTTTTGGGTACATCTGTGGATGACTGGTTATCTGCTTTGGGGAAGCGTACTGTCATGTGACTGTGGTAAAGCATCACAGAATGAGTCAATTTGTACTAACACTGAACAAACAACTTTACTAGAATGGGGAATCATAAAATCATAGAATATCAGGGTTGGAAGGGACCTCAGGAGGTCATCTAGTCCAACCCCCTGCTCAAAGCAGGACCAATCCCCAATTAAATCATCCCAGCCAGGGCTTTGTCAAGCCTGACCTTAAAAACTTCTAAGGAAGGAGATTCTACCACCTCCCTAGGTAACGCATTCCAGTGTTTCACCACCCTCCTAGTGAAAAAGTTTTTCCTAATATCCAACCTAAACCTCCCCCACTGCAACTTGAGACCATTTCTCCTTGTCCTGATCCTCTTCTACCACTGAGAATAGTCTAGAACCATCCTCTCTGGAACCACCTCTCAGGTAGTTGAAAGCAGCTATCAAATCCCCCCTCATTCTTCTCTTCTGCAGACTAAACAATCCCATTTCCCTCAGCCTCTCCTCATAAATCATGTGTTCCAGTCCCCTAATCATTTTTGTTGCCCTCCGCTGGACTCTCTCCAATTTATCCACATCCTTCTTGAAGTGTGGGGCCCAAAACTGGACACAGTACTCCAGATGAGGCCACGCCAATGTCAAATAGAGGGGAACGATCACGTCCCTCGATCTGCTGGCAATGCCCCTACTTATACATCCCAAAATGCCATTGGCCTTCTTGGCAACAAGGGCACACTGTTGACTCATATCCAGCTTCTCGTCCACTGTCACCCCTAGGTCCTTTTCCGCAGAACTGCTGCCTAGCCATTCGGTCCCTAGTCTGTAGCAGTGCATTGGATTCTTCTGTCCTAAGTGCAGGACTCTGCACTTGTCCTTGTTGAACCTCATCAGATTTCTTTTGGCCCAATCCTCTAATTTGTCTAGGTCCCTCTGTATCCTATGCCTACCCTCCAGTGTATCTACCTCTCCTCCCGGTTTAGTGTCATCTGCAAACTTGCTGAGGGTGCATTCAACACCAGCCCCCAGATCATTTATGAAGATATTGAACAAAACCGGCCAGAGGACCGACCCTTGGGGCACTACTCCACTTGATACCGGCTGCTAACTAGACATGGAGCCATTGATCACTACCTGTTGAGCCCGACAATCTAGCCAACTTTCTATCCACCTTATAGTCCATTCATCCAGCCCATACTTCTTTAACTTGTTGGCAAGAATACTGTGGGAGACCGTGTCAAAAGCTTTGCTAAAGTCAAGGAACAACACGTCCACTGCTTTCCCCTCATCCACAGAGCCAGTTATCTCGTCATAGAAGGCAATTAGATTAGTCAGGCATGACTTGCCCTTGGTGAATCCACGCTGACTGTTCCTGATCACTTTCCTCTCCTCTAAGTGCTTCAGAATTGATTCCTTGAGGACCTGTTCCATGATTTTTCCAGGGACTGAGGTGAGGCTGACTGGCCTGTAGTTCTAGGATCCTCCTTCTTCCCTTTTTTAAAAATTGGCATTACATTAGCCTTTTTTCAGTTGTCCGGGACTTCCCCAGATCACCATGAGTTTTCCAAGATAATGGCCAATGGCTCTGCAATCACATCTGCCAACTCCTTTAGCACTCTCGGATGCAGCACATCCGGCCCCGTGGACTTGTGCTTGTCCAGCTTTTCTAAATAGTCCTGAACCACTTCTTCCTTCACAGAGGGCTGGTCATCTCCTCCCCATGCTGTGCTGCCCAGTGCAGCAGTCTGGGAGCTGACCTTGTTCGTGAAGACAGAGGCAAAAAAAGCATTGAGTACATTAGCTTTTTCCACATCCTCTGTCACTAGTTTACCTCCCTCATTCAGTAAGGGGCCCACACTTTTCTTGACTTTCTTCTTGTTGCTAACATACCTGAAGAAACCCTTCTTGTTACTCTTAACATCTCTTGCTAGCTGCAACTCCAGGTGTGATTTGGCCTTCCTGATTTCACTCCTGCATGCCCGAGCAATATTTTTATACTCTCCCTGGTCATTTGTCCAATCTTCCACTTCTTGTAAGCTTCTTTTTTGTGTTTAATATCAGCAAGGATTTCACTGTTAAGCCAAGCTGGTTGCCTGCCATATTTACTATTCTTTCTACACATCGGGATGATTTGTCCCTGTAACCTTGATAAGGATTCTTTAAAATACAGCCAGTATTTGGGAAACAGTATTATCCCAAATACTGCCATGCTCTCTCCCTGTTTGGTGCTTCTGCCTCAAACTTTCCCAGGCCATCTCCTGCCTAGTTTTCTGCTACAGCTTTGGAGATAGTTTTCACATCCTCACAGGAAAGGCAGGAGCTTCCTCCGCCTCGCTATTTGCTACTGTGTACTTTGCTCAATTACATTTAACTTAAGGATGGTAAATGTCCCACTTTCTAGAGTGCATGTGCAATGGGGGACAGAGAGCAAAAGTAGCCCCTTGGGCCAGTTCCATCTTTTCGTTCTCTATTTGTCTAGCACAGTAGGGTCTTACTCCATTACTAGGGCTCCTAGGTGCTGCGGTAATACATGTAAATAATAACAATAATAATAGCTTTAAGCTCCCTCATTCCCCAGAGCTGCCAAGGGGCTGGCATGGCCCTCGTGTGAGCAATGACAACTCCCAAGAGATTCTTGGTGTCCTTGGGGACCACAGCCATTACTGGCGGGCTCAGCCAAATCTTCTTTGGGGTTGGGATGCGGGGGAGAAAGGGCTTATCTACACAGGCAGATGGTAAAGGTAAGGTGTGGCTATATACTGCTATAGTTATACCCTGTCTAATTCCCTGTGTGGACACTCTTAATCCAGAAGAGCCTTTTTCCAGGTTAGCTCATCTCCTGTTCAAACGCACAGCTACGCTGGTAAATTTCCCCATGTACACAAGCCTAAGTGTGGGAGGACAAGGCAGGGGCAGATTCTCTCCTTCCCCTGAGCCTGTACCCAGGCCCGTGACCCTGACCCTGGTAATAACAAGCGAAAGAAGAGCAGATGGTTGTGGGAGGGGGAGCTTGGACACATCAGCTAGACCAACATTTTCAAACCCGAGTGTCTGAAGTTAGGCACTGAAAGTCAAGTTTAGGGAACTAAATCAGACAGGCCTGCCTTCTATTGACCTCAACAAGAGCTGCAGGCCCTTCAACCATCAGCCCCAAATGTAGATTTAGGGACCTAGGGGATTTAGGACCACAAGCCCCACTGAAAGCCAATCAGATTTATGCTCCCAATTCCCTCAGCTGCCTAACTTTAGACTCCCAAATTTGGCAATTTTGGCCTGACGCTTTCTGGGCCTCATCTGTAAATGAAGACAGTAGCAATATTCCCCTGCCTCCCACAGGGTTGGGAGGGGGAACCCGTGAGCGTGAGACGCTCGGATACTGCCATGAGCCTCCACAGCGTCTGTGCTGGAAGGATGCCTGCTGGGGCAGGCGCGATCCGGGTGCTGGTTTCTGTCCCCACCGAGCGGACCGGGAGCGGGGTGTCTGGGTCCGGCTGGGGTCTCCCCTCCGGGGGCGGGGGCTGCCGCGGGGGTCTCTCGCTCGGCGCGCCGTCCCGGTACTCACAGGAAGAAGAAGGGCTGGTTGCGGGCAGCGGGCCCAGGCGGCAGTAGCCGGTGGAGCCCGGCGGGAAGGCGCCTGGCGGGCAGGGCAGCCCTGCTGCAGTTGAGCAGCCCCCGGGGGCACAGGCACGGGGCCGGGCAGGCATTGCCGTGCCGCCCAGCGAGGGAGGTGGCGGCAGCCACCAGCGGCAGGAGGAGGAGCAGAGGCGGCCGGGGGCCCACCTCACCCATCGGGGCTCAGCGGATGTTGGGAGAACGGCGGCTGCTCCCCGTGGTTACCAAGCAACCACACCCTCGCGCTCGTCGCGCACGAGGCACCGCATGGCCCCCGTGGGCTGCCCCTGCCGCCGATGTGACCTCTGGACCCACTAGCCTCTGACCCCATCAACAGCCATGGCCTGCCGGTGACCCCCCCCCGGCAGTGAGGTCGCCACTATTCCAGAGCAGCCCCTGAGCTCAGCAGAGCCCCCCAGGTCTCCCCACTCCAGAGACTGGGAGACCTGCACAAGCCTCCCCCAGTGGAGAAGGGCCACAGTGCAAGCAAGGGGAGGGGACCCAGCCCCATACCCCTGCCCCGAGGGCACCAAGGAAGTAGATCCCTCCAGGTAGCCAGCCGCCTCCTGGGCCGTGGTGGGTGGGGCTGGGGTGGGATTCCTCTGCCCCACTGCAAGGATGGAGACGCACATGGAAAAGGGGGAAGGAAGCCTCAGGTACTGGTGGACAAGGGCCATGTGTGGAGCATCCATAGGGATGGCTCCTGTCCCTCCCCCTTTCCAGTCAGGGTAAGCAATGGCAGAGACCCACTGGACAGAGTGGGATGTTGCCAGCCATGCGAGGGGTTTGTGCACCTGCCCAGAAAAGGGGGAGCTGGGCAGCAGGGTGGGTGCGGGTAGGTGGCCCTCAGAGCCTTTGCAATATTTCACATTTTTGTTTTCTCTTTGTTGATGGGCTGGTGCTCCCTGCCTCTTGTGGGCATTGGGAAAGTGGAGTGCAGGGCTGGGGCAGATTAATGAGAGGGAATGAACAGATTGCTGTGTGGGAGGCAGAATGGATACCAAACATAACCAAAAGAAATGGCATTAACTAAATGTTTGCCTAGCAGCACCTTGATTATTTGTCTGACCAGGCCTCACTCTCCCCAGCCTTCTCAGTGAGTTGTCTTGTTACACTGTCTGCTCCTCCAGGAAAGGGCTGTATCATTCCCAGGTTCACATGCAGTGCTTTGCACACTTTGGGGCACTACATGAACAAACAGGAATGACTAAAATACCGAAGCAAAAGCATCCAGTTGTGTAACTGCCCTCTCACCTGAGCTCATCAAAGCAGGGGGGGGCAACCCATCTAACTCCCATTTTCCCTGAGGGTACCAAATAGGGGAAGCCCCATGCTGCAGATACTGTTCTCACCTGAGCCTGCCAAATCAGGGACAGCCCTGGGGATGGTGGAAGTACTAGCATCAACAGTGAGACACCTGGGAGCAGGGCATCAAGGTTTCTCAGCAATGGCCCACCATTGTGGATCTGTCCTAGAGGAACCATGGATCTCACTGTATGCAAAGAGAGAAGTAAGACTCGTCTCTTTTCAGTTGCTTTCTCACAATAATGGTTCAAGGAGAGCTCAGACCCCCATCAATGGGAGTTAGGTGCCTAAATACTTGGGCCTCAGTTTCTAAACCCTGAAGATAAATGAAGAAAAGAGAAGGGAGTAGAAGGTAATGGATCCAAGCACCCCCAATGTTAAGCACAAGGAGAGGGAGAATACAGTCACTATGACTACATATCTGCTCAGGTAACACTGACAGATTGATCCCAAAACCACCCTCACCCAAAGGCACTCAGAAGGGAAGAATGCCATGTGACAATCTGATAATCCCTGGCCTCCTCAAACCAGGAGGGTCTGCAAGATGAACAGGGAGTTGAGGGTTGCAGCATGAGGCACAGCATTGCCAACTCCCAGAGTTAAAAAATTATGTCAGCCCCCACCGCCCACATCATGAGATTTTAAAACATAATAAATGGGGAAGGGGACTCTTGATTTGCCTTCCAGTTTCTGAGTCTTTAGGGGTCACTCAGGTAATGTTTTCAAACTTTTCTATGCAACCTTGAGGCCAAAAATGTCCTTAAGCGGAGTTCCACACATGACAAAATGGTTACTCACCTTCTTGTAACTGTTGTTCTCCGAGATGTGTTGTTCACGTCCATTCCAGTCTGGAGTTTTTATTCTCTCACCCACTACCTGCTCCCCGGTGGTCTCGGCGGTGAATGAAAAAGAGCGCCAGGGGCAACAGGCACCGGCTCCCAAGGCTACGGAGGCCAAACGTATGGACCTCTTTGGCAGGAAAGTGTATACTGCTGGGGGCCTACAGCTCAGGACAGCCAACCAGCAGGCTATCCTCAGCAGGTATAACTTTAACTCTTGGGACGCTACGTCCAAATACAAAGAGATGCTCAATTCATCATGAATCACGACTGCATCCGTACTTGCTACAACCTCGCCAAGGTTCCAGCTCCCCCCTATTATGGCACACTCAACGTGGGCTCAAGCCACATCCACCATTTTCCTGGCCCAGGTGCCCATCCAGGAGATCTGCAGGGTGGTGACCTAGTCATCTGTGGACACGTTTACTACTCACTATGCCATCACACAGCATGCCAGAGAGGATGCAGCTTTTGGCAGGGCAGTTCTCCAATCAGTGGTTCCTTAACTCTGACTCCACCTCCAGGGGAGAGCTTGGGAGTCCCCTGATTTGAATCGACGTGAACAAGCACTCGAAAAAGAAAAAACAGTTACTCATCTTCCTGTAACTGTTGTTCTTCAAGATGTGTTGTTCATGTCCATTCCAATACCCACCCTCCTTCCCCTCTGTCGGAGTAGCCCCAAGAAGGAACTGGGTCATATATTGAGCGCCATGAAGGTGCCACTCCAGGGGGCTCCCTAGCCAACCCAACGGGAGCTGCTAAGGGAAAAGTTTCCAACGACCATGCATGCAGAGCACACACACCTAATTAAAATTGATGTGAATAAGCACTCGAAGAAGAATCTGGCTTTAATAAAACCACCAAATAAGTGCTGGCAACAATGGAGGTAGTTGATAAAAGCTCAAGTCCTAAAGAGGCTGAAGAATGTCCAGCTGCTCTGAAAATGATTTTATTAGATTAGTTTCACTGATCAAACTGTGACTGCACGGCTAACAGGGCATGAGAGACCCTCACAGGTGTAAATGCCAGTAAAGAAAGTGGAAGCTAACTACCAGATGCCCAGTGCAATAGACTACAATCTGTCATAGAAGGAGACTGAAGTTGGTAGATCCCCAGTTGCTTCAGTGGAGGCTACCAGCTTCTTGTGTTACAGGCCGTGGTTATTTAAGCAGGCCATAAACTGCATAGGAAATGGGGAGAAGAGGAGCTTTAGTTTAACTCCAGTAATCCAGCACACATTTCAACATGGGGAATAGGAATGCAAACGTTCATAAACTTGACGTTGAACTACAGCTTCTCTTTCAGAAAAATTCCTTGTCATGAAGAACTTACCACAGCTGGGGGGAGTCTGTTCCAGTAGTTAATTATCCCGTTTAAAAAAGCTGCATCTTATTTCCAATTTTAATTTTTCTAACTTCAGCTTCCATCTTGTGATGCCTCTGCCTTCTAAAGAGACCCCTACTTGTTAAGTGCTTTCTCTTCACCCCTCCCCAGGTTCTGTCATGTAGACAGAAAGCAGAACACCAGAAGTCCGAAGTGCAGGCAATGCAATGTTTATTGGGTTAGCTTTGTCAAAGTCAGATTCAAGACTCACTGAATTTGTCAGACCACTCTGTTTATTAGCAAAGCGCTTTGCCAATGCACCCAGATATATGTGAGCCTCTCTCTGAGGCTCATGCTAACTTATTTATACAATTAAGCCAAAGCCAATTTAACATAAGAGACAAAAGGAAGCAGAAACTGACAAATATACATACATATCTTATTTGCATACTAACGTTTACCAATCTCCTAGCTCAGTAGGAGCTCTAAGGGTATGTCTACACTACGAGATTAGGTCGAATTTATAGAATTTGTTTTTTTAGAAATCGGTTTTATATATTCGAGTGTGTGTGTCCCCACAGAAAATGCTCTAAGTGCATTAACTCGGCGGAGGGCTTCCACAGTACCGAAGCAAGCGTCGACTTCCGGAGTGTTGCACTGTGGGTAGCTATCCCACCGTTCCCGCAGTCTCCGCTGCCCATTGGAATTCTGGGTTGAGATCTCAATGCCTGATGGGGCTAAAACATTGTCGCAGGTGGTTCTGGGTACATATCGTCAGGCCCCCGTTCCCTCCCTCCCTCCATGAAAGCAGCAGCAGACAATCGTTTTGCACCTTTTTTCTTGAGTTACCTGTGCAGACGCCATACCACAGCAAGCATGGAACCCGCTCAGGTAACCATCACCGTATGTCTCCTGGGTGCTGGCAGACGTGGTACTGTATTGCTACACAGCAGCAGCAACCCCTTGCCTTGTGGCAGCAGACGGTACAATAGGACTGGTAGCCGTCATCGTCATGTCCGAGGTGCTCCTGGCCACACATGGGTGCAGGGACTACATTAGAAGTGACTTGACCAGGTCAGTCTCTTCAGTCCTCCAGTCAGTCCTATTGAACCATCTTATGGTGAGCAGGCAAGCGATACGGATTGCTAGCAGTCCTATTGTACCATCTTCTGCCAGGCAGGCAAGAGATGAGGATGGCTAGCAGTCCTATTGTACCATCTTCTGCCAGGCAGGCAAGAGATGAGAATGGCTAGCAGTCCTATTGTACCATCTTCTGCCAGGCAGGCAAGAGATGAGGATGGCTAGCAGTCCTATTGTACCATCTTCTGCCAGGCAGGCAAGAGATGAGGATGGCTAGCAGTCCTATTGTACCATCTTCTGCCGAGCAGCCATGAGATGTGGATGGCATGCCATCCTTCTGCACCTTCTGCTGCCAGCCAAAGATGTAAAAGATAGATGGAGTGGATCAAAACAAGAAATAGACCAGATTTGTTTTGTACTCATTTGCTTCCCCCACCCCCCTCCCGTCTGGGGGACTCATTCCTCTAGGTCACACTGCAGTCACTCACAGAGAAGGTGCAGCGAGGTAAATCTAGCCATGTATCAATCAGAGGCCAGACCAACCTGCTTGTTCCAATAAGAACAGTTACTTAGGTGCACCATTTCTTATTGGAACCCTCCGTGAAGTCCTGCCTGAAATACTCATTGATGTAAAGCCACCCCCTTTGTTGATTTTAATTCCCTGTAAGCCAACCCTGTAAGCCATTTCGTCAGTCGCCCCTCCCTCCGTCAGAGCAATGGCAGACAATCGTTCCGCGCCTTTTTTCTGTGCGGACGCTATACCAAGGCAAGCATGGAGGCCGCTCAGCTCACTTTGGCAATTAGGAGCACATTAAACACCACACGCATTATCCAGCAGTATATGCAGCACCAGAACATGGCAGAGCGATGCCGGGCGAGGAGGCGACGTCAGCGCGGTCACGTGAGTGATCAGGACATGGACACAGATTTCTCTGAAAGCATGGGCCCTGCCAATGCATGCACCATGGTGCTAGTTCATGCTGTGGAACGCCGATTCTGGGCTTGGGAAACAAGCACAGACTGGTGGGACCACATAGTGTTGCAGGTCTGGGATGATTCCCAGTGGCTGCGAAACTTTTGCATGCGTAAGGGCACTTCCATGGAACTTTGTGACTTGCTTTCCCCTGCCCTGAGGCACAAGAATACCAAGATGAGAGCAGCCCTCACAGTTGAGAAGTGAGTGACGATAGCCCTGTGGAAGCTTGCAATGCCAGACAGCTAGCAGTCAGTCGGGAATCAATTTGGAGTGGGCAAATCTACTGTTGGGGCTGCTGTGATGCAAGTAGCCCACTCAATCAAAGATCTGCTGATATCAAGGGTAGTGACGCTGGGAAATGTGCAGGTCATAGTGGATGTCTTTGCTGCAATGGGATTCCCTAACTGTGGTGGGGCCATAGACGGAACCCATATCCCTATCTTGGCACCGGAGCACGAAGCCAGCGAGTACATAAACCGCAAGGGTACTTTTCAATAGTGCTGCAAGCTCTGGTGGATCACAAGGGACATTTCACCAACATCAAGGTGGGATGGCCGGGAAAGGTACATGACACTCACATCTTCAGGAACTCTGGTCTGTTTCAAAAGCTGCAGGAAGGGACTTTATTCCCAGACCAGAAAATAACTGTTGGGGATGTTGAAATGCCTATAGTTATCCTTGGGGACCCAGCCTACCCCATAATGCCATGGCTCATGAAGCCGTACACAGGCAGCCTGGACAGTAGTCAGGAGCTGTCCAACTACAGGCTGAGCAAGTGCACAATGGTGGTAGAATGTGCATTTGGACGTTTAAAAGCGCGCTGGCGCAGTTTACTGACTTGCTTAGACCTCAGCAAAACCAATATTCCCACTGTTATTACTGCTTGCTGTGTGCTCCACCATCTCTGTGAGAGTAAGGGGGAGATGTTTATGGCAGGGTGGGAGGTTGAGGCAAATCGCCTGGCTGATGGTTACACGCAGCCCGACACCAGGGCGGTTAGAAGAGCACAGGAGGGCGCGGTACGCATCAGAGAAGCTTTGAAAACCAGTTTCATGACTGGCCAGGCTACGGTATGAAAGTTCTGTTTGTTTTTCCTTGATGAAACCCCCCGACCCTTGGTTCACTCTACTTCCCTGTAAGCTAACCACCCTCCCCTCCTCCCTCCCCGCTTGCAGAGGCAATAAAGTCATTGTTGCTTCACATTCATGCATTCTTTATTCATTCATCACACAAATAGGGGAACGACTACCAAGGTAGCCCAGGAGGGGTGGTGGAGGAGGGAAGGAAAATGCCACACAGCACTTTAAAAGTTTACAACTTTAAAATTTATTGAATGCCAGCCTTCTGTTTTTTGGGCAATCCTCTGTGGTGGAGTGGTTGGTTGGCCAGAAGCCCCCCCACCGCGTTCTTGGGTGTCTGGGTGAGGAGGCTATGGAACTTGAGGAGGAGGGTGGTTGGTTACACAGGGGCTGTAGTGGCAGTCTGTGCTCTAGCTGCCTTTGCTGCAGCTCAACCATACACTGGAGCATACTGGTTTGGTCCTCCAGCATCCTCAGCACTGAATCCTGCCTCCTCTCATCACGCTGCCGCCACATTTGAGCTTCAGCCCTGTCTTCAGCCCGCCACTTACTCTCTTCAGCCCGCCACCTCTCCTCCCAGTCATTTTGTGCTTTCCTGCACTCTGACATTATTTGCCTCCACGCATTCGTCTGTGCTCTGTCAGTGTGGGAGGACAGCATGATCTCAGAGAACATTTCATCACGAGTGCATTTTTTTTTCTTTCTAATCTTCACTAGCCTCTGGGAAGGAGAAGATCCTGTGATCATTGAAACATGTGCAGCTGGTGGAGAAAAAAATGGGACAGCGGTATTTAAAAAGACACATTTTATAAAACAGTGGCTACACTCTTTCAGGGTAAACCTTGCTGTTAACATTACATACATAGCACATGTGCTTTCGTTACAAGGTTGCATTTTGCCTCCCCCCACCGTGTGGCTACCCCCTCAACTCTCCCCCCTCCCTGTGGCTAACAGCGGGGAACATTTCTGTTCAGCCACAGGCAAACAGCCCAGCAGGAACAGCCACCTCTGAGTGTCCCCTGAAGAAAAGCACCCTATTTCAACCAGGTGGCCATGAATGATATCTCACTCTCCTGAGGATAACTCAGAGAGGTAAAGAACGGATGTTGTTTGAACGTCAGCAAACATACACTGCAATGCTTTGTTGTACAATGATTCCCGAGTACATGTTACTGGCCTGGAGTGGTAAAGTGTCCTACCATGGAGGACGCAATAAGGCTGCCCTCCCCAGAAACCTTTTGCAAAGGCTTTAGGAGTACATCCAGGAGAGCCGCGAATTCCAGGGCAAATTAATCCTTTCACATGCTTACTTTTAAACCATGTATAGTATTTTAAAAGGTACACTCACCGGAGGTCCCTTCTCCGCCTGCCAGGTCCAGGAGGCAGCCTTGGGTGGGTTCGGGGGATACTGGCTCCAGGTCCAGGGTGAGAAACAGTTCCTGGCTGTTGGGAAAACCGGTTTCTCCGCTTGCTTGCTGTGAGCTATCTACAACCTCCTCCTCATCATCATCTTCTTTGTCCCCAAAACCTGCTTCCGTGTTGCCTCCATCTCCATTGAAGGAGTCAAACAACTGGGGTAGTGGTGGCTGAACCCCCTAAAATGGCATGCAGCTCATCATAGAAGCAGCATGTTTGGGGCTCTGACCCGGAGCGGCCCTTCGCCTCTCTGGTTTTCTGGTAGGCTTGCCTCAGCTCCTTAAGTTTCACGCGGCACTGCTTCGGGTCCCTGTTATGGCCTCTGTCCTTCATGCCCTGGGAGATTTTGACAAAGGTTTTGGCATTTCGAAAACTGGAACGGAGTTCTGATAGCACGGATTCCTGTTCCCATACAGCGATCAGATCCCGTACCTCCCGTTCGGTCCATGCTGGAGCTCTTTTGCGATTCTGGGACTCCATCATGGTCACCTCTGCCGATGAGCTCTGCATGGTCCCCTCTGCTGATGAGCTCTGCATGGTCACCTGCAGCTTGCCACGCTGGCCAAACAGGAAATGAGATTCTAAAGTTCGCGGTTCTTTTCCTGTCTACCTGGCCAGTGCCTCTGAGTTGAGAGTGCTGTCCAGAGTGGTCACAATGGAGCACTCTGGGATAGCTCCCGGAGGCCAATACCGTCGAATTGTGTCCACAGTACCCCAAATTCAACCTGGCAAGGCCGATTGAAGCGCTAATCCACTTGTCAGGGGTGGAGTAAGGAAATCAATTTTAAGAGCCCTTTAAGTCGAAATAAAGGACTTCATCGTGTGGACGGGTGCAGGTTTACATCGATTTAATGCTGCTAAATTCGACCTAAAGTCCTAGTGTAGACCAGGGCTAAGTTAATTAGTTTGAGGACCCATTGTCTCACACTCCTTAATGTTTTTCTTCCTGACAACTATATTTTAACAAACCCTTCAAGTAGCATTTCTTTAATGAGTTATAATTTCAGTATAATTCATTCTACTTTCACAGCTTCAAGCAAACATGTCCATAGCTCTGAAGCCACAGAGCCTTTATCCGTGTCCCATTCCCACCTCCTCTTTCTT
The DNA here is from genome assembly GCF_965140295.1 of Lepidochelys olivacea. Lineage (NCBI taxonomy): Eukaryota > Metazoa > Chordata > Testudines > Cheloniidae > Lepidochelys > Lepidochelys olivacea. The sequence goes on along the minus strand of NC_140437.1, from coordinate 3,584,621 downwards.
AGCAGGCCCAAATATACTGCAGTGCACGCCCCTGCCCCCACCCCTTATAATTTATGGTCATGTTCTGTTCTGGGGGGTTGTGAGTCTGTGGGCTTGGTACCACCTCTTTTATATCCGATGGGAGGGGTGAGGAGTTAGGTTGTGCTTCGGTCAGGGATCGGCTTTTCTTTGGATTTTAGTTTTCCTTATGACTCCCCCTCATCTCCTCTTACCCCTCCCAAATGGTTGCTTGACCTTGGCTTGAGAGAGGAGCCAGCCTGACCAATCAGCTCTGTGTTTTTAGGGAACCAGGGCGCAGTATCTAGCCTGTCTGACTCATGAAAGACACCCCAAACTGTACCAAACTGATCAGAGAAAAGGCTTGCAGAGAGCAGTGAAGGGCATTGGGAGACACACCTAGACCCCTCCTGACAAGGGTGACAAGATTAAGATATCTCTATTAGCATACAGAGACAACTCCCCTAGCCTCATCTGCATTAAAGATGGGACAGGGAGACATCTCCATTTGCATTCAGAATGGAGAACAGAGAACCGCACTGAACTCTGGGACGAGAAAAGCAGGGAAGCACTGCATTATGGGGGACCTCTGTTCCAGATGTTAATCAACCTACACCTGCACACACCCAGCTCAGCAGTTATCAGACCAATTCTAGTAATGAATCCTTGATTGATATCCAAAATACGGAAGCAGCCTCATTGCCTTGTGAGCTTCCTGGAAGAAAACACCACCCATAGCCAGGAGTGATCAGCTCCTACTGTCTAGCCTAAAGAAAACCCTTGAGTAATCAGTTTACCTATAAACAAATCTAGTGTTCTCCCTTGAACCATTGTTGTTTCTCTACAAAAAGCCCTACCTATGTTCAAGTAAGGGTTCTGATGCATGGACCCAAACTCAGCATCAATTCTACTGGGACTCTGTTGGGATAGGTAAGGGTTAAAGCAGAAAACTGGGAAACTGCTGGTGAACAGAGATGGCACTGGGGAGTAAAAGGCACAGGCAAGCACCGCTTCTGTGCTTGATAAAGTGCAGCGTCTTTCTGTGTTTAATAGATTTAGGGCTACCTCTCTTCCCTCCCTTCTCCTGGTTAAGGGTTTGATAAGGTTACAGCTGCCTAAGGAAGGTGGGGATCAAAAGGAGGCCTTCTTGGGTAACGTAGTGTTATCTCCCGCTCCCTTTGTTTCTCAGCTGCACAGGTGAGTTTGGGGTCATGGCCCCTTTCCCCCTTCCCTGCAAACTGCTGATCCAAGGAATCCATGACTGCAAATATAGCAAAGAAGTGTCTCTTCAAAGTAAAACTTATGAGTAGAATATGCTAAGGAGGTAAATAGTAATTGGGGCGGGGATGATTATATTCAGTATACGGTTATCAATATTCATTGTATGGGCGTTCATATTACTCCATAAGGGTTTTGGGGGTTGTCAGGGTTTCCTCCCCACTCTGAACTCTGGGGTATAGATGTGGGGACCCGCATGAAAGACCCCCTAAGCTTATTTCTACCAGCTTAGGTTAAAAACTTCCCTAAGGCACAAATCCTTTCCTTGTCCTTGGACAGTATTGCTGCTATCACCAAGTGAGTTAGACAAAGATTCAGGAAAAGGACCACTTGGAGTTCCTATTTCCCCAAAATATCTCCCCCAAGCCCCTTCACCCCCTTTCCTGGGGAGGCTTGAGAATAATATACCAACCAATAGGTTAACCAAGTGAGCACAGACCAAACCCTTGGGTTTTTAGGACACTAAAAGCCAATCAGGTTCTTAAAGGAAGAATTTTATTATTAAAAAAAAAGTAAAAGAAGCACCTCTGTAAAATCAGGATGGAAGGTAATTTTACAGGATAATAAGATTTAAAACACACAGGATTCCCCTCTAGGCTCAACTTCAAAGTTACAGAAACAGGAAAAAACCTACCTCTTAGCATAGGGAAAATTCACAAGCTAAAACAAAAAATAATCTAACACATTTCCTTGCTTTCCTTACAATTTTTGTAATCTTACATGCTTATTTCAGGTAGGGTTTTAGGAGATGTTTTTTTCTGCCCTGGTCCCTCTCTGTCTGAGAGAGAACAACAAAGAGAAGCACAAACAAAACCTCCCACCACAGATTTGAAAGGATCTTCTTCCCTTATTGGTCCTTTTGGTCAGGTGCCAACCAGGTTATTTGAGCTTCTTAACCCCTTACAGGTAAAGGAGGGATTTTATGTTACCCTTAGCTGTATGTTTATGACAGGGGTGTTGTAATAAATGTAGGAATTTACATACTAATATAGATAAAAAGAGTATGATGCAACTAATCCAGGGCTTACTGGACAATTGGGTCCAGGGGAACAAGTATCGCAATAAAGAAGCCCATCTACTCAAATCCGCCTCTGAGTCAGCCTGTTCTTCTTCCAACAGACTCCATCTCCTGACTGATCGTGCTGGGGGCTCTGCCTGTCTCCTGCCCTCAGGACCCTGAGCTACCACCATCACCTGGGAACCCCAACCAGTTCGAGCTCCATGGAGTGGGTGAGATCCCTCTCTCTTCTCTCTCTCTGTTTTCTTTTCTACCTCGGGTATTAACCTTTAATAATGTAACTGTTATGTTGGTTTAGGCTCTCCTTGGGTAGTTATCACTATTATTCAATAAATAACTTTTATGGTTAAGCTGGTTGCTTCTCTCTCTGAACTTTACTCTTTTGTGTTTTTAGCTTCCCCCATTTACTCTGCAGCAACGCTTCTCTTACCTAAGCTAAAGATCCCTGCAGCGCCCAAAATACCGTGGGGTTTGCTCATCCAGTGGGTTACGACCCGTACAATTGTGATGTGAAAGTGGGGACAGGGACGTGTTAAACCTGTGGCATATAAGGGGGCCAGCTTCAGAGTGCTGATTGGCCCGGTCCGCTCAGACTTGCTCTGTTAGTGTGTGTGTGTGTGTGCGCGTGTTCATCTGGCTCTAGAGCTGGAGGGACCCAGCCCTGGGGCACCGAGGTCCGGCAGGACAGCTCCATTGGGAGGGGACTTGCAGAAGGAAGGAGGAGAGCTCCATATGAACACACAAGTGACATAAGCAGTACATGAATAGAATACCGAACCCCCCCCCCGAAGAGTAACCCTAATAAATGAGCATACCCCAAAGTAACAGGCAAATCTGGTAACACTGTGTTCCAGCGTATGGTCGTATATTAAACTCCTGCTACACCCACAAACTAAGTTCCCTCTAAGCTGTGCAGCAGGCTATAAAGGGCCGCACAGCCACAGGGGCTTGGAGAGGAGAGAGGTAGGGGGTGGGCGGCGACTGGGGAGGGAGCAAGTTAGGGCATGCAGGGCTGTTGTGGGCCTCCCCACCCCCTGGAGAGCTGTGCTGCCAGCGGGAAGAGAGCTGGGGGAGTCCTCTAGCCCCAGCCCCGGGGCAGCCCTCACCCCAAACTCTTCATCCCTGGCCCCACCCCCAAGCCCGCATCCCCAGCTGGAGCCCTCACCCCTCCCACTCCAATGCTCTGCCCCAGCCCATGAGCCCTGTCCCGCACCCTGAACCTCTCATCCCCAGCCCCATCCCAGAGCCCTCAGCCCCACACCCCAACCCTCTGCCCCAGCCCTGAGCCCCCTCCCACAACCCAAACCTCTCTTCCTGGCCCACCTCAGAGCCCACACCCCCAGCCAGAGCCCTCACCCCCTGACTTTGCCAAATAGGGAGTAGCTGGTTGAGAATTTGAAAGTGGAAGGCAGCTTGGGTGAAAGTGATCAGAGTTCATGATGCTAAGGAATGGTAGAAGGGAAAACAGCAGATTAAAGATAATGGATTTCAAGAAGGCAGACTTTCACAAACTCAGGGAGTTAGTAGGTAAGATCCCATGGGAAGTAAGTCTAAGGGACAAAACAGTTCAAGAGAGTTGGCAGTTTTTCAAAGAGACCTTTTTAAGGGCACAAGAGCAAACTATCTCACTGTGTAGAAGAGATAGGAAGTTTGGCAAGAGACCACCCTGGCTTAATACAGAGCTCTTCAATGATCTGAAAAAACAAACAAACAAGAGTCCTACAAAAAGTGGAAACTAGGTCAAATTACAAAGGATGAATATAAAAAATCAACACAAGCATGTATGGACAAAATCAGAAAGGCCAAGGCACACAAGGAGATTAAAAAATAAAAGGAGGACTTGTGGCACTTTAGAGAATAACAAATTTATTTGAGCATAAACGTTCGTGAGCTACAGCTATGCATCCGATGAAGTGAGCTGTAGCTCACGAAAGCTCATGCTCAAATAAATTGGTTAGTCTCTAAGGTGCCACAAGTCCTCCTGTTCTTTTTGCAAATACAGACTAACACGGCTGCTACTCTGAAAGGAGATTAAACTAGCTTGAGACATAAAGGGTAACAAGAAAACATTCAAATAAATAGAAGCAAGAGGAAGACCAAGGACATGGCAGGCCCATCGCTCCGTGAGGGAGGAAAGGCAATAACAGAAAATATGGAAATGGCAAAAAGTGCTAAATGCCATTTTTGTTTCAGTTTTCACCAAAAAGGTTAGTAGTGATTGGACATCTAACACAGTGACCACCAGTGAAAATGAGGTAGGACGTGAGGCTAAAATAGGGAAAGAACAAGTTAAAAATTAATTAGGGCAAGTCTACATGTAACAGTCGGGGATTGGACTAGGTGGCCTCCTGAGGTCCCTTCCAACCCCGATATTCTAGGATTCTATGAAAATGCTGCATTGGCGAGCTGTGCCTCTGCAGTGCTTTAATGAAGATGCTCTAAGGCAATGGAAGAGAGCTTTCCCATCGGCAGAGTTAATCCACCTCCCTGAGAGGTGGTAACTATGTCAGCGGGAGAAGCTCTCCTGTCGTCATAGCACTATCTACATGGGGGGTTAGGTCAGTATAACTAGGTCGCTCAGGGAGGGGGATTTTTAACACCCCTCAGTGACGTAGTTATATCGATAAAGGTCTGTCAGGCAGACCAGACCTTAGACAAGTTAGATGTCTTCTAGTTGGCAGGGCCTGATGAAATACATCCTAGAACTGTGCCGGCAGTGCAGTGAGCTGAGGCTGCGGGGGCAGAGGGAACAGCAGGGGAGGGGCCGGGGGCGAGCCTCCCAGGCTAGGAGCTCAGGGACCGGGCAGGAGGGTCCTGCAGGCTGGATGTGGCCCGCAGGCCATAGTTTGTCCACCTCTGAGCTAGATGGAGCTGCTAGAAGGTGGGTGCATAACTGGTTGGAAAACTATTCCTAGAAAGTAGTTATCAATGGTTCACAGTCAAGCTGGAAGAGCATATTGAGTGGGGTCCCGCAGGGATCAGTCCTGGGTCTGGTTCTACTCAATATCTTCATCAATAATTTGGATAATGGCATAGAGAGTACATTTATAAAGTTTGTGGACGATACCAAACTGGGAGGGGTTGCAAGTGCTTTGGAGGATAGGATTAAAATTCAAAATGATCTGGACAAACTGGAGAAATGGTCTGAAGTAAATAGGATGAAATTCAATACAGACAAATACAAAGGACTCCACTTAGGAAGGAACCATCAGTTGCACACATACAAAATGGGAAATGACTGCCTAGGAAGGCGTGCTGTGCAGAAACGGATCTGGAAGTCATAGTGGATCACAAGCTAACTGAGTCAACAGTGTACCTCTGGTGCATAAAAAGTAAACATCACTCTGGGATGCATCAGCAGGCATGCTGTAAGCAAGACATGAAAAGTAATTCTTCTGCTTTACTCTGCACTGACAAGGCCTCAACAATTTCAGGAAAGATGTGGACACACTGGAGAATATCTGGTGGAGAGCACCATGAATGATTAAAGGTCTAGAAAACATGACCTAGGAGGAAAGGGTTTGTTTAGTCGGAGAAGAGAAGACTGAGAGGGGACATAACAGTTTTCAAGTACCTAAAAAGTTGTAACAAGGAGAGGAGAGTGAAAAATTGCTCTCCTTAACTTCTGAGGCTAGGACAAGAAGCAATGGGCTTAAATTGCAGCAAAGGAGTTTAGGTTGGACATTAGGAAAAACTTCCTGTCAGGGTGGTTAAGCGCTGGAATAAATGGCCTAGGGAGGTTGTGGAATCTCCATCATGGGAGACTTTTAAGAGCAGGTTAGGAGCAGGTTAGACAAACACCTGCCAGGATGGTCTAGATCAGGGGTCGGCAACCTTTCAGAAGTGGTGTGCTGAGTCTTCATTTATTCACTTTCATTTAAGGTTTCACGTGCCAGTCATACATTGTAACGTTTTTTAGAAGGTCTCTCTCTATAAGTCTATATATTATAACACTAAACTATTGTTGTTTGTAAAGTAAACAAGGTTTTCAAAATGTTTAAGAAGCTTCATTTAAAATTAAATTAAAATGCTGATCTTATGCCGCCGGCCCGCTCAGCCCGCTGCCAGCCTGGGGTTCCGTTCACCTAGGCCGGCAACAGGCTGAGCGAGGCCTGCGGCCGGGACCCCGGCTGGCAAGGGGCTGGCAGCCAGAACCCCAGACCGGCAGTGGGCTGAGCGGGGCCAGTGGCCGGGACCCCAGACCGGCAGTGGGCTGAGCGGTTCTGTCCACCGGCTCCTGCCAGCCAGGGTCCTGGCTGCCGGTCCCGCTCAGCCTGCTGCCAGTCTGGGATCCCGGCCCTACCCACACAGAGTGGGGACCTACCTTCTCCCTGGTTCTAGCCTATTCTCTTCCTCTCTCTCTGCACTGAGCTGAGGGTGGGAATGCACTGAGCACAGGCCGGGGGGTGAAGGAGCAGGCTGGGGGTTGGGGTGCAGGGTCTGGCCAGGAGCTAGAATGAGGGAGGGGGCTCGGGGTTGGGGCAGGAGGTTTGGGTGTGGAGTGCTTACCTGGGCAGCTCCCATTTGGTGCGAGGGTGCACGTGGGAATGTGGGGAGGGAGGGGGGTGCAGGAGCTCCCGTTTGGTGCTCAGGGTGGGGGTGGGAATGTGGGGGGTGCAAGAGTCAGGGCAGAGGGCTGGGGGCATGTGAGGGGGGTGCTGGAGTCAGGGCTGGGGTCATGGGAGGATGCAGGGGTCAGGACAGGAGGCTGGGGTGTGTGTGGGGGGGTGCGGGGATTAGGGCAGAGGGCTGGGGGTATGTGAAGGGGGTGCAGAGGTCAGGGCAGAGGGCTGGGGGGGTGGTCTGGGGTAGTGGGGGTGCTCCCAGCCCCCTGCCCAGAATTGCTCACGGCAGGGGCCTGGAGGGGATATGCCCTGATTCCATCCCCCTTCCCCAAGACCCCATCCCCACCTTGTCTCCACCTCCTCCCTGGAGCAGCTAGTGGGCTGCAGCCCCGCTTCTCCCCCTCCCTGGCAAGGGCCATCAGCTAATCAGCGGCAGGGAGGGAGAGGAGGAGGGGCAGGACCCCAGCATGCTGGGGGAAGAGATGGGGGAGGTGGGAGCTCGCCTGCCCTGCAGCAGCAGCCAGCAGGACCAAGCTTCTTCACCCTGCCCCCACACGGAGGGGTGGGGGTGGAAAGGAGCGGGCCGGGGCGGGCAGGATTTTTAATGGCACGCTGCTGCCTGCCAGGGTCCCAGCCGCCGGCCTCGCTCAGCCCGTTGCTGGCCTGGGATCGGCAGCGGGCTGAGCGGGTCCAGCGGCTAGGACCCAGCAGACAGCAGCATTCCATTAAAAAAAAAAATCGGCTTGCGTGCCATCTTTGGCATGTGTGCCATAGGTTGCGGACCCCTGGTCTAGATAATACTTAGTCCTGCCATGAGTGCAGGGTCCTGGACGAGATGACCTCTTGAGGTCCCTTCCAGTCTTACACTTCTATGATTTAGGGAATCTGTTAAAACAAGAAGCCTCATGCTGCAGTTTAATGTCAATGTAATGCAAAATTTGCACTTTCTAAGCAAAAAAGGGCCTTTGTTTGGCACTATGGCAGGTTAATACGAAGAAGGAAAGGGCACATAGAAAAACCGCTTTTATCTCGCAACTGACTGGCTTGGTAGGTTACATGAGAGTTAAAGAAATGTTTCTTAGGTGAGCAAACAGGTGTCTGTGTGTGTAAATTCTGCAGCTACTTAAGGTCTCCTGTGGCAGGGCATTCACCTGTTGCTGCTCTCTCAGAGACTACACCTGGCCAATTGTACACCGAGAGGAAAAATATCTTCCTGACCCCCACAGGTTGACCTGCTGAAACCCTGCAGCATGAAATTTGATTATAATCTATCTTAATGCAGAGCTGCAAGTGTTATGCCCAAGCTGAAGGCAACGCAGGCAATCCTGGTGTTCTCAGGGCCCATGAAGGAAGGAATGAACTGGGCGATCCTTAGCTATGTTTGTCTACCTTTATTTTAGTAAAAATAGATTAATCATTTATTTCCATCACTTTATAATCCAAAGAAATAAAGCATCTAAAACACTTAGCATGCGCAATGTCAAAACTTTATGCTTTCATTCCTGAGCAACAATTTGAAATAAAACTCCCAGAATACTTTAAACCACACTAATTAGATTGTCTCCCCTCCAGCAGGTGCTCTTCATCAAAACTGAAATCAGACAAAAATTCTTCTTCTTCTTCAAGGTTCAGCTGCTCCAAGGACAAGTCATTGACCTGGAAAGAGAAATTAAGAGTGTATTTTCTACTCAGCACCATAGTTCAACCTTCTTTACCATTTCCTGGAAATGCAGAATGAACCATTGTATTTTAATCACATTTTAGGAAAACACTTCCCTGTCTTGAATCATGTCAGTGCAAAAACATTGGACTGGGAACCTGTCAACTATCGGCTCTCCCATTCTGGGTAGCTAGCATCTCTGCTAATTTCTCTGACTTACCAGCGCCACAAGCCAATGAAACAAAAGGAATCTCTCTCCTCCCAAGCTGCCCCTTTCAAGTTTATCATGAGTAGCTGGCTCACTGGTCTCAGTGGTTTGTGTGTTGAGAGTGAGGGCTTGTCTTCTCTATGGGGGAATTGATGCAGCCGGGTGTCGATTTAATGGGTCTAGTGAAGTCCCACTAAATTGACTGCAGAGCGCTCTCTGGTGGACCCCGGTATTCCACCTCCAAGAAGGGTAAAGGAAGACGAACAGAGAGTGGCTCCCATTGACACAGCGCAGTTAAGACACCAGGGTAAATTGACTTAAGCTATGTCGAATTCAGCTACGTTATTCACATAGAATCATAGAATATCAGGATTGGAAGGGACCTCAGGAGGTCATCTAGTCCAACTCCCTGCTCAAAGCAGGACCAATCCCCAATTAAATCATCCCAGCCAGGGCTTTGTCAAGCCTGACCTTAAAAACCTCTAAGGAAAGAGATTCCACCACCTCTCGAGGTAACCCATTTCAGTGCTTTACGACCCTCCTAGTAAAAACGGTTTTCCTAATATCCAACCTAAAGCTCCCCCACTGCAACTTGAGACCATTACTCCTTTCCTGTCATCTGCTACCATTGAGAACAGTCTAGAGCCATCCTCTTTGGAACCCCCTTTCAGGTAGTTGAAAGCAGCTATCAAATCCCCTCTCATTCTTCTCTTCTGAAGACTAAATAATCCCAGTTCCCTCAGCCTCTCCTCATAAGTCATGTGTTCCAGTCCCCTAATCAATTTTGTTGCCCTTCGCTGGATGCTTTCCAATTTTTTCACATCCTTCTTGTAGTGTGGGGCCCAAAACTGGACACAGTACTCCAGATGAGGCCTCACCAATGTCGAATAGAGGGGAACTATCACGTCCCTCGATCTGCTGGCAATGCCCCTACTTATACATCCCAAAATGCCATTGGCCTTCTTGGCAACAAGGGCACACTGTTGACTCATATCCAGCTTCTTGTCCACTGTAACCCCTAGGTCCTTTTCTGCAGAACAGCTGCCGAGCCATTCGGTCCCTAGTCTGTAGCAGTGCATGGGATTCTTCCGTCCTAAGTGCAGGACTCTGCACTTGTCCTTGTTGAACCTCATCAGATTTCTTTGGGCCCAATCCTCTAATTTGTCTAGGGCCCTCTGTATCCTATCCCTACCCTCCAGCGTATCTACCTCTCCTCCCAGTTTAGTGTCATTTGCAGACTTGCTGAGGGTGCAATCCACACCATCCTCCAGATCATTAACGAAGATATTGAACAAAACTGGCCCGAGGACCGACCCTTGGGGCACTCCGCTTGATACCGGCTGCCAACTTGACATGGAGCCATTGATCGCTACCCGTTGAGCCCAACAATCTAGCCAGCTTTCTATCCACCTTACAGTCCATTCATCCAGCCCATACTACTTTAACTTGCTGGCAAGAATACCGTGGGAAACCGTGTCAAAAGCTTTGCTAAAGTCAAGGAACAACACGTCCACTGCTTTCCCCTCATCCACAGAGCCAGTTATCTTGTCATAGAAGGCAATTAGATGAGTCAGGTATGACTTGCCCTTGGTGAATCCATGCTGACTGTTCCTGATCACTTTCCTCTCCTCTAAGTGCTCCAGAGTAGCTGGAGTAGTGTAACTTAGGTCGACTTACCCCGGTAGTGAAGACAAGCCCTGAGAGATGTTATTAGTTCAAATTCCACAAGCCACCAAGGGAGGAAGACAATTTTGTGGTTAAAGCACAGGACAGATCAGATTTAGGTTTTGTTTCTTTGCTTTACCACAAACTTCCCATTGACTATGAGTACACCAATTACTCTGGGTGCTTTGAAGCCCTTTGATATACTCAGACGGAAGGGGCAATGGAAAGGAAGATTTAAATGGAGAACAAAATAGCTCTACATAGCAGAAGATCCATATCTTTCTTTAACAAAAAGGATAAAAAATAACCTAAGGCAATTCCACAGCACTTCGCACTGTAAATATATTAGATCCAGAACTAAAACAAACCATGTTTGAATGTTGTAATTATGAAAACACTGCTTTGCCTACGTGCACCTTAAGAGGACTAATGCATCAGGAGGTTCACTGAGACATTTCCTCTACCCACACTGCTGGGGTGCTGCACAATGCCCAGATGTGCTGTGGGATGACTGTGTTGTCACAGATCCGGTGAATATCCCCAGCAAGTCCCACTGCTTTCAGATTAAGCAAGGCGACTATTCCTTATTCAAGCCTACATGTAAAGTTTGAATTTAAAAGTTCAGCTCTTTTTAAGTCCAGCATAAGAATTATGATTTTTTTTACATTGAAAAGATTTCCTTTTTATGATAACATAACTCACAATTAACAGCTTTCAACCCTCTACAAGTAATCACCTTTGAGCTTAGAGAACATAAGAACAGCCAGACTGCCTCAGACCAATGGTCCATCTAGCCTAGTATACGGTCTTCTGACAGTGGCTTGTGCCAGATGCTTCAGAGGGAATGAACAGAATGGGACAATTTTCCAGTGATCCATCCCCAGTGGTCCAGTCCCAGATTTGGCAGTTGGTGGTTTAGGGACACCCAGCACACAGGGTCGCATCCTTAACCATCTTGGCCAGTAGCCATTGAGGAACCTGAACTTACTTAATTCTTTTTTCAACCTAGTTATGCTTTTGGCTTTCACACATTCCCTGGCAATAAGTTCTACAGGTTGATGGTACGTTGCGTGAAGAAGAACTTCCTTATGTTTGTATTAAACTGGAAGCCTTCTAATTTCACAAGGTGACCACTAGGTCTTGCATTATGTGAAGGGGTAAATAACACGCCCCTAGTCACGTTCTTCACACCAGTCACGAATTTGTGCGCCTCTGTCTTATCCTCCCCCTCGTCACCTTTTCTCAACTGAACAGTCCCAGCCTTAATGTCTCGGGGTGCAGAAGCTGTTCCACCCCCTTAATCATGTTGTCGCCCTTGTGTGCACCGTTTCCAATATCTTTTGAGATGGGGTGACCAGAACTGCAAGCAGGACTCAAGTTTTAGGTGCACCATGGATTTATCTAGTTGTATGATGATATTTTCTATTATCGATCCCTTTCCTAATGGCTCCTAACATTGTTCGCTTTTCTGACAGCTGCTGCACATTGAGCAGATATTTCAGAGAACCATCCACAGGAGGCCAAGATCTATCCTGAGCTAACTTAGACCGCATCGTTCTCTAGGTGTAGTTAGAATTATTTTTTCTAATGTGCATCACTTTGCACTTAATCACTTTCATGTTGTCGCCCATTCACCCAGTTTACTGAGATCCCTTTGTTAACTCTTTGCTGTCAGCTTCAGAGCAAGTAGATGAAGTGCAACCCAAAGGAGAGGTTTATTTTAAAACCGCTCTAAAGACTCATTTGGAAGTGAAGTGCCTTTTCAACCTTAATGAGAGTGTTGCTCCCACACAATGCTACAGGAAGCGTGGGCCTTGGCTTTGTCATGAGTTATACTGCTGGGGCCATTACAGTGTGGCTGAGAACATGGTCTCTACACAGCATCCCTAGTGTCTCCTATGCTATTTAAAAAATACATAATTTTGCGTAATAATATCAAGAAAATAAAGTTTTAAAATCTCAGTATACTGAATAATTTCAGGAATTGAGCACTGCAACCATACTGTAGGACATGGTATGAAGAAATGCATTTTGAGGATCTACTAGATACATGATAAAGGGACTTGTAATGATTGCCGCTCATATCTGAGTATGACTAAAACTGGAAATCAGTTCCCACATGCCGGGTTTAGGAGACGTGCCCGGGCAAGTTGGTGTCTATGTTCCCTCCTAGTGTTGGCTGAGGTGGCACGACGCTATTCTCTTGCTCGTTCTGCTTCCTTCGTCGTGGAGTGCCGAGCTCGCCTGTCGTGGACCAGTGCAAGGCAAAACAGCCTCTATTTACCTGAATAAGTCCCTTCAGCTCCTCATCTGTTAGGGAGTCAATGGGATCCTCTTGGGCAGAGTTGTACTCAACAGCCACCTTACCATTCTCTGAAACAAGCATGCAACATGAGAATTAAGGAGGTGTTTTCTTACCACTCGATTTAGTGACCACAAAATGGTTCCATACTGTCTCAAGACTGAACTGAGCTTTATAACTGCCTGGAGAGCCAGGAGCATCAATCCCATGGGGACAGGCAGTTTAAAAAGTTCAGAGATGGAGCAGGTACTAATTTTATCTTCCCATTGTTGGCATGGGTTAGGCATGGGGGTTATAGCTCATTCGTTCCTTTAAGGAATGCAAATGCCTTTACTGTGCAAGATAAAACTGACCACAGTGATGCAAATAAAACCTAGTAACTGCCACATTGCATGCAGGGTAAGAGGAAGAGTCTGTGGGTGCTGCTCTGACATATGGATTGAGGATTAAGGACCCAATCTTGCTTCCATTAACATCAGTGGAAAGACTCCAGCTGACTTCAGTGGGAGCAGGATTAGGTTTTAAGGGATTAGACTTTTGTGGGGAGTCGGAGATATGGGAGATCTGAGAGCACTGCTAAGAAGAGAATCCAATGATTTATGAAGCTACTTCTCACGCCCCCCATTTGAGAACACACTTTGCACAACCTAGTCTGACAATGCCAGGCTGTGAAATTACTTTGTACACTCCGTACCCCATTCCTTCCGCTGGTCTAGAGCATCTGCTTTCCAGATCAGGCAGAAAAACAAAAGGCACTTAACTAGGCCAAGCAGAGACTGGAAAAGCAGAGGAGCCAGAATCTGTGGAAAGCAGGGTACAAACAAACAAGAAGATGCTATTTACCTGCCTCTGCACAAGTGTCAGGTCTGACAGCAGGAAATCCACCAGATATTTACACTTCAGACCTGGTCTATGAGTACAGCGGCTAGGAGTGTGAAAAAAGTCACTCCACAAAACCAACCATAACTATGTTGACAAAACCCTCAGTGTAGATGCAGTTATGTCAACAGAAGAGTGCTTCTGTCAGCTTAGCTAACATCGCTCGGGGAAGTGGTGTCACCGTGGCAGCAGAACTCCCTGTGTCAGCATACACTGCGTCTACACTAGGGAGCTATGCCGGCACAAGTTTTGTAGGATAGACATGGCCTAAATGACATTTTAAAAGTCTAAGCCAGTCGTGGGAATTTAGGCTCTGATTCAGCACAGCACTTAAGCACATATTTAAATTTCACTGATTTCATGGAACTTAAGCCCACGTTTAAGTGCTTTGCTTTATCAGGGCCCGAGAGTGGGAATCAATGTTTGCTGGAAAGATTGCTGCGTATTCCTCTGCTCATGAAAAATACTAAACACCAAATCTGCTCCATCAAAATCATCAGACTGGAAACCGACTTTGTTGCTTAAATGCAAAAAATAATAATTGATATTTAATGCAAGTTTTAGAGTTATTCATTTAAACAAAGTATTGACGGATCAGCACCTATGAGGCACCTATGTTCAGATGGTGGGCGTGTGTCCAGTTCAATAGTTAATCAAAAGTCAGGTCCAAATGCCCTTCCACAAACCCTCTTCCCTTCCATGCAACTTGTGACAGGCATAAGTTAAATGCTCATGGACAAAAGCACTCATCTTCAGGAATGTCCATGGAGGAGCTCCCAACACAGAGAGGGCCCTGCTCTGGCCCTAATGACAAACCTGGGAAGGAGGAGAGCACAGGCCACCTGAGTGATCTCAAAAGCCTCGCCACAGGTCACGCCAGGCTTTCTGTATCAGCACACAGACACTGGGCTGTCTCTCTGGGTTCCCTGTAGACGGTGCAGTTATTGTATGTGTTAAGAAAGGCCCAGGGTTAGGGAGCCTGGGACTCAGGAAACCTGGGTTGGATTCCCCGCTCTGCCACAGAGTACCTGCAACCTTGGGCAAGGCCCTTTGAGTAAAATTCTAAAGAGGGCCCAAGTGACTCAGCAGCCCAAGTCTGTCTGAAAATTTCACCCTTCAGCTACGTCTAGACTGTGAGCTAGGGGCGTGAGTCCCAGCTTGTGTAGACATACTGGGGCTAGCTCTCATCAAGCTGGCACAAGCATAAATAGCAGCGCAGCTCCGGTAGCACGTGCAACAGAAACACAGCGAGCATAAATCCGCCTGGAACTGCTGGGTGTACGTATTCACATGCTGCCGCGACCACTACCATGGCTACATTGCTAGTTATACTTGATGAGACCTACCATATGTTTACCTGAGCTCAGAATATCAGCCCTAGCTCTGAGTGTAGACCCAGGTACTATGATAATGGTAGCCATATAAGTATAATAGATAGCTAAGCTAAAACACATAGAATCATAGAATATTAGGGTTGGAAGAGACCTTAGGAGGTCATCTAGTCCAACCCCCTGCTCAAAGCAGGACCAACACCCACTAAATCACCCCAGCCAGGGCTTTGTCAAGCCGGGCCTTAAAAACCTCAAAGGATGGAGATTCCACCACCGCCCTAGGGAACCCATTCCCGTGCTTCACCACCCTCCTAGTGGGATAGTTTTTCCTAATATCCAACCTAGACCTCCCCCACTGCAATTTGAGACCGTTGCTCCTTGTTCTGTCATCTGCCACCAGTGAGAACAGCCTAGCTTCATCCTCTTTGGAACCCCCCTTCAGGTACATAAGAATGGCAATATTGTGTCAGACCAAAGGTTCATCCAGCCCAGTATCCTGTCTGCCAACAGTGGCCAATGCCAGGTTCACTCCCTCTGGGGCACCTAACAGGTAATGATCCAGTGATCTCTCTCCTGCCATCCAACTCCACCCTCTGACAAACAGAGGCTAGGGACACCATTCCTTACCCATCCTGGCTAATAGCCATGAATGGACTTAACCTCCATGAATTTATCCAGTTCTCTTTTAAACCCTGTTATAGTCCTAGCCTTCACAACCTCCTCAGGCAAGGAGTTCCACAGGTTGACTGTGCGCTGAGTGAAGAAGAATGTCCTTTTATTTGTTTTAAACCTGCTGCCCATTAATTTCATTTGGTGGCCCCTAGTTCTTATATTATGGGAACAAGTAAATAACTTTTCCTTATTCACTTTCTCCACACCACTCATGAGTTTATATACCTCTATCTTATCTCCCCTTAGTCTCCTCTTTTCCAAACTGAAAAGTCCTAGCCTCTTTAATCTCTCCTCATATGGGATCCGTTCCAAACCCCTAATCATTTTAGTTGCCCTTCTCTGAACCTTTTCTAATGCCAGTACATCTGTTTTGAGATGAGGAGACCACATCTGTATGCAGTATTCAAGATGTGAGTGTACCATGGATTTATAGGAGGGCAATAAGATATTCTCAGTCTTATTCTCTATCCCTTTTTTAATGATTCCTAACACCCTGTTCGCTTTTCTGACTGTTGCTGCATACTGTGTGGATGTCTTCGGAGAACTATCCACGATGACTCCAAGATCTCTTTCCTGATTAGTTGTAGCTAAATTA
Organism: Lepidochelys olivacea; assembly: GCF_965140295.1. NCBI lineage: Eukaryota > Metazoa > Chordata > Testudines > Cheloniidae > Lepidochelys > Lepidochelys olivacea. The sequence goes on along the minus strand of NC_140437.1, from coordinate 3,568,451 downwards.
GCCCCCATCATATTGTACGTATAGTTGGGGTTATTTTTTCCAATGTGCATTACTTTACATTTATCCACATTACATTTCATTTGCCATTTTGTTGCCCAATCACTTAGTTTTGTGAGATCTTTTTTTATATAGAGGTAGTTGAAGGCTGCTATCAAATCCTCCTTCACTCTTCTCTTTGCAGACTAAATAAGCCCAGTTCCCTCAGCCTCTCCTCATACGTCATGTGCCCCACCCCTAATCATTTTCGTCATCCTCTGCTGGACTCTCTCCAATTTGTCCATATTCTTTCTGTAGTGGGGGCCCCAACACTGGATGCAATACTCCAGATGTGGCCTCAGCAGTGCCAAATAGAGGGGAATAATCACTTCCCTAGATCTGCTGGCAATGCTCCTACTAATGCAGCCCAGTATGCCGTTAGCCTTCTTGGCAACAAGGGCACACTGCTGACTCATATCCAGCTTCTCGTCCACTGTAATCCCCAGGTCCTTTTCTGCAGAACTGCCGCTTAGTCAGTCGGTCCCTAGCCTGTAGTGGTGCATGGGATTCTTCCATCCTAAGTGCAGGACTGTGCACTTGTCCTTGTTGAACCTCATCAGATTTCTTTTGGCCCAATCCTCCAATTTGTCTAGGTCCCTCTGAATCCTATCCCTACCTTCAGCATATCCACCTCTTCCCACAGATTAGTGTCACCCGTGAACTTGCTGAGGGTGCAATCCATCCCATCATCCAGATCATTAATGAAGATGTTGAACAAAACTGGCCCCAGGACCGACCCCTGGGGAACTCCGCTTGATACCGGCTGCCAACTAGACACCGAGCTGTTGATCACTATCCACTGAGCCCGTTGATCTAGCCAACTTTCTATCCATCTTATAGTCCATTCATCCAGCCCATACTACTTTAACTTGCTGGCAAGAATACTGTGGGAGACCGTATGAAAAGCTTTGCTAAAGTCAAGGTATATCACGTCCACCGCTTTCCCCATATCCACAGAGCCAGTGGATATAGAAGGCAATTAGATTAGTCAGGCATGACTTGCCCTTGGTGAAACCATGTTGACTGTTCCTGATCACCTTCCTCTCCTCCAAGTGCTTCAAAATGGATTCCTTGAGGACCTGTTCCATGATTTTTCTGGGGACTGAGGTGAGGCTGTAGTAGGGCTGACGATTAATTGCAGTTAACTCATGTGATTAACTCAAAAAAATTAATCGCCTTTTAAAAAGTTAATCTTCATTAATCGCCGTTTTAATCGCACTGTTAAACAATAGAATACCAACTGAAATTTATTAAAAATTTTTGGATTTTTTCTACATTTTAAAATATATTGATTTCAATTACAACACAAATAATAATGTAAAGTGAGCATTGTACACTTTGTATTTTTTTTATTACAAATATTTGCACTGTAAAATGATAAAGAAATATTTATTTGAGCATAAGCTTTCTTGAGCTACAGCTCACTTCATTGGATGCATTCAGTGGAAAATACAGTGGGGAGATTTATATACACAGAGAACATGAAACAATGGGTGTTATCATACACACGGTAAGGAGAGTGATCACTTAAGATGAGCTAGTACCAGCGGGGGGGGGAGGGGAACCTTTTGCAGTGATAATCAAGGTGGGCCATTTCCAGTAGTTGACAAGAACGTCTGAGGAATGGTGGGGGGAATATAAGTACTGTAGTGTGATCTCTTTACCTTGAAAGTCCAACTTACAAATGTAGATTTTTTTTTGTGTTACATAACCGCACTCAAAAACAAAACAATGTAAAACTTTAGAGCCTCCAAGCCTCCATTCAGCTCTACTTCTTGTTCAGTCACACTAAGAGAAACATGTTTGTTTACATTTACAGGAGATAATGTTGCCCACTTCTTATTTACAATGTCACCTGAAAGTGAGAACAGGCATTCCCATGGTATTTTTGTAGCCGGCATTGCAAGGTATTCCAGAGGACATGCTTCTATGCTGATGATGTTAGGTAAAAAAAAAAAAAAAAAAGTGTTAATTAAATTAGTTGCTGAACTCTTTGGGAGAGAATTTTATGTCCCCTACTCTGTTTTACCCGCATGCTGCCATATATTTCGTCTTATAGCAGTCTCGGATGATGACCTAGCACGTTGTTCGTTTTAAGAACACTTTCACTGCAGATTTGACACAGCATAAAGAAGATACCAATGTGAGATTTCAAAAGATAGCTACAGCACTTGACCCAAGGTTAAGAATCTGAAGTGCCTTCCAAAATCTGAGAGGGAGAAGATGTGGAGCATGCTTTCAGAAGTCTTAAAAGAGCAGCACTCTGATGTAGAAACTACAGAACCCGAACCACCAAAAAAGAAAACCAACGTTTTACTGGTGGCATCTGACTCAGATAATGAAAATGAACGTGTCAGTCCTCTCTGCTTTGGATTGTTATTGAGCAGAACCGGTCATCAGCATGAATGCCCCTTGGAATGATGATTTAAGCATCAAGGGACATATAAATCTTCAGCACATCTGGCACGTAAATAACTTGCGACGCCGGCTACAACAGTGCCGTGCGAACACCTGTTCTCGCTTTCAGGTGACACTGTAAACAAGAAATGGGCAGCATTATGTCCTGCACGTGTAAACAAACTTGTTTGTCTGAGTGATTGGCTGACACGAAGTAGGACTGAGCGGACTTATAGGCTCTAAAGTTTTACATTGTTTTGTTTTTGAATGCAGTTGTTTTTTGTACATAATTCTGTTTGTAAGTTCAACTTTCATGATAAAGAGATTGCACTACAATACTTGTATTAGGTGAATTGAAAAATGGTATTTCTTTTGTTTTTAACAGTGCAAATATTTGTAATCAAAAATATCTACAAAGTGAGTACTGTACACTTTGTATTCTGTGCTGTAATTGAAATCAATATATTTGAAAATGTAGAAAACACGCAAAATATTTAAATAAATGGTATTCTATTATTGTTTAAATCGCGCGATCAATATTTTTAAATAGCGCGATTAATCTTTTTAATTGCTTGACAGTCCTAGTCTGTACTTCCCCGGATTCTCCTTCTTCCCTTTCTTAAAGATGGGCACTACATTAGCCTTTTTCCAATTGTCCGGGACCGCCCCCGATTACCATGAGTTTTCAAAGATAATGGCCAATGGCTCTGCAATCACATCCACCAACTCCCTCAGCACTCTTGGATGCAAAGCATCTGGCCCCATGGATTGTGCATGTCTAGTTTTTCTAAATAGTCCTTAACCTCTTCTTTCACCACTGAAGGTTGCTCACCTCCTCCCCATACTGTGCTGCCCAGTGCAGCAGTCTGGGAGCTGACCTTGCCTATGAAGGCCAAGACAAAAAAAGCACTGAGTACTTCAGCTTTTTCCATCTGTCACTAGGTTGCCCCTCCCACCTCCCCCCACCCCCAGCATTCAGTAAGGGGCCCACACTTTCCCTGATCATCTTCTTGTTGCTAACATACCTGTAGAATCCTTTCTTGTTACCCCTCACATCCCTTGCTAGCTGCAACTCCAATTGCGCTTTGGTCTTCCTGATTACACCCCTGCATGCTCGAGCAATATTTTTATACTCCTCCCTAGACATCTGTCCAAGTTTCCACTGCTTGTAAGCTTCCTTTTTCTGTTTAAGCTCACCGAAGATTTCTCTGTTAAGCCAAGCTGGTTGCCTGCCACATTTGCTATTCTTTCTGCACATCGAGATGGTTTGTTCCTGTGCCCTCAATAAGGCTTCTTTAAAATACAGCCAGCTCTCCTGGACTCCTTTCCCCCTCATATTAGCCTCCCAGGACATCCTGCCCATCAGTTCCCTGGGGGAGTCAAAGTCTGCTTTTCTGAAGTCCAGGGTCTGTATTCTGCTGCTCTCCTTTCTTCCCTGTGTCAGGATCCTGAACTCGACCATCTCATGGTCACTGCTGCCCAGGTTGCCACCCACTTCTACTTCCCCTACCAATTTTTCCCTGTTCGTGAGCAGCCGGTCAAGAAGAGAGAAGGTGTCCACAATTCCTATGTAGGCTAGGAGCCAGGTTCTGTAACTACAACTCTAAAGCTCAAGGGGGAGAGAGCGCCCCAGTTAACAGGTACAACACCGAGCAAAACAGTTACAAAACACACAACTCACCACACTGCAGGCCAGAGATGGCAGAAGGCTAGCCAGTAGTCAAAAATCATGTGTATCGGTGTGGCTGGGTTACCGTTGCTTTTGGAGCCTTAGCTTCTTCAACTCTTGGATTTTTGTTCCAATTACAACCTTAATATAGTATTAATGCAGGGTTTGCACTTGAAAGTTTCCAGGTTTTCAGACATTTGGGGGTTTCAGCTATCTATAGACCAAAAATATCTAATTTTTCCTTTACAATATGCCAAGTATATTTTCCTTCCACTCAGCGAACTCAAATGGCTGACTTATTTGTTGCAAACTTTGCACACACACACAAATTTAACTTTGAGCCAAGACCAAACAAGGAAAATTTCAACCCTAAGCAACACTTTTGAGAAAATATATTTATAATAGTTCATATTCACTATCATGAAACCTACAACACAGCTATTCTCAGACCAAACCCCCAGATATTTATAATCAATGTATAAAAATGCCTTACCTAAAACTATGAGAAGTATCTTCTGAAATGCAGCCGACAGAGCTTTCTCAACTGCAAGTTTCTGAACATTTCCTGTTTTCATGACAAACTCAAGGGGATCTAAACCCAAAAAGGTGTTATTTTCAAAGATTACATTTGAAAGCATGATGGTCATACAGTACTAGCAAGAGCTTATTGCACAGTTAAATCCCTTCTGATAAGCAGACGCTCACCCAGTAACTCATATTACTCTGGTAGGAAGACTGTTTATTGCAGCACTTTTAAAATTATTTATAACATGGTAGTGCCGTGAAACCTCAATCCTGATCAGGGCCCTATGGCATTAGGCACCGTACAGACATATAGTGGCACACCATTCCTTCCCCAAAGAGTTTACATCTAACGCCCATAGCAGCCAACCTGACAGCGTGGAGTCCTGCTGCCAGCTAGCATGTGTGATGCAGACACTCTGTCCACTAAGAACTGGATGAGTATCAAACCCATTTCACATAATTAAGGCTACGATTATGTAGAGAAATCTCTGCATTAAGCATCTTCACATACATTTCATATGACTTTGTATTATGCCTCTATTTTCACACAACTTTGTATAAGATCCTTATATAGAAAACTTTGTATTGAGCCTTGGAATAATGTTAAAAAAAAAATGTTCTTTTTGCTAGGAGTAGAATAAGATTTCCTCCCCCTCCGCCCTTTTAATCAATTGTCCTGTTGAATGAACAAGGTGTGAATGAGTAAGGCGTGGAAGGCAAGCACCTCCAGAGGAGAGCAGATGGAAGCCAGACCCAAGAACAATAAAACTCGTCAAGTGTTTTCACTAAAGAAGAGCAGACATACAGACCTTGGGGGTTAGAAGCAATCACCTTCTTTTGAAAACACCCTCTTTGAACAGCATTGGGACACAACCCAGAAGGTAGCAGCACAAAGGACCAACTGACACAGACACAGAGATTTGCATGAGAGGGAAGTTGCTATAAATCGGAGGAGTCTTGCAGAGGACCCTGGGTCTTGTCTTGTCAACATGGGAACATCAATCCGGATCGGCAGAAGCCCGGCTCCACCCCTCCCCCATCTAACTCACCTGGCCAGTGAAATTAAGGGGAGCAACCAGTTGGTAACAACAAGACGGCGTGTGCGTGCGTGCGTGCGAGAGTGCAGGAGTGTAATATATGATACAGTGTTGATTGATACACGGACTACCAATGAATGTGGCGCTTTGCCTTATTCCTCCTGAAAAGACCCTTTGCAGTACTTTAAGTACAACAATTATGTCACGGAGGTCACAGAATCCGTGACTTCCATTGACCTCTGTGACATTTTCTGCCCCAGGGCCGGAGTTCCCAGCCAGCCCCGCCTTTGCAGCTCCCAGCTCCCACGCCGGTCGAGGGGACCCCCCCACAGCTGCCCAGCCCCGGTGGGTGGACTCCAAGCAGCCAGCCCCGAAAGCCGGGGGACCCCAGAGTTCCCTGCACTGCAGTGGTGGGGGACCCAGGAGCCCCAGCAGCAGTGGGTGCTGAACCTGTCTACCCCTTTTGTCAGGGATATTCGTAGTGAAAGTCAGGGACAGGTCACGGATTCTGTGAATTTCTATTGCCCATGACCTGCCCCTGACTTTCACTAAAAGTATCCGTGACAAAAACTTAGCCTTACACATAATGCATCCGAGAAAAGTGCCTGTGATGGAGCGCAAATGAGCACTAAAGAAAGATGTGAAAGGAAAGGAGACGAGAGAGAGAGAGAGAGAGAGAGAGATACACAAAACGGAGGAGAGGAAAGGAGAGAACAGTGGTGGTCCTGTAGCTTTGGTACTCCACAACGTTTGTTACCAACACCTCGCTGAACAAGCTGGTAGTCCACAGGCCCCCCCTGCAGAAAGTCCAACAGCAGTGAACATTCTCGTGCCTTTGAGCGTCCAGCAGCATGGAAGCGATCAACACTAACAATCACAAAGTTACCAACGTACCTCGGCCATTTTCTACACATGCCTCAGCAACGCCAAGTCCTCTGGTGTAGATCCCATGGTGGGGCAGCGTTACTTCCACAACGCACAGGTATTTCAGGCACCTCCTCTCTGGCAAGCCTCCCAGCTCCTCATTCTCCAGGTCAAACCCAGAAATATTCTGCAGCTGTTGGGATTTGCATTTTCAAACCATCACAGAAGGATTTTGACATAGCTTTTACTGTGCATTTCTCAATACTTAGACAATAAATGTTGGCACTGACTAGGAGATCGGCAACAGGAACCTTTGTGGCTGAGAAAAGATACTTCAGATACATGGAAGGGAGCTGCTGCATGTGGGGCTCAAGAGTGGTTTCCTTTGGAAGTGGTGCTAAAACCGGTGTTTTAGTATCCACGTGACAGTGCAACTGGTTGAAGAGTTGGAGATAGCAGTGAGAGAGGGGAGCCAGAGAGATGGCATGGGGTCCATTCAGGGAGCTAGTTTTATCTGTGTACGAGAGGATGTCTGTTAGGTGAGACCTGGTGAGGGCAGGGATGGTAGGAAAAAGAGATGAATAGATTTTTATGACCAGAAGGGATGGCTGCGATATAAACACTGAGCCCAATAACTATGGTGAAGCCATAGCAGGAGTGTCCAATCTTTCTACCCCGAGGGCCATGCATTTTATTTCAAGAAGCTCCAGCAGCCACCACCCTCTCTGATAATCAGGCTTGCAATTCTCCAAGTTGTCTTTGACCGCTTGTGTCACACGCAGGGTATTGCCAAATCTTGGCTCTTCTCTCTTCCCCACAGTTTGAAGATCTGGTACTTCCATGTCTGGCCCCAGCGCTAGGATAAGCTTCTGTGCTCATTACCTCGCTCAGTACAGCAACTCCTTCTGGCCAGTCTACCCAATAGCCAGGTAATTCTCTGACATTTTGTCCAAAACACAGCTGCTAAGGCTCTCTTCACTGCCCGATCAGACCAAATCACTCCCCCATTTCAAATCCCTCCATCAGCTCCCCAGATCAGGAATAAGGGACCAGGAGGGAACAAAAGAATACAAGAAGGGCTTCTTACCATAATGATACGGTTTGACCAGCCATTGAAGCCAAGGTAGTAATTGGCTAATTCCTTACACTTGTAACTCCTCAGAGCAAGGACTTGCTGCTTAAAGGTCTTCTGTCTGGTGCAAATGCAAACCTGCCCAGAGGAGAAAAGCCCTACATGGATTAGGTGAGACTGGCTTTGCAGGCAGGGAGCTGTAAGTATTCCCTAGCACTGCTCTCCCTGTTCCATATGACCAGGCCCTTAGTGCTCCAGGGTCCCACTGAGGAACCAGCATTGATAGCTCTGGGAGGACAAGGGTGATGGTACCCCACTCCCCGTCCTCCTCAGAGGCAGCAGTGGTTCTGGGAGGTGGCAAATGCAGTCTTGCCACCCCTGGTTGTGAGACATGATGCCCCACCCCATGGAAGCAGTGGTTAGAGGAGGGAGCGGTCGGATGTTAGTGTAACAGACGCCCCTGAGCATTCCAGCAGCTACCCCTCGAGAGAGCGGAAATAAAGGGAATGATTTACTGCTGGATCTGTGTGGGGGTCCAGCAAGACCCTAACGTGCCATTGAGATTCAGGGCTTCACGGACTGGGAGCCCCACCCTCAAATGGAGAAGACTCGACAGCTACTTGTGTTTCCCTACGCCAGCACCACCCTAGGCTCTAAGGCAGACATCTCAGGTCCCCAGCCTAGGTCCCTTCCCCGTTCTTCCCGACAGAGACCGTACTAACCACGTGAAGGAGTCCTGACTTGGAATTAGGTAACAGTCTGTTGTGTGTTCTGCTCTTTATACATATGAAGGAACCACATGGCCATCGCGGGGGGCCAAAGAACCATGTTTACTAACTATACACAACATGCAACACCTAGTTACATATACACACTACTGCTCTGTGTGGTGTCTAAACTACAGAACATACTGAGTGCCACTAGAGGGTTCAAAACTATTTAAAGGGATACCCTGCAGTTGCCAGTTTTGGTTGGACATCTGCCTGGAGGTTCCATTACATGACATAATCTCTAATTAAAGATTAATCCAGGATACCACCCTATTCCTAGACACCTCTCTGCCAATAACTGGAAGTTACACCTTGTTTTAATTCACTTACCTTTAAGGGAGATTTCTGAAATAATCTTTGCCTGTGGCATGCGCGCTGGGCTCTGCTGGCATCTCTAGCTGAATAGAACTTGACCAGAGCATAATACCCAGGCCCCGCAACTGCAGCATTTCTGTGAACTCGAACTGAATACAGCAACCCAAACTCAGAAAATGCTGAAAACAGGGAATGCTGAGGAAAAAAGAGGAAAACGAAGATCAGTGCTAAGGAGATAGAGCAGCAGCCAAGAAGCACTGTGAACAGGGACTATGCACAACCTTGATTATTAATTAGGGAGTATTTTTCCGACAATCAGTTTCTTCCTCTAACAATAATAAACTGCTTGAGTAATTAACATGGGTAAAATATAACTTGAGTGTTTGGTTTGGACAGATATTGTCTCTGACTCTTTACACAGGACTACAGGAACTGCCAGGCTGGATCAGACCCAACATCCATCCAGTGCAGGAGTGGTCAACAAATTTTTGGTGGCCTCAGAGTGCAGCCACCAATTCTTGCTGGTGGCCGCTCTGACAATTTTTCATAAAATACTAAATTAACTTTAGGAAAAACCAATAAATATGCACAGCTGCATGTCCAGATCCTTGTATTTTTTTTTTGCAGACTCAATAATACAAATTATGTGCAGTTGTTTCTATTCTTTTCTGGACCTAAACAGACTAGAAACACAAGTAAGGTGCTTTGCATGTTCTTGTCTTTTTTGTTGTTTTTTCTTTCGCTTTTTTTGCCCCCCTCCCCCCCGTCTTTTTTTTCCTTTTTCTTTTTTTTAAGACTTGCTGGCTGGTAAGTTGCTGCTGGGAAAAGTGATACTTGTATGCTAATATCACTTTTCCCAGCCACCCAGCTAGCTACTAGGGCTACGGCTACGCTACAGATCGTACAGCGGCAGAGCTGTACGGCTGAAGCTGCACTGCTGTAAGGTCTCCCGGTGGCATAATTAAACCACCCCCAATGAGCGGCGGTAGCTACGTTGGCAGGAGCTGAAGCCACCGCTGTGCGGCTCGGGGACAAAGCCAGAAGCCCTGAGCCCGGAGACAGACCCCAGAACCTGGAGATGGAGGCTGAAGCCCTGTGGCTGGAGCCTGACCCCCACCACCCCTAGGAAGATGGGGAAACTCACTGGCTACTTGCTCCTCCAGTGTTTGTCTCCTCAGAGGGGACAAGGCTCAACCCCTGCTGGAGACTGTGGCCACAAGAGATCCCCATTTATTCATCCAAGGATCACATTAGCACTGGGAGTTGGTGTTCAGTTGATTATCCACCATGGCCCCCAGATCTGTATCACAGTCCCTGCTTCCCAGGTTAGAGCCCCCCATCCTGTAAGCATGGCCTACAGGCTTTGTTTCTATAGGTATATATTTACATTGTGCCCAGCTTACCAAGTGATCCAGATCACTCTGTATCAGTGACCTGTTCTTGTCATTATTTACCTCTCCCCCGATTTTTGTGTCATCTGCAAACTTTTATCAATGAGGATTTTGTTTCTTCTTCTTGATAATAATGTTAAATAGCTGAGAACTATTCCCTGCAGGACTCCACTATAAACATACCTGATCAATGATGATTCCCCATTTATAATTACATTGAGACTTATCAGTTAGACAGTTTTTAATCTATTTGGAGTGTTGTGACATTCTATACCTTGGGGGAGCATCCTGTAACCCCCATATTCCTCATTTTTATATAATCGTTATCTTACATATAAAGCATACCTTGTAAGGTATCAGGGAAAGGTTATGACCTGCTGAAAGTCTCTTCTCTATCCACACATGCATATCATTAATGCATATGAAGTCATGAGAAATGTGTTGTATGGTCGTCACTAAAACATGATATAAGTTGGGGAATCAGCCAGATATTATCTCCCCAGAGGCAACAGCAAGGAAAATAACCAACATCTGGGCGGGGCTTCAAACAACCCATCAACAACCATTGCACAGCAAGGGAGCTACAAGTCAGCGACTCAGCTGCACAAGGCCACACCAGGGGAATTACTCAACACTGCCTGGAGACCGAGGGCTAGTCTACACTGGCAGCGCTTTAACATGCCTTGTGTGGTCGCGGCGCAGCAGTGGGAGAGAGTTCTAAAAAACCACCTCCAAGAGGGGCATAGCTCCCAGCGCCGCGAGTGCAGCTCCCAGTGCTGGTGCACTGTCTTCACAGCGCTGAAACTTGCTGCGCTCAGGGGGAGTGTTTTTTCACACCCCTGAGAGAGACAGCTGCAGCGCTGTAAATTGGCAGTACAGACAAGCCTTGAGCAATGCCCCCAGACATGCCTGGACTTGTGTTTTCCAAGCACGTGGACCGAGGGTATAAAACAGATAGAGTGGACACATACTGGAGAGTTCTCCTGCCCCCACCTACACTGCAAGCAACTGAGGCCTTGTCTACACTGCCACTTTCTAGCTGGGAGTGGGGCTCCACATGCGGTTGTGCTGAGTGATCACAGCACCTGAAGGGGTTTGCCGCTGGTCACTAGCAAGGCATTGTGAGAGACAGCCCAGGCTGGAGAGAGTTAAGGGGGCACAGCAGTCCCACAGTTCCAGGCTGCACCCTGGGGATCCTGTCACAAGTGTTTTATGTTAAAAAATAGAATGATATAAAATTATCAGGTTTCAGAGTAGCAGCCGTGTTAATCTGTATTCGCAAAAAGAACAGGAGGACTTGTGGCACCTTAGAGACTAACCAATTTATTTGAGCATAAGCTTTCGTGAGCTACAGCTCACTTCATCGGGGCCAGGGATGAGGGGTTTGGGGTGTAGGAGGGAGCTCTAGGCTGCATCCGATGAAGTGAGCTGTAAGTCACGAAAGCTTACGCTCAAATAAATTGGTTAGTTCTAAGGTGCCACAAGTCCTCCTGTTCTTTTTATAAAATTATCAAAATGCACTATGCCTCCAAGTCAAATGCCTTCAACCAAATTTTGTCAACCAAACTTGTAATCTCATTTAAAAAAAAAAAAGTGTTATCAAGTTTAGTATGACAGTATCTATTTTCCAGAAACCCACGTTGATTGGTATTAATCCTATTACCCTCCATTAATTCTTTATTAATCAAATCCCATATCAGCCTCTCCATTATCTTGCCCGGGATCAGTTTCAGATTGACAAGCCTATAATTATCCAGGTCTTCCCATTTAACCGTTACAAATATTAGTGCAACATTAGCTTTCTTCCAGTCTTCTGGAATTTCCCCAGTGTCTCAAGACTATTGAAAATCAACATTAACTGTCCATCAGGTCATCAGCCAGATTTAAAAAAGGCAAAACCAACACACTCTTGGAACAAGTTATATGGACTTATTTAAAAATGTCGAACTTTAGTGGCTGCTGTTTAATACCCTCCTGAGATACAAGTAGAATGGGAAGAGTATTATCATATGACATGACGCCATCATCTGTTCCCCCCCGCACATAGAACAGAACTATTTATCTAATATTTCTGCTTTTTCTGTATTACTATTGAGAATTCTACTATTGCCATCTAGTCATGGCCTAATACCATTATTAAGATTCTTTTTGTTTCTAATATACTTAAAAATATTCCTCCTTAGTGTCCTGAACTCTGCTGGTTGTAGATTTCTCGTTCTGTCCCCTTTGCTCCCCTACTAATTTTCTACAACTCCTGGTATATCATAGAATCATAGAATATCAGGGTTGGAAGGGACCCCAGAAGGTCATCTAGTCCAACCCCCTGCTCGAAGCAGGACCAATTCCCAGTTAAATCATCCCAGCCAGGGCTTTGTCAAGCCTGACCTTAAAAACCTCTAAGGAAGGAGATTCTACCACCTCCCTAGGTAACGCATTCCAGTGTTTCACCACCCTCTTAGTGAAAAAGTTTTTCCTAATATCCAACCTAAACCTCCCCCACTGCAACTTGAGACCATTACTCCTCGTTCTGTCATCTGCTACCATTGAGAACAGTCTAGAACCATCCTCTTTGGAACCCCCTTTCAGGTCGTTGAAAGCAGCTATCAAATCCCCCCTCATTCTTCTCTTCTGCAGGCTAAACAATCCCAGCTCCCTCAGCCTCTCCTCATAACTCATGTGTTCTAGACCCCTAATCATTTTTGTTGCCCTTCGCTGGACTCTCTCCAATTTATCCACATCCTTCTTGTATGATGATTCATATTCATTACTATCAACCTCCCTTTTCTTCCATTTATATATAATAGCTGCCTTTACTTCCCCTCTAAACCAAAACCAATTATGTCCTACTTCCTTGATTGTGGCTTTTAGGGCAGGTAGTAAAGCATTCTTAAAGAATTCAATTCCCAATTATCATTCACATTTTTCTGATTAAATTCTTCCTCCCAGATGATCTGGCTCATAACTGTTTTCAGCTTTGTGAAAATGGCCCATTTAAAGCGCCTTATCTGGCCTTCATTCTGTTTGCACAATACAAATGTGGTCAAGTCACATTTGATCACTTGTACCTAAGTTACTATTAATTTTTAGTTCTGTGATTAATTCCTGTGTGTCATGACGAGGTCTAATGTATTCTCTTGCATCACGTACAACAACACTTTTTGATTTAGGAAATTGTCACCTATAACATTGAGAGACCAGTGTAAAACTAGGGTTGCCACGTGTTCGATTTTCAACCGGAATGCCTAGTCGAGAAGGGAATCTGGTGGCTCTGGCCAGCACTGCTGACCAGGCTGTTAAAAGTCTGGTCGGAGGCTTAGCAGGGCTAAGGCAGGCTCCCTGCCTGCCATAGCTCCCATAAGCAGCAGCAGCAGGTGCCCCCTCCAACTCCTAGGCGTAGGGGCAGCCAAGGGGCTCCACACGATGCCCGCACCCCAAGCGCCAGCTCCGCGGATCCCACTGGCCAGGAACCGTGGCCAATGAGAGCTGTGGGGGTGGCACCTGAGGACAGGGCAGTGCACAGAACCACCTGGCCATGCCTCCATGTAGGAGCTGGAGGGGGAACATGCCACTGCTTCTGGGAGTTGCCTGAGATAAGCACCTCCCGAAGCCTGCACTCCCCCTCCCAACCCCTCAGTCCCAGCCCAGAGCATTCTCCTATGCCCCAAACCCCTAATACCCAGCCCCACCCCAGGGCCTGCACCCCCAGTCAGAGCCCTCACCCCCACCATCCCAACCCCCTGCCCCAGCCTTGATACCCCCCCACCCCCCCTGTACCCCTCATTTCTGGCCCGCCCCCAGAATCTGCACTCCCAGCTGGAGCCCTCGTTCCTCCCCCTGCATCCCAACCTCCTGCCCAAGCCCAGAGACCCCCCCCACCCTGAACCCCTCATTTCTGCAACCACTAGCCCAGAGCCCATACCCCCCCTCACACATCCTCAACCCCCTGCCCCAGCCCTGATCCCCCTCCTACCCCCTGAACCCCTCCTCCCTGGCCCACCCCAGAGCTCGGACCCCAGCCAGAGCCCTCACCCCCACCCTACCCCCCTGCCTCAGCCAGAGCCCGCAACAGCCCCCCCACAACCCAACCCCCTGCCCCAGCCCTGATCCCCCTCCTACCCCCCAAACCCCACCTAGAGCCCCCTCCTACCCCCCGAACCCCTCATCCCTGGCTCCCCACCAGAGCTCGGACCCCAGCCAGAGCCCTCACCCCCTCCCTACCCCCCTGCCTCAGCCAGAGCCCGCAACAGCCCCCCCACAACCCAACCCCCTGCCCCAGCCCTGATCCCCCTCCTACCCCCCGAACCCCACCTAGAGCCCCCTCCTACCCCCCGAACCCCTCATCCCTGGCTCCCCACCAGAGCTCGGACCCCAGCCAGAGCCCTCACCCCCTCCCTACCCCCCTGCCTCAGCCAGAGCCCGCAACAGCCCCCCCACAACCCAACCCCCTGCCCCAGCCCTGATCCCCCTCCTACCCCCCGAACCCCACCTAGAGCCCCCTCCTACCCCCCGAACCCCTCATCCCCGGCCCACCCCAGAGCTCGCACCCCCACCCCTGCCCCAGCCCCGATCCCCCCTGGCCTTAGCGACTCCAGCAGTGACCGGGGGGGGGCCCACGGCCAGTCGGGCGCACGGAGCGGGATTCCCCTGGGTCCAGCGGGCCGGGCCGGGCCGGGCCTCACCTCCGCCCCCTCCTCCAGCCCCCAGACCAGCAGGGCCTGGCCGCTCTCCGCAGGCACCCGGAAGCCCAGCACCTCGGGGCCGCCCGCCAGCGCCATGCGGGCCGCCAGCAGCACCCGCGGCGCGGCCCGGCCCGCCCCGCCCCCGCCCGGCCTAAGCCCCGCCCCACCCTCGACCCCGCCTGGCCCCGCCCCGCCCCGCCCTCGACCCCGCTTGGCCCCGCCCCCTCCCGGCCTAAGCCCCGCCCCACCCTCGACCCCGCCTGGCCCCGCCCCCGCCCGGCCTAAGCCCCGCCCCCAACCCCACCTGGCCCCCGCCCCACCCTCGACCCCGCCTGGCCCCGCCCCCTCCCGGCCTAAGCCCCGCCCCACCCTCGACCCCGCCTGGCCCCGCCCCCGCCCGGCCTAAGCCCCGCCCCACCCTCGACCCCGCCTGGCCCCGCCCCGCCCCGCCCTCGACCCCGCTTGGCCCCGCCCCCTCCCGGCCTAAGCCCCGCCCCACCCTCGACCCCGCCTGGCCCCGCCCCCGCCCGGCCTAAGCCCCGCCCCCAACCCCACCTGGCCCCGCCCCACCCTCGACCCCGCCTGGCCCCGCCCCCTCCCGGCCTAAGCCCCGCCCCACCCTCGACCCCGCCTGGCCCCGCCCCCGCCCGGCCTAAGCCCCGCCCCCAACCCCACCTGGCCCTGCCCGGCCCGGGCTAAGCCCCGCCTCCTGCCCCCCGACCCCAACCCCACCTGGCCCCGCCCCCCCACCCCATCCCACCCTCGACCCCCCCCCCTGGCCCCGCCCAGCCTAAGCCCCGCCTCCTGCCCCACCTCCGCCTGCCCGACCCCTCCAACCCCCACCTGGCCCCGCTCAGCCTCCTCCCCAGCCTGGTCCTGCCTTGGCTGCCTCTTGCCTCCCAGGCCCGGGAAGCTGCGAGCCCCCTTCCTCGCCCCCCGGCAGGGCCAGTGCACCCCAGGCGCGGCGCACCCCTCGGAGGGCCGTGGCGTTTCACGCTGGGGGCGGGAGGGCGCCGGGGGGAACAGGGCCCTGAGCGCAAGAGCTGTAACTGGCAGAAAGGGGTGGATGCGAGGGGCCTCTCGATGGCCTGTCTCAGGAACGGCCCCGGGCTGCCCTGGCCTCCGCCCGCCCTCCGCTGCCCTCCACATGCCCAGGCCCGTGGTCCTCACTGCCCTCGGCCCAGCTTGGTGGAGAACGGGCTGCCAGGCCCCTCCATCAATGGCAACGTGAGCGTGGTGGTGGTGGGAGAACCAACTCGTGGGAGCGGGGTCCTGGCTGCCGTCCCGCGGGCTGTGGTTCCTCAGACATCCCCTCTGCAAGAAGCCAGAGGACAAGCGCACCGAGCAATGAGACGCTGCGGCACAACGCGGGGCTTCTAGCTCGTTTATTCTCTGTAGGCAAAAAGGGGTTTCTTTACAAAGGGGGAGGAGCATCATTATGCAGCCCCTCCAAAACACCACAGCTAGTGGGAGAGTATGTTCACGCACAGACACATCAGCCTCTGAGGTTCTCTTCACAAAGGGGGTCACACAGGCAGGAGCATGCTAACCTCGTCTTGTGTTAGTGCTCGGGGATAACAGAACTGTGTTTCTGCCATCAAATGGTGCAGTTGCTCTCTCCGAACCGCCGGCACTTCATCAGTTTCAGATAGGTCTCCACCTTGTGCAGGTCTTTCTTGAAGCAGGACAACAGGCCGTAGTTTTTTAACAAGGCGTCTTCGTTCCGGAGATTGATGTCAAATTTGTCATAAGTGGGTCTGAGGACTTGAAATCCCCGGAGGCTTCCATCTTCCAGCTCCTGTGGGGACATGGCAGCTTAGGTGGGAGGGAATGGCTCTTGGGCTGGCACATCAGAGCCCAAAGGCCTGGGACCATGGAAACAAATGGCAAGGCACCTGCACAGCTGAGTGCCTCCCAGTCTCAGCACTCCTGAAGAAGGGGCTTTCACAGGCACAGAAAGCCGGAGACAGGATTCAGGCAGGTGGTGTGGAGCTGGCTTAGCACACTTGCATGGGTGCTTTTGGGAGTTAGCCTGCAAGAGGGAGTATGCTGGGGAGAGGAGCTACTGTCAAACCCAGCACACCCCCTCTCATAGGTGAGCTCATCACCTACCCAAGACAGGCAACTGGGAGGATGGGGGAGAGATGGGGTCTGGAAAGGAGGGGCAGAAGGGAGTAGGTGATGTGGATCGCCCTCTATGAATGTTACCAAAGGGTGTGCAGGATGAAAGCTCCTCTTTTGGATTCCTGTCAACCTTGGGATGGTCCCTTACCTGCTGCTTCCCTCCCCACTTCCGTTTTCTTCTTGTAGACTACAAGCACATATGTTTAAAATCCATGGTTCTCAACCCAGCGCCCCATGTTACACCAGAAGATAGTTTCCCATCTAGCCATAAAGGAGCTGGGTACTGGGTTGCTGTTCAGAGCTCATGTTCCACTTGTGCACATTCTTTCACATACACATTTTCACAAGAAGAACAATTATACATGTACGATTGTGGACATATTAAACTATAGTCTGCATGAAGAAAGCTGGACAGGCCCCGGACAAGACACAGCGGTGATGGGAGGGATGTGTGAAACAGGTTGGAGACTGTCTAGGTGTCTCAGTAACACAGCTGGCCAAAGTGCTGGCTTAGGGGAACTGGTACACTTGTGAAATAAATCTCTTTTCTCTTTAACACTTTACAGTCCCAGTGGAGAAATCTTTAGCTGATGTTACCAGGTTCCTGCTGCTTCTGACTGAAAAGCTTTGTGCACCAGCTGGAGCTTTTTTGGCCAGGTAAGCACTGCTTGAAATGGAAACCTGTTTATTTGACTGGCTTCTCAGCATCACTCTGCCCAGGAATTGAGTACAAGTGTAAGTGAAAACAGGGTGGGGGGGGGGGTTGCACAAGTGTATGTGAAGTGCTGTTGATGTGTGAGAAGGAAAGAACCCAGCTTGACTCTCAGGGCCAGACTTTCAAAGGCATTTAGTTGCCTAAAGATGCAGCTGGATATGTAGGTGCCTAACTCCCACAGGACTCCCAAGACACTTCTGAAAATCCCACTCAGCTGCTGTCTGTATCTTTGGGCACCTAAGTATTCTTACAGATCTGGGCCTCAGAGCCCAGGCTGAGTTTGCGGTAGATCTGCCTACGCTACATTGATGACATCTTCATCATCTGGACCCATGGGAAGGAAACCCTGGAAGAATTCCACCACAATTTCAACAGATGCCACCCACCATCAGCCTCAGCCTGGACACCATCAGCTCAGGATTAAACAAAGACTGTGGCTGGCTCGCCAACTACAAAAGCCGTTTCTCCTCCCTTGGTGTTCACACCTCAACTGCTAGAAGAGGGCCTCATCCTCCCTGATTGAACTAACCTCGTTAGCCCTAGCCTGATTCTTGCTTGCATATTTATACCTGCCTGTGGAAATTTCCGCTGCATGCATCCGACCAAGTGGGTATTCACCCACGAAAGCTTATGCTCCAATATGCCTGTTAGTCTATAAGCTGCCACAGGACTCTTTGCCCTAGTTAACAGTGTTGCTAATTTAGTCATTTTCCAACCCCCCGTGTAAAGTCAAACACTGCCTCTATACTTTTATTTCTTGGGGAAAACACTGGTCTACACGTATATTTATGTTAGAGAAGGAAGGTCAAAGAAATGCACCTCGCATTTGGAGCGGGAAGTGGGGAGGTTTGGGATGGTCCCTAGTCCCTGGGCGAGTTCATTCCATAGTCTTGAGCCAGCCCCCAAGAAAGCTCTGTCTGCTGGAGTCCAGGAGAGCAATATGATTCTGTAACCATGTCACATGCTGCTGCTTACCCTCATCAGAGCCTGGATACCTTCTTCTAAGTCCCTCAGTTTTTCGTAGACTCTGTCTGAGGTGCCAAACACAAGGCTATTGGTGAACACCCTGCTTAGGAACTGCACGGGGTTTAACCAGGACTGAATGAGAATCAGTGAAAACCGAAGCAGCTCCATGTCCTGAAATGAAAATAAATTGGGGTCAGAGCTCTGCAGGAAAGGTGTCTTCTAAGCAACAGGCATGTGCTTTCCACTCTAAAACAGAATGTGACTGAAAGGAACTCTGGAGCACTGATGTGCTTAAAGCCTGTCCTCTCCCTATGCAGTACCCTCCAGGGTCACGCATGGTGAAAAGGGTGATGCAAAGAGCAGCGTCTCTCATAAAGCACCTTTCATCCCAGAGCATTTTACGCACCTTACATATGCCGGAATTGCTTTACCCCCAAAGGAAGTGGAATGTGGCTAAGAGCTATGCTACGTGACAGCTTGGGAAAGGAAGTGAGGAATCCTGATGATTCTACAAGGGGAGTTTAAAGAGACAGACTGGAATTCTCCAAACTAGAATTTGGCCAGGACACCTGGAACAACTCCTGCTCAGAAAAATGCCACAGGCTGGTTAATGAGCACAAGTGGCTAAGCGCCTCTTGCTTTTATCTCCCATTGGGAAGTTAGCAACCTCCCCCGAGTACCATGCTTGGTCACTGCATTTAGTATTGTCTTTGATGGAATGTGCAGCTGACTACTTCATTCAGTAACCTGAACTTGATCCTCAGAGGTCTCCTCTTCAGGTACTGTCCAGGCCCAGCCCTCTTTAGCTTAGCACATCATGCTTAGCTGTAGTTTTACTGGGCAGGCACTAAGGAGCTACCTCAGACAATATAGAGTCCCGTTGGAAACCCTCTTTTCAGAAGCGGCTCTGCTGTCAGAATGTATTTGCCAGGTGAAGAGAACTTACTGATTTCTGCTGGGCATCATCTTTTCCTGTGGGAGCCGGAATGGTTTCTGAATAACAAAATGCTGATTGGGAAATTTTATTGGAATGCCTCTGCTCCTCTGGAATATAGGTCCGTTCCTGTGAAAACATCCCAAACATACTGAGAACTGCTCTTTCTAGTGCCCTGGGAAGGGGCTTGGGACCCTTCTCCCCAGGCTGAACCGTACTGTTAACAAGGTGGGAAAATGAAAGAAAAGGTGACAGATGCTGTGAAGGGCTGGCAGGTGGGAAATGGCATGCAATTCCATTGATGAGCCAGCATATTGGCCAAGTAGTTACTGAGGCTAAAGATCAGCCTCTGACTAGGTCTGTGCTATGGAATAACACATGCAGTATTCAGTTTAGCTTCTCAAAGGAAGGACATGGACATGTAATCCCATTTGTATTTCTGCAAGCTAAGGTAGCAGAAAACCAGACAATTTTGGAAAGCCCACGGTCTGCCAGCTCCATAAGTAAATTATACACTCCTTGGACACAGTAAGTCTTGTAAAGATGTGTCATCTCCCATGGCTTCCAGGGGCATTGACGCCAGGTTCCCCTCAGTGAAGGTGTCTGAGCCACTCTGGGCTTTGGAAACTGACTGTAATGCCGGTCACCATGAGGGGACAAGCAAATGTGGCAGATGAGAAAGAGAAATGGGGGAAGGGCAGGGGAATGTGAGGAAGAGGGGGAACTGGGGTGCAGGAAGGAGACTAATGGTTGTTGCTGGGAAAGGTGGGGAGAAGGTGGGGGACATGAGAGATGCACGGGAATATGGAGATTGGGACATAAATGAGTTCAGAACCCCTGCCCAGGATTGGAGAGAACTCCACAAACTGAACATGTCTGCGTCTGTGGGGAAAGATTATCCCATTTTCAAATAACATGGGAGTCCAATGTCACAACCCTGTGATACTTACAAACTCTTTGTATGTGTCAGCAGCCAGCAGGTGGAGGTGCTGGGCCCTCAGCACGGCATTGGCAAACAGACTGGAGAGGGGCATGGCAGGGAACGCTGCTGCCCCCCGGGGCCACTGCAGCCCCAGGATGATTGCAGCAAAGAGCAGAGGAGAAAAATATGACCCTGCAAAAGAAAGGGGAGGTGTCAGTGATTCTGGGGGCAGTGTCCTAATTACTGTTGGGGTGGGGGGTGGAAGGCTACAATGAAGCCCCTTTCATCCTCTTTGTTCTTTCTAGGGCTGGCACATAGGGTAAGCTGATGGTGTCTTGGGGTTCAAAGAGGCGGCTGGTGACTGCTTCATACATTTAAGACCATTCTGATCATCTTGTTTCAACTCCTGCGTAGCACAGGCCAAACAACCTCAACCAGGGATTCCTGCATCACGCCCAGAACTTCTGGTTGAGCTCAAGAGTATCTCTCCAAAAGACATCCAGTCCTGACTGACTGACAGCAAGTGACGGAGAATCCCCCACCTCCCTGGATAAGCTGTTCCCATGATTAATTACCCTTGCCATTACAAATGTGCGCCTTATTTCTAGTCTGAATTTATCCAGCTTCAGCTTCCATCCATTGGCTCTTGTTCTGCCTTGTCTGTTGGATTAAAGAGCCCTCTACGACCAGAAATCTTCACCTCCTGGAGATCTTTACAGATCAGGATCAAGTCACCTTTTAGCCTTTTCTTGGACAAACTAAACAGACTGAATCTTTCACTGAGAGGCCGGTCTTCCAGACCTCGAATCATTCTTGTAGCTCTTTTCTGAACCCTGGCCTTTGCACTCATTGTACTTACCCATTCGTATTACCATGAGGTTATTTCTGCATAAAATAAACCAGATTAGACACCAATATGCAAGTACAATGCCAAGAGACAGACCTTTTCTTGTATTTTTAAGATTCTCTCATGCTCATCCCCCACCCCCACTCTCTCCCTCTGGCCTGTTCTGTGGTGACTGTGGAAATTCTGTTCCAGAGTTGCTGAGCCAGCATGCCCTCCTCCTTACCCAGGGCTCGCCTGGTGCTTTACAAAGGGGCAGAGAATCCTTGCCTCCATTTTACAGATGGGGAAACAGCCTTTGAGAGATGAAAGCCAAAACTTTCAAACATGGGCGCCTAAATACGAGTGGGCTGGCTCCGAAGGGCCGAGCCCCCACAGCTTCCCCTGCAATCAGTGGCAGCACCCAGCATGCCTGAAATTCAGGGCGCTTCTTTAGGAGCCTCAATATGGATTTACAATGCCTGACTTTAGACAGCCAGATTTAAACGTCTTGGTCCTAATCTCTGTGTCCTAGTTCCCCCTTGCCAGCTGGGTTACCGATACACATCTTCCTGGGGGACTGGGGAAGGTTTGGTTAATATTGGGGCAGTGCTTTGAAAATGTAAGACATTCTGTAATTGTTATTGGAGCACACACTGGTTCGAGGGGTGGAGTGGATTGCACATTACGATCACAGGCTTCAGTGGACACATACTCCCCAGCATTGCAGCCAGAAAAACACCCACCTCCTCTTCTTCCCCCCCAAGGGCAGAAATAAAGCCAGTCTCTTTCACCCGTGCCTGTCCAGGGCAAGCAGAAACAGCTCTAATGAGGTTCTTGGGTGCTGGGGCAGGTGTGTGGGTGTGTGTGTGGGGGGTGTAAGGCTGGCGAGTGGTGCCAGGTGCAAAGTCTAATGCCAATGGATGGTGCTGAAGGTCATGGGTTCCGAGGTGAGGTGGGTGATGCCAGTAGGTGGTGCTGGAAGTTCTGGGTACAGGTGGGAGCTGGGTGACACTAAGGCATTATGGATGCAAAGGGGAGTTGGTGTTGCCAGTGGGTGGTACTGGGGCTTTGGGATAAACTATGTTTCTGTCTGATCAATGATCTAAAGACTACTGCTTAGAAATGTTTATTGATCCTGACATCATGTGTACAGGTTCCAGGGGAGTGCATCTCGGCCCTGGCAAATCCTAGAGCACCAGACCTGGAAGCCCGGCTGTCATCTCACTGGCTACATTCCTCTTCTCAATATTTTTGTTTTATTGGATGTTAACTGTGTTCAAAAGTTCCTCAAAACACACTGAAAATCTCTTCGCCCCTCTCCCACCAAAGCCCTTTGAGTCTTACGCAGCTGACATTGTTTCTGTAAGCCGCTGTTCTTTCCCAGCTGAGGAGGAGCCGTCATGGCCCTATGAAACCTAAGGGGTTTCATCATCCCTCCCGCACTGTGTCCAATATTTTCTCCATCAGGCCTTGTCTGCACTCAGAAGAAGGGTGTATAGCTAACAGCTGGCGACTAATATGAGGTAAACTCCTAGTGAGGACGAGCCAGTTGTAGGATTAACAGATGTTAATCCTGTTTCTCTCAACCTGCTAATGCATGTGAAAACTATACACAGCAATGGTTTCACTGTGATTTTACCTTGTGTTAGCTAACACCAGAGAAGAACACACCTTTCTCCTAGTGTGTACCTGAGTGTGGATTTCCTCATAAAAAAGAGGAAATTCTCATCCCTCGACACCATGAGTCTCAAATGGCTTCTTTGGGCAAGGGAACAGTAAGTGAGGGACAAATACAAGCATTTTCGGGTTAGTGAAATTACCGAGCAATCTTGCATTGTTAATATTCGGTAATAATGAGCACAGTCCTTACAATAACAAATGAGACAAGAGCCAGGCTTCATAAACTGGTCATTCGGAGGACTGGCTTCAGTTCCAGCTACTTTGTAGCAGGTAAAGATTTCATGAGTTCCCTGAGTCAGGGATTAATGCGCACATGTACAGGTTGGTCTTCACCTAGCTGCCATTTTTTCAGGTGCAAATATTTTGGGGCACAATTTTGACCCCACAATTTGTGTCACTTAGACACCCAAGCCATTGATTATTCCACGTATTGTGGCCACAGACGTCTGGGTGATCTAAATCGTGTGAGAATACCTGCAGGAGCAAAATAGCAGGCAGTTATTTGTAGCCTTCGTTTCCATCCCCAAAACCTGTCCATGCTGCTTTGTACCCTGGGATTCTAGTCTGCCAGGTTGCATGAGGCATTGCTTTTAGCCCTGAGGTCTTGAGAGAGGGGCCTTGAGAAGCAGCTCGGAACTGAAGTGGAGTGATAAAGGTGTAGTCAGAATAATGGGATGCCTGAGGTCTGATGTCTTGTGAGCCAGCATAGAGCACCTGCTCTACTGCTACGGCTCAGCTTCCTCATGTGGGATCACATTCGTGTCTGTCAGTCACGCCTTTGAAACTGTCACAGGCTCTTCAAACCGGACAAAACCCCAGATCATCACAAACCATTTCCCAGAGAGGCATCCCAGCATCCCAGCAGACTGAACTACTCTGCTGGGCAGAGTAATGCAGTGCCATGGAAAGCCGGCAACTCTCCCTGTATCTGAGATCAGCCGGCGTCTGAACCTGGAGGGCCCCAGCCCAGCAGATCCAGCCCAGACAAAGTGTATATGGCTTGAGAAAGGAGATAAAACTTGAAGAGTGGGGCTGAGGCAGGGCAGAGCTAAGGGTATATCCCGAACCATAGTGAACATGAGGTATCACTGAGCCCAGAACAAAGGATGTTCCCAGACAAAACACCTGGAATCGGAGTAAATACGTGTTGCTAATGAAAGGGGGAAAACACCCACTCGAGCGTTGTCTTCTAAGACTGCCAGATTGGCTCTCTTGGCACATATGGAGCAGGGTTTAACCCTTAGGAGCCTGAAGATGAGTTTAAGGTGAGGGATAGGAGTGGAGCAAATGAGTCTTATTAGTCTCCTGCAGTTTCCCTCCTCCTTCCCCTTTCATGCCTCTTCCTTGAATGAGAGCCCCTTCCCGCACAGGAGCTGACGAAGGGGAGAGAGCCTCCTGCACCCCACCTGCCAGACCTACCCCATCAGCCATCTTGGTCAGCATGGAGCCCGGCAGTATTCATCCCAGATGCTGCTGACCTCCCACAGCTGCAGGGCTGGGGATCAGCAAGGGGTGGAGCAAGGCTTCTCTGCAGCAGGGGTGTGGATGTGATAGATGGGGCAGCTATGCCCGGTTGCTCCAGCACCTCTGAACATACCCACACGCCCCAGCAAACCAGCTGTTTTATTATCTGTCATGGGCCAGGACCTCCTTGTGCCAGGCACTGTACAAACACAGGAGAGATGATCCCTGCCCCAGTAAGCTTACAACCCCCTCGACATTGGCTAAGGTCCTTAGGATTAGTGCAATGGAGCTGAGCTTTAAAAAACATAATTTAGAACTTCCTGACTTGTGTGATTAAAATGATAACCTCCCTGTTGCTTAGGAACACAGAAATCACCAGGGGGGGATCAGACCTGAGGCCCCTCTGTTCCAGTATCCTGGCTCTAACACTGCCCAGCACCAGCTGCTTCAGAGGAAGGTGCAAGGACCCTGCATTAGCAGGTACAAAATAATCTGCCCCCACATAAAGGTCCTGGTCTCTAATAGTGAGAGATTGGCTTAAGCCCTGAAGCAGCAGATTTAATATGCCTTCATAATTTTTGTTAGTAATAGAAATTATAACTCTGGATATTCCTGTGTCCATAGAAATGTCCAATCCCCTTTTAAAATTGCTAAATTCTTGGCCTCCACATCTTCCTGTGGCAGTGAGTTCCACAAGCTAATTACGCATTGTGTGAAAACATATTTCCTTTATCGGGTTTGAAAGTCCCATCTTTTACCATAGACATTGAGTTTACACGGCAATACTGTCCTCTCTCTGCACTGGGTCCCACCAGCCTGCACTGATGTTCACAGTACTTTACAATTCAGATATAAAAAGGTACCTGAAGCCATTTCTCTTTGGTAAGTTGCAGTTGCTCAGGTGCTGTTTGAAGCTGGATGTTTCTAGGCTGATAGTGGGAACCTTTGAGCCATTCTTATATACTGGGGGTCATTGTAATATTTATGCATGTTCCCATGAACGTGAGACACCATTCCCCCCTGCCATATTGGTCTATGCATAAATGCACAGGTGTTCACAATGGTGTTACCTACTCAGAATTGTATTATACATAAATGTAAAGTGTATCATGGATGTTTGCCTAGTGCTAAATTTAGCACTGAATGATCCCCCCATGTTCTGTTTATTGTAAATAGAGGTCATCTAACAGAGATGTTCATCCCCAATTTCAGCAACCACTGAGTAACTCATCCTCCACATTGTTCACTGTGCCGTGTAGAAAATGTACCCTCCTCCTAGCTGGATGGGGCAAACCTTGCTCTGACCTGACAGGGACAGCTGATTTCTCAAGGCAGCCTTCAGAAGAAGCAAATGGGATACTGCGCAGTATTTGTTGCTTGGGACAACACATGTCAGCCGCTCTCCAGAGCAGAATGACTGTGTATTAAAACATGGGCAGTGTGGATGGAGGGACAGATCCAGCAAAAGGGGCCCCCGCTTCCCCCCACGTGCTTGTCTATTGTTCACCCTGTACATTGCAAAACCAGATCCAAAACCTATTAGTTAGGCCCCTGGTATTCTAAAGCACTTTAGACCTAAATTCTGTTACAAAGCCTTGGATTTATGTAGCGGAGCTGCACTGAGTTTCACTGCAAATGGGGACTTCTGTTTTAGTCTATATCAGTGCTTGGGATACTGTGCTCATCACCATTGTATCTGAGCATCTTCCAGTAGTGCATGAAATGACATGGCTAACATCTGTCATGTGCTGTTTGTTCTCTCATCCTCTCCCCAGGGGAGAAGAGGGGCAGAGGAGTGTCTTGCTTTGGTAGGGTGTTTTGGATTTCTGGAGGACGGTTTTGTTTTGTTTCTTTGTTGATTTGTTTTTGTTCTGAAATACATCTGTTGCTGTGTGTTTGTAAGAGATGGCAGGTCAAAGAAATGTACCATGCACTTGGAACAGAAGGTGGGGAGGTTTGCGATGGGCTTTAGTTCCTGGGGGAGTTCGCTTGACAGTCTTGCATCAGTACTGACAGAAAGTTCCGTCTCCTGCACAAATAAGCTTTACTCTCGTTGTAGAGAGTTCCACTGGGCCAGAGGAGTGAAGGTGTGGACTACAGTCTTCACCCCGGAGTTTCAGGCAGCCTTTTAGATATCCTGGGCCTAGGCTATGGAGCGCCGTGAGGATCTGACTGTGATTTGCTCTTGTAGGGAAGCCAGCATGGAGAGTGGCGGACTGGTCGTACGTAGCCTGTGTGGCTGAGGGGAGGCGTTGCAGTGTGTGATGCTCGTTGGAGTTCTCTGCATGCAGAAGTCTCCATGCCCAGGAATATGACATTGTTGCTGTCCAGCCGAGAGGTGACGAAGACGTGAGTAACTGAGGCCAGGTCTTCATCTGCCAGGGCGGGATGGAGTCTCCCAGCCAGCCGGACTCGCATTGTTCTTCAGGAGGCAATGTGAATTGAGGGCAAAACCAGCCAGTGAGCTTCCATCTTCCCGAAGCAATTCCCAGAGCCCAGCGCAAGACATGTTATCAGGAATACAGAGTGTTGGGGGCATCACAGCAGGGGGGTCTGCCCAGGTTTCCTGGTATTTGCTCAGTGGGAAAAAAGGACTAGTTCAGAAGCAATTTCCAGTCTTCCATCCATGAGTGTGAAATTTCACTGAGTCTAAACAGAGGGCTAGTGAGGGAGGGAAGGTGGCTGGTCAAAATAGCTGCTAGGCCTCATTTCAGAGAGTGCGGGGAGGGGAATCTACATGTGCCTCTGCTATTCAGGTGAAGCTGGGGGAGCAGCGGAGAGGTGGGGGGTGTTAGAAGGTCTGCATGGCAGTCACCATCTCTTGCCACCCTTCTCTTGGTCTCTCCTGCAGGCCCCCTGCCCCTGTCTTCCCTGCTTCTGGCCATTGAACTGGGGCCCTTCTCATGGCACTCCCATGCAATGTCCTGGGCCCACCAGACATTACTGACAAAAGCACTGGGGGCCATCTGGTTTGGTCTGCACCCCCACATGTGATCCAACTCTCCTTTGGGCTCATCATCCAGGGCAAGCAGCCCCCCAGGTGCTGGATCCAGGGACGCAAGGTTTGACGTAGGCTCGTTAATAAAAACACTGTTGGGAGGATGAGTATGGTGTGTTCCTGGAAGCCACTCGGTGTTTGTATCCTGTAGGCGCGACAACGTCAGAGAGTAAATGTCAGGGCCCCCGGCAGGGAAAGTGCCACCGCGTATCTGGTAACTCTGGAGCCAGCAGCATCTGGGGGTGTTTTTCTCCTGCCACTCCAGAGTGTGTTTGCAGATGTCAGGCTGTGTCAGGTGCATGTAGGACAGGAGATGCCCTGCCCAGCTGTCAGGTGCTGGGTAAGACTCAGCTCCTGGGGAGAGGAAACCCGCTGGGAAGTCCAGCCAGCATAACTGTGTGTGTATGGCACTTCACGCAGTGGGGGTCACTCAGCGGCAGTGTACTGAAAATACACCACCAAGGCAGCGACCTGCGTTACAAGGACATTCTGTAGGTTGCTAAGTCAAGCACTTGGAAGTGCCAGATTGATGCAACCTTCATTCTTTCCCCTTGTGCGTGTGTCCTGGGTATTGAATGAGGCAGGAGTGCAATGGGAAACCCGTGTGGGATCGTGTAATCATAGACTGTACCGGGTGTGTGCGCCCAAAGGGCAGAACAAGGGCTGTACAAGCAACCAGAAGCTGTACAGCTGGCATTTCCAAACTTGTAAGCACCCGAAATAACTGTCTTGTAACGTCGATTTACTGCAGGCAACATCCTAGGGGGTTTTTTACAAAGAAAAACCAGATTCTGTTATGCACAGTGATGAGCCCCTCACTGTGCATCATCAGCAGAGTTTTAACTCTGAGCCATCAGCATTTCCGCACAGATTGCTCACACTGGGGCTACAGGATTACATTATCTGGGGCCAGGCAAGGGGTTATTCCAGCGGGAATGGACTGCTGGGCCCAGGTGCTTGATCTAAAGGTGGTTGATTGGTTGGGGCTGGGGGGGAGCTGGCTCACTGTGCTCTCTGTCTCCCCTGACTTCCAGAACTGGGGGAACTCCAGACCCTTGTGTTATCCCAAGAGGGTGGGAATGGGCCACTGGGGCCAAGGGCTCGGTCCTGGGGGAGGTTTCCAGTCCTGCTCTCTCTCCAGCCTCGGTACTGCAGCTCGTCTGGCAGCTCCCAGCTGTGCCCAGCCCAGCGCATGTTGCTGCTGCTGCTTTGGGGGAGGCAGGAGCCCAGCCCTCTTGAATGGATGTGGATTTAGTTCTTATTTTTGCGGGGTGCCAAAAATTTCCTGAGAAAGGCTGTTTTCCAGTTTATATCTCAGCAATAGCAGAACAGGATTTTATGAAACAAAGACGAGTCCCAAGGCTGTCCCCCGGCTGAGGATCAAAGACTTGCTGCAAACAAGGAAGGCGGGAGAGCTTCTCAAAGGAGAGGCGACAAGAATCCTTTCTAATGGAAAGTAATCGGCAACCCAAGTATAGGGACTGCTGCCAGATCCCCCTGGCATTGCTGCGAGCTTTTGCAGTTTGCATGAGTCTCATGCTGTTTAGTGTTTTTCTTAAAGCCGCAGGTCCAGGAATGATGTAAGCACATGAGAATCTCATTGAACCCCCCTTCCAGATCTGGAGAAAAGGATGAAAACATGGCCCCTAAGGGCTCCACAATCAAGGCGAAGACGGGGAACCCCACATTCGTTGCTTGTTAAAAATCTCATGATTTGTAAGCCATCCTCGGGGTTTTTGAATGTGTGGCGTTAGTGACCCTGAGGCAGGTTCTGTGCCATCCGCTCCCCAGGCTCCGGATAGGGTGTGTCTGGGATGGGGATGGGAGAGAGGCCCTAGCGGCTCCTGGGCTGCTTTGGGCCCCTGCTGGCCCAGGTTGGGGGGAAGCGGGCAGGTGGCTGCTCCTTGTCTCTTCCCCCAGCGATGCCGCACTGCACACACAGGATGTGCTGCACACACAGGGCGTGTTGCAGTTTCTCTCTGTTTCCTGCCTGCGGAAGGGACAGAGTTAGCCCTGCTAAGTGAAACAACAGGAAAGAAATGGTTTGGGTTCAGTGAGTCGCAGGAAACGAGCCCAGCCCGTGAAGCAACTGTCAGTGCAAAATCTCTCTTGCATCTTTCCGACCTGCCCCCAACACTCTAGCACGCTGGTGGGTGGGGGCGCAGTATATTTGTGTGACAGCAGCGACTACAGGCTCCTCCCGGGAACAGGGCCCGCTGGGCAGGGTGCTGTGCACACACAGGAAGAGTCAGCCCTGCCTCAGGTTGCTTCCAGTTAGCAGGTGGGGAGCGGGCAGCGAGATCTTTGCAGTGAGGGTGAATGGCAAAGGCCATCCCGGGGCCATGTACGCTCACTGCAAGGGCAGGTCTGCGCTGCAAAGAGAGCTGCTGTGTATTTAACTTGGGTTAGCGCCCAGGTTACAATAGAAGTGAAGACCCGGCAACTTGGCTTTTAACACAGGTTAGCAACTCGTGCCAAAACCTGTGGGGCAGCCTGGCGCTGAATTTGAGCCAGAAGTGAGTTGCTGAGCCTCGCTGCTGTTCTACCCCAAATTAGCTAATCCCAGGTAACACATCCTTTGAGGCTGCTGGAGAGTGTGAAGGGGCCTGCACGTTAATGAGCGTCTGGCCCCACCAGTCTGAAGGAAAGACTGAAGGAAGCCCGTGGAGGTGAGAAAGGGTTGGGCTGGTTGAGTCAGATCCGCACCAGCTCCCAATGGATGCTCCTATCTCAGGTGAAGAGCACCTCAGTTCAGCATAGCTTTCCCAGTGAAACCAATGGCTCCAGGATGCCCGCAATGTGAAGTGAGCAAAGCGTTCACAGCAGCCTTGTTGAGTCCAGTTCTAAAATGACTGAGTTGAACTGGTGCAACTTGGATGCACAGACAAGGCCTAAGGGATTCAGGTACCCAATCCCATTGCCCTGCACAGGCAGCTGTGTGCCTAACTCCTTTGGGGCCCTTGCAAATCCCAGGCTGGACTCTGGGTGAAAGAATTTGCCCATCCATAAGTGACTTGTAGTATTTACATACTACATTACAGAATCAGTCAGTGCTCAATTACTGGGTGTGTGAACCAGTGACCGTTTAATTACAACGAATTACTGACTAATTCAGCTATAGAGTTAAAACAATGTTGAGAAGTTCTGATACTGGCCCTCCCCCACCCCTGTGCATCTCACAGAGCAGGGACCCTCCTCTCCCCCTCCCTCCCTCATTGCACAGAGCTGGAGTATGCCCCTCCCCCATCCTTGGGCATCGCACAGAGCAGGGACCCACTGTGACACTCTGTACCCAAATCAACACCCTGGCACCCCCATATTTATCATGGTGATATGATTATGATATACTTGCTACGAAGTATGCCTTGTGAGGTATCATTCTAAAAGTCTTGATCTGTTGAACATTAATATCCTGTTGGATTATATGCGCTATCATTGTATGTGAAGTTTTGCTATGTGTGTGTTACTGAAATATGGTGTAAGGTTGGGAACACCAACAACCAACCCTTCAGGTACAATAATGTAACAGCCAGATGCTGCTGATGGCCCATTAAGGGGAATCCACACTACCAAGGACTATCACAGGAGCTGTGTAGGGGGGGAGGGATAGCTCAGTGGTTTGAGCTTTGGCCTGCTAAACCCAGGGTTGTGAGTTCAATCCTTGAGGGGGCCATTTAGGGATCTGGGGCAAAAATTGGGGATTGGTCCTGCTTTGAGCAGGGGGTTGGACTAGATGACCTCCTGAGGTCCCTTCCAACCCTGATATTCTATGATTCTATGTACAATGAAAACCTCTCAGTGATAGCACATAAACAATGGACATAGCTTGACTCAAATCCTAGCAAAAGATCTACAGTTCCTCCTATAAAGGAGGGAAATGACCTAATCATTTGGCCTCACTTCCCCCCACAACTCAACACCTGGAAACACCTCCGGAGGACAAAGGCTGAATGGGGGAGGTGGTCCCAGGCTGGAAAGGAGAATCCCAACCTATATATTCAGGAACTATACCATCTACCAGGGTGAGACACTGCTTGATTCAAATCCTGTCTAGTTTATAGAATTCAGATTGCGGTTTTACTTTCATTTCTTAGGTAACTAACTTTGATCTGTACATTTATTACTTATAATCACTAAAAATCTCTTTCTGTAGTTAATAAACCTGGCTTTATATCTTACTTAAAACAGTGTGTTTTGGTTGAAGTGCCTGGGGAATCTGCTCAGTGTACAAAAGCTGGTGCACCTCCACTTCCTTTTTTAGAATCATAGAATCTCAGGGTTGGAAGGGACCTCAGGAGGTCATCTAGTCCAACCCCCTGCTCAAAGCAGGACCAATCCCCACCTAAATCATCCCAGCCAGGGCTTTGTCAAGCCTGACCTTAAAAACCTCTAAGGAAGGAGATTCCACCACCTCCCTAGGTAACCCATTCCAGTGCTTCACCACCCTCCTAGTGAAAAAGATTTTCCTAATATCCAACTTAAACCTCCCCCACTGCAACTTGAGACCATTACTCCTCATTCTGTCATCTGGTACCACTGAGAACAGTCTAGAACCATCCTCTTGGAACCACCTCTCAGGTAGTTGAAAGCAGCTATCAAATCCCCCCTCACTCTTCTCTTCTGCAGACTAAATAATCCTGGTTCCCTCAGCCTCTCCTCATAAGTCATGTGTTCCAGTCCCCTAATCATTTTTGTTGCCCTCCGCTGGACGTTTTCCAATTTTTCCACATCCTTCTCGTAGTGTGGGGCCAAAAATTGGACACAGTACTCCAGATGAAGCCTCACCAATGCCGAATAGAGGGGGACGATCACATCCCTTGATCTGCTGGCAATGCCCCTACTTATACAGCCCAAAATGCCGTTAGCCTTCTTGGCAACAAGGGCACACTGCTGACTCATATCCAGCTTCTCGTCCACTGTCACCCCTAGGTCCTTTTCTGCAGAACTGCTGCCGAGCCACTTGGTCCCTAGTCTGTAGCGGTGCATTGGGTTCTTCCGTCCTAAGTGCAGGACTCTGCACTTGTCCTTGTTGAAATTTCTTTTGACCCAATCTTCCAATTTGTCTAGGTCCCTCTGTATCATGTCCCTAACCTCCAGCGTATCTACCTCTCCTCTCAGTTTAGTGTCATCTGCAAACTTGCTGAGGGTGCAATCCACACCATCCTCCAGATCATTAATGAAGATATAGAACAAAACCGGCCCCGAGGACCGACTCTTGGGGCACTCCACTTGATACTGGCTGCCGACTAGACATGGAGCCATTGATCACTACCTGTGGCGGACTGGGAAATAAACTTACACTGGCCAGGCTTCTGACCAGGGCAAGATGGTACAGGTGTGGGGTCCTAGCCTGGGGAGCTGGGGGTATTGTCTGGAGCCTCTCTATTGTTGGTTCATGAGTGTCTCGGAGATCATTCATGTAACTCCGCTGGTTGTGTGCCCACCTGTGGATGGCTGTGCAAGTGCAGGACCTGGAGAGGATTGTAGCGTGTCACAGCATTACAGTCTGAGAGGGAGTCCAGGTTGGTGATACAGAGGGCTCAGCAGTACCCCAGTTCTAGATTGCACCCCGGGAAACCCATCACACCTGCCCCCCTCGCACTCCTGGGCATCGCACAGAGTAGGGACCCTCCCCTCCCCCACCCTGGGTACTGCACAGAGCAGGGACCCTCCCCTCCCCCAGCCTGGGCACTGCACAGGGCAGGGACCCTCCCCTCCCCCAGCCTGGGCACTGCACAGGGCAGGGACCTGCCCCTCCCTCAGCCTGGGCACTGCACAGAGCAGGGACCCTCCCCTCCCCCAGCGTGGGCACTGCACAGAGCAGGGACCTGCCCCTCCCCCAGCCTGGGCACTGCACAGGGCAGGGACCCTCCCCTCCCCCAGCCTGGGCACTGCACAGAGCAGGGACCTGCCCCTCCCTCAGCCTGGGCACTGCACAGAGCAGGGACCCTCCCCTCCCCCAGCGTGGGCACTGCACAGAGCAGGGACCCTCCCCTCCCCCAGCCTGGGCACTGCACAGAGCAGGGACCCTCCCCTCCCCCACCCCTGGGGATCGCACATGCCAGGGTGCTGTTTTGATCTGCTTTAGCACAGCGTAGCCGCGGTGTGAGCAGGGGTCAGTCCGTGCCTTATTAGCTGTTCACACTGGGGCTGGGTCAAGTCTGTTCTCTCACGTCTCAGTATCCCAGACCTGTGGGTACCTTATCATGGCATGTGTGAGTGTGGGGCCGTTGCAGCCCCGAGGTTTCCACTCTGCCCCTTGTCTGGGGAGAGCCCCCCTTTCTCCAGCTGGTGCTGCCGTCCCCGCAGCCGGCTCGAAGATCCCAGCTGGGTAATGGGGCTGGGGTAGGCTCTGAATGACAAACTCTCCACCCTCTGCTCTCCAAGCAGACATTGTGCTGGGAAAGCCCAGGGGAAAATGCTCTGTTTACTGGCCAGTGGGCGCAGCTGGGGCCTGACTCTCGACACTGAAGGTGCAAGCTGGCCTCAGTGGGTACATCTGCACCGCAGCTGGGCATGTGCCTCTCACACCGGGCAGACAGCCACATGCCAGCTCCACTGGCCATTGCAGCTGGGAGACGGTATGGGCTAGCCACCAGAGCTCAGCCCCGGGGGGTCAGGAGGGCTTGTACTCGGGTGACTAGTTGTTGTCACTGCCTGGGCCACAACGGCCACGCTTCCGTTTGTAATTCTAACTTGAGCAGAGCTAGCATCTGTCTGTCCAGGCTGGGAGCCTGGAGTGCTCAGCACTGTGCAAAGCAGGCCCTGGCTGGCTGACTCCATTTGCTTCCGGCTTTCTAGTTGCTTCTCTGGCAGATGTTCTCGGTCCGGTAGTTCGCAGGGCCACACAGGTAGCAGCAAAGGCAGCATGTGGCCCATGTGTCTGAGGGGGGAGGGTTACACACTGTTGTTGTGGGCAGCTGCTGACAGATAGATTACAGGTTGTTTGCATGTTATTGTTCTGTTAATATAAAATCTGTGCTCCAGAAATAAGACATCGTCCACCCATCTGCCAGAAGCCCCATTCCGTGGAAACCAGATACTGTGTCAGCAGCCTCACCTCTGCTGTATTTGGGAAGTGCTGGGTAAATCCAAGAGAGGAGTGTGTGCATGGGACCATCTGGCCAGGACCCTTTCAACAGTGAGCAGTAACGACAGATGGTGGCAGTGTAAAGGGCCAGATGCTTTAGCCAAAGCTGCTTAATGTTACACTCGGTCTCTCGTGCCTTGAGAGCCGGACTTTCTGTCACGTGACCTACCCCAGGCTGAAAACAAACTCACCAAAGTGGAGGCCAGTTTTCAGTCAGTTCTGTAGGCAAGGGTTGTGGAAATTGCCCTGGGGTGGGCTGCATCTCCTGGACACCGCCTCCCCATACATGTTTGCAATCACAAAGCTTCTCTGGGACAACCACATAGCAATGGCTCCCATGGAAAGGTTCTTAGGAGAGCACAGACGGGTGCTTAGCTCCCTTCAGTGCAACCAGGCACAAGCTTCCGAAACTGCAGCTCTTTGGATCCCTTAGAGCCACAGCGAGGTATTGGCTGTGGGCGGATGTGCGCCGTTGGAGAGAAAATGCAGCCAAGAATTTCCAGGATGCCTCCAAATCCTACAGCTTCTTCCTGCAGATCCTCCCGAAGAGCAACCCTTTCCTGTCCTGCGGCTAGAACGCTCATCACCTCCTGCCTGCAGCAGGGCAGCCTCTTCTCCACCGCCCTGGTACCTGCCTGGTCCTCATACGGCCCATTCTGCTACAGTCACCCTCCTGGCCCATTGCCCTGCTGTGTCACACCCCTCCTTGAGACTCCCACTTGCTCCCTCTTGATCCATGCGTCTCACACACAAGCTTCTGGGCCGTACTTGGAAGGCCCTGCACAGCTTCGCCCATCCCCCTGCTTGTGTAAAATGTCATCTCTCGCCGCCTTCCTTTACTTCCTTTGCTCTTCCACTACACCAGCTGCTTCTTTGATGCACCCATCGGCAGTTCTGCAGCCTCTTGTGCACTGCCCCTTGTGCAGGAAGCAACATCCCTGACCAGATCCCACAAGCCTCTGCCATGTCTCCCTTCAGATCTCTCCTCACTGCTGCTGGCAGCCGATGGTAAATGGGCCATGAGGGTTGGCAGGCGACCAGCAAAGGATTGTATATTCTGATGACAGACCCCCCCGCTCTGTCCCAGGTCAGTGGTTTGTTCCATTTACTTTTTGTGCCTCGTCGTTCTTTGGGGCAGGCACTGTCCTTTCCATGTGTCGGTATAGCACCTAGGTCAACGAGGCTTTGTTCCTGGCCAGGGCTGCTGGGCCCTCCACGAATACAAGGCGGTGCTAGAGACCTCCTGGCTCACCTGGCAGCAAAAGCCTGTAGAAGCAGCTGCAAACAGGCCCAGCACTCCCTTCCCAGCCAGCCCCTCCAAAATCACTGGCATGGGTGTGTGCATCTTACTGGTGCAGTGTGGGGAACATCTGCTCGAATGTGTCTCATAAGAGCTCAGTGCCCACGACTGTATTTTGGTCCCTGCCTATACAGCCCCACCAGCCTGCATGGCACTTCACAGACACGCCCCTGCTACAAAGAGCAGCTGCTCTAAACAGACTGTACAGGCAAACCTAAAGGGCCTGGGGAGGTGAGCGAGATGCAAAATTTTGCTGGTATCGTTCCACCCAGTAAAATTTCTCCTCTTGCAATGGAAGGTCCTGTGACGTTATTGACATGAATTGTGATCATATAGATCATTGTTGCAACCAAGGTCCTATGGTTGCACCAGGTCTTGTACAGAGGAAGCCAAGTGGGGTGTCTATGGGAAGGTTGTAGTTTGCTGGTTATGATTATGCTGTCTGCATGTGTGTATCATTTTTGTAGTTGAAGTTATGAATATTGGCTATGTACTTCTTGAAGTGTTTTGATTCTAAGTAGCCTCAGTGAATCATTTTCTCAGCTTCTTGAGAAAGGACTATTCTCAGTAAGTGCCCAGTCAAGAAACACTTAACCTACAATGGACTTTGGGAGACGCCAATCCACATCTGAGCTTTCCTGGGAATGTTTAAACTAACGTAAACAATGGCGTCGGCCTGCAAAAAGCCGAATCATTCATAGACATGTGACTTGCCCAGGTGACTGCATACTCCATCTTGTGGAGGGTATTTTACACAGGAAAAAAGGGGATTTCCACCCACAAGAGAAAGACTATATAAGGTCCTGGAAACCCCTCCATTTTATCTTCAGCTGGCTTGAAAGATAGCCTCTCCACTCCAAAGAGATGCCTGAAAGAAACTGGAACAAAGGACAGTTATTACGGGTGTGTGAGTGATTGCTGGACCCGGACTAGGAAGGAGTCTAGTCTGTCAAAGAAGCTTATTAGAACATCTTTGAGGGTGAGATTTACCTGCATTTAGTTTCCTACTGTATTAGGCTTAGATTTGTGTGTTTTATTTTATTTTGCTTGGTAACTTACTTCGTTCTGACTGTTATTACTTGGAACCACTTAAATCGACTCAATAAGTTTATGGAGGAGATGGTATGATGGGATAACATGATTTTGGCAATTAATTGATCTTTAAATATTCATGATAAATAGGCCCAATGCCCTGTGATGGGATATTAGATGGGGTGGGATCTGAGTTACTACAGAAAATTCTTTCCTGGGTATCTGGCTGGTGAATCTTGCCCATATGCTCAGGGTTTAGCTGATCGCCATATTTGGGGTCGGGAAGGAATTTTTCCCCAGAGCAGATTGGAAGAGGCCCTGGAGGTTTTTCGCCTTCCTCTGTAGCATGGGGCACAGGTCACTTGCTGGAGGATTCTCTGCTCCTTGAAGTCTTTAAACCACGATTTGAGGACTTCAATAGCTCAGACATAGGTGAGAGGTTTTTCGCAGGAGTGGGTGGGTGAGATTCTGTGGCCTGCGTTGTGAGACTAGATGATCATAATGGTCCCTTCTGACCTTAACATCTATGAAAAAATATCCTACTTTTTATATTTAATAAAATTACTTTTTGCTTATTAATTAACCCAGAGCAAGTAATTAATTCCTGGGGGAGCAAACAGCCATGCATATCTCTCTATCAGTGTTATAGAGGGTGAACAATTTATGAGTTTACCCTGTATAAGCTTTATACAGAGTAAAACAGTTTTATTTGGGGTTTGCACCCCACTGGGAACTAGGTATCTGGGTGCTGGAGACAGGAGCACTTCTTAAGGTGTTTTCAGTTAAGCCTGCAGCTTTTGGGGGATGTGGTTCAGACCTGGGTCCGTGTTGCAGCAGGCTAGTGTGTCTGGCACAGCCAGGCAGGGTGTCGGAGTCCCAGGCTGCCAGGGAAAACGGGCTCAGAGGCAGTCTCAGCACATCAGGTGGCAGTCCCAGGGGGTCTCTGTGACCCAACCTGTCACAGGCCTGTGCAGCAGAAACCGTAGGACTGGGCCTAAAGTGCTGCTCGGAGCAGGAAATCAGTGAATTTTAATTGACATTAAGCAGGCTTATTATTAGCACTGAAGGAATGTTCCATGCTCCGGTCCATGGAAAACCTCTTCTGGTGTGTGAGTTGATGTGAAATAATCGTTGGTGTTCCTTAGTACAGCACCTCTCTGAGATCCCAGCATCATGATAATGGCCCACGCACCTAGACAAGCGGCTCAATGAGAGAGCCCCTGGACTGTGCATCTCACCCCGCACTGTGCAGTAAGGAGCCAGTCTGACTCCGGCTGGTGGTAACAGGATGAGCAGGACACTGATTTATTGTGTTTATTAAAACTTTAAAAAGCAGTTGGACATTTTGATCCCACAATTTCCACACTTTTCTGGGATGCCCTAACTCACACTTGGTAGAACTTCATTCCTGCTGAGTAGCACCTTGCTACAAGGAGTTGTAATAACTTCACGCGTGGTGTAAGGTTCGGTTCAACATGACTAAAGCGATCACATTCCAGCCCTCTGTGAATGTGTTGTCTCTGCAAACCTGTCTCTCCTTCCTAGGCCCAGGGCCTAAGAGATTCAAGTGATTTGCTGCTTTAAACGTACCAGTTTCTTTTTGCTGCCTAACTCAGGCTGAGGTAAACTCACTGTTTGCTGCCAGTCAGTGGCAGCTTGCTACTAATTTCGGTACATGCACCTAGGGGCTTGTGGGTTGAGATAAGAACAGCAACTTCCAGGCTAAAATCATCCTGGCCAGTTCCCATCCAGACCTGGGTACAGACTCAGAAAAGCAAGCACTGAATATATAACACCAAAAACTCAAGCAAGCTCTACTAACAGTCATGGGAGGCAGCTGCGTGCGGCAGGGAGGTGGGAGCTCCTGGCAGCGTCCCATCATCTCGTTGCAGTTTGTGATGTGCTCCTGCCACACGTCAGTCTGTAACAGCCACAGCCCATGGCAGGAAGCCAGGAATCCCATCCCCTCCGGCATCAGTGGGTAGCTCGCAGGCACAGCGGGTGCAAGAAGCTGTGCCACTAAGGTAGGCAAGTCGCCTGGGTGCAGAGCCCCTCACTCCTGGCCTGGATGCTCCCCAACTGTCCACTTGGCTTTTACATCCCGCAGAGGTGCAATGTCTTCGTAGGTGGCAGTTTGTTCGATCTCTAAGCCCTGTGCAAAGAAGAGGGACACTGAGAAGGAAACATTCCCAGAGACCTGGTTCGGCCCTGAGATATGCCCAGGCGCCTCCCTTGGCTCACCTGTTGCTGCACAAACTGAGCTTAGGGCAGAATTGGGAATTCAGTGTGACGTTAGTTGGCAGAAGAGCTTTACCAAAGCTGACGCCTCGCCCCCAGCCCTCCCTCCCTCCCATCTCCAAGGCTGGCCTGGCAGTGCCATCTTCAGGCTCATTCCCAGGGATATAATGGATTGGTGCCTCTTTTTCCTCCTTCATGATTTACAGAGAACCTGAAAGGGTTTATTTGTTTCCCTCGGCTTATTTTAGACAGAAATTCAGGCCTTCTCTACCCTGGCCGACTCTGTGGATGACCGGAGAACTAGTGTCACTATGATTGCCCAAAAGGCAGGGAGCTGCATCTGAGAGGGGATTTTGAGGCAGGCCGTTTGAAACGCTTAGTTTTGCATGGTTTTGTTAGCATTTATTTAACTCCAATACATAGGCATGGGAAGTAGGGGTGCGTGGGATGCTGCATCACCCCCAGATTTTATGCCCAGTGTCCTGGCCACCGGCCGCCGGTCCCTGCTGCCTGGGGTCCTGGCCGCCGGCCCATGTCCCTGCACAGCTGCTGGCCCCGCATGTGGTGTCCCGGCCGCCAGCTCCAGGGTACCACCCGGGGGTGGGACCGGCTGCTGGCACCTGCATGCAGGGTTCTGACTGCCAGCCGGGGTTTCACTCAGCCACTGGCCCCATGCCCGGGGGCTCCACTGCCGGCCCTGGGGGTCCTGCCCAGCCGCTGGCCCCACACCAGGGGCTCCACACCCATTCCTAGCTGTGGCCCCAGCCTCTGCCACCTTACCCCTGTCTGTGTCCCGCCCCGCTCCCAGAGCCACAGCCCTGCTCCCGGTCCCAGCTCTAGGGAACGGTGAGGGGTGCAGACAGGGATAAGTGGTGGTGCAGCTCAGCACCCCCACTCCAAAAACTGTTCAGCACCACTTTTCCAATACACAACACACACTTGGGAGAAAGGACGTCAGTCTTAAAGATCCACTCCTCCTCCCCTTCAGCTCGCAATGTACATCTGAAACCCCTAACAAATGAGCCGCCCTGCCCAGCTCACTGCTTCAAAAATATTCCTATTATATTAACTACTATTAACCTAATTAACATGATATTGTTAACTTACCTCGTAGGTATGGTCCTCATCAGAGCTGGCCTTGCCGTCACCCTAGTGGGAGGGGAGAAGCGCAGGGTAAATACAGTGATATTCCTTACCACCGTGTCCTGCCATTTCTGGGCTCTTCCGTGGGCTGCTATCAGAATGTCTGTGTCGTTAAATGTTTCCCCCAAAGGTGTCCCAAGTGGGTGTAAAACCAGGGCATGGCCAAGCAGCTGTGCCCTCGGTGAAGTGGGGCTGTCCAAGAACAGACCCGCTCAGCACGGTTGTGTGTGAATGGCCTGGGCGTGTCTCCTATTGCGATGTCCTGGATTTACACTGAGTCCTTGATGTAAACCAACCCGGGTTAAGCCACGCGATGCCCTCAGAACAACCCAGGTGCCAGGGATAACAGTGAGCAGCCTGGGTACCGGGGGCCTGCTTCCGCTCCCAGCCATGCCAGCCCCATCCCAGATCTAAGCCTGAGGTATGCACCGCCAGTGCCCAGACGCTTGATGACAGTTTCCCTTGGAAGAGCCAGGAGACATCACTGAACCCCTATCAGAGGCGACACATGGGGGGGCATGCAGGGTCATGCGTCCCCCAGATTTGCTCACATGGGCTGAGCATGCTCAGTAACACTGCTGAAGCCGGCTGCCCTCACTCTGCCCCCTTCCCCCCACTATCTCTGCCCTATCCCCCTAACCCACTAGACCCAGAGCTTCCCAGGGGCATTCCAGATGCTTCCAGGGCTCCCTGGGGCTAAACGCTTTATTCCTCCAAGCAAAGGAAGATAGATGTTCCACCCTGAGGCCTGGTCTACACTTAAAACTCAGGTCAACATAGCTGCGGTGCTCGGGATGTGACAAATCCACAGCCGCTGAGTGCCGCAGCGGTGCCAGGCTAACCCGCAGTGTAGCCGCAGCGAGATCGATAGCAGACTGCTTCCGTCATGCTAACGTCATGTCAGGTAGAGTTCCCACTGCGACGGAAAAACCGCTTCTGTCGCTGTGGTGCGTCTACACTACAGGCTTCCCGCGATGGAGCTGTGGCTCTGTAGCCCCTGGAGTGTAGACGTCCCTGGCCTACACCTTTCGACAGCCACGAGGGGCCACCAGGGTGAGGCAGTGCAACCCCTTGCTGTTCCTCCATGGCTCTGCCAGCTGGGGTGGGGCCCAGATAGCAATATCCTGTATAACTCCCCCGCAGCTGCGAAGCAGTGGGTGGAAGGGACTAGCTATCCTCCTCCATCTTTTGCATTGTCTTGGGGACCTAGCCCAGGTACCCACTTCTCAGAGGAGGCTGTCAGGAAGAGCGCATTGATTGAATAGACACCATGGAAATGAAGCCTCTTGTGACACAGCTATATACCCCCCAGCGAAGGCGATATGCCTGCCCTGGCTCCAGGGCCATTAGCTCCCCGCCCCTTAGGAAATACAGGAGACCTCTCCCCATTCTCAGCAGTTCTCAGAGCGATGGCTGGGAGCCTGGGATGACGGTGCCCAGACAGGCCTAGGAACATGGTCCCCCAAGACGTCGTGCTGAGACATTCCAAGATGCCTCGCAGTGTGGGGCGGTCAAGGCACATTTCAGTAGGAGGCGCCCAATACTCACTTTCTCCAGGAGCAGGAGCATGGGGACGCTCACGAAGATGACCAGGAGAATGGTCTGGATCATGATGATGATGTCTTTCACGCTGTTCCGTCTCTGGACCTGCTTAATGGTGCTGAAACCTACAAACGGGGCAGGAGATAGTGATCCCTGCCAAAATGCTGCCACTGGGTGCCCTAAAGTCCTGAGTGCTTTCCAAAACACTGTCTGGCTCTCCACGAGTGCAGGAAGCCAGCTCAGTTTGTCTGCAACATGGCAGGATGGGGGGCACTCATAATCTGACATAGGGATATAAAGACACAGACTTTTAGCCTTAAATAAGTGAAGAACTTTTAGGGCTCCACTTTGAAGGGTGGGACGGAGCCACTAGCCTGCAATGTCACCTGCTATTGCGATTTTCTCATGAGTCTCATGATATTTGGTGCTAATCCCAGCTCTGGGAGTCAGGTGAATACATAAGAGTGTCAGCTTTGGGGGGTTTTATGTTTGCTTGGTTTGTTTTTAAAAGTAAGTACATGCCCTCCTGGTCATGGATAAAAGCCTGAAGACATGAACCCTAAAGGATCCAGACCCAGAAGGGAAATAAAAAGAACTCCAGTTTAAAATCTCATGATTTTAAGCCCATCTTGTGATCTGGGGGCATGGCAGATGATCTGTGAGTGCTGAGGGATGGCCAGCTCCATGGGTAGCCCTGCTCTGGGGATGGGGAACGTCTCCCTGAAATGCTGCCCAGAGAGCAAAGCAAGCGGCCTCCCCATGCCACATAGAGCTGGGCTTGCAAGTGGAAGGTCCTTGTCAGCACCACCACATGGGCAGCCAGGTCATGGGTCACTCAGGGCAGCAAACAGCTCTTTCTGAACATGACATGCTTGGACGGCAACAAGTGCAAGGTGTCCAAATGACTTTTCTTGGCCTTCCAGGTGAACTGGTGGTATCTGCACCAGAGACCTGGCACCGACATAAAGCAGGCGCTGTCCCCTCAGCACAGTGCCTTGGGCATGCTACTCCCATGTGTGTGTGACGGCAGCACCATGAAGTGTGAGCGACTGGAGGCAGTCACAGAGCCATTGGCCAGGAGAGCTAGGGTTCCCTATTACCTGGGTAACTGATAGGTCTCAAAATGTAACTGTGAACAGGGAATCAGCATCGAGCAGGTGTGTTTCCAGCAGAGTCCTGCAAGAATTGGTTCTTGGTCTTACACTAATTACCATGATACTATTAATGACCTGGAAGAAAACATAAAATCATCACTGATGATGTCTGAGATGACATGGGGACTGGTACATAATGAAGGGGACAGGGCACTGCTTCAGCAGAGTTGGATCACTTGGTAAGCTGGGCACATACAAACCATATGCATTTTAATACAGCTAAATGTAAATGTGCACGTCTAGGAACAAAGAATGTCGGCCATACTTACAGGATGGGGGAGGGGGGCTACCCTGGGAAGCAGGGACTCTGAAAAGGGTTTGAGAGTCATGGTAGTTAATCAGCTAAACATGAACTCCCAGTGTGACACTGTGGCCAAAAGAGCTGATGGGATCCTGGGCTGTATACACAAGGTAATTCTGAGTAGGAGCAGACAGGTTATTTTACCTCTGTATTTGGCACTGGTGTGACCACGGCTGGAATACCATGTCCAGTTCTGGTGTTCACAATTCCAGGAGGATGTTGAAAATTGGAGAGGGTTCAGAGAGGAGCCATGAGAATGACTAAAGGTTTAGAAAACCTGCCTTGTAGCAATAGACTCAAGAAGCCTAATCTATGTAGCTTAACAAAGAGAAGATTCAGGGTGACTTGATCACAGTCTGTAAGTACCTACATGGGGACCAAATGCCTGGTAATAGACAATCTAGCAGAGAAAGGTCTAACAGGATCCAATGGGTGGAAAAGTTGAAGCTAGACAGATTCCGCCTGGAAATAAGGGGCACGTTTTTAACAGTGAGAGTAATTAACCATTGGAACAACCTACCAAGGGTCCTGGTTATCACTGGCAGCTTTTAAATCAGGATTGGATGTTTTTCTACAAGATCTGCTCTAGGACTTATTTTGGGGCAGTGCTCTGGCCCGTGTTATGTGGGAGGTCAGACTGGATGATCACAGTGGTCCCTCTTGGCCTGGGGAATCTATTCATTTATTTATTACCTGTATTGCGGGAGTGACTAGCTGGTTGGTGCGAATGGCAAGAGCTAACCACAGTTCTCTGTGATAAAAATATGGCAATCAAGTTAAAAGGTAGGGTGTATAAACATTGCAATTCAACCCATCCTCATGTAGGGGACAGAGACTTGGCCAATTACGGGGAAGTATGTTCCCTACCATGGGAATGAAGATGTTGAGATGGTTAAATGGATGGACATGCTGTGATAGTAATGGAGTAATGGTCTCAAGTTACAGTGGGGGAGATTTAGGTTGGATATTAGGAAAAACTTTTTCACTAGGAGGGTGGTGAAACACTGGAATGAGTTACCTAGGGAGGTGGTGGAATCTCCTTCCTTAGAAGTTTTTAAGGTCGGGCTTGACAAAGCCCTGGCTGGGATGATTTAGTTGGGGCTTGGTCCTGCTTTGAGCAGGGGGTTGGACTAGATGACCTCCTGAGGTCCCTTCCAACCCTGATGTTCTATGATTCTATGATAGGAAATGAAATGAGGTTGTGAAGGACCTAATGCGGATTGCCCCAATTGAGGACAAGTTGATGGAAGCTAGGATATGTTGGTGTGGTTGTGTCCAGTGGAGATCTGGGAGTGCTATTGGTAGGGTGACCCTTGCAGTGATTGTGGATGGAAGACGAGCAAGGAGGAGGCCAAAGACTAGGTACGTGGAGCAGACATCAGCGGATGTTAGAGACACCAATTTGCATGACAGCCAGCCGTACAATCACGAGTTTTGGAAGAAGGCTA
Organism: Lepidochelys olivacea; assembly: GCF_965140295.1. NCBI lineage: Eukaryota > Metazoa > Chordata > Testudines > Cheloniidae > Lepidochelys > Lepidochelys olivacea. Next base: position 3,523,819 of record NC_140437.1, on the reverse strand, counting down.
TAAAAGTCCCCAACCCCAAATAGGGAAGTGGCAAGAAAGGAAGAAGATTGTGGTAGCACTTGGGTGCTCCTATCATGGACCAGGACCCCATTGTGCCAGGCGCTGAACAAATGCAGAACAGAGGGATGGTCCCTGCCCTAAAGAGCTTACAGTATGGGGGACGTGCCAGCAATGGTACTTGCCCCATTGACCTGCAGAGATGACTGGCACCTTCATTCTCCAGGGTAAGCAGCCTGTTCTCAGGTAGACACCTGGTGCTCCAGGCTGAACGTCCTCAGGTTGGTAGGTGTAAGTTAGACCTGTAGTGTGAGTATTCACACCCGTAATGCGAGTTCTCTGCACTTCTTGTATTTTACAGTGTGAAAAGGGGCTTTTTTACACAACCTTTCTGGAATGATAATAGTCTTATCATTTCCTGTGTATCCTGGGATTGCGCACATGGGCCTCATTCCTGCTTGGCCCCATTATGCAAGGTGCTGTACAGAAATAGAGGCAGACACAGTCCCTGCCCGAAACAGCTGAGAGTCGCAGCAATGGTTTGCTCATTTGTTCCTGTGTTTCATAGCTTCCAGCACATAGATTCATAGAGTCACATACATCCATAGATTTTAAGAGCAGGAAAGGCCATTAGATCCTCTAGTCTGCCCTCCTGCATCATACAAGCCAGAGAAACTGACCCATGGATTCCTGCATCTAGCCCAATAGCTTGTGGTTGAACGAGAACATATTCTGAAGGGGGTTTGAGAGAAAGAAATGAGAGCTGAAATAAGTCAGAAAACATGCAAAGAACCTTGGGGGCTCAATTGCCACAATGGGAATGGCTGAAGACCCAAACGGTCCCTTTAATTAACCAGGGTTGGGAAGAGCCTAACGCATTACTGAAATTCAAACCCAGCCTGACATACCCGGCGTCAGATGCAGGGCTCCTTTGCTGTTGGGATGTGGGTCGCAGCCCCTTCTTGCTGCGTGGCTGCTAATGTGTTCAGGGGGTTCTGTATTGCTGTGTAAATGGGTCAGACGGGGATTTTCAAAGCACCATCATTAAGGCTAAGATTTTGTCATGGCTGTTTTTAGTAAAAAAAGCCTGTGGTCTGTCCATGACTTTTACTAAAAATAGCTATGACAAAATGGAGAGCTCAGCTGCGGGGTCCCCACATTGCGTGCAGCAGCTAGGCCGCTGCGGGGACCGTGGTGCTGAAATGCTTTTTATAGTGGAGGTGCTGAAAACCAGCAAAACTATCCCCAAACTTTTTACCTCATGCCCCGCCCCCACCAGAGCTGAGGGCAGGAGCAGGGCCGTGGCTCCAGGAGGGGAGGGGGACAAAGACAGGGATAAGGGGGCCAAGGCTTGGGGCAGGGGCGGGGCCAGTACCGGAGCCCCATGCATGGGGCTGGCAGCCAGGACCCTGCATATGTGGCCAGGAGTGGCGCCGGAAGCTGGGACCCCATGTGTGGAGCCAGGAGTGGGACAGCAGGATCCTGCCCAGGGCCCCCAGGCACCGGGACAGCAGCCATGATGCAGGACCCCATGTGCGTGGCTGGGAGCGGGGCCAGCAGCTGGGACCCCACATGCTCAGCTGGCACCTGGGATCCTGCATAAAACCTGGGGGTGCTGCAGCACCCCCCGCACCCCTACTTCCCGCACCTATGTGTGGGGGCCGCTTGGAGCGCCAGGGTCCCCTCTGCCACCTGTGGCAGTCAGGAGCTTCAGGACTACCCCGCAGCTCCTGGCCGCCATGGGCTGAAGTCACTGAGGTGACTGGAAAGGAGTACTTGTGGCACCTTAGAGACTAACAAATTTATTTGAGCATAAGCTTTCGTGAGCTACAGCTCACTTCATCGGATGCATTAAGTCACAGATTCCGTGACTTCGTCAACCTCCCTGAAAAAATCATAGCCTTAATCATAAGGGATCCCATTGGAGTGGGAGCTAGATGCCAACATCCCTTTGGTGCCCCTGAAAATCCTGCCCAAAGGTTTTAAGTAGAAAACTTGAAAAAATCCATAAGAGATAGATAGATAGATAGGGTGTATGGGGATAGATAGAGAGAGAGAGACGAGTGTGCATGGGGACAGATGGGTGTGTGGCTGGGGCTAGGCAGGGACAGTGATAGCACATCTCACCTATTACTCTCAGTTCACTCCCACACGTGCGTATCCGTCCCAGATCACGAGCCAGGCTCTTATTTTCACACAAGTAAATGCCGTTGTCTTCAGGCTGGATTTTGCTGAAGGTGATCATTACAAATGACTCACTCCTGTTCTCGTTCACCCTCGGGTCATTCATATTGATCATCTGGGGGGTTTTGTCATGTCCAGTCATTTTGTACCACTGCACATCGGCTGAGTTGCGGGAATGGCAGATGAAGTGAACTTGGGTGTTCTTTTTGGCAGCTATGTAACGAGGGTGCTGCCGGAAGTTGGAACAGAACATATCTGAGGAGGAGACAAAACCAGGCCAGGAGGTAAATTGATAACATTGCATCTGATTAGCTCCTCCAGTGGTTCCCTGTGATGCCTGTGGGCTAACAGGGATCATCCTAGGGCTACTAACACAGCATGCTTCCTGGCAAACGACTGGCAAACTCTCACCGAATGCAGAAATAGGTTGACATAAAATGCGATAAGAAGGACTACAATGCAGTGCGTGTGCAAACTGTGGCTTTGCTTCTGTGTGCACCAAGCACAGCTCCAGCTTCGGGTGTGCACCAGGCACAGGGCATGTGCCAAAGCTTGTCAGCACTCTTGGCAGTTAGGGCCTTAAATGCAAAGAAAGTCAAGATGTGCACGAGGTTCTCACAAGACCACTGATGTGACTCCCCCACACCACACATACTTGCTATTACACTGCCCAGCACCATTAACTCCCTGCCACTGAACACCCCACTGCATGCTGCACTGCACGCTGCACTGCACAGCACAATTAACTCGTGTCCACTGCATCTTACACAGCCCAGCACCATTAACTCCCTGCCACTGAACACCCCACTGCACGCTGCACTGCACGCTGCACTGCACAGCACAATTAACTCGTGTCCACTGCATCTTACACTGCCCAGCACCATTAACTCCCTGCCACTGAACACCCCACTGCATGCTGCACTGCACGCTGCACTGCACAGCACAATTAACTCGTGTCCACTGCATCTTACACTGCCCAGCACCATTAACTCCCTGCCACTGAACACCCCACTGCATGCTGCACTGCACGCTGCACTGCACAGCACAATTAACTCGTGTCCACTGCATCTTACACAGCCCAGCACCATTAACTCCCTGCCACTGAACACCCCACTGCATGCTGCACTGCACGCTGCACTGCACAGCACAATTAACTCGTGTCCACTGCATCTTACACTGCCCAGCACCATTAACTCCCTGCCACTGAACACCCCACTGCATGCTGCACTGCACGCTGCACTGCACAGCACAATTAACTCGTGTCCACTGCATCTTACACTGCCCAGCACCATTAACTCCCTGCCACTGAACACCCCACTGCATGCTGCACTGCACGCTGCACTGCACAGCACAATTAACTCGTGTCCACTGCATCTTACACTGCCCAGCACCATTAACTCCCTGCCACTGAACACCCCACTGCATGCTGCGCTGCACGCTGCACTGCACAGCACAATTAACTCGTGTCCACTGCATCTTACACTGCCCAGCACCATTAACTCCCTGCCACTGAACACCCCACTGCATGCTGCACTGCACGCTGCACTGCACAGCACAATTAACTCGTGTCCACTGCATCTTACACTGCCCAGCACCATTAACTCCCTGCCACTGAACACCCCACTGCATGCTGCACTGCACGCTGCACTGCACAGCACAATTAACTCGTGTCCACTGCATCTTACACTGCACAGCACCATTAACTCCCTGCCACTGAACACCCCACTGCATGCTGCACTGCACGCTGCACTGCACAGCACAATTAACTCGTGTTCACTGCATCTTACACTGCACAGCACCATTACAAACTTTCAATGGAAAATTTTTGACCAGCTCTACGTTTAATTATTTACAGTTTGCACAACGGTTACATTTCCATGAAGTGGCGAAGAAATATATCCATTCTGTGCTTATTCTGAAGCCATTCATAGGAATTTTTAGCAGTTAAATACTAAATTGCTGCGTTACATATACACAGTCTTGTACTTTTATTCAATTATTCCTTATAAGTAGCATTTAATTCAGCTGCTTCAGAAAATCATGAATAACCACTACTCATTTGAAACACTCAAGGAGGCTTCTCCTTTCTAATGCAAGCTGCTTGCAGTTGCTAATTTAGCTATTTGATTTTATCGCTTCCAAGTTATTCCTGCCTTTCATAATTATAAAACAACAAATAATTTGGAAAAGACAGAAAGTCAAATAGCTAAATTAGTAACTGCGAGCAGCTTGCATTAGAGAGGAAAAACCTCTATTACTCGCCCCCGTGATATCTCGCAGGACACTACCAACAGAACAAAGCTTAAGCCTTAAACAGTATCAAACGAAAAGCACCATAAAGTTACGTTTATCATCAGTAGTCTTAGCTCAGTTCTCTGTTATGGAGTGTGTCTCATTAAGGGTCCTTTGGTGCAAGATACCACCGCCTAGAACCCGAGTCATTCAAATGTGCACTGCAGTTCCCTTTGACGATCCATAAATGGAACTAGAACAATCTGTCAGAGCTCGTTCCCAGCATTCCTGGCTCACGAGCAGCTCTGCAGCTCTTGAAGACGTTTCGGTCCCAGGCTGACTGGGACTGCAGTGTTTATTTTCTCTGAGGAGAGGAACCATAGGGAACACTGGTATATGAATTGGCCCTAATTCTGTTATTATGATCATTGTTATTGATTTGCATTGTGGCTAGTCATGGGGCTGCATGGTGCCAGGTGTTGCTGTACCAACACAGAACAAAGAGCTGGGTCTCTGGTTCTTACCGTAGTTATCTGCCCTCCCCAGCCAGGCTGGCCCTGGGATCAACACCCCGGGAAAAGTCCAGTCATGCCTCCCTTGCCAGTCACATGCCAGACCTCCTGTAGCCAGCCTGTAGCAGTGGTAGTATGCAGATGAGACTCTAACTCAGCCTGTGTAACTTATGTGGCCGGGAGTTACACAGCTCCCCTCACTGTGTTTTTTTTAGTAGCATCTAGAAGCCCCAGTCATGGCCCTCCTGGGCACCGCACAAACCCAGAGCAAATCACTAATAGAGCTTAGCCTCCCAACACCCCTGAGCTGGGACTCTTACCCCCATTTTACAGAGGGGCAGCTCAGGTGCGAGGCAAGGCAAGTGACTTGCCTGAGGGCATACAGGAGACCACTGGCTGATATGGGAACTGAAGGGAGATTTTCTGTACCCCAGAAAATTTCCTCCCCCCGACTCCGCAGGCAGAGAGCCAGACAGCCCAGAGTGCGTTGTCCTCCATGCTGCTCTGTGTGCATGTCCCCCAGGCACTCTGGGCGAGCTGCCCTGATTTCCTCAGCATGCATTGGTACAAACATTGCTCAGCAGCATAGTAGATGTAGACTCATGAATGCGGCTGTCTCATCGCTTGTCTGCATGGGAAGGTTGCACTGATTTAAGCTAAGGAGTGAATTTAAACCGATAAAGTTAAGCCAATGCAAACCCCTTGTAGACATCCTTATTTTGGTACAGTGGCTTTTTTCAGCTTTGCTTATGTCAATGGGGAACAGGTTTAAGCTAAACCAAAATAAGCCAGTCCCTTAACTTGAAATAAGAGCATCCACACAGGGGGTTGCATCGATTTAATTAAATTGGATTAAGAACAGATTTATGTTAAATAGTTGCAACTTTCCCGTGTAAACACCGTCTCAGAGCAAAAACCGGTTCAGATACAAATGTCTTCTGTGGTTCCCCTCCTCTAAGGAAATGGCAAATTCTGTAGCCAAAGTCCACATGTGACCAACAAGTGGAGCTGAAGGAACTGAAATGTAAGGGAAAATATGCAAATTTTACAGAGGCTGGGAATTGCTTTCACATTATTAGGGCTATTCAAAAAGGAACATATTGATTATAAATTGTTAATAGAGAAATGGGTAGTGGTTTGGGTTATAAGTTTTTGCAACAGCTTAAGCATTAAACATATTTAAGAATAAAATAGGGAATTTACTATAATGGGAAAGAGACAGGCAGTAGCTAGGAACCTTAGCTAACTCATCCTCTCAAAATATCTCGAGGAGTGGTTTTCATGTAGTGTTATAGCAGTCATTCTGGGTATTTTAAAATCACTTTTGATCATTACTAATTCCGTTTGATTGGGTGCTTTTCTGTCCTGTACTTTGTAGCAGAGCATTTCATCTTTTCCACTGGACTGCATCAGTGTAATCACTCTGTTGCAGAACAGAATAAAAGTGATCCAGGCAATGACAAATCTCTCCAGTCCCAAGCTCTGAGGGTCAGACCCTCAGCTGGTGTAAAGCAGCACTCCAATGGAAGATCTGGCCCTTAGGGTCCACCAGGTGGCTGCAGCTGGGGACTAGAGGTTGGAGCCACCAGCTGAGTTTCAGCTTTAGAGGATTTTCACTGGGACACTCATTTTCTCTTAACCTTGCTGCATTTTCAGAGGTGCACTAGGCAAAACACAAGTGTCACAAACGAGGGCATTCACTGTAACAGTATTATTCAGCTGTACTGACCTGACTTCCGCGGGCTGTTGTTTCTTGAGGCCGAGATCTCACCTGAAAGACAGGAGAACAACAGAAAAAGCAGCTCAGAGCTGGTGTAGTACAGAGAGGTCTCTCTGGAAGCACTCAGCAAGCAGCCTCCACTGCCAGATATTCCCGGGCTCAGCAGGGACCATGCAAACGTCACTGGCATTTGGAGGCTCAAGGGGCTATGGGAGCCAGGGGCCTGACTCTCCCAGACATTCTGGCTCTAATCTTCCTCCGGGGCAGCAGGCAGCGTGGGCTGGGGGAACACGTCTGGGGCTGAGGGTCAGGTGTGCTCCAGGACTGACTCACTGGCTGGCTTTGGCGTTTGGGAAGGGGACAGTCCTTGCTCACCTACCTTCAGCGGGTGCCCTGAGCATTAACTAGCGAACACCTGTGAGCACACACTGCACTGAGCAGCCACGGCCCCGGGGCGAAGCTGCTCCAGTCCTCTGCCACAGGGCTGAGACTCAGGGTGGGACGCAGGCCAGGCCTGGGGCTTGAGTGAACTCAGGACTGCACCGTGCTGGGGTTGATATAGGCTGGCTAGCATGATGGTTCAGCCACTAGCCTGGGACTTTGGAGACTGGGAGCCGTCTCCTGCTCTGCTACAGACTGCGTGACCTTGGGCAAGTCACTGAGTCCGTCTGGGCCTTGGCTCCCCAGCTGTAAACCAGGGCTGAGAGCCCTTCTCCCCCAGGGGGATGTGAGGATAAAGCCATTAGCACATGAGCCCAGCTAAGCACCCCACATCACTAGCTTCTCTAGAGTCTGGCTCCAGCCTTATTTCAACAGCTCCAGCATTGCAAAAACCAACTTTAACAGACTCGTCAAGATAAGTGGAGCCCATAGGGCAGGAATTGCCTGGTCTCCCTACCATGACCCTTACCCCACACCCCTTGTATGTCTTAGGGCCTGTCTACATGGGGCCACTCACAAAGTTAATCCAAATTAACTTCTACAGTGAATTAGTTAAACCGTATTTAATCCCTGTGTGGACACTCTTATTCAGAATTAAAGTGGCCTGAATTTGGTTTAGCTTAATTGACTTAGAAGCACAGACTCAGTTCTTTAGGGCCCAGGCCAAGTCTCTCTCTTGGTTGTGCAAAGTGCTAATGCCCTGGCGGGCACTGTGTAAATAAATCATTAACGTGGCTGCGTCCCCCAGGAGGGGCTGGTGTGGGACTGGAATGCAGGGCATGGCGACACTGTGATAAAAGACCCACAGCGTGGCTGCGACTGGCCCAGGTCAGCTGACTCGGGCTCACGGGGCTCTGGCTGCAGGGCTAGAGAATGCAGCATAGGTGTTTGGGCTCCAGCCCGAGCCGGACCATCTACACTGCTATTTTTAGCCCCACAGCCCTAGTCTGAATCAACTGCCCTGGACTCAGAGCCACAGGTTTTTTATCACTGTGTAGACACACCCTTGGACTCCTAGCAGCAATTGTGCCCTACACCAGCAACTCCCAAAGTAGCCCGCAACTCTCCTCCCTAGCCAAGCACCTGCGCCCTGCAACCTGAGCTAGCCAGCCCCAACCCAGCATCTCCCCCGACATCCTACAGCGGCTGCACCACTTCCCCCGTGGGGCAGGTGGGCAGGAAGTGCTGTTCTGTTTACTGAGTCGCTCCAGTGCCCGGCTCGCTCCTTTGCTATTTCTATGAAAATTGATCTGGGTGGTCAGGTGCAAAATGACATGTAGCTTTGCTCCGTGGTTATCTGCCAGCTCCCTGCCCCTTCGGCTGCGGTAATAACAATTCATAGTCATGGTTTAATCATAGAAAGTGAATGTTGACAGGCTATAGCTGTGCCCCTGCTGTTCACCTTGTTTGTGAAAGTTTGTATGAGCGGACGCCTCTGTGTATTAATGTTCCCGAACCACCTGTCACCTCCTCCTTCTGTGGGAAGAGTGGGGCTTCCAGTTAATTCAAGCAACAGCTGCCCAGTGCTCATGCACTGCTACTCCAGGTTTCTAACAGCAAGAGCTCAATACACCAGCCACATTGGACAGCAAGTTGTAGCTGCCCAGCATTTCCCAGCCCTGGAGGGGCTCCGGCTCTATGCACAAGGGGGATGGCACACTGCATACTTAGCAAGGTTCCCAAGAAAAAACTCGGCAGGGTCTCGCTTCTCTTACCTGGCTCCCATCACCGCAGCATCTGAACATCCCCCAAGCTTCAGGGGCTCTAGCCTCCACCCTGGGAAGCAGGCCAGGGCTCCAGACCCCTTGTACAGAACACACAGAAACCGGACATACCTTGGCCAAGGACACACAGGATGCCTGTAGCACAGCAAGGAATTGAAGCAGGATCTCACACATCTTAAGCCAGGGACCTAAACTGGGGCACCAGCCTTCTCTCTGCTGGCTGGTTGTTTTGTGGGTTAGAACTGCAGAGCCCAACAGTGAAAACGCGGCTATCGCCTTAGCGAACAAAGGGCTGAAACCAAGCAGAGCCTGGACATGCCAAGGGCATCACCTAGGCTATTGATTTCTTTCCCTGGGGTCTCACCGTACTGGGCAGCCCTGCAGCCAGAGTTCCTGCCTTGTTGCATGTGCTGTGAAATCCAGGTCCTGCCTTCCTGGGAAATGTTTGCTGTGTGCAAACGGATGCTGAAATGATTTGAAAGATGGAAGGCATTTGGGCTGAAAAGCTTAGAAACAAGTGAGTGATAGCTGAGATCCCGTTTCTGGGTGAAGTTCTTCAGTGTTCCAACCCAGGACCGGGTGCAATGGGAGAGATTTCAATACTCTGTTGGCAGAATCTGCATTTAGGAATAATTCCCATAAAGAGTTAATGCTGACGGCACCAGCCGATAGCCCTGGTAAGATTAAAGAACACGTGAAAACCCTACCTGTGATCAGGACTAACAGGCAGAGCTGGGTGCGGAGAGCTGCCAGGCTCTTGCAAGGAGAAGCCATTTCTGAGATAAAATGGCAGGAAAACATCAACGCCCCGGCCTTGAGCTGCGGCTGCAGAAACACTGCTAACTCTCCGACTGGCTTCTTCTTTAGTGCTAAAAATGACAACGCTTTGGCGAAGCAAGACAGGACTTTCCTGTCGATGTAAATCTGGCCCTGCCGGGACAGCCCCAGGGGCTTGGTTTAGCACAGACTCAGATGTGGGCCGTGGCTATGCAGCTGAGTGCATCTTCCCCACCCCTGGGCCAGATGCAGAGATGTGTCAGCAGGAGCAGGGGAGTGTAAAGAAGTCTCCCTTCGGGTCGCAGTACACCCGAGCTGGAGGTGTGATTTCCAGGTCAAGGAGCCCGGCCCACGCTAGCGTTGATTGTGCTAACGCACTAACCACTACAGTGTCTCCATGGTGGCGGGAGCGACGGGAGGGCCCATCAGGACTCAGGGCGGCCAGCCCCTCCTGCCGCTATGCTACACATCTGTGTTTAGCACCTTGATCAGAGCTAGCGTGGGTATGGCTCCTCCAGCTAGGACGGACACCTTCCCACTGCAGTGCAGACATACCCTTGCACACCGACAAAGGTGTAAGTGACACAAGCGTAGCCTCCTTCAAGTTGCAGTGGGGGAGGTTTAGATTAGATATTAGGAAAAACTTTTTTCACTAGGAGGGTGGTGAAACACTGGAATGCGTTACCTAGGGAGGTGGTAGAATCTCCTTCCTTAGAGGTTTTTAAGGTCAGGCTTGACAAAGCCCTGGCTGGGATGATTTAACTGGGAATTGGTCCTGCTTCGAGCAGGGGGTTGGACTAGATGACCTTCAGGGGTCCCTTCCAACCCTGATATTCTATGATTCTATGATTCTATTCCTTGGGCCAGATCCTCCTGCAGGCAACAGCATGAGTCTGGATTCATTGAGCCACCTCCCGCAGCACTGGGCAGGCACTTCCCTCTCCAGCTTCGCATGTTTCAGACAGACTTGTGGCACTTCTGCCTGGCCTTTGCTGGGGTGTGCTGAAAGCCCCGAACAAAACCACAAACACTGCCTGGGATTGAAGCCATGCATTTAGTTGCTGTTATTGCTTCAAGCCAGGGAGCATTGTTGCACCCCCAGTTCTGATGCCCCCTGCCTTTGCCCTGTGGTGTGAAGTGATTGCTCAGTGCTTGCCCTAGGTCTGCTTTGTTCTGGGTCTGGTTCCAATTGGCTGTCCATAACAACAAGATCTTCCCAGCGCCCTGGCCAGACCCTCTGTTTGGGAAGCTCAGACCTTAAAGGCACAGCTCCCCCCCCAATGCCACAGGCTTTCCCTGCACTGATGCGGTGCCGATGGAACACAGGGGGCAGGGCAATCCCACAATTTCTCTCTTCCCCGCTGCCGCCAAAGGTGCTGGTGGTCAGCTCCCACCCCATGTGCACTGTAACGTGTCGTTTTCTGCAGCGGCTGGAGGGGTCATTTCATGTTTGTGCTAGTTGCTGCTGGATCGTCTGGTTAGGCGAGCTCAGGGTGTGACCTGTGCCCACTCCATGCGGGGCTCTGGCCCCTGTAGTGGTGGCTGGGGCCTACAGGCCTTGAGGAGTCTGCTGCAGCTTTAGCTAAGAGAGTGGGGGCTTTTAGCTCAGGCAGTGAAGGCTCAAGGCCCCATGTTCTCTGCCTGCCGCCGACAGCCCCCCAGGGGTGTGGTGTTACACATGGTGACTGAGGGATTGACACCCCTCAACCTCTCTACGCAGCCCCTGGGCAGAGTGCCCCTCTGGGGGTAGGTTACAGCAGCACCAGCATTCAGCTGCAGTGCGTGGGGAATATTTAAACAAAGGCTTTTATAAAAATGTGATGCCCCAATGGCCAAGGGGGGGCCGATGCTTGAATTCAAAAATTTCCAGTCCCACCTGGCCTTGCAGCAGCCCGCCTGGTAAACCACCAATCAACTGGGAGTTGGGGCTACACAGGGAGCCAACTGCCCCAGGAACTGGGGAGACTGGAAGTCCTGAGAGCCCCAGATTGGGCAGGCTGCTGGGAGCCTGGAAGCCCACCAGGCAGGCTGCCTAGGATTCGGGGAGATGGCTGAGCTGGCAGGAAAGCTGCCTGCTTTCCACTGAAATTTCATGGGAATCCACGTTTCCACAGAATGCCTTGAGGCTGGTGAATTGATATTTTCCAAGGGAAGAATGTTTCACGGGAAAACCTCTGACCAGCTGTAGCCATGCACCGTCTCTGACGGGTGTCCACTGTGCCGCGCCGCTGCGTGTGGGTGTGAAATACAGGCTGGAATCGCTGATATCCTGCAGAGTCCTCCTGTCTCTAATCCATCGGAACCTTCTGGGAAAGCCCTGGAGCGCTTCCGAGGTGAGCCGAATATGGCCCGATAGAAATGAAAGAGGGGTCTCTGGAAATAGCTCTGAAGTGCTTCTTTCTTTTTATCAGGTAACACTCCTGCCTGGGGGGGAACGGCAGCACTCAGCCAGTTTCAATAGAGCTCTGGTCTCTCTGGACAAATAACTAAACCAACCCTCCCAGAAACCTGGGGAAATTAGACCCTCTGTGGATACCCTTGATAGGCAGAATGTCTTCACTTGCAAGTTCTCTGGGACTGTGAGCAGACGAGGAAATCTGGACAAGAGGAAAGGGAACAGTCATGAACTTGGGAAAACACAGCAACAGAACATGCGGTCAAAATAAGAGCAACATACCCTCCCCCTTTCCAGTAACTTTTGAGCAGTAACCTGCCGATGAGAATATCCCCCAGATGATTGTCCTTTTCAGTAACTCCTCACTTAATGTCGTCCCGGTTAATGTATCGTTGTTACGTTGCTGATCAATTAGGGAACATGCTCGTTTAAAGTTGCGCAATGCTCCCTTATAACGTTTGGCAGCCGCCTGCTTTGTCCACTGCTTGCAGGAAGAGCAGCCCCTTGGAGTGAGCTGGTGGGGGCTTGGAACCAGGGTGGACTGGCAGTCCCCCATCAGCTCCCCTAAGTTCCCTTGCGGCAGCCGCCCAGCGGGCTTCCAATTGCCGGCAGTTCAGCTGTCCCTCCCCCCACTGTGCTGCTCCCGGGAGCCTCTTCCTTGCTGTGCAGAGGGGCTAATGTCAGGGTGTCCTCCTCTTCCCTGCTTCTGCCCCTCGCTTACCCCATTTCCATACAGCCGGGGGAGACACGTGACAGGGCTCAGGACGGAGGGAGCGTGCTGGCAGCAGGGACTGTCTCAACTTGCTGATCTACTTAAAAAGGCAGTGTACATAGAGTGGGGTCAGCATACTTAAAGGGGCAATGCACATCTCTCTCTCTCTCTCTCACACACAGGGTGTCTCTGTCTCTGTCTGCCCTGCTGCCTCCCCTTCCTCCATTTGTGCTGCCTTGTAGAGTGTGAGGCTACATTAACAACGTGTTAACTCTTGAGGGCTCAGCTGTTCTAGTTCATCATTTAGCAGCAAGGCATTCCCTGGGAAACATCCCACCTTCTTCCACCCTCTGACTCCACCACCTCAACCAGGCTTCACGATCATCATTGCTGTGTACAGTATTAAATTGTTTGTTTAAAACTTGTACTGTATATATATTGTCGGGAGGAGGCCATGGGGAAGTAGCCCAGGGAGTTGTAGCTGTCACGCAGCTGTTCCAGGAGCCACTGTAGACAGCTGCAATCCACAGGGCCCTGGGCTGGAACCCGGAGTAAAGGGCGGGCCTGGGTTCCCCCCATCCCTCCATCCCCCCAGTTCCCTACTTGATACTGGAGGAGCTGAACTGGACTGTGGGTTCCACCGGAGGGGAAGGTCTCTGGCCTGTTCCCCGATCCACTAGGTGGATCAGCAGAGACTGCGGGCATTGTTCTTCTTCCTTTCCTCATGCTGGCCAGTGATGAGGCTAACTGAGCGAACGGCAGATCTGAGCCACGAAAGTGTCCAAACTGAGGGCTGCCGTGAACCTCTGAGGCGAGAAAATCCACCAATAAGCGCAGGACCCACTAAGGCAGAGGAGGAACTTTGTCACTATATATATATATATATATACATAAAAATACAGTCTTTTGTCTGGTGAAAATTTTTCCCTGGAACCTAACCCCCCTATTCACATTAATTCTTATGGGGAAATGGGATTTGCTTAACATTGTTTTGCTTAAAGTTGGATTTTTCAGGAACATAACTACAGCGTTACGCGAGGAGTTACTGTAGCTGCACCACTGCACCCACCCACCGCACCATGCACGCTTGGGATCAGGAAATAGCAGTGTCCGTGTTTCTTTGTGCAGGTCCATCTTCATTCCTGAGGGGGCTGCTTGTCTGGAGATGTCACTGCCTGACCCTTAGTAGCTCAGACTTATTAAGGTGCTAGCTCTGGGTAACTATATAGCTGTTTATTGTATCATCTCTCATAGCAAAGTTCTCATCCTGCCTTTTCTCTCACAGTGAAGTCCCCACAGAAGAACCAAAAAGCACTCTTGACTCTGGAGCAGAATTCTGGGTCCTTAGTTAAAAGCTTTTTATTATAAAGTAAAAACTCTTTTCTTTTCTTTTGGCCTTCTTTTGGAGACCACTGCCCCCCAACATCCAAGTTCAAGTGTAGTTATGGTGACTCCCTGAGTGTCACTAGAGGAATTGTGAGTAGATAGCTTATGCAAACAAAGTTCTTTATGGCATGACTTTTCCTTCTTCATCAATAGAGGGAGTAGTGAGCTTTTTCCTGTCTGGAGTTTCTGGCCACAGGGCTTACACTATTTAACATTCAGATAATGCTAGTTCCTAGAGACCAACCGGTTTTGGGCCCCATTGCGCTGGGCAAACATAGAACCAGTGACAATCCCTGCTCCAAAGAGCGTCCAATCCACGAGACAAGATTGAACAAGCGCATGAGATGCACAAGTGGTCTGGGGCAGAGGAGACACCATGACAAAAATACCAGGTGGTGCACATTGCCTCGCCAACCGGAGCAGTGCTTCCAGCCATCTATTGTAAGCAGCCTGTGTGACTGAACAGAGAATGCTGCCCCCCGCCGGGAGACTCACCCAGGGAGGTTGTGGATTCTTCAGAAAAGCTCTCATTCTTGGAGCAGTTCTTCAGGGCTTTCCCTTGTTGTTTGGACCTTCCTAGCCCATTTTGATGGCACCCAGATCATGAGTGAGCCCAGGGTTCTCCTAGCTGTTTACTGCAAGAGCTAAGAGAGTGTGTTTGTGTCTTCAGTGGAAAGAAACACAGTGTTACCTGCCCTTTAGGTCTCTGTGCTCCAGGCAGCGTATGCAGATGTGACCTTTGCTGGGCCATGCCTATTCATCATGGAGTTGGATTTCACTTGTGTCCTTTTGGCAGCTGCAGTGTGACACAGAGAAGACTGCATCCTCCACCCCACCACACGGTTTGCTCCAGAGCCTTCTGTTCTGAACTTGAATGCCACTGGCCCCAGGGGACATGCTGTGCCATTGAAAGAAGAAAACAATTCACCAGGATCTGTTTATCAGGAGGCTTCCCGGTCAGTCCTGCCAGTGGCATTATGGGAAGAGCATCCTACCCCATGTGAAGTTGGTTTGGCCTGCTCCTGTCCCATTTCAGGCAGAAATATGCCCAGTGCCCCCATCACACTGACCCTCTCCTGGCCTGACATGGCTGAACTGGACCAGTACAGACACTTGCTCTGCCTAGGGTGGTCAGGTGCCCGAGTTTTGGCCAGAAAGTCCGGTCAAAAAGGGGACCTGGCAGTGTCCAGGCAGATCTACTGACTGGATACCCAAAGTCCGGTTACTTCAAGCGGGGGAGGCGCTGGGTCATCATCTGCTTCAGCCCCTACTCGGCCGGGGCTGCCTTCTACTTGCGTCGGGTGGTTGTGGCTCCCAGCCACGGCTCCGCTGGTGAGTCCCTCCTGACCCGGGCGGAGTGGGTGGGAGGGGAAAAGCATTGACCGATGGGGGGAGAGGGGAAGAGGAGTGGACGGGGCGGGGCCTCAGGGGAAGAGGCAGGGCAGGGGCTGGGTTTTGGGGGAAGAGGCAGGGCTGGAGTGGGGCCTTGGGGGAAGGTTCAGGGCAGGAAAGGTTCCAGCAGTCCTACTGGAGTGTCCAGTTTTTAAATATTATCACGCTGGCAACCCTAGGTCTGTCCTGACCCAGTTGTCGGACTCCCCGCAGAGCTGCCCAAACGAGCAACTGATGAGGATTCAGTGGGTGGGAGACATCTGGGCTGCTCACTGCTGGAGACGCGGGGGGCTATGAGAAGCTGGACGGGGCTGAGAGGGACTTGGCTGCTGGGCTGTAGGAGATGGAGGCTCGGGAGTGAATGCCAGGGAGAGTCCGAGGGTCTGGGCAGCTGTGGGAGGAGGGATTAGGATCTGGGTACATGTGGGAGAGCTAGGAGGATTTTGGCACCCAAGGGTGGGGGTCAGCGCTGGTTACCACAGGAATCCTTACAGCCACTGAGTCTAAGGCCAGACGGGCCCACTGGATTGGCGCGTCAGCCTCCTGCACAGCAGAGACCGAGACCTTCCCCGTGACCCCTGTACTGAGCACCCCAAGGTACAGATCTGGGAGGGGCTGGCTGAGGTGTAGCCCATGCCATCCTTGCCTTTGCTGCCTGCCCAATACCTGAAACAGCCCCCCTGAGCTTCCCCGAGCTTCCCCGAGCTTCCCCCAGCTCCTTAGAATCATAGAATCATAGAATATCAGGGTTGGAAGGGACCTCAGGGGGTCATCTAGTCCAACCCCCTGCTCAAAGCAGGACCAATCCCCAATTAAATCATCCCAGCCAGGGCTTTGTCAAGCCTGACCTTAAAACTTCTAAGGAAGGAGATTCTACCACCTCCCTAGGTAACGCATTCCAGTGTTTCACCACCCTCCTAGTGAAAATTTTTTTCCTAATATCTAACCTAAACCTCCCCCACTGCAACTTGAGACCATTACTCCTTGTCCTGTCCTCTTCTACCACTGAGAATAGTCTAGAACCATCCTCTCTGGAACCACCTCTCAGGTAGTTGAAAGCAGCTATCAAATCCCCCCTCATTCTTCTCTTCTGCAGACTAAACAATCCCAGTTCCCTCAGCCTCTCCTCGTAAGTCATGTATTCCAGACCCCTAATAATTTTTGTTGCCCTTCGCTGGACTCTCTCCAATTTTTCCACATCCTTCTTGTAGTGTGGGGCCCAAAACTGGACACAGTACTCCAGATGAGGCCTCACCAATGTCATAGAATCATAGAATCATAGAATATCAGGGTTGGAAGGGACCCCAGAAGGTCATCTAGTCCAACCCCCTGCTCAAAGCAGGACCAATTCCCAGTTAAATCATCCCAGCCAGGGCTTTGTCAAGCCTGACCTTAAAAACCTCTAAGGAAGGAGATTCTACCACCTCCCTAGGTAACGCATTCCAGTGTTTCACCACCCTCTTAGTGAAAAAGTTTTTCCTAATATCCAATCTAAACCTCCCCCACTGCAACTTGAGACCATTACTCCTCGTTCTGTCATCTGCTACCATTGAGAACAGTCTAGAGCCATCCTCTTTGGAACCCCCTTTCAGGTAGTTGAAAGCAGCTATCAAATCCCCCCTCATTCTTCTCTTCTGCAGGCTAAACAATCCCAGCTCCCTCAGCCTCTCCTCATAACTCATGTGTTCCAGTCCCCTAATCATTTTTGTTGCCCTTCGCTGGACTCTCTCCAATTTATCCACATCCTTCTTGAAGTGTGGGGCCCAAAACTGGACACAGTACTCCAGATGAGGCCTCACCAATGTCGAATAGAGGGGAACGATCACGTTCCTCGATCTGCTCGCTATGCCCCTACTTATACATCCCAAAATGCCATTGGCCTTCTTGGCAACAAGGGCACACTGCTGACTCATATCCAGCTTCTCGTCCACTGTCACCCCTAGGTCCTTTTCCGCAGAACTGCTGCCTAGCCATTCGGTCCCTAGTCTGTAGCTGTGCATTGGGTTCTTCCGTCCTAAGTGCAGGACCCTGCACTTATCCTTATTGAACCTCATCAGATTCCTTTTGGCCCAATCTTCCAATTGGTCTAGGTCCTTCTGTATCCTATCCCTCCCCTCCAGCGTATCTACCACCCCTCCCAGTTTAGTATCATCCGCAAATTTGCTGAGAGTGCAATCCACACCATCCTCCAGATCATTTATGAAGATATTGAATAAAACCGGCCCCAGGACCGACCCTTGGGGCACTCCACTTGATACCGGCTGCCAACTAGACATGGAGCCATTGATCACTACCCGTTGAGCCCGACAATCTAGCCAGCTTTCTACCCACCTTATAGTGCATTCATCCAGCCCATACTTCCTTAACTTGGTGACAAGAATACTATGGGAGACCGTGTCAAAAGCTTTGCTAAAGTCAAGAAACAATACATCCACTGCTTTCCCTTCATCCACAGAACCAGTAATCTCATCATAAAAGGCGATTAGATTAGTCAGGCATGACCTTCCCTTGGTGAATCCATGCTGGCTGTTCCTGATCACTTTCCTCTCATGCAAGTGCTTCAGGATTGATTCTTTGAGGACCTGCTCCATGATTTTTCCAGGGACTGAGGTGAGGCTGACTGGCCTGTAGTTCCCAGGATCTTCCTTCTTCCCTTTTTTAAAGATTGGCACTACATTAGCCTTTTTCCAGTCATCCGGGACTTCCCCGGTTCGCCATGAGTTTTCAAAGATAATGGCCAGTGGCTCTGCAATCACAGCCGCCAATTCCTTCAGCACTCTCGGATGCAACTCGTCCGGCCCCATGGACTTGTGCACGTCCAGCTTTTCTAAATAGTCCCTAACTGCCTCTATCTCCACAGAGGGCTGGCCATCTCTTCCGCATTTTGTGATGTCCAGCGCAGCAGTCTGAGAGCTGACCTTGTTAGTGAAAACAGAGGCAAAAAAAGCATTGAGTACATTAGCTTTTTCCACATCCTCTGTCACTAGGTTGCCTCCCTCATTCAGTAAGGGGCCCACACTTTCCTTGGCTTTCTTCTTGTTGCCAACATACCTGAAGAAACCCTTCTTGTTACTCTTGACATCTCTGGCTAGCTGCAGCTCCAGGTGTGATTTGGCCCTCCTGATAACATTCCTACATGCCCGAGCAATATTTTTATACTCTTCCCTGGTCATATGTCCAACCTTCCACTTCTTGTAAGCTTCTTTTTTATGTTTAAGATCCGCTAGGATTTCACCATTAAGCCAAGCTGGTCGCCTGCCATATTTACTATTCTTTCTACTCATCGGGATGGTTTGTCCCTGTAACCTCAACAGGGATTCCTTGAAATACAGCCAGCTCTCCTGGACTCCTTTCCCCTTCAAGTTAGTCCCCCAGGGGATCCTGGCCATCCGTTCCCTGAGGGAGTCGAAGTCGAATAGAGGGGGACGATCACGTCCCTCGATCTGCTCGCTATGCCCCTACTTATACATCCCAAAATGCCATTGGCCTTCTTGGCAACAAGGGCACACTGCTGACTCATATCCAGCTTCTCGTCCACTGTCACCCCTAGGTCCTTTTCCGCAGAACTGCTGCCTAGCTATTTGGTCCCTAGTCTGTAGCTGTGCAGTGGGTTCTTCCGTTCTAAGTGCAGGACCCTGCACTTATCCTTATTGAATCTCATCAGATTTCTTTGGGCCCAATCCTCCAATTTGACTAGGTCCCTCTGTATCCTATGCCTCCCCTCCAGCGTATCTACCACTCCTCCTAGTTTAGTATCATCCGCAAATTTGCTGAGAGTGCAATCCACACAATCCTCCAGATCATTTATGAAGATATTGAACAAAACCGGCCCCAGGACCGACCCCTGGGGCACTCCACTTGATACCGGCTGCCAACTAGACATGGAGCCATTGATCACTACCTGTTGAGCCCGACAATCTAGCGAACTTTCTACCCACCTTATAGTGCAGTCATCCAGCCCATACTTCTTTAACTTGCTGACAAGAATACTGTGGGAGACCGTGTCGAAAGCTTTGCTAAAGTCAAGAAACAATACATCCACTGCTTTCCCTTCATCCACAGAGCCAGTTATCTCATCATAGAAGGCGATTAGATTAGTCAGGCATGACCTTCCCTTGGTGAATCCATGCTGACTGTTCCTGATCACTTTCCTCCCATGTAAGTGCTTCAGGATTGATTCCTTGAGGACCTGCTCCATGATTTTTCCGGGGACTGAGGTGAGGCTGACTGGCCTGTAGTTCCCAGGATCCTCCTTCTTCCCTTTTTTAAAGATGGGCACTACATTAGCCTTTTTCCAGTCATCCGGGACTTCCCCGGTTCGCCACGAGTTTTCAAAGATAATGGCCAATGGCTCTGCAATCACAGCCGCCAGTTCCTTTAGCACTCTCAGATGCAACGCGTCCGGCCCCATGGACTTGTGCACGTCCAGCTTTTCTAAATAGTCCCGAACCACTTCTTTCTCCACAGAGGGCTGGTCACCTCCTCCCCATGCTGTGCTGCCCAGTGCAGCAGTCTGGGAGCTGACCTTGTTCGTGAAGACAGAGGCAAGAAAAGCATTGAGTACATTAGCTTTTTCCACATCCTCTGTCACTAGGTTGCCTCCCTCCTTCCCACAGCCTCGCCAGTGCCCTGGGCTAACCCCTGGGCATGGGCATGACACATGGTTCTTAAACCAGCACTTCCTTCCCTGAGTAGGGCAGAGCATAGCCAAGAATGAAAAGTGAAGTGTGTGTGTGTGTGCATGCGTGCGTGCACATGGTGCGCACCCTCTGGGGCCTCCGTGCGTTGCTGTAAATACACCCAGGCGCTCTGTGTGTGTGTGTGTGTGCGTGCGTGTGTGTGTGCGTGTGTGTGTGTTCGTGCGTGTGTGTGCGTGCATGTGTGTGTGCGTGTGTGTGTGTGCACACCCTCTGGGACCTCCGTGCGTTGCTGTAAATACACCCAGGTGCTGTGTGTGTGTGTGCGTGCGTGTGTGTGTGCGTGTGCGTGTGTGTGTGCGTGCGTGTGTGTGTGCGCACCCTCTGGGGCCTCCGTGCATTGCTGTAAATAGACCCAGGTGCTCTGTGTGTGTGTGTGTGCGTGTGTGTGTGTGTGTGTGCGTGCGTGTGTGTGCGTTCGTGTGTGTGTGCGTGTGCGTGTGTGTGCACACCCTCTGGGGCCTCCGTGCATTGCTGTAAATAGACCCAGGTGCTCTGTGTGTGTGTGTGTGCGTGCGTGTGCGTGTGTGTGTGTGCGTGTGTGTGTGTGCGTGCGTGTGCGTGTGTGTGTGTGCACACCCTCTGGGGCCTCCGTGCGTTGCTGTAAATAGACCCAGGTGCTGTGTGTGTGTGCGTGTGTGTGCGTGTGCGTGTGTGTGCGTGTGTGTGCGTGTGTGTGCGTGTGCGCGTGTGTGTGTGCGTGCGTGTGTGTGTGTACACCTGCAGCATTGCTGTTATGTTTGCTTTGTCTAGGTTGCAATTCCTCTCTAGGAAGCCACTCGCTAAGAACCATGACTCTTGTCTCTGTCACGCCGGTCACACAAGGAGGTGGCGGGGAAGCCAAGGGTTAAACCCCAGGGTCTGGAGTCCTCTGTTAGCAGCTTAAAGTTCTCACTATTTATTTGAAAGGAAACAAGAGGGAGGGAGGGGGTGATCAAGAGAGAGCGGAGGGGTGGGGGTGGAGGCAGATTTTCAGAAGCCCCCAGGCAAGGCTCAGACTCAGCACCCACAATTGGGGCCAGGTTCCTTAGCACGTTCAGTGCCCCCTCCCACCGCCCCCATGGTGGCACCCAGTATGACCCTGTTGGCCTTTAAGCTGTAATCACTGGGTGCAAGGTAGCCTCTGAACACACCTTACAGAGCCTTGATGGGTCTGTCTACAGGGCAGTTAGATACCCGTGGCTGGCCCGTGCCAGCTGACATGGGCTTGTGTGGGTCGGCTAAGGGGCTGTTTAATTGCAGTGTGGATGTTTAGGCTCGCCCTGGAGCCTGGGCTAGGCTGTGACGTGCAAACAGCCCCTTAGCCCAAGCCCTGCGAGCCCGTCGGGGGCATGGGCCAGCCCCAGGTGTCTAACTGCGGTACGGGCAGACCCACAAAGACATGATTGTGGACAGCCCAAAATCTGTCAAGATTTGAACACTCCTTTGCAACAGGGAAGCTAAATGGCTTGTAGGGCCGCTACGCTGCACTGGAACAGAGCGGCTCCACCAGACGTTTGGGGTTTAGTTGGCCAGACACCCTCTCCCCTGCTCCTACCAGGTGCTTTGCCGCTGCCTCACCCTAGACCAGGGGTAGTCAAACTTTTTGGCCCGAGGTCCATATCGGGGTGCGAAACTGTATGGAGGGCCAGGTAGGGAAGGCTGTGCTCCCAAACAGCCTGGCCTCCACCCCCTCCCACTTCCCGCCCCTTGACTGCCCCCCCTCAGAATCCCCATCCAACCCCCCCGTCCCCTGACTGCCCCCGGCCCCTATCCAGCCCCCTGACAGGCCCCCCAGGACTCCCACACCCTATCCAACCCCCCCTGTTCCCCATCCCCGACAGCCCCAGAACCTCCGCCCCATCCAACCGCTCCCTGTTCCCTGACTGCCCCCTGGGACCCCCTACCCAACCCCTCCACTGCCATGCATGCACACCGCCGCCACCCCCTTACCATGCCGCTCAGAGTGGCAGGAGCTCGCAGCCCCACTGCCCACAGGGGCTCGCCTCCCCTGTCAGGAGCTCAAGGGTCGGGCAGGATGGTCCCGCGGGCCTTACTTTGCCCACCCCTGCCCTAGAACCACAGGATATGACGACACTGCATGGGAGCCCAGGGCTGCGGGACCCGGGCTTGCGTGTCCACACTGCATTGCAAACCTGGGTTTACAATTGCTGGTCTCACAGCTGTGCTGACGTGTCCACATTGCACTGTGCACCGCTGTGTAGGGCAGAGGTGGGCAAACTACGGCCCGCGGGCCACATCTGCCCAGCCCCTGAGCTGCCGGCTGGGGAGGCTCGCCCCCGGCCGCTCCCCTGCTGTCCCCCCGTAGCTATGCTGCCGTGCGGGGAGCACGGCTTGTGCCCGCCCACCTCCCAGGCTTTCCAATAAGCCTGTCCAGCCGCTCTGAGCAGCATGGGAAGGGGGCGGGTAGCGGAGGGGGGTTGGATAAGGGGCAGGTCCTGGGGGGCAGTCAGGGGGCAGTTGGATGGGGCAGAGGTTCGGGGCGGGGCAGTCAGGGTACAGGGAGCGTGGGGGGGGTTGGATGGGTCTGGGGGCCTGCCAGGGGGTAGGGGTGTGGATAGGGGGCAGGGCAGTCAGGGGACAGGAAGTGGGGGGCGGAGATTGGATGAGGGGGATCCCGGGGGGGCAGTTAGGGGTAGGGAGTCCTGGGAGGGGGTGGTCAGGGAACAAGGAGCGGGGAGGGGGGGTTGGATGGGTTGAGGGTTCTGAGGGGGGGCAGTCAGGGGGCGGGAAGTGGGAAGGGGCAGATAGGGGGTGGGGGCCAGGCTGTTTGGGGGGCACAGCCTTCCCTACCTGGCCCTCCATACCGTTTCGTAACCCCGATGTGGCCTTCGGGCCAAAAAGTTTGCCCACCCCGGCATAGGGTCTGCGGCTCCAGGTGCATCCCCACTGCACGATGACAGGGCTTGGACCTGAGTCACAGCAGGACTTGGGCTCTGACCTCCCCTACCCCAGCAGGGACCCAGGAGCTGGCTGACCCAAGTCAGACTGATTTGTGTGTGGACAGAAGTGGGGACTTGGGCTCAAACCTGAGTCAGTCCTGGCTTAGTGTGCCATGTAGACACACCCACAGCCCCCTGGAGCAGAGCCCTGTGCTCTGGCCTGCGTCAGGGACTCTGCAGGGTAGGCCTCTCCGCAGCTGTGCTGTGCTGAGCCAGGCCTCCTGGCTGTGTGGAGTGGGGCAGGCTGGCTGGCTGAGGGGTGGTGAGAAGCTGGCTGAGGGGTGGTGAGAAGGTACTCAAACGTTAGCCATGCAGGGGCTGAGTGACCTGCTAGTTCCAAGCCCTGAAGAATGAAGCTACTTGTCTAGTCCCCTGCCCTCCCCAAACCCTTTCTCTTTTAAACGGACCTGACAAATTAAAACACTGCTAATGGGGGGGCCTCCAAGTACCTGTAAGCAGTGTCAGGATGAGCTCCACCCTGACATCTGGTGGTGAGGTGTGGCAAGTTGTGGAAAAGAACTTCAGGGGCCGATCTCATTTGCATAGGCACACCCACCAAGCCTAGAATGAGACCATAGCTGCCCAAATGGTCACTTTGGCTGCTGTGGGATCCCCAGTGTCTCTGTTATTGGGGCAGGAAGAATAAATTGTTATTACCCTGATTATGGGAACTGTGCTTGGAACTGTACGTGGCCTTTTGTTACGATGGAGGGATTCACCATCATCTAAGTAGCACTCGCTAGGCAAGGGTCATGGGTTCCAAAACTGTGTGAATGGAGAGGGGCTGGGGACAAGTATTAATACTTGGTGGCATGGGCCCCTTGGTGAGGGCCTTACATGCTGATTGCACTTCCTCCTCTCTCCACTGTGGAATATCAGAGCTAATTTTGATTTCATTAGAAGTCTAGTTATAGGCTGCTGAGCTCACTTTGGGCTGACAGTGCACCAGCACTGGGGCTCCCCTACTATAAGCTGAATTCACCTAAGAGCTGAAATCGCTGAGTGTTGTGTTAAGTAGTGGGGGAGCCTGAAGATATATTGTGGAGCAGGTTGCGGGACGGCTGGTGAAGCAGTTCGACGCGGAGCAGTGTGTGGATGGCAGGAGCTGCTTGTGGGCCGTGGAGCTGAGTGAAGGAGTTCGTGGGGCGGCTGGCGGAGCGGAGCGCAGCTGAGCGAAGGAGTTCGTGGGGCGGCTGGCGGAGCGGAGCGCAGCTGAGCGAAGGAGTTCGTGGGGCGGCTGGTGGAGCGGAGCGCAGCTGAGCGAAGGAGTTCGTGGGGCGGCTGGGGGAGCGGACTGCAGCTGCGCGAAGGAGTTTTGTGGGGCGGCTGGCGGAGCGGAGCGGAGCGCCGCTATGGAGCTATGGGGCGGTCAGCTTCAGATCATGTAAGGTGCCTCTTACCCCCCCGTCCCATTTCCACCCAGGTTGGGAGGTAAAGCTCCGCCGATAAACTTTCGAACTCTGGGGCTGCCCTGACCAGGGACAGAGACTTTTGGGGCATTGGACTTTTGGGGTTGCTGGACTCAAGAACCAAAGGGAAAAGGGCATGCCCCAATTTGCCTGGGGTGGGGTTGTTTTTGCTCATGGGTTGTGTTATGAATCCGGTTGGTGGTGTTTCCCCAACATAATGCCACATTGTTTCTCTCTGTTATTAAAAGACTTTTGCTACACTCAGACTATGTGCTTGCGAGAGGGGAAGTATTGCCTCTTGGAGGCGCCCAGCGGGGGTGGTATATATTTGTCCCAGGTCACTGGGTGGGGGCTCGAGCCGGTTTGCATTGTGTTATTGGAATGGAACCCCTAGATATTGAACCCGGCCCTTGTTGCTGCCAACTCTGACGGGCAGAAGGGTTACATACCCAAGTTAAGTAGCTCAGGGGAATGGGGGAGCTTCGGGTTCGCAGGCCAGCAAGTGATGTATGGTGGATTGGACCCCAAGGGGTTAATGGGAATGTTGGCAGCTGATGTAGCACAAATCGGACACATTTCTGAACAGGCTTGATCATTTCCAGTTTTTATTTTAAGAAATGTACAAAGAGAAATTGCACTAGCGCATTGATGGAAACTCCTTGGCATTCTTCCACTCCTGCCCAACAAGTATGTGCGGGCGACAGCGGCTGTAAAATATGTTTGGTTGCCAGTACTGCACCCCCTTTCTCCACGGATGTTCACAGGTAAACACACTTGAAACCATCGTCTCAAGCACTGAATAGCTCAGGCACCTGCCCCATCGCCCTGAGCACGCTGAAATCACACTGATGAGCAGAGAACTCTGTTGTCTGCAGCAAAGATGCTCACCCTGCCACCCCAACTCCCAGGAGGATTTGAACCCTAGCCGTCTGCTGCTGGTTCGAGGCAAGTATGCTCAGCGGACGAGCCCGCAGGACCCTGGGTTAGGAGAAATTGCCCTTTTTCTCCTGGAAGAATCATAGAATCATAGAATATCAGGGTTGGAAGGGACCCCAGAAGGTCATCTAGTCCAACCCCCTGCTCGAAGCAGGACCAATTCCCAGTTAAATCATCCCAGCAAGGGCTTTGTCAAGCCTGACCTTAAAAACCTCTAAGGAAGGAGATTCTACCACCTCCCTAGGTAACGCATTCCAGTGTTTCACCACCCTCTTAGTGAAAAAGTTTTTCCTAATATCCAACCTAAACCTCCCCCACTGCAACTTGAGACCATTACTCCTCGTTCTGTCATCTGCCACCACTGAGAACAGTCTAGAGCCATCCTCTTTGGAACCCCCTTTCAGGTAGTTGAAAGCAGCTATCAAATCCCCCCTCATTCTTCTCTTCTGCAGGCTAAACAATCCCAGCTCCCTCAGCCTCTCCTCATAACTCATGTGTTCCAGTCCCCTAATCATTTTTGTTGCCCTTCGCTGGACTCTCTCCAATTTATCCACATCCTTCTTGAAGTGTGGGGCCCAAAACTGGGCACAGTACTCCAGATGAGGCCTCACCAATGTCGAATAGAGGGGAACGATCACGTCCCTCGATCTGCTCGCTATGCCCCTACTTATACATCCCAAAATGCCATTGGCCTTCCTGGCAACAAGGGCACACTGCTGACTCATATCCAGCTTCTCGTCCACTGTCACCCCTAGGTCCTTTTCCGCAGAACTGCTGCCTAGCCATTCGGTCCCTAGTCTGTAGCTGTGCATTGGGTTCTTCCGTCCCAAGTGCAGGACCCTGCACTTATCCTTATTGAACCTCATCAGATGGGGTAGAGCGCCTGGGAAAGTTATTGGGGACAATAACCCGGACAAGGCCCGTCAGGAAGGACAATAACTATTCATTAACAGCAGGTCTCTGCTGTGGGAAGCTGGCTCCCAGCCTCGTTGCTACATACTGTGGGTGGAATCGCAGCCCTGGTTAAGTCAGTGGCAAAACACCCATTGGCTCCAACCGGCCGGGATTTCCCCCTGCTTGGTTCCTGAATTGCAGTTGCAACATCCAGCAGGAACGAGACCCGATGGGAAGGAAGAACAGTTCTATCAGCACAGAAATCATGCAGGACCAAATCCCTGCCTGCCTCCAGAGGGGCTCCCAGCTGCTGCCTGGGGGTGCTGCAGGACACAGTCCTGCCTCGTTCCATGCCATGGTGCCCCGGCAGAGTCACTCTACAGCTGCTACAGGAAGCCACTGGAATAGACGCACCAGCAGCCACACAGCCCTGTGCAGGGGACCTGCGTGCAGGGCCCTTGTGTTCAGTGAATCCTCAGGCCACGTCCCTGCCTCCCCCGACCTCCTCCAATCCACTCACCCTGGTGCTCTGGAGGAGCTGGCTCTCCACCACCTTCTGCCCCCTGCAGCAGCACCGTTCCCTTTGCTCCCAGGTGTGCATGCCCACGCCAGCGGGGAGGGGAGGGCAGGAGTCACAGCTTGAGCCTGGTCCAACGAAGCTTTTGCCATTGGCTTCAGTAAGGGCAAGTTCAAGCCATACAGCTCCCGCCCAACGCGTGGGCAACCTTGAGCCCGCGAGCGGTCCCATTGGAACCCACTGAGCAACTCCCAGGCTTAAAGCTAAGCACGGGCTGGGGAGTGATTTGTGGGAGCAGGGGAATGCACCGAGACCTGTGCTGAGTGTGCACGCGCAGAAACAGCTGCCATGCTGCCCCCATGCTCACTGCCTGCCGGGGAGTCGCTAGGAGCTTGGCTTGAGCTGGGCCTGCAAGATCAGGCCCCCACCTCCACAGGAGTCTGGAAAACAAATCTCTGTCATGAATCTAGAGAGGGCCCAGCTGCCCAGGGCTGGCTAGACCCAGGGCCTTCATGATGGCCACTGGTGATGCTCCGTGTCCCTTTGGCACCTCTGACACTTCATCTGAAAAAGAAACTGAACAGAGTGAATGGAAGAGGGCGACTCCATTAGCCAAAGGTGAGCAGGCTCCAGCGTATCTAGTACACAGCTCGACACCAGATGGTGTGGCTCTGAGCAAATCCACAGAGCGACCAAGACAAAGGATTCGGAGTCAAAGCTAATCAGTTAGGAAGGCCTGTTTTGAAACCCTACCCCATCTGTTTCCACAGCAGAAAGTCCAAGTCCACACCAAAGAGATGTGATAGAAAAGTCTCCCCGCCCCAGTCAGAGGTCACCGTATATGGGAGGAGGAGTTGGCAATAAAATTTAGAAAAGGGAAACAGTATTTCTAAGGTGACTTTTTGCTTTACTATTTTAGGCTTTGCACATATGTTTTGCCCTGATATGTACTATCCTCCTGGAGGATTGTTAATTCATAAGGTGGGAGGAAAGTATTAATCACCAAGAAAGCACAGGGTTTTCCGCAGTAGATATCAATTCTGTAAAGGCACCCGATCAAGCTATTCATTGTAAATATTCCAGTGCAACCAAACTGTTCTATTACCTGATCTGGCTCCACATGGCAGCTCGTGACCTGATGGGATCAAAGATTTCCTGCTCCAGGAGATGTGCATTAGTTAAGATTTGTGAAGCTGGACTAGGGGTATTTCTGTAGAGAGAAGTGGGAATATTTGGGAACTAGTTCCCATACACCATATTTTGGTGGCTATTTTCCTTCCACATAATCTAGTTCCTAGACTAAATGGGAACCCAGAAATGCAGCATGGAAATAAATAGTTTGTATTCCTACTGTTGAGAATTGAATGCTTTCTGGTTTAGATGAGTGTTCTGAAAAACTTTAAAAGCTGGCATTTAACCCTGAGAATATAGCTGCAGATTTTTTTTAAACTATGCAAACAAATCTTTAAGACATAATTGCACTTTTACTGTATATAACAAAAATCCATAACGCCTATTCAAATATTCAAAAGAAAGGTGCTACCTTTAAGACATTGGAGATTTTTGTTCACAAAACCTAGTCATTTCTGCAATTATTTTTAATATTATTTCACTTGGCTCATCTCTCTCTTCTCATTCATTGCACTTCAGGAACAATAATGGGGCAAACACCTCAAGTGTGAAATAATATTAAGAAATAATTTTGAAAATAAAAGGAGAGCCATACCCAGTCGTTAACTTCTGAAACACAGCGCTACCATGGTTCTATCGTTTTAAAACTTAGTGTTTCTCTTTCACCAGCAATAGAGAGATTTCACATTTACCTCAGAAGAAAAATACTCAACGCCGCAAGGCGCGGTGAATTATAAAACCTGTAATGAATACGAGGTTCTCCTGAAAAAGTTAAGATGGGTCTGAAATATGGTAATATGGCATTAGCTCAAATGTCTAGCGAGAGGGATACGGGTGCGTTCTTGCAGAAGAGATACAAATGGAGTCTTTGTAGGATAGGAAGATGAAAAGTGCTTTCTGTTATACTAACGACTCTTTCACCTCTCGCTCCCCATCCCTTTTTTTCGCCTCACTAGGAGCAGCTTGAGTCTCTGGGCTTGCACCTGGCACAAGAGCCAGGCCTGGGGCCATTTCCAGGTGTGTATCACTGTTCCCATAAATCTCATGCATTTTGTCTGCGATCAGTCCTACTTTTTCCAGCGCTCCCTCTGCAAAGGCGCCCTCCTCTTGACTATGCTTGTACAGATAAGAAGCCTGTTTCATTGACCGCTTTAGTAAATACCTTCGGAAGGCTCTTTGGATTTTTATGGCACAGACTTCCTCGTGCTTCCTTTTCAAAGTCGTAGTGATGGGTTCATAGGAAACCTTGGATGGGTTGGCAGCCATGAATTTCTCCTCCATTGTGGCTTTCAAGCCATCCATTTCCCCAGAGTCACCCAGCACTTCTTTAGTCAGTGCAAACAGAATATCCAGACAGTGGATTTTATCTCCGACGACCATTGGTAAATCCATGGTGATTAATTTAATCTTGTTTGGTTTGGCAATCTTGAGTGGCTCTTGCAAGGTGTCTACAAAATCCGACAGCACGTTGTACGCGATAAACTGGGTGGCATCTGGATCAAACTTCTCCCACGTTTCATAGAACATTTCAAAGTCATCTTCGCAGAGTGGTTCGCTGCTCTCCTCTGTAGCCACGTTGAAGTTTTCCAGGATGATGGCGATGTACATGTTCACAACAATCAGAAAGGAGATGATGATGTAGGTGCAGAAAAAGCAGATGCCAATGGATGGGTTGCCGCAGTCTCCTTTTACCGAACTTCCAGGATTCTCCAAGTCCGGGTCGCAGTCTGGTGGGCCACTGTTCAGGATAGGGTTGAGGAGACCATCCCACCCGGCAGACGTCGTGATCTGAAACAAGCAGATGATGCTGTTCCCGAACGTCTCAAAATTGAAGATGTCGTCGATCCCAGACTCCTTCTTGACGTAGGCAAAGTTGGACATCCCGAAGATGGAGTAGATGAACATCACCAAGAACAGCAGGAGGCCGATGTTGAACAAAGCAGGGAGAGACATCATTAAAGCAAACAAGAGAGTCCGGATTCCTTTTGCTCCTCGGATCAGCCGCAGAACACGCCCAATTCTTGCCAACCTGATCACCCGGAAGAGGGTGGGGGACACAAAGTACTTCTCTATGATGTCGGAAAGGACGATACCTGAAAAGGGTGATAAGAAGGTAAGCGTGGCTTGCTGCATGAGCTGAAGTAGGGAAGCAATGGGTAACCTGCTCTGGATCTAGATGCACCCTCTGTGCTGGAGAGCTGAATGCTTGTGAAGGCAAGGGTGCTTAGCAGAGGACCATAAACTCACATGGGCTGGAAAAGGCCTCAGGAAAGTTCCCTAGCCAGTGCTGCTGCACAATCCTACCTTCCCTGTGATTTGCCATCCAGCCGCCATCTAAGAATCTACCACGTCCCATTGCTGCTTGCCCCATTGCCTGACGTGTTTCATGGTTAAAAGGTTTTGCTTACTGCTTCGTCTAACCCTTGCTCTTTGCTGCTGCCCCCTGGTACTTCTCTTTTGCTACGGGCGACAATCATGCTTTAGCCCCTATTCTTCCACACAGGGAGAAGTGGGAGAGGCTGGTGAGCAAGGACGGTGCGGCAGTTAGGGCAGTAGCAGTGGATTTGAGGCATTCTGGGCCATAGACATCCTGTGTGATCTTGAGCCTCATCTGCCTGTCTGTAACGGGGGGAACTGCCCTGCGCCCCAGAGGTGTTCTGAGGATACCGTCCATGGGAACAGGTGGTCCTTATTATTTTGAATGTATGAGATTATCTAAAACAGCCTCGTAGTGCACATGCAAAGATTAAAATATAGCCAACTCGTTGCTAATGAGACATGCCCTCCCAGAAACAATGAGCCCTCCCGAGTCCTTGCTGCACCCCAGTCCATGCTATAGGGGTGTGCCATACAGTGCCTCCTGAAGAGGGGAGCAAGGGAGCCCTCTGTGAGGTGCCTGGGGTTGCAGACAGACCTGAGCCCCTTGGAGAAGGGGAGGTCTGTCCATGTAGAATCCCTTTATGTGTGGAAGCTGGGGAGTTGCTTTGGGCAAGCACCTGGGGTAGGATTTGCAGGAAGCCCTTTAGGGTGCGCACTCAGGAAAGGTTTTAATGAGCACACAGGAAGGAGTTTTTTAGGGTGAGCATCTGGGGCGCAGGACCAGGTTAAGGTATAAGCACAATGGACCCCTGCTTATAGTCTGGAGTCATGTGAATCTCAGCTTTAATATATATAAATAATCATGTTTCTAGCTCTCCTGGTTGTGAAGAAAGTCTTGAAAACATGTGCTGAGCACGAACAATGCAGCGACAGCTGTCTGAGTCTGCAGACAGCCTGAGACAATTGCTCTAAAAGGGGTGAAATGTCCCATGAATCCCTTTGGGCTATTAACTCTGAAACCTACCGCTTTGGGGGCCCTGCCACCCTCTCACCTCTTCTGGGATGACTGATGTTTGTAGGGTGCCCCCACACCGAGTCCTCTATTTGGGGAAGGGGTCAGGGTGGAAATGTGTCCTCCCTCCTATGGGGTGGACTTCTGCCCACCTGAACAGCGCTCAGGGGAGGCCCAGTCTGTCCAAAGAGGAATGGTGGTGGGTTTCTCCAAGGGGCTCATAGAGGGTGTCCACTCCTACCACCACTCCAGCAGGCAGAGGAACAGTGGCAGAGCTAGGGCTCAAGGGCAGGGCCATGGGTCTCCCAGGTAGGGGGGTGCCACCAAACCCATATTTCCCATCTAGCCATTTCTTCTCTATCTTTCAGAGTAACAGCCGTGTTAGTCTGTATTCGCAAAAAGAAAAGGAGGACTTGTGGCACCTTAGAGACGAACCAATTTATTTGAGCAGAAGCTTTCGTGAGCTACAGCTCACTTCATCGGATGCATCCAATGAAGTGAGCTGTAGCTCACGAAAGCTTATGCTCAGATAAATTGGTTCGTCTCTAAGGTGCCACAAGTACTCCTTTTCTTCTCTATCTTGGTTGCTACAGAACCCACTTGGTGGCTTGCCTGAGTCAATGGAAATGCAGCTGGCGGCTGGCGCTTACCTCCGATGGAGAGGATGACCACCACAAAGTCGAAGATGTTCCAGCCAATGGTGAAGTAGTAATAGCGCAAGGCAAACATTTTGAGCAAGCACTCGCCCGTGAAGATGACGATGAAAATCATGTTGATGTTGTAGAGGATGTTGATTTTAGTTGGGCTTTGGTCGTCTGTTTCAACCATCATGGTCACCATGTTAAGACAAATCAGGACCATGATGATGATGTCAAAAGCTTGCTTTGTCACAAAGTCAAACACCAGCCCCTGACATTTGTTCTTTAATACGTGGAATGTGGGTGAACATGGAGGCAGAAGGGCAAGCCAGGAGGTGGAATGGTCACACAGGACACAGCGGAGAATGAAGACAAAAACAGAAAGAGAGAGAGAGAGAGAGAAACAGTGTTTAGAAGAGGACAGAGACCCATCTGTCTTATCCCTTGTGCAGTGTGATCATGCAACAAGGATGTGGGCCCAGAGCCTCCCATGGGAGTTAGGTACCTAAATATCTTTGAGGATCTGGGCTGTGCTGCCTGGAGATGCTGTAGGCACCTCACCTGCTACTGAGGTCAGTAAATGTTGCAAGATGGAGCCTAGCTTGCACATGCCGATGTCTCATATGCTATGATGTAATACTGACATGTCTCCCAAGCACCAGGCTCAATGACTGGGCCTCCCCACGATGGATCATTATTGAACCCTAATTAACGCCAGTTGTTCATCATGGCAAAAACGGGAAAGGTCATCTTTTGAGTTACGGGGAGGGACTGTCTTTTAGTGGACAAAGTTGTGGGGTGAAAGAGACAAGCTTTCAAGCTACACAGAGCTGTGACAGTCTCAGGATCTTTCCCAGACCTGAAGAGGAGCTCCATGTGGCTCCGAAAGCTTGGCTCTTTCACCAACACTAGTTGGTCCACTAAAAGACAATCTCTCCCCAACCTTGTCTCTCTAGTATCCTGGGACTGACATGGCTACAACAACACTGCAAACAGCATTTGAGTTGTACCTTTTCAAAAAAGTCAGTCACAATTGTCTAATTATTAATTACCCCCATTTTCCATTCTGGGACTGTTAACAGCTGCCAGGAATAGTGCAAAGCTGGG
The DNA here is from genome assembly GCF_965140295.1 of Lepidochelys olivacea. Classification (NCBI taxonomy): domain Eukaryota; kingdom Metazoa; phylum Chordata; order Testudines; family Cheloniidae; genus Lepidochelys; species Lepidochelys olivacea. The sequence goes on along the minus strand of NC_140437.1, from coordinate 3,490,745 downwards.
GATTTTCATAAGAGCTGCCACACTGGGTCAGACCAACGGTCCATCTATCCCAGTATCCTGTCTCCAAGAGCGACCACTTGAAGAGCTTCATGGGGAGTGCATAGCACAGGCCAATTTTGGAGCGACCCACCCCATGTCTTCCACTCCTGGCTTCTGACAGTCAGAGGTTTAGGGAGACTCAGGGCATGGGGTTGCATCCCTGGCCACCTTGGCTAATAGCCATTGATGGACCTATCCTCCATGAACTGATTAATTCTTGTTTGAACCCAGTTATATTTCTGGCCTTCACAACATCACCTGGCAATGAGTTTCACAGATTAGTTGTACAATGTGGTGAAAAAGTACTTCCTCTTGTTTGTATTAAACCTGCTGCTTATTAATTTTATCGGGTGACCCCTGGTTTTTGTATTGTGGGAAAAGATAATTAACACTTCTCTCTTCCTTTTTGCTACACCAGTCATGATTTTATAGACCTCTGTCTTATCCCTCCTTAATCGTCTCTTTTCTAAACTGAATAGCCCAAATCTTTTAAATCTCTCCTTGTATGGTAGCCAGGCCAGATCCTTGATTACCTTTGTTGCCCTTCTCTGAACCTTTTCCAGTTCCACTAAATCCTTTTAGAAATGGGGCGACCAGAACTGCTTGCAGTATTCAAGGGCTGGATTTAGAGAGTGGCATTGTGATATTTTTGTCTTGGTTTCTATCCCTTTCCTAATGGTTCCTAACATTCTGGTCGCTTTTTTAACCGCTGCTGCGCACTGAGCAGATGTTTTCAGAGAACTCTCCAGTGACTCCAAGATCTCTTTCTTGAGTGGTAACAGCTAATTTAGACCAGTGGTTCTCAACCAGGGGCCCAAGGCCCCCTGGGAGGCTGCGAGCAGGTTTCAGGAGGTCCACTAAGCAGGGCTAGCATTAGACTTGCTGGGGCCCAGGGCAGAAAGCCGAAGCCCCACTGCCTGGAGCTGAAGCCGAAGCCTGAGCAGCTTAGCTCTGCAGGGCCTACTATGGCGTGGGGCCCCGGGAGTTGCCCTGCTTGCTCCCCCTTAATCCCAGCCCTGGCTTTTATATGCAGAAAAAACAGCTGCTGTAGCACAGGTGGGCCATGGAGTTTTTATAGCGTGTTGGGGGGGTCTCAAAAAGAAAAAGGATGAGACCCCCTGAGTTACACCCCACCATTAGAAGCACTTAACCATCCTCGGCACCTTTGAAAATCTGAACCTGAATGCTTGGCAGAGCCAAATGTGCAGCAATTCCCGGGGAGGTAAAAGGCCAGAGGTGAAATCCTGCTCCCAGGGAAATCAATGGGAGTTTTGCCTTTGGCTTCAATGTCGCCAGGATTTCACCCCATGCCCAAGCCTGAGCAAATCCTGAGCATCATGGATTTTGCCACAAAACTCATTGGCCATGATGCACATCAAGCTGTAACTCTGACACATATCTGGGAGCGTCACATGAGGCTCATGCAGAAAAGAAAACACATGCACTACGAGAAATTACAGTTCAAAGATGGAGCAGTGACAGAATCGTGTTTGCTAGAAAGAGAACAGCGGCAAGCCGTTTGGAAGTTTTAAGGAAAGGAAAACTTAAAGAAATCCAAACGAGCAAGTGATTTATGAAACTGGTAACAGGAAAAGGAGATTTGGGAGATAGTGTCACAGGAATAACAATCTTTCACATCGCCCTTTTCATCAAGAGATCTCAGAGTGCTTTACAAAGCACATCAGTATCATTATCCCTATTTTACCAGTGGGGAAACTGAGGCACAAGCCGGTGAAGTGACTTGTCCAAGATTGCCCAGCAGGCCAGGGTCAGAATTGGGATGAGAACTGGGTCTCCTGAGCCCTGGTGACTGCTCTAGCCACCAGGCCACACTGCCTCTTCCCCTTACAGACCTGATGGACTCAGACAGATTCAAAATTCAAAGAAAGTGGCATTTTTAAAACCGCTGCCACTCTCACCATTCCAACAAACCAAGGGGCTGTGCTCGCAGTCCCAGCAGAGCCCTTCTGTCCTAGCAGCATTTGAAATGGCTGGGGACACCTAACACGCTCAGCGTGCGCACTCCAATGCGTCCTGCCAGATGCCCACACGTCCTGGCTTGGCCTCTAGAACAGCACGGGCCAAACTGGTTTTATCTGATTTGTGGGTTTTGAGCCTTCTGGGGAGAAGCTGCCTGCTCTCCCACAAGTGCTCCCTGATCCCCTTGGCTGCTCAGAGGGGTCACCACATACCTTCCCCTGTCTCCTGGGCTGGGGGAGCTGCCTCTCCACCACTAACCATTGCCCTCCATTATCACTGCCCTGCATCCTCCCCACACCTTTCTTCCTCCCTCTCGCCTAGGAACCACGGGCAGGGGAATGGAATCACCTGGGCTGGATGCTAACCAGGGCATGGGGCGAACACTCTGTGCTTGTGAAAAGGGCTACCGGACGATGGGTGGGCAGGATGCTGCGGGCACGTCTCAGCAGGAGAGCTCTAGCACCATGGGGGGCCATGGGGAAACCTCCCACCTAATGGACTCAGCATTTCCTGGGAGGTTTCCTCTCCACAGGGCTGTTTCTGGGAGATGCTGAGTGCCCCCCACCCCAATGCACTGAGCACGGTCAGCTCCCAGCGAGGAAGTCAGTCCTTGACACTTCTCAGGGTCAGGTGCTTGGCAAGTACTCAAACAAGTACTCAGTGTACCTGGGTCAGGTCCTGGCCCCTGGGGGGTAAGCCCTCAGTCAGAGAAGGAGACCATAACAAAAAGAAAGTGGTCTATGATGCATTAAATACTCCACTCGTACTGTATGGCTGAAGGGCTTGGGTTCCCAGGGCGCTCGCCCAACGTGCTGCCTCTCTGAAACTCCAGTCCTGGCTGCTCGTTGCCAGATGTAAAAGCCCGGAGCTCTTTGTGGAGTGGTGACAGTGATCTGAGGTGCATCACAAAACCTGATCCCCCTGCTGGACACCTGGCCCCGGCTCACGCCTGTCGGCACCATTTCTGTTTCTAAACACCCCCTCCCACTAGCTCTCAAACACTTTTAACGTGCCATACATGGGGCCTGGGGATTGGCTTCTGGGGCTTCTTTGATCCAAGCTTTTTCATGGCGTTGTAGTATTTCTTCTGCTCCTCCGTCATGAAGATGTCCTTCCCTCCAAAGTATAAAAGGAATCGCCATTATTAGACTTGGATACATTTTGGTTTTTAACAAGCATCAGCACCAGCTTCCAGTAACACTGGGAGGAATTTGCTGCTCCTGGCAAGTCTTGGGGCTTGGGTACACTACAAAATTAAGTCGACGTACAGCTACTGCAGTAATTAAAGCAGTGGTTCATGTCCACACTATGCTCCTTCTGTCAGCGGTGCATGTCTTCCCCAGGAGCGCTTCTACTGACTGCATTGTGGGGCGCTGACAGCTGGAGTCTCGCTGCCCCAGCCCTGGTGCTGACAGCCAACAGGCGATGTAAGTAACGCAGTGTCTGCACGGGCGCTGCATTGCCCTGACTACATTGATTTAAGTGCTACACCCCTCGTGGGGGTGGAGTTATTAGGTCAGGGTAGTGGGTGACTTACACCGCCAGGGGCACCGCTGCAGTGTAAACACTGACACAGTGAGGTTGACGTTAGCTGCCTTACGCCCACCCAGCTCTGTAGTGTAGACCAGGCCTTGCTCTGCTGGGAGCAGCTTCTCCTCAAGTTCAGACTCCCGGTCCTCTGTCTTCTAGAGTCTTTTCTGCCCTGCTTTTCTTTACTCCACCCAGGAATGGAGCTTGCTTTAACTGCAGCCATGTTTTAGCCAGAGCTACTCGCAGTGGCTCATGTCTCTTTCCTTGGAGGATCCCACCAGCTCAGCAAACCCTGCTGGCTCCTGAATCCCAGCTGCCCTGGGGCTTCCTAGCCTGTCTGGAGTTCCCCATAATCTTCTAGGGATTTTCCGAATGGAAGCAGCTCAGTGTCATCACCCATCACCCGGCCCCTCCTTCCCCGCTCTGAGTTTCCCCAAGGGGGGCAGGGGTTGCCCATGGGTCCCACCCCTGGAATCTGGGGTTCACTCTGAGACCAGCTGGAGTGTAGGGGATCCATGGGTGCTAGGGCACCATCCGCCTAGGGCCTCAGTGCCTCCACAACAGCCCTGAGTGCCCAGTCCCAGGCCCCTGCCCCCCCAGCGACCCCAGCAGAGCACCGAGGGCCAGGCCTGGCAATGCTGATGCTTCTGGGCTCAAAATCAAATAGAAAAGAGACTCCCTCTCTGCACCTTCTTTGGTTTTTCTGAGTACTTTCCAGGCCCCCTTTACACACCGTAAATGAGAAAACCCCTGGGATGTGACTTCTCAGGTTCCTGTGAGGAGCTCATTTAGCAACCCCAGTGATCGGGAAGAGTGGGCACCAGCATGGCAGGGAACTGCCCAGGGGACTCAGCTCATGCGAAGCAGCTCCTCTGCCCCTAGGCTGGGTCTGCTCCTGTGTCTGACCTCCCACTGTGACCCCATGCCCCCGGGTCTGCACCCTCGCCCAGGAGCTGCAATTCGCTGCCCGCCGCAGGGCGCTCCTTCCTGGCCTGCCTCCTGAAGCTCTGCGCAAGGAATGACTGCAGGGCAGTGCTCTGGGTTAGCAGGAGGCCGGACTAGCTGATCCCAATGGACCTGTCCAGATCTCCGGGGCCACGGGAATGCCAGGAGCCCAGGCGGGCCAGGAGATACTTATCTTTTTCTTTTGTTGGTTGAAGTTGTCGATAATGACACCGATGAAGAGGTTGAGGGTGAAGAAGGCGCCAAAGATGATGAAGATGACGAAGTAGATGTACATGTAGAGGTTGGTCTCATACAGCGGCTGTTCTTCGATCTGAGTGGGGAGAAGGGGATGCATGAGTGCAGGGCACAGCCCACTCCCCCCACGTCCCAGGCATGGGGTCACTGCTGCACTGCAGGGGGCTGGGAATGCTGAGAACCCAGCCTCCCCCGACATGGGAACCTGAGGTGCCTCCATGCCCAGAGCCTGCTCAGAGGCGGACTAAGATTTATTGGGGTCCCGGGCACAATGAACAAAGAATGCCCACTGCTCCTCCTCTTCCCCCAAGGCCCCGCCCCCGGCCAGGCTGGAAGCTGGAGCCAACCTGTGGTAAGAGCTGCCCAGGGAGCCTGGTCCGCTCTGGGGAGCCCCAGACCCTCCACCTGCCCTGAGACGCTCCGAAAAGCTCCATGCCGCAGAACGTCAATCTGCCCCGGCTGCAGATGTCAAGAGGGAAGGTCAAGAGCAGCTCCCGGGATGGGGGGACTGGAGGGCTTGGCTACAGGAAAGAAGTGGGGACACAGGGTGGGGGGGACAAAGCTTCTGTCCCAGAAAAGAAGGGGAGATCTGACAGTTTGGGGTCAGGTTGGATCACTTTTTGGGGAGCTGGTTTCTGGGGACCAGGCTGGGGGTGCTGGCAAGGCAAAGGGGAAGGGTGGCGCCTGCAGAATGTGTGATCAATGAAACATCAGACTGTGTCCTGTTCCCATAGTTCGCTGCTCAGCTATGGGACAGGGTGAGAGCTCCACCCCTCCCTTCCCGGCTCCTCTGCCCCCCACCTGCCCGAGCCCCCCAGCTGGATCCTAACCAGCTGGGGCCTGGATCAGCCTGCCAGTGCCAGGGGGCAGAGCACAGAGAGAGTGCCCCTCAAAGCCCTAAGCAGGCCCCAGGGCCATGCTGAACCATGTAAGGCAGGGCTCCTTGTCCCAGCATGCCCTGCGAAGCCAGGCATGTCGACGAGAGAGCAGCAGAACACGCTCCTCTCTCTGTGTCACCTCACCTCGCGGGAGTCCACGGCCGCATACATGATGTCCATCCAGCCTTTGAAGGTGGCCTGCCGGGACAGCACAGAGCAGTGGAGTCAGTCCCCAGGGGAGCTCAGCACATTGGCTGCTGAACATCTGGCCCCTGGGCTGTGGAATAACCAGGCTTAAATTCCTGTCCTAACTCAGGCAGATCAAGGATGTAAGCCTGGGGCTTCTGCATCCCTCAGAAGTGTGCTAACCACAGGGCTCTCACAGGGTCTAGCACAGCCTCTCCCGCTTGGACCAGAGATTCCAGCCGAGATACGAGGAGCCTTCCCAATGAATGGGTCGCTAAAACCGAGACATTTCCAGGGGAAGTTCCCCCTTTGATGAATCGGCATTCGGACAAAGAAACCCTCACGTCGAAAAATTCCCAAGCAGCCTGGCATGGAACAACCAAAAGCCCCACCCATGCTCCATTCGGGGAGAAGCTACACTGATCTCTGGAGATGGCACTTTACGTCTGTCTGGGGAGCCAGGAAAATTGCAGTGTCACCCAATGGGACAGGCTGGTGTCAGCCACTGAGCTGGGCCAGGAGCTGTCTCAAACTCCAGCTTTGCTAAACAGAAGTTTAGCTGACCCCTCGGCTTCCCAGTTAGCTTCCAGGCTGCATTTGTACAGCACACGGCTGACTGATCACTGCCTAGGTGTTAACCTGTAGCACCTGCTCCTGAGTCTCTGGAAATTCGGGGGTGGGGGGGGAGGGTTGGACCATTCACTTCACCAGGAGCTGGAGGGGCGTGGTGTTTGTGACTGAACAAAAGAGGGTGCATGTCTCGTTTCCTGCATTAGATGGCATGACACTACAGCAGGGGAAGCTGAGCACCAGATGGGTGATCAGCTAGGGCGGCACTGTGATGTGATTGTGCCCACTCAGTTCCCCTGGATGCAGGGGGAGTTCCCTAGGCCCAGTCACCGAGCAATCAGACTTTATTTAAAAACAAGGCAGAGGAAACTGCAGCGTTGAGAGGGGGAGCAGGCAGGAATCTCTGTGGCAGGGAGATCAGTTAGGCTGCAGAATCGTCTCCGTAAGGCCCAAGAGGAACTAGATTGGACAAAGCATTAGAAGTGTTCTCAAGGGAAGAACAGACTGGAGATGAACTGCAAGATCTACCAGCTCTTGTCCATCTCGGACGCCTAGGACTCTAGGACAGCTGTCTCGTACCTTTTGCTCTGAGCGTTTGTTCCATCACTTGACTAGGGATTGGTCTTTTGCTCCCTTAATAGTAATGGCCGCAATCATCCTACTTCCTTTAATAAAGAATGGTGTGTTAAATCCCTGTCCTGCCCACCATGCCCCACATTCTCTGGTAGCTCCCCCAGTTCTACACGCCATTCTAGAAAGGATTGTCAATGGCCTAGCTAATTAGTGAGCGTAACTCCTTAGGGCACAGTATCGCCTGCACAGGTTGACTGGAATAGGTTCACATTTTCCAAGCATTCCTTTACCTCCCCTCCAGTGAAAGCTAATTTCTGCTCATGGCCCCATGACGTCTCACCTGTTCCAAGCTTTTGTGTGTGTGTGTGTGAAATCTAGATTTTGGAATTAAAAGGCGTCATGATCCAGTGGATTGGCAGCTGGCTTGGCAGGCAGGAGACCTAGGCCTTGATCCTTGAAGGTATTTAGGCACTTAATTGCCACTGATTCCAAAGGGAATTAGGCACCTACATGCCTTTGATGAGCTGAGCACTGGGTGCCAATCTGACCTGTAGGAGGTGACCTTGGGCAAGTCCCTTCCCCTTTCTGTGCCTCAGTTTCCCCCCACCCCTTCTGTAAAATGGGTCCTATCATTTGGTCCTATCTATTTGGTCCTATCTATTTTTCCTGTAAGCTCTTTGGGGCAGGGACAGTCACTCACTCTGCACTAGCACAGCGGGGCCCTGATCTTGGTCAAGACTCTAGGTGCTACTGTCAGGTACATAATGATAAAATAAAGCCCGGCAGCCTGGTGGTTAGGAGCTGCAGGGGAGCCTCTCGCTCGGCATCTGACAGCTGCTCCGGCTGGGGAGCTGTGCCAGCCTGGGGTTACCTCAGGCCAAGAGCTGCTGCACGGCGGAGTACTTACCACCTGCAGCAGGGACAGGTAGCCCAAGCCCACGTTGTCGAAGTTGACCTTGACGTTGACCCAGCGCACCTGGTTGGTGTGGAGCAGCGCCAGGCAGTCGCTTTTGTTGTTCACCTCGCTGATGTCAAAGAGCTCGTCCGTGGTGGTGTTGATGCACCGGTAGTACTTCCCCGCAAACAGGTTCACCCCCATGATGCTGAATATCAGCCAGAAGATCAAGCAGACCAGCAGGACGTTCATAATGGAAGGGATGGCACCCAGCAGGGCGTTCACCACCACCTGCAACGGGAGGGGAGAGAGGGCAGGGCTGGCCTAGGGGAAGCGGCTCGGGACTTCGCGCGGGACAGTTCTGTGGCTGGGTGTTAGCTCTGCCGCTCGGACGGAATTACAGGTACCCCTCACCTGGGAGCAGCTGCGACTCCTCAAAGCCACCTGGACAGTTACTATGCTGCAGGTGCAGTTACCTGGAGTTCCTGTGTGAGGCACAGCCCACCACGGCCAGATCTGAGCCTCCCCACTCCACAAAGCCGAAGAGAACACGGGATGCGCCACCCGGGAGAGATGGGACCTTGTCTAGCTGGAACGGAACTGTCTACACTGCGGTCAGCGATGTGATTGCAGCATGTGCAGACATACCCGCACTGGCTCTGATGTACCTAGATAACTGAGTGCCAAGAGCAGGAAAGCCATGGCAGCATGGGCGGTTGCACAGGTTAGCAGCATGGCCTCCTGGGCCTGCGCCCTCCTCTTCCATTTCGAAGCTCTAGGCTGGCACCGTGGAGGAGAGAGGAGCAGGCAGGGGGCCAGGCACATGCCAGGTGTGGTGCAATCCAGGGCTGCACTTGGAAGGCATTAAAGTTGGAGCAACTGGGCTTCAAAGAGTGAGGCCCAGAGGAGAACATCTTCCCAGACGGGCTGCGTTACCCCATGCACCACCAACGCCAGCTGGAGAGCGAATCCGAGTCTTCTGAATACAATTTGGGGGCCTGGCCCCTCTGTGCCCACCCTGCCCTTCCCTCAGCTCTGTGCAGGGAGCCACCAGCCTGGCAGGAAGTCCTGTCCCCTGCCCTCTGTGAGCACTCCACTCTCCCCATCGCTGGGTCTGTAGGGGAGCGATCCAGTGTTGCCCACTCATGGCGAGTCTCAGGGTAGTTGAGGATCTTGTTAAAGTTCCAGCTCTTGGAAGCTGGTGATTTCATGAGAGTTCTCAGCTTTCAGTAAAGAAGCAACATGTCTAGCCCTTGCGATTGCAGAGAAAAGCTTCAACATGTGACCCCAAAAGAACAGCAAAGGAACTTGCCAAAGTTACTAGTTTTAGAATCTCATGATTGTAGGTCTATCTCCAATATCCAAAGGCTGGGTTTTGGCAATGCAGGCAGCCATTTCCTCTGAAAAGCCCTTTCGAGAAGCGCCAGGGCATAGCTGGCTCTGTGGCCAACACATTGGTTCTCTAGGCCCTCACACCAAGAAATACCTAGCGGCTCTGGGTCTACCAGGTGCCAACAACCCGGGGTCACACCCAGTCAGGAGGCCTGGCAAAGGACCTACCCTCATGCCTTCGAATCTTGACAGAGCCCGCAGTGGTCGCAAAGCCCTCAGAGTCCTCAGCGATTTGATGGCGCCCAGTTCAGAATAGCCCAGCCAGTTTGCTGTCAAGCTGATAATGGAAACCTTGGGAGAAACCCAGAGCCATTAGCAGGGGCGCTGATGGACCTGAGGCAGCTCCAGAGGAGATGGCAACTTGCATTGGCGCTGACGTCCTCTGTTCCCAGGGGGATGCTCGACCCCTGCACTGCCCCAGGCCCTGCCCCCGCTCCCCCCCTCCCCCCAAACCTCTACCCTGCCTCTTCTCACCCCTGCTCTGCCCCAGGCCCTGCCCCCACTCCACCCCTCCCCCCAATCTCCCACCCCACGTCTTCCTGCCCCCTCCCCTGCCTCTTCCTGCCCCTGCTTCTTCCCTGCCCCCTCAGCACCTCCTGCACGCTGGTTGTGGGGGGTGCAGGTGCTGGCAAGGATGGGGAGGAGCCGATGGGCAGGGAAGGAGCAGGGGCAGGCGGGAGGTGCTGGCGGGGGGAAAGGCACTGATCCATGGGGCTGCCAGAGGGTGCTGAGCACCCACTACATTTTTCCATGGGTGTTCCAGCCCCGGAGCACCCATGGAGTCGGCACCTATGGCAACGTGTTGCCTTCCCCTGCAGGGCCCACACCTCATTCCCCATCCTCGATGGACATTTCCCACCCGGAGGGTTGGCGCTCAGAGGCTCAGCCCGCTGGTTACGGGGTGAGCCTGGGGTTCCGGGGACCCTGCTTCTCCGCACATGCCATGAGTGACCGTGGGCCAGTCTCTTGGGGGCGACCTACACAGCCTGGGCACCATAGGCGGTGCGTGACACTTGTGTTAGGTGCAAGCGCTGGAAGCTCCCTAGAAGTGGGGAAGGCCACTGGCGCCTGGACAGTGGCCCTGCCTCCCGCTCCGCCCTGGGGCCCCCCCACTCCACCTTTTCCCCTGAGGCCCTGCCCCCACGCCGCCTCTGCCCCCAGGCCCTGCCCCCTCTCTGCCTCTTCCCCCCGGCCCTGTCCCCACTCCGCCTCTTCCCCCAGGCCCTGCCCCCTCTCTGCCTCTGCCCCCAGGCCCTGCCCCCACTCCGCCTCTTCCCCCAGGCCCTGCCCCCTCTCCGCCTCTGCCCCCAGGCCCTGCCCCCTCTCTGCCTCTTCCCCCAGGCCCTGCCCCCTCTCCGCCTCTTCCCCCAGGCCCTGCTCCCTCTCTGCGTCTTCCCCCCAGGCCCTGCCCCCACTCCGCCTCTGCCCCCAGGCCCTGCCCCCTCTCCGCTTCTGCCCCCAGGCCCTGCCCCCACTCCGTCTCTTCCCCCAGGCCCTGCCCCCTCTCTGCATCTTCCCCCCAGGCCCTGCCCCCACTCCGCCTCTGCCCCCAGGCCCTGCCCCCACTCCGCCTCTGCCCCCAGGCCCTGCCCCCTCTCTGCCTCTTCCCCCAGGCCCTGCCCCCACTCCGCCTCTTCCCCCAGGCCCTGCCCCCTCTCCGCCTCTGCCCCCAGGCCCTGCCCCCTCTCTGCCTCTTCCCCCAGGCCCTGCCCCCACTCCGCCTCTTCCCCCCAGACCCTGCCCCCTCTCCGCTTCTGCCCCCAGGCCCTGCCCCCACTCCGTCTCTTCCCCCAGGCCCTGCCCCCTCTCTGCGTCTTCCCCCCAGGCCCTGCCCCCTCTCCGCCTCTTCCCCCAGGCACTGCCCCCTCTCTGCCTCTTCCCCCAGGCCCTGCCCCCACTCCGCCTCTTCCCCCAGGCCCTGCCCCCACTCCGCCTCTTCCCCCCAGGCCCTGCCCCCTCTCCACTTCTGCCCCCAGGCCCTGCCCCCCACACCGCCTCTTCCCCCAGGCCCTGCCCCCTCTCCACCTCTTCCCCCAGGCCCTGCCCCCACTCTGTCTCTTCCCCCAGGCCCTGCCCCCTCTCTGCCTCTTCCCCCAGGCCCTGCCCCCTCTCTGCCTCTTCCCCCCAGGCCCTGCCCCCCACACCGCCTCTTCCCCCAGGCCCTGCCCCCTCTCCACCTCTTCCCCCAGGCCCTGCCCCCACTCTGTCTCTTCCCCCAGGCCCTGCCCCCTCTCTGCCTCTTCCCCCAGGCCCTGCCCCCTCTCCGCCTCTGCCCCCAGGCCCTGCCCCCTCTCTGCCTCTTCCCCCAGGCCCTGCCCCCACTCCGCCTCTTCCCCCCAGGCCCTGCCCCCTCTCCACTTCTGCCCCCAGGCCCTGCCCCCCACACCGCCTCTTCCCCCAGGCCGTGCCCCCTCTCAGCGTCTTCCCCCCGGGCCCTGCCCCCCACGCTGCCTCTTCCCCCAGGCCCTGCCCCCCACACCGCCTCTTCCCCCAGGCCGTGCCCCCTCTCAGCGTCTTCCCCCCAGGCCCTGCCCCCCACACCGCCTCTTCCCCCAGGCCCTGCCCCCTCTCTGCCTCTTCCCTCAGGTCCTGCCCCCCGCTCCAAATCACAGAGATGCTCTTTCCTGCTCCATTGCTCGAGCAGCAACTTACATCCACAATGAGAAAATCGAGCCAGCACCAGGCGTTGGTGAAGTACACCTTGAAACCATAGGCCACCCACTTGAGTACCATCTCGAGGACAAACACGTAGGAGAAGATCTTGTCAGCGTACTCCAGGATGATGCGGATCACCTTCCGCTGCTCAATGTAGATGTCTTCAAAAGCCTAGGAGAGGCGCAGAGCTAGATGAGTCGGGCTTCCGTGAGACGAGCTCCCAGCAGAGGGATTCACGGCTACAGTGGGACAGGAGAGCAGCAGCCGGACTAAGGCCTTTCTCCTTTTGCTGCATTTAAAGGGTTCTGGTGGTTTTGGGCCAGATTTTGAAAGGTAGTTGGGCACCCAAAGGTGCCAATGAAATCAATGGGAGATAGGCGCAGAGGGCATTTGAAAATCCCACCGAGTGCCTATTTGCATCTTTAGGCACCTAAATACCTCTGAAATTCTGACCCCTTGGAGCCTATGTCCATTGACAGTGCCACTCCTAAGTGCCTAAATCACTTCTGAAAATTGGACTCAGGCCCCTAAGTCACTTAGACACATATGAAAATGTTACCCCCAGAGTTGCAGAGAGGAAGGTCTCAGGAATGCAAACAAGGACTTACTTTTGCAGCCCAGATGTATTCAGTCCAAATACTTAAAGGGGAACCAAAAACAAGCTGAACCATTACTTACTGTCTGACCAACTTCAGATCATCACTCAGGCACTAGGATAGCAAAGCAATAACCAGCTGCTAACGCTAAACCAATCAATACAATAATCTTGTCTAATGAGTGTCCCCTGACAGCCAGGGCCACAGAGCTGATGAAAAGTGATAAAACCATCTCCTTAAAATCAAGCCACCATTACAAAAAAGTTCTCCGGCAATGCTGAAGAGTGGGTGGTATTTGCCAAAGGGGGAATGGACTATACGCCCTGCAGCTCAGCCACCCGAGCAGACCCACAGTCATTTAGGACATTCTAGGGGGATGGATCTGCAAAAGCTGTGTTTGGTTCTGACACCAACTTTCAAAGAGCAGGGCCCTGGGGCAGTGGAGAGGAAGGGTGTCTCCTGGAGCTTTGGGAGTCCCTAGGAACAGCCAATTTTGGGGCCATTCGAGGCTTTTATAATCTAGGTTGCAAACCTTTGCGGGTTACAAAAATCCCTTCCAAATGGGAACAAATGAAATGAAGTTTGCCGGAGTGTGCGGGAGTTGTGAACAATCTCATTTATTCATCTAAATGGATCATTAACACTGAACATAAGAACAGCCATACTGGGTCAGACCAAAAGATACTAGCCCAGTATCAGACCAAAAGATATAGCCCAGTAGCCAATGCCAGATGCCTCAGAGGGAATGAACAGAACAGGTAATCATCAAGTGATCCATTCTCTGTCATTCATTCCCAGCTTCTGGCAAACAGAGGATAGGGATACCATCCCTGCCCATCCTGGCTAATAGCCATTGATGGACCTGTCCTCTATGAACTTATCTAGTTCTTTTTTCAACCCTGTTATAGTCTTGGCCTTCACAACATCCTCTGTCAAGGAGTTCCACAAGTTAACTGTGTATTGTGTGAAAAAATAGTTCCTTTTGTTTGTTTTAAACCTGCTACCTATTAATTTCATTTGGTGACTCCTAGTTCTTGTGTTATGAGAAGGAGTAATTAACACTTCCTTATTTACTTTCTCCACACCATCATGATTTTATAGACCTCAATCATATCCCCCCTTAGTCATCTCTTTTCCAAGCTGAAAAGTCCCAGGCTTATTAATCTCTTCTCATATGACAGCCGTTCCATACCCCTAATCATTTTTGTTGCCCTTTTCTGAACCTTTTCCAATTCCAATTTTTGGAGATGGGGCGATCACGTCTGCACACAGTATCCAAGATGTGGGTGTACCATGAATTTATATAGAAGCAATATGATATTTTCTGTCTTATTATCTATTCCTTTCTTAATTATTCCTAACGTTCTGTTTGCTTTTTTGACTGCTGCTGTGCATTGAGTGGATGTTTTCAGAGAACTCTCCACAATGACTCTTAAGATCTCTCTCTTGAGTGGTAACAATTAATTTAGACCCCATCATTTTATATGTATAGTTGGGATTATGTTTTCCAATGCACATTACTTTGCATTTATCAACATTGAATTTCATCTGCTATTTTGTTGCCCAGTCACCCAGTTTTGAGAGATCCTTTTGCAGCTCTTCACAGTCTGCTTAGGACTTAACTATCTTGAATAATTTTGTATCATCTGCAAATTTTGCCACCTCCCTGTTTATCCCTTTTTCCAGATCGTTTATGAATATATTGTATAGGACTGGGCCCAGTACAGACCCCTGGGGGACACCACTATTTACCTCTCTCCATTCTGAAAACTGACAATTTATTCCTATCCTTTGTTCCCTACCTTTTAACCAGTTACCAATCCATGAGAGGACCTTCCCTCTTATCACATGACAGCTTACTTTGCTTAAGAGCCTTTGGTGAGGGACCTTGTCAAAGACTTTCTGAAAATCTAAGTACACCATATCCACTAGATCCCCCTTGTCCACATGCTTGTTGACCCCCTGAAAGAATTCTGGCAGATTGGTGAGGCATGACTTCCCTTTAAAAAAAACATGTTGACTCTTCCCCAACAGATCCTCTTCATCTATGTGTCTGATCATTTTGTCCTTCACTATAGTTTCAACCAGTTTGCCTGGTACTGAAGTCAGGCTTAGTAGCCTGAAATCTACTGATGGCATTTTACTGTTCAACATTAACTATTTTGCCGCTGATCAGAGCAAAACATCCCCACTTGTGGTGCTTAGCCCACAGCCCCCCACATCCTCCCCTACCTGGACAGGTGCCCAAAGCGCAGAATGCTGATCCTTTCGCTTCAAATCCAATTCACCTCCTTTTAGGGAGTATCTGGCACTGCCACAAGCCTGCATGCAGCCTGCCATTCCGGGGTCCCACAATCCAGGGGGCTCGGTGCAGGGTACATGGGGGCTTCGGTGAGGGACCGAAACCTGTGACTCACCAGCGCTCCACTGCTGAGGAGGATCATGAAGATGATAAAGGTCTCAAACCAGTTGTGCTCGACGATCTTGAAACAGGTTTTCCGAAGGTTCCACCAGATCTTCCCCTTGTTGGTTGTGATGTCGACGTAGAGGAAAGGAAAGCGCCGCACGCAGGCTGGGAAGGGATGCAGAGAGGCACGGTTAGTTCTTGAGCCATGGCATGGCAGACACAGGGCCAGCGGCCCCTCTGGGGAGCTGCAGGTGGCAGAGTCGTCTCCCGGTGTAGCAAGCCAGCCAGGTGCTGCTCTGCCAGACCAGAGCAAGCTGGGCCTGGATGGGCAGAGGCGATCCGGCCTGGAGACAGGCAAATTCGACTCATCTGCCAGGAGCCTGCCCTCTGGGACGGACCAGGCTAGGGAGTAAAGCTGCTCACCTGTGTCAGGATGCCGTGGCATTGCCACCTGCCCTCACCTGGGGAAGCGCCTCCTCTGGGGCACATGGCCCAAAACCATACACCCCACCAGCCCCCTGCTGCTCCCTTATACCGCCCCCCTGGCTGCTCCTTTGACCCCTCCCCTGCACCAGCCCCCGCCCTCCACCCCTCCCTTACACCGGCCCCTCTGACCCCGCCTCTACGTGCCCCCTGCCCCTCCCTAACATCTGTTCTCTCCTCACTCCACTTCCTCTCATGCCTCTTCTTTCCGCTCCTTAACACCAGCCCCTCCTTTTTCTTCCCTCTTTCTTTCTCTCTCCCCACAACAGCGCCTCCCCCCACTTCCCCTTTGCCTTTCCCCCTCCAGGCTTTTCCTTCACCTTTTCCGTTGTCCTGGTTCATGTACAATTCCTGACCTGCTGCAGGGCCCCTGCCTCCCACCACCAGCCCTGGCTAGCACTGGCCATGCTGCACCCTCCACCCCTGGGAAAACTATCAATGGAGGGGGCTGGCACCCTTTGGACCAGGGGCCTGTCATAGCCTGGGAAAAGAAGCATTGTTCTTCTGAGTTGCCATGTGAGTTTTGGGGTGGGATCTGGTGTG
Source organism: Lepidochelys olivacea (assembly GCF_965140295.1). Classification (NCBI taxonomy): domain Eukaryota; kingdom Metazoa; phylum Chordata; order Testudines; family Cheloniidae; genus Lepidochelys; species Lepidochelys olivacea. The sequence goes on along the minus strand of NC_140437.1, from coordinate 3,474,818 downwards.
GAGCTGCATGAGTTTGGGGTGGGATTCCTTGTGGGGGGAATCCCAGGGGAGTTGGGATCCCTGGGGGTGCTGTGTGAATTTGGGAAGGGATCCCATGGGTGTTGGGAATCAGAGGGGTTGGGATTCCATGGGGACTGTGTGAGTTTGGGGTGGGATTCCAGGGGGGAATGGGATCCCCGCGGGGGGGGGGGGGGGCTGTGTGAGTTTGGGATGGGATCCCATGGGGGTTGGGATCTATGGGGGCTGTGAGTTTGTGGGTGGAATCCCATGGGTGTTGGGATCCAGGGCTGTTGGGATTCCATGGGGGCTGTGTGAGTTTGGGGTGGGATTCCAGGGGGGGATGGGATCACATGGGGGCTGTGTGAGTTTGGGGTGGGATCCCAGGGGGATGGGATCTATGGGGGCTGTGAGTTTGTGGGTGGGATCCCATGGGTGTTGGGATCGCAGGGCATTGAGATCCCATGGGGGCTCTGTGAGTTTGTGGTGAGATCTAACCATGTTAGACCTTTCTCTACTACACTGAAGAGCCCATGATTAAATATTTGTTCCCCAGGTGCTTATAAACAGTGATCAAGTCACCTCTTAACTGTCCCTTTGTTAATCTAACTAGATTGAGTTCCTGGAGTCTATCACTGCAGGGCCCGTTCTCTACCCTTGGCCCATTCTCTGTTAGTTTTGGGGCAGTTGTGCTGTGTTTTGCAGGGACAGCTGGTGCTCTGGGACAGTACCAGGACGGGGCAACCCTCCACCCACCTGCTCCCCCGGTGCAGGGTCACTGCGTGGTTCCCTTACCCTCGGTGAAGCACTCCTCGGGCCCCTGGCCCTCGGCAGCCTCATCTGCAGCCTCCTCTGCCTCTACCTCTGGTGCCTTGTAATCCACGGTACTGCATAGGGATGACGTGCTGCCTCTGGACAGCGGCTTCTGCGGAGAGCAGGGATGGAGACAGACTCAGCCCAGGGCTTCAGCAAGCACCGGGGACAGATTCACAAACAGGAGACACCCCGAATGCTGGGAGTGGCTAATGCACCAGCAACAAAAGGCTTCACACGTTGGAGCTCAAATGTTTCCAGGGAGCAATAGAGGCCTCATCTCGGGCAGGGACAGGGATGGTTACGGCACAGGCTGGGCAGGGCTGGGTTAGTGCAATTCTGAGAGACGTAGTTAAAGCCAACCTAAGCCCTGAGGTAGACACTTGGGGTCAATGGAAGAACTCCTCCCTTGACCTTGCTACTGTCTCTTAAGGGGGTGGACTAACTACAGCGATGCCAAACCCCTTCTGTTTCGGTAGCAGGTGGCTACGCTATAGTAGCGGCTGTAGCACTTGTAATCTAGACATACCCCAATTCTGTGCCTGGGCACGGCAGGTGGGCGGCAAGGAGCCCTGGTGGGGTGTGCCGTGGGGCCTTGTCTCCCCAAGGCAGGGCTCGGGGAGTGGTTCTGGGTGAGTGGGCTGCACCAGTGGTTCTCCACCTTTCCATACTACTCTACCCCTTTCAGGAGTCTGATCTGTATGGTGTACCCCCAAGTTTCACCTCACTTCAAAACTACTTGCTTACAAAATGAGACATAAAAATACAAAAGTTAATTCATTTTTTAAATTAATTTGCACACTGGACACCATCAAATTAGGCCTGAATAAAGACTGGGAGTGGATGGGTCATTGCAAAAACTAATTTCCCCATACTATTACTCACACCTTCTTGTCAACTGTTTGAAATGGGCCACCCTCATTACCACTATAAAAGTGATTTTTCCTCCCTTGGTATTTTACTGTTAATTGAATTGTCTCGTTAGACTGACCCCCACTTGGTAAGGCAACTCCCATCTTTTTATGTACTGTATATATACCTGCTACTGTATTTTCCATGCCATGCACCTGATGAAGTGGGTTTAGGCCCACAAAAGCTTATGCCCAAATAAATGTGTTAGTCTCTAAGGTGCCACAAGGACTCCTCGTTGTTTTTTGCTGATACAGACTAACACGGCCTATTACTGAAATATTGCTGACTTTCTCATTTTTAGCTTGCAATTGTAAAATTGATTGGAATATAAATATTGCACTTACATGTCAGTGGATAGTATGTAGAGCAGTATAAACAAGTCATTGTCTGTATGAAATTTTAGTTTGTACTGACTTCGCTAGTGCTTTTCATGTAGCCTGTTGTAAAACTAGGCAAAAATTTAGATGAGTTGATGTACACTCTGGAAGACCTCTTTGTACCCCCAGGGGTACACGTAACCCTGGTTGAGAACCACTGGGCTGCTGCCACTGTGGGGGTGGTTGAAACTTTTTGAAACAGGAGTTTGTTAGTCCAAAACTGACAATTTTTTAAATGCATATTTTCACCAAAAATTGTCATCTTAAATAAAAAGTTCTTGGTGAATTTTCTCAGGATATTTTTATTCACTTTTGTTTTTAATCGACAACATGATGGAAGTGGATATTGATGTCTACGAATGAATTGGTTTTTATTTTTATTTTTTGGATAAAAATGGCAATAAAAATTTGTCGCAAAAAATGTGGAAACCCACTAACTGCTGGGAACACTGCAAAACGAAAACTGCCATGAAATGCCCATGCTGTTTGCCATGTTCTTTTTCTGTGTATTGACCTGCTCAGTCAAAGACCCCCTCCCGGCAGCTACAAGATCGGACTTTTTCAGTTCAAATCAAAGTGGCCACATCTGCTTCAGGTGAGATTTTACAAGTAATAAGCAAAAGGCCAGAAGCTGCAGAATCAAAGGAAGGAAGCTGCACAATTCCTGGTGTGGCTTGCATCAGAGAACTTGTCCCCAGCAATGGTGGTGCAGGGGGAGAGCCATGTCACACCCCGGGGATGCGCTGATCATATGGAGACAAAGGAGTTGCCACGTTTGATGAGCTGTGTTTCTCGAGCGTTTCCCAAGTCTCAAAACGCCTGGGAATTTTCTTCTTTTCATTGGGAAAATGCTGATTTGACAAAAGCAAAAGTGTTGGTGAGAAAGGGCCGGTTTGGCTGAATCTCCCACTTCGAATTTTTTTTTTTTTTAAAACAAACAAAGCTTTGGAAGTGTCAAAATGTTCCGGGTTGAGAATTTCGAGTTAAACCCTCGGTTTCCCAGTTCAAAACAAGGGAATTGTCTGCTTGCAATTTTAGTTCACTGTTACTAAAAAAAAGGTGAAAACGGGTAAAAAAATGGGAACATTCGAAATGAGCGAAATAACCCATTTCATTTACCTCGTCTGGATTCTTTTTGGGATGATCCGTGTGCAAAATTTGTCGAGATTCTGCTTTTTGTTCCAGCTCAGAACAGAAACACTTCCAAAAGCTCACAAGCTCTTGCAGGACGGAAAAGCCATTTCCCACCCAGCTCTATCCAAAATCTCCGAATGCTTCTCATTGCCCCAGTCCTATCCCTGAGCTACCAACCCCACTGAAATCCCTGACAAATACCCTTTGTTATAATTAGATCAGCAGAAACCTGGACTCCTGGAATTCTGTTTATCTCAAATATTTCTGGCTCCACTTACTCTGAAGAGCTTTTAGGACAAAGTTCACTCCAGTGCAAAATCTGGATTCCAAATAGTTTTCACCCAGTAGAACTGACTCTGAATCTTGACTTGGCTGGGCTCCCAGAAAGCACTCTGCAACCCCCAATGGGTTAGATAAGAAGAGAAAAATCTTAGCAAATCTCCAGGGATCCTCTCTATTTTTATCTGTCTTTCCAGCTTGAATAGCCAGCTTTATCCAATGTGCTGAGTGGCCATGTGGTAGGTAGAGACACATCTACAGACCTGTACATTCTACACAGCAACAAGAGAACCCAGGACAAGGACCCGCTATGAAGGGATATCTTGTGTGCAATTGGCATGTGCACTGTAGGGCTAATCTCCCCCAAGGTCACTAGCAAGTGTCAGTGCATTCAATCAGTCACAGATGAGACAGAGATTCTGGAGCCAAGGGGTGCAGGTGGCAACTTATGGTCCCAAAAGTTTCAGCCATCACTCATACTGGGTATTGTATCCACCAGGGGGTGAAATATACTAGCTGCTCTGTGTTGATTCACTGGACACTGCAGCTAGCAAGGCAGCCAGTAGCCAGCCGATTTGGCCATGTTGCACTGTGGAACTAACATGCCCTAGTCTCCCACTGGGGCTAAACTGGAATTCAGAAAGGATGGGAAAGGAAGGAAGCAGAGGGGGATCACAAGAGCTGGGACAGAGCTAAGCTCACCCATGCTTCCACATATGAGGGCCACACATGAGCAATTTGCCTCAGGAGCTAGTCCAGCCAAGGTACACAGTGAGGTATACAAACTGTCCCAAACACCTGTGAAGGGATCTGGAAAGGCAGATCCCTGGCTAGACTTTATCTCCCTTGATGCACTACAGTCATGTGACTCCCGAGAGGCTCTGCAACCATTCAAACAAATGGAAGGGATCTGGAAAGGCAGAGAGAAGGGATCCTGGCTCACGTAAGTGAATGGGGGCAAGAAGCATTCTGTTCTGTGCTAGTCTACGGAGGTACTACAACTCCCATGAGGCACTGGGGCAGTTCAGAGGCCATGGGTTAATGTCGATCATAGCCAAAATGAAATTTTTCAACATTTCGAGCCCCTGGGGCAAGGCATGAGCCAGGCTGGTGAGACTGACAGCAGATGCCTCCATCACAGCCATTGCGCCAGTCAGTGCTTGGAGCAGCTTCTGAATGTGGGTCACTAGAATACCCCAGCTGCTCCAAACACAAGTAGAAGAAATTCCCTTCCAGCAGCCCCCAGTGCTTCCTGCTCTCCGCACTTTGCTTCCAGCAGGCAGAACCCCACATGGAGAGCTGTGGTTGGAATCACATACATGGCTTCAGAGATGCTCGGTATTGTTCTGTTCTTCCCTTCCCTAACCCCATTGGCTGCCTTGCCCCAGGGGCTTGAAATGTTGAAAAATTTCATTTTGGCTATGATCAACATTAACCCATGTCCTCTGAACTGCCCCAGTGCCTCATGGGAGTTGTAGTACCTCCGTAAACTATCACAGAACAGAATGCTTCTTGCCCCCATTCACTTACGTGAGCCAGGATCCCTGGCTAGACTTTATCTCCCTTGATGCACTACAGTCATGTGACTCCCAAGAGGCACTGCAACCAGTCAAACAAATGGAAGGCTGTAGTGCATCATGGGTGATGTAGTCTAGCCAGGGAGCCTTCCCCATAGAGGAGAATGAGGTATCTGAGCTATAGCGCCCATGAGTCACCTGCATATTTTGTTACCTTGCTGTTTATTTCCTCTTCCAGACTGCCAATGAAAATGCTACAAAGACCCCATGGGAGAGCTGCCCCAGCACACTGCAGTTTAGAATGACCCTTTCTTTAGAACCTTCTGGTCAGCTTTCAGGGACAGCTCAGTGGTTTGAGCATTGGCCTGCTAAACCTAGGGTTGTCAGTTCAATCCTTGAAGGGGCCATTTAGGGATCTGGGGCAAAAACTGGGAATTGATCCTGCTTTGAGCAGGGGGTTGGACTAGATGACCTCCTGAGATCTCTTCCAACCCTGATAGTCTATGATTCTGTGCATGGGATTCCAATAGATCTGTTCACGGTTTGAGATGATTTGCCAGATATTTTTCTGTGATCGTCCTCAGGCGGTTCGTTGCTCACAGGTTTATCCTGATGGCTTTGCTTTTAGCGCTTGATATTCACAGTACAAGGGCCAGACTGTGATATCCTGATTTCCAATAGCTCAGACCTTGCTGGAGGAGAGCTATTGAAATCAATGGGGCACAAGTGGCCACAGATGTTGTTCCATGTGAGAAAAGAGAGCACAGTCCATCCCCCAGTGCCAAGCTCTTTCAACTGGACACCTGCATGCAATGCTATGTATAGAAGAGCTGAGCGAGGCATTTCTTGAGTCATTCCTTGTTTCTCTTCCCTGATTCGATGACTTACCTTTAAACCAAGGCCCCTGGTGTGCTAGCAATAGAATTCCCAAATGCGGTGCTCACACATCTGCCACTAGGTGTCATCCTAACACAGTGGGAGAGCCCTGGACTTTGAATTAGGGCGCGTCTACACTGGAAACGCATAGCTACGGCTCTGGCGTGTGAAATCCGCACCGCCCAGGGATGCAGCTATGCTGACCTCACCCCCAGTTCTTCTGTCGACCTGACGATTGCCTCTCGGGAGGTGGCTGAACGACAGTGATGGGAGAGCCCCGCCCATCGCGTTAGGGACTGTCTACACAGCTGTGATGCAGCCATGCCACTGCAGTGTTTCAGGCACAGCCTTTGAGAGTCACAGGGATTAAAAAGGCCAGCCGGGACCCCCAGATCACCTAGTCCCTGCATAGCACAGGGCACCGACACCGCCCAGCACCCGCACACTGACCCCAAAGCATCACAGCCCTCAGGAGGCTGGACTACGACGTGCCACAGGCACCGAGGTGCACCAGTGCCCGAGGGCAGGGAAATGACGACGGGAGATACACCCAGATAATCCTGGCCAGTGGCCTGCTCCCCATGCTGCCGGCGAAGGCAACACCCCATGCCCCAAGCTCACTGCCAACCTGACTTGAGGGGAAATTCCTGCCCACCTCACATACGGCACTTGGTTAGACCCTCAGCTTGTGAGCTAGACCCACCAGCCAAGCACCTGAGAGCATGGCCTTGCACCTCCCCCAGTACTGGGTTCGCAATGTCGCCAATGGCACCAGGCCCACACCTGGCCCACAGACCATGGACCCACCCCGCCCACTCTGCCCCATGGCTCCACCCCTGCTTGGCCTCTTCCCCCCAAGGCCCTGCCCGACGCTCGCTCCTCTCCGCCCCCTGTTTCCCTTGGCCCCTGCTCACTCCTCTCCCTGCATGAGAATGGTGAGTGAGGCCTCAGGGGGAAAAGTCCAAGCAGGGACGGGGCCTTGGGGTGGAGCACGGGCAGAGCAGGGGGAGTGGGGACACGGACTGGGCGCCAGGGCCCACAAAAGGTTAATCTGGCTCTGCCCTCCTCCTCTAATGTCCTATCTCCAGCCGTACCCCTCTCTGATGCTTTAGGAGATTCATAGATTCATGGATACTAAGGTCAGAAGGGACCATTATGATCATCTAGTTTGACCTCCTGCACAACGCAGGCCACAGAATTTCACCCACCCACTCCTGCAAAAAACCTCTCACCTATGTCTGAGCTATTGAAGTCCTCAAATTGTGGTTTAAAGACTTCAAGGAGCAGAGAATCCTCCAGCAAGTGACCTGTGCCCCATGATACAGAGGAAGGCGAAAAACCTCCAGGGCCTCTTCCAATCTGCCCTGGGGGAAAATTCCTTCCTGACCCCAAATATGGCGATCAGCTAAACCCTGAGCACATGGGCAAGATTCACCAGCCAGATACTACAGAAAATTCTTTCCTGAGTAACTCAGATCCCACCACATCTAACATCCCATCACAGGCCATTAGGCCTATTTACCATGAATATTTAATTACCAAAATCATGTTATCCCATCATACTGCATAAACTTATCGAGTTTAATCTTAAAGCCAGATAAATCTTTTGCCCCCACTACTCCCCTCGGAAGGCTATTCCAAAACTTCACTCCTCTGATGGTTAGAAACCTTCGTCTAATTTCAAGTCGAAACTTCCTGGTGGCCAGTTTATATTCATTTGTTCTTGTGTCCACATTGGTACTGAGCTTAAATAATTCCTCTCCCTCTCCGGTATTTATCCCTCTGATATATTTATAGAGAGCAATCATATCTCCCCTCAGCCTTCTTGTAGTTAGGCTAAACAAGCCAAGCTCCTTGAGTCTCCTTTCATAAGACAAGTTTTCCATTCCTCGAATCATCCTAGTAGCCCTTCTCTGTACCTGTTCCAGTTTGAATTCATCCTTCTTAAACATGGGAGACCAGAACTGCACACAGTATTCCAGGTGAGGTCTCACCAGTGCCTTGTATAACGGTACTAAAACCTCCTTATCCCTACTGGAAATACCTCTCCTGATGCATCCCAAGACCTCATTAGCTTTTTTCACAGCCATATCACATTGGCGGCTCGTAGTCATCCTATGATCAACCAATACTCCAAGGTACTTCTCCTCCTCCGTTACTTCTAATTGATGGGTCCCCAGGTTATAACTAAAATTCTTGTTATTAATCCCTAAATGCATAACCTTACACTTCTCACTATTAAATTTCATCCTATTACTATTACTCCAGTTTACAAGGTCATCCAGATCCTCCTGTATGATATCCCAGTCCTTCTCTGAATTGGCAATACCTCCCAGCTTTGTATCATCCACTGCGGGGAGGGAGCAAAATCTCTTCCTGACCCCTGCAGATGGCTAGCTGAAGCCATGAAGCATGAGGGTTCTTTAGTTTATTGTTGGTGCCACTACCAGAATCCATCCAGAGAGCTGGAGATGCAGCAAGTAGCATGGAGGGAGAGAAACATGGGCACTGATCATGTTAGTGATCATTGAAGGCCACCTCCTTCAATCCTACCGCCAGGCTATGGCAGTGAGAATAGTGCCAGCCATGATTTCAAGGGTGAATAACCCCCTGCTTTGGGAGGGAAGTAGCCATCCGGGGCACAGCCAGAGAAATAATGACTCAAACTGAGTGACAGAGTTTCTTAGAAGCAGTAGAAGAATCTGTCCCTTGTGTGGAGTAACAGGGAGAAAAGCTTAGTAGCTGATCACACCAATTACTTGTAATTCCTGCACAGGGAACTGCAGCTACTCAAGGCTGGGGGCACGGTAAGCAGCCCAGAGAGCATGCAGGCCTGGTGCACAATTCGAAGTTAGGTCAGTGTAACTAGGGTGTTCAGGGTTGAGAAAATCCACACCCCTGAGTGCAGTAGCTACGCTGACCGAACCCTGGTGGAGACGCAGCTATGGAAGATTTCAGAGTAGCAGTCGTGTTAGTCTGTATTCGCAAAAAGAAAAGGAGTACTTGTGGCACCTTAGAGACTAACCAATTTATTTGAGCATAAACTTTCGTAAGCTACAGCTCACTTCATCTGAATACTTCCGGCTCCCTAGATACCATCACTGGGGGAAGTGGATGGAAAAACAGTGACAGAAAAACCCCTTCTATGCTACTGAGCCTTTAGGTCACATGAGGGTCATGTGAAGTCCAGCTTTTCTGTGCAACCACAAGGGCTAGAAACATACTTCTTTAAAAACGTGAAAGCAGAGAGTCTCACCTAATCACCTGACTCCAGGAGCTGGCACTTTAAGACATAAAATATTATGGGAGTCTTGATAAAAATTGTGACAGTTGGCAACACTGAGTGCTGGAGGCAGAATGCATTCCCATGTGCACACTGCTACGTCCCTTGTAGAGGCGCCGTATACCCCTCTCCCGCTTGGCTGCTCAGCTCTGCTGTCCTGTCCCACCTCTGGGGCTTAGTGTCCGCCTGAAGCAGCCCCAGTGGAGGGTCTGCAGTTCTCCCCAGCCCCTGCACAAACCACACAAGGTGGGGAGGATGTTCCCTTGCTCCTGCCATCTTCTCCTCTCCAGACCCTGCTCCCACAGACGTGCTCGGCAGACTTTAGTGGCAGAGATGAAATCCATTATGTGTATGCCCCTGCGAACTCCTGCAGGAGAAGTGGGTGTGCCAAGGGATGGGGGTTGTGGGCTCCACATGTGTTGTGAACTGTCTCCAATCAATTTCTCCCGCCATCACAAGTACTATTTGAAATAGGTCATGAATAGCTGGCTGGGGGCAGGAACCTGGCACTGGGGGTGGGGTGAGGAGGCGGGAGAAGAGAAGCAGCTCAAGGCACCTGCTAGGTGCCCCAGGCACATGGCCCGGGAGTGACCTCTGCTCTGACAAGAGAGGAAGGAGGAGCCAGTGGTTAAGGTGTCGGCCTGGGGTTAAATCCCTGCTCCACAACAGAGCACGGGGCAGATCACTGAGACAATAATGGCCTGCCCCGCCTGGCAGCTGGTGGGGAGGGTAAAGACATTAGAAGGCTGTGGGGTGCTAAGACCCCCTTGGCAAAGATGGGGCTGTAGAAGTACTGGGCCCAGGGCCTGGGGAGAACATTCTGGAGGGGGATGTTCATTTTTGTGGTGGAGGCGGATTGGGTGCAGGTGGGAATTTATTTCTGTGCATGACATTTCCTCCCTTTCCCAGCCAGTCCGCCAACCAGTCACACCTGCAGTGTGGGAAGTGGATTAAAGCCCACGTGCGCTAGGCAGGGGACGTGGGCCTGATGTCCCAGGAGCAGGTCAGAATCTCAGTTTTCATTTCAAAGGAAAACCTGAATCGAAGCCCCAGGTGGAACTGCTCTGGGGATGTCTGCCTGAGTCTGCAGACAGCCTGAAGCAGTAGCTCTGAGAGGGGGGAATGGCCCTATGCATCTCCATGGAGTGTTAGCACTCAGTGTGCGTGTGTTTGGGGAAGGGATCCACTGCCACCCCACAATGGCTCTGCTGGGGTGGTGTCAGCAGGGCCTCATCTGCTTGGGTGGGTGGGGGCTGAGTCCTCCCTCCTCTGGGACAGCCCCAGTCCACCTGAGATCAGGGGACACCGGGAATGGTGGGAGATCTCGGCTGGCCCAAAGAGGAATAGAGGTGTGCCCAATGCTGGCCTATAGCTCTTCTCTGTGTGTGTTTGGGGGGCCGAGGGCAGTCACTTTCTACCCGCACCCCAAGCAGGGAAGGGACCATGAAGTGTGGGTGAGGGGCACAGAGCTTCTATCAGAGCTGCTGCCTCATGCAGTGCCCCAGACTCTGCTCCCCCACAGACCAGCACCACCCACGCATTCACCCTCCATCATGCACATGGGAGGGCCTGTGTCAGTCAGCAAGCAGAGCCTGGGCTGCGATCAGTGGGGGCCGAGGGAGCAGCAGATGGAAAAACTCTGGGGTGGTGTGTCTGGGGAAGTCTAGAAGCTGGGGAGGGGCTAGGAGAAGTCATAGGGGGCATGGATCCTCCAGCACTGGTTGCAGCGTTCCTTGTAGGGACAGGCTCAGAGGGGTTCTGACAGAGCCAGGCCAGTGGGAAGGGACGGGAGGGTGGGGGTGGACAGTATGGGAAGCAGTGGGGAGGGGGGGCAGAGGCAGCTCCCCAGGCATGGGCTCCGGGGACTCAGACTTCCCCATCCCCACTGTCACTGTACCATCAGCCCCAGAGACACTCCCAAATCTACTGACTCCCACAGCACCTCCAGCCCCCGATCCCCAGAGAGACCCCCAAATCACAGAGACCTTAAACCCCAGAGAATCATAGAATCATAGAATCTAGAATATCAAGGTTGGAAGGGACCTCAGGAGGTCATCTAGTCCAACCCCCTGCTCAAAGCAGGACCGATCCCCGACTAAATCATCCCAGACAGGGCTTTGTCAAGCCTGACCTTAAAAACTTCTAGGGAAGGAGATTCCACCACCTCCCTAGGTAACACATTCCAGTGTTTCACCACCCTCCTAGTGAAAAAGCTTTTCCTAATATCCAACCTAAATCTCCCCTACTGTAACTTGAGACCATTACTCCTTGTTCTGTCATCTGCTACCACTGAGAACAGTCTAGAGCCATCCTCTTTGGAACCCCCTTTCAGGTAGTCGAAAGCAGCTGTCAAATCCCCCCTCATTCTTCTCTTCTGAAGACTAAACATCCCCAATTCCCTCAGCCTCTCCTCATAACTCATGTATTCCAGTCCCCTAATCATTTTTGTTGCCCTCCGCTGGACTCTTTCCAATTTTTCCACATCCTTCTTGTAGTGTGGGGCTCAAAACTGGACACAGTTCTCCAGATGAGGCCTCACCTATGTCGAATAGAGGGGAACGATCACGTCCCTCGATCTGCTCGCTATGCCCCTACCTATACATCCCAAAATGCCATTGGCCTTCTTGGCAACAAGGGCACACTGCTGACTCATATTCAACTCGTCCACTGTCACCCCTAGGTCCTTTTCTGCAGAACTGCTGCCTAGCCATTCAGTCCCTAGTCTGTAGCGGTGCATTGGATTCTACCGTCCTAAGTGCAGGACTCTGCACTTGTCCTTGTTGAACCTCATCAGATTTCTTTTGGCCCAATCCTCCAATTTGTCTAGGTCCCTCTATATCCTATCCCTACCCTCCAGCATATCTACCACTCCTCCTAGTTTAGTATCATCTGCAAATTTGCTGAGAGTGCAATCCACACCATCCTCCAGATCATTTATGAAGATATTGAACAAAACTGGCATACTGTTAGAACAACGCTTAGAACAATGCTGACTTAGAACAACGCTTCCTCAGCTCTCGTCCCCTAACGCCCCTACTCTACTTGCGCTACATTGATGACATCTTCATCATCTGGACCCATGGAAAAGAAGCCCTTGAGGAATTCCACCATGATTTCAACAATTTCCATCCCACCATCAACCTCAGCCTGGACCATTGCACACAAGAGATCCACTTCCCGGACACTATCGTGCTAATAAGTGATGGTCACATAAACACCACCCTATACCAGAAACCTATTGACCACTATACTTACTTACATGCTTCCAGCTTTCATCCAGATCACACCACACGATCCATTGTCTACAGCCAAGCTCTGCGATACAACCGCATTTGCTCCAACCCCTCAGACAGAGACAAACACCTACAAGATCTCTGTCAAGCATTCTTACAAGTACAATACCCACCTCCTGAAGTGAAGAAACAGATTGACAGAGCCAAAAGGGTACTCAGAAGTCACCTACTACAGGACAGGCCCAACAAAGAAAGTAACAGAACGCCACTAGCCGTCACCTTCAGCCCCCAACTAAAACCTCTCCAACGCATCATCAAGGATCTACAACCTATCCTGAAGGACGACCCATCACTCGCACAGATCTTGGGAGATAGGCCAGTCCTTGCTTACAGACAGCCCCCCAACCTGAAGCAAATACTCACCAGCAACCACACACCACATAACAAAAACACTAACCCAGGAACCTATCCTTGCAACAAAGCCCATTGCCAACGGTGTCCACATATCTATTCAGGGGACACCATCACAGGGCCTAATAACATCAGCCACACTATCAGAGGCTCGTTCACCTGCACATCCACCAATGTGATATATGCCATCATGTGCCAGCAATGCCCCTCTGCCATGTACATTGGTCAAACTGGACAGTCTCTACGTAAAAGAATAAATGGACACAAATCAGGCGTCAAGAATTATAACGTTCAAACACCAGTTGGAGAACACTTCAATCTCTTTGGTCACTCGATTACAGACCTAAAAGTCACAATATTACAACAAAAAAACTTCAAAAACAGACTCCAATGAGAGACTGCTGAATTGGAATTAATTTGCAAACTGGACACCATTAAATTAGGCTTGAATAAAGACTGGGAGTGGATGGGTCATTACACAAAGTAAAACTATTTCCTCATGTTTATTTTTCTCCCCTACTGTTCCTCACACATTCTTGTCAACTGATGAAAATGGCCCACCTTGATTATCACTACAAAAGGTTTTTTTCTCTCCTGCTGGTAATAGCTCATCTTAACTGATCACTCTCATTACAGTGTGTATGGTAACACCCATTGGTTCATGTTCTCTGTGTATATAAAATCGTCCTACTGTATTTTCCACTGCATGAATCCGATGAAGTGCGCTGTAGCCCATGAAAGCTTATGCTCAAATAAATTGGTTAGTCTCTAAGGTGCCACAAGTACTCCTGTTCTTTTTGCGGATACAGACTAACACGGCTGCTACTCTGAAACCTGTTGCTGATGTGATGTGTTTATCAAAGAACTTGTGAATTGTCTGTGTCAGGTGTGTGAAAATTTAAATCGGCCGGGTTATCACAGGCCCCCCCCCCCGCTTTGTCCAGGCCACGTTAAGCACTGGGGAGCCGGGATCTACCATGGAGCCAGAGCAAGGGGGATATTGATGGAGCACAACCCTGAAAAGGATTCCTTACAGAAATGGTCACTATCTGCCACCGCCCAGCTCATGTGGGCAGACCTTAGTCCAATCCTTTATCCTATTCCTACCCCAGCTTGACATGTTTGTTTAACGGGGGGAGCAGCTCTGTGGGGCCCGTCTTGCCTCCATCCCCCCCAGGTTCATTAGCTTGGCATCAGATGCTGGAAGAAAACAAGCCCCAGCATCCAGCCAGTTACAAGAGATTCCAATTCTCCAGGTGAAATCCTGGCTCCATTGAAGTCAATGGCAAAGCTACCAGTGACTTCAAGGGGGACTTCATCTGGAACCTTTATCTCTGGGCCAGTGTCTGTGTGACTCTCGGCATGGCCCAAGCTTCTCAGAAAGCCTAGCAGGAATGTGGGAACCTCCCTGCTGGGTATGGCATGTGGCTGCCAATGACAGAATTACCCATGGAGCATCCCTGTTTCATGGGTCTCACAAGTGCCAGGGACACTCGGCAGTAGCTGCACACCTGAAGCATGTTCTTGCCCAGAGATTCGGCTCCCAGCTCTGCAGCAGTGAGCAGTCAAAGAGCAGGCTGCAAGTGAGAGACTCAGAGGAAGTGTCTCTGATATCTGGGCCTGGGGAGCTCTTTGCACCCAGCTCCTGGCTGCACCTACAGGATCAGCACCTAGTGTACTGCTGGCTGGAGAAACTTCACTGGAACTACAGTCCATGGGAGTGTGTGGGTCCATTGAAATGGAAACGCATCACGAAATCAGGTTGCTTCCATGGGAATCTTGTTTTGGGGCAAAACGGGCAGTGTGGCGGGAGTTCAACAAGGTTGAAACGTCCCATTTTGTCATTTTTCATTTTGAAACAGATCTGCATTTCCGCTTTCTTATTTGGTATTATATTGTAAGTTTACACGTAATATAAAATTTACAAAAAAGTCAAAAGCAAAAGGAAATGTTTCAATCGACTGGAACAAATTTCTTTTTTCCAGAGTTTTTCTTTGCAGAACATTTTGAAATGTCTGGTTTTCATTCCCATCCGGAATGAACCCAAATTTTGAAATCCTCTGCGAAATGAACTTTCCATCCTACTTCTCTGTCTGAAGCCACGAGACTAATTAAAGGCTTAGAAAATGTGCCCTCCCTTCAGTGATAGATTCATGGAGCTCAATCTATGTAGTTTAACAATGAGAAGGTTAAGGGGTGCCATGATCACAGTTTGTAAGTATCTACATGGGAACAAATATTTAATACCGGGCTCTTCAGTCTAGCAGAGAAATGTCTGACACAATCCAATGGCTGGAAGTTGAAGCTGGACAAATTCAGACTGGAAATTGAGCATACATTTTTAACACTGGGAGTAATTAACCATTGGAACAATTTTCCGAGGGTCACGGTGGATTCTTCATCACTGATAATTTTAAATTGAGATGGGATGTTTTCTAACAGATCTGCTCTAGTGAGTATTTTGGGGATGTCCTGTATTATGGGGGAGGTCAGATTAGGTATTCACAATGGCGCCTTCTGGCCTTAGAATCTATGAATCTCTGAGGTTTACTCCTATCCTCTTGGTTACACTCACCTGTAAATTGTGCACCAGACCAGCAAGCGCCAAGACTGATCTCAGGGCTTGTCTACACAACAGGTTACAGCCCAGGGTGTGAATCTATAGCACACCAGTTTGCCATGCAGTGATGTCCCACTTGGACATTGCTACAGGGCAGTGAACGTCCCAGAAGCCGGAGTGGCTACAGCAGTGGCCAGGGGACATTACTGAGCAGCAAGCTGGAGTGCTGTCGAGTCACACCCTGGCTTGCTGCACTGTACCTTCCTGAGGGACGTGGCTAACACTGCAGAGAAGCAACAACTGCAAATGAACACAGCGAAGGAACTGGGCAGTGATCTGGGGTGTGAGCTGAAGTCAAATGAAACATTTTGCTTAACCTGAAGCAATTTTTTTCAGACATTTCAGAATTGCCAGTGACCTGGAAAATCCGTGATTCACCCACCTGCACATCTCACTGCTCTGGCAAAGCCGCTGTAAGCCCCTCGGAGGCCTGCTACACAGGTGTGAACATTTAATCGACCTAGCTGTATCCATCAGGGGTATGAAATGTGGTTAGGTTGATATAACCCCCGCTGTAGATGCAGTTAGATGGGCAGCAGAATTCTCGGAGAGGTGGATTACCAACCCCTCGTGTCAACGTAGGACGCAGCTGCACTGTGGCATGGCAGCGCTGCAGCTGTCCCCTGACTCTCCAAGCTGCACACGTTGTAGCTGTTCACTCTCTTGACATAGGCAAACGCCTCTGCAGCACTGATCAGTCCAGTAGCTTTTCTCCCTGCACAGATATGGTGGCCCAAATGCAGTGCTCCAGGAAAGCAGTCCTCGTTATGATCTGGCAGACTGGTATTATTTCTAGAGCTGTCAAGCTATTAAAAAAATTAATCGTGATTAATCACGCTGTTAAACAATAATAGAATACCATTTATTTCAATATTTTTGGATGTTTTCTACATTTTCAAATATATTGATTTCAGTTACAACACAGAATACAAAGTGTACAGTGCTCACTTTATATTTATTTTTTATTAGAAATATTTGCACTGTAAAAAACAAAAGAAATAGTGTTCTTCAATTCATCTAATACAAGTACTGTAGTGCAATCTCTTTATCATGAAAGTTGAACTTATACATGTAGAATTATGCACAAAAACTGTGTTCAAAAATAAAACAATGTAAAACTTTACAGCCTCCAAGTCCACTCAGTCCTATTTCTTGTTCAGCCAATCGCTGAGACAAACAAGTTTGTTTACATTTGCAGGCGATAATGCTTCCCACTTCTTGTTTGCTTTGTCATCTGAAAGTGAGAACAGGTGTTCACACGGCACTTTTGTAGACGACGTTGCAAGATATTCATGTGCCAGATACGCTAAAGATTCATATGTGCCTTCATATTTCAACCACCATTCCAGAGGACGTGCATCCATGCTGATGACGGGTTCTGGTTGATAACAATTCAAAGTAGAGCGGACCGATGCATGTTCATTTTCATCATCTGAGTCAGATGCCACCAGCAGAAGGTTGATTTTCTTATTTGATGATTCAGGTTCTGTAGTTTCCGCATCAGAGTGTTGCTCGTTTAAGACTTCTGAAAGCATGTTCCACATCTTTCAGATTGTCAGGCTCAATGGGTAGTGATCAATGGCTCCATGTCTAGTTGGCAGCTGGTACCAAGTGGAGTGCCCCAGGGGTCGGTCCTGGGGCCGGTTTTGTTCAACATCTTTATTAATGATCTGGATGATGGGATTAATTGCACCCTCAGCAAATTCGCAGATGACACTAAGCTGGGGGAGAGGTAGATACTATGGAGGGTAGGGATAGGGACCAGAGGGACCTAGACAAATTGGAGGACTGGGCCAAAAGAAATCTGATGAGGTTCCACAAGGACAAGTGCAGAGTCCTGCACTTAGGACGGAAGAATCCCATGCACTGCTACAGGCTGAGGACTGACAGGCTAAGTAGCTGTTCTGCAGAAAAGGACCTAGGGGTGACAGTGGATGAGAAGCTGGATATGAGTCAGCAGTGTGCCCTTGTTGCCAAGGAGGCCAACGGCATATTGGGCTGCATTAGTAGGAGTATTGCCAGCAGATCGAGGGAAGTGATTATTCCCCTCTATTTGGCATTGGTGAGGCCACACCTGGAGTATTGCATCCAGTTTTGGTGCCCCCACTACAGAAGGGATGTGGACAAATTGGAGAGAGTCCAGCGGAGGGCAACAAAAATAATTAGGGGGCTGGGGCACATGATTTATGAGGAGAGGCTAAGGGACCTGGGCTTATTTAGTCTGCAGAAGAGAAGAGTGATGGGGGTGTGGCGGGGTAGTCCCCCCGCCATGCCTTGAAGGGCTTAAAACAACCCTGGGAGAGGGCTGAGAGGGAAAAAGCTGGGCTGTTTGGGAAAACAGCCACAGCTGTATCCTGTGTAATTAGGGCCCAGCTGGCCCTTATAAGAGGGCAGTGGGCCAGAAGGAGACAGACACTCTCTCTAGGTACATGGAGAGAGCAGGACCTGGCTGCCTGGGAAGCTGAGGAGGGTACCTGGGAGCTGGGGAGCTCCAGCCTAGCAGAGCCCCAGGCTGCAGGCCGAGGTAAAGGCCCATGAAAGGGTACTAAGGCTGCAGAGAAACAGCCCAGACCTACATGGAGGCAGCTGGTCCGAACCCCCTTGCTGATGATGAGTGGTACAGACTGCAGTCTGCCCCAGGAAGCGGGGGCTAGACGATGACTGACAGTAGCCACTGAGGCAAGGGAGGGATAGGGGGTTGGGGGTTCCCCTGGGGAGGGGAGACCCAGATGGAGGGAGTACTGCCAGGGGGCAGAACCCTAAGCTAGAAGGGCACCGGGGTCCGGGAGGCGCACAAGGCCAGCGGCAGGCGAGACGCTGACTGGCAGAGGGCGCTCCTGGCTGAAAAGAGCAAATTCCCTGGACAACTAGCGGTAGGTGCCGCAGCAGTGAGTTGTCGCCCTGCGACAGGGGGTTCCAAAGAGGATGGAGCTCAGCTGTTCTCAGTGGTGGCAGATGACAGAACAAGAAGCAATGGTCTCAAGTTGCAGTGGGGGAGGTCTAGGTTGGATATTAGGAAACACTATTTCATTAGAAGGGTGTTGAAGCACTGGAATGCATTACCTAGGGAGGTGGTGGAATCTCCATCCTTAGTGGTTTTTAAGGCCCAGCTTGACGAAGCCCTGGCTGGGATGATTTATTTGGGATTGGTCCTGCTTTGAGCAGGGGATTGGACTAGATGACCTCCTGAGGTCTCTTCCAACCCTAATATTCTATGTTTCTATGATTCTATCTCATCCCTCTCAGATTTTGGAAGGCACTTCATATTTTTAAACCTTGGTTAAAAGTGCTGTAGCTATCTTTAGAAATCTCACATTGGTATCTTCCTTGCATTTTGTCAAATCTGCCGTGGAAGTGTTCTTAAAACGAACAACATGTCCTGGGTCATCATCCAAGACTGCTATAGCATGAATTACGTGGCAGAATGCAGGTAAAACAGCAGGAGACATACAATTCTCCCCCAAGGAGTTGAGTCACAAATTTAATTAATGCATTACTTTTTAATGAGCATCATCAGCATGGAAGCATGTCCTCTGGAATGGCAGTTAAAGCTTAGAGGCATAAAAATGTTTAGCATATTTGGTACGTAAATACCTTTCAATGCTGGCTACAAAAGTGCCATGCGAAAGCCTGTGCTCACTTTCAGGTGACATTGTGAATAAGAAGCAGGCAGCATTATCTCCCGAAAATGTAAACAAACTTTTTTGTCTTAGTGATTGGCTGAACAAGAAGTAGGACTGAGTGGAAATTAGGCTCTAAAGTTTTACATTGTTTTGTTTTTTGAGTGCAGTTATGTAACCAAAAAAAATCTAAATTTGTAAATTGCACTTTCACGATAAAGAGATTGCACTACAGTACTTGTATGAGGTGAATTGAAAAATACTATTTCTTTTGTTTATCATTTTTACAGTGCAAATATTTGTAATCAGAAATAATAATATAAAGTGAGCACTGTACTCTTGGTATTCTGTGTTGTAACTGAAATAAATATTTTTGAAAATGTAGAAGAACATCCAAAATATTTAATAAATTTCAATTGGTATTCTATTGTTTAACAGTGCGATTAAAACTGTGATTAATTGTGATTAATTTTTTTAATCGCGATTGATTTTTTGAGTTAATTGCATGCATTAACTGTGATTAATCGACAGCCCTAACAATTTCCCCTGGGCTTGTTTATTAGACTCATTTTCATGCAGGCTCAAATCTTACAGGGTTTTTTCCTTGCGTGTCTCTCAGTTGTAATGTTACTGCAGCCCACGTGATTCCCTGTGTCGCACTCGCTGACAGTGCCTTCTAGGGCATTAGCCAGCAGCACAGACATCAGAAACCTTGTGAGTTTTAACTCTAAGATGCATCGTTTAATGTTTACCCATGTTAAACTCCCTTCGCTTTGTCCCAGGCCCCCCCACCCAATGCCATGAGAGCCTGGCTGCAGCTGATCCTTTCTAAGGTATTAACAGTGGATCCAATTTTAGTGGCGTCAGCAAATTTCACCATGTTCCCCCAAGTCATTTATAATCGAATTGGAAAGCTACAGCCCTGGCACTGACTCTGCAGCCGCCCACTGGTATCTGCTGATATCAACAACGACCTGATATCCTTTCAACCAGGTAGCTCTCGGGTTTATATCCCTGTACTCCCCAGCAGCAGGGGTTCTCTGTGTATTAGTTAAACCACACTGTCTACAGCATGCCATAATCACAGTCTATAAGTATTTACACGAGGAACAAATATTTAACAATGGGCTCTTCAGTCTAGCAGAGGAAGGTCTAACATGACCCCATGGCTGAAAGTTGAAGCTAGACAGATTCAGACTGGAGATAAGGTATATGTTTTTACCAGGGAGGGTCATTGGCCACTGTAGCTATTTACCAAGGGTCAGGGTGGATTCTCCATCACTGACAATATTTAAATCAAGATGGGATGTTTTTCTAAAAAACCTGCTCTAGTTCAAACAGCAGTTATTTCAGGGAAGTTCTCTGGCTGTGTTGTACAGGAGGCCAGACTGTGTGATCACCGTGGCCCCTTCTATGAATTTCCATTTGAAACCCATTTCCTTAGGAAGTCCCACGAGACTGCAGTTTATAAGAGATCAAGAGTCTGACTTGGAGCATGGGGGTTCCTGGGCTTATATGAGCCAGGAGCTCACACAGGAAAAAGGTTTGTCAAGGAGTCCAGGAGGAATTACCCAGCGTGTGGAAGGGCCCAGGAGGGAGTTAGGATGAGAAGTGATGGGGAAAGGAAAGAAGGGAACATGTTGATCATCCCCAAGGGGTGGAAGCCCCCTGTGCTGCAACGTTAAAAAGAAGCCGGCACCAAGCCAGGGGGAACTGACTGTGCCCTTGGCTCTCACAGCTCCCGCAGGAGCCATGCTGCCAGGGGCTCCATGCAGCCCCACATCACAGAGGGGTGAGCAGCACAAAGGGCTGAGGAGGGCAGGGGAAGAAATTGTTGGAGGCTGGATGAGCATGGAATGAGGCAAGGTCTAGCGGAAAAAACAGTCTGTGATCATGCAATTAACGAGTGTCTCGTGGTGTCTCCGCACAAGAGGGACGAATGAAAGTAGCACAAGCAGCCTTAATTCTGTCATTTACTAATTTCTGAGTGCTCGACATTGCATTTTTAACATAGGGCATTTGTGTTTTAATGTCATTTCCTAAGTTTTTAAAAAAGTAAACGGAATA
Organism: Lepidochelys olivacea; assembly: GCF_965140295.1. Taxonomy (NCBI): domain Eukaryota; kingdom Metazoa; phylum Chordata; order Testudines; family Cheloniidae; genus Lepidochelys; species Lepidochelys olivacea. The sequence goes on along the minus strand of NC_140437.1, from coordinate 3,453,679 downwards.
AACAGAAATTTCATTCTGCAGAACTACGCTGTTACCAGTGTAAGTAGTCATCAGGGCTAGAACTTTTAGACCCACAGTGGAGACCTCCAGCATTCAAGCTAATGGAATGACCGATAGCAGTAGAAGGCTGTTATCCTCTGTGGACCAGCCACTGCAGGAGGATGAGACACATGTTTTGTCAGAGGGTTTCACAACTACTGGCTGACACCAGAGGACTGCTGGGACTCAGGGATACTGGGTTTGATTCCAGGTTCTGAAGAGGAGTATGCTCTAGTGGTGTTAGACCTTTCTGCCCATGCTCCCTGCCCTTTCCTCCTCATCTGCTCCTATTCCTGCTCCTTATCCCTCTGCCTTAAAGAGAAAGCTGCTTCTTCCTTCACCTCCATGCTGCCAGGGCACCAGCTGGAGCAGTAACTTGGAGAGCCTTCCTTCGCTCAGTTTCAGTGGATCAACAACTTCCAGCAGCCTGGAGGACCAACTGCGCATTAAGTCCTGCTAAGCCCCTGCAGCCCTGGAACGGAGCATGCTCAGTCACTTGGTGGGGATGGCACATGTGCAGTCCACTCATATCAAGGAGGCGTGAGGGGCTGGAGCATGCTCAGTGTGGAAGGAATGTTTGGAAAATGTAGCTGCCAAACTCTAAGAAACCATTAGTGAACGTGTGCTTACTGTATTTGTCAGGGGCTTATCACTTGGCGAAATGTAGGCTGATTTTCATCGGGATGGCAAAAGGCATCTCCCTTTACCAAATTTCAAGTCCTTGCTCCAAAGCACGGGGGCCCTGGACCTCCTCAATGAAACAGTTGTAAGGATTTTTTAACATAGACAAACCAATGTATTAGTCCCTAATCTTATTCTTGGAAATGGCTGAAGATTTTTTTTTTTGCTGAACTGTTCCAGAATAACTCCTCCTGAGGCGTATGCATGGAAAACTTGAGGCCCAGCATGGAAAACTTGAGTCAGAAAGGTCACATTTTGGAACAGTTAGAAGTATCTGAAAACAGGGTCTTCTTACAGCACGCGTCAGGCAACTTCGACCAACTGCTCCTATAATGAGAGTCCTGTGGCCAAATCCCAGGTCATTGCCTATCACATGGAGAACTTCTTCGTTGGTGTTTTAGGGCTGAGAAAAGAGGAATTTTTCCCTATGAACAACAATTGGGAGAAAAAATAAGGCCAAAAGTTTTGAGTCTGTTGCTTAAAGTTAAGCACCTAAAAAAGTGGCTAGGTTCTGAGAGGAGGAGCCCCAGCAGTGGCCACTGACTCCAGCCGGGCCAAGTGTGCTGAGCAGACCACTTTTAGTAGACCTAGATGTGCTGAAATGTGCTCTGCTGGGTGATCCCAGCCCTGCAGGGTGGCTAGGAAGAGACCAAGTAGGGTAGCATGATGCTGACCAGCTGGAGACAGTACGGTTTGCTGGAAGGTGGTGGGTAAAACCACAGTCAGTGAGCTCTCTTCCTTGCCTTGTGACAGCTTGTCCCATCCCACGGAGCCATCTGGAGGCAGCTTTGCCTTTGTCGTGAATGGAGTTAAGAGGCTGGAGATAGACGGGTATGGTGGAGTGTGCCCGTAGAGAGGACATTAGCTGAGAGCTGCTATATTCCAGCAGTTCTCCTCTGCTGCTGTAGAGGGTGCAACCTCTACTGGACAATTTTTTCCACCTTATTGTACCTAAAAAGGGGAACGACCTGCCAAATACCTGATTAGGGGGATGGAACGGCTTCCGTATGAGGAGAGATTAATAAGACTGGGACTTTTCAGCTTGGAAAAGAGGCGACTAAGGGGGGATATAATAGAGGTCTATAAAATCATGAGTGGTGTAGAGAAAGTAAATAAGGAAGTGTTATTTACTCCTTCTCATAATACAAGAACAAGGGGCCACCAAATGAGATTAATAGGTAGCAGGTTTAAAACAAACACAAGAAAGTATTTTTTCACGCAACGCACTGTCAACCTCTGGAACTCCTTGCCAGAGGGTGTTGTGAAGGCCAATACTATAACGGGGTTCAAAAGGGAGCTAGATAGATTCATGGAAGATAGGTCCATCAATGGCTATTAGCCAGGATGGGAAGGAATGGTGTCCCTAGCCTCTGTTTGCCAGAAGCTGGGCGTGGATCACTTTATGATAACCTGTCTGTTCATTCCCTTTGGGGCACCTGCCATTGGCCATTGTTAGAGGACAGGATACTGGGCTTGAAGGACCTTTGGTCTGACCCAGTATGTCCATTCTTATATTATGTTCTTAAACTGCCCCCATCCCAAAACAGGATGTCGGGATAAACCTTCCTTCCACTCACCACTGTCTTTCATCCTTCCGACTTCTACTGACGTGGGTTTGACCCAAGTACCAGTGGACTCCCAGTTGCAGACGCACTGGCATAAATAGATCACCTAATCAGACATGCAGAATACTGTGCAAGTGTATTGCTATGTTTCTATGATGCACTCATCCCTGCGGGATCTGGGATCATGCAACACTAGAGCCGTGGCTTTCACAGCATAAAGCACAGCTCATTTTCCCACAGGGAGATGAAACAAATGAAAGAAGAAGGAGACAACAAGGGAGCAGATGTTTCCATGTGGTTTTAGTCTAGGACATTAACGACTGCAGAGACATGTACTCCCTGCTCCCATCCCCACCCCAGACAGCAGAGCCAGAGACAGCCAGGTGTTGCCATCACACAGAATGTACCTTTGGCCAGAAATGGCTCATACTCAGGGCTGCGTAGCTCTGTCAGTTAGGGGCGATATTTTTTTGCTGATATCATTATGCCGGTAAAAGCCCGCTTGTAGATGCAGTTATCCTGGGATAATGGTGCTTATACTTCGATAGCTTAGGCCAGATCTACACTACACAGTGACTTTTACAGAGAGAATTTCAGCCAAATGGTGACTAGCCATTGTTGAGTATACCAGTGGGACAAAGGTCCTGGCCAAATGCTCCTCTTCTGTGTGCTTATCTGAGTGGAGGAGGGGGCCCAGCTGGGGGCTGGCGAGAGGGGGGAGGTTTGGTTTGCAGTCTGCAGCATGATTCCTCCCTCTCACACCACCCCATGGCTGCCACTTAATGCTCAAAATGCAGGAAGAGTAAAGAGTTGCCTGGGGCAACTGCAATGATTTAGCAAACCTAGTGCATCTGCTCCTTTGTCTGCAGCACAGACCAATCGATTCAATTGACATCCCGGCTTGGGCAACTAAACGTGCATGCAATTCCCATCAGGCTTGTCGCGGCAGCCCCAGAAAACAATCCTGCGACATGGAATGCAAATCCCACTCCGGTCCCCTTTCCCTTGAATGGGAGTGCTGGACAACAGAACATGGCCCATTAGCATCCGTGAGGCTGGCTGGCTAAAGCAAAGACTGGTTGCCTACCTTGGTGTCTTCTGTGTCTGACTGAGTGCTTGTTTCTTCATCGTAGAGGTCCGACTCCTCAGAGGCAATTGGCACTTGGACAGTCAGGTTGGGGTTGTTAATGAAATTCATGTGGTCCAGCTCATCCACAAACTGCTCTTTCCCAGCTACTCCATCCATATACTCTGACTTGGAATCCTGGCCTGAATCCATGTGGTTTAGCACATAGTTGTCTTTCTTATTATCCTCTTGTTCCTTGGCCGGCTCTCTCTTCTCCTTCCACTGCAGGTGAAGTAGTGTGAGGACAGTTCTCTTTACAAAGTCAATTGCCCTGGTGATCCTGCCAATAGCAATCTGCAAATTGTTCAACTCGCCATCATCATCAGAAGCCGCAAGGCTATCGGCGCTGAAGGAGCTCAGCAGCAAAGCTAAGAAAAGGTTCAGGACCTGGAGGGGACAAAAGCAAACATCAGGTCTAGTGTCAGACATGAGCACAGTCCTAGGGTCTAGATCAGGTGGGGGATCTCCATATTTTCCTTGGTGTGGACGACACCTTACTAAGACAGAATCTCATATGGACACCACCCCTCCCATTTGTGACTGTGTGGACCTGACCCTCCCATCCACATAACATCCTTGTGGTCCTGACAGCTGTTGCTCCCCTCTGGAGGAGTCGCAGTAGGAAAGTGTTGATCCATTAGTAAGGGAAGCTCTCACTGCTTGGTTGACCCAGGTGATCAGCACCCAGGTCTGAGCACCCGGTGAGCCTCGCCCAGGAGTGAGCATCCCTGCTGCAAAGTGACGTGCCCTTCCTTGGCAGAGGCACCCTGGAGTCTTTCCCACACAGGTCTGCCCATTGCGGGAGAACTTTTGTCTGTCCGGGGGGGATTTTCCCCTGTGTCCTGACTGCAAAGCGTGTGGGTTTGAGCCTGAGTTAAAGCAGAGCCCAGGTTAACTGCGCTGCGCGGATACAGCTTCAGTATCTTTAATGCAACACAGTGTGTTATTGCTTCTGTAAAAAGGTCTGTCACCCCGTCGCCTCCTGGTGTTCTGTGCTGCTATTTCATCTCCATTCCCACCTTTTCTGCCCCTGCTCTCCCCTGCCTGGTCTGTTCCCAGAGCTGGCCCACTAGGCCTGGTGCCCTTCTTCCCATGTTCCCCTGGACATGCTGCCCAGCTGCCTCATTCCTTCCTCCCCTGCTGGTGGCCCCAATTTCTCTTTCTCCTGCTTGGTTCCATCTGCCTTTCCACCCCACAGGCTCTTCTCTGCAGTGAAGAGCCTGGAGAGCTGTAGAAGCAGCAGGAGATGAAGGGAGAAGAACCAGCACCATGTGACCAGACAGCTCTCCACAGACCACTGGCTGCATGTCTAACACTGACAGACCCCGGTCGTCGGCGGGTGGGATTGAACCTGGGACCTCTGGAGCTTAGTGCGTGAGCCTCTACAGCATGAGAACAAGGCTGGAAAACAAACTCATTAATCTCTGGTTTCAGAGTAGCAGCCATGTTAGTCTGTATTCGCAAAAAGGAGTACTTGTGGCAACTTCTCTAAGGTGCCACAAGTACTCCTTTTCTTTTCTCATTAATCTCTCTAAGTGATCTTGGCCCCACTAGAGGGGACATAACGCCACAGCCGGGAGGTGTGTGGGTTACACTGGCACCACGCTTTGGCTCCCTCCTTAGCCAGCAGAAGTAACATAGGCCCTGAGTCAACCAGGCACCTAAGCATGTGTCTGACATTCAGTATGTGAGTGGTTCACTATTTCACTAGGACTATTCACAGAGTTGTAGCAGGGTCACCAGCTCTCATGATTTTATCGTGATTCTCACGATATTTGGTGGGGTATTTTTATAACTCTCCAGCTTCTGGATCACGTGGTTACATGGGAACCTTGGCTTTTATTTCAGTGAAAATGAGCTTCTAGCCCTCATAGCTACAGAGAAAAGCTTCAAAATGTAGCCCGGGTGCCTCCACTGAGCATTTTCACGCCCTCAGTGAGTACGAACAACTTACTTTTCATTTGTTGTTTGCAATGTTGTTGTAGCTGTGTCGGTCCCAGGATACGAGAGAGTCAAGGTGGGTGAGGTAATAGCTTTTATTGGACCAACTTCTGTTGGTGAAAGAGAGAAGCTTTTGAGATGCACAGAGCTCTTCTTTGCTGTCTCTTTCACCAACAGAAGTTGGTCCAATAAAAGATATTACAATATGCACCTTGAATCTCTTTTAATTGTTTGTAATACAAGCTGAGATTCTTGTGGACTCACATGACTCCAGAAGCTGGAGCCTACAAAACCAAACCAATAGCATGAGACTCATGATAACTCAACGTGGGAGAGTTGGTGATGCTGCAGTGCTCAAGGACCATCCGTGGTCATCCATGGGAGACTGAAAGTGTGAGAGTTTTCAAAACAGGCAACTGTTGCATGAACCTTTTGGTGCAAAGAGGTTTTTCCTTGCACTGGGCACAGAATCATCCAATTCCTGCATTCATCTATTTCTTTATGGATCTGCACTATTGTCAACCCCTAGCATTCAAAAATCCCGAGGTAAGCTAATGGGAGCATGCTCCCTGACTTCCCACCATCCCTCTCTTGACTCAGCACCCTTGGGTGGAGTTTTGGGGGCAGATGAGCCGTGTCCCAGGCCCTAATCTAATGGAGATTGCTCCCCTCCGCACTGCACAGTGGTGAAGGGCATGGGGTCCTGCACATGGACCCTCTCATGGGATGCCCTGCCTCAGTCCCCTATTGCACTGGCTGCATTCCCACCATTGTCTTCGCTCCAGAGGATGCCCCATTGCACAAAAAGCTAATTGGTCCAACAACAGATTTTGCATCAGTAGTGTGCTTGGGGCTAAATCCAGCGACTCGGCCCCGCCCCAGAGAAAGGCCGGCCTCGCCGCACAATGGGAGCGGCTGGTGCTTTACAGGGTACAGCAGCATTGCCCAGGACGTGAAATGCATTTGCTGTGAAAAACTGACCCCTCCAGTCCAGCCCCCACAGCTGTTGATGTTTGTGCCTCCCGGTGCCAGAAGCACATTTGAGAAGGGAATTAGCTGCTATTCAAGGTCACTGCTGTTTTCACATGGCTCATGCCATATGACTTAAACAGAGTCTTTAAATAAATCCCTGGGACCATACCAGTTTAATACTCACGTTAAGTACCAATTACAGCTAATCATTTCTGTTGCCGTTGTCTCCGGAGTGTTTTGGCAGGAGTTGATTATCTTGTCACCTGAGTGACTTCCTCCCTTCCCCCTTTAATAATGCCAAAGGAAATGCCCAAAGTGTCATTACTAGTAAAGGACGACTGGCCATGGCATTATCTAGGGGGAGGGCTCCATAAATATACATCATTGTAGCCAGAACGCTTAGGCCATCACCTGGTTTATGCTCCAGGAAACTGAAATCCAGTACTGGTCTGATTTCCCTATGCAGAGAGGAGGCAAAGCAGCTGGACCCAGTGGGGGGACATGGAAGTGGGCCCAGGCTACTCCCCTTTACCTGGGACTCTGCAGAAGTGTCTGCTAGAGCTCTGTGGGCTGTTGTGGGTCTTAAGGGCGGAGCAGTCACCCTCTGAGACTTGGTGTCCCACGGGAAATCAGGTTGGTTGCTAGTGGGGCTCCAGTGTGAGCACTCTGCAATCCTGGGGAAGAGGCCCCCTGCCCCCTCTCCATGCAGTGACAAGTCACAAACCCAGTGAATCAAAATTCAGAATGTTATCCTGCCCCTTAGGGGGAGGGGGAATTATAGCGCATGGCCTTCAGTCATCCTACACCCCATGTATGGGAGATCTGGGGGGGTGTAAGGAGTGAGCTCAGGTGATGATCAGTGACCAGAAACTGACGACAGAAGAAGAGCAGGAACCAGGGTACGGGGCGAACCACACACATACATTGACAGGGCCACATTTTCAAAGGCAGCCCCTCCGTTTGCAGCTACAGTTTTGCCTGATCAAATTGTGTGATGTCCAAAACCCCAGAGTCGGTGGGCAAGCAGCCATCACACACACCCCTACCTACGGCACCCCGTCAATAGGGACGTGTTCCAGCAGGAAGTACAGGTGGAGCCCCCTTGAAAATGTGGCTCTAAAATTGGCGTCACTCCTGCCAGGGGCCATGCTGGGGTGGTCTGGCAACGCTGGGTTAGGGCTCCAGCGCTCTAAACACACGTCTCTACAGCAGATGTTCCTGGAGGCGCCTCACGAGGGCTCTGAATTAGTCTCAGTCTGGGCTGTGTTCTGATAAACGGATGCACCAGAAAGACGTGCTCAGTAAATGCTGCTGGGGAGGAAGGCTCTACCAGCGGGCAATGTGGGAGTGTGAATGCATTAGTCCTGCAGCTGGGGGCACTACTGGGGTTACAATGGCGCTGGGCCCACATGCAGAAGGGGCCCCAGCACCTGGACCCCCCACACTCCACCTGCGCTCTGCCCCGAGGCCCTGCCCTTGCTTGGCCTCTTCCCCCCAAAGTCCTGCCCATCGCTCGCTCCTCTCCACCCCTCCCTGGTGTGTGAGCAGCAGCCGGGCCTCAGAGGGGAAGAGGCCTAACGGGGGCGAGGCCGCAGGGCAGCGTGGGGGGCATGGCCACAAAAGATTAATCTGGCCCTGGCCGGGGGGGGAGGGGCAGGGCAGCCGAACAGGAAAACATTAGGGTTAGGGCAGATGTGTCTTCCTAAAAGCCATGACACTGCAGCCCCTCCCCTGCCTCCAGCACTGCCCTCTGCAGCGTCAGCACCCAGGCCTGATGGAGCTCGTTACGCATCTCACACCCTGTCTCGCACTGGGGCTGCGCCTGGCCTGGAACCTGAGCTGTGACTTTCCATCCTGGAGGTGAGCTCAGCCACACTGACAGCCTGGAGCTGCCAACTTCACTGGCCTCTGTGGCCTTCTGCCCTCTTATACCAGGGCTGAATTTGGCCCCCGGGGAGCTGTGGAGGCCCCGGGGTGGCAGGAACATCTTTAGCGACGCCCACAGGGTGCCATGACGCAGAAGGAGATGCAGTCAGCTCTCCCCTAGATAGTTTTCAACGTGAATTCCAACAGGCTTACACAACTCTGACAAGTAATAGAAGCAATTAGACAAGCCACCAGGATGCCTGCTGCTGCCTTGCTCCTTTGGAGGAGAGAACAGGACCCACGCAGCCAGGAAAATAACTTTCAAAGCCAGTGAGTAGAAGGGGACCAAGGATAGAAAGGATTTCACACTTCCCTGGAACTTAGGGGTTACATCTGCAATTTGGGCCCTGGTATCAGGGCAGTGAGTAGCTCGGTCATTGAGGGAGGTAAACGGGGGTGGAGGCGATGCAGGGGGGCAATGCAGGGGGGCGATGCAGGGGGGCGAAGGCTGCACGGCTCCCGTGTGGAAATCCAACAGAAGGGGGCACTGTGGAGAGGAGGAGAATGAGGGGAAATACAGGGTGTATCAGGGAAGTGTCAGGATTTGTCATGTGGATGAGGGCGGGGAGGAGAGTAGATGACATTTCTGTGCTAATTGGTTTTTTACCAAAAATGAAACTTCAGGTCGAATTCGGTGACTAGTTTCAGCCAAAACAAAATGGAAAAACCTGTAAATGTCCAAACGAAACATTTCAACATGTCACTTCGGAAAGCCGTTTCGTTTCAGTGTTGACCTACATTTCATTTAAAAACATTGCAAACATTTCAAACCCTTTGAAAATTAAATGAAATGGTTCATTCAACCCTACAGTAAATCATTTTGGGTTTTCGTTTAGGCCCAAAAAACCAAAAATGTGTCATTTTGGTTCGATCCAGAATGCCTTTTAAAAAAATCCATTTCCGTTCCCCTAGTGAGCGAGAAAAGGCAGAACTCGCCCAGCTCGAAAGCGGAGGTTTCATTGCAGAACTGGCAGGGAAGGCAAAGGTATCTAGTGCCTCAGGGGGGATGGTGAAGCTGTATAGAATATGGGCGACCATTTATAATACTATCAATACCAAATTGCAATGACTCTTATACCAGATATGCCACGTAAGGCATCCGTGGAAAAGATATGATTTCCTAAACATGATAACCTTGTTTATATGTAAGACAGCGCTATGATTGCTCAGAGCTCCAGTATGAAACGGAAGAAAAGCCTGTTGAGAGTCTTTGGGTTAAGTTTAGAGGCAAGAGCAACAAGGGCAATGTCGTGGTGGGCATCTGCTATAGACCACCAGACCAGGAGGATGACATAGACAGGACTTTCTTCGGACAACTAACAGAAGTTTCCAGACCGCAGGCCCTGGTTCTCATGCGGGACTTCAATCACCCTGACATCTGCTGGGAGAGCAATACAGCAATGCACAGACAATCCAGGAAGCTTTTGGAGAGTGTTGGGGATGACTTCCCGGTGCGAGTGCTAGAGGAAACAACTAGGGGCCATGCTCCTCTTGACCTGCTGCTCACAAACAGGGAAGAATTGGTAGGGGAAGTAGAAGTGGGTGGCAACCTGGGCAGCAGCGATCATGAGATGGTCGAGTTCAGGATCCTGACAAAAGGAAGAAAGGAGAACTGCAGAATATAGACCCTGGACTTCACAAAAGCAGACTTTGACTCCCTCAGGGAACTGATGGGCAGGATCCCCTGGGAAAATAAAATGACGGGGCAAGGAGTCCAGGAGAGCTGGCTGTATTTTAAAGAAGCCTTATTGTGGGCACAGGAACAAACCATCCTGATGTGCAGAAAGAATAGCAAATATGACAGGCAACCATCTTGGCTTAATAGTGAAATCTTCTGTGAGCTTAAACAGAAAAAGGAAGCTTACAAGACGAGGAAACTTGGACAGATGACTAGGGAGGAGTATAAAAATATTGCTCAAGCATGCAGGGGTGTAATCAGGAAGGCCAAAGCACAACCGGAGTTGCAGCTAGCAAGGGATGTGAAAGGTAACAAGAAGGGTTTCTACAGGTATGTTAGCAACAAGAAGGTGGTCAGGGAAAGTGTGGGACCCTTACTGAATGGGGGAGGCAACCTAGTGACAGATGATGTGGAAAAAGCTGAAGTACTCAATGCTTTTTTTGCCTCGGTCTTCACAGACAAGGCCAGCTCCCAGACTGCTGCACTGGGCAGCACACCATGGGGAGGAGGTGACCAGCCCTCTGTGGAGAAAGAAGTGGTTCGGGACTATTTAGAAAAGCTGGATGAGCACAAGTCCATGGGGCCGAATGTGCTGCATCCGAGAGTGCTAAAGGAGTTGGCGGATGTGATTGCAGAGTCATTGGCCACTAGCGTTGAAAACTTGTGGCTATCGGGGGACGTCCTGGACGATTGAAAAAAAGCAAATATAGTGCCCATCATTAAAAAAGAGAAGAAGGATAATCCAGGGAACTACAGACCGGTCAGCCTCACCTCAGTCCCTGGGAAAATCATGGAGCAGGTCCTCAAGGAATCCATTTTGAAGCACTTGGAGGAGAGGAAGGTGATCAGGAACAGTCAACATGGATTAACTAAGGGCAAGTCATGCCTGACTAACCTGATTGCCTTCTATGATGAGATAACTGTCTCTGTGGATATGGGGAAAATTGTGGACATGATATATCTTGACTTTAGAAAAGCTTTTGATACGATCTCCCACAGTATTCTTGCCAGCAAGTTAAAAAAGTATGGATTGGATGAATGGACTATAAGATAGATAGAAAGCTGGCTATATCGTCAAGCTCAATCGTTAGTGATCAATGGCTCGATGTCTAGTTGGCAGCCAGTATCAAGTGGAGTTCCCCAGGAGTTAGTCCTGGGGGTGGTTTTGTTCAAGATCTTCATTAATGATCTGGATGATAGGATGAATTGCACCCTCAGCAAGTTCCCAGATGACACTAAACTGGGGGGGAGAAGTAGATATGCTGAAAGTAGGGATAGGGTTTAGAGTGACCTAGACAAATTGGAGGATTGGGCCAAAAGAAATCTGATGAGGTTCAACAAGGACAAGTGCAGAGTCCTGCACTTAGGATGGAAGAATCAGTCCCATGCACTGCTTCAGACTAGGGACTGACTGGCTAAGTGTCAGTCCTGCAGAAAAGGTCCTGGGGATTACAGTGGATGAGAAGCTGGATATGAGTCAACAGTGTGCCCTTGTTGCCAAGAAGGCTAACGGCATAACCTGCATTAATAGGAGCATTGCTAGCAGATCGAGGGAAGTGATTATTCTCCTCTGTTTGGCACTGTGAGACCACATCTGGAGTATTGCGTCCAGTTTTGGGCCCCCCACTACAGAAAAGATGTGGACGAACTGGAGAGAGTCCAGTGGAGGGCAACAAAAATTATTATGGGACTGGGGCACATGACTTACAAGATGAGGCTAAGGGAATTGGGCTTATTTAGTCTGCAGAAGAGAAGAGTGAGGGGGGATTTGATAGCAGCCTTCAACTACCTGAAGGGGGGTTCCAAAGAGAATGGAGCTCGGCTATTCTCAGTGGTGGCAAACAACAGAACAAGAAACAATGGTCTCAAGTTGAAGTTGGGGAGGTTTAGGTTGGATATTAGGAAAAACTCTTTCCCTGTGAGGGTGCTGAAGCACTGGAATGGGTTCCATAGAAAGGTGGTGGAATCTCCATCCTTAGAGGTTTTTAAGGCCCAGCTTGATAAAGCCCTGGCTGGGATGATTTAGTTGGGGTTGGTCCTGCTTTGAGCAGGGGGTTGGACTAGATGACCTCCTGAGGCCTCTTCCAACCCTAATGTTCTACGATTCTATGACCCTATATGCACGTATCATCTCTGTACCGCGAGTTATAAATATGTGTGGTATATTGATATCTCAAACTTGTGCTGAGCAGCTGGGTGGCACCCACAGACAGATTGGCATCAGCAGTATCCAGCCTGTTTGATAGCCCATCAGGGGAAATCAGCTGTACAATGAACCCATTGAGAGAAGCCAGGGGCTATGCCTATGAGTCAGCAGGACATGCCCATGACTGCATGTGCTCTTCCATGCCATGTGCTGAGCTTGTGTTTGGGACAAAGGATGCACAAGCCACATGACAATTGGCAAAGGATATAAAAAGGCAGTTGCATCACCTCCATTTCATCTTCAATCCTGCTTCTTAGCTCTGGAGTAACTTCTCTGCAAACTGAAGCTTTGAATGAAGGACTGACAGACCTATCCAAGCTGTGGATATGTTCCAGAGGGCCTTTACAAGCCAGCAAACTCACCAATGCTGCTAAGAACCTGATATGTGGACTCTGAAGTCATATGTATGTATCTGATTGCTTGACTATTTAACAACTCTCTTCTCATTCTTTTCTTTTATAATAAAACCTTTAGTTTTAGATACTAAAGGCTTGGCGGGCAGCGTGGTAGTTTGGGTAAGATCCAAACCAATTTGCTGATTGCGAGCCAGAGACTTGAATGTAATAAAGGGGGCTGTGTGATTTTTTGATACCCAGTGTGGGGGATCAGGGGCACTGCCTGTGACTGGTTGGTGAATTTAACTACAGTGTTAACCACTAGTTTTGGGGGAATGAGCTCTCCTTTTTTTGCAGCCTGCCTTGGCCTTGGCCTTTCCAGTGTGGGCTACCCTAAGCACCTTGGGTCACAGGGATATCACAGAGTTTACGGCCACAAGGGACCACCAGATTATCCAGTCTAACCTCCTATACATCACAGGCCAGTGACACCGCCCAGCATCTGCATGCTGAACCCAGCAACCGAAATTAAACCAAAGTATCACAGTCCACTGGAGACTAAGCTAGCGTGTGCCCTAATCAGAGAATAGAAGGGATGGAGGTGGGCCAATGCTGAAGACCGCTGCAGTGGCAGGAAACTGATGAAGTGAGCTACACCAAGAGGATACAATCCAGGCCTAGCTTTCAGGCACAGCACCCGCCTGCCATATGACGTGCCCAGCAGCTTGAGAGAGCGTTTAGAGCAGATGGAGCCTCCATTGCTTTTGCTAGAGGAGAGGCTGGGAAACGGCCAAAATGAAACATCCAGGCTGGATGGAACCAGGAACCTCAGTGCCCTACCAGAAGAGGGATGGTCTGGGAAGGCCCAGCTTGGTGAAGATGGGCAGAAAGAGACCACCCAGGGCAAAGGGCTCGGTGGAAATAGACACGGGGATGCACACTCATCTGCCTCATCACAAGGGGTCACAAAAAGGGGCAGGAAGGCCTGGAAATTCACCTGGAAGGTGAAGCGGGGAGGGAAGAGCTGCTCATGGGATGTTCTTTTCTGCCTCAGAGTCCACGTCCAGCCACCCTTGCCCCAAAGTCCACCATCCCCCCGCAACGAAAACAGACTAGACAACTCCCCAGTCCTAGCTGTTGTGCACACACCCAGCTGTTGGATGGGGGGGTGCCAGCAAGCTCTCAGGCCCCTTCCAGCGCTTTTTCCTATCCGTATGTGGACTGAATCCAGGTGCTCTGAGACACAGCCTCTCCCCGTGTGCCGCCCCTGAAGCTCTGTTCAGCGTGGACATGGAGATCAACAGAGCCCGGGGCAAACCGGAGGAGGTTGGATGCAGGGCATTCCTTGGACTGTGGAATCCGCTGCTGGTCCTGAACAGCTGAGCCAGAGTCCTGCTCCCAGGGGATGATGCCCCAAACTCCTGCCTTAGATTCCAAGGCCAGAAGGGACTGCTGTGATCACCCTGTATAGCCTAGGCCAGGGGACTGCCCCAGAATACATTCCTAGAGCAGATCTTCTAGAAAAGCATCCAGTCTTGAGACTGCCACGCCCCTTCACCCACAAGCCAACACTGCAACATGGCTCCAATCAAGTGCTGCTAGATATAAACAGCCTGGAGCACAGGGCAGGAGTTGGGTGATGTGGTCCAGTGGGGTGGGCATGAGATGGAGGCCTAAGTTCTATTCCTGGTTCTTTCTGTGGGACGTTGGCAAGTCATGTCTCCCTGTGCCTTAGCTTTCCCTCTCTTTGTTTGGTTTGTAAATTCTTCAAAGCAGGGACTGTCTCTTGCTCTGTGTTTGTACAGCAGCTAGCACAATAGGGCCTAAACCTCAGCTGGTGCCCGTATGGGCTACTGTAAGATAAGTAATGCAGGACTGATGTACTTCTGTAGTGGGGCACAGATCCTGTAGGGATGGCGCCTTGGATATGTTTATCCTAATAGCAATACTAACTGATGGCTGGGCAGCTAGCGGGTGAGGAGCCGAGAGTGAGTGTGTGATGGCTCAGGTGTCTTCCCTACATGGATTTCAGATAAGAACATAGGAACATAAGAACAGCCATAGTAGGTCAGACCAAAGGTCCATCTAACCCAGTATCCATTGCTCCCCCTTTGGTCCCATTTTATCAACTGATGCTACCACGACCCAGCGACTCACCACGAGGTTCCCGATGACCATGACCATCAAGAAGACAATGAGGCACATGGGCTGGCCAGCCACCTCCATGCAGTCCCACATGGTCTCGATCCACTCCCCGCACAGGATGCGGAAGATGATGAGGAAGGCGTGGAAGAAGTCGTACATGTGCCAGCGGGGCAGCGTGCAGTCCTGAGAGATCTTGCACACGTACTCCTTATAGCTCTTCCCAAACAGCTGCATGCCCACCACAGCAAAGATGAAGACGATGATGGCCAGTACCAGGGTGAGGTTTCCCAGAGCGCCCACAGAGTTGCCAATGATCTTTATCAGCATGTTGAGGGTCGGCCAGGACTTGGCAAGCTTGAAAACTCTCAGCTGCAAGGAGGTGGAAACAGAAACCTCGATTGGCCTGTGGAACTCATTGCCACAAGATATCACTGACATTAAGAGGATGCAGGATTCTGAGTGACAGCATTCAGATAGTATCCAGAGTGAGAGTAGTAAATACTAGGAACATAAGTGTTTTGGAAGGGGTATGAAACTTCCAGCTTCCACACCTAACCCAACCTCAAACCATTGCGGGTTAGGAGGAAACTGTCATGGGGCAGATAGCTAACTACCTTCTGCACGGCTTCCTGCATCTTTCTCTATAGCTTCGGGTGCTGGCCTCTGACAGAGACAGGACATTGGGCTGGACTGACCTTGGCTCTGATCCAGCCTAGCTGTTCCTATATTGGTTCAGAGGGAATGCGGATGTCCCTGTGAGTTTAGCTACTGCCCCAGTAAGACTAGGGGAGCTGCTGTTGCCATTTCATCTAAAATGGACAGTACAGACATGCCTTCCTTGCATCTGCCGTGCTAACAGCTCCCCCGGGCAAGCGGAACATTCAACCCGGGCTGCATCAGCCTGATCTTTGAACCCAACGTGATTCAGTGACCGTCACCACCTGGGAGTTAGAAATGACCCTTCTCTGGGTATTGTACTTGCCATGAAGCCCCTCAGCACAGCAGAGCCACAGGGCAACCTACCAGGCGGAAGGATCGGAGCACAGAGAGCCCCTGCACATTGGCCAGGCCCAGCTCCACCAAGCTCAGGGTGACAATGATGCTGTCAAATATGTTCCACCCCTGCTGGAAGTAATCGTAGGGATCCAGGGCTATGAGCTTTAGCACCATCTCCGCGGTGAAGATCCCAGTGAAGACCTTTGAAAACAGACCCCGTTAGTGCTCATCACACAATCAGCGCGTCACAGTCCCGCGAGGGAGGGGATGGGCCTAAGGGGGATCTAGCACCAGAGCCCCCCCGGGCATAGAAAGCAGCAGTGGGCAGCCGACTGAGTTCATGCCACAGCACCAGAGGGCCTGATCCAAAGTTACTGGCTTGGGACCATAATGCCATGCGCCCTGGCCCCCAGCGCTGGCCACCCATCACATGGACATTCAGTGCCTTTCCTTTCAGGGTATACGATCAACACTACAGGTACTGCTGCAGCTCCCCCGACTCTGTGTGACTCTGCGGGCTCATGGCCATCTCCTGCATGGCCTCCGGGCTGGTTCTGGGGTGTGCTGGACAAGGCCAGCCCTCGCCCACCCTGTCCCCAGTTACGATCAAGATCACAGGGCTCGCCATAGGCTCGCCCTCACACATGGGCAAGAAGGCAGGGTTACGTTTTGGCAAGTCTGAGGGCATAGAAACAGCGCAGGGGAGGCTCCGTCCTGCGACAGCCCCTCAGCCCTTGGCCAGCCTGGGAACAGTTCCCCCCACGCGGACACTGGCTAAGACTGCCATCGGTCCCTGGCAGTGGGGGCAGGCCAGTGGCAGGGCCAGAGCACACAGCGCTGTGGGGATTCTGAGCAATGGCAGAGCTCCTCAGAGGCAGCCCAGGCAGGGCAGAGGTAACTTAAAGCAGACCTCCAGGGGCTAGTTACACTGAGGGCTGGTCACTTCCAGAGCAGCCCAGAGCTGGGAGGGCGAAAAGGGGCTTAAAGAGCTGCAAGTTTGGTGAGAGTCTGTCTGCACTGCCGTTGGGAGGTGCGACTGCAGCATGCATGGACATACCCAAGCCAGCTTTGATCTAGCTTTGCCAGGGGCTGTTGTGAAGGCTCAAAGTGTAACTGAGTTCAAAAAAGAACTAGGTAAGCTCATGGAGGATGGGCCCATCAATGGCTATTAGCCAGGATGGGCAGGGATGCAACTCCATGCTCTGGAGTCCCTAACCTCTGACTGCCAGACGCTGGGCGTGTATGACAGCAGATGGGTCACTTGTAATTGCCCTGTTCTGTTCACTCCCTCTGAAGCATCTGCCTCTGCCTCCTGGCGGCAGACAGGATACTGGGCTAGATGGACCATTGGTCTGAGCCAGTGTGGCCATTTGTATGTTCTCTAACTAGACGAAAGCTACCGCAGGTGAGAATAGCAGTGAAGCTGTGGCAGCATGGAGGGTGCATGGGCTACCCCTGCTCACCCAGCACCCTGGCTAGAGCCACTGTTCATGCTGCTGCAGCTGCACTGTTCGTGTCACCCAGACAAAGCTAGCACAGATATGTCTACACGCCGTGCACCACACCCCAGTGCAGGGTAGACATGCCCGAAACGGCAGATCATGAAGTGTCACACGCCAGGCATGACAGCACCAGACGACAAAACGGCACAGGAAACATGAAACTAAAGCAGATAGTCCAGGAGCCTCAGGAGACGCAGAGTCTTGGAATTCTCGTCCTGGAAGCCCAGAGAGACTGAGTGCCCTGGAGTTCTTTTGCTGGAAGTCGTGTGGGAGTGCAACAGGCTCCAGGAGACCCTGAACGAAGGTTGCTATGCGGCAGCTCTAGGCTGACTGGGAACGGAGGAAAGAGGACTATTGTTTGTGAGCCCCATGTGAACGCTTTTGCCACCAATCGCCTTCAGAAATACTTGGCATGGGGGGATGCTGTCACAACAAAATAAAATCCAGTTGACCAAGTAGCACCCTCAAGTTACTTTCAACTTAGGAGGAAACCCAGGGGTCCCTTCCAGCGCTCTGCCTCTGTCACTCCCCCTGAGGTTGGCTGCTGGGTAAGGCGATCTGGCTTTTACACATTACTGTCTTATTGGGACAATAACGATGCTCTGCATTATCGCATTACCGCAGCACAGTAGCAGTTATGTGACAATTAGCCACCTACTCCAAGTGTTTGCATTTCATGGCCCCGAGTTCTGGGTGTGCAGAGCTGGGCTGATGGTAGGTTGCAAACATGACACGTGTTCAGCTCAGCAATGCTCGTTTTGCTGACTTTAGTTTCCATTTGTACTTGACTCCTGCTGGGCTTCATCTCCTCACCGGCCAGACTGATTCTAATCATATTGTCTCGTCCAGCCACAGGGGACTGGGCCAGGTGCAGGAATCCTTGGGTGAAATCCTCTGGTCTGTGCTAGGCAGGAGGTCAGACAAGATGATCATGCAAGCCCAATGAGAAGGTCTCTTCATTCTAACTCCCTTTCCTCTCTCCCCCACAAGGTTTTCTTCAGAGATTCTGCCTGAGCTCAGTCCAAAAGGGAGTTTGCTGGGAAGGGGTGGGAGAATGGGTCTTGTGGAATCCATTCAGCTGCTTTCTGAGCAGGAGACAAACACTTTCCCTTACAGTTCTGACTGAGTTTGGCACTCAAATAGTGGCAAACGTTACCGTCACCATGGGCCAAGCCTCTTTCAAAAGAGTTCCGTGCCCCAGTGTGCTGAGCTCTGGCAAATCTGGCCACTGATTTTGGTAACTGAGCTCTGAGAATCCAGCTGCATGAGGCTGGGTCTCAGGGAGAAGCTATCTCTGATACGTTTAAATTGGCGAACCCGTCTCTGAAGGGCTAGTGGGATAGCTAGCCTTTCTGCTCATGCTCAGTACCTGGTTTCCCCCCCATGTCGGGAGCTGCTCCTCCTCATCCCAAGTGTCTACAGCAGGAAGAAGTTTTATTCCAACTCTCCAACTTACAGTCATGACCCACAAAGTCACGTCTGTGGCTAGAGTCTAGGCACATGCTGTATGTAACTCCCATGGGCAATCGACCAGCAGGTGGGAGAGCTGGCTTCATGCCATGCTCCCCCCCCTCGGAATCCATGGACCAGCCTTCACTGGAGTTCCATAAGGTCTGGGCTGGGGAGAGCAGGATGGGAGGGGAGAGAGTGGGGGACAGCTAGGGTCCCTGGCAGGCTTCTTGTCTGACCCTGCTTTGGTCTGCAGCAGGGTCGCAACCTTCTCTGCTGCTGCGGGCAAGCGGTTTGCAAATGTGCTGAGGCCTTATCCTTGGGAGAATGGTCTGAATCGCTGGGCTCCCACGGCACGACTGACCTGCCTGAGGTGGAAGGCAGGGGCAAGGCCGG
The DNA here is from genome assembly GCF_965140295.1 of Lepidochelys olivacea. Taxonomy (NCBI): domain Eukaryota; kingdom Metazoa; phylum Chordata; order Testudines; family Cheloniidae; genus Lepidochelys; species Lepidochelys olivacea. The sequence continues at coordinate 3,434,722 of NC_140437.1, read as the reverse complement.
GTGGGTGCTTGGCAGAAGCAATATGGATGCTTAGGCCATTGGGGAGCATGCTCACTCTCTCTGCATGCTCAGCCCTGCCTGGCAGGGCTCTCTGCCACCTACCCGACCCCCACTGTCCTCCTGGATTTAAACTCTACAGGAGGATTGTAAATAGACTAAAGGAAAAGCCAGAGCTGGTTTTGTGGATAGACTGTGCTAAACCCAATAGTCTATTAATCCCCTTGTATTTCCTGAATGAAATCAGATACAAAGCCGGTATGTGACTAGCGTCATTCTGCCTAGGGCCGCTGGCCCCCGCTCCATGTCTGTTCAGTAGCTATGCGCAGAGGCTCTGAGAGGGAGACTAGCCTAGCCATGGGAGGGAAGGGGCATGCTTTACGTTCAAATGCAAAGGGAATTGGAGTGAAGTCGTGAAATACTGGGTCCCCTGCATGAAGGGAGAGCCAGAGAGAGAGAGTGCCTGGACAGGCACAGTCTGCTCTGGGGGGAGAGATGGCAAGGATTGTGCACACAAAGGGAAACAGGTAGATATTCACCCCAGTTCCCTTCGGCTTCCCCCCATCTTACGGCAAGGTGACAATAAGAATTGCTGGGTGCTTGCCTCTGCCATGTAGCACCTAACGCAGCCCTGTTCTGCTCACGCTGAAAGCCTCTGGGCAGGGAGGGGGGCTAATGCAGGCTTTGCAGTGACACACCTACAGGATATGGCTACCTTGCAACGGGGTGTGTGTGTGACTGCAGCATGCGTAGCCCAACAGCCGTGAAGCCACGGCAATGCAGGCCTTAGCGTGGGCCAGCTGCCCAGGGTCTGGGCTGGGCTCATACAGCCAGAGCTGCTGCAGCTTCACCTGATCTAGCTCGGGCCTGTCCTGCCCTCCTGCCCCAAATGCCGTGTAGCCAGACCCAGTGTCACACTCACATCGCGCTGGCTTCTCGTTTCTTTGCTGTTTTGGGAGGGTCTCTTCCTCACTCTCGACCCCAGATGATGTTTCCTTCAGCCCCCTGGCTGTGCCACTCAGCTGTGCCCCATTCTCTCAGGCACCTGGCCCTCTCTCGCCTTCGGCATCAACCTCACAACCTTCTCAGCCAGCACAGCTCGGTCTTCTTCCATCTCTGCCCCACCTGCTCCTGCTTCCCTCTCTCCAACACCAGCCTCCTATCTCTCCACTCCTTCTTCCTCCTCCTGCCTGGTGCTCCCTTCCCCTCCTTTTGCCTGGAGCTGGAAGTTCCCAGGGAGTCTGCCCTTACAGTCACATTTGGACGCTGTTCTCGCCACCCTGCCCCTCAGTTTTGAATCGATTTCCTGGGCTGGTCTCTTGAGCCCTGCATGAGCTGGGAGCTGTGGTGTGCTGCGCCCTGCCCAGACAGCCAGGGGTCCAGCTTCCAGGCTGTTTATTGAGGCTTTTCCAAAAGTGTCCTCCAATCTGGCTGCCTAGAACCTGATTCTCCAAAGAGTGCTGCACATGCGGACCCCAGGGCATTCGTGGGGCTGCGGGCACTCAGCGCCTCCGAGCATCACACTTGAGCATCACTCTGAGTTCAAGGTGGGCTCCCAGAAATGGTGGTGCATATGCCTGACAGTTCCCCATCTGTGCCCGATCCACAGAGGAAACGAGCCTGCTACATCCCAGCTCTTTAGCGTCAGCTGGGACAGCTCTTGAGGTCCCCACTTTGTCTGGGTTTGCCAAGACAAACAAAGGGCTGTAACAGACTGACCTGCTCTGCAGATCAGGCGCAAAGGGACACCGGTACCACACCCTCATGAGTGGGCTGCAGGGCCACCAGGATCAGTAGCCCCCTTTTAAATGATGGGCCTTCACTGGCCTTTTAAGGAGTATGTGAGAACATGGGTGGGTGACACATGCATCCTCTGCTATATGGAAACATTTTAACCTGGGGTGTTCAGGGGAGCCAAGAGGAGTTAGCAATTTGGGGGGGGCTGGGGCCATGCCCCAGTGGAAATCACAAGTGGGATGGTAATTGTGTGGCACGTTCCCATGGTCTCTAAAGAGCTACAGGAATGTTACCATTTGCCCCTCAGCAGGGCCCCCCCCATACCCAGCAAGGTGCCCTTGGAGTCTCCTGCTTCTGCTGACAGCTAAGAGGGTCCCGTGTCCAGATGCAAGAGTTCAAATGGCCCTGTGCAGCCCAGTGAGGAGAAAATATGCAATTCAGAAGACACAAGGGAATGAAATCATCATTTTGCCACCCTGGGCCATGGGGACACCTCGCAACATGGAAACAGAAGCTGCTTCTGCCGAGACTCTGGCTTTGCTGGGGAGGAGATCAAAGCTAGGAGACAAATACGGAGTCTCCTTAGGCTAGGGTTTTCCAGGGAGCCAACAGGAGTTAGATGCTTACTTCACAGATTCCAGTGGGATTTGGGTGCCTATCTCCTTTTGACTCTTTGGAAAATCCCACCTGCACAGCCACATGAGCTGGTTAACAAGTGAGGCCGGGGTCTGACATCCCAGGATTTGCCAGGGCAGAGAACAGGCTGGCAGGACCAGTCCTCGGGGCTGTGCCTTGATTGACAGCCTGGCTGTCTGGGGTCTTCACTTGGAATTGCCCACCCTGACAGTGCTCTTTCTGACCAGGATCCCTACAGTGGGCTGGGACCCATCTGTGGGGCTGTGATCCCTCCAGGTTGCACATGCCTCAGGGCTGACAAGGAGGTGTCAGGCCACGTGAGCTTCTCCAGGGAAGCTCCAGCAGGAGAAACGGGGGCGGCTCCTGGTCCTCTGGCTCCCTTCTGCCCCTTGTGGTAGCTTTCCTTGAGTTGGTGCAGTTATGCTGCGATCCAACCCTGCTCAGCACCGTCCCTGCAGTACGGCAGGGGGTTGTTCACACGCCTGTGGTCACTGCTCATAGGTCCCTCACTGAGCTCTGGAGCAGAGCTGTAAAGGGTGATCAATGGAAAAATCAAATCCAGGCAATTTCCTACCAGGTTCCCCACACTCAGCACGTTCTCAAACTCTTCGGTCATTGGGTAGTGCTCCATGGCCATGAACAGCGTGTTGAGCACAATGCAGATTGTGATCCCCAGGTCGACAAACGGGTCCATCACAATCAGCCGTACAAACGCCTTCAGCTTCAGCCAGAGGGGGCAGCAGTCCCAGACCAGGAATATCTGGGCGAATTTATACCACCAGGGTGGACACTTCTGGCGAGCTTCCTCTAGCTCTGAAAACAAGAGACAAAGACCCCATGTCATTGCCCATGTGCCTCCGGAGAAAAGTCACATGCTAAGTCAACAGACAGGAGCTTGGCTGAGGAGGCTTGATCCAGCCTAGCGCTGGCAACAAGACTAGTGCATTGGGCCACTAAGCATAGAGTGGGTGCAAAAGGGTGCCAAACTCTTTATTATGGTTGTGTAAAGGACCGTTTGGGACACACGGATGCGGTAGGTGTCACAAAGGTGTAACAGGAACACAGGCGTCTGCAGGACACAGGCATTGCCTTCGTCCTCAAGAATGTGTTCATTAGGCTGTATGCAAACCCACGGGCAGATGCCGGTCTGCTCCTGTCCGGGACATGACGTTTCTCACTGCAGCACAGCAAAGCAACTTGGTGGAGAAAAGTGTGGGAAACCGGCTTGGCTGGGCTGATATTCAAAAATGCAGCTGATCTAAGCTGGGGCTTTCAAATTAGCCGAGAGTTTGGTACCTGAATCCCACTGAAATGGTTATTTATATATTTAGTTGTATTACCGTAGCAACTAGGAGCTCCACTTCTGGCCCTGAAGCCTATTGTGCTATGTGCTGAACAAACAGATGGTCCCTGCCCTAATGTGCTTACAATCTGAGACATCCACTGCAATTGAGTGCCTAACTCCCTTGGGTCTCTTTGTAGATCCCAGCCCCAATTATTGTTGAACAGCTGCATCTCTGATGGAACAGATCCAGGGGAGATGCAGCTGATCCACTAAATCAAAGAGGACTAGAAAGGTCAAGGAGTCAATGAATAAACTATTCCTGGTCTATCAAACCTTTCCTGCTCTTCAGATCTTGGCTATCTTAATGAGGGCCTGCCCCCAGTGCAGCTGGGGTCAGCTGGAATGCCCAAGCTGACAGTCCCTATGCTGGATCAGCTTGCAGCTTTCATATTTGTGTTCACAGATGGGATTGGATAAAGGCTGGCGCCAAAGAGACATGTTATAGCCAGGAGGACAAATCAGTGAATGAATAGAGTGTGCTTTTATTTAGGAAGTCACAGAATCACTCCTGGCCCCACTTGACACAAAGACTGAATAGCATCTCTGGCTGGGTCGATAACGCAAATTGTTGCCAAGGAGTCTAGGGGACATCCTACTTGAGTTAAGAAAAATGTCCCATGTGGGCCCAGCCATGGAACCAGGCGACCAGGAGCTAAGAGATGAATCTGGGGTTTGAAGTGATATCATGACTGTTTGCAATCTCGCTTTTCTCATTTTATCATCTCTTTGGAATCCTGCAGTGTGCCCACAACCTGAGGAGCCCTGGCCACAGCCACCAAAATACACAACTTCTGCCTCAAAGGCCTTGGGCAACAAGCACTGTTCACAGGTTATCAGCAGGAATTGAAAGCACGCTTTTCATGTGGAGAGCATGCAACACTGTCACCTAGGAGCTACTCCTTGAGCAGCTACTTCGGGGACCAGGCACTAGAGGGGACTGGACCTATACTAAACAGTCCTACAATCTAAGACAAGCAGCAGACAAAGGATGGGGAAGAGGGGAACAGCACAGCATAGCTAGATTGGAGCTGGGGTAGCACTGAATTGTGTTGATAGCGAACCTTGTGGGGGGGAGAGGGGGGAAACGTTGGCACAAGAACTAAAGGGGAGAAAACTGGCTGGGAATAAATTTAGGCTAGAAATTAGAAGAAGGTTTCTAACCATCCAAGGAGGAAGGTTCTGGCACAGCCCCGCAGTGGGCACAGTGGGGGGAGCCAACCTCACTAGTTTTAAGATGGAGTTTGCTAAGTTTATGAGCAGAACGATATGACAGGTTGCGTGCAATAGTGAGGGCATGCACTTAGTGACCCGACAGGTCCCTTCCAATCCTATGTTCCTATTCTCTGGTTTATATTAAGCGACATTTGTCCTGAAAATCCTTTTTGCTTCTCAGAGCCTTTATGGATTTGACACTGATTGTCAGCGTTACAGTCAATCCATACAGAGCTCTCTGCTGCACGTGGGAGCATGTCCTCGGCTTGGCATTTTCGTGTTGAACAGTACCCAGCACAGCCCCTTCTTTATCAGGGCGGGAATCTACCTTCCATGGTGTTAGAGACCATGCTGACTGCGCTCTCTGCTCTCTGCTGGAGACCAGGCCCGTTTTGGCTGCCCGCTAGTAGGTGATCAGGATCAGACTTGTCTTGCTTATCCACAGGACTTGGCTACAAAAAGGAGAGCAGGTCATAATATGAGAACATGGGTCACAGGAGTCCATTAAACGCATTTAGAGTGAGGGCAGCATAATAATCACATGGGTCCTCATGGCACAGCCTGGGCTGTACTAAAAGGAAGAACTAGGCAGATAATAACCAGATGGGTCTGGGGCTACTGTGGGAAGCTCCTTAAACCATCAGATGACTCTATGGCTGCAGTAAAGGCAGGTCATTAGTCCCCTGAGGGATGTCCTAGGCTGAAAGCCGTATAAAAGGGAAGTGATTGGAGCTGGCCCATGAGCTGAGATCTGCAAAGCAGACTGTGGAGGGAAGGTTGTTTCCAACAGGTTCCTCGTCCCAAAGGGGCACAGAAGACTCTAAGGGAGTTGTATGTCTTCACTGAAGTTGGAAGTGTAATTCCCAGGGTGGGCAGACAGACAGGCCCTCGCTTTGATCGCGCTAGGGCACTAAACACGGCCGTGCAGTCGCCGCATTCTTTGGCACATACTTGGGCGGCAAGGCCCACCTACGGCTTGTAGCACCGCAGCTACTCTGCTATTTTTAGCACACTAGTTTGATCAGAGCTGGCACATATTTGTGAACGTGAGCTGGGACCTAGGCCTCCAGCTGCAACGCAGATGGAACTCACACACTCAGGGGCCCGCAAACAGGGTGCAGCAGGAAAAGCAGCCGACACGGGAGGGTAAGAAAATGTTGGTTAAAGTAGTTCCCACCGCCCTGTGAATTACACCTGGGGCCGGCGGGCTCCCTGGGGCTGGGACATCAGTTACACTGAGGCTCGCCCCTCTCCGCCATGTGCATCAGAGTGGGATTCTCTGTGAGTGGAAGGGAGTCAGGTGTGGTCCTCTTTCCCCCTCCCTCCCTGTGAACTGTTACACTCTCATTTCACCTGTGACAAGTGGACGGGGCTCCTGCTGAAATCAGCTCGATGGGAATCATTCTCATGAGCCCAAGAGCAGAGTTCAGCCCGTGGGTGTAGGAGAGTCACTGGGGCAAATTCACAGGCATCAGGCAGACTCTCAAAGAATCAGAGACTCAGACTGGAAGGGACCTTGAGAGGTCATCCCCTGCACTCAGTCCCCTGCACTCAGGGCAGGACTAAGGATTATCTAGACCATCCCTAACCTCTCCAGCTCCACTGGGGAAAAAGGGATGAGAAGCAGCTTGAGGCCCAGGCCCTTCCCCCACTCAGGGAATCCCCTCTGGCCCGAGGGACCTGGCCAAGATTGCAGGGGCCTGGGGACAGGACAGGGCATGGCTGGAGTGTTAGCCCCAGATGTTCTGCTGGGCTGTAACAGTCCATCACAGCCATTGCAGCAAGCAGAACAAGTTGGAGAAGGCCTCGGACTGTGGCTCCCAGCAGCCCCAGGACAGACAAGTCCAAACTCTCCCCACTTGGTCCCTCTGCTGGGCTCTGCAGCAGTGCAGAGATGAATACAGCGTGCCATGCACAGACAGCACCAGAGAAACGAAACATAACGAGTATATACTTCCTCAACTGTCGCTGAGCGCTCCAGCACGACCCTGGCAATGACTCGCCCGTTGCAGTCTTTGGATTTGCCTTGGTTGTCAGCTGCAGCTGGGGCAGAGTCCCCCGTCTTCTTGTCCACTGCACTGGTGCTCTGGGAGATGCCACTTGATTTACGGTCTTGTAACTGCAAAGAAACCAGAGACTTGTGTGGTGGGAGCTTCCTCAGTGGGACGCAGTGTGTGTGTTGTGGGGGAGGGGAGGGAATCTTTCTGCTGATATTGAGGCAATGGTTTGATGACCCATTTCTCTTTGCTTAATGCTTAGTCATTCCTCATGAAAATGGGTCAGGATGCACCTTGGAAGTGACACAGCCCATGTTGCCTGCCTGTCAACTCCACACGGGAAGGGACATGGGTAACAGCTACCAGAGTTATCTCCTTGGGGAAGGGAAATGGTGCAGCCTCTCCCACTGCTGACATGTCTTTTCTCCTCGGGGCCTCAGAGCTACCACTGTGGGCAAACAGTTCTCCCCTCTCAGCACATTCTCAGCTCAAAGCAAACCAAACTCAAAGCAGAGTGACCTAGACAAATTGGAGGATTGGGCCAAAAGAAATCTGATGAGGTTCAACAAGTTCAAGTGCAGAGTCCTGCACTTAGGACGGAAGAATCCCATGCACTGCTACAGGGTGGGGACTAACTGGCTAAGCGGCAGTTCTGCAGAAAAGGACCTGAGGATTACAGTGGATGAGAAGCTGGATATGAGTCAACAGTGTGCCCTTGTTGCCAAGAAGGCCAATGGCATATTTGGCTGAATTAGTAGGAGCATTGCCAGCAGATCAAGGGAAGTGATTATTCCCCTCTATTCGGCACTGGCGAGGCCACACCAGGAGTATTGTGTCCAGTTTTTGTCCCCCCACTACAGAAGGGATGTGGACAAACTGGAGAGAGTCCAGCAGAGGACAACGAAAACGATTAGGGGGCTGGGACACATGACTTACGAGGAGAAGTTAAGGGAACTGGGGTATTTAGTCTGTAGAAGAGAAGAGTGAGGGGGGATTTGATAGCAGCCTTCAACTACCTGAAGGGGGGTTCCAAAAAGGATGGAGCTCGGCTGTTCTCAGTGGTGGCAGATGACAGAACAAGAAGCAATGGTCTCAAGTTGCAGTGGGGGAGGCCTAGGTTGGATATTAGGAAACACTATTTCACTAGGAAGGTGATGAAGCACTGGAATGGGTTACCTAGGGAGGTGGAAGGAGACCAAAGCCCTGAGGTAAGTGGGGAAGTGGGATACTGGGAGAAAGCATGAGCAGGAGAGCTCAAGAGGGGAGAGCTCCTGCCTCATACTGAGAAATCGGGATGATCAGCGAGTTATCTTAAGTGCCTATACACAAATACAAGAAGCCTGGGAAACAAGCAGGGAGAACTGGAAGTCCTGGCACAGTCAAGGAATTATGATGTGATAGGAAAAAAAAGACTTGGTGGGATAACTCACATGACTGGAGTACTGTCATGGATGGATATAAATTGTTCAGGAAGGACAGGCAGGGCAGAAAAGCGGGGGGGGGGGGGGAGTTGCCTTGTATGTAAGAGAGCAGTATGACTGCTCAGAGCTCTGGTATAAAACTGCAGAAAAACCTGAGAGTCTCTGGATTAAGTTTAGAAGTGTGAGCAACAAGGGTGATGTCGTGGTGGGAGTCTGCTAGAGACCAGCAGACCAGGAGGATGACATAGACGAGGCTTTCTTCTGGCAATTAACGGAAGTTACTAGATCGCAGGCTCTGGTTCTCATGGGAGACTTCAATCACCCTGATATCTGCTGGGAGAGCAATACAGCGGTGCACAGACAATCCAAGAAGTTTTTGGAAAGTGTAGGGGACAATTTCCTGGTGCAAGTGCTGGAGGAACCAACTAGGGGCAGAACTCTTCTTGACCTGCTGCTCACAAACAGGGAAGAATTAGTAGGGGAAACAAAAGCGGATGGGAACCTGGGAGGCAGTGACCATGAGATGGTCGAGTTCAGGATCCTGACACAAGGAAGAAAGGAGAGCAGCAGAATACGGACTCTGGACTTCACAAAAGCAGATTTTGACTCCCTCCGGAAACTGGTGGGCAGGATCCCCTGGGACAATAAAATGAGGGGGAAAGGAGTCCAGGAGAGCTGGCTGTATTTTAAAGAATCCTTATTGAGGTTACAGGAACAAACCATCCCAATGTGTAGAAAAAATAGTAAATATGGCAGGTGACCAGCTTGGCTTAACAGTGAAATCCTTGCTGATCTTAAACACAAAAAAGAAGCTTACAAGAAGTGGAAGATTGGTCAAATGACCAGGGAGGAGTATAAAAATATTGCTCGGGCATGCAGGAGTGAAATCAGAAAGGCCAAATCACACCTGGAGTTGCAGCTAGCAAGAGATGTTAAGAGTAACAAGAAGGGTTTCTTCAGGTATGTTAGCAACAAGAAGAAAGTCAAGAAAAGTGCGGGCCCCTTACTGAATGAGGGAGTCAACCTAGTGACAGAGGATGTGGGAAAAGCTAATGTACTCAATGCTTTTTTTGCCTCTGTCTTCACGAACAAGGTCAGCTCCCAGACTGTTGCACGGGGCAGCACATTGGTGCCCTTGGCGCTTCTGCAACACAGCTAATAGTTAATGCCTGGAGGAGTAAGAGAGGGAGTGGATGAAGGGATGGGGTCACCGAGGGGAAGGGAAGATGAGGAAGGTGGGAGGGAGAGAGGCCCACCGGGCAGAAGAGTGAACTGAGCAAGTGGCAGTGGTAGGGGGAGGTGGGAAGTAACAGCCAACAGCAACACAGCAAATGAGACAAGAGATCCAGGCTGCAGGATCCTCAGCTGCAGCTAAGGAGCCCTTGACACAACAGAGGACAGGGGTTGCAAACGTGGCCTTAAGCCACCTCCCCGCCCCCAGGTCCTGGACCATTTCTTCAGTGTAAGATAGACCTGCCTGAGGGTCACTTAACTTGCACCTGCTGCAATGCCCGACAGCACCAGGATGTGGGGATGCCTCGGCCACACCCCTATTGCTCTGGCCACACATCCATGGCCAGCTGCAGGGAGCGGGGGCTTAGAAGCTGCTCAGGGCAGAGCAGCCACAGTGCAGCCAGTAAGGTTGCCAACCCTCTGGGATTGTCCTGGAGTCTCCAGAAATTAAAGATGAATCTTTAATGAAAGATTATGTCATGTGATGAAACCTCCAGGAACATATCCAACCAAAATTGGCAACCCCCAGCCCAGGATTGGAGCCCGAGAGGCTGCATTACAGAGCGGAGTGAAGGATGGTGCCAGAAGGCTGTGAAGGCCCTTCCCAGCTGCTACTCACGATGTGGGCAGGAAACTGAGGCTGCTGGGCCTGGTGCCCAGGGGTGGGTCCAATGGGGAGGTGGGAGGAGGTGGGACTGGACATCTCTAATTTACCTCCTTCAGGTCTGGCTGGCACTGGCTGCTTTGAGAAAGGAGGCATGAGGGCTTGGGGACTTCAGCCCAGCCCTGCAAGCTCCTCCCAGCTCCGGCAGGGAATGGCCACACAGAACTGCCAGGCTTCTTCTGATCCACATTTGCACCGCGTCCTCTGTCATGCGGGGGGCTCCTTAGCTTCAGTGGAGGACCCCGCAGCCTGGATCTCTTGTCTCACTTTCTGGGCTGACATTGGCTGTTAGTTCCCTGTAATCCCACCCCTCCCTACCACTGCCACTGGCTGACCTCGCTCTTCTGCCCAGTGGGCTTCTCCCCTCGGTGCCCCCTTACTTTGATCCTTCCCACCCAACCCCCTACACTTGGCAACCCGAGATGCAGTGTCCACTCTGGCACTAGTTTCAGCCCTGCCCTGTCGACCTGGTCCGAGCGGCTCGCACCCAGCTTCAGTACAGACCTAGACTCCGGCCCTACATTCTTAGTGCTCCCAATCCCCATGGCAGCCAGGCTGCCATAGGACTGACCAGTTTCTCTTGTTCCTCCTGATGCTTCTTCAGCTGTTCCAGGAGCTGCTGAAACTCTGCCTCTCTCTGCTGCTCCTCCAGCATGGTAGCATCGTTTTGCTCGGCGTAGGCCATTGCTACAACAGCCAGGATCAGGTTGATGAGGTAGAAGGAACCAAGGAATATAACCACCACAAAGAAGATCATGTATGTTTTCCCAGCGGCGCGAAGGGTCTGTGGAAAGAAGAGGCACATTCCATCACAGATGGTCAGACCACTAGTCTATTTACTCTCTAATTGCTAGGCTACCTTAGTGCCTCTTCCCAGTGATGGGTGTGGCTTTGAGTCACCTTCTCCTCACATAACTGAGAGGGCCTTACTCCCATCTAGCCTTCCCCTCATTGCTCGTGCTGTGGTGAGTGTCAGTGGGTTGTGAGTTATACTACAGTCCCCAGAGGCGTCAGCACAACAGGGCTCTCCTCCGGCGTGCGCACTGGGATGGCATGCATGGTGCTTCCACCCAGCAGAGGAGCCTGAGGGATTGCCGGGAATGAAAACCACAGATCCTCACGCTCCTGAGGGGCTGAGAAGCCGAACCTGGATCTGGACAGCAGACTCTGATCATCACAACAGGCTCATCCAAATGCCCCTGGCCCTGAGAGGTCTCAGACTCTCGGTACGGATACAAACTGGCAGGCCTTAGAACGTGAGTATACCTGTGCGATCTTGCCCTCTAGTGATGCCCCAACAGAGAAGATAGAGGACCTGCTATTCCCACCGGCTGTGAGTCCTCCTTCAGCGCCAGCCCCTGTCCCTGCAACTAAGGGCAAAGGTAGCAGTTCTAGCTCCCAATGTGCCTGGGAGGGGCTTATTTAGGGGATTGTGATTATGTCTGTTGTCAACTGTATCGTGTGGCCCAGCTCCATGGAAAATATGCCCCATTGCACTCAGCCGGGTGCTCCCTTCCAGCCCAGATGCTTTCGGATGAATATCAATAAGCAACAAGCTCCCACGTGCTTTACACTGAGTGACCAAGTGGCCAGAGGCACGTTTTAGATTTCCCAGCCCACAGATGGGCTGGACCCTCCATCACCACACAAAAAACAAGAGGAAATCAAAAAAAACCCACAATGACCTTTAATTCAAAGGACCCCTGCCACGTGTAGGGGGACGTGCAATCGAATGCAAGCTATTGCCTTTGCCAGTGGGAAAACCCAGATAAAAGGGAAGAAAGGGCTCACCAGCTGGAAGAGATTCTCCCAATAGTCCTGAGTCATGAGGCGGAAGAGAGAAAGGAAAGCCCAGCTAAATGTATCATAGCTGGTGTAGCCATAGTTCGGATTCCTTCCTGCTTTCATACACATGTATCCTTCAGGGCACTTCCTGCCAGTGGGAGCAGAGAGAAGAGGGTGTGTTAGTGTTAAATTCAGCCCCAGCCTGGCACAGGAAAGGTAAGCCAGGGCAAAAGTGAATTGAGTTTTATGTTCAGAAACTTGAGGAGGGTGCAAGGTGCGAACGGCCCAGTTTTACCTGCGCAACCCCAATGAAGCAAGTGGGCTGGCACAGGGGTGACTCAAGGCCAGATGGAGAAGCATTCAGTTCAGAGTCAGATCCTTATTGAATAGGCAACCCTGGACTATCACGTGATACAGAAGAGCTAATGCGTGTGAATGCTAAGGAGACCCCCTGTGTTTACCCCACCATGTACGATGTACAGGCCTGATGCTGGTGGTATACTGGAGGCAGCTGGTTTGCTGGAGTTTAAAAGTAAGAGGCAAGAGTTCTGTATCTTAAAAGTACTTGGTTCTGTCTGTCTGTCTGTCTGTCTGTCTCTCTCTCTCTCTCTCTCACACACACACACAGAGCAATACACATTTGCAGACAATTAAGCCAAGACTTTCAAAACTGGGTGCCGGGGAAATGGAGTCAGGGGGCAGGGGCTTGCCCCACCCCCCCACCTGACATGCCTGGGTTTGGGGCACGGTGTGGATCAGCAGGGGTGTTGGGCAGGTGGATCAGACGCGGGGGAGCCCATTTTTCTGGGCCAGCCCAATGGCCGGGGCCCCTGAGCACAGGCCCTGTTGGCCCAGTGGCTAATCCACCACTGCCTCAGACTCCCTAGTTCCCTCCCAAAATGTGGCGGCTCTAACTCTGTGTGGAAAAACTTGACTGTCCACCCCGGCCATTACAGGAAGTTTGAACAGCCACCAACAGATCCTGCTGACTTGACATTTCAATCTGCAAGGTCCCAGCAACTGAAGCCAGCAACACAGAGGAGATGCATTTGCAGAACTTGTCTTGCTTGCACTGTCACTCCTGTTTCAGGAAATGGTCAGAACTTCCATGAGACTCCAGTGGATGTCCCGGCAGCATTTTCTGGCCCACCAAAGAGCTAACGATGGAGCAGGAGGAGGACACAGATGTGGCTGATGCTGCTCACAACTCTTGGCGTAGCTGCTGCTGGAACAGGGCCACAAACGCGGACTGATGGGATCACATCACCATGCAGTTTGTAAGCAGCCTGCCCCGACCCTCCAGCATAAAGACATGCATGAGGCAGGCCACGCCAGCCCAGAAGCGGGTTATTATACCTGTCTGGAAGCTGGCTTCACCAGACTGCTATAGGGCCATTACTAACCTGCTTGGTGTTGGCACGTCGACTGGGGGTAACGTGGTGGGAGAGGTTTCTGAGGCAGTCAGGCGTGTGGCTTACTCCCAACGTGAAGTTATTGCTGACTTTGAGAGAATGGGGTTTCCAGACTGCACCAGGGCCGTTGACGAGACTCATGGGCCCACAGTTTGTCCTCAAGAAGCACGAGGACTTGAACGGCAAAGGGTACTTCTCCATTGGTATGCAGGCCCAAGTGGACCACAGATTCCAATGTATGGCTGCCAGCGTGGGCTGCACTAGGCAGGTTGTGATACCAGGGTTTTCCGCCTATGGGGGGGCTACATTCAAGGACAGGCTGGGACACTATTCCCACCAAATGACATTGTCATAAGTGGAGCTACTGTCTCCCCTGTTTTCTTGAGGACCCCATGTGCGCCCTTTTGCCTTGTCTAATCAGACTGTCCCCTGACCTTCGAGGCCCTGGCAAGAGGAGGTTGAATGACTCGCTCATCCGGCGTTGAATGCGCTTTTGGCAGATTGAACTCCCATTGGAGGTGTTTACAGACCAACCAGAAAGTGCTGGTGCTGGATGTACCTGGGCACCAGAAGTCAGGGATGCTGCGTGCGCCTGCGTGATGGGCTTGCCTGGACCAAGGGAAGAGGGAGAACAGCACCTGTATGAACGTGGTGAAGTTGGGGTGGATTGCCTTAGGGGGTCATTGCCATGCATTGTACTTATGAATGACGTGATCGCTTGTGACAGAGGAAGTGGGGGGTGTGGATTCCCAGTATGGATTGATGTACATAGCTGATCGATGTACAGATTGATGTAGATAACTGTGTTGGGAAATAGCGTTTGCATACAACTGCCCAACTGTCCCCTGATCATGTGGTTACCTTCATTATTTGAAATACACATTATGGGATGGGATGCAGGATGGTCAGAACATTTCTTAACAAAATAAAACCCTTTATTATTAAACATTTATTAGAAAAGAGCAGCTGCCATGAGGACCCCAAAACACGAGTAGCACCAAAACCTTTGAAAAAACCAGGAACAAAGTGCAAACAGTGAAACCATCCTCCAGACAGAAAGCCCCAACTGTTGCATGTCCCCTGGGTCCCCGCTCTCCTTTCCCTTCCTTCCTCTTTTGCTGCACACTTGGTGCCAGGGCAGCATCCACAGGGAGGAGTTCAGCCTGGAGGGCTGCATGGGGCACACTTGCCCTGTCCAGTGGCTGATAGGGTCCGATTGCATGGGCCATCCAGCCATGGAGCTGTCCCAGATGTTTCTGGATTGCAGCATGGGGTACCGAGGCGGGGTGCAGATAGTGGGTTGGGCAATGCAGTGGAAGCTGGGACTCTTGTGTCCATTAATGATAGCTGCTGCTCAAACAGCTCTTTCTGCTGAGCTCAGTCCTTCTCCCTCAGCCACCGGGCCTCTTCCAGGAACCACGGAGCAAGTGCTACCGTGCTGCAACCCTGTCCTTAAGCTGTGCAGCCAGCCTGAACTTTTCCTTTTGCCTCATGGCCTGCCTTCCTCTAGCCGCAGGTCCCTCTGTCTTTAGTCCTGGACCTACATGTTGGTCCTGTCCAGAACTTGAACTATATGTTCACCATGGAGCGGCCTGTGAAGGTATGGTGAACCGGGCCTCTGCTGTAGTGAGGGTGAGCTCTGGAGGTCCACAGCTCAGTGCAGGAGCACAGAAAAAATCCTCTTGGAATGTCAAAGACATAAAATGTTACTGAACTTCAGCTCATGGGGAGACGGATGCTTCGGGTAGCTGGAGCTGCCCTGGACACAGCCGGGTTAATCGCAGCAAGAGATGTGCACGGAGAATGGGGAGTTAAAACACAGCTGGTTTTTTTTCTAAAAACTGCAATCCACCTGGGGCTCTGGGGGAGGTCAGTGGCCACATCATACTACAGAAGCCTTGGCTTCATTTCAAGCATGCCACATTTTGGAGAACACAATAGTACCCGTGGCGCCCAGCTGGCCAAGAGTGTTGTTCCAAGCTGCCGGTGGGAAAGCACCACGGAAGCTACCAAAGTATTCAAACGTATAGCGACTGAACAGCACACATGTGAGTGGAATGGGCAGCTCAGCTACCACGGAGGCCCTGGAATATATGCCTTTCCCGAAATGGGACTGCCTATCTGGAGTTCCTGCTATGGGAAAAGTTAGCAGCTATCAGCACCCAGGATTGGGTCAAAAGTAACGAGGGAATGAACAGGATGCTGTGTTAGCATACACATGGCTCAGTGCTTCCCCAAGGCTTCCAACATAGCCTGTTATGACTGCATGCAAACACCCAGACCTGCACTGCCATCCCCCTTACATCACCCCCCCGGCACATTTCTGGACTGAATTCAAACCTCCAGTCGTATCTGGGAGAAATGATTTTGTCATCCATGGATGGCATGGGTTGCATTTAACAGAAATGGGTGAGATTTGAAAATGGATTA
This sequence comes from Lepidochelys olivacea, assembly GCF_965140295.1. Lineage (NCBI taxonomy): Eukaryota > Metazoa > Chordata > Testudines > Cheloniidae > Lepidochelys > Lepidochelys olivacea. Next base: position 3,418,853 of record NC_140437.1, on the reverse strand, counting down.
CATTTCAACTGCCCCCGAGCCCCAGTTCACTCTTTGGGTGGCTGGTCACGCCGGTGGGGTGGGGTCAAGCAGTGTGCATACATGGAAGGCAGTTTAAGGTTGTTATTTTTAACAAACCAGAATGTCCTCAGAAAACATGCACTTTTCTAGTAAAACTTCACTTTTCATTGCTTGCTTTCCTGTTTGTATTACCTGAGTTCCATGTTGAATTCCATATGGTGGGAGGGAGGTGGGGGATGCCAATGTGCTGGCATGGTATCGGCCATTAGCGGATACAGGGTGTTACCCAGGGCTTGCATTGGTTCATGGTCTGGAAATCCCTCCCATTTCTAATTCCTATTTTAATAAACACAAAAATGGAGCCAGAAACTTACCAGCGGCTTCTGCCTCTTCACTTTCTGAGGCCAGTTCTGCAGCGGCCATTTCTCCAGGGTGGAGGGGAGCCTCAAAAAGCTCCTCTCTGCTCAGCCCCAGGATGTGCTGCAGCTGCTCCTGCGGCAGAGCCTCCTCTGGGGCCGGTTTTGTCAGCAGAGTCACTCTGTTGGCCTTCTTCGGCAACGCTGCTGGCTCCCCTCAGTTCCCATGTTGGACTCCGGGGCCAGCAAGTCACCATGCCAGCTGACCAGGTCATCCTGCACTGCCAGCGGCTCCGTGCTGGGGGCAGTACCTCCCAGAGCCCGGGCTTCAGCTCGGACCCAAATATCTACCCTGCAATCTCCTAGCCCCGCATCCCGAGCCAGACTCAGCTGGCCTGGCCAGCTGTGGGTGGTTTATTGCAGTGTAGTCATACGCAGAGTGGCCGGATTGTCAAGTGTTGAGAACTCAGCTCTTTCTACTGACTTCCTGGGAGCTGCTGGGTAGACAGGACGTTTGAAAATGTGGCCACTTACTTAGGTATCTAGTCAAGATTTATGACCAAGATTTTCGCAAGTGACTAGTGATTTGGGGTGCATCATCTTAGGGGTGCTCAATGTAAGGCACCCCCAAGGGGCTTGGTTTTCACAGGGCAGGTGTTCAACACTTCCTGACAATCAGGCCTTGTGGGGCTCTGGGCACAGACCCTCACTTTAGGCACCTAGGGCTGAAAACCTCAGCTCCAGCTCTTAGGAGGTGGCTACTAGTCCATTTGAGTCATTTCACAACAGCCAGTCGGGGAAAGATAGGAGACTTGACACAGCCGGGGCTGCGTGGGTAGAGCAAACATCCAGCTCTTCTAAGGCTAGAATTCACACCCATTGCCCCTCCCCACAAAAACAGTTTGTCAATCTCAGTATATTATAAAGCGAAAAGCCTGTGCTTGGAACAGGCCTGAGGCTAAGCTGTCTAGAAGAACCTCTGGGGAGCGACAGGGCGGAGGTGTTCTCCAGCACCAATGGCAGGAGGCAGAAGGAGGCTGCAACTGCCTATCTAGCTTGCATCTGGGGTTCCCCTTTCTCCCCATCATATTTCCCACCCCCCAGTCTGTGTATCATTTCCTGCGCTGCCCTGGGGGATCTGCATTCACCAACCAGGTGCACCTGCAGGGAGGGTGAACAGGATGGGCAGAGACCTGCAGTTTGGCCTATAGCTCTTCAGATACAGAAGCAGAGTCATCCCAGAGGACCCCTCAGGAATTAGCCCCCAGGCACTCCCAGCAGAACCTCCCACAGGGTCATTTCTCAGGGAGAGGTACAAATACGTCAGACTCCTTTTCCCTCCCAGTAAAGAGGGCATCCCCCTGGCAGTGGGGGCGCAGCTGGCTCCATCCCCGTGAGGAGTCAGCAACCAAGCCAGCACTCTGGTCACTGTTTAGCCAATGAGGCCCCGGAGAGGGCCTCGTTAAGGAGAGGAGGACTTGTGGCACCTTAGAGACTAACCAATTTATTTGAGCATAAGCTTTCCTGAGCTACAGCTCTCGGGAAAGCTTATGCTCAAATAAATTGGTTAGTCTCTAAGGTGCCACAAGTCTTCCTTTTCTTTTTGCGGATACAGACTAACACGGCTGCTACTCTGAAACCTGTCATTAAGAAGAGGAGCTCCTGACGACCAGATCAGATTGGGGCCGGGTAGATAATGAGCTAATTAGCCCATTAACAAGGAGCCTGGGTAAAAGAGCCCAGGAAGGAAGTGCAAGGGGGTGGGAAAGCAGAAGAGGGAGAGATACAAGGGTAGCTGGGGCCTGATGCAGGGAGATCTCTGTGTGGAGAGACTTTTTCTCATCCCCCATCCCTCTGGAGAAGGGCTAGTCAAGCTGAATGACTCTGTACATAGGATGGCTGGGCAAGGTGAAGCACTGTCAGTAAACTACATGGTGGTGTCTACAAAAGGAAGGTCTCTGAACGGTCTGCGTGAGAGCAAAGAAGATGGGAGCAGAGGGTTCCCTTCACAATTCCCAAAAGATTTGCGCCCAGACGTACAATGGGCATTTGTGCCCACAACCCTCTTCGCAAAACTCACACCAGTCACTTCTCGTTGCCTGGTCCGGCTGAGTGCTATCCTCAGACTAAGCCACGGCTGGCCTCTTTCCCTCCCCAGGGGCCGCCCAGGTCTGTTTGTGCCAGTCAGAACAGACCCCACTCACCCAGCATCGCTGCTGTTCCCGCAGAGCAGAGCATCCAGTGAGCCCTCCAGAAAGTAGAAATTCCCTTTGCAATTCAGGAAAAAAGCAAGAAGTGAGAATTGCAGACATTGCTTTGCACACGTTTGTTTATCTTTGCAATTTTTCAACAAATGGCTAATTGGATTGTGTCCCAGCACAAAGCATTCACCACAGCTATTGCTTCCTATATTTGCTATTCATAATGTGCTAATTTGCACAGGTGACCTTAGTCACACAGTTTTGTTTCACTTGCCCGACTGGCTGACTCCCAACCCAGTGACAGCTCTAGAGACAGCCAGTGACAGTGGCCAGCGTGAATGCTTGTGTGAACATGTGTTAACATTCCCTTTCATGCAAACCAAAGCTCACTGGTGTGAACGTTCATAGAAAGGGACTGAAAAGACTGGAGAAAGGCCAGTGTCATGGCTCTGCGGGTTTTCAGCTGAGTGAATTTTTGCACATGCCCTGCTGGGAAACTGTGGAAAATAACAAGCACTCTCAGGCCAGCACCAAACTGAGCCCACTACAAGTTCCTTTTCCCAGATGCTCCCATCCCAGTCAGCCCACACCTTCCTAAGACAGCCAACCCCAAAGGGTGCCGAGACCAGGAATGCATCAAACTCATTCCTCTTTGATGTTGCCAGTGACCCACTCACATGAGAACCACAGCAGCTGCTGAGACGCAGCAAAGAGGGAATTTCATTTCATTTACTGTCATGGGGAACCTGCCCTGGGGTCAGGCCCTTCTGGCGGGTGAGGATCAGCAGCCTGAGACACCTGCATAGAGAAGCAATGAGTACCCCACCTTGGGTGTTACCTGATTCGGACTTTGCCCTCTGAATGGCCTGGAGGGACCTATCTGGAGCCTGTTCTGTGCATCTCAATCGGTTATTCCTTCCCAGACCCCATGCTTTTATTTAACTAACCAGTGGAGTGTTGAAAAGCCACCCCCTATATGGCATTTCAGGCCAGGATGTGTTGTTCTGGTGTGAGCAGCTGTTAACCTGAATGCATGGCCAGAATGTGTCACTGCTGTTTGTATAGATCTCAGTCATTCGAGGATATTGACGTTAACTCCCCTGCTAAGGAGCCTTCCTGTGGTTAACCTCACAGCCACTTATGCCGTTGGAATAAAGCACCTCAGTCAGCATGTAACATGACTTGCCACTGAGTTCTGCTGAGGGCTCTAAACAAGATGTGAAACACTCCAGACAATACCCATCCCGCTGCAGCATTACTTGGCAGCAACAGGCTAACTAGCAGCTGGTTCTGCCTCTTGTATAACTGTGCCTGCACTGTAGAAGGACCCTGGATACGGAAGCAGTTTCAGAATTCTTTCTCCACCCTTGGTGTGTGGCTCCTTATTCAATAAAGGGTTCTGCCCTTTTGTTTTAAACATTTTCTTTTTTGCCAAAACATTTTGATTTTCTCATTTTCTTGTTTTGGACAAAAATATTCATTTATTATTTTTGGATTCCACCTCCAGCTTTTGATGTTTGTGGCCAATTTTGATTTGTCATTGGCTTAGTCACATGGTGTGAAATTTTCCAAGGATGGTGGACAGTCCTGGATGTTGATTTGCTAAAGAGAGGGGCTCTGAATGGTAGCAAGGAGTCAATCAGGTTGTTTACTTGGGTACATTTTAACAGCAGAGAAGAAGGCACATAAGTATTTACCTTCATCGCTGATGTACGAATCCCAGTCAAAAGTCCCATTACTCAACCCAGTTGTGTTGCTGGAGAGAGTTGAGTTAGCGAACATGTCATTGTCCATTCCGAAGATGTCCTCTTGCAAAGTGTCGTTTATAGGGGGTGGCCACCTGATGCATTTTTGCCGAAGGTTCCCCATGAACAACTGAAGGCCAACCAGTGCAAAAACACTCAGACAGAAGACGGTGAGAATCATGACGTCAGAGAGCTTCTTCACGGACTGTACCAAAGCTCCAACAATTGTCTTCAACCCTGAGGAGGGAGACATTATTATTGGTGTAGTTATTAATTTGTTAATCATCGATAATGTTCTAATGTTGCTATGGAGTTCATGCGTCCCATAAGAAAACCTGGATTTCAGTGTAAGGCAAGACCCCTTCCCATAAAAATTCACCCATCCGCGGTGCAATGCTATTATCCAAAGGGCTGGAAATAAAGCAGGGTGAAATGTTTCTGTCAACACTTTTTTTTCTGGCACAAAATGCAGATTTGGCAACACCAAAGTGTTTTGCAAATGGTTTCAGATAAAAAATGAAACAAAAAATAAAAAAAATGAAAACATTTTGTTTCAACATTTTTAAAATGAAATGCTTCAATTTTTCAGTTCAAAACTTTTTGTTTACAAATTTCCTTAGGTTTATATAACATTTTAAAACATTTTAAAATGGTCAAAATCAAACCATTTAGATTTTGTTAAAACAAAAAATCAGAAATGATTTTTTTTGACTATTCAGTTCACCAAAAATTTCAAAAAATGTCATTTTCGATTAGTCCTAAAACGTTTTTTTCCTGAGTTTTCAGAATTGCCAGTGAACTGGAAAATCCCTTATTCACAAAGCCTGTCAGTTCTTTCCTGACCCCGCCAGACACCAGCACACACCCTGACACAATAGCCCCACGCCATGTAATGAGGTCTGTTGCCCTGAGGTTTTGAATCACTCTGTGCCCACAAATGGTCCTTTTGATGTGCTAGATCACACAAAAGAACAGGTTTCAGAGTGGTAGCCGTGTTGGTCTGTATCAGCAAAAACAACGAGGAGTACTTGTAGTACCTTAGAGACACAAATTTATTTGGGCATAAGCTTTCATGGGCGGAAACCCACTTCATCAGATTCATGGAGTGGAAAATACAGTAGGAAGATAGATATACACAGTACATGAAAAGATGGGAGTTGCCTTACTAAGTGGGGGGTCAGTTCTAACGAGACAATTCAATTAAAGTGGGCTATTATCAACAGGAGGAAAAATCACTTTTGTAGTGGTAATCAGGGTGGCCCATATCAAACAGTTGACAAGAAGGTGTGAGTAACAGTAGGGGGAAATTAGCATGGGGAAATTAGTTTTTAGTTTTTGTAGTGACCCAGCCACTCCCAGTCTTTATTCAGGCCTAATTTGATGGTGTCCAGTTTGCAAATTAATTCCAGTTCTGCAGTTTCTCATTGAAGTCTGTTTTTGAAGTTTTTTTGTTGAAGAATTGCCACTTTTAAGCCTGTTATTGAGTGTCCAAACTAGACAGTCTCTATGCAAAAGAATAAATGGACACAAATCAGCTGTCAAGAATTATAACATTCAAAAACCAGTCGGAGAACACGTCAACCTCCCCGGACACTCAATAACAGACAGTTCCTCAACAAAAAAATGGAGAGGCCCTTGAGATGTGAAAATATTTATTCCCCTCGTGTGACAGCCAAACTAGTTATGGGATCAAGCCTCAGAATTCATCTCTGGAGCCCAAAACTGTCCCAAAGTACAGGAGTGCTTAGATCTGGCATTTGCTTTGGACCCATTTCATGTCCAAATATACATTGGGGATCAGTTTGTCCCAGTCGCCATGCCAATGTTTCCATCTGTTGAGGTAAAACGCCGATCCTTTAAGGACCTATCTACATGGTGAAACTGACTGGAACAGCAAGAGGAGAATAAACCACTCCAGAATAACGGTTGGCGTAGTGGAGACTCTAGACCAGATAAAGAGATCACATTCCAGATTAATTACTCTGCTTGGGAAGTGCATTGATTATCCTGGAATAAAAGTGACTTTCATTGCCTCCGCAGATCCCCCACCAGCAAGCCTGCTGGCCCTGTCATAGGCCTTGGCATCCATTCAAAGCTGTTAGCCATTTGGGGAGTGGGCACATGCCCATTTGACTCCCACATTGTGGAACTGAGGGAAGATGCAAACCCCAGTAATCCTATTCCTGTGCCGGGGCTTAGGGGAGTTGCTGTTTGGTTTTGCTTTTAACCCTTTGTCTGGTAGGGAGTTCACAGAGGGCTCCCTCCCGTTGTTGTATTTTGGCTGAGGAAGGACTACTCATGTGAGTAAAACAAATAGGTTTTAGCTGGCATTAGGTCCCCTCTGCCTTGGCAGGTGGTGAAAGAAGCCAGGGCACAAGAGTCTTCTTGTCCTGATGAAATATCCTCATAGCATCTTCGATCTGGTTACTCCTATGACGCCAGGAGACTCTCCTGGGTCTTTGCCCAGGGAATGTTAGGATCCATTGGACAAGGTTGCAGCCGCCCTTGCCCAAAGGGTTCTGCACTGTGCCAGCGAGGCAGCCTCCCCCATTGAACCTGAGCTCTTGGCGTGCTTCTACCTTATCAAAACATAGGGTTATGTGTGCTCAGGGTGTGGGCCCAACATCCGGCTCATATTGGGGCAAATAGCCAGGTAGTTTGAATTTACATATAACTTGGTGCCATCTAGAGGCTGGGATAAGGTGACCATCAGGAGTCCCAGACCAGATATATTTGCAAATGTGGCCTCTAAGGGTATGTCTACACTGCAGTTAGACACCCACGGCTGGCTGATGCAGGCTCGCAGGGCTCAGACTAGGAGGCTGTTTAATTGTGATGCTGATGTTTGGGCTCAGGCTGGAGCCTGGGCTCTAAGACACTGCGAGATAGCAGGGTCCCAGAGCTTGGGCTGCAGCCTGAGCCCGAATGTCTACACTGCAATTAAACAGCCCCTGAGCCCTGTGAGCCCATCAGCTGGCACAGGCCAGCCGTGGGCGTCTAATTGCACTGTAGACATACCCAACGCTGCCAGCCAAATGGTGGGCCTAGAATTACGTGCTCACCTCTTTGTGCTCGCAGCTGCACACTTTAAGTTTCCTAGCTTTCTGCCTGCACCCAGTTTTGGAGGCCAGGTTGAGACCTAGCTAAAATCAAGGCCAAGACGGCTAAGCACAAGTCTGCGTTCAATTAGGGTCATGATTATGCATGTCACAAACCCACCCCCCTCCCCTCAAACATGGAGATTAGGTTGAGGTCCTTTCCATAATTAAGTCCTTATAGTTTAGTCATTTTGGACTTATCTGAGTGCAGTAAAAATGCTAAATCCTGCTTCTCTTGTTCACATGAGTCAATCATACTTAGTTGGATAAGAACAGAAGAACATCATCACATAAGAATGGCCATACTGGGTCAGACCAATGGCTCAGCTAGGCCATCCTGTCTCTGACAGAGGCCAATGCCAGATGCTTCAGAGGGAATGAACAGAACAGGGCAATTTATCAAGTGATCCATCCCCTGTCACCCACTCCCAGCTTCTGGCAGTCAGAGGTTTAGGGACAACCAGAGCATGGGCTTGTGTCCCTGACCATTTTGGCTAATAGCCATTGAGGGACATATCCTCCATGAACTGACATTTTTTAAACTCAATTATGCTTTGGGCCTTCACAACATCTCCTGGCAATGAGTTACGCAGGTTGGCTTTGTATTAGTAGGATTTTATGTTTGTAGTTTCTATAATCTAGAATGAAGGATAAAGAATAAGATAATAATGTAGCATGTATCAAATGTATTGATGTATGATTTGACCATATCCTGCCAGCCACCCTTTTTGAGTAGCAGAAAGGAATGGCCTAATGTGCCATTGGTAGAGATGCATCAGCCAGAATTTCTTTACGTTTGGACTGATTTCAAGGCAGCAATAGACCTTTGAGGGTCACCGCTTTGTTGTAGGTTTAGCATTTTAAAATAAGTAAAAGAATGCTGTGATTGTTTTTCTTTTGAATTGCAATTTGATATTCCTGTTCAAAATGTTCTGTGTAAATTAATTCTGTTTTGTATGTCAATGAGGAATGTGTATTAAGAGATAAGTGTGAAGGCCATCACTAAACCAGATGTTCCAGGGAGAAACCGGAGACAGATGCAAGGGCGCCAGGAGGCTGCAACATGCCCCTATTGAAATGTCAGAGGAGGGCAGATTGACGACTCTAAAGATAGGTTTCAGAGTACAAAGATTCTAAAGATGAGACAGGCACCTATCAATGGGGACAGGATAGGTGTGATTAAAGCCAGCCTGGGGTAACTCCCTGAGAGACTTAATAAAAGAACAAGATAAAGGATGAGAATGACAATTTAAGAAATTGTCTGTGAGGGGAGGGCTCCTGCCTCATACTGAGAATGAGGGGTGATCAGCAGGTTATCTCAAGTGCTTATATACGAATATAAACAAAGCCTTGGAAACAAGCAGGGAGAACTGGAGGTCCTGGTGATGTCAAGGAATTATGACTTGATTGGAATAACAGAGACTTGGTGGGATAACTCACATGACTGGAGTACTGTCGTGGATGGTTATAAACTGTTCATGAAGGACAGGCAGGGCAGAAAAGGTGGGGGAGTAGCACTGTATGTAAGGGAGCAGTATGACTGTTCAGAGCTCCGGTACGATACTGCAGAAAAACCTGAGTGTCTCTGGATTAAGTTTAGAAGTGTGAGCAACAGGAGTGATGTAGTGGTGGGAGTCTACTATAGACCACTGGACCAGGGGGATGAGGTGGATGAGGCTTTCTTCCGGCAGCTCGCGGAAGCTACTAGATCGCATGCCCTGGTTCTCATGGGTGACTTTAATTTTCCTGATATCTGCTGGGAGAGCAGTACAGCTTTTGACACGGTCTCCCACAGTATTCTTGTCAGCAAGTTAAGGAAGTACGGGCTGGATGAATGCACTATAAGGTGGGTAAAAAGTTGGCTAGATTGTTGGGCTCAACAGGTAGTGATCAATGGCTCCATGTCTAGTTGGCAGCCGGTGTCAAGTGGAGTGCCCCAGGGGTCAGTCCTGGGGCCGGTTTTGTTCAATATCTTCATAAATGATCTGGAGGATGGTGTGGATTGCACTCTCAGCAAATTTGCGGATGATACTAAACTGGGAGGAGTGGTAGATATGCTGGAGGGCAGGGATAGGATACAGAGGGACCTAGACAAATTGGATGATTGGGCCAAAAGGAATCTGATGAGGTTCAATAAGGATAAGTGCAGGGTCCTGCACTTAGGACGGAAGAACCCAATGCACCGCTACAGACTAGGGACCGAATGGCTAGGCAGCAGTTCTGCGGAAAAGGACCTAGGGGTGACAGTGAACGAGAAGCTGGATATGAGCCAGCAGTGTGCCCTTGTTGCCAAGAAGGCCAATGGCATTTTGGGATGTATAAGTAGGGGCATAGCGAGCAGATCGAGGGACATGATCGTCCCCCTCTATTCGACATTGGTGAGGCCTCATCTGGAGTACTGTGTCCAGTTTTGGGCCCCACACTACAAGAAGGATGTGGATAAATTGGAGAGAGTCCAGCGAAGGGCAACAAAAATGATTAGGGGTGTGGAACACATGAGTTATGAGGAGAGGCTGAGGGAACTGGGATTGTTTAGTCTGCAGAAGAGAAGAATGAGGGGGGATTTGATAGCTGCTTTCAACTACCTGAGAGGTGGTTCCAGAGAGGATGGTTCTAGACTATTCTCAGTGGTGGAAGAGGACAGGACAAGGAGTAATGGTCTCAAGTTGCAGTGGGGGAGGTTTAGGTTGGATATTAGGAAAATCTTTTTCACTAGGAGGGCGGTGAAACACTGGAAAGCGTTGCCTAGGGAGGTGGTGGAATCTCCTTCCTTAGAAGTTTTTAAGGTCAGGCTTGACAAAGCCCTCGCTGGGATGATTTAATTGGGTATGGGTCCTGCTTTTGAGCAGGGGGTTGGACTAGATGACCTCCTGAGGTCCCTTCCAACCCTGATATTCTATGATTCTATGAAAACAAGCACTCGTCAAACAATTGATTACAGCATGATGGTGCAAAACTCACTGGTCCCAGTGAAGGAAAATCACTATATAAACAGGGGGCCTGGCCATGAAATTTTGGGTTCATGCTATCAAGACTTTCCCGGAGCATTGTGTCATGACCAATGGAACCTGGCTCCTCCCTATCTGTGATCAACCTAGTTGGCCACCAGATTGATCCCAACTCTGGACTGGTAACTATAACATCGACTGGCGGGACACTGTGTGTGTTTGTGGTGTGATTGAATGCATATGCTAATTGTTGTATCTTCAATAAATGTGGCACATTGCCTTTTCCCCTGAAAAAGATCCTGTTGTGCTTCTTATAAGCATAACATTTTTAGTGGAGAATGTGTTGTGTGACGTAGTACTTCCTTTTGTTTTTTTAAAACCTGCTGCCTGTTAATTTCATTGGGTGACCCCTGGTCCTTGTGCTATGTGAGAAGATAAATAACATGTCCCTATTCACTGTCTCCACACCAGTCATGATTTTATAGACCTCTATCATCTCCCCCCTTAGTCGGCTTTTTTCCAAGCTGAACAGTCCCAGTCTTAATAATCTCTCCTCATGAATAGCCCCACTGAATGAATGGGACCCACTCACATGTGTAAAAACCAGCAGGATTTGACCCTAAAGGCTACATCTACACTTGGAGCTAGGGGTGTGACCCCCGCTCATGCCGACACTCTTGTGCTAGCTCTTATCAAGCTAGTGTGCTAAAAACAGTAGTGTAGCCGCGGTAGCCCAGGCAGCGGCAAGCGGTGGCCTAGCTTAGCCACCGCCAACACACGCCTAGGGGGTCCAGGCAGGTTTGAGTGCTGGGCAGCTAGCCTAGGCCACCGCTCGCCACTGCCCGGGCTACCGCAGCTACACCTTAGCCCAATGAGGGTGAATGCAAATATGTCTACACGAGCTGGGAACACACGCCAAGCTCCAAGTGTAGACAGTCAAAGCCTGAAACGTACGCCTTTTTGTAAAAGACGGAAAATAATATGAAACATTTAAATGCATTTTCCTCAAAGTTTTCCAAAAAAAATCACTTTGGGCCATGGAGAATGTCAGCTCAAAAAGACATTTTTTTTTGCAAAGTTATGCACCAGCGGAAGCAGGGTGTTATAACCGGGCTGGCAATGCTGCTGGAGCTTTTAGCACTACCAAAGCCAGAATGCCCCCAGCTCAAAGAAAAATGCCTTCGCCTCCCAACAGGCAAGGGGCCATTGTCTCCACTACCCTCCAACCTGTATAGTTACAGTTACACCAGTGACAGTGAGTGCAAAGGGGGTATAAAGCACTGTCACACAAGAACAGGAGTGTTCCACACTCATTTTGCACTGGTGCACGGGACAATCCAAGGTGCAGGGCAAAGATCTGCAAGCCGGCTGGTTTTTCAAGTTAAAGCTTAAACTGTGGAAAGGAACAGAGATGGTTTGGAAGGCAAATGCTCCTTGACCCACCTGGAATCACGGTGATTGTTTTCAGTGCGCGGAGGACACGGAACGTTCGTAGAGCTGAGACATTTCCCAAATCCACAAACTCTGTGGTGTAACTGTGGAGAGGGGGAAAGACGGATTCAGACTTTGCTCTGCTGTGGCAGCTGGACGTGAGGGGTGTTTTGCTGCACTCTAGGGCATGGTCACTTTCAGAGACAAAAGCAGTAGAGCTGCCAACCTGCAGCATTGCCTCCGAGAGAGCCTATAGCTGTGTGCTGCTCTGAGTGCCTGAAGAGGACTTGTTAGCACTTCACAGCTACTTGCAAAGACTCATGGGGGAAGGTCTGGAGTTGTGTTGCCTTGAGAGGGCTGGGGAAAGCTCCCAGGAGCAAGGTGCCTGTGGTATTGTCTATACTGGGAAGTTTTACACCAGGTGAGCTATACCGATTGATTCCTGACGATGATGATGATAGCACCCTTGAGTTCCAGTCTTGGACCATGGCCCCACTGCACTAGGTGGTGTATGGACACTTAGACAACCCAACCCCCTGCCCCAGCCCAGTGAAAGTGAGTGAGGGTGGGGTAGAGTGAGTCACCAAGGGAGGGGGAATGTAGTGATCGGGGAGCAGGGCCTTGGGGTAGGGGCAAGCTAAGGTGTTAGGTTTTGTGCGATTAGAGAGTTGGCAACACTAATCTGGGAAGGCTGGGAGCCATAGGCATGGTAACTAGGGGTGCGGGGGGTTCTGAAGGACCCCAGATTTTATGTGGGGTCCTGGCTGCTGCCCCTCAACCGGGGCTCCGTTGCTGGCCCCATGCCTGGTGTCCCGGCTGCTGCCCCCGACCCCAGCTGTAGCCCCAGCCTTGGTCCCCTTACCCCTGTCTGGGTCCCCCCTCCCGGAGACATGGCCCTGCTCCCAGCCCCAGCTCTGCAGGGGGCAGGGACAGACATAGACGCGGTAAGAGGGCTGGCTTTCAGCACCGCCACTATTAAAAGTGTTCCAGAGCCACTGGTGGGAGCAGGGGAGGTCGGACTCTACAGCAGCCCCTCTGGGCTGCCACCATTCCATCCCCATGGAGCAGAGAACCCGCTGGGTCCTGCACGGCAAGCAAGGCCTGGTGTTTAACAGTGGAGTCAGCATCACGCCTCCTGGGACCAGAGCTTAGCCCACAGGAGCTGGTACCACCCATCCTGGTCTGCACGGAGCCGGTCGTTGGTGGCCAGCATCATGTCATCAAACTCAGTGGATCAAAATAGTCTTTCATTGTGATTCCCTTTCCAAGTGAAGAGGAGGCCAGAGGAGCGCAAGCATCTTTCCCCTGCCCTTCCCTGCAGGTTGTCCTACAGGAGAGAATCATAGAATCATAGAATATGAGATTTGGAAGGGACCTCAGGAGGTCATCTGGTCCAACCCCCTGCTCAAAGCAGGACCAATTCCCAGTTAAATCATCCCACCTAGGCCTTTGTCAAGTCTGACCTTAAAAACCTCTAAGGAAGGAGATTCCACCACCTCCCTAGGTAACCCATTCCAGTGCTTCACCATCCTCCTAGTGAAAAAGTTTTTCCTAATATCCAACCCTAGGCCTCCCCCACTGCAACTTGAGACCATTACTCCTTGTTCTGTCGTCTGCTACCACTGAGAACAGTCTAGATCCATCTCTTTGGAACCCCCTTTCAGGTCATTGAAAGCAGCTATCAAATACCCCCTCATTCTTCTCTTCCGCAGACTAAACAACCCCAGTTCCCTCAGCCTCTCCTCACAAGTCATGTGTTCCATTTCCCTAGTCATTTTTGTTGCCCTTCCCTGGACTCTCTCCAATTTTTCCACATCCTTCTTGTAGTGTGGGGCCTAAAACTGGACACAGTACTCCAGATGAGGCCTCACCAATGTCGAATAGAGGGGAATGATCACGTCCCTTGATCTGCTGGCAATGCCCCTACTTATGCATCCCAAAATGCCATTGGTCTTCTTGGCAACAAGGGCACACTCTTGACTCATATCCAGCTTCTCGTCCACTATAACCCCTAGGTCCTTTTCTGCAGAACTGCTGCTGAGCCATTCGGTCCCTAGTCTGTAGCGGTGCATGGGATTCTTCCGTCTTAAGTGCAGGATTCTGCACTTGTCCTTGTTGAACCTCATCAGATTTCTTTTGGCCCAATCCTCTAATTTGTCTAGGGCCCTCTGTATCCTATGCCTACCCTCCAGCGTACCTACCTCTCCTCCCAGTTTAGTGTCATCTGCAAACTTGCTGGGGGTGCAATCCACACCATCCTCCAGATCATTTATGAAGATATTGAACAAAACCGGCCCTAGGACTGACCCTTGGGGCACTCCACTTGATACCGGCTGCCAACTAGACATGGAGCCATTGATCACTACCCGTTGAGCCCGACAATCTAGCCAACTTTCTATCCACCTTATAGTCCATTCATCCAGCCCATACTTCTTTAACTTGCTGGCAAGAATACTGTGGGAGACTGTGTCAAAAGCTTTGCTAAAGTCAAGAAACAACACGTCCACCGCTTTCCCCTCATCCACAGAGCCAGTTATTTCATTATAGAAGGCAATTAGATTAGTCAGGCATGACTTGTCCTTGGTGAATCCATACTGACTGTTTCTGATCACTTTTCTCTCCTCTAAGTGCTTCAGAATTGATTCCTTGAGGACCTGCTCCATGATTTTTCCAGGGACTGAGGTGAGGCTGAGTGGCTTGTAGTTCTCAGGATCCTCCTTCTTCCCTTTTTTAAAAAGAGAGTCTCTCTTTTTTCCCATCTGTAAAATGGGGAGAAGGAGCCTTCGCCAGAGGGCCCTGCAGGTATAGAATCCAGGGCTGCTGAGCTACCAGGCAGCCAGCACCTCCAGGCTGTCCCCCAGCAGCAGCTCTTCCCAGCTCGTGTGCCATGTCCCATGACTGGCTGAGATCAACTTAGGGGTTTGATAGGCAGCAGCCTCATGGCTCCTGTTTGGCTCCCGGCTCTATACAAACCCAAGGGGCATTCCAGCAGATGTCCATGATGGTTCCTGTTCTGTGCTCTTGAAACTCTTGGCTTGACCTCGGCTTGTTCTGGACTTTGCGCCTGACTCAGACCCTGAAAAGTTACTTGGATTCTGTCCCTTGGTATCGACCCTGGCCCAGAATGGACCGGGAACTCCTCAGCTACTCCCAGCCTCTGCTGGGACCCTGATGGACCCTACTCCACGCAGCGGCTGCCGAACCTGCAAAGCATTTTCAGACCCTCGGATGAGGGAGCAGCGCTGCAGGAGTGAGAAGGCTGCATGAAGGAGATGGACAATACTTGCTACAGTGACTTGCTAAACCTTATTAGCTAAACTAATTTGACTCTGCTTGGATGGAAACACCATCTGAGGGACTGTGAATGAGGAGCAAGGCTGAACCTGAAAGGTCAAAGCATGGGGAGCCAAGCAGTGGCGTGAGGCAGTCAACAGGGTTAGGACTGGTCGGATTTAACATCTTCACTGCCCACCTGGAAGAGGGAGCAGCCGGCACATTAACCAGTCCCTGCGAATATTGAAGGGGTGTGGTGTGAACACTAGTGAGGACAGAGAAATAATAGGAAGAGATTCACTGCAGAGAGACTAGAAATATGGGTAGGAAGTAGCACAATTTGATTCTTCCTGGGCAAAGTGAGGTAACAAGCCAGGCCTGACTGAGAGGGACAGGCTAGGTGACCATAGGGGGCCACCAACCAGAGCAAAACCCCAAGTGTAGACAAGGAAAGTCACAATATGCCCCAGTGACGTTTAACCCTGCTTGGCACTGGGGTTAGCTCCACCAATGCAATCACAGCTCTCCTTGTCTACATTTAGGGTGTGGCTACTTTAGTGATTGGCCATCCAGTGCAGGAATTGGGGCATACCCCCACTGTAGACTATACCAGCTCTAACATCTGTGGCTAACATCTGTGGCTTTCCAGACATTTGTTTCCAATTCATCCTATACCACAGATGTTACAACTTGGTTAGCTGGGCTTCCTGCCTGTGCCACGTCCCTTACTGAGTATACTTACGCCATAACGATAACACTGAAATCCAGCCAGTTCCATGGGTCGCGTAGGAATGTAAATTGGTCAATGCAAAATCCTCTGGCTACTATCTTTATCATGGACTCGAAGGTGTATATCCCAGTGAAGGTGTATCTGAAAGCAGAAACAGTGACTTATGGTAAGTAGACAAGACAAGCAGCTCAAAGGGAAAACTATCCAAGACACTTGCAAAAATGTTATGTGTATGTGGGAAAAATGGGTCCTGGGACCTTCATGGGAAAAGGGTTGGAAAATATGTCTTATCAGTCATTTCCCATGACTGCTGACAGCAGCTGAGCTCTGCTAGCATTAGCAAAATTGGGAACGTTAATACAGATGGGCCACTCACTACCAGCACTACTTTCAGCACCAGGGGCCGGATTTCCAAATGAGCTCAGCATGGTGAAGGCACGCAAGGTCTGGGCCATTAGTGTCACCACCGGGGCTGCTGGATGTTTTGAAAACTTCAGCCCCTGTTTAGGCGCCTAAATGGGAGGCTCTTTGGAAAATCTGGCACTGATAGTGGGCACTGAGCCCTGGTAATCTGGCCCCAAATTTTGGGTGCTGAGTCCTCAAAAACCTGCTGCCTGCTCGGAGCCCTGTCTGTCCTGCAGCTGAGCTGCAGTGAGTAGTGGTGGGAGGCTGTTCAGAAATGTGCCCATGGTTGCAAAGTCTAGAGCTGGACACAAACTTGGGTTCTGAGATCACAAACATGGCGATAGCTCAGTCCAGGGGTCTCCAAACTACACATGCCTATTTCCAAAGGCCCCTTCACCCCTTTCCCTCAGGCCCCTCTCCGATAAGCGGGACAGATTTCTGTAGAGAGCAGCCATGCAGCGAAAGGGGCCGCCCTCTCCAGTGCCATCAGGAGGCCAAGCTGCGATGGGAGGAAAGGAACTTACTCCACGTTCTTGGCCCACGGTGGCGGGTCACTCATTGCCATGAACACACAGTTGGTCAAAATGGTGATCATGATAAACATGCTGAATAATTTATAACCAGGTCAAGGAAAATCTTTCTGGGCATGTCACAGGCTCCCCTCTTCCCCCGAGTCCTCTCCAAGGCCGGGTGCAGCGGTAAGAGCACATGCAGCGTTCCCCTCCATCCCAGCCCTGGAGTGCGGCTCCCAGACGAGATGCCTGGCGTTTCAGAACAACGCAGAGATGAAGAAAGCTTAAACTATTTCACCAGTGTCCCTCTTCACTATGGTCGCTTCTCCACCTCCAGCCACATCCACAGCCTGCCCCAAGCCCCAGCCCTTCCTGGCATCCCTTGGCCCTCCTCTCCCCTTCCCAACCCCCAACCTCTAGCCACTTTGCAAACAGGATCTTCCTTTTGGCCCCCCGCCTCTCTCCCTAGCAACCTGCCCCCACCTACTGGGCCCTTCAGGCAGCTGAGATGAGCCCTCACCGCAGGCACTAATGGGCCCCTTAAAGAGATGCTCAGGTTCAGCTAGAGCTATTTGACTCGAAGCAGGAATGAGTTCAGGCAAGCCTGTGAGGTCAGGCTGTGATCACAGTGGTCCCTTCTGGCCTTAAAAATCTCTGACTCTCCTGACCAGAGCAGGTGAACACTTCTCTGTTCATATTCTCCTTGCACACCTTGCTGCCCTCACTGACCTGACCGCCTCTGCCCTATCTCCTCCTGCCCGTGACCCCTCAGCTCCTAGTACACGCTGCACCTGCTGGCAGCTGGAGAACTCCCTCCTAGGCAGGGCCAGATTTATACCTTGCGTGCCCCTAGGCAGGGTCCCCACACCACTCCCGTTGGCTGGGCAGCTGCGGGGGCCCCGGCTTCCAGCTGCCCGGCACTGCTTGCAGGGGCTCAGCTCTCCAGTGTCCCCTGCCGCCTGCGGCTCACAGTTCCAGGCCCCCACCGCCGACCGCAGTGACCAGGAACTGTGGAGTGGACTCTTGTGGCGGCCGGGAGCTGTGGGGTGGCCCCCAGTGCTCGCAGCGGCTCGGACCTCCTAACCGCCACTTTTAACTTTTAGGCACCCCACTGCCCAGCGCCCCTCTGTCTACAGACCCTCCACTGCCCAGCACCCCGAAACACACAAACCTCCTCTACTCCCCACTGCCCAGCGTCCCGCACAAACTCCCCACTACCCAGCATCCCCCACCCCCTCACTGCCCAGATCCCCCCCACAAGCCCCTTCAGAGACCCACTCTCCCGTGTCTTGCCCTCTGGCCACACTCACTGGCCCCGCTGGGAGGTGACTGTGTCCACTGGGTTAAGTTAGGAGTGCTCCAGCAGGGCTGTGTGGGGCTGTCTCCCCCTCAGCTGGCCCCAACCCCTGCCAGGACCTGGGAGCGGCAAAAATTGCATTTTTAGGCACCCCTAGAATGCCGGCGTCCCTAGGCATGTGCCCAATGAGAAATCCGGCCTTGCTCCTAGATCCCCTTCAGTCTGGCTTTTGTCTTCCCCCAACCCCCCCACAACATCTCTGCTCCTCTTCCTGGCTGGGCCTCCTCTTCCTGGCTGTTCCCCATCCCTCAGTATCTCTGTGGCCTTTGATGCTCTCAGTCACTCTTTCCTTCCTTGACCTGCGCAGGACTGGGACAAGTACCTGTCCCACCTGCGGTACAGGGAAGTGCCCCAGGAATCCATAGTCTTCCTCCCTTTCGAGCTGTTGTATGGGAGGAGAGTGAGGGGACCCCCTGGACCTGGTAAGGGATGATTGGGAGGAGAAGTGGGAAGATCCCCTGGTGGACCTTTTCCCTGAGATAGGAGCCAATCCTCCCATCAGGTGTCCCCTGTTCAGAGTCACTGGGAAAACAGCCCAGAACTTGGAGAGAGAGGTCAAGGACATGCTGGCTTTAGAGGGGATCCAGCCGTTCAACAGCCCATGGGCTCACTCGTGGGGCTGGTCCCCAAGAAAGATGGGTCGATCCGATTCTGTGGGGACTATCGGAAACTTAATGCCATCACCATGTCCAATGCCTACCCCATGCCTAGGCTTGGTGAGATTCTAGACAAGCTGTGGGGGTGGGGGTGGGGCTCATTACCTTTCTACTATGGATCACCCCAAAGGCGACTGGCAGGTGCCTTTGGACCCAGATCCAGGTTGAAATCTGCCTTCACCACCCCTTTGGGGCTCTTTGAGTTCCTGGTCCTGTCTTTTGACCTCAAGGGAGCTTTGGCCACCTACCAGCGCTGGGTGGATCAGTTACTGAGGGGGATGGAGAACTTGGCCCTAGTATACACTGATGATATTTGTGTCTCTAGCCAGACCTGGGAGGAACACGTGTCCCAGGTGAAGAGGGTGCTGGGCTGCCTCAAGGAGGCAGGACTGACGGTAAAAGCTGGAAAGTGCAAGGTGGGGAGGGCAGAGGTGTCGTACCTGGGCCACAAGGTTTGGAGTGGCTGCCCAAGCCTGGAGCTGGCCAAGGTGGAGACGATCAGAGGTTGGCCTGTTCCCCAGACCAAGAAACAGGTCCAGGCCTTTGTTGGGATGGCGGGGTACTACCGGAGGTTTGTACCCCACTTTGGCTTGCTAGCTGCCCCCAGCACTGAGCTATGTAAGAAGGGTAAATCAGATGAGGTGGTCTGGACTGAGCAGTGCGAGAGGCCTCTCTGGGCACTGAAGGAGGCTCCAATCCAGGGCCCAGTAAATTTGGTAAAGCCAGACTTTGCCAAGTCCTTTGCAGCATTCACCGATGCCTCAGATGCAGGGCTGAGCGCAGTTCTGATGCAAGCTGTTTGTAAGTGGGGAGACACCCCATCAGGTACCTGAGCAAGAAGCTGCAGTCCTGGGAGCAGAACTATGTGGCCATCGAGAAGAAATGCCTGGCCATGGGGCAGGCCCTTGAAAAGCTGCAGCCGTATCTATTGTGTGGCGCTGTGCTGTGTACACTGACCCCTCTCCCCCGATGTGGCTGCATCCAATGAAAGGGGCTGATGCCGAGCTGCTGGTGACAGAGACACCTGGTCAGAGGATGGCCAAGGTCAGGAAGGGGGCTCTTAACCAAGAGAGCCCGAATCGCAGCCCTCCAGACTGGAGCGCTGGGAGAACACCCGATCTCAGTTTGAACCCCAGGGGTTTTGGGGTGACAAAAGGGCCCGGGCCACATAAACCTTTCCACATGTGGCCTGCGAGGGCCATCAAGCACACCTAACCTAAGGGAGGGCGTGAAACTGGAAGGGCCTGGTCTCACTCCCACCAAGGAATGGGAAAGATGCTGGGGCATCCATGGGAATGTTGGTGGGTTCAAACTTCCCCAGGTCACCGGCTAAAGTGACCCCACTCAGTTCAGTCTCGAAGGGGGGAGAGATGTGACGAAGTGGAGATGTTCTTAATGTTTTCTCTGAATACTGTGTGGGTACCTCAGTTTCCCCTATACATTTCTTAAGTATCTAGATGATGGGATAATGGTGTGTGCTTGTTGCAGAACCCTAGAGGGCCAGTGTGATGCTGTATGCACAGAGAATGGCTGACACGCTGTCTCCTGGCAATGGATGGCCTGGGCCCCTCCCCTGCAAAGGTGCCAACCGAAGGTGTTGGAGAACAAAGAGATCAGGTGGCCTCCTGGCCTGGGAAAGAGACAAAGGCCAGAGGAGGGGCTGGAGAGGGTTTCAGTTTAGAGCTGGCTGGGGAAACGGAGGAAGGCCCAGAACTGGGGTCTGGGTTCCCTACCCGCCAAGATGGACGTGACTGAGGGTCCTGTTTTCCGTACTTACAAGCTCTGTTTTGGACTGTGTTCCTGTCATCTAATAAACCTTCTTGTTTTACTGGCTGGCTGAGAGTCACAGTGAATCGCAGGAAGTGGGGGGTGGAGGGCCCTGACTCCCCCACACTCTGCGATGATTAGGGTTGGAAGAGACCTGAGGAGGTCATCTAGTCCAACCCCCTGCTCAAAGCAGGACCAGCACCAACTAAATCATCCCACCCAGGCCTTTGTCAAGCCGGGCCTTAAAAACCTCTAAGGATGGAGATTCCACCACCTCCCTAGGTAACCCATTCCAGTGCTTCACCACCCTCCGAGTGAAATAGTGTTTCTTAATATCCAACCTAGACCTCCCCCACTGCAACTTGTTCTGTCATCTGCCACCACTGAGAACAGCCTAATTCCATCCTTTTTGGAACCCCCCCTTCAGGTAGCTGAAGGCTGCTATCAAATCCCCCCTTACTCTTCTCTTCTGCAAACTAAATAACCCCAGTTCCCTCAGCCTCTCCTCATAAGTCATGTGCTCCAGCCCCCTTTAATCATCAAGTGATCCATCCCCTGTCGCCCATTCCCAGCTTCTGGCAAACAGGTTAAGGACACCATCCCTGCCCATCCTGGCTTATAGCCATTGATGGACCTATCGTCCAGGAACTTATCTAGTTCTTTTTGGAACCCTGTTATAGTCTTGGCCTTCATAACATCCTCTGGCAAGGAGTTCCACAGGCTGACTGTGTGTTGTGTGAAGAAATACTTCCTTTTGTTTGTGTTAAACCTGCTGCCTATTAATTTCATTTGGTGACCCCTAGTTCTTGTGTTATGAGGAGTAAATAACACTTCCTTATTTACTTTCTCCCTACCAGTCATGGTTTTATAGACCTCTATCATATCCCCCCCCTTAGTCGTCTCTTTTCCTAGCTGAAAAGTCCCAGCCCTTTTAATCTCTTTTCATATGGAAGCTGTTCTATAGTTGAGTAGTTTTGTATCATCAGCAAATTTTGCCACCTCACTGTTTACCCTTTTTTCAGATCATTTATGAATACACTGAATAGGACTAGTCCCAGTACAGAACCTGCGGGACACCACTATTTACCTCTCTCCATTCTGAAAACTGACCATGTATTTGTTTCCTATCTTTTAACCAGTTACCAATCCAAGAGAGGACCTTCCCACTTATCCCATGACAGCTTACTTTGCTTAAGAGCCTTTGGTGAGGGACCTTTCTGAAAATCTAAGTACACTATATCCACTGGATCCTCCTTTCCCACATGATTGTTGACCCTCTCAAAGAATTCTAGTAGATTGGTGAGGCATGATTTCCCTTTACAAAAACCATGTTGACTTTTCCCCAACAAATTATGTTCATCTATGTGTCTGACAATTTTGTTCTTTACTATAGGTTCAACCAGTTTGCCTGGTACTGAAGTCTAGGCTCACTGGCCTGTAATTGCCAGGATCGAGGCGATCCTGGATGGAACCTTTTTAAAAAAATGGTGTAACATTAGCTACTCTACAGTCATCTGGTACCGGAGCTGATTTAAGCGATAGGTTACATACCACAGTTAGTAGTTCTGCAATTTCATATCCGAGTTCCTTCAGAACTCTTGGGTGAATCCCATCTGGGCCTGATGACTTACTACTGTTTAATTTATGAAAGGATATGAATGTATAAGCACTTTGATGGCACCTCTCCTGAGGGGATTGAAGGGTCCCAGCATGTATAGGGCCGGGGTTGCGCTGAACCGGAAGATTGCTTTTCCTTTGTTTAGGACGATGAATGTCTGAAAAACAAAGAGAGAAGGAAGATTCATTATTCCCTCCTTACAACACACACACAAGCCAAACAAACAAAAACATAAGGCTACCCCAAGCAGAGCTTTTATGTCCAAAATCAAGTCAGCAGCTCCATGAATCTCACTATGGACTATGCTATTGCTAATACATTTCACTGGATGGTGCTCAGATCCTAGGTGATGGGCAGAAGGATAAAACCTTAAGCTAGAGTGCTAGATGTTGGTGGATATCTGAATGATCAGTGTATAACTTTAGCTTCAACTGATTATTAGCATGGCTGCTAATGGTGTCATCTATAGGTCATGTAAAAATCAAGTTTCCACAATAGCTTCATGTTTTCAGATGTTCATAATTTTTGAGATCTCCGGAGATGAAATTTTCCATACTTGGTCTCTTTTCAAATGAGAATATTGGCTCGTGCTAATGATAATCAATGGTAATGACTGTTGCTTAATCAGGGCTATATTAGAATAATTTAGCTGATATTGAGTAGTTCAAATGTCAAACTGCTTCTACCGTGAAAAATGTCTTTATATAAAAAGTATTGAGGGGGTTTCTACATCTATTATGTCTCAATGACACCAGTTCAAATGTGCTGTTTAACACATTAAAAGTTGTTGTTTTTTCTAGCTGCCAGCCTTGCAAACTCAACCTGGGATCTGAGAGTCAAGCTGGGAAACTTCATGGGCCACTCTGGCTTTAGACAAACTAAGCAGTTGCCCAGGGTGGCAGATTTCTGGAAGAAATGATTTTTTGAGCGGCATTGTGAGCGGCATTTGAGCAGCGTGCTCCCGATCACAACACTGTCTCAGATTTGGCCCAGATGCCCCTCTGTAATGGCAGCAGGGAAGGTTTAGGGGCCAAGGGCAGCACCTGTCCCCCCCGCCTTCTTCAGGTTCTCAAAAATGGTGGGGGGGGCAGTGGCCTTAGGTACCCCCTATCTCCATTGCCTATGAAGAGGGGGGCGGCACACTGAAGTTTTGCCTAGGGTGGCACTTTGTCTTGAGTGATCTCTGGGGTTCTTTCCATCTTTCTTGTGCGCATCAGATTCCATTGTCAGTGACATCTGTACACCTTGTTAGCCTCCTGGGCATCTATTTCCCATGAAGGACAATATAATAGCACGTCAGTTTTCCTACAACCTCAGATGCAGATGCATAGCGCCTTACTGTGCTGGAGGCTACTCAGTGTGTGCCAGGCAAGGAAAGCCCATGCAAATCATTCACAGAGCTGGTCAAATATCGGAAGAAAACTAGTCATAGATTTTTAAGGCCAGACGGGACCATTATGACCCTCTAGTCTGACCTCCTGCTGGACACAGGCCAGAGAACCCCACCCAGTAATTATTTCAGCAAGCCAATAACTTCTGTCTGAGCTATTCATGGAAGTCTGGCATGTAAACAGGGAAGTTTATGGAAGATGACACTAGCCGTGGTAGAATCTGGAGCGGCGGCAGCTGACTAAGGGGTACAGTCATAGCCTCAGGAGCCTGCTCCAGGTCTCAGATCTTCACTATTAATTTTTGGTGGAGCAGGGCATTGTGTGGAGGTGAAGGGCAGGAGCCGGTTACTGGGAGAGCTGTTAAGATCCTGCTGGGCTTTAGGAGCAGAGGTGGATTAAGGTCTCCTGGGGCCCTGGGCCAGAGCAAGTGGGCACGCCCTGGCACCGGAACCGTCGCCCTGCCCCACCGCTTCCGCCTGTGGTCCCACCCCCATTCCTCCCCTTCCACCGGTGACCCCACCCACAGCCCCACTCCTTTCTGCCCCTTCCCCCATGGCCCTGGCCCTGTTCCACCCATGGCCCCATCCCATTCTGCCCCTTCCCCCATAGCCCTGCCCCCACTCTACTCCCTTCCCTCGTGGCCCCACCCCCATTTCGCCCAGAGTTGCTCCTCATTCTGCTCCCCTCGCAGCCCCGCCCTCCATTGACAACTTTCTGCCCCCTGCACTGCGGTCCCAAGACTGGAGAAGCTCTGTCCCCCCGCCAGGGCCTGGGGCCGCAGCCAGGGTCTGGGTGCTGGGGATTCCCCTGCCCACCTCGTGGCTTCTACCAGGGCTCCGGGCTTCCACCGCCCCATGGCAGATTTCCAATGGTGCGCCCATTTTCACGGGGCCCCTGGGCACGGGCCCCATGGACCCATTGGATAATCCACCACTGGATGGGAGGGCCTGTGATGCTGGCAGGCCAGGTGCCAGCTCTTGCCAAAGCTTTAGGCCTCAGCTGAGCACTGACAAAGTCATTGCTGGAGACCAGTCTGTTTCCCCTGTGGGTCAGGGCTTGTCTGCACGGGCACTTTACAGCGCTGCAAGTTTCTCACTCAGGGGTGTGGAAAGACACCCCCTGAGCGCAGCAAGTTTCAGCGCTGTAAAGTACCAGTGTAGACAGTTCCCCAGCGCTGAGAGCCGCACTCCCAGCACTGGTAGCTACGCCCCCCCATGGAGGTGGTCACTCTGCTGCGACTACACAAGCCGCGGTAGCGCTTTAACATTGCCAGTGTAGACTAGCCCTTAGTGTGGTGGAAATGGGTACTGTTGGATTTATAGCCATGTGTTTAGTGTTTAGACTTTCTGAAATGCTTGTAAGCTGCTGCATGTGGTAGTCTCCTATACTTTCTTTATCACATGCGATACAGTAATATTTAAGTTTTTGCTTTGCCACTGTAAAAAATGTTTGCTCTGAAACTGTGAACCCTGCACGAGGGATCACCTTCTGCCCATCAAGAAGGCTGATCAAAACTAAATGGGCCATTATGGGACATCACAATACAAAGACTTTCTTAATTGCCCCCTTACATCCAAGAAGAGGCTATGTAAAAAAGGGCTCAACTCATCAGCTTGAATTCTGGAAGAAGGGAAATAAAAATAGCTGACCAAGAAAATTTTTAATCTCTTTTGCTTCTTGGAGTCTCACAGGGCTGGAGCTACAAACCAGAAGCAGAGATCTCCAGGCTCAAACTGGGTTAGCCCTAAAAGACATTCAGTGCTGACAGATTACTGCAGCTCTGTCATAGAATCATAGAATATCAGGGTTGGAAGGGACCTCAGGAGGTCATCTAGTCCAACTTCCTGCTCAAAGCAGGACCGATCGCCAATTAAATCATCCCAGCCAGGGCTTTGTCAAGCCTGACCTTAAAAACTTCTAGGGAAGGAGATTCCAGCACCTCCCTAGGTAACACATTCCAGTGTTTCACCATCCTCCTAGTGAAAAAGTTTTTCCTAATATCCAACCTAAATCTCCCCCACTGCAACTTGAGACCATTACTCCTTGTTCTGTCATCTGCTACCACTGAGAACAGTCTAGAGCCATCCTCTTTGAAACCCCCTTTCGGGTAGTTGAAAGCAGCTATCAAATCCCCCCTCATTCTTCTCTTCTGAAGACTAAACATCCCCAGTTCCCTCAGCCTCTCCTCATAAGTCATGTGTTCCAGTCCCCTAATCATTTTTGTTGCCCTCCGCTGGACTCTTTCCAATTTTTCCACATCCTTCTTGTAGTGTGGGGCCCAAAACTGGACACAGTACTCCAGATGAGGCCTCACCTTTTGGGACCACAGACTGTAACTTATCAGCGTACATACGTTTGCTTGCTTTAACCATGTTATAACTCTCTCCTTTCTTTTCTTCGTTAGTAAGTCCTTAGACAGATTACGATAGGATTGGCTAAAAGCATTGTCATTGGTATGAGATGGGAGGTATAAATTGACCTGGGGTAAGTGACTGAATATTTTGTGAGCTTTGATGTATACCAGACAACCATAGGTGCCAACTCCTTGGGTGCTCCGGGGCTGGAGCACCCACAGGGAAAAATTGGTGGGTACTCTGCACCCGCTGGCAGCTCCCCACCCCGCCCCCCTGCCCCAGCTCACCACCGCTCTGCCTCGGCCTCCTCCCCTGAGTGTGCCACGTCCCTGCTTCTCCCCCGAGCTCCCAGTGCTTGCCGCACTGCAGCAAATGCTGGGAGGGAGGGGGGAGGAGGGGGAACGCAGCGCGTTCCAGGAAGAGGGGGTGCCGGGGCGGGGATTTGTGGAAGGAGTCCAATGGGGAAGGGAGGGGGCAGAGTTGGGGCAGGGCCTTTGGAGAAGGGGTTGGAATGGGGGGCGGGGCAGGGATGGAGTCAGGGTGGGGGCGAGGCAGGGGCGAGGCCGGAGGCACCAGGAAAAGTTGGCACTTATGCACCCAACTATCACTAAGCCCAACTTGCCTTAGTGGCAAGATAGACTGGATCGCCCAAGGGGGCAGGTAAGACTGTAATAGTACTTTAGGAGGTCACACTTGTTACTGGGTTGGTGAAATCTAATTGTAGAACACACAACTGGTTTGGGGTGTCTGCCCTGCTTCTTGACAGGTTGGCACTCACAGTCGTGAGCCACTCCCAACAGCATGACAGGGTCATAGCATGGAGGGGCTGAGTGGGCCATTAAGAAGGTTGGGAGAAAATCATAAAAAATGGAAAGGGCAAAAATACCGTGTGGTCAGTTGTCTTACCACCCATATCTTTTGTCTGTGTGGTGCGATATTGTTATACTTGTGAGCTCCCTGGGAACAGGGGCCCTGCAATACTATAGATTCTGTAAAGTGCCTAGCACATGGAGAGCACTAAATTAAAACTAGGGCTGGTCAGACATTTTCCATCCAAACCACTTCTCGATGAAAAATTGGATCTTCAACAAAATGATTTTTTTTCATAAAAAGTGTCCACTTCAGTGGAAAATTTTGACTTTTTTCTAAAAAACCAAACATACAGAAACCTAAAAGTTAATGTCCGAAATGTCACCACAATGCTTCATGGGAGTTGTAGTCAGCTGCTTCAGACCCCCATTCTGCCCTATAAGCCAGGCTCCCTAGTCGGACTTCATCTCCCATGATGCACTGCACCCATTGGACTCCCATGATACACTGCAGTTGCTCAGAAAGATGGAGTCAGTTGCTGACAAAAATTACATATAAGAACAATTTTGCCTTATTTTCAGGAGATAGTGTAAATATTGCACAATTCACTGTTAGCTGCTATTTCCTGTGACAGTTTAGAGGATCCATTTGGAGATGCAGCTAAAATTGTGGCTGCTTCTTCAAAGCAGATCTAAATTCCTTTGCTGTGGAGATCCAGTGGGACATTTCAGGAGGTCTCCCATAAACCTTTCCAGGGTTTCCTGATTTTATCCTGGGTCAGACACATAACAAATCAGCCTCACTCCTGCTGTTTCTTCCCTTCTGGTCGTAAAACCAAGAAATGCAAAGAAACAAGCCACACCACATGCCACACAAATCAGCTGAGGGAACATACTATAACAAGATGCCATGGCTTAAGAAATGGCTCAGAGAACATGGCCTGGAGGTACTGGAGAACATGCCACAGAACATATAGAATGTACCATGCCATGCCAAACTAAGGGAATTCTCCTCTCTCTAGAAATAATTAAAAACTCTTTGGACTCTTCAGAAGATATTCTGAACGCAAGGGACCATGTCCAGAAAATCCAGTTCACTAAGCGTCACTAAGAACACCCACGAGCAAACAGCAGAACTATCCTACAGCTCTATGAGAAACTCAGAAACTACACCTGCCCTATGAATTCGATTGCATGTGGAACAGGCCTTTATGCAAGATGTAGTATTGAGCAAGTGATGGACAAATGGGCAGTTTTCTTTAGGTGGGAAAAATCCGATGATATTCACCATGACTTTATCGTGACTCTCACAATACTTTATGTTTTACTTCAAGCCCCAGGTGCTGCAGACAGTCATGGGAGAATCTAGCCCCCATGGCTGCAGAGAAAAGCTTGAAAATGTGACACAAGTGCACCCCAAAATCCGCAAAAAACAGAAGGCAAAGAAAAAGACCCCAGATTTATTATACTTTTTAAAATCTCGTGATTTTTTCAGCCCTGACTCACATTTTTTGAAAGTCTAGCAACTTAGGACTTCAAATATTTTCAGGCTGTCTAGGGGCCTGCTTGGACTTTGGCATAAGTTAGAGCCTCAGAACATCTCTATCTCAAGTTCTGGCTAAAATGCCTGAGAAAAACTGGGAGTGCAGCACACAGCACACACCCCATGCCAGGAGTGGGACTTGGGAGGGAGTCGGGGGAACTGTTTTTGGGTTTTGTTGCATTCTGCAGTGTTCTGCAAAAGAGTCTTGATAATATAAATAGCAACAGCTCTGCCCTGTATCCCAGAATACTCTGCAGCCAAACAAAGGAGAAAATTGATAACACTGTTTATTTCTAGCTGTGCCCACAATGTGCTAAGTGCTTTCTAATTTGAAAAGAAGGTAGATCCCTGCCCCAGAGTTCGCCATCTAAAGACAAACAGACACAATCAAGGGAAGGAGGACAATGTTAAGATATGGCCAAGACAAGGTCATGAGAAGCATTAGCTAGAGTGTTTCGGTAGCATGAAGTGTGTGGGAACCATTTTCGGGGAGAGACGCTCAAGTTAGTTGGCATGTTTATTGAGTTGAGAGTTGAAGAGAATTACAGAGATGGGGCAGTCGTTGAAGAGTTCAAGCTGACAGCAGAGCAGAGACTCTTTGAGAATAGGCAATCTGGAGAATGCTTGTGTAAGCAGTGTCAGGATGAGCTCCACCCTGACAGCTGGTGGTGAGGTGTGGCAAGTTGTGGAAAAGAACTTCAGGGGCCGATCTCATTTGCATAGGCACACCCACCCCGCCTAGAATGAGACCATAGCTGCCCAAATGGTCACTTTGGCTGCTGTGGGATCCCCAGTGTCTCTGTTATTGGGGCAGGAAGAATAAATTGTTATTACCCTGATTACGGGAACTGTGCTTGGAACTGTACTTGGCCTTTTGTTATGATGGAGGGACTCACCATCAACTAAGTAGCACTCGCTAGGCAAGGGACATGGGTTCCAAAACTGTGTGAATGGAGAGAGGCTGGGGACAAGTATTAATACTTGGTGGTATGGGCCCCTTGGTGAGGGCCTTACATGCTAATTGCACTTCCTCCTCGCTCCACTGTGGAATATCAGAGCTAATTTTGATTTCATTAGGAGTCTAGTAATATGCTGCTGAGCTCACTTTGGGCTAATGGTGTATCAGCACTGAGGCTCCCCTGCTACAAGCTGAATTCAGCAAACTCACTAAAAGCTGAAATCACTGAGCGTTGTGTTAAGTAGCGGGGGAGCCTGAAGATCTATTGTGGAGCCGTTTGCGGGACGGCTGGAGCGCCTTGTGGACAGGCTGGTGGAGCAGTTCATGGGACGGCGGGAGCTGCTGGTGGGCCGCGGAGCTGAGTGAAGGAGTTCATGGGGCGGCTGGCGGAGTGGAGCGGAGCGAAGGCCTAGGGAGCTGTGGGGCGGTCAGCTTCAGATCATGTCAGGTGCCTCTTACCTCCGCCCCCATCTCCACCCAGGTTGGGAGGTAAAGCTCTGTAGATAAACCTTTGAACTCTGGGGCTGCCCTGACCAGGGACAGAGACTTTTGGGTCATTGGACTTTTGGGACTTTGGGTGATTTGGGGTTGCTGGACTCAAGAACAAAAGGGAAAGGGTATGCCCCAATTTGCTTGGGGTGAGTTTTTTGCTCATGGGTTGTGTTATGAATC
The DNA here is from genome assembly GCF_965140295.1 of Lepidochelys olivacea. Taxonomy (NCBI): domain Eukaryota; kingdom Metazoa; phylum Chordata; order Testudines; family Cheloniidae; genus Lepidochelys; species Lepidochelys olivacea. The sequence goes on along the minus strand of NC_140437.1, from coordinate 3,389,029 downwards.
CTGTTGGTGGTGTTTCCCCAACATAATGCCACATTGTTTCTCTCTGTTATTAAAAGGCTTTTTGCTACACTCAGAGTAGGTGCTTGCGAGAGGGAAAGTATTGCCTCTGGGAGGCGCCCAGCGGGGGTGGTATATATTTGTCCCAGGTCACTTGGTGGGGTCTTGAGCCAGTTTGCATTGTGTTATTGGAATGGATCCCCTAGATATTGATAGATCCCCGGCCCTTGTTGCTGCCAACTCTGATGGGCAGAAGGGTTACACTTGTATTGCAAAGGAAAGGAGCCGGAGGTCAGCATAAAGGGTCTGGAACCAGCAGAAATGGGAGAGGAGGAGTCCAATGGAATGATTGGAGGTGTGAGATGTGTAATAATGAAAAAACACCCTGATCATGCACAGCTGACAAGGCTGTGTCAGTCAGGGGGGTGCCATGTTTCTGTGAGTGCCGGGACATGGGGAAGGAGTTGAAAGTACTGTTAGGGTGGTGGTTCTTTTCAAGAAAGCATGGGCAGAGCAGGGGCAGCAGGAAAAGCAGAATGGTCCTGACTCATGATCATTGAAAGTCTTCACCTAATAATACTGGAGAAACGAGGAGCTACGCAGCCTGCACCTTCTCCATGGTGGGATGGGACATTGGGGGGGGGGGGGGGCAGAAGTTCCATTCTAGAGGTGCCATATGATAATCTAGAGTCAATGAAAAGCATTATGTGCTGGCACAGATGGATGTTTATAGTTAAATTATCTCGTTCAGTGACCCCGTCACTGTTAATGGCGTTACACGGATGAATGGTTGCGTGAGGGAGAGGTGAAGCCTTGGAGAGGCAGCCAGACCTACAAGGGCTCATCCAAACCTAGAGCAAGTTGAAAAAATGTTGATGTAACAGTTTTCCACTGAAAAATGCAGTTTTGTCAAAATTCTAATGTGTTGCGGAAATGTGCTGGTTTTAACAAAAAAATTTGATGTGAAAAAGTCAATATTTTGTTTCAAAGGTGTCCTATTTATTTATTTCATTTGGATGATTTATACAATAGTAAAATAATAATTGTAATATTATATTTATATATATCTAATGTTTTGTCTATATTTAAATAAATCAAAATGAAATGAAAAGTTTCAGCACCATTGAAATGGAATGTTTTGGTGGTCCCAAATGAAATTGTTTTTGCAATTTTTGGTTCATGGAAAACTTTGAAGTTTTGGCTTTTTGTTCTGATCCAGAACAACATTTTTGGTAAATGTCTTGATTTCCCACAGAAGGAAATTCTGGTTTGTGACCAGCTCTTTCCAAAGCCTTGTCATTACTCAGACTCTTACCCCCTACATGGCATCAGCTCGTGCCCCCGCTCACGTTTTTGAGGCATCCCCAACCCAATGGGCAGCTTCAAAACCAATGTGGATGAGCTCAGTGGTGAGATGCTTGTAGCAGGCTCAGAACATGTGGTGGGGAGCTCCCAGGTGCTAGATTTCCAAAACCAGGCACTGATTTAGTGAGAGCCCCTGAAGATTATGTGAAGTGACCCAGAGCAAATCCCTATCAACTTTGCCTGCTCCAGAAGGTGGAAATGTGGCAGAAAAGGCACAAATCAGATTCTGCCATTTAGAGATGGGGCCACGGTGCAAACTTTGGATTTGGACCCGGGTTTGGATTCTGGATGTCCCAAAGCTCAGCGGTTTTGGGAGCTGGGATTTTGGGTTAATCCACAGCAAAGACCCATTGGCAGGATTTGGCTCCATTCTGGGTTTGGGAGAGAGCTGGGCAAATAATGAATTTTTTGGGTTTTTGGCAATTCAGAAAAGTAATTTTTTAAGAAGTTTCATTTCAGGCCAAACCAAAAACAAATTTTTAAAAATTTTGGGCTGATTGAAAAGTCAGACCAAGGTGCAAGTGGGGTTAAAACTAAATGTTTCATTTAAACCCAGCTTGACATTTTATGCTTTGATTTTGAGTATTTGACCAAAAGGCAGGCAAAATCCCCGAAATGGGAGGTGGAGGGGTGGCAGCTCCATGGGCAGAGCACTTAGCTGGGATGGGCAAAACCCCGGTTCAATTGTCCCAATGCCAAGACAGGATTTGAATCTGGGTCTCTCTCCTGTTAAAGCTGTTCCATTTTTTACAAATAAACAGTTACTGGGGTTTGGCAGCCCCTGGCCTGAGCAGTCTGGGTAGGACCCATCTCTCTGAGAAGGTGGTGGCTGTCCCTCAGCCCTTTCTCAGCAGGGCCTGGCTCCTACCTCCCTACCTTTTTATCGTTGTAGAAGGGGTCTAGGTCTTCCAAGGGCACCCCGATAAGTTCAGGAGGCAGATCCCCATAAATGCGCGGGAGGGGTTTCCCAGCTTCCAAATCGCTGCTGGCCTTCAGCTCTTCCTCCTCAAGCACTTCCACATGCTGCCGTTTGATCTTGAGCTGTTCCGCTTCAGCAATCCGCTGCTCTATGGCCGCGAGGGACTCGCGCGTGAACGGGCGGAGATTATCAGGACCGGGTACATGTGGCGGGATTGCCATCTTCTCATCCTGCTTTCAGAAACCCTCTGCCTGGGCTGTTGGGAAGGGGAAAACCTGAAACGACAGAAAGGAACAGGTCTGTTTCATGCCACATCAATTTCACATGCAGCTGAGTTTCCTCCATCTGGGATGTGATCCACAATGTGACGTTCTTGTTTCCTCGAGGCGAGCGAGTGACCCTAATTCGAATCCCACAAGACGGCGTAACTGACAGCAGAATACAGCTGCTAGTTCGGCACTATCATAGAGCTATGGTCAGTAACAGGATGTACCGTGCACTCTTGTGTCCGCGTCAGTGGCTAGTGTATGTTCTGTGTCCCGCTCTGAGTCTGCCACCGCTCCGATTAGTGAGCGTGGCTTTTTTGATCCACCTGTAGCACCTCACGCTTTTAGTTCTGGAGACCCCCAGTTTGATCCCTGGTCTGTCGGCCTAGCCGGCAACCATCACACGTGCATTTCCTCACAGTGCTCTAGGAGGTGATCTGCTCCCTGGCATCAGCTGGGACATTTATAAATAAATCCTTAAAACTGAGATCGATATGTTAAATAAACCACACCCAACATCTGTCCCTGCCTCGTCCCCTCCCCTCACTCGATACACTGCCAGCTGCCATGACCCTTGGACTTAGCTTTCAGTCCTTGAGGCACAATTCAGATCCAATTTGTTGTTGTTTATATTAGGGAACTGGACCCCAATCAAGGATCAGCACCCCATGATACCGGGCGCACCACAGACACTTAACAAAGACAGACCCTGCTTCAGGCTGGATCTTGCAGGCACATGGGTGGAAACACACAGATTCATAGATCCCAAGGCCGGAAAGGAGCACTGTGATCATCTTGTCTGACCTCCTTGTCTGACACAGGCCTCAGAACTTTGCCAGAATAATTCCCAGAGCAGGTCTTTCAGAAAAACATCTAGTCTTGACTTTAAAATTGGCAGTGATGGCAAATCCACCACAACCTTTGGGAAATTGTTCCAATGGTTAATTACCCTCCCTCTTAAACATTTACACCTTATTTCCAGTCTGAATCTTTCTAGCTTCAACTTCCAGCCATTGGATTGTGTTAGACCTTCCTCTGCTACATTGAAGAGTCCCTTATTAAATATTTGTTCCCCATGTAGATATTTACAAACTGTAATCAAGTCATCCGGTAGCCTGCTCTTTGTTAAGCTAAATAGATTGAGTTCTCTTGGGTAAATAAAAGACCTGTGGCATGGTCTGCGGCTGGCCCGAGTCAGTTGGCTCGGGTTGTGGGGCTAAAAATTGCAGTGTAAGAATGCAGGCTCGGGCTGTAGCCCTGGCACTGGGTCCCTCCTCCCTTGCTGGGTCTCAAAGTTCAGGCTCTGGTCCAAGCCCAAACATCTACACCACAATTAAACAGCCCCATAGCCTGAGCCCTGTGAGTCCAAGTCAGCTCACCCAGGCCAGCTGTGGGTGTTTAATTGCTGTGTAGATGTCCCCCTTGAGTCTGTTACTATAAGGCAGGCTTTCTAATCCTTTAATCATTCTCGTGGCTCTTCTCTGAACCCCTTCCAATTTATCAATTTCCCTCTTGAATGGTGAGTTAACAATGTAATCATGATGATGAGTTAACAATGAAATGAACAGGCTTTGGCATGAGAGCAGAAGTCCCAGCTGGTCAATGAATGCACGTGGTCGGTAAGATCTTGTTTGAGATCATCAAGCTAAAGATCTATGGTGTTTGTTTTATGACACCCTGCCCATCCTGTGCTTTCTGCACACATGGTTAGAAATAAATGAAAACAATTAGCAGCAATATCCCCCCTTATCAAACACTTCCAAATCTCTTCACGGCTGTACGGTCCAGACCCACCCAACTAACCACTTCCGCACTCCCTCTGGGAGGCTGGGATCTGTAACATGTGAATCGAAGGTCAACAGGTTCAGGCTCTGATGACCAATGAGAAAAGATCAGTCAATGGGCCCACATAGAACCTCCTTCCAGCCCCTTCACACTATTACTTTGTGCATATCTGCCACTATCACTGGGCCCCAAATAATTTATTTTGACTGCCTTCCCTTCAGCCATCTGTTGTATATTATTCAATTAAAAAAGCTGAGCAAGTTCTCCTGATGTGACATCTTCTTTACAAGCCCTCAGTGCTACTTCCATTAACCTCTTGGTGTTTGCAGCCCCCTGCCCCACCATCTTTTCCATTATTTTATTAAAAAGAAAAGGAGGACTTGTGGCACCTTAGAGACTAACCAATTTATTTGAGCATAAGTTTTCGTGAGCTACACCTCACATCATCGGATGCATCCGATGAAGTGAGCTGTAGCTCACGAAAGCTTACGCTCAAATAAATCGGTTGGTCTCTAAGGTGCCACAAGTCCTCTTTTCTTTTTGCGAATACACACTAACATGGCTGCTACTCTGTAACCTGTCATTATTTTATAAGTGATAATACTAATGCTGCTTCAGAGTGCTCTGCTCCAAGGACACCAGTATATACAGCCACCTGCTCTGGGGGCTAGGAGACCAGATCCCAGGGATCCTGCAAAAGCCAGGGAATTTCAAAGGTGGCCTTATGGATTCATGTCTTGAAGACTAAAGCACAAGTGTAAACTGGGAATGAGGAAACACCCACTGCTCCGCTTTGACCATGGCAGGCAACTGTAAAATGACCTTCTGCTTAGCAAGAGGGTGTTTACCATCCTGTAGCTTCCCCTGGAGGGAGAAGACAATCTGAGACCACTCCATCCACCTACAGCCTGCAGCCCCCTTGTCCGGTGAAGCAGAGAGAGGCCAGGTTTCAAGGCATATTTTGAAAGGGGAACAGAGTTGTTTACTCCTTCCCCAGTGCTGCCTCTGATATGTTAAATCAGGTCCCTGAATTCTGCCCTGTCCCTGAATTCTGAAATGTGGATAACAATTTTTATTGAAAGTTCAGATTTTGATGGTAAAAAAATGGCAGCTTTTTTGGCAAAAATATTCCTGAACAATTGTTCCCATGTTTTGACCCACTCTAGCACCGACATAGAACAGAGCTTTATTAGCAGTAACCCAGCACCACAGATAATGACTGCTGCCTTGGGGTTCATAGATTTGAAAGTCAGAAAGGGCCATCATATTTATTTAGTCCAGTGATTCTCAAACTTATTTGATTGTGCCCCCCTTCTTTGTGTCTGTAGTTGTTTTTGCGCCCCTCCCAAGTACATACACCGCCCCCAGCTCTGAAGGCAGAATGGAGAGCAGCGGTTGCTGGCCGGGTGCCCAGCTCTGAAGGCAGAATGGAGAGCAGCGGCTGCTGGCCGGGTGCCCAGCTCTGAAGGCAGAATGGAGAGCAGCGGCTGCTGGCCGGGTGCCCAGCTCTGAAGGCAGAATGGAGAGCAGCGGCTGCTGGCCGGGTGCCCAGCTCTGAAGGCAGAATGGAGAGCAGCGGCTGCTGGCCGGGTGCCCAGCTCTGAAGGCAGCGCTGCACCAGCAGCAGCACAGAAGTAAGGGTGGCAAGGTGAAAACTGACATTTCTCAATATCATTTTTCACAGCCAGGAAATCAAAGCAGACTTAGCCCTGGTCTTCACTAGGAGTTGAGGTCAAATTTAGCAGCGTTAAATTGATTTAACCCTGCACCCCTCCACACGACGAAGCCCTTTTTTTCAACTTAAAGGGCTCTTAAAATCAATTTCCTTACTCCACCCCCAACAAGGGGATTAGCACTGAAATCAGCCTTGCCCGGTCAAATCTGGGGTACTGTAGATGCAATTAGACGGTATTGGCCTCCGGGAGCTATCCCACAGTGCTCCATTGTGACCGCTCTGGACAGCACTCTCAACTCAGATGCACTGGCCAGGTAGACAGGAAAAGGCCCGCGAACTTTTGAATTTCAATTTCCTGTGGCGAGCTGCAGGTGAGTGCGGAGCTCATCAGCCCAGGTGACCATGATGGAGTCCCAGAATTGCAAAAAAGCTCCAGCATGGACCAAATGGGAGGTACGGGATCTGATCGCTGTTTGGGGAGAGGAATCCATGCTACCAGAACTCCGTTCCAGTTTTTGAAATGCCAAAACATTTGTCAAAATTTCCCAGGGCATGAAGGACAGAGGCCATAACAGGGACCCGAAGCAGTGCCGCATGAAACTTAAGGAGCTGAGGCAAGCCTACCAGAAAACCAGAGAGGCAAACGGCTGCTCCAGGTCAGAGCCCAAAACATGCCGCTTCTATGATGAGCTGCATGCCATTTTAGGGGGTTCAGCCACCACTACCCCAACCGTGTTGTTTGACTCCTTCAATGGAGATGGAGGCAACACGGAAGCAGGTTTTGGGGATGAGGAAGATGATGATGATGAGGTTGTAGATCGCTCACAGCAAGGAAGCGGAGAAACCAGTTTTCCCGACAGCCAGGAACTGTTTCTCATGCTGGACCTGGAGCCAGTACCCCCCCGTACCCACCCAAGGCTGCCTCCTGGACCTGCCAGGCGGAGAAGGGACCTCTGGTGAGTGTACCTTTTTAAATAGTATACATAGTTTAAAAGCAAGCGTGTTTAATGATTAATTTGCCCTGGCATTCGCAGCCAGTACAGCTCCTGGAAAAGTCTGTTAACGTGTCTGGGGATGGAGCGGAAATCCTCCAGGGACATCTTCATAAAGCTCTCCTGGATGTACTTGCAAAAGGTTTCTGGGGAGGGCAGCCTTATTCCGTCCACCATGGTAGGACACTTTACCATGCCAGGCCAGTAGCACATAGTCAGGAATCATTGCAGAACAAAGCATTGCAGTGTATGTTTGCTGGCGTTCAAACAACATACATTCTTTATCTCTCTGTGTTATCCTCAGGAAAGTGATATCATTCATGGTCACCTGGTTGAAATAGGGTGCTTTTCTTAAGGGGGCATTCAGAGGCGGCCATTCCTGCTGGGCTCTTTGCCTGTGGCTGAACAGAAATGTTCCCCGCTGTTAGCCACGGGGAGGGGGGAGGGGTTAGCCACATGGTGAGGGGAGGCAGAATGTGACCTTGTAACGAAAGCAGAGTGCTATGTATGTAATGTTAACAGCAAGGTTTACCGTGAAAGAGTGTACCCATTGTTCTATAAAATGTGTCTTTTTAAATACCGCTGTCCCTTTTTTTTCCTCCACCAGCTCCATGTGTTTCAAGGATCACAGGATCTTCTCCTTCTCAGAGGCTAGCAAAGATTAGAAGGCAAAAAATATGCACTCGCGATGAAATGTTCTCTGAGCTCATGCTATCCTCCCACACTGACAGAGCACTGATGAATGCGTGGAGGCAGACAATGTCAGAGCGCAGGCAAGCTCAAAATGACCAGGAGGAGAGGTGACGGGATGAAAAGAGTAAGTGGCAGGCTGAAGAGAGGTCTGAAGCTGAAAGGTGGCAGCAGCTTGATGAGAGGAGGCAGGATTCAATGCTGAGGCTGCTGGAGGATCAAACTAATATGCTCCAGTGTATGGTTGAGCTGCAGGAAAGGCAGAAGGAGCACAGACCGCCACTACAGCCCCTGTGTAACCAACTGCCCTCCTCCCCAAGTTCCATAGCCTCCTCACCCAGATGCCCAAGAACGTGGAGTGGGGGCCTCTGGCCACCCAGCCACTCCACTCCAGAGGATTGCCCAAGCAACAGAAGCCTGGCATTCAATAAGTTTTAAAGTTTTAAAGTTTTAAAGTGCTGTGTGGCCTTGTCCTTCCCAGGCTACCTTGGCACTTATCCCCCTATTTGTGTGATGAATTAATAAAGAATGCATGAATATGAAGCAACAATGACTTTATTGCCTCTGCAAGCAGTGATCGAAGGGAGGAGGGGAGGGTGGTTAGCTTACAGGGAAGTAGAGTGAACAAAGGGGGAGGGGGTGGTTTCATCAAGGAAAAACAAACAGAACTTTCACACCGTAGCCTGGCCAGTCATGAAACTGGTTTTTAAAGCTTCTCTGTTGCAGTGGGGGAGGTTTAGATTGGATATTAGGAAAAACTTTTTCACTAAGAGGGTGGTGAAACACTGAAATGCGTTACCTAGGGAGGTGGTAGAATCTCCTTCCTTAGAGGTTTTTAAGGTCAGGCTTGACAAAGCCCTGGCTGGGATGATTTAACTGGGAATTGGTCCTGCTTCGAGCAGGGGGTTGGACTAGATGACCTTTTGGGGTCCCTTCCAACCCTGATATTCTATGATTCTATGATTCTGATGTGCACCGCACCCTCCTGTGCTCTTCTAACCATCCTGGTGTCTGGATGCACATAACCAGTGGCCAGGCGATTTGCCTCAACCTCCCACCGCACCTTAAATGTCTCCCCCTTACTCTCACAGATATTGTGGAGTGCACAGCAAGCAGTAATAACGGTGGGAATATTGGTTTCGCTGAGGTCTAACCGAGTCAGTAAATTGCACCAGCGCGCTTTTAAACGTCCAAATGCACATTCTACCACCATTCTGCACTTGCTCAGCCTGTAGTTGAACAGCTCCTGACTACTGTCCAGGCTGCCTGTGTCTGGCTTCATGAGCCATGGCATTAAGGGGTAGGCTGGGTCCCCAAGGATAACTATAGGCATTTCAACATCCCCAACGGTTATTTTCTGGTCTGGGAATAAAGTCCCTTCCTGCAGCTTTTGAAACAGACCTGAAGATGCGAGCGTCATGTACCTTTCCCGGCCATCCCACGTTGATGTTGGTGAAACGTCCCTTGTGATCCACCAGTGCTTGCAGCACTATTGAAAACTTGTGGTTTATGTACTCGCCGGCTTGGTGCTCCGGTGCCAAGATAGGGATATGGGTTCTGTCTATAGCCCCACCACAGTTAGGGAATCCCATTGCAGCAAAGCCATCCACTGTGACCTGCACATTTCCCAGGTCACTACCCTTGATATCAGCAGATCTTTGATTGTGTTGGCTACTTGCATCCCACAGTAGATTTGCCCACTCCAAATTGATTCCCGACTGACCGGTAGCTGTCTGGCGTTGCAAGCTTCCACAGGGCTATTGCCACTCGCTTCTCAACTGTGAGGGCTGCTCTCATCTTGGTATTCTTGTGCCTCAGGGCAGGGGAAAGCAAGTCACAAAGTTCCATGAAAGTGCCCTTACACATGCTAAAGTTTCGCAGCCACTGGGAATCGTCCCAGACCTGCAACACTATGCGGTACCACCAGTCTGCGCTTGTTTCCCGGGCCCAGAATCGGCGTTCCACTGTATGAACCTGCTCCATTAGCACCATGATGCCCACATTGCCAGGGCCCGTGCTTTGAGAGAAGTCTGTATCCATGTCCTCATCACTCTCGTCACCGCGCTGACGTCGCCTACTCCCCCGGTTTCACTTTGCCAGCTTCTGGTGCTGCATATACTACTGGTTAATGCGCATGACGTTTAATGTGTTCCTAATTGCCAAAGTGATCTGAGTGGGCTCCATGCTTGCCGTGGTATGGCGTCTGCACAGAAAAAAGGCGTGGAACGATTGTCTGCCGTTGCTCAGACGGAGGGAGGGGCGACTGACGACATGGCTTACAGGGTTGGCTTACAGGGAATTAAAATCAACAAAGGGGGTGGCTTTACATCAAGAAGAAACAAAAACAACTGTCATACAGAATGGCCCCCTCAAGGATTGAACTCAAAACCCTGGGTTTAGCAGGCCAATGCTCAACCCACTAAGCTATCCCTCCCCTGGCTATTTCAGGCAGGACTGAATCTCCATTAAATTTTTCAAGGTGCCCCTAACAGACCTCACCAAAATGATTGTCGGCCGTTGATTTCAGGGCGGGAGGAGCAAATGAACACAAAACAAATCTGGTCTATTTCTTGTTTTGATCCACTCCATCTATCTTTTACATCTTTGGCTAGCAGCAGACGGTGCAGCAGGACTACTAACCATCCTCATCGCCTGCCTGCTCACCATAAGATGGTACAATAGGACTGCTGGCAGGACTAAAGAGCATGACCTGGTTGAGTCACTCCTATTTTAGTCCCTGCGCCCATGTCTGCCCAGGCGCTCCTGACTGACTTTACCAAGGCAGCCAGGAGCACCTCAGACATGATGATGATGATTATCAGGCCTATTGCACTGTCTGCTGCCACAAGGCAATAAGCTGCTGCTGTGTAGCAATGCAGTACTGCATCTGCCAGCACCCAGGAGACATACGGTGACAGTGAGCTGAGCGGGCTCCATGCATGCCGTGGTATGGCATCTGCACAGGTAAATCAGGAAAAAAGGCATGAAACGATTGTCTGCCCTTGCTTTCATGGAGGGAGGGAGGGAGGGAACGGGGGCCTGACGACATGTACCCAGAACCACCCGCGACAATGTTTTTGCCCCATCAGGCATTGGGATCTCAACCCGCAATTCCAATGGGCGGCGGAGACTGCGGGAATTGTCGGATAGCTACCCACAGTGCAACGCTCCGGAAGTCAATGCTAGCCTCGGTACAGTGGAAGCACTCTGCCCAGTTAATGCACTTAGAGCATTTTGTGTGGGGACACACACAATCGACTATATAAAAACGATTTATAAAAAACCGACTTCTATAAATTCGACCTAATTTCATAGTGTAGACATACCCTTAATGCTCCACTGCCACCCTTACTTCTGCATTGCTGCTGCTGCCTCAGGGGTTGACAGCCAGAGCCCCTCTGCCACCAGGTGAGGGATTTGGTTCAGGGAGAGGAAAGCCCAATCCCAGGCTGCCTCCTGGTGAGGGATTCATGGGGGGAGGAGAGCCCGAGCCCAAATGGCGGAGCTCCAGCCATCTCTTTTTCCCCCGCCTCCTGAGTGTGCATGGCCCTTCTGCAGGAGCCCCAGCCACCGGGAGCTGACAGCCAGAGCTCTTAAAAATACCACACAGCTCATGCCTCTCTTGACACATTCCTGCACCTCCTGTGGGAGGCCCACCCCATAGTTTGAGGACCATTGATTTAGTTTAACTCCTGCATCACACAAGCCAAGGAATCTCATTCAGGGATCCCTACAGCCTGCCCATGACACACCATTTGAGATCAAGTATGTCACTTAGAGACACCCAGTCTTGACATAAAGACTTCAAGTAATGGAGGATCCACCACATCTCTAGGTGAGTTGTTCCAATGGTCAGTTACCCTCCCTGTTAAAACTCCCCTCCTATACCTAGCCTGATGTGATGATGCAAGACCAGCAGTATTAACTCTTAAACTGCCACCTTGGCTTCGGAGCAGGACAGCATTAAGCTACTGATATTCTTGGTGCAGTTCTCAGCACTTTGTTTCAAAGACTGACCCTTGATAAGGTTTATTGAATTGGTTCTTGACAAATTAATTCAAAGTAAAGGATCTGCAGACCCTTCACTCTGGCACTGCCTGGATCCACTGGTTCTGTTCTTTATGGGCCAGGCCCTCAGCTGGTATGAATCAGCACAGCTCACATCTAATTCTGTTCTCTTGGGGTTGTTTAGATGATGATGAGTAAATCAGATGAGTGACTTAGGCACCTAAGTGCTATTGAAAGTCAATGGAACTCAGGCTCCTAAATCATGGAGGTGGCTTTGAAAATTTTGTCCCAAGCCACTTACAGATGCACCAGGATCACTGCAAGACTGGGGGAGAATCCTTCACAAACATGAGGTGTAGTTTTGCAGTAAAGCATCCATGGATAAAGCTTGGGTCAATCCTGTAGCCTCTGTACTCTAGAACTGGACAAATAATGGAATTTTCAGTTCACTGGCAATTCCAAAAATTGAAGAAATTAATTCTGGTGCCAGGTTGAACTGAAAATGCTGTGTGTTCTTTTTTAATTTTCAGCAAATTGAGAAGCTGAAAAAATTTAGATTTAGATTTCTGGCATTTTGACAAAAGCAATGGCAGCCTAAATCTCAAGCTGGAAGCGCCAGCCTCCCTTATAACTGTTAGCCCGGTGGTTAGGGCAGAGCCGAATTACCCCATCTCGGGACCCCAGGCAAGCATTCACTGCTGGGCCCCTGCCTTCTCCTGTGAATAACAACAAACCTGAGCGGTACTGCAACCCCGCACACCAGGTCACCATGCCACTCACTCACGTTTGGCCCGGTTGCCACCCCGTCATGATGGAGGGGCAACTGGGCCAAACCTGAGCAGTTCTGTGACCTGGTGCTTAAAAGTGGCTGGAGCATAGCCTGGGTGGCCCGCCTGGGAGCACAGCCTGTGACTGAAATGTCAGTGAGTGAGGGTCTTTCATGTTGCATGCAGACCTGTATGTGTTAAAAAACCCCAAAAAACCTAGGTCACCTGTCCTAAATATAAAGGGAAGGGTAAACCCCTTTAAAATCCCTCCTGGCCAGAGGAAAAATCCTCTCACCTGTAAAGGGTTAAGAAGCTAAAGGTAACCTCGCCGGCACCTGACCAAAATGACCAATGAGGAGACAAGATACTTTCAAAAGCTGGGAGGAGGGAGAAAAACAAAGGGTCTGTGTCTGTCTGTGTGATACTTTTGCCGGGGACAGAACAGGAATGGAGTCTTAGAACTTTTAGTAAGTAATCTAGCTAGGTATGTGTTAGATTATGATTTCTTTAAATGGCTGAGAAAATAGCTGTGCTGAATAGAATGAATATTCCTGTCTGTGTGTCTTTTTTTGTAACTTAAGGTTTTGCCTAGAGGGATTCTCTATGTTTTGAATCTAATTACCCTGTAAGGCATTTACCATCCTGATTTTACAGAGATGATTCTTTTTTACTTCTATTAAAAGTTTTCTTGTTAGGAAACTGAATGCTTTTTCATTGTTCTAAGATCCAAGGGTTTGGGTCTGTGGTCACCTATGCAAATTGGTGAGGATTTTTACCAAACCTTCCCCAGGAAGTGGGGTGCAAGGGTTGGGAGAATTTTGGGGGGAAAGACATGTCCAAACTATGTTTTTTCAGGAACCCAGATAAAGTCTGGTGGTGGCAGTGGAAGTCCAAGGGCAAAGGGTAAAATTAGTTTGTACCTTGGGGAAGTTTTAACCTAAGCTGGTAAAAGTAAGCTTAGGAGGTTTTCATGCAGGTCCCCACATCTGTACCCTAGAGTTCAGAGTGGGAAAGGAACCTTGACAACACCTTTGGGGCCTCCCCGTGAATGTGGGCCCTAGGTATGTGCCATGTTTGTGTCGGTGTTAATCTGTCTTTGAGTCATTGAGGGACCTCAGCTGGGATGCAGGAGACCCAAGTTCAGTTCTCCCCTTGGTGTGACAAGGGGAAGAGTTTTGAACACAGCTCTCCCTCATTGCCAGTGGGTGTCTCGGTCATGGTGGAGGTTGCACTGGGTTTATCTCAATCTCCCCTGGTAAAGCTGTTTCACTTTTTATAAATAATTAGTCACTCGCACAGGGACTTGAACTTGAAACTGCCCCCTGCTAGGTGAGTGTGAGACCCACCATGCTAAAAGTCACCCCCTTCCCCCAAAATAGCTTTCTTGGGGGTTCAGCTTAAAGGTTACAAGCAAACAAAAGCATCTGGGGTTAGTACAGAGGCGATCCACAAGCCAAAATAAAAAATAAACCTGATTGTGTCTAACTAAATATTCCCTATCCAAATAATTTCTTCTAGGTATGGAAGATGAATTTTCATTCCTGGTTCAAGCCTTACACAACATTGCTGCTCTGTCCCTGCAGCCCAGAGAACAACAGACAAAGGAAAAGTTTCTTTCCCAATTTTAAAAAGTTCTACCTTTTCATTGGCTCTTTTGGTCAGGTGCCCACTCCTTTTCTTTGACCTGTGAGCTTGTTAACCCTTTACAGGTAAAGCAAGCAGAGAACAGACCAAGAGGGATTTTACAGCTAACTGGCTGGCTGGTGTCCATCAAAGGGAGCTACTCCCCCGACCTTCATGTATCACACATCCCCCAAATCACAGATGGTGCTGGCCAGCCTGGTTCAGGTCTGGTCCACAGCGGCTGGGATTTTTTCCTGGAGGGTTAAGAAACAGAGTTAATAAGATACATGCACCTCTAATTTTACTAATAATTACATGAAGAACTGAACAGTATTTTCCATATTTTAAGGACTACAATGACTTAGAATGCAGGGACATTTTTACCCAGCTGATTGTGGGAAACTTTTCTGGCAGAGTGCATCAGCCACTTTGTTAGAGGCTTCTGAAATGTGTTGTATTTTAAAATCAAGTCTTGGAGAGCTAAACTTCACTGAAAATGTTTTTTGTTAGTCTGTTTGACTATGTGCAGCCACTTCAGTGCAGCATGGTCAGTCTGCAGGTGGAACTGCCGTCCCCAAATACATGGGCGTAGCTTCTCCAGAGCATACACAATAGCGTAACATTCTTTTTCTGAGACTGACCAGTGGCTTTCCCTCCGAGAAACACAACAGGATGGAATTGTTGATTTGGTCCTTCCTGTATTAAAACTGCTCGTGCACCACGCTCGGATGCATCTGTGGTGATGACGAATGGTTGGTTGAAGTCCAGGGCCTGCAGTACAGGATCAGACGTAAGGGCCACCTTAAGCTGGTTAAAGGCTTTCTGATACTTCTCAGTCCACTGAACTGCATTTGGTTGTTTTTCCCTGGCCATGTATGTCAGTGGGGTGGCAATTTGGCTGTAGTTTAGTACAAATCGTTTGTAATACCCGACCAAGCCCAAGAAGGACTGGGCCTGCTTCTTTAAGGACAGGTCAATTTTGGATAGCATTTACCCTAGTCTGTAGGGGGTTGATAGTACCTTGACCCACCTGGTGTCCAAGGTACGTTACCCTGTTTAGGCCTATTTGACACTTTTTGGCCTTAATGGTTAATCCTGTCTCCCTTATGTGCTAGAAGACAGCTTGGAGGTGTTCCAGGTGTTCTGCTCATGAATCTGAGAATATAGCCACACTGTCGAGGTAGGCAACTGCAAATTCCCCAAATCCAGCTAGAAGGTTATCTACCAGTCTCTGGAAGGTGGCGGGTGCATTTTGCAGTGCTAAAGGGAACACATTAAATTCATACAACCCTACATGGGTGATGGAGGCTGACCTGTCCTTGGCGGGGTCATCTGGCAGCACTTTCCAGGACCCCTTAGTTAAGTCTAAGGTGGAGATGTACTGGGCACGTCCCAGTTTCTCCAGTAGCTCATCTGTGCATGGCATTGGATAGTTTTCTGGGCGAGTTACAGCATTTAGTTTACGGTAGTACACACAAAAGCAAATTTCTCCATCTGGTTTGGGAACCAGAATCACTGGAGAGGCCCATGCACTCTCAGAGGGGCAGATTACACCCCTTGGTAACATGTCCTTGATCTCCCTTTTTATTGCGGTTTTGGCTTGAGGAGCCATGCGGCAGGGTTGGGCTCTAATTGGGAGAGCATCACCTGTGTCAATGGAGTGGTACGCCAGTTCTGCCCATTCTGGGGTGGCTGAAAACACTGGTGCGAAGCTGTTGCACAGATCCTGGATTTGCTGTCGCTGCTTACACCCAAGGGTCATGGAAAGGCTCACCTCTTCCACACCATTGTTGTTTATGTATTTTTTTCCCTTTTTGTTTTTAATAAAATTTACCTTTTTTAAGAACAGGATTGGATTTTTGGTGCATGTTGTCTGATGAGCTGATAGCCATGGCTAATTTCCTTTGTTTTCTTTCTCAGCTCTTCCTCAGGGTGGGGGGTGGGGGGGTTGGAGGGGTGAAAGGGCTTAAGGATACCCCACAGGGAGGAATTCCCAAGTGCTCCTTCCTGGGTTCAAAGGGAGTTTTTTGCATTTGGGTGGTGGCAGTGTTTACCAAGCCAAGGTCAGAGAAAAGCTGTAACCTTGGGAGTTTAATACAAGCCTGGACTGGCAAGTATTAATTTTTAGAATCCTTTCAGGCCCCAACTTTCTGCACTTGGAGTGACAGAGTGGGGATTCAGCCTTGACAGGGCTATACACAAGTTCATAAATACAAACAAAGCTATCTCTGGGAGGGCTTTGGACAGGAGGTTTAACTGGCCAGCATGGGGCCCACTCATGTCCTTCTGCTCACCCTTATCAATGGATTCTCCCCCTCCAGCACCAGGCTGAAATGCCTTCTGGGCCCCAGGCTGCCTTCTGGAGCAGGGGCTCATTGACACTTGAAAGTTAATTCGGATTAAGGTTGGGTGTGAACGTCAAGAGCAGTGGCTATCCTAGAATAACTCCAGATGTGGACAAGCTCTAGCATGACTCCACAGATAGGCCTGCTGCAATCCACAGGGCTGGACACGGAGCGAGAACCTACTCCGGGTGACTGAGGCCTTGTCTACATACAGAACTGGTACCTCTTTAACCCCAGCAGTAAACCCCCCTAGTGTGGCTGTGGTTAAACTGGTCTGGAGTGCCTTATACTGGTGCAGCGTTTCCTCTATGGAAGGGGGAATGAGCTATACTGGGGTGAAGCCCTTTTATACAGGTATAACTGCGTCCACAATAGGGGTTGTCCTGGTATAACTATGACAGTAACAAATCCCACACCTCATGGGTAGAGCTACACTGGGACAAAATCTGTGGGTAGAGCAGGCCAAAGGCCACTGAAGGTGGCCCTCTGGCACTGAGATTTCCAGTCAGCATCCAGAAGCAGCTCCCAGCCCTAGTACCAGCAGTGGCGGAAGCCCCCAGAAGTAAGGGGAAGGTCACAGTGCCCGAAATGTGGCCCTGCCCTGATATGCTATGCCACCCCCAGGCTGTGCCCTGCCCCTTCTGCCTGAGTCCCTGTCCTCACACTGCCCCTGAGCTGCCCCTCTCCCCAAGACTCTGCTCCCATGCTGCCTGTTCCCCTGAGGCCCTGCTTCTGTGCAGCCTCTTCCCCCCACGACTCCGTCCCCCACTCACTCATCTCCGCCCCTCCCACCATCACTTGCCCTTACAGCTGGTAAAAAGTGGGAGGGCCTTTGTAAAAGTAGGGGGGCCTATGGCCTCCTGGCCCACCCATTCCGGGACCCCTGCTCTACACTTGCCAGCCAGCCTGGCTGCTCTAAGAGCCTGATGGGCCATGTGGGCTGGAGAGGGGACCGGGCTGGAGTCAAGGGGATCTAGTCCTGCTAGAGGTCAGGCATCTAGTCCCACCGCCCTTCCGTGTATCACCATGGGTGAGTCTTTTGGCTTCTCTGAATTCCAGCATCCCCTGCTGTGAAATGGCAACAACACACCGTGCTTTGAGATCTCTGGCTGGTGAGCGCTGTGGTGCAGAGCAGTGTGCTCTGGCGTCTCCGGGAGGGATGTGCTAGGAGAGAAGAGGCAGTTATCATGCCTGATTAGCTTCGCCTGCGTGGCCCTTGCTGAGAAGCACTTTGCTGTCCAGCAGTGAGGCGCTGCTCAGCCGGAGTGAAGCTGGCAGAACGGGGGCCGAAGGATTCACAGGGGTCAGGGTGCTTGCTCAGGACTGTGGCTGGCGCAGCAAGCGGGCTGCTGGGAAGGAAACAATGCTGCTGCTCACAGAACTTCAGCTTAGCAAATACCCACAGGCAGCAGCAGCCCCATCCCAGGCCTGTGCCGAATCCTTCCGCACAGGGAATCCACGCCCAGGCATCCATGTGAATTCCTGAAGGGATAATAAAAGGGCCATTTCAGCTGGCTGTGGCTCTGGAGCCCACCCAGGGCGTGGGCTGGTTGTGGGAAGCTGGGATGCTTCCCTCTGGAACGGGATGTTTTTAGTGCAGCTGAATTCCTGTGATCCCATCCCCAGGGCATTAAAAGCAGGTGCTAGAAGCAAGATGCCAACAGATTGCAGGGAGTTTCAGAGAAGAGGCTGAGAATAATAATAGCAAGGCTCCTGGAGGGACTGCTTCACGGGGAACGACGGAAAGAAGAAAACAGACCTAGCATGGCACCGTGACAGCTAGCAGCAGGCACCATGGGTCTGGCTCAGCTTCTGAGATCGCCCCACCTGCCCTTTTGTTTCCCTGATGGTGGGTCCGGAGGTGGCTGGGTAGCTGGAGACACTGTTCCTTTTACAAACTGCATCTTAAAATGGCTGTATTTTGTAAACGGCTCCTTTTAACGTACCAGTGACCACGCTGGGGATTTGCCCTTGTGGCTACGAAGACTCTGGTTTGGAAAGCCCAAACAAGCCGTGGGTAATCAGTCAGAGGGAAGAAAGTCCCCTGGTCTAGCAGCAGCAGAGCATGTGAGCACTGCCCCACACTAACTCGGGGCTGCTCCTCTATAAACCAGGGCCTCCGTGAATTCCACAATAGCCACACCCGGGCGCACAATGAGGCGGAAAGGGACTGGCATTTCTCTGCTGGCACCAGCAGTGCTGGGGGAATCAGTGCTGTGGTGGAGCATCACCAAAACTAGAGGGAGACAAGCCTGTTAACTCTGCTAGTCCATCCCTGCCAGGGCAGGACCCTTCCCACCAGTGGCGGCCAGTGCCTTTCTCAGCCCAGGTGATATGGATTCCACCCAGGTGGGGCCTGATCACAGACCCCTCCCAACCTGTAGGGAAGTCTGGGTCTGGATCAGTGTGCTCTGATTCAGGCCGATGCCCCAGCCGAGATCCCATACGTCCCGCCATGTCCCTGGGGAGCCACTCCACTGTCCCAGAGCTCTCACCACTGGAGCTCTCCTGGTCTTTCCAACCTCCATGTTCTTAGTTTCATCTCATTTACCCTTAGAGGAACCAGAGTCGGGGAGCCAGGGGGACCACTAGTGAAAGGGAAAGAGGGCCCAGGAACCCCCAAGGCAGGGGCATGGGGAGTAGAGGATGAGTACACAGACGTCCCTTCCTGGGTGGCGTCAGGAACATAGCACCCTGGAGAGTGGTCTGTGTCTGCAGCTGCACAATGTGGGGCTGTCGCTAGGATTTGCTGCGTGATGCTCACCAAGGCCAGGCAGTGATGTAGTTCTGACACCCGCTGGTACTGTACTCTCCTCCCTGTGTGTATGGCATACGCTATAACCGATGCAGACGCAATCAAACACATGGATTGAGCAGAGGTGTTATTAAACCTCATGTCCTGGCTAAATTCCAACATGAGAGGTCACATCCAGCTACCTGAATTCCCCCCTGTCACTTTAACTGCTGTTCTATTCTCCTCCATGTCCTGTCCTTAAGATATGTTCTCTGGGGTTACTTGTACCATTGTGCTGCTGCATCCCTCCCCAGAGGTGGCTGCATTGCAGAGCTGGGTGAGGTGACCAGGGTAGGAATGGAGTCTGTAATTTGGTGAGGTTTGCAGACAGCCTTTCATGGATATTGTAATAACAATCAATGGCCTTTCTTTCTTGCAAGGAGCCTTTGGAGCCCTGCTCACTGCATCTTGGCCACTCCTGCGGCTGATTGCAGATGTCCCTACGGTCAGATATATCCAGCTGCCCTTAATCCTGAGATTGGGGTTAGAGTGGAAACAGCTGTCAGCCTCTCTCTGACTGTACCCCTTGTGTCATCACCCAGCCCCCCTCTCCTCAAGGCAGTGCACATCACGGGCTCTTTGTAATCATTAGACAAGCAAAGACCATTTCACGTTTTGAGAATTTGCGTCTTTGTGTCCCATTTTCATTCCCTGCTGCTGTTTGAATTGATCCTGATGCAGCATGGAGAAACCAACCCTACCCGCCTCTGTACCTGCCCTGCTTTGATCCTGCTACATGCTTCTTGCTCTCCCCCTTTGACCCAAAGGCAGAGTTGTCTCCTCCCTCTGTTCCTGACCTGGTCCCCATCCCCATTCTATTCTCCTTTGTAATCACCTCTCACAGGGTTCCTGTTATTTCCCTTCTTCTCTGCTCCCTGACCTTTGCCTGGTGTGTGTGATGTACGACTCGGAAATTGCTCTGCTTGGAACCTGCCCTGTGTGTGTGCACGTGGGGCGGGGCAGCTTATATTGTGTCCCCTGCTTTTATCAATCCGACAGTGCTAGGATTGATAAAATCATGGAGATTAACCATCCGAAGGTCCAAGGCTGAAATTCACACACCTCCCAGGGGAGAACATGCCCTCCCCATGCACATGCTCAACATGTCCTGCACAGAGCAGATGGAGAGCGCGCCCCCAAGAAAGCGTTTGGTCAATGGATGAAGGAAAGCCAGGACAAGCCGCAGGGCAGGTGCAGAGGGGGGAAGGGTTGGCTTCTCCAGGCTGCGTTGCAGGTTCCTGCATCAGGAACGGTCCAAACAGCACCAGGGAATGAAACGGGACCCAAAGAGGCAGAGTCTCAGAATGCTAAATGCTCTTTGCTTGCCTGATGGATGCCTAGAGACCCAGTCACTGAACACACCTGCCTTGGACCCAGCTCGCACCCTGGCTGCAGAGGTGTGTGTGGCATATTTCCCCAGGGAAGCTCAGCCCAGAGAGAGCACCAGCTTTTCAGGGAGGCACACAGGGACTCACAGGCTGGCTCACACCAAGGACCATGGAGTCCAGCATCCCACCTCTGAGAGTAGCAGCCGTGTTAGTCTGTATTTGCAAAAAGAAAAGGAGTACTTTTGGCACCTTAGAGACTAACACATTTATTTGAGCATAAGCTTTCGTGAGCTACAGCTCACTTCATCGGATGCATTCACTGAATGCATCCGATAAAGTGAGCTGTAGCTCACGAAAGCTTATGCTCAAATAAATTTGTCCACCTCTGAGAGTGACCAGCACCATATCCTGCAGAGGAAAGGTGGGATAACCTGCCCCCAGGAAAAGTTATTCTTAACCCCAGTAACTAAAGGTTGGCTCATGCCCATTTAGCTCCCTCGCTCAGGTTCCTGCATCGTCTCCCTGACTGAGTGGCATGAGGGAACCGTGCAGTCTCACCGGGACTCAGAAGAGAGCCCAGACTCTCCATGGCTGCAGTAACCCCAAGGCTGCATGGTCTCCCCAGGAGAGAGGCCCTAGGAGCCAGTCAGAGGGATCATTTTCACTCTTCTTTTGCTTCATTATTGGCTGTGCCAGATTTCCTGGCAATCCTGATCCCCCAGCCCCAGAGTTCTGGCCTCCTGCCAGAAATGGGGAGTTCTGCTGGGGAGGAGAAAGCTGCTGTCCTTGCACAGATGCCTCGGTGACCAGCCATGGGCTTTGGCCATGACACAGACTTTACCCTCAGGCTCAGAAATGGCCTCCATTTTGAGCAGCAACAGCAGTTGCCCCCTCAGTGAAGGGCAGGTGCAGATGGTAGAGAACAGACCTCCAGCTACCTCTTGTGCCCGCTGAGCGGAGAGCCGGGCATTTAACAACGGTGCTGGTATCAGTGCCTGCAATGAGCGGCAGGGGCAGAAATTGCAGCTGCAAGAAGAGAGGATGCTTGAGGCCTGGAGCCTGAAGCCTCTCCAAGTCGGCTGACATGCAGCTGGGGCATTTCCACAAGCTAAGCTAACCCGAGAGCGCCTCCCTCTGACAGCACCAGGCATTTCAGCACCGCATCTGCTCCCCAGGGGCAAGTCTGCAGCTGAGGCAGAACGGAGCTGCACATCCCACACACGGCTGTAACTCCCCCTTGCATGGCAGCCCATCGATAACGGTGCCTGACAGGATGGCTCAGGCCAGGGTTCAAATCCGCTGGTCTAACTCCTCAGCAGTTCCAAGCAGCTCCTATCATTCTGTCCCAAGGACGGGCTGGACTTGGGGCCTTAGGTCTGGTACGTTTGTCAGAAGGAGCACATGGCTGCTGGGTTAGGTTCCCTCCTGTGTCTCCAGCCCTGAGAGACTGCTTCTCCTCCTCCTCCTCCCTTGGTACCTCTCTGAGCCCTTCCCTTACCAGCCTGCCTGCTCAGCAGGCATCCAGGCCCTACCTCCTGCTGGGGAGAGGGTGGGGGAGAGAAATGGTTCCCCTGGCAATCACACAGCACAGAAAAGTTACCAACACATTCAATGGCTGGCTGAGGGAGCCGCTCCCTGCCTTGCCCTGACTTTCCTGCTGCTGGCCTGGTGGGCACGGAAGGGCTATCCTGGAGCTCCCTCTGAAATGTCTGCAGAACCAGCAGCTCCCTGGCCTGCTACCCCACAGCCAGCCCCATGCCGCTGCATGCTTGGGATGGCTCTGTTTCTTCCCCAAGAGCCTGCAGGTGGGAGCTGCCCCTGGGCACCGTGATAGTTCCCCTGCCCCCAGGCAGAGCCTGGCTACGACTCCTGGGACGGGCTGTAATTTTAGAGAGGCGCTCTGATCCGCTTCCAGACAGAGTGTCCCCTGCCCCGCCACGCTGGAGATTGGCTGCTCCTCCAGCTGCCGCCAGGGATCACTGAAGGAGTCAGGTTTCAGCAGCGTGATGACTCGGCTCATTCCTTCCGAGGAAGGGGCGAGAGCAAGAGGCACGAAGAGGAGACAGAACTCAGGGTGCCTCGCTACAGGGGGCTTCACCGTCCATACATACCACCGCCTCCTCCCTCCCTCTCCTACTGCTCCACGCAGGCAGAAATCAGCTCGCTTCCGCTCTCTAGGCAGAATCTATCGTGCCAGTTAATCTCTCTCCCCTTGGCTGGATTAGCTGCCAACAGATCGCTTCCCACTGACATCGGAAACCAGCCGGTGCTTTTCACACCCTGAGTCCCGGCGCCTCTCACTCAGATCTGTGCAGGCTCCAGATCCCATCGCTGCTGGAATGTGGGGGCTGGGCTCAGAGCCCCAGGAGCAGGGCAAAGAAAGAGAGGAGCACTGCACCCCCTAAAAAGGGGGTCCTCTGGTAGGCTGGGGGTGCCTGCTCTGCATGGTGGCCCAAGAAGGCAGCTCTGGGGGAGGGTGCGTTACCTCTGCAGTATGGGCCTGGTTCTGATCTCAGCTCTGCTGGTGTAGCTCCACTGGCGTGGATGGAATTACACCCTTGGGCGTGAGAGCAGAATCAGGCCCAGAACCCAGATCTCTGCCCCACCCAGGAGCTTGCTGGCCTCCTGGGTGCCGCAGACCCCCAGAATCAGCAGGATTCCCAGATCGGCTGGGAGCAGGTGGACACTTCTCTGCCTGGAGAGAAGGGCTGGTGAGCCTGCTGCCCACAGGGCTGGGGGCTTTGTGGCTGAATCCCTTCTTGCCTTGCCTGGCCAGGCATCCCGCTTGGCCCCAGGAGCAGCTCAGTGCCAAGCCCAGTGTCTCTGACAGCTCTGAGCAAAGTGCTCTCCAAGTGGAGGGGAGGAATTGCTGCCTTGGCGTCACCACCCTCACCTCGCAGTGTAGCTGCTGTGGTGAGCCGGGACGTCACCAGCCTGTGGCTTGTCTCCCCCACGCTGTGCCATCTCCAAACAGGCTCTCCGCAAAACGTTACATCGGGGGCTGCCAGCGAAAACTAACAAACAGCCTCTTGCCCCTAGTACAAGTTCAAAGCAGATGGCCCTCCACCTCTCCCCCTGGCAGATCCGAGCATGAAACCATCCCCTATAAATAACCCCCGGCACAAAGGGTTTGATCTGGGATAGGTGAGAGCAGTGAGGCTGTAGCAACAGGTGCAGCTGAAGTCACAAGTGTGTCCTCTCCAGCTCTCCTCCGGCACCACAGGGAAATCTGCAGCAGAGGAGCCCTGCCCTCCTCCAGCATTCTGCCACTGGTTGAACAGGCTCAAATCTCCCCTCGGGAGCCTGCTGGCTGTACCATGGCTCCCTAGCCATGCTGTTCCCTCCTGGCCATCAGTCCCAGAGGCAGGGCCCCAGGAGCGATTCATGTGTTCTGGCACGGTGATGTTCTCTGCTGGGCAGGTACGTGGACTCCGGCCCAGCAGGGTCACTGGATTCAGAGTTCCTTGTGGCCTGATTTCCACCCACAGTTGGAACCAGGAGCCCAAGCACCCACCGTGCAGAGCAGCGCTGTCATAAACATACAGTTAAGGGTAGCATAAAATCCCTCCTTTACCCGTAAAGGGTTAAAAAGCTCAAATAACCTGGTTGGCACCTGACCAAAAGGACCAATAAGGGAAGAAGATCCTTTCAAATCTGTGGCGGGAGGTTTTATTTGTGCTCTCTTTGTTGTGCTCTCTCGGGACAGAGAGAGGATCAGGCAGGAAAAAAACCTCTCCTAAACCCTACCTGAAATAAGCATCTAAGATTACAAAAATTGTAAGGAAAGCAAGGAAATGCATTAGATTATCTTTTGTTTTAGCTTGTACATTTTCCCTATGCTAAGAGGGAGGTTTATTCCTGTGTTTTATAACTTTAAAGTTTTTCCAAGACGGGAATCCTCTGTGTTTTAAATCTTATTACCCTGTAAAATTACCTTCCATCCAGATTTTACAGAGGTAATTCTTTTACTTTTTTCTTTATAATAAAGTTCTGCTTTTAAGAACCTGATTGGATTTTAGGACACTAAAAACCCAAGGGTCTGGTCTGTGCTCACCTTGTTTAACTATTTGGTTGGTATATTATTCTCAAGCCTCCCCAGGAAAGGGGGTGAAGGGACTTGGGGGGATATTCTGGGAAAACAGAAACTCCAAGTGGTCCTTTTCCTGAATCTTTGTCTAACTCACTTGGTGGTGGTAGCAGTACCATCCAAGGACAAGGAAGAATTTGTGCCTTGGGAAAGTTTTTAACCTAAGCAGGTAGAAATAAGCTTAGGAGGTCTTTCATGTGGGTCCCCACATCTGTACCCCAGAGTTCAGAGTGGGGAGGGAACCCTGACAAGCACACTTGAGAAAAACTGGGCAACTGATTTGCTTGCCTAGGGTAACCGAGCTGGTTTGAAAATGGTGGGCTCCAGGTGTGCAGGACACCGGCCTAGTGTCTTTCTTCACAGGAGTATGGATCCACAGTTCATCCGCCTACCTGCTAACTTAACCCTCAGGCAGTGTAATGAGTGCAGCTGGGCCCCAACTGAGCTGCTTGATTGGCCAACCTCCCCTCCCCTACTCCACACCCCATAGGCTGAGGGGGTCAGGAGCCCTGCGCTTTTAGGCCAGCAGCAGGGGCTGGCTGGTCGAGCATTTGCCTGTGGCCATGATAGTGCCTGTGGGTGCTTGGCCCTGGTCCTGCCTCACTATATCTGACCCTTGGCTCTGATTCCTGAATTTTGACCCTTGGCTCGGGCAGCTGGCCTGTGACGCTGCATTTACACCACGATGAAAACCCCCACAGCAGAGACTCAGGACCCAGCTGATGGGGAGGTCCAGGTTGAATATTAGGAAAAAACTCTTTCCCTGTGAGGGTGGTGAAGCACTGGAATGGGTTACCTAAGGAAGTAGTGGAATCTCCCTCTTTATAGAGGTTTTTAAGCCCCAGCATAACCAAGCCCTGGCTGGGAGGATTTAGCTGGGGTTGGTCCTGCTTTGAGCAGGGGGTTGGACTAGATGACCTCTAGGATGTCTTCCAACCCTAATCTTCTATGATTCTATTTCCACAGTGCAGAGCTCTGGGGAACTTTTCTCTTTAGATTCTGGCCCCAAAGGATGGAAATCTGATGAGACTGGCTAGTCCCATGAAATCCTGCCATTGTGGGCCACATCCAGTTTTGGATTCTACTTGGACTCAAAAGTACAGGGGTCAATTTGGATGCAGGCCAGGGGAGCAAGGGCTAGATTTGAGTGTCCAGTTCAGCCCCTTTCTACTAAAAACATGGACCCTGAATGATGAAAAGCATGTCAGCCAGGAACTATGAACTCAAACTGCCCACACCTCAGGGGGCAGCATGGTAGGTCTGTATTTTTACAGACCTACCATGGGTTTTTATGGGGTTTTAACACAAGCAAGTCCTGTCTATACTACAACGTGTAACCACACTTGTAAGCAGCTAGTGCCTCAGTTGTCTCTAAATGTTACTGATTGTTTGAATTGTGGTAGCACTCGGGTTCTCCACTCATGGCCCAGGAACCATTGTGCTAGGCGCTGTACAAACAGAACAAAGACACAACCCCTGCCCCTAAGAGTTTACAATGTGCTTTATGGCAAATATTGGGTTGGTGGTCATAGCAGCTAACAGTATCTTGCCCTCATCAGGTGCTTAGGCTGGTACCTGATTGCCTGCCTGTAGCTTGTCTCTAGGCCCATGTAACCATAGCGTATTGTATGATTATAACATGGCTTGGTCCATCTTCGCCCAGGCTAACCCAAACTGAGCTGACATGCTCAGAGCACTCTCATATTGTAATATAGACTCTGAGGCATTCGGCCCATGCCCTGACAAGCATCAAGCCTTCTGCAAGGTTTTGAGCCACACAGTGTCACAGCGAGGGGGAACGTTCAGTGCCTGAGAAGCACAGCATTCCCGCGCCTGTGCTATGCAGAGAGTGGGCGCCAACCGCTGGCACAACACCACCATCATTAAAGTGCAGGTCCACTCGCAAGTGGGACCTCACAGACAGCGACTGTCCCTCCAGGACTCCTGACCAGACCGGCGCGGAGGGGGCGCGGCTGTAACTATGCCACATCACCCTAACGTATCCCCCTGTGCTTTACCATCCTCAAGGCCGAACCCAGATTACCCCTGAGTCCAAGGTTCATCTGGAAACAAGGCCAGACTGGGGGTGGGGGGAGAGAGAAGGTGGGAGCTCTAAGCCCTACCCACAAAATAAGCTCTACCCACATGCATTTGTTGAAACAAGACACTGCTCATAGGCATTGCATGCACGAAAGCTTATGCTCAAATAAATTGGTTAGTCTCTAAGGTGCCACAAGTCCTCCTGTTCTTTTCTCTCCCCCCACCCTACTCTCCTGCTGGTAATAGCTTATCTAAAGTGATCACTCTCCTTACAATGTCTATGATAATCAAGGTGGGCCATTTCCAGCACAAATCCAGGTTTTCTCCCTTGATTATCATAGACATTGTAAGGAGAGTGATCACTTTAGATAAGCTATTACCAGCAGGAGAGTGGGGTGGGAGGAGAGAAAACCTTTTGTAGTGATAAACACCCATTTTTTCCATGGTTAGTGTGCATAAAAACATCTTCTGTATTTTCCACCGTATGCATCCGATGAAGTGAGCTGTAGTTCACGAAAGCTTATGCTCAAATAAATTGCTCTAAGGTGCCACAAGTCCTCCTTTTCTTTTTGCGAATACAGACTAACGTGGCTGTTACTCTAAAACCTGTCACATATTGTAAGGGATCATAGAATATCAGGGTTGGAAGGGACCCCAGAAGGTCATCTAGTCCAACCCCCTGCTCGAAGCAGGACCAATTCCCAGTTAAATCATCCCAGCCAGGGCTTTGTCAAGCCTGACCTTAAAAACCTCTAAGGAAGGAGATTCCACCACCTCCCTAGGTAACGCATTCCAGTGTTTCACCACCCTCCTATTGAAAAAGTTTTTCCTAATATCCAATCTAAACCTCCCCCACTGCAACTTGAGACCATTACTCCTCGTTCTGTCATCTGCTACCATTGAGAACAGTCTAGAGCCATCCTCTTTGGAACCCCCTTTCAGGTAGTTGAAAGCAGCTATCAAATCCCCCCTCATTCTTCTCTTCTGCAGGCTAAACAATCCCAGCTCCCTCAGCCTCTCCTCATAAAAATGATTAGGGGACTGGAACACATGAGTTGTTGCCCTTCGCTGGACTCTCTCCAATTTATCCACATCCTTCTTGAAGTGTGGGGCCCAAAACTGGACACAGTACTCCAGATGAGGCCTCACCAATGTCGAATAGAGGGGAACGATCATGTCCCTCGATCTGCTCGCTATGCCCCTACTTATACATCCCAAAATGCCATTGGCCTTCTTGGCAGCAAGGGCACACTGCTGACTCATATCCAGCTTCTCGTCCACTGTCACCCCTAGGTCCTTTTCCGCAGAACTGCTGCCTAGCCATTCGGTCCCTAGTCTGTAGCTGTGCATTGGGTTCTTCCGTCCTAAGTGCAGGACCCTGCACTTATCCTTATTGAACCTCATCAGATTTCTTTTGGCCCAATCCTCCAATTTGTCTAAGTCCTTCTGTATCCTATCCCTCCCCTCCAGCATATCTACCACTCCTCCCAGTTTAGTATCATCCGCAAATTTGCTGAGAGTGCAATCCACACCATCATTCAAGATCATTCAAGGGAGAGTGGCCCATTAACACTGCTGCAGTCACAGGACAAAGAGGGGGTTAGCAGGTTGCGTTAGGGCTAAGGCAGTGCTTTAACGTGGGTTCTCACAGTTTTATGATTATGAATCCTGCTTGTGGCATTTTCCCTAATTAACGTCAGGTGACTTTCCTCCTCTCATTAAAAGTATCATTTCTTTTCTACACTCCTCTGTGCTTGCAAGTGAGGGGAAGTATTGCCTTTTACAGGCACCCAGGGGTGGTGTGTAATTTTCCCAGGTTACTGTTGGGGGCTTGAGCCGGTTCTGTGTTGTACTGTTGAAAAGGAACCCCTAGATATTGAACTCAGGCCTCCCACAGCACCACCCTCCTTCCGCACCTCCTCCCCAACTGAGCTCTTCCAGACTTTTGCTGAAACCACCTAACTCCTTCCCAGGTGGGTCTGTTATTGACCAAAGCCAACTTCCCTTAAAGGGCCAGCCTGCCTATGCCACTCCCATTTTCTCCTGTGGGCCAGACTCCCTGATCAGACTATATATCCCATGATGCATCTGTAGCCATGTGACCCACCCCCTTTGATCTCCCTCCCCCCTCGGGCAGAGGGAAGACTGCATTGCATCATTTGTGGGAGATGCAGTGCAGACAAGCAACCCAGCCCACAAGGTAGGACACCATGAGAGGACAATGCAGTTTAATGCTGAATAGATGCCAAATGAAATATTTTGTTTTTCCTGACAGAAAACTGAAAAATTTTCAGCAGAAACTGCCTTATCTGTTAGAAAATTATTTCTATGGGAATTTCCTAGCCCCCTCTAGCTATGAATGCTAATGAAATGGGTGGCAAGTGACCGTTTTGCTGGTGTTTCTGTCATTTGAGTTACACAATGACAGCAAGGGAGGGTTGCAGCAGGATCAGTTAAAGTGGCCTGAAAAGCTAATTGTAAAAATAGCACCTTTGTATGCCCCAGACCTGCCCCGGGGGATCCCTGAGTCTCCCCCACTCACCAAGAAACCTCTCCCCTGACAGAAGAGCTGGGTGGAATTTTTCAGCTGAAACTTCTTTTTTGCTGAAAAATGCAGACCTAGGTCAACCAAAAATGCTTCATGAATTTGTGCTGAATTCACCAAGTTGGTTCAGTAGAAAGAAAAGCGCTTTAAAATTATTTTCTAAAAAAAAAAATCATAATTTTCATTTTGACACTTTTGAAATGTTTTGATTTTTCAGTTCAAAATGCCTTTTTATTTTGAAATTTACTTCAAAGTCTTTTAACCTTCTTAATATATTTTTAAAATAAGACTGAAGATTGAACATTTAGTTCAACTCCAAATGAATGTTTTTCTCAACTTTTGGTTAGCTGAAAAATGTTCATTTCAGGTCTACCCAAAATGAAACTGTTGTTCTCATTTTTTGGAATGGCCATCAAACCAGAACCACCTCCCTCCGTCCTTTGCACCGTTCTTCATACAAGACAAAAGAGGAACCTTTGCAATGGCCTAGCACCTGCAGGCACAGACCAGACTGAGGGGAAATGATATACTAGAAAAGGAGTAAATCAGCAGAGCTTGACTGGAATTAATGTGGCGGGGCCAATGGATGCCGGATGGGACACAGCGAAGTATTTGAGCATAGGTGCATCAGTGAATGCACAGTGAGGTCCCGTCAGTGGGAATGAATGCAGCCTCTGATCCTGCACACATATGCTGGTGTAAAGCAGAAATAACTCTACTGAAGTCAATGGAGTGACCCTGGTGTAAAGGAGCTCAGAATCTGGCCCATACGCTTCTTTCTACCCAAGTACTTTTGTACTACTTGTACCATGATTCAATCTAAGCTAACTCAGCCCCCCTAGTAACAGGGCTGCAGCTAATAGTGAGTGCCGGGTCCAGGCAGGGAGGCATGGTTCACATCATATCACGGTCTAGGCTGTTTCTTATTCCTCTGTCAGCCACAGCCTGTAGCTGCGGTGTGAGCCCGGGCTGGATGGAGGAGACAGCAGCCCACAACCAGCACAGCCAGGCCTGAAGTTGAATGGGTCACATTCCCTGCACGTTGTATCTGCTGAGATACTGCCAGATTACTTACAGCTCCTCCGGGGTGAATTAGTGCCTCTCAGGGATATAATCAGAGGGCTAATTTGAAAGGCCAGGTACCCTAGAAACGGAGACATGGCAGCAGCTGGAGAAAAGGTCAGCAAAAGCCAATTGTGTGCAAAACAGAAACCCTGTTCTATCGTACGCACATTCTGCAGCCTGCCTGCACATCCTCCCAGATGCCCTGTGATGCACATACGCACGCTGTATCCTCTTTACACACCCACTGCATGGCCCTACAATACACACACTGCAGCTCCTTGAACACCCACCGGGCTTCTCTATGATACACACAGTTACTGCACCTCCTCACGCACCTGCTGGGCTGCTCTGCACACTGCCCCCGCCCCAAGTGCCACCCCCGCAGCTCCCATTGGCCATGATTCTCAGCCAATGGGAGCTGAAGGGGCGGTGCCTGCAGACAGGGCAGTGCACAGAGCCACCTGGCCACACCTCCACGTAGGAGCTGGAAGGGGGACATGCTGCTGCTTCCGGGTAAGCACCACCCGGAGCCTTGGGCCCTGACCCCCTCCTGGGCCCTAACCCCCTGCCCCAGCCCTGATCCACCCCACCCTCCAAACCCCTCAGTGCCAGCCCAGAGCATCCTCCTGCATCCCAAATCCCTCATCCCCAGACCCACACCACAGTCCACACTCCCAGCGAGTCCTCACCTCCCCGCACTCACCCCCTGCTTCAGCCCAGAGCCCCCTCCCATACTCCAAACCCCTCGGCTCCACCCCACAGCCCGGAGCTGCCTCCTGCACCCCAAACCCCTCATCCCTGGTCCCATCCCCAGTCAGAGCCCTCATCCCCTCTTGCATCCCAACCACCTCGCTCAGCCTAGAGCCCCCTCCCACACTCTGAACTCCTCATTTCTGGCCCCACCCTGACCCCGCACCCCTAGCCAGAGCCCTCACCTCCTACCTCATCCCAGTCCCATGAGCCAGCCTGGTGAAAATGAGAGAGTGAGTGAGGATGGGGTAAGTGAGCAACAAGTGGGGGGATGCAGGGCATCAGAGAAAGGGTGGGGGAAGGATGTTCAATTTTGTGCAAGTACAAAGTTGGTAACCCTAGAGCACACTCACCCCAGAATGGTACCATGCACTGCTCAATATAACGGCTAAACTCTGAGCCATGGGACAGAGATCAGCTCCTCCAACCAACAGGAAGAACAGGAACTAGCCCCAGTACCAAACTGGAAGCTGATGAGCTAAGCAAGGGCCAGGAATTATTCAGGACGTAGACTGTTATTGGCTCCAAGTTGGGTTACCATAGTTCAAGTTCCCAAATAGAAGACACGGTCAGGGGGATGGGTGTGTGTGTGTGTGTTCTGGGAGGGGGTATTTGGGGGTACTGGGGGAGTGTGTTAGTACTGGGAGGGGGTACAGTTGTGGGGTGCAGGAGGGGGTACCTGCGGCCTCACACTTGAGGTAGGGGACAGTGGCGCGCTCCTTGTCACGGTGGGTGGTGCAGTCCCAGGATGCACAGGCCCATCAGTTAATGCCTCCCAGGGAG
Source organism: Lepidochelys olivacea (assembly GCF_965140295.1). Taxonomy (NCBI): domain Eukaryota; kingdom Metazoa; phylum Chordata; order Testudines; family Cheloniidae; genus Lepidochelys; species Lepidochelys olivacea. The sequence continues at coordinate 3,357,205 of NC_140437.1, read as the reverse complement.
CTCTCCACCCTCCAGGGTGGGGAGCTGGGGCCTGGCCCTGCCACCCCACCCTGCTGAGCTCTGAGACCCCACGGTGGGGCAGGTGTCCCGGCTGAGAGGTGCTTGGTGGCTCCGCTTACCTGGCGGGGTGGGCTGGATCTGGCATCTGCGGATGCAGGGGAGGGACCAGTCGGAGCTCGGAGACAGCTCTTTCCAATCTGCAGCGTCTGCTCCACAAGGAAAAATCCCGGACATTTCGTTGTATTTGAAAAAATCCGCCCAGACAGAGATCAGCAGACCAAAAAAGAGGAAGTGTCTGGGAAACCCCAGATGTCTGGTACCCCTAGCTCCAACAGAGATCAGGGCCCCACTGTGCCAGGTGCAATAGCAAGAAATAGCTGCTGCCCCAAAGAGCTAACTGTTAAATAGATAACACAAGCAAAGAGGAGGAGGGAAGACAACTTATAGAAGATCAGAGGCAGGATTAGAACCCATGTCTCCTGTGCGGTAGTCTAGCACCCTGGTCGCTACACCCCACTACCGCTCCTGTGGAAGTAAAAGACAATCCTTTTAGAATTCTAATAGTGCCAAGCCAGCCAAGGTTGATGGGCGAGCAGGACCCTCATGTGGTCTCAGTGGTTCCTTTGCATTCTGTTTCCTACACCGACTGCCTTCTACCCATGTGTGAAATCTGTAGTGTTTCTGTCTGGCCAGGCCAGGTCCCCCGGGCTCTGTTTTTAGCCTTCACCATGCCTGTTGGGGCCCTGCAGATCACGCTTAGCATCTCTAACCTGATGCTGTGCAATATTATGATACAATATCCTCTGCACACAACCCAGCACATGCAGCAATTTCAGCTCGACAACCGTGGTGTTTGGCCTCTTCCTAGGGCCTTTTATCTTGAGTAAGCATCTCAAGCTGGTGTAAACACCCTGTTTCACGTTGGAGAGTGCCATCAGATTTTGTTTCAGGAATGGTTAGTACTTGAACCGTGGTTTTGTCAAACTCCTCTTCCTGCTGGCCTGGCGCTTCGCTATTTATAGATACTCCTGACAGCTACCAGAAACTCCATGCTGGGCCTGCATTTCCCATTTACCAAGTACTTGTGCAATTTATAGATCATTCTCTGATGTCTGAGTGATGCTTTGCACAATGCTTCCTGTAACACAGCTTCCAGTGGTTTATGGTCTGTCTCTGCCATATTGGCCAATATGCCCTGGGCATAACTAAAACATCACTGCGGTTGCTGCTGCTTGCACCAGGGCTAAAATTGGCCCCATAACTCTGGCCACATTCCAGCTGGCTAACAACACTAAATTCCCCCTGCCATTTCAATTGGGTACAGTATTCTTCTTCACTTCCTGTCCTAAAATCTGTTCTAAGAACCTAAGATTCCTAGGATTACCAGAGGATGAGAAAGGAGATGACCTTATTGCTGGCCACTGGGAATTTTATCCTGGGAGATAAAAAAAGGATCATGTCTAGTGCTCATCCAGAACGCAGGGTAAAAGAGCACACGGGCGAAGACAATCATTGCCCATGTCTCACACTTGTAGGACATAAAAAGAAAAGGAGTACTTGTGGCACCTTAGAGACTAACAAATTTGTTAGAGCATAAGCTTTATTGTGAGCTACAGCTCACTTCATCGGATGCATTCAGTGAATGCATTTCCACGACAAAGTGAGCTGTAGCTCATGAAAGCTCATGCTCAAATAAATTGGTTAGTCTCTAAGGTGCCACAAGTACTCCTTTTCTTTTTGCGAATGATAAGAGTGCAGATCCTGACAACGTGTATCAGCATCCTGCAAACCCTTGTGGATGGTCAGGGAAAGAGGAGCAGATGCCATGCAGGCAGCACTTCCTGCTACATCACATCTGAGACCTCTTCACCCTTCAAAGCAGTGTCTCCTGATGCCCTCCCAACTGTCTGCATTGGTGTAACTCCAAACCCTTGGATTCATCACCAATGCATTCTGAAACTCCTACGCAAGCTAAAAGAGCCCCAAATGCTTTCAGTGTCTAGGTTGCAAATAGAAATAATTCTCATTTCAAAAGCCGCAAAAGAAAGCCGATTAACATGGGACAAGATCAAAAATCACCATGAAACTAAAGTGACAGCAGCGTTGCCATCTCTCATGATTTTATAATTAGTCTTGTGATATTTGGGGTTTTACTTAAAGCCCCACCTCCTGGAATCATGTGAATCTCAGCTTTCTCTCTTTTTTTTTAAAAAAAAAAGTAAGTTTCTAGCTCTGGTGGCCATGTAGAAAAGCTTGAAATTGTGACCCCCGAATGACCTAGAGGCTCAGAGACCTGAAGTTAAAGGGAAAGAACTCAACATTTGTTATTATTTACCCTGCAATGACACTGAACGCAGAATTCAGATTCTGCCACCACGATGATTTTTATCTTGTAGCTCCCATCGGAATATTTTGGTTCTTTGTCTGAAGGCTGGCTGAGACCAAGCTGCGCAGTGAGGAACCTAGGGAGGTGGTGGAATCTCCTTCCTTAGAAGTTTTTAAAGTCAGGCTTGACAAAGCCCTGGCTGGGATGATTTAGTTGGGGATTGGTCCTGCTTTGAGCAGGGGGTTGGACTAGATGACCTCCTGAGGTCCCCTCCAGCCCTGATATTCTGTGGATGCAGGATGCTTCCAGGCAGCATCAGTCATGCTGTGGAGCTGAGTTAAACGGTGTTGCATGCACTTTCCTGCTTCCCAGCAAAAAACCTGGTCTGCTTCCTCCTGCCCTTGAGAGCAGTAGAGCCTGTGCTTCTGAGCCAGCAAATCCCTTTCCACAGCCAGAACAGATAGATACAGGCTCCGTTATGGGTTTACTCTCATCAGGTGTCATTATGGTGTGGGGAAAAAATCCAGATTGTATGGGGTCACTCTTATTAGGTGTCATCATGGCCAAGAGCATGACATTGTACATATTACAAGAGGCTTCATGTTCCCAAGGCAGGGAAACATGGATGTGCACACTTAACTTTACACACAAGTTAAGTGCTCGGTAGAATCTGAGCATCCCAGGTTACAGAAAACAGTGCAGTTCCTTTGCATTATGTTCTGGTGTGTTATTTGCCAAGAGGTCTGTCTCAGCATGCAGTGGTGTGTGATCATGTCAAGAAAGCCCCAGTTGTGGTGCATACACATAAGGGGGCAGAGTTCTGGTTGTTATGGGGCATGTAACTCTGAATTCCCTGACTGATGTTTGTAAAATCTCCAGCTCCTTTTTGTATTCGCTTAGCTTCTGCATTCCTTTTTAGAAAGGTAGCTTAAAGCCAGTTAAGCCAGCCCCTCTTCTCCTCTGAGGTCATTCATTGCCACCTTGATCTTCTGAGCGAATTCTAACTCTGAGCACCCAGTGCCTGCCAGCAAAGGGGACAGTTGTGACAGTAGACAGGTGACCCCAAATCCACCAAGATGTGTGTTGAGGCCTGAGTTAGCTTCTTAAAAAAAGACTATTATTATTTATTTGTGTTGCCATAGCACCCAGGACCCCACTGTGCCACATAAACACAGACCAGAAAGATGGTCTCTGCCCCAAGCCCCTTACAAACATAGAATTTAGCACGAGTTCTCATCAGAATTTCCCCTTCTCCTTTAAGTGGCCCAAAGCACAAATGTCACAGCCCCCAGGGGTCTTGACTGTAGCTAAAAATAGTGGCTGGGTCCTACAGCAGGGCTGCAGGAGTCCCAGGGTGAGGTCCTTTAATCCGTGGTTCCCTATCACCCTATTTAGTCCAGAACGCCTTCCCAAGCAGCATAAGACACTGTGTGCAGACAGGATTCCAGATGCAGCCAATTGTTGCCCACAACATGGCGCTGTTTGCTCCAGACTCAGTAACAACAACTAATATCTTGGACTCAGAAATGCACCAGCCCAAATCGGTCTGTTGATCGACAATCAACACAAGGCCTCCGTGGTTGGGCTGGGGGCTCCAGGAACAAGACCATTCAGCTTGTTTATTAGCTCAGACTTTGAAGAGAGCTCACTGCTGGGTGTGGGTCAGACCCTCTCTGTTAAAAGGACATTGCAGGCCTGATTTGAAGCTGTGCCCATTGTCCACTGCGAGCAACTCCCTGGACTACTCTAAAGCATAGCAGCTGGCTACGGCCCCTATGTAGGGTTATCACCTTTGAAATGCAAAAAACCCAAGCAGCAGCCCCCCACCCCACAAGACAAGCCCGCTGCAACCCCAACCCCCAACAACAAGGCAATTCCGCAACCTCCCCCCAACAGTCACGTATAGTATCTAGAGATATAACACATATAGATAAAATTGAGGACATCCCAGTCTCCTTACTCTTGTGTGACACAAACCCTCTCTCACATGCCCGCGCAGCATGCTTGCATGTTGGTGGGCACACAGGTGCAGTATTTCAACAGTTTTGATCTGTTATCATGTAACCTGAGGAAATAGGAACACTGAAGCATCTCTGGCTGGACACAGACACTTTGAACATTAGCTAGCCTAGTGCAGTGTGACAATAATTCAAATCTTTAGACCCACGTAAAAAAAAAAACCTGGCAGATTAAATTATTTGTCTGGCAACTACTCTTGAGTATCATAGCATCCGATGAAGTGAGCTGTAGCTCACGAAAGCTCATGCTCAAATAAATTGGTTAGTCTCTAAGGTGCCACAAGTACTCCTTTTCTTTTTGCGAATACAGACTAACACGGCTGCTACTCTGAAACCTGTCATAGAATTCTATGATTCTATGATACTCAAGATAGTTAAATCCAAAGCAGAATGCAAAAAGTTACAAAGGGATCTCACAAAACTGGGTGACTGGGCAGCAAAATGGCACATGAAATTCAATGTTGATAAATGCAAAGTAATGCACATTGGAAAACAATCCTAACTATAAATATACAATGATGGGTCTAAATTAGCTGTTACCACTCAAGAAAGAGACCTTGGCTTCATTGTGGAAAGTTCTCTGAAAACATCCACTCAATACACAGCGGCTGTCTAAAAGCAACCAGAATGTTAAGAAAGGGAGAGATAATAAGACAGAAAATATATTGCCACTATATAAATCCATGGTACGCCCACACCTTGGATACTGTGTGCAGACGTGATCGCCCCATCTCCAAAAATTGGAATAGGTCCAGAAAAGGGCAACAAAAATTATTAGGGGTATGGAACGGCTACCATAGGAGGAGAGATTAATAAAACTCATCTCTTTTCCAAGCTGAAGAGTCCCACTAAGGGGGGGGATATGATAGAAGTCTACTTTCTCCACACCAGTCATGATTTTATAAATAAGGAAGTGTTATTTACTCCTTCTCATAACAGGAGAACTAGGGGTCACCAAATGACACGTACAGGCAGCAGGTTTAAGACAAACAAAAGGAAGTATTTCTTCATATAATGCACAGTCAACCTGTGGAACTCCTTGTCAGAGGATGTTTTGAAGGCCAAGACTATAACAGGGTTGAAAAAAGAACTAGATAAGTTCATGGAGGATAGGTCCATCAATGGCTATTAGCCAGGATGGGAAGAGACCCTAGCCTGTGTTTGCCAGAAGCTGGGAATGGGTGACAGGGGATGGATCACTTGATGATTACCTGTTCTGTTCATTCCCTCTGGGGCACCTGGCATTGGCCACTGTCTGAAGACAGGATCCTGGGCTAGGTGGACCTTTGGTCTGACCCAGTATGGCCATTCTTATGTTCTTAACTGGCAAATCCATAAAAACCTGGCCAGGCTGGTCAAATACAGCAAGGTAGTAACACTAACCCTATGGGACCATCTGCCAGCAGAGCCTACCTGGTGCACAGTAGTGCTCTGGCCACATCCTTTCTCCACCCCCAACATACCCCCTACACCAGCCAGACTCCTCAGGACAAAGGGAATGAGCTCTGGAGGGTGACTATGTCTAGCTTGACTAAGGGGCTACTTGGGTGGGGAGGAAAAGACCCCTGCTGGCACCCCCCTCTACTGGGCAGATGCTCACCCCCAGGAGGAGAGGAATTACTTAGGATGCTGCAGGGGAAATACCTCAGACAAATGGGATGAGCCTGAAAAGGGAGGTGTCATGAAGTGACAACTCGCTGGTGTGGCGCCTCCTGCTGGTTATCTCGGGAATTAGCTCTCCAGCATATGGAGCATCTCTTCCTGGCTGGTGTCTCGCCTGCCGCTGGCCCCCATGTCCCTCCTGGACCCTGGTGTCCCTTTACCTTGGGATGCTGCCCACTCTGTCTCTCCCCTCCCAGGGGAACCCCCAACCCTCTATCCCCACCTTGCCTCACTGGGGCAGGCTCCAGTCTGTAAATCACTCATCACTGGCAAGGGGGGTTTGGACCTGCTGCCTTTGCCTATCTCCTGGCTGCACCTCTGTAGCCCCAGTACCTTTGTAGGCCTTTACCAAAGCCTGCAGACTGGGGGTTTTCCAGGCTGGAGCTCCCTTTGCCACTGCACTGCCCCCAGTACCTTGCTCCCAAGCAGCTAGCCCTTCCCACTCCAGGGCTAGGGTGAGACTCCTTCAGCTTCTGGCCCACAGCCCTCTTATCAGGGCCAGCTGGGCCCTAACTGAGCTGGCTCCAGCTGTGGCTGCTTCCCCAATCAGCCTAGGTTTCCTTCTTTCACTCCCTTTCCCTAGCCACAGCCCTCTCCAGGGCTGATTTTATCCCGTTCTGCGGGCGTGGGGCAGCTGCCCCACTACAGGAGGATTTAACCAGAAAAGCAGGAAAGGCTTCCCGGGAGCCAGCGGCCTGGTGTGGGGAGTGTCGTAGGAGTCCTAGGAGGTGGGGCGCTGAGTCTGACCAACCAATGCACTAGGAAACACGCTGCAGAGGGATGGCCTACCAGGTGTTCGATGGTGATCAAGAGGCCTGACAGGTCTTTTCCTTCTTTCTTTTCCATGGGGCTCCCTCCAAGTCTGAGCTCTGAAGATTTGCCTTAGATAAAACCTCAATTTTTGTGCTGCAGCTCAAGCGCCTTCCTCACCAGTGCCAGACCCCTACCCGGGTCACTGAATGGCAGGTCATAGGGACAGGGTGAACTACCCTCCCGCACCCCAAAACTGCAGGGCTCCCCTTGGGCTGCTCCTCCATGTGCAGAGCCAGCTTCCCTCTGGGCAGCAATCGGGTGACTCCCCCTGTGCCTCAGGGTCCCCTCTGGGCTGCTCAGTACTGCGGCCTCACATAAGAGGTGGGAAGCTGGGGGATGTAGGTGTGGTATGCCCTCTATTAAACTGCCTGCCTCCATGTTGGACCGACGGCAGAGAGATCTAGGTCTGACAGGGAGAGCAGCCTCGCGGGGTTAGCCGGGCAGAGGACAGAGGTGGGGGCGGCCATTTTGCTGCTCTTCAGGGTTGGGTTACGCTCTCAGAGTTGCTGTTTGTTTGGTTTGGCAGGCCCATTTCTGAGTGCCGCTATTAGATACCGGCTCAGGATTATTTCTGGACCGCGCATTGAGCTGGGCTTTCAGACAGCTTTCAGTTTTCTTGCTTGTTTCTATAGAATCACAGAAGTGTCGGGCTGGAAGGGATCTCGGGAGGTCAGTGAGTCCAACCCCCTGCGCTGAGGCAGGGCCAAGTAAATCTAGACCATCCCTGACAGATTTTTGTCCAACCTGTTCTTAAACGCCTTCAGGAGTGGGGATTGCACAGCCTCCCTTGGAAGTCTGTTCCAGAACTTAACTACCCTGAGAGTCACAAAGTTTCTCCTAATATCTAAATCTCCCTTGCAGCAGATTAGGCCCATTACTCCTTGTCCTACCTTCAGTGGCAATGCAGAACAATTGATCAATGTCATCTTTGTAACAACCCTTAACTGAGGACAGTTCTCAGGTCCCCCTTTTGTTATCTTTTCTCAAGACTAAACATGCCCAGTGGTTTTAATATTTCCTCATAGGGCAGGTTTTCTAAACTGATGAAGTGGGTTATAGCCCACCAAAGCTTATGCCCAAATAAATTTGTTAGTCTCTAAAGTGCCACAAGGACTCCTTATTGTTTTTGCTGATACAGACTAACACGGTTATCCCTCTAACACCTTTAACATTTCTGTTGCTCTTCTCTGGACTCTCTCCAATTTGTCCACATCTTTCCTAAAGCGTGGCACCCAGCACTGGATGCAGTATCCAGCTGAGGCCTCACCAGGGCTGAGTAAAGCAGAACAATTAGCTCCTATGTCTTATACATATAACATTCCTGTTAATACACCCCAGAATGATATTAGCCTTTTTTGCAACTGCATCACACTGTTGACTCATATTTACTCTGTGATCCACTATAACCCCCAGATCCTTTTCAATGGTACAACCATGTAGCCAGTTATTCCCCAGTTTGTAGTTGTGCATCTGATGTTTCCTTCCTAAGTGCAGTACTTTGCACTTCTCTTTATTGAATTTCATCTTCTTGATTTCAGACCAATTCTCCATTGTATCACAGTTGTCCTGAATTCTAATCCTGTCCTCCAAAGTGCTTGCAACCCTTTCCTTTTATAAGCATACTCTCCACTCCATTGAAGTTATTAATGAAAATATTGAGCAGCACTGGACCCAGAACTGACCTCACTAGATACGCCCTCCCAGTTTGACAGCAAACCACTGATAACTACTCTTTGAGTATGGTCTTTCAACCAGTTGTGCACCCACCTTATAGAAATTTCATCTAGATCACATCTCCCTGGTTTGCTTATGAGAATGTCATGTGGGATGGTGTCAAAAGTCTGACTAAAATCAAGGTATATCACGTCCAACACTTTATTCAGGTTTGATGGTTTCGTACCCACCAGCAGATGAAGAGACACCCTCCACTCCATCCAAATGGGCACCAAGCTGCAATTGATTTAGGACAATTTTTGCCCCCCAGCTGTTGGGATGGAGAGAGCCAGCCCCATTGTTCTTTGCAGGAGCTGGCACTTTTGGGGGAGGTTCCTGAAGGTTCTCTAACAATTTTTCCCCAAGCCAGGAAGCTCCAGAGATAAGATTCTGGGGGACCATGAAAGCATCCACCTCACGGTGCACAGTAGAGCTCAGCATGTTGAGTCTCCCCCAGGCACCAGAACGGCACCTACAGACCTCTGCACACCTTCCGTGCCTCCTGAATCCTGGGTTACACTCAGGTACCTTTTCACTGTTCTGGCAATGGTGTAATTCCAGACCAAGCCTTGAGGGCATCTCAGCCTCCCTGACCTCATTAGCTCTTGTCACCAGCTCTCCAGATAGAGGCCACAGTTCTTTGTTTTGCAGCAGTAATGGTTCGTGTCTCTGGTTGGTTTTCATCCCAGTTGGGATCGGATCAGCTCAGACCGAGGTCATGTCTACACTACAAAATGAAGTCGACCTTACACTGGCATGCTGCTGCTGCAGTAATTACAACAGTTGTGCATGTCTACACTTTGCTTCCCGTTTCAGCAGTGTGGGTCCTCACCAGGAGCCATTTTATCAATTGCACTGACAGCGTGGGCCATTGTGGGAAGGCTCATGGAAGCCAGTAACAGTCGACATAAGCAAGGCAGTGACTAAACTGAGACTGTGTTGGCCTATCTACATCGACTGTGACTCTACGCCGCCCATGGAGGTGGAGTTATTAAGTTGGTGTTGCAGGGCAGTTATGTTGGTAGGATTGAAATCTAAATGCACACCTCCATAATTAGGATGACATAAGTGGCTGTGCATTGAAGGGGGAAGTCGTAATTCCATCAGCCTTTTGTTTCCCAGGCATCAGTTGCCTCTTTGCAGTGCTAATATTGCCCGAGGATCCAGCCCCTTCCATCCGCACGGTCCCCAAGTGCTTTGCAAACTTCATAGGCAGAAACCACTCCACCTGAAAATGCAGCCGCCTTTGGGTGACCCAATGACCTGGCAACACTCTGAGAAAGCACCGAGTGCCACACCCAGCTGAAACTGCAGGAGGGAGGTGGAGGATGGTGTGCAATCACCAACCGCACTGGGGTATGGCCCGCAGCCAGGGACGCTGTAACAGTGGAGACCAGGGGGCCTGGCCCATCGACTTTTTGCCACAGGATCCCGCTTCCTTCCCCTTCTCTTCCCCCCCAAGATCCACCTTCCAGCCAGGCCAACAGCTGGTGGACTCCCGGTCAGGGAGCCTGGGCAGTTGTGAGGAGCTCTGCGGACCCTTCAGCTGCCCAGGGTGCGGAGGGCCCGTGAGCAGCTCCCAGCCCATGTCCCAGCCTCCCCCACCCCCCAGGGCAGGTGGAGGGTCTGTGCCGGCTCCCCACAGCTGTCTGTGCGGCTCTTACCATGGCTGGGCTGCGGCTCCAAGATGCTGCCCTCGGCTGGAGCCGCGTCAGAGTAAGAGCCGCACAGGCAGCTGTGGGGAGTGTGGGTCCCTTCACCTGCCCTGGTGGGAGATCCTGGGGACAGGGACACTGGCCGAGTGCTTTCAAACCCCCCCCCCCCACTCCAGGTGGGGCGTGCAGGCTCCCCAGCTCTGCTCTGGCTTGGCTGTGACTGGGGCCTCTGGGGGAAGAGGAGGGGCCTCAGGGAAGGGTCATGGTCTTGGGGAAAGGGGTGGGGCCTAGGGGAAAGAGGAGGAGTGGGGCGGGGCACCAGGGGTGGGGGGCCTGCCCTCCCACTTTTGGGAAGGCTCCGCTGCCCTTGCCTGCAGTGCCCTGCTTTTGCTAGCACACTCCTGGGATCTCCAGTGACCTGGGTTCAATGCTCATGTCAGGAAGTGCTCATCAGTTAATCTCCCATCACTTAAGGGGAGCCTGAGTCCCTCCACCTGGCCACTCTCTCCACCTAATTTTCAATGAGGCGCCACAGATCCACCCTGAAAAATGCTCTGCACACTGCCCTAGAGGCTGGGAAGCCACTGGCCAACTTGAGATGGGAGCCTATGCCCACAGCGCCCTCCCCATCCACTGCACAGGGCATCGGTACCCCACACTGCCCCCATCTGTCTTCCAAATATTGCCCATGCAGCAGGCTGCCCCAGGCCCTGGCTAGACAACACGTTGCTCCATGGCTGACCTCAGCTCAGCATCTGCCCAGCCCGCTAACCCCCCCCACTCTCACCAATGGGCTCGAGGTCCACTCTGTATTAGCTAGCTCAGAAGGGTGAGGGCAGGTAGGATCTTCCTACAACAAATCACCCGCTGTTCTGAGCTGCTCCTGCTGCAGTGCAACCCCTGGCATAAGGCAGAGCAGCCCCCTCAGCTGCTCTAACATACCGCAGCTGCCCCTCATGGGCTGCAGGATAGCTTAGAACTGCCAGGGCATGGCTTGCTCCAGCCTCTCTTCCTCGCACGCCCAATTCACACCTCGTATCCTCAGCCACATCCGCAGCACACCCCTTCCCCAGGGCTACCGGCCAGGGAGCAGTATAAAAGCTGCTGCTCCTGCTCGGGGAATCCCCCCAGAGGCTGGTCCATGCCCTGCACAGTCCCAATGGGCCACCTGAGGCACCCAGTCCCAGATCCACACAAGTATTTAGACGCCTAACTCCTACTGGTTTCACTGCACCCTCTCCCCGGTCACAGTATACATCAGAGATGGAGAAGATCATAGAATCATAGAATATCAGGGTTGGAAGGGACCTCAGGAGGTCATCTAGTCCAACCCCCTGCTCAAAGCAGGACCAATCCCCAACTAAGATGATCCAGTTCATTCTCTGGGCATCAGTGCAGGGTTGTCCCCTCCAGGGATTTCTCCAGCCAGGTTTTAAACATCTTGTACACTGAGGGTCTGATCTATTCCTGAACTGACTCCTTCTCCATCAGGGTCGGGCCCCGGGCAAAGACAGGACTGCACTTCGTTCATGCATTTAGTGTATTTATTTGCAGACCTTTTTCTGGTCCTCAGCCCCACCGGGTGGGAGTTAAAACAACTGCCATTGGGGGAATTGACCGCAAGGCCACAACTGAAGTTAAAGGCTGGCTTCCAAAGGAGAGTGGAGAAAGGTCTTATGGAACAAGGCAACGGCATCCCAAAGGGATGCAGCAGGTTCCTGGCCCCTTGCATATGCAGCAGGTACATGGCCCGTTGTGTATAAAGCCGGTGCATCACCACTTGCATACACAGCAGGTGCACGGCCCGTTGTGTATAAAGCCAGTGCATACCGCTTGCATATACAGCAGGTGCACGGCCCGTTGTGTATAAAGCCAGTGCATACCCCTTACATACACAGCAGGTGCATGGCCCCTTCTGCATAAAACAGGTGCCCAGCCCTTTGCATGCACAACAGGCGTTGGGCCTCTTATGTATACAACAGGTGCATCAAACCTTGCACCTGAGGTGGATTCATAGCCCCCTACATATACAGTATGTGCATTACTGCTTGCGTAGTCGGTAGCTGCATGGCCCCTTGTGTATGCAGCAGGCACGTGAAAATTATCATCAGGTGTGAGTGAGTCCTATGCAGAATCTAACCAATCTGTGGTTTGTTCCCGGTCCCCCTCCCCTCTGGGTTTCCCTCTTTCATCCCCTTCCATCTTGCCTTTCTCAGTCATCCTCTCTCTTTTTCCCCCTTCCCCCTCCTCACTCCAGTTCTTCATTTCCCTTCTCCCCGTCTCCTGCACCAGGACCACTATTCCCTCTAAGCTGTGCGCATGTGCGTGCGCACACAGATCCTAAACCCCACGCACACGGCGAAACACCACGCGCACAAAAATTTGCACAGAAGCACAACAATTTGCACAGAAGAAATTTTTTGCACACACGGCTTGTCAAAAATTAGAGGGAACATTGGCCAGGACCCATGGCCCAGGGAAGGATCAGCTGCCTGTGTACACACCACACAGTGCAGTCTCAGGAAATCTTTTGCTGGGAAATAGGAGAGGATTCGCAATGGCTTCAAATGGCGTCTTCTCCTTGCACGTCACCTTATGCCATTTCGCAACAGCGCAGAAATTGTTCCCTCCTCGCTACCTTCCCCCTGCACTTTTCCACGGGGCCCAACTTCAGCACAGAAGAGGGCCAAGGGATCTCTTCCACAAAAGGAGACGCAGCAAATGCTCTCTACCCAGGGCAGCCTGAAGACCTTTCATGCAACCTCCGGCTTGGACAGGCCAAAGTTTATATTTAGAACCTGAGGAGGAGAAGCCAGGAGCCAGGGGATTTCTGACTTCAAAGCTGTGTTTTAAGCTGTGTGCTTCAGCAGAAGGAAGATGGAATAGAAGTGTAATTTCTGCCCCCACCCGCAGTCTCCCCTGCCAGCAATACAGTTCCTTCATTGGAACAGCCAATTTGCAGTCACTAGGGTCTGTGTCCTACTGGGACAACTGGGATTGGTTAGTCCACGTAACTCAGTATTTACTTTCTGTTTATTGCCACTCTCCACGGGGACTTTCTCCCCTTTTCCTAACATGACTGACCAAGTCTGGAGTGAGGGTCACCTGACGTCAGGAGAAGCACAACCGAGCGGTCTTTCTTCAGACACTGTCGGCTCCTTACGAGACCCCGGGGACGTCGCAGTGCTAAGTTACCAAGAGCAGGGTAGCGAGAGCACTCAGGCTGCGCTGTCATTTAGGCAAAGCACAGGGAGAGTGGGGGCTTGTTAGTTTGTACCGAACACCGATCTGTGCTACTCTAGGGAGAAAAAGCTCCGAGACACTGACCGGCTGCCTGGCAGCAGCCCAGGTCTTAATCAGATACTTACTTTTTGATGGAAAAAGCAGTGTCCCAAGGAAAGAGCTTTTAGGGTCAGATTTTCACTCTCCTTCGACTCCGAGAGTGTGAGTGGCTTTGGCTCAGCTGGTGCTTGCTGGCAGGACAGCTGCTGCTGCTGTCAGATGGTCACGAGTGAAACCTGAGGACCTGAGGGGTTCTTCAGGTAACATCGGTCTCTCTCGGCTTCGGCATTCGTCCTCCGGGCAGCCAATCAAGTGGGAGGCAGTTCCTCTGGCTCTGCAGCCCCACTGCAGGGTGCTGGACAGCGGGGACAGGCTCCCTGGGACACACACACAATGCCCAGCGGCTCCCAAGTGATCCATGGGGAGCAGAATTGGGAGCAGCTCACTAATTGAGTCCCAGCGAAAGGCTGATCCAGCCAGGCAGCTCCTGAGCTCAGGGCAGAACAAGGGGCAGGATCTGCTGGCCGGCGAGGGCGCTTCAGACTCGAGCTGGGCAGCAGCTGGTTTTTTGGTGCAGGAGTTGCCAAACCATAGAAAATAATCCAGTTCCAGCTGTGCCAAAATGACATTTTCTTTTCATTTTTCAGTTAAACGAAACAACAAAATTCACTTCAGCACAAACCAAAAGGCTTGTTCTGAGTTTCAGTTTGATACCGTCTTCTTTTTAAAAATTAAATAAAATGGAAGTCAAATTTTGAAGCGAAAGGTAGTTTCAAATCGAAGACAAAAATGTTTCATTTTGATTGTTTCTTCTTTCTTTTTGGGGGGGCAAAAAAATGAATGTGGCATAAACTATTACAGTTGACCTAAATATGTGCTTTTCAGGGGGAGAAAGTTTTTTTTCCCAAAAAGGGTGGCCTAGTTGCCCTCCTGACTGAGTCTGGCACATCAGGGATCCCACAAATTGCTACCAAACAGGAGTGGGGCAAACCAAGGCCATCACACTCCAGCTGTTCTAACCTGAAGAGAAATGACATGCAAACAGGCAGGGCAGTAAGACGAGACAACTGTTAGGTAGGGGGTGTTCTGAAACCACTGCCCTTTATGCCGACCAATACTGTCTCATTGCCTCCTTGTCCTGCCCCATCTGTCCATGTGTGTCCGTCTGCCCTCTCTTGTTGTACACGCCAATTGTCAGCTCTTTGGGGCAGGAACCAACTTTTCGTTGTGTGTTTGGACAGCGCCTGGCACAATGTGGGGCTGGAACATGGGTTCCTAGCTGCTACCTGTATAGAAATAATACCTACTCGTGGCTGGAGGGTCAGGCTGTAGATTGAGAATGTACCAGCTCTGCTCGGATCCAGGTCTAGCACTGAATGGCTCCCAGGGGCCAATTCTCCTCTCATTGCTCCTGAAAGAAGCTGTCTGTTGTCAAGGACAGTCATGCCGCAGCACCCAGCCCTCTGGGGAAACCAGGAAAGCATGAGCATCCTGGCCCAGAACAAACTCAGGTCCTATGTTGCAAGCCCCATAAATGGATGTGCCTCAGTAAGTGCCCCCGGAAGCAATGAAAACCCTACAGTGGAAGGGGAAGGCACTCGACTGCTGGAGAGCCGCACAAGCTGAACTCTGCCCAAAGCACAGACCTCCTCGCCTCCCAGCAGCCTCCAGCCACCCACAACCCCCCTGAACAAGAGTGCAAGCAGCCCACCCCTCCCCCACCACAGGATGAAATCCTCTGAAGAACAAGTCACAAACTATGCCAGCCTGGATGGCTACAGGTCCTCAAGCAGAACTGTTGGCTGGGCAGTTACCCCTCCAGGGTTAAGTGTGCAAAGCAAGGGCAGAGCCTCGGAGTGCAACTGGAGAGGGATGGTCAGTGTATCCAATCCAGGGAGACAGAAACCCAGAGACGCTCTTGACTCTCCTGGCCAAGGGAGAAAGACACTGCCTCAGAACAGCAGAAATCATCAAAAGCCACAAATTAAAACTGGGTGTAAGCCCAGGGGAGGGACAGTGAAGACGGCAATGCCAGTCGAATGGTAAATGTGTGAGACAACCCCGCACACTGGAAGGAAACTCCACCCCAGGCACCTGCTTGCGGATGTATCCACCTGGTATGGAGGCGCATAAAGCCAGAAGGGAGCACTGTGACCCCCTAGTCCGATCTCCTGTATAACACAGGTGGCTGAACACCCCCAAAGTGACTCCTGTTTGAATTGGATCAGATCTTTTCAAAATTTGATTTAAAACTTGCCAGTGGGGCTCCAGCTTCCCACCCTTGGTTTCCCTACAGAGACACTCGTGTAGCTTGTTGGGGCAAAACAGGTTTTGCCACACACCAGAAAGAAAAAGAATACAAAGCTGAGCACCTCATCCACGTATCCCAGCTTTTCAAAGACACAAACCACCTTCTCTTATCTGTAGTTAGGGCAGGTGGCACCAGGCAGCACTGTTACACAGCTTTCTGCATATTCTTCTTCACATGTGAGCAAATGTTCAGTTTTGGGAAGACATGCTGTGTTACCATTAGCTTTGTTACATGAGGTTCGAGTATAGGGAGCTGTGGGAGCAGCCCTCTGCCTTGGTCTTTCACAAAGTCAATTCTTGATGCAGAGTGGCTCTCTGGGATCTAAGCACTGGTGCTGAGCTGAGTTCCACCAAGTGGGTATTGCCTGTGTGCTGTTTGTGACTGCCTCCTTCCCAGGACTGGGATATCCATGTTCTGTTCATTCGCTCTGCAGCACCTGGCATTGGCCACTCTCGGAAGGCAGGATACTGAGCTAGATGGACCATTGGTCTGACCCAGTATGGCCGTTCCTAATTTTTTGCTAGAAATTTTAAAAATCAGGACTGTTTAGAGAGGCCTGGGTAGCACTCCCTGCTCTTCCTGACTCAGAGGAATCTGGAATGAAACACTGTGGTTTGAATCAAGCTGGGCTAGGACCCGAACATGGTTCTCCCACAGTCCAGTGAGCTATCGCCAGACTGTGAACACACAGACTCCTCAAGCTCAGGGTTTGAGCTGAAAAGTAACATTCGGACACAATTTGGTTGTCACAGAAGGTTTGGGGCTTGTTCCACAGCAAACCAAAAACAAATGTCAGAACCTCAAAAGTTGCTGTGAAGTGGGACTGTCACTCACTAGGCAGCTCTACTCACCAGTGCCCGGCTCCTCCTCATGCTCACCACCAAGAGGTGCAGGCCACTAGTGTGCGCTGGATTGAAGAGAGGCCCATGCCACAACAGGACAAGCTCAGCACCACACAGGCTGAAATGTGAATGGGGAATATTGGGTTCCTCCTTCCCTCATGGCCTGCTTGCTTTCCTCCCCAAGAGCACAGGGTGTCTCCAGGGTCCTCACTGGGGGCTCAGGATAGCTCTGCGTAGACCAAGGCTACTTTGGCTGGAATGGCCAATCTGAACCAGAGCAAAGGAAGCCACATGGATCTCACCTTTCAGTCTTTGAAGCGGTTTCCACTTCCCCACGGCACTTCCCCTGGCTCAGATTAGGGGCTGTGCTGAGCCCAGGTTTGATCTTTGCTGCCCCATGCTACACATGCGCATGTGTTACAGGCCTATGCAATCTGAGAGCGGGGTGCTACTGTAACACTGACAGACCCCGGTCTTTGGGATCAAACCTGGGTCCTCTGGAGCTTAGTGCATGTGCCTCTACCATATGAGCCTAAAGCCAACCAGCTGTTAGCTAAGGCTGTAGAGCAGACTCATTAATCTCTCTCTCTCTAAGTGGTCTTGGCACTACTAGGTGGGACACAACACCACACCCAGAAGGTGTGTGGGTTACAGTACCAATTGCAGCTTTGTGACTGGTCTGGTGACAGCTCCTGTGACTCAGACTGGGATAGGAATACACAGCTTCCCAACGCAAAGCAAGTTATTTAGTACAGCCCCCAGGGTCCCTTGGCACACAGCGAGCTCCACCTTAGCCCTGCACTCCCCTCCCCTCTGCCAGGCAGAGAATATTCCCATTGCAAAGGCCTGCACGCATCTCCTGAAAAATGAAGGGCTAAGTTCTACTCTCAGTACAACGAGCAGGGATCCAGTTATATGGCTCCCATCCTTGTCAGTGGGGAAAGGTCCCGAGAACACAGGACTGGGAGCAAGGCCGGGTGGCCCTGACAGCTCCTCCCGGGGGCAGAGTCCCGGCGGAGAACTGCAGCAGGATGAGTCTGCAGAAAGCCAGCAATCCACGCGCCCAGGTTTCTGGGGAGCAGCGCCGCCGCCTGCAGCTCTTGGGCTGGGTGCAGCGGGGCAGCCTCTGCAGTTCCAGGGACACAGGGGCTGAGCGGTGTTAAAGGCAGAAAGTTTGGGGCGTCCATGAGCCCGCGGGCTGGGGGAATCTCCCGCCTTCACCGCGTCCAGGCACCCACCATCCGCCCCGACCCCCAGCCCGAGCCGGCAGCCAGGGCCACCAGACGCCCCGCACTCACAGGGGGCTCCAGCCGATCGCCCTTTTTTTGAGGGGAGGGATAGCTCAGTGGTTTGAGCATTGGCTTGCTAAACCCAGGGTTGTGAGTTCAATCCTTGAGAGGGCCATTTAGGGATTGGGGCAAAAATTGGGGATTGGTCCTGCTTTGAGCTGGGGGTTGGACTAGATGACCTCCTGAGGTCCCTTCCAACCCTGATATTCTATGATTCTATGACTGGAAAACCTTCCCTGGATATGCTGGGGTGTCTAACTCTAACAGGATGCAGAGGGGACAGCAGGGCTCTCACTCAGGAGAAGCCCAGACACTAGGTCACCCGGATCTTCCCGCAGCACAGGTGAGGTTCTTGTGGGGTGGCTGCTCCCAGCGCTGCCTGGCCTCCAGGTGTCTCTCTAGCTGCCCATGGAGCTGACTGCCTGTGGGGGTGAGGGCTGGCTTCAGGACTTGACTGGGATCCTGACTAGCTGCTGGCGAGAGCTGCTGTGAGTACGCTGCCCAACCAGCCACAATGAGAGGGGCCAATGGGAGGATACAGCAGGCCCAGGCTACAGGCTGTGAATGCACCTGATAGGGGCTTCCCCAGGTACCTCAGTGTAACTTGACTTGCCCTTTCCTGAGCCTGGGGCCAGCCTGGCCTGACTGTTGAAGAGGCACACCTGAGAGGGGTCAGGTGCTTCCCCTACAAACAGCAACAGGGGACTACGTGGAAGTGGGGATTGAGGGGGCCAGAGCAGAGTCAGCACATAAGCACCCGCAGAGAAACCTGCAAGGGGGCTATGAGACTCACTCCAGGCAGGAAACACCTGGTGGTGCTCTGATCAGAGGGTAACTGGTTGTATTGTGCTCAGGAAATTGCAGGTTTATTTTGAGTTTAGTTTCTGTCAATAAACTATCCCTTGGGGGGAGGGATAGCTCAGTGGTTTGAGCATTGGCCTGCTAAACCCAGGGTTGTGAGTTCAATCCTTGAGGGGGCCATTTAGGGATCTGGGGCAAAAATTGGGGATTGGTCCTGCTTTGAGCAGGGGGTTGGACTAGATGACCTCCTGAGGTCCCTTCCAACCCTGATATTCTATGATTCTATGGTGCAGACACGTCACTCTGATCCATTAGAGTAGTCATGTCCACTCCAGGCAATTCTTTGCCCCCAGGCCTGAGCACCATGCGGCAAGGAGGGCTCACATCTCCACCAAGACAGGTGGGGGTGCAGCCGAGGGACAGAGGGGGGTGGAGCAGAGAGGGAGAAGATAGGTCCCAAATACCCCTCCGAGGAGAACAGCCGTCTTTCCCTTCCCATCTCCTAAGGGCAGTGAACCTTGTTTGCTCTCCTACTTCTCCCAAAGGCAGGCCCTGTCTTGTCCCTCAGAGCAGCACACGCTCCTCTCTGGAGCATCAGTCACTCACATTATAGCTGCATTGACCGAGGTGTTGAATTAAGAAGATTCCAGGGTGACAGATTTCAGGCTGTCTCCCCCAAACTGTGCCTTGCAGCTTACAGCTGGTCTGTACTGTCTTCCCAAAGAACCCCTGGAAGAGACTGGCCCTTATATATAGTGGAGACACAAAGCTCCTTGTCCTTTCCAAAGGCACCCTGTGCTACTGGTGTCTGGCCTCCCATTAGCCCCTGCCTGGGTATGTCTGAACTTGCTTCTTCCACCCTGCCTTACCCTGCCGGGAGCCTCCTTGCTGCAATGAAATCCACAGCTTTGGCCTCACCCCGACCTTAGAATTGCCTGGCTTTCTAACCGTTATTTTGTTGATAATGTTTGTGGAAGGCTTTTTCCCTGTATACTTAGACTGTGGAACTCCCTGCCACAGGATGACAAAAACATCACAAGAGCCAAAGTGGGACTGGACCTTTATATGGCTCACAGGACTAGCCAGAGGGCAACAGTTGATGCTAACAAGAAGCATTGGAAAGGAGGGAAAACGCTGTGGTTCAGGCTTTAAATCAGTGTCTAAGTATTAGGGACCAAGACGAGACTTATTCTGGGGGGCGGATTATCCCACATTGGCTACTGCAGATTTTCTGCTTTGTCCTTGCAGCAGCTGGTGTTGGCCACTTCAGAGACAGGCCACTGGACTGGCTGGACCTTGGCGTTCCTGCCTATTCCCAGCCTTAACTTTGCCTTACCAACCTGCTTGGTCTAGAACTAGGAATGGAGGCCTGGCTGGGTTCCCTGAGTATACACGTCCTGCAGAGAGTATCAGCTGCACCACAGGGACATTGATGAGCCCTGGTGAAGGGTCTAGCAAAGGCAATTCGGAAGAGATCCCTCCTTTGTGCTCCAAATGCTGCCGTAGTCCTGCATGCATTGCTGTGAGCCAGGCTAGGACCCAGCGAAAGGAGGCTATGCTGAATGATGCTAGCCCTGCTGGATCCCACGGACACAGCGGGCAGGATCATCCCATGCCAGGATCTGGGAGTGAGGCGTTTGCACAACTCTCCCCAACTCCCGTGTCATTGCTCGTCGCACGGCAGACTCTTAGCAGCTGGGCACACACAGCACCAGGCCCAGTGAGTGCCCTGCGCAGGCTCCGTAGCGGGACGTCTGGGCACGCAGAACAGACTTGCTGGCTCCCTGTGTCCCAGCTGTGAGCTCCACGGGGCAGCTGGGTGCTGAAATGGCTAGTGGCACATCACCAGTCAGCAGCAGGTGACTGGAGATGGGAGCAAACAAGGGGGAGGGGTGGAAGAAGCAGCAGGGAAAGCACTGGACTTTTCTGGCTCATATAAAAGCTGGCCTGGGAGCAGGACCTTTGGCTTATCCCCCATCCCAGTCTGCTCATTAACCCCCTAGCAGTCAGGTCTCTGGGGTGACAAGTGGGGAAACCCTGGGTCCCCGAGCTCTCCCTCAATGCCAGGTGGGCCCGGGTGCCAGGCGCTGCTGAGAGCAGCAGAGCCCTCCCCCCTTCCTCCACAGGTGCTCTCAAGTCCCCAGAAGAAACACTCATTGACTGCTCAGGACAGCAAGAAGAGGGCAGCAGCCAGCGCTACTGTGGGATCAGACAGGGCCCTCCACTTCAGCTGAGCCTGTCTCCAATGTCCGCTGCTCTGGGGCTGCTGCTCATTCCACAGCCCATGCCGCTGTATCCAGTGTCAGCACTGGCTGGACTGCTACAGGCTCACAGTGCCACCCGCAGGCTCTCAGCAAAGCCCTGCGCCGCTCCCCGCACTAGAGACGCAGCCCAAGCGGTGGAAGGGCCTCGTGTAGCCAGGAGGCTACAGCATATACTTGCCAATGAGGCAGCACCAGGAGGTGGCTCAGGTGCTTGTACCACCAAATCATCTAATGCTGATGCCTGAGCCTTGTCTGTACCAGGGCCTTGAACAACACCACCCTGGGAGCTGCCCCCCCGCAGGGAGAACAGCCCAGAAGCAGCCTGGCGTAGGCGAGAACTCAGGGAGTCAGGCCAGACTGGTCAGGGCAAAGAGCTCCACAGAAGATTAACTGAGGCAGGACCATGGCCCAGACTCCTTCCCGTTCATCTGTGGATTGGGCCCAATGTGCATCAAGGAGAGGCCGGGCCACCCAAAGTAACCTGCAGGGCCCTGGGGCCCCAACCCTCTGTCGCTGCAAGAACCAGGACACCACTGGGACTAGAAGCACACAGCAGGCCAAGCAATGCGGAGTAAGGGTCTGTCTGCACTGGATCGGGAGGGGTGGATGTACTCACGCTAGCTCTGCGGGCCCTAGTCTGTGAAAAGTAGCAGTGTTGCCACCCCATGTACACTCCTTGGGTCTGCACCTGAGAGACTAGCCTGTCCCACTGCTTGTGTCTGAAAATTACCCTCCTTGCTCCAGTGCACACATTCCATTAGGGCCTCCCACAAGGGATTAACCACCCACTTGCCTGTGTGTGTTGTGTCCTTCCTCTGTGCCCAGGCCAAGGGGGCTAGAACTGTCCACAGCTCCTAGGAATGGCACTTAGCCCGTTAGCCAGACACATTAAGGCCAGAAAGGACTGTTAGGTCATCAAGTCTGAGTTCCTATAAAGAGCACAGGCCAGAGACCCTTCCCCAATAGCTTCCTCATCAGCCTTTACCTTCCCTGTGAGCTGCAGAGTATCTCTAAGAATGACACCCCACCTTGACTTAAAGATGGCGAGAGATGGGGAGTGCACCCCATCCTTGGGCAGGTGCTCCATGGGTTAGCTCAAGCTGCAGAGGGCTGTGCTCTCAGTGTTGCAGAGCCTGGGCTTGGTCACCTGCCAAGAGCATGAGAACAGCTGCTGCCAGGCCCCTTTGCATCCTTGTGACGTGGTTCCATTGTCGGGGAACGTACGCTGACACCTGCTGACGTCTGTGCAGTGTGGCCGAGTTAACACGGCTGCATGGAAGCCGACATTCCCGACACCCTGCCCCTAAATTCCCCGGCATAGCACAGCACGGGCGTAGGTCTTTTTATTGAAATCACTCCTATGTGCACAAATAATTACAGAAGGAGAAGAGCTTTTAGTCACCTGGGCTATGACCACGATTACAGAGTGTGGCAGTATTGCCTAGTGGGGAGAGCAGTGGGCTGAAGTACAGAGACCTGGGTTCTAATCCCAGCTCTGCCACTGGCCTGCTGAGTGCACAGGAGTGCGCTAATCTGTCTAGGGAGGCAGTGTGGCCTAGTGTATAGCACACAGCACTGGGAGTCAGGACACCTGGGTCCTGTTCCTGGCTCTGCCATGGGCCTGTTGGGTGACCTTTAGCAAGACACTTCCCCTCTGTGTGCCTCAGTTTCCCTGGCTATAAACTTGGGATAATGAAACTGATATCTTCAGCAAAACACTTTGAGATCTACTGGTGGAAAGCTGATTGATCAGGGCTGGCCTAGCCCCAGGCCTTAAAAAGGGGCAGGCTATGCCCTTACAAGGGGCCACAGGAGCTGGTTCTGATACTCTATCTATGCCCTGGTCTACACTAGGAGTTGAGGTCGAATTTACAGCGTTAAATTGATTTAACCCTGCACCTGTCCACATGACGAAGCCCTTTTTTCGACTTAAAGGGCTCTTAAAATTGATTTCCTTACTCCACCCCCGACAAGGGGATTAGCTCTGAAATCGGCCTTGCCCGGTTGAATTTGGGGTACTGTGGACGCAATTAGACGGTATTGGCCTCCGGGAGCTATCCCAGAGTGCTCCATTGTGACCGCTCTGGACAGCACTCTCAACTCAAATGCACTGGCCAGGTAGACAGGAAAAGGCCCGTGAACTTTTGAATTTCAATTTACTGTTTGGCCAGTGTGGCAAGCTGTAGGTGACCATGCAGAGCTCATCAGCAGAGGTGACCATGATGGAGTCCCAGAATCGCAAAAGAGCTCCAGCATGGACCGAACAGGAGGTACGGGATCTGATCGCTGTATGGGGAGAGGAATCCATGCTATCAGAACTACGTTCCAGTTTTCGAAATGCCAAAACATTTGTCAAAATCTCCCAGGGCATGAAGGACAGAGGCCATAACAGGGACCTGAAGCAGTGCCACATGAAACTTAAGGAGCTGAGGCAAGCCTACCAGAAAACCAGAGAGGCGAACGGCCGCTCTGGGTCAGAGCCCAAAACATGCCGCTTCTATGATGAGCTGCATGCCATTTTAGGGGGTTCAGCCACCACTACCCCAACCGTCTTGTTTGACTCCTTCAATGGAGATGGAGGCAACACGGAAGCAGGTTTTGGGGATGAGGAAGATGATGATGATGAGGTTGTAGATAGCTCACAGCAAGCAAGCGGAGAAACTGGTTTTCCCGACAGCTAGGAACTGTTTCTCACCCTGGACCTGGAGCCAGTACCCCCCGAACCCACCCAAGGCTGCCTCCCGGACCCGCCAGGCGTAGAAGGGACCTCTGCTGAGTGTACCTTTTAAAATACTATACATGGTTTAAAGGCAAGCGTGTTTAATGATTAATTTGCCCTAGCATTCGTGGCTCTCCTGGATATATTCCCAAAGCCTTTGCAAAAGGTTTCTGGGGATTGCAGCCTTAATCCATCCACCATGGTAGGACACTTTACCACTCCAGGCCAGTAGCACGTACTTGGGAATCATTGTAGAATAAAGCATTGCAGTGCATGTTTTCTGGCGTTCAAACAACATCCGTTCTTTATCTCTCTGTGTTATCCTTAGGAGAGTGATATCATTCATGGTCACCTGGTTGAAATAGGGTGCTTTTCTTAAGGGGACATTCAGAGGTGCCCTTTCCTGCTGGGCTGTTTTCCTGTGTTTGCTGAACAGAAATGTTCCCCACTGTTAGCCATGGGAAGGGGGAGAGGGGGGAGGGGCTAGCCAAGCACTGGGGGGAGGCAAAATGTGACCTTGGAACGAAAGACATGTGCTATGTATGTAATGTTAACAGCAAGCTCGTGAAAAGAGTGTACCCATTGTGTACCCACCATGTACCCACCGTGTGAGTGTACCCATTGTACCCCCTGTGAAAGAGTGTACCCATTGTTCTATAAAATCATAGAATCATAGAATATCAGGGTTGGAAGGGACCCCAGAAGGTCATCTAGTCCAACCCCCTGCTCAAAGCAGGACCAATTCCCAGTTAAATCATCCCAGCCAGGGCTTTGTCAAGCCTGACCTTAAAAACCTCTAAGGAAGGAGATTCTACCACCTCCCTAGGTAACGCATTCCAGTGTTTCACCACCCTCTTAGTGAAAAAGTTTTTCCTAATATCGAATCTAAACCTCCCCCACTGCAACTTGAGACCATTACTCCTCGTTCTGTCATCTGCTACCATTGAGAACAGTCTAGAGCCATCCTCTTTGGAACCCCCTTTCAGGTAGTTGAAAGCAGCTATCAAATCCCCCCTCATTCTTCTCTTCTGCAGGCTAAACAATCCCAGCTCCCTCAGCCTCTCCTCATAACTCATGTGTTCCAGTCCCCTAATCATTTTTGTTGCCCTTCGCTGGACTCTCTCCAATTTATCCACATCCTTCTTGTAGTGTGGGGCCCAAAACTGGACACAGTACTCCAGATGAGGCCTCACCAATGTCGAATAGAGGGGAACGATCACGTCCCTCGATCTGCTCGCTATGCCCCTACTTATACATCCCAAAATGCCATTGGCCTTCTTGGCAACAAGGGCACACTGCTGACTCATATCCAGCTTCTCGTCCACTGTCACCCCTAGGTCCTTTTCCGCAGAACTGCTGCCTAGCCATTCGGTCCCTAGTCTGTAGCTGTGCATTGGGTTCTTCCGTCCTAAGTGCAGGACCCTGCACTTATCCTTATTGAACCTCATCAGATTCCTTTTGGCCCAATCTTCCAATTGGTCTAGGTCCTTCTGTATCCTATCCCTCCCCTCCAGCGTATCTATCACTCCTCCCAGTTTAGTATCATCCGCAAATTTGCTGAGAGTGCAATCCACACCATCCTCCAGATCATTTATGAAGATATTGAATAAAACCGGCCCCAGGACCGACCCTTGGGGCACTCCACTTGATACCGGCTGCCAACTAGACATGGAGCCATTGATCACTACCCGTTGAGCCCGACAATCTAGCCAGCTTTCTACCCACCTTATAGTGCATGCCTCCAGCCCATACTTCCTTAACTTGCTGACAAGAATACTATGGGAGACCGTGTCAAAAGCTTTGCTAAAGTCAAGAAACAATACATCCACTGCTTTCCCTTCATCCACAGAACCAGTAATCTCATCATAGAAGGCGATTAGATTAGTCAGGCATGACCTTCCCTTGGTGAATCCATGCTGGCTGTTCCTGATCACTTTCCTCTCATGCAAGTGCTTCAGGATTGATTCTTTGAGGACCTGCTCCATGATTTTTCCAGGGACTGAGGTGAGGCTGACTGGCCTGTAGTTCCCAGGATCTTCCTTCTTCCCTTTTTTAAAGATTGGCACTACATTAGCCTTTTTCCAGTCATCCGGGACTTCCCCGGTTCGCCACGAGTTTTCAAAGATAATGGCCAGTGGCTCTGCAATCACAGCCGCCAATTCCTTCAGCACTCTCGGATGCAACTCGTCCGGCCCCATGGACTTGTGCACGTCCAGCTTTTCTAAATAGTCCCTAACCGCCTCTATCTCCACAGAGGGCTGGCCATCTGTTCTGCATTTTGTGATGCCCAGCGCAGCAGTCTGGGAGCTGACCTTGTTAGTGAAAACAGGGGCAAAAAAAGCATTGAGTACATTAGCTTTTTCCACATCCTCTGTCACTAGGTTGCCTCCCTCATTCAGTAAGGGGCCCACACATTCCTTGGCTTTCTTCTTGTTGCCAACATACCTGAAGAAACCCTTCTTGTTACTCTTGACATCTCTGGCTAGCTGCAGCTCCAGGTGCGATTTGGCCCTCCTGATAACATTCCTACATGCCCGAGCAATATTTTTATACTCTTCCCTGGTCATATGTCCAACCTTCCACTTCTTGTAAGCTTCTTTTTTATGTTTAAGATCCGCTAGGATTTCACCATTAAGCCAAGCTGGTCGCCTGCCATATTTACTATTCTTTCTACTCATCGGGATGGTTTGTCCCTGTAACCTCAACAGGGATTCCTTGAAATACAGCCAGCTCTCCTGGACTCCTTTCCCCTTCAAGTTAGTCCCCCAGGGGATCCTGGCCATCCGTTCCCTGAGGGAGTCGAAGTCTGCTTTCCTGAAGTCCAGGGTCCGTATCCTGCTGCTTACCTTTCTTCCCTGCGTCAGGATCCTGAACTCAACCAACTCATGGTCACTGCCTCCCAGATTCCCATCCACTTTTGCTTCCCCCACTAATTCTACCCGGTTTGTGAGCAGCAGGTCAAGAAAAGCGCCCCCCCTAGTTGGCTCCTCTAGCACTTGTGCCAGGAAATTGTCCCCTACGCTTTCCAAAAACTTCCTGGATTGTCTATGCACCGCTGTATTGCTCTCCCAGCAGATATCAGGAAAATTAAAGTCACCCATGAGAATCAGGGCATGCGATCTAGTAGCTTCCGTGAGCTGCCGGAAGAAAGCCTCATCCACCTCATCCCCCTGGTCCGGTGGTCTATAGCAGACTCCCACCACTACATCACTCTTGTTGCACACACTTCTAAACTTAATCCAGAGACACTCAGGTTTTTCTGCAGTTTCGTACCGGAGCTCTGAGCAGTCATACTGCTCCCTTACATACAGTGCTACTCCCCCACCTTTTCTGCCCTGCCTGTCCTTCCTGAACAGTTTATAACCATCCATGACAGTACTCCAGTCATGTGAGTTATCCCACCAAGTCTCTGTTATTCCGATCATGTCATAGTTCCTTGACATCACCAGGACCTCCAGTTCTCCCTGCTTGTTTCCAAGGCTTTGTGCATTTGTATATAAGCACTTGAGATAAGCTGTTGATCGCCCCTCATTGCCAGTATGAGGCAGGAGCCCTCCCCTCACAGACATTCCTGCCTGTGCTTCCTCCCGGTATCCCGCTTTCCCACTTACCTCAGGGCTTTGGTCTCCTTCCCCCGGTGAACCTAGTTTAAAGCCCTCCTCACTAGGTTAGCCAGCCTGCTGGCAAAGATGCTCTTTCCTCTCTTTGTAAGATGGAGCCCGTCTCTGCCCAGCACTCCTCCTTCATGGAACACCATCCCATGGTCAAAGAAACCAAAGCCTTCTCTCCGACACCACCTGCGTAGCCATTCGTTGACTTCCACGATTCGACGCTCCCTACCTAGGCCTTTTCCTTCCACGGGGAGGATGGACGAGAACACCACTTGCGCCTCCAACTCCTTTATTCTTCTTCCTAGAGCCACATAGTCCGCAGTGATCCGCTCAAGGTCATTCTTGGCAGTATCATTGGTGCCCACGTGGAGAAGCAGGAAGGGGTAGCGATCCGAGGGCTTGATGAGTCTCGGCAGTCTCTCCGTCACATCGCGAATCTTAGCCCCTGGCAAGCAGCAGACTTCTCGGTTTTCCCGGTCAGTATTTCCCGGTGGTATTTAAAAATGTGTCTTTTTAAATACCACTGTCCCTTTTTTTTCCTCCACCAGCTGCATGTGTTTCAAGGATCACAGGATCTTCTCCTTCCCAGAGGCTAGCGAAGGTTAGAAGGCGAAAAAAACGCACTCGCGATGAAATGTTCTCTGAGCTCATGCTGTCCTCCCACACTGACGAATGCGTGGAGGCAGACAATGTCAGAGTGCAGGAAAGCACAAAATGACTGGGAAGAGAGGTGGCAGGCTGAAAAGAATAAGTGGCGGGCTGAAGAGAGGGCTGAAGCTGAAAGATGGCGTCAGTGTGATGAGAGGAGGCAGGATTCAATGCTGAGGGTGCTGGAGGATCAAACTAATATGCTCCAGCGTATGGTTGAGCTGCAGGAAAGGCAGTAGGAGCACAGACCGCCACTACAGCCCCTGTGTAACCAACCGCCCTCCTCCCCAAGTTCCATAGCCTCCTCACCCAGACGCCCAAGAACGCGGTGAGGGGGGCCTCCGGCCACCCAGCTACTCTACCCCAGAGGATTGCCCAAGCAACAGAAGGCTAGCATTCAATAAGTTTTAAAGTTTTAAACTTTTAAAGTGCTGTGTGGCCCTGTCCTTCCCTCCTCCACCACCCCTCCTGGTGCTTCTCTCCTCCACCACCCCTCCTGGGCTACCTTGGTAGTTATCCCCCTATTTGTGTGATGAATTAATAAAGAATGCATGAATGTGAAGCAACAATGACTTTATTGCCTCTGCAAGCAGTGATCGAAGGGAGGAGGGGAGGGTGTTTAGCTTACAGGGAAGTAGAGTGAACCAAGGGGCGGGGGGTTTCATCAAGGAGAAACAAACAGAATCATAGAATCATAGAATATCAGGGTTGGAAGGGACCCCAGAAGGTCATCTAGTCCAACCCCCTGCTCAAAGCAGGACCAATTCCCAGTTAAATCATCCCAGCCAGGGATTTGTCAAGCCTGACCTTAAAAACCTCTAAGGAAGGAGATTCTACCACCTCCCTAGGTAACGCATTCCAGTGTTTCACCACCCTCTTAGTGAAAAAGTTTTTCCTAATATCCAATCTAAACCTTCCCCACTGCAACTTGAGACCATTACTCCTCGTTCTGTCATCTGCTACCATTGAGAACAGTCTAGAGCCATCCTCTTTGGAACCCCCTTTCAGGTAGTTGAAAGCAGCTATCAAGTTCCCCCTCATTCTTCTCTTCTGCAGGCTAAACAATCCCAGCTCCCTCAGCCTCTCCTCATAACTCATGTGTTCCAGTCCCCTAATCATTTTTGTTGCCCTTCGCTGGACTCTCTCCAATTTATCCACATCCTTCTTGTAGTGTGGGGCCCAAAACTGGACACAGTACTCCAGATGAGGCCTCACCAATGTCGAATAGAGGGGAACGATCACGTCCCTCGATCTGCTCGCTATGCCCCTACTTATACATCCCAAAATGCCATTGGCCTTCTTGGCAACAAGGGCACACTGCTGGCTCATATCCAGCTTCTCGTCCACTGTCACCCCTAGGTCCTTTTCCGCAGAACTGCTGCCTAGCCATTCGGTCCCTAGTCTGTAGCTGTGCATTGGGTTCTTCCGTCCTAAGTGCAGGACCCTGCACTTATCCTTATTGAACTTCATCAGATTTCTTTTGGCCCAATCCTCCAATTTGTCTAGGTCTTTCTGTATCCTATCCCTCCCCTCCAGCATATCTACCACTCCTCCCAGTTTAGTATCATCCGCAAATTTGCTGAGAGTGCAATCCACACCGTCCTCCAGATCATTTATGAAGATATTGAACAAAACCGGCCCCAGGACCGACCCTTGGGGTACTCCACTTGATACCGGCTGCCAACTAGATATGGAGCCATTGATCACTACCCGTTGAGCCCGACAATCTAGCCAGCTTTCTACCCACCTTGTAGTGCAACTTTCACTCCATAGCCTGGCCAGTCATGAAACTGGTTTTCACAGCTTCTCTGATGTGCACCGCACCCTCCTGTGCTCTTCTAACTGCCCTGGTGTCTGGCTATGCATAACCAGTAGCCAGGCGATTTGCCTCAACTTCCCACCCCGCCATAAATGTCTCCCCTTAGTCTCACACATATTGTGGAGTGCACAGCAAGCAGTAATAACAGTGGGAATACTGGTTTCGCTGAGGTCTAACCGAGTCAGTAAACTGCGCCAGCGCGCTTTTAAACATCCAAATGCACATTCTACCACCATTCTGCACTTGCTGAGCCTGTAGTTGAACAGCTCCTGACTACTGTCCAGGCTGCTTGTGTACGGCTTCATGAGCCATGGCATTAAGGGGTAGGCTAGGTCCCCAAGGATAACTTAACGGTGAAATCCTAGCAGATCTTAAGCATAAAAAAGAAGCTTACAAGAAGTGGAAGGTTGGACATATGACCAGGGAAGAGTATAAAAATATTGCTCGGGCATGTAGGAATGAAATTAGGAGGGCCAAATCGCACCTGGAGCTGCAGCTAGCGAGAGATGTTAAGAGTAACAAGAAGGGTTTCTTCAGGTATGTTGGCAACAAGAAGAAAGCCAAGGAAAGTGTGGGCCCCTTAATGAATGAGGGAGGCAACCTAGTGGCAGAGGATGTGGAAAAAGCTAATGTACTCAATGCTTTTTTTGCCTCTGTCTTCACGAACAAGGTCAGCTCCCAGACTGCTGTGCTGGGCATCAAAACATGGGGAATAGATGGCCAGCCCTCTGTGGAGAAAGAGGTGGTTAGGGACTATTTAGAAAAACCGGACGTGCACAAGTCCATGGGGCCGGATGAGTTGCATCCGAGAGTGCTAAAGGAACTGGCGGCTGTGATTGCAGAGCCATTGGCCATTATCTTTGAAAACTCGTGGCGAACGGGGGAAGTCCCGGATGACTGGAAAAAGGCTAATGTAGTGCCAATCTTTAAAAAAGGGAAGAAGGAGGATCCTGGGAACTACAGGCCAGTAAGCCTCACTTCAGTCCCCGGAAAAATCATGGAGCAGGTCCTCAAAGAATCAATCCTGAAGCACTTACATGAGAGGAAAGTGATCAGGAACAGTCAGCATGGATTCACCAAGGGAAGGTCATGCCTGACTAATCTAATCGCCTTTTATGATGAGATTACTGGTTCTGTGGATGAAGGGAAAGCAGTGGATGTATTGTATCTTGACTTTAGCAAAGCTTTTGACACGGTTTCCCACAGTATTCTTGTCAGCAAGTTAAGGAAGTATGGGCTGGATGAATGCACTATAAGGTGGGTAGAAAGTTGGCTAGATTGTCAGGCTCACGGGTAGTGATCAATGGTTCCATGTCTAGTTGGCAGCTGGTGTCAAGTGGAGTGCCCCAGGGGTCGGTCCTGGGGCCGGTTTTGTTCAATATCTTCATAAATGATCTGGAGGATGGTGTGGATTGCACTCTCAGCAAATTTGCGGATGATACTAAACTGGGAGGAGTGGTAGATACGCTGGAGGGCAGGGATAGGATACAGAGGGACCTAGACAAATTGGAGGATTGGGCCAAAAGAAATCTGATGAGGTTCAATAAGGATAAGTGCAGGGTCCTGCACTTAGGACGGAAGAACCCAATGCACAACTACAGACTAGGGACCGAATGGCTAGGCAGAAGTTCTGCGGAAAAGGACCTAGGGGTGACAGTGGACGAGAAGCTGGATATGAGCCAGCAGTGTGCCCTTGTTGCCAAGAAGGCCAATGGCATTTTGGGATGTATAAGAAGGGGCATAGCGAGCAGATCGAGGAACGTGATCGTCCCCCTCTATTCGACATTGGTGAGGCCTCATCTGGAGTACTGTGTCCAGTTTTGGGCCCCACACTACAAGAAGGATGTGGATAAATTGGAGAGAGTCCAGCGAAGGGCAACAAAAATGATTAGGGGTCTGGAACACATGACTTATGAGGAGAGGCTGAGGGAACTGGGATTGTTTAGTCTGCGGAAGAGAAGAATGAGGGGGGATTTGATAGCTGCTTTCAACTACCTGAGAGGTAGTTCCAGAGAGGATGGTTCTAGACTATTCTCAGTGGTGGAAGAGGACAGGACAAGGAGTAATGGTCTCAAGTTGCAGTGGGGGAGGTTTAGGTTGGATATTAGGAAAAACTTTTTCACTAGGAGGGTGGTGAAACACTGGAATGCGTTGCCTAGGGAGGTGGTGGAATCTCCTTCCTTAGAAGTTTTTAAGGTCAGGCTTGACAAAGCCCTGGCTGGGATGATTTAATTGGGTATGGGTCCTGCTTTTGAGCAGGGGGTTGGACTAGATGACCTCCTGAGGTCCCTTCCAACCCTGATATTCTATGATTCTATGATTCTATGAACTATAGGCATTTCAACATCCCCAACGGTTATTTTCTGGTCTGGGAATAAAGTCCCTTCCTGCAGCTTTTGAAACAGACCAGAGTTCCTGAAGATGTGAGTGTCATGTACCTTTCCCGGCCATCCCACATTGATGTTGGTGAAACGTCCCTTGTGAGCCACCAGTGCTTGCAGCACTATTGAAAAGTACCCCTTGCTGTTTATGTACTCGCCGGCTTGGTGCTCCGGTGCCAAGATAGGGATATGGGTTCCGTCTATGGCCCCACCACAGTTAGGGAATCCCATTGCAACAAAGCCATCCACTATGACTTGCACATTTCCCAGGGTCATTACCCTTGATATCAACAGATCTTTGATTGCGTTGGCTACTTGCATCACAGCAGCCCCCACAGTAGATTTGCCCACTCCAAATTGATTCCCGACTAACCGGTAGCTGTCTGGCGTTGCAAGCTTCCACACAGCTATTGCCACTTGCTTCTCAACTGTGAGAGCTGCTCTCATCTTGGTATTCTTGTGCCTCAGGGCAGGGGAAAGCAAGTCACAAAGTTCCATGAAAGTGCCCTTATGCATGCGAAAGTTTCGCAGCCACTGGGAATCGTCCCAGACCTGCAACACTATGCGGTCCCACCAGTCTGTGCTTGTTTCCTGGGCCCAGAATCGGCGTTCCACACCATGAACCTTCCCCATTAGCACCATGATGCCCACATTGCCAGGGCCCGTGCTTTGAGAGAAGTCTGTGTCCATGTCCTCATCACTCTCGTCACCACACTGACGTCGCCTACTCGCCCGGTTTCGCTTTGCCAGGTTCTGGTGCTGCATATACTGCTGGATAATGTGTGTGGTGTTTAATGTGCTCCTAATTGCCAAAGTGATCTGAGCGGGCTCCATGCTTGCCGTGGTATGGCGTCTGCACAAGTAACTCAAGAAAAAAGACGCAAAATGATTGTCTGCCCTTGCTTTAATGGAGGGAGGGAGGGAACGGGGGCCTGACGATATTTACCCAGAACCACCTGCGACAATGTTTTAGCCCCATCAGGCACTGGGATCTTAACCCACAATTCCAATGGGCAGCGGAGACTGCGGGAACTGTGGGATAGCTACCCACAGTGCAACGCTCTGGAAGTCGACGGTTGCCTCAGTACTGTGGACACACTCCGCCGACTACATGCACTTAGAGCATTTGTGTGGGGACACACACAATCGACTGTATAAAAACGCTTTCTACAAAACCGACTTCTATAAATTTGACCTAATTTCGTAGTGTAGACATACCCTATGTTAGATATTTACTTGCCCCTCTTCCATACCCCAGCAAGACAGGACAGGGCTGTTATCCCCATTAAACAAATGTGAGGGGAGAGAGAGTGCATGTGTGTGTGGGGAGGATGCAATTCTCCAGCAGGCTGGGGACCCTTGGGAAGTGGTATGTTGGCAAGCACTGATTTTATCACAGTCTGGGCAGCAACAGGAAAAAAACCAGAGGAACTGAAAATCACTGGCCAGTGGCCACTTCACTGTGTTGCTCAAAGGCCAGACTTTGTTGTTGCTTTTGGCTCCCTCCAGGACAGCGCTCTGAATGCCTGGGCTGTGGGGGCTCTTCTGAGTGGGCCATAAAATTAAACAGTTTCATAACCCAGGAGAGAAGAAATCAGTAAACAGCTCAGGGATTAGGGAAGCCAGCGGAGTGGTCTCACAAAGGACAAGTCTTGCTGGATAAACCTGACCGGGGCTTTGCAATGTTGTTGTAGCCGTGTTGGTCCCAGGATATTAGAGAGCCAAAGTGAGAGACAGTCAGAGTGTTGGTAGGTGAAGGGCTCTGGATTTTAGTGCAGCCCTTGACACAGGACATATCTGGGACATCTTTTCAGAATGCCCAGTAGTCCAGGTTACCTAAACAGGCATTTCTTTGGCACCCCTAGAGCAAGAGACAAGAGCGGTTGATGCTAGAGGCACACGCCGTAACACAGTAATGTCTGAAGCAGCTTTATTACATCGGCATATAAAATGAGCTCAGAATAGGAACAACTGGCACAGTTTAACTCCTGCTTGATGCCCCTTGCAGCCAATGATTTTAGTTTATCATCCAGTTATTGGGTGATGTTATGATTAATTACCATGTCATGTTACATATAAGCATTGTATGGTAAATTGAGTTAAGTTGTAGGGTGGTAGAAGTATAAGCTTGAACAGTAGTTAGAGGGAATCAGGGATTAGATAGCTAAGGAAGAAAGGCTGAAATGTAAGACCTGTAGGCTGAGGCCTGCAAGATTTTAGCTTAGCTATTTTAGGCCCTGGAGCTAAGAAATGCTGACAAAATTAAGTGACTGAAGAATAACCCGATGCACTGAGATGATGGGAAAAGAGGCACCAAGGGGTAACATTGCAAAAAATTAGCTGGAAGATTAATTTTAAATCATAAAAATGTGGTAGAGGCCCACATGTGTCAATGCCAATGAGAATAAAGAGAACCTACATGTACTATAGAAATTGCGGTCCTGTCTGTTTCTAGAGAACATCAGACCAATAAGGAAAAAGAGGGGTGACACTTGCATGTACATGTGCAGAATGTAAGTATAGGGAGAATCACATTATAAAAAGGGGATGCTCAGAGCAGGAAAATTGAGCTTCCTATGGGCAAACTCCAGCAGGAAGCATCCCTGTACTGATGATCAATCCATGAGAGACCCACCTGACCCTAATGCTGTCTAGGAGGATGCGAGTCTGGCTGCAGTTAGAACTGGTGCCTGGATAGATCTAGGCATTGTATATGCTGTGATACTCATAACTGTGTTGGTAACATTAATAAAATGGATACAAGATAATAGACCTTCTTATGATTGTCTGTTACTTGCTTATGGCTTCATGTGTTCCTATGAGCTCTAGAGCTAAAACAGGCAGAGAGAGCTCTGCTGAACTGTAAAAACAACAAGGAGTCCTTGTGGCCCCTTAGAGGCCCCTTAGTGGCTCAAATTAGTCTCTAATTTGTTAGTCTGTTGAACTGTAGCTGCCAGAGCCAAGCCCTCGATGGTGTAATAGAACAGCACTAAAGTTACCTTTAAATAAAAATAAAGGCTACCTACACCCCAATGGTGTAGGAAGACTGGTGATGATGATGGCTTGACACAGGGTCAGATTTTCTGAGGTGGGGAGAGCCCAGGTCAGTGTCTCACCAAATCCTGCTATAATGTGAAATTCACCCCGTGCACAGGGCCTGTATGAAGCCAAGACATCATTAAAAGCCTAAAAAAGTGGGACTGAAGCTGGTCCTCGCCCTAATGCTGGCTTCTCACACAGGAGCGAACCCTGTCCACTCTGATTCCAACTGCTGGGTGTGGGTATCCTGTTCTGTGGGTGGGGACAGGGCTAAAAGAACCAAAGCCAAAGGGGGAAGTATCAAATGAAGTGTTGGCCAGGGGTAAACAGCAAGGCATGGAGCTGGGAATGTGTGTTGTGCAAGGACTGGCCTCATCCAACATCTTCATTACTGAGCTGGGCAGTGGGAGAAAGCCACATGCTGACGAACTCTGCAGATGGCACTAGGCCAGGAGGAGCTGTGAGCACCAGGGAGAGGAACAGGAATCACAGAAAATAAGATTCAGCTTGGAAACATGCAAAGCCACCCGAAAAAAAGCATCTTGGGGGGAGGAGAAAAACCTGCCAGGTAACCAGGCTGAAATGCCCTGGGAGCGAGTGTAAAGAACAAACACACGATGGCAGCAAAAGAGAAGCCTTCAGGGCAGGTAGCACATCACGGTGCAGGAATACAATTGCCTTCTCTATATGGCCTGGGCAGGCCATGCCAGGCGATGCTGACATCTGGCCCTGGGCAGGCTGTGCCAGGTGATGCTGCATCCCATGCAGCTCAGGACCAGAAAGATGGAGAAAACCCCTAAGTATTTACAAGAAGGGCAACCCACCTGCGAAGGAGACTGGTGGATTGGATGTGTGTGGGGGACGTGAGTCACAACAGCTGAGAGCAGGGTGGGGGCCCATGGCAGGGAGGAAGAGGAGTGAGTTAGAGCAGTGCATGGCTTATAACTAGGAGGAAGGCAATGAATGGAGAATACAGCCTGAATCTCTGGAAACTTTTCCCAAGTGCAAAATCTTTGCTGTGGGGTCATTTCCCAGAGGGAAGGGGAGGAAGGTCTGTTTCTTGGGACATTGAACACAAAGCTGGACAAGCTCTGAAGAATAGAATGCAGAGTACGACCCTGCAACAATCTCTGGGGAGGGGCTAGAGTCGATCTACAAGGTCTTTTCCCTCAGTCCCCACCTCTGTATGTTTGGCCAAGGAAGCAGAAACAAACTGGGTGGCAAAGTGGAATGCAAGGCGCTGCCCTACTCCCCACTGGGGCTGCTGCTGCGGGGCGCGGAATAGCGGTCAGGCTTTGGGAAGCTGTTTATCACCAGCCCTTTCCCTTCTCAGGCTGTAAAGTCTTGGGTCACCAGGTTGAAGACGTTGCTCTCCATGGACGACTGCCATTTGCCCCAGTTCCTCCGGATCTCAGCCTGCACCTGGAACAGCCCAGCAGAGAATCACCTTGGAACAGCGCTGGGAGAAGCTGGGCCTTCCCCACTTTGAGCTTCACTTCAACCCATAGGAAATGGAGGCCAGCACCCAGACCCCTCCCCCTAGGACTCATTCAGGTTTGGCAAAGGGCTTTGAGAGCCTCACAGGGAAGGGTCCACAGGGATGCAGGGTCTCATATCTACAGGCCAATGAAAGGTGGCTTTTTACATCATCAGTTCAACTGATTTAGCCTCCCAGTGTCAGAAACCCCCTCCCTCAGCACTCAGGGAGCCCCCTTTAACAGCTACAGATGGCACCAGCTGGCTAGGCTGGAGCCGAGGAGGGATGTGGTAATAAGGACACAATCCCAGTGCTAGACACCGCACTGGGGAAGTTAATTAGAAAAGGAACCCTGAGCCAATGCGGTGCATGTGCACATCCTTGTGTGTATGGGTATACGTGTGTGCACTGCATGTATCTGTGTGCACATGCATGTGTTCACAAGTGAATTTGTGTGCACACGTGCACGTGTTTGTGCATGCATGTGTGCACACGTGTGCTGAAGGGAAATCACTCACCTCCCCATTCAGGAAGCAGTACAGCAGAGCCACCAGGAACCCCTGAAATACAACAGCAGGGGAAGAAGTTTCACAAAACAAACATGTTGCTGCATTTCTCCACCCTCCTGGAAAGCCCAAGGGCTAGACTCCTCCCATTTTATTTATGCTGTTACAAATACTCTGTGGATGTTTATCTAAAGAAGGTGGTTGCTGCTGTTGGGGCCTAGCTATTCATAGGAGCCACATGGAGTTTATCTGGCTGGTTTGCAGCCCTCACAGCAATGATACATTCTGTTCCTTGGTAAGATAGGGACTGCGCCTGGGGATTCTGGGTAATTGCATCGGGGGAGGGAATCAGGGTAGTACTGAGCTGGTTACAATCACACCCTGGCTGTTAGTTTGACATGCTGCGAAAGGGTGACGCTCCGTTTGCGTTCATGGACAGTCAGACGTCTCCTTCGACTGTATTTCCCCCCCTTATTTTGTAGTTGTTCTCTTTTTTAAAATAAAAAAATAAGAGCCCATTTTCTGCCTCTGTCAGCCTGTGGCAACCCCCTCCGTGCCCTGTTTTGATGTGTGGGCAGGGCACAGGGTGCAAGGGCTGCACCTGGGTGGTACAGGGAGAGAGAATCTGGGCCCAGGTTCACAGCTGGGGCTTCTGTTATTACTCCTCTCTGCGCCAGCTGCTCCCTCACTCTCATACCTGATAGGAGCCAAGAACCAGTTCAAAATAGAGTCTTGCTTCAACGCCAATATGCTCCGGGAAGAGGGCGAACACCACGTAGTGAACCCCAAAGAGGGGGATGAGAAGCAGTGTGGATTTTGCCAGTCTCCTGGGAAGAATCAAAGTGACAGGTTCTGGTTATACAAGAATCACTGGGTTCGCACTGTTAGTGAATTAAAAATGCTCTCCCCTCCCAGGAAATGGAGCTACTGGGAAAGTATTAAAACTGAATAGTGCATCTGGCCTTTCTACATCCGTTTAAATGACACCGCACTAGGTCTGTTGCAGAACAAGTGTCACTTGGGGAGGGATCAGGAAAAGTGACCCACTAGTTGGAGCCATGTTGGTCCCAGGATATTAGAGAGACAAGGTGGGGGAGGTGATATCTTTTATTCCACCAACTTCAGTTGGCGAGAGAGACAAGCTTTCAAGCCAAACAGAGCTCTTCTTCAGGTCTGGAAAAGACTCTCCGAGTGTCACAGTTAAATACAAGGTGGAACAGATTGTTTAGCATAAGTAGTTAACACATTTCAAGGGCCCATTCAAGGTGAAGTGGCCTGTTAACACACCTCCAGTCATAGGGGGAAAAGGAGAGAGAAAAAATGAAATGTTGAGGGGAGGTCGTGTTAGTGGGTTAGTGTTGTAATAAGCCATAAATCCAGTGTCTCTATTTAGTCCATGATTTTTAGTGTCTAGCACAGTTATGAATTTAAGCTCCCACACTTGTCTTCTGAAGGTTGTGCAGGTCTCCTTTGAGGATGAGGCCTGAGAGGTCAAACACAAAGTGATCGCTTTCTGTGAAGTGCTCACCCACATGTGAAAGGATGTTTTTGTCAATCATTTTCCTCTGTGAGTTTGTTTGAGAGCGTAGTGATTGTCTGATTTCACCACAGTGTTGTTGCTGGGACATTTAGTGCACTGGATGAGGTACACCACGTGTGATGGGCATGTGTAGGACCCATGGATCTTGGAAGGTGTGTTTGGGGGAGGACTTTGATCATCGTCGTAGCCATGGGCGGCAGGTTTGTATAATTTCTGGTGATGCCCAAGCAGAGCCGTCCCATCCATAGGACGGATTGGGGCACTGCTCCGGGCCCTGCGCTTTGGGCGGCCCCGCGCTTCAGGGGGACAGAGAGTCCAGGGTGGCCTGGGGTGCTAGCGGGGGGCCTGGTGCTGGCAGCAGCAAGCAATCTGGCCACACCATGCCCCGCCTCTTCCCACCCCCCACCCCCCCACTCCATCTCATCCTCCAAGCCCCAGCCCCTGAGCAATGCCGGGAGCCGGCAGGGTGGAGCGGAGTGGGCTGGGGCTGGGTCACTCGCTGCTGCCAGTGTCAGGCCCCCCGCTAACCCCCCAGGCTGCCCTGGACCCCATATCCCCGTGAAGAACAGGGCACCACTGTTAGAATATAGATATTCAGGCCTGTTGGTAAAGGCCTGTACTCGAAGAATTTAGGTCTATTCTTATCACTTGGCTAGTTATAGAGGTATAAAAGAAAGAATCAAAATCACTGTCTGCCGGTGTAAGGGCCTTCTCTCACTGTGACAGTCTGAGGCTCTGTGCTTAGGCTAAGGCCTTTGGCTAAGCAGCAGAGGCAGCCATAAGCTGGGAAGCGACCGGTCACCTCCTCACATTTCAAACTAGTCACACTGAAATAAGGTGCTATTGGGCTGTTAGGAATACACTCCTGTCCTGATAATGCCTATCGCCTCCAGAGAAAGGGAAGTGCCTAGAAAATGTAAAAGGAAACTTAATTTGATAGCATCCTGTCTGGCAAGAACTCACTTATTAATAGCTGGGATGTGAAAACCTCACTTCTGTACTGTTTTGTCATTATAGTTCCCACTTTGCTATTGTTTGTCTGTATAATCTCTGTCTGGTTCTGTGATTGTTCCTGTCCGCTGTATAATTAATTTTGCTGGGTGTAAACTAATTAAGGTGTTGGGATATAATTGGTTACATAATCATGTTACAATATGTTAGGATTGGTTAGTTAAATTTCAGGAAAATGATTGGTATAGCAAAGCAGAATTCAAGTTTTACTATATAGTCTGCAGTCAATCAGGAAGTGAGGGGGTGGGTGTGGGGAGGGGAAATGGGAACAGGGAATGGGGGTGGGGAAATTGGAATCATGTTTTGCTAAAGGGGGAAATGGGAACAGGTAATGGGGCTGGGGAAATTGGAATCATGTTTGGCTAAGGGCAGGAATGGGAACAGGGACACAGGTGTAAGGCTCTGTGGTGTAAGAGCTGGGAAGGGGGACACTAAGGAAGGAAACTGGAATCATGCTTGCTGGAAGTTCACCCCAATAAACATCGAATTGTTTGCACCTTTGGACTTCGGGTATTGTTGCTCTCTGTTCATGCGAGAAGGACCAGGGAAGTAAGTGGGTGAAGGAATAAGCCCCCTAACAACCACCATGTTGCATGACAGACACGTAACAAAATTACCGGACTTAGTGATGGACATTGGTGTGGGGTGGGGGAGGGTATTATGTTATTCAGTCATTCAACCCATAAAATAGCACACAATTTTTCACACTGAAACCCCCCCCAGTAACCTGGCTAATAATAATAATAATAATAATAATAATAAATTCAATACATATAATTAATGAAAAATGTGTGTATATGAGATTATTATATGAAGGGGGGAAGTCCCGGATGACTGGAAAAAGACTAATGTAGTGCCAATCTTTAAAAAAGGAAAGAAGGAGGATCCAGGGAACTATAGGCCAGTCAGCCTCACCTCAGTCCCTGGAAAAATCATGGAGCAGGTCCTCAAAGAATCAATCCTGAAGCACTTGCATGAGAGGAAAGTGATCAGGAACAGTCAGCATGGATTCACCAAGGGAAGGTCATGCCTGACTAATCTAATCGCCTTCTATGATGAGATTACTGGTTCTGTGGATGAAGGGAAAGCAGTGGATGTATTGTATCTTGACTTTAGCAAAGCTTTTGACACGGTCTCCCACAGTATTCTTGTCAGCAAGTTAAGGAAGTATGGGCTGGATGAATGCACTATAAGGTGGGTAGAAAGCTGGCTAGATTGTCGGGCTCAACGGGTAGTGATCAATGGCTCCATGTCTAGTTGGCAGCCGGTATCAAGTGGAGTGCCCCAAGGGTCGGTCCTGGGGCCGGTTTTGTTCAATATCTTCATAAATGATCTGGAAAATGGTGTGGATTGCACTCTCAGCAAATTTGCGGATGATACTAAACTGGGAGGAGTGGTAGATACGCTGGAGGGGAGGGATAGGATACAGAAGGACCTAGACAAATTGGAGGATTGGGCCAAAAGAAATCTGATGAGGTTCAATAAGGATAAGTGCAGGGTCCTGCACTTAGGATGGAAGAATCCCATGCACAGCTACAGACTAGGGACCGAATGGCTCGGCAGCAGTTCTGCGGAAAAGGACCTAGGGGTGACAGTGGACGAGAAGCTGGATATGAGTCAGCAGTGTGCCCTTGTTGCCAAGAAGGCCAATGGCATTTTGGGATGTATAAGTAGGGGCATAGCGAGCAGATCGAGGGACGTGATCGTTCCCCTCTATTCGACATTGGTGAGGCCTCATCTGGAGTACTGTGAGGGACAAGGGACTCTCACCTTGGGTCTTGGCATTAGATCGTACCAATTATGCTCATTGGGCGCCTGTTCACCTCCGAGATATCCTGACACAGCTAAGAAGGAGCCTGTCAGGTTCCCAAGACACAGCATGTTTTCTCTGCAATCGCACTTGACCAGGCTCATGAGCAAATAATGCCACAATCAAAGAGGTTGATGGAGCTGTTGGTCTAACACAAAGTCCAGAAGCCCTTTGGTGCTGGACAATAGCAGGACCAGAGGTGGCCAGGTTGAGAGGAGAATTTGAAGCCACAGTGGAGAAAGGAGCCCCCTGAAAAAGTCTAACACAAAGCAGCATGAGAAGGTGAAAGGTGCCTCGGTTTCTCTTGCATGACATGTCAAGGCACTTGTTGAGGTCACAGAGGACATGGGCAACCCTTTCTCAGAAGAGAGTGTAGACTTAGTTAAACTGGCCACCAGAGATATTGCAGACCCTGTTGTGATTGTGTTATGAAGGTTGGAAAATCAGGCCGCAGCGGAACACCATGTTTGTAACAGAGATCGCAAGACAAAACAAAGCCGTCATCAGAGGCTAGCAAGCGAAACAAACTGCCCTTGTTCGGCAGCCCCCAGCAAGGGAGACCTCAAGACCAAATTGCAGTTTTCCTCCTTGACAAATGACTGCTCCCCTTTTCTGACCTGTACATACCTTGCCAAACACATGATGGTCACTGGGATATTTCTCAGTGTGAGAATCAGGCATGCTCCCTTTCATTGTCTTAGATGGGCAAACTACACATTGGCAAGCAGTCTGACCTGATGGCTATTCTGGAAGGGCTAAGTTCAGCTGCAAGGTACGCCTCCGGCAGTAGATGCCATAGTTTTTGATGGGGCAGCTCTTGTGAAGATGTTGAAGCCCATTGCTAGCAACACATTTGATGACGATGCTATGAACATTTTTATTCCCTACTTCAAGACACAACTGCAGTGTTGCAGGAGGGTGGGATGTTTGCATTCCACATAGTCTCAAGGTCCAGATCAGAAGCAAGATCAGAAGGGAGTCAAGAGGAGCACCAAGCCTTGCATCCCTCTACCACTAAAACTGGCAAGAGTTTCTGCGCATTGATGAAAATAAAAATGAATCTGCTGCTTCCTTGCATAGTCTATTACACAGTTAGCAGTAGAAGGTAAAGAGCTAATCGCCACGGATGGTCAAGATGGGGATTTGATAGCTGCTTTCAACTACCTGAGAGGTGGTTCCAGAGAGGATGGTTCTAGACTATTCTGAGTGGTAGAAGAGGACAGGACAGGGAGTAATGGTCTCAAGTTGCAGTGGGGGAGGTTTAGGTTGGATATTAGGAAAAACTTTTTCACTAAGAGGGTGGTGAAACACTGGAATGCGTTACCTA
This sequence comes from Lepidochelys olivacea, assembly GCF_965140295.1. Classification (NCBI taxonomy): domain Eukaryota; kingdom Metazoa; phylum Chordata; order Testudines; family Cheloniidae; genus Lepidochelys; species Lepidochelys olivacea. The sequence continues at coordinate 3,314,341 of NC_140437.1, read as the reverse complement.
GGGAGGTGGTAGAATCTCCTTCCTTAGAAGTTTTTAAGGTCAGGCTTGACAAAGCCCTGGCTGGGATGATTTAATTGGGGATTGGGCCTGCTTTGAGCTGGGGGTTGGACTAGATGACCTCCTGAGGTCCCTTCCAACCCTGATATTCTATGATTCTATGTACACCGCAGCCCTGCCTGTGACAAGACCAGCCTTTCCCCAGGCAACCACGAGGGAGCAAAAAGCAGAATGCTGCTCCTGTATTCAGTCAAAGAGGTATTCCAGTTCTCATATGCACAGTTGACACCGATGGCATAGTCCTTGCTGTCACATATGTGCAAAGACCTCAGATCCCTGCACTGTGGATTGGACTTGTACCTGCCCATGAGACAGCTTCTTCACTCGGCCTAAGCAAGTCAAAGGCATTCCCAGTGTTTCATGATGATACCGGTTGTGACACAGCATCTGCTTTTGCTGGAAGAGGAAAGAAATCTCCATAGGAACCCTGGCAGGCGTCTGTCCCCTGCTTTCATGGGTTTGTCTGCTGCACCACAATCCACAGCGGACGGAACAATGTCTCTGCTGCAGTGCCCTGTGGTGCCTCTGCATGACAGGACAAGTGGCACAAACGCTGCTGAGACAAGGGCAGAGCTATGGAATCCCTCCACTGACCAAACCTGCTCTGGTTCAGCAGTGAGAGAGCTGCATACCAAGCAGGACGCTGCTGGGGTCAGACTGCTGAACTCCCCTCCCCCAAGGAATGGAGATGGCCTGGGGGCACTGAGGGATGGAGCCCACTGTGGACAACCCTCCCAGAAGCACATGATTATTGTCGTGAACTCCTAAAATGGGGCTGCAAAATGGGGTGCCAAGCAAGGTGCAAGCATGGCAAGGCAGCACTGAGCTGGCTGCCCTGTGCCCTTGTGGTGGGGAGTGTGATGTTTGAACATACGGAAGACTGTGAAAGAGACTTTCTTGTTTCTTATTTTGTTTTAGGCTGCCTGTTTACGTACACTGCCTTTTCAACCTTTGAGACACAGCAATATCCTGATAGACCGAGATCAATAGAGAATATTGTTATTGGCAAGGAGAAATGTAACTTTCAGTTTGTGAACAGAAACTCGTAAATGTTCTGTGTTATTTTTCTATATGATTAATATTTTAGTAAATATTCCCTGGTGATGTGCTACAGGGTATGTACTAAAATATCAAGAACTAATAATCTCAAGCCATTGCAATTCATTGCTTTCATTTTCAGGATACCTAAGACAACAGGAGTATAAATGTCCAAAAATAAAACCCCACTGGAATGGTTTAATTCAATAAACGATCACTATCAGAAAAAAACAGCAGTAGGGAAAAAAATGAATTCTGAATTTAAAATGGCTGCCACAGCCAACATGGCATGGCATGAGTTGGTGATGACTTGCTATCTGGGAGGGATAGCTCAGTGGTTTGAGCTTTGGCCTGCTAAACCCAGGCTTGTGAGCTCAATCCTTGAGGGTGCTATTTAGGGATATGAGGCAAAAATTGGGGATTGATCCTGCTTTGAGCAGGGGTTGGACTGGATGACCTCCTGAGGTCTCTTCCAACCCTGATATTCTATGATCTTTATTAGGTCATGCGCTAAGGTTATGGCAAATTTCACGCTTTTATCAAAAACACACAATTCTTTTACAAATCTGACTGGCTTTTGGGCCCCAATTCAGAAAGGCACTTAAGCCCATGCCCATACCTGGGGTTGTTAGTAAATGGGAAAAGGTTCAAACAAAAGTTTCAAGGATGATTCTAGGTCTGGAAAAGACTGAAGCACCCAGTCTGTTTCATTTACCCAAGAGAAGCTTAAGAGGTGACTTGATGATGGTCTATAGTGAGTTTCTGAAAGTCAAAAGTCCTTGAATCTAGGAGACAAAGGCAGAGCAAGCTCCAGGGGCTGGAAGCTGAAGCTAGACAATTCCAGACTGGACATATGGTGCAATTTTCTTAACAGGAGGATAATTAAACATTGGAACAACTTAGCCACCCCTCTCCCTAAGCTTCAGCGCCCGAGCTCCAGCCCCAGCCACAACTTCAAAGCACGTCTCTAAAGCTGTTTTCAGAGTGCTAGTATGAGCCCCACTAGCCCAAGTCTGTTGACCCAGATCAGGAGGCTTACTCCAAAACTCTGTGTAAATGGACCCATACGGACAGTAGGGTCTGAGGCTGAAGGAAGGGCGATAGTAACTGCCATCAGGGTGTGCACTTGCTTAACTCAGCTCATGGTGGTTCTGCATTTTCTAAATGGGTTTGACACCATTTATGTCAAGGGATGAGGAGGGTCAAATGGGTTCCCAAGGGAGATGTTTTAAGGAGACACTTGGAGAAAGACAGTGAGGGGAAAATGTACCGTATCAATATTCTAACTACAGCTTCTTGACACAGCTCCAGCAGAGAGCTCGAGCATGACACCTGGCATGGACATAAGCTATTTGCAGTCCTCCATGGGGCCTTTCCTTGTTTGGGTTTGATTTAGCAAAATTATAGCTTACAACTGCTGGGAAATTCTGTATTGAATACAGTGTAGAAAATGTTACAGCTACAGGTGCCACTTGGGGCCTACAACTCTCTCATGTGAGCAGTCTCATTTCACGTTTTACTTGCATGAGTAAAGGATGCAGGATCGGGCCCTTTCAGGCTGATTAGGCCTCAACTGGAGTGTTGTGTCTAGTTCTGGGCACCACATTTCAGGAAGGATGTGGACAAATTGGAGAGAGTCCAGAGAAGGTGACTAAAATGATTAAAGGTCTAGAAAACATGACCTTTGCAGGAAGATTGAAAAAATTGGGTTTGTTTATTCTGGAAAAGAGAAGGTGGAGAGGGCACATGATAACCATTTTCAAGTACATAAAAGGTTGTTACAAGGAGGAGGAAGAAGAATTGTTCTTCTTAACCTCTGAGGATAGGACAAGAAGGAATGGGCTTAAATTGCAGAAAGGGAGGTTTAGGTTCGACATTAGGAAAACCTTCCTGACTGTCAGGGTGGTTAAGCACTTGAATAAATTGCCAAGGGAGGTTGTGGAATCTCCATCATTGGAGATTTTTAAGAGCAGGTTAGACAAACACCTGTCAGGGATGGTCTAGATAATCCTTAGTCCTGCCATGAGTGCAGGGGACTGGACTAGTTGACCTCTCGAGGTCACTTCCAGTCTTATGAGTCTATGAGAGTTGGTGATTTAACTATCTAATCTTCATGTGGCATTAGGGCAGGTTTTTTAAGACCTTGTGGCCCAAAGTTTCCAGGCAGCACTGGGGATCTATGGGGGTCCTGACAAAGCACCTGGTTTTATGAGCTGATGACAGACCCCATCACAAAGCCTCCCTCTTTGGATAGCACCTACTGTGGTTACTCTCACTTGGCATTTTCTATTCTGGTCCTGAATCCATGACAGTAAATGATTGGGGACAGATATATAAATTGGTGCCTCTCCACTGTAGTCAATACTGATACAAACTAGGGATCTGGCTCTACTCTGCAAGCTTTGGAAAGCTCTGACATGGGGTTGCGGTGTCATACAATCACACCCCATATGACACCCCACCCCCACATCAATCACACCCTGTATAGCACCCAAGCATAACAGCCACTGGCCTGGTGAAATGTGAATCCTTGGGAAGGACCCTGGCTGGCCAAGCCAGGCCTAAGTGCTATGCAGGAGAAAGGATCAAATTTCCTGGGACCAGACCATTGACATGGTCACTGAGTCAAGTGGTTTATCCGGCCTGGGAAAGGGGCCCAGACTACTGGAGCAGAGAGTGTTAACGCTTTGCTTACATATACTGCTGCTTGTAGTTTTTGCCAACGTCAGGGGATCGAATCTTCTGCACTAACATTCGGATCACATTCAGGAATATGAGGAAGTTCATCTTGCAAAAGGAAGAGAAGGTTTGTCTCAGCCTCGAAATAGAACTGACCACCCGACAACATTCCCAAAACCCGCAGGCTGGACTCCTCCATCTCCCTGCAGGTATCCCAGCCTCCCAGGCAGGCTGCCCATCCCTTCTCACGGCACTCGCCTGGCAACCTGCGCGTTTACAAAGCGAAACACCCTGCGGCATACTCACGAAGATGGCAAAGAGAATGGGGGCCTTGATCACCCACCAGTACAGACTGGCATAGTCATCCCAACACCTAGGAGAGAGCAGGGAAAGCACAGAAGCATTACCAACTCATTGTGCTTTTGCTCCCTGAGGCAGGGGTTCACGTGAACAGCTCCAGCCTCCATGTGATTTTGGAGCTAATATTGACACTCACGCTGTTCTGGATGCCTCGGGGTGCTGCTAACGAGCTACAGAGCCTTTCAGCTGTCAGTCACCAGCCCGAATCCAGTCCAGCTCAGTAATGGTTAGCAGCCGTTCCCAGCTAATGGCTGTTTGGTGGCCCCTGTATGAGTCTGACAACTCTCAGCCTTATCCATCATGCTGCAAAGTCGCCGCCATGTTTTGCACAAGTCTGTAAGCTCTTCAGGGCAGGGACTGTCTGTGTCTGTGTGTGCACATGTGCCCGCATGTAGTGCCGGCACAATGAGATCTGTGTTGGGTCCTACAGTGAGACCTCCTGCAGTGGGAGCCACAATTGCCTTGCACGCTATCCATTTGTGAGTTGGTGGTGGAGTAATTGTCACACACACGGGAGGGGAGGGGGGAGTTCAAAACTCAGACAGAACAAAACACACAAGTGAATCTTTTTTAAAAACCTCACTATTTTTTAGCCAATTTCATGATTTGGCGGAGGTGGGAGGAGGAAGAGAGGGCTCCACTCATGATGACACTGTCAACACTTGGGAAAGTCCCTCCAAGCCCGACCCAGGACAACTAGGAATGTTAGAGAGGCAAGAAAAATGAAACATGGCGAGATGAGCTGTCACAAAGTGGTAGAAAGGGAGGGGCTGGGTCTGAAATGAGTGGGGGAAGGGTCAGGGAGGTAGGCATGGCCACCACTGGCAATGGGCTGAGGAGTGGGCATGACCATCTAGCTAAACTGCCGGGAGAGTCACGTCATTTTCACGTTGCCAATTTTTTCACCATAAAACCAAAGGTTCAGGTGTGAAAAGGCAGCCCAGCCCCCTGGGAAAGTAATATGGGGCCAGTCCATTAGCAGTACTGCTTAGGGCTTGTCTACACAGGGAATCTGACGGGCACTGCTATAGCGGAATAGCTATTAGTCCATCTCAAGCGCCCTTCTTCTCAAAAGTCATTAGTGGATCCCCACAATCACCCCGCGAGGTAGACCAGCGTTATCCCTGCTGTACAGGCCAGGGTCTTCTTTTCAGGGAAGCCCCTTGACACTGCGCTGGTACTTTAATTCATTCTCACATGGCCAGCACGGCATAAAGGGGCTGAGATTACATGAAAAACCAGCCCAGCAAGTTTAAATGAGTGCCCATGTTCTAACTACAAAGCTTTGCAACGCTTCGAGGCTGGGACGCTGTCCCTAGTATGCCTGTGTGTACAGTGCGCATCATGATGGGGCCTGATCCTGACTGGGGCCTGTGGGCACCACCAGAACAGAAAATAGAGACTAATAAAGCGTTGTCCCTCTCTCCTCCCTTCCTTCATTCTGCTGGTCAGTTTGGGCAGCCCCCAGGATCCATGGTTGCGCTGGGGTGGCAGGAGCCCAGGGTGAAATGCTGGCCCCATTGAAGTCTGTTAACAAAGCCCTCATTGGCTTCAGTGGTCTACAATGCACCTAGCAGCAAGCGTCCCAGCCCGGGCCCACAGGTTCACATTAGTGCTCTAAAAACAGTTGTCTAGATGCTGTGGCTCAGGCTCCAAAGCCTTGGAGGTGCGGGGAGGTGTCGGAGCCCAAGCTCTAGCCTGAGCTATGTCCAAGCAATGTCTACATTAGAGCACTTGGACTAGCCCCAGATCTTGGATCTAGGCTGGGAGGTTGCCCAGCGAGACCAGGATCTCATGCACAGGACTTAGAAGCCTTGGCATGGTCTCTGAAATGCTGGATCAGGCTGGGGGGGGGTCTTGGGGGACATTCCTCTTGACAACAGAAATCAGTTTTTAGCTGTCAGAGCAGGAAACCCCCCTGGATTAGCTGTTGGAGCAGTGCACCCCCACCCCTGGGGTGTGTAATGGCTGCTCTCTAGACCTGGAGGCTCCATGTCGCTCATCTGGCTCCAGTCATGCCCCACGGGACCTGAGCTCATTTGGGACGCACAGGTTTCAATGATGCCCCTAGATAAAGGGGCTGGGCGCTGGGCGGTTCTTACCCATGGTTGTCGTATTGTAGCCGGGCGAAGATCCACAAGCTCACAAAGAGCAGAGGTACGCCTGCAAGGAAAGAGGCCAGTTGTTCTCCCACAGGTGGCGGAGTCCTACCATGACTGAGCAGGGAGCTGCCATGCCACACGCCCCCCAACCCAGCACGGATAACAGATCCTGACAAATCCACAGCACTTCCATCTCCATTGGGAGAGAGGCTCTCCCACCCCCCTCTGCCCACCGCAGACCTGGTGTCAGGGAACTTGTTGCTCAGGGAATGCTTCCCACGCTGCTCAAAGCTTGAGCCTCTTGGTGTGGAGGCATGGGACATGGTGGGGCATGCGTGGGCAGGATGACGTGGAGGTACACTCTTCCTGCTGATGGCTGTGCCGACCACTGGGGAGCTGGCAGAAGAGGTTCACGATGCCAGGCAGCCACCACCCAATCAAAAAAGGCAGCGATACATGAAAGGACTCAGACATGACAGCATGGTCCAGTGGTTAGAGCAAGAAGCTGGGACTTAGGAGCGGAGGGGTTGTCCCACTGACTTGTCCTGTGACTCATTGCTGAACCATTCTGTGCTTGTCCTTCCACCTGATCCAGTATGAGGCACCTAACCCTGGCCCTGCACACAGCTCCTGGCTCTGATCCCAGCAGCTGCATCTTCTCCTGTTAGCAGTTGCATGCTCCTCTGTCCATGATGCTGAACATGGGATTCATCTACCTATCCCCATACGCTCGCCTGCCCCATCCATCCCCACACACACCCATCCATCTACTCTGATCTTCTTTTGTGAAGCATGTTGAGATCTTCAGATGGTTGGTGGCTGAAAAATCTGCAGTATTTTCATCTGTCCTGACCCCCGCTGTGACCCTGCCCTATACACAGGCCCTTGATGTACTACATCCCCTCCAGCAGCACCTGGGTCCTTTGTTGTGCTGGGTCAGGAGTGGGGCTTGAAGGTTTTAGAACAAAAGGTTTTTTTCATTGAAAAAACAGCCTTTTACCAAATTCTTTGTGATAGATTGTCACCATTAGCAATGCTGTCTGGTTTGCATGACAATTTTAGTGACTTCTTTGTCTACGCTTTTTTCAAAATCATCATGGACATTTTTCATTTATCAATTCTTTAACAAGCGAAATATTTCAATAACAATTTCTATCAAAATGTCAATACAAAAATGTCATGAAAAACAAAAAGTGGGCCCATTTTAGACTCCCTGCAGCAAAACCAACTTCAGCATTTCAAATATTTTTGTGAAACTGTTTCCCCCCGCCATTTTCCCCCACCAGCTCCAGCCAGTGGGTTTGGCCCACACCTAGCCCACCCTGTGAAAAAACAGTCAACCTAAAGAAAGGTGGGCTGTCTCCAGAAGAGAACTCATACATTATGGCAGCATCCAGGGGTCCCAGTTGCTAGACGGTTTACAAATATCTTTGCTCCAAAGGTCCAGGGAGAAACCCTGGCTCGATGGAAACCAATGACATAACACCAGTTGTTCTATTTAGATAATTACATGCCCCCCTAATTAACAGAGTTTTTATACATACACCTCACAAGTCCCCTATGAGGCAAGGCTATTATCCTTATACACAGGTGGGGAACTAAGACCCAAAGAGACCACACAATGCAGAGACACAGCAAGGAGTTGAACCCAGCTCTCTGGAGTCTCAGACTAGCCCCCTAGTCACTGGCCCATCCCTTGCTCTGCTTCCTTCAGTGGAACCAGTCTAACAAGGCATGTGACAAAGATTCAGTGGCAGGAGCCACCTTTGGTAGAGAAGCAGGCAAACAACAGATTTTTTTTGGCTCATGGGAAATTAAAAAAAAAAGTCAGGGAAAAAATTTCAGGCTGAACCAAAAATGACTCAAATTCACAAGACATTTTGGCATTGCCAAATCTGCATTTTTTTCTCTCCCCTGAATAAAAGTTTTGTACAAAAAAGTTTCAGCTCTGCTTTGGTGTACAATTGTCAGCTAATGGGCTGCTCTGGGAAGATTCCTAGAACCTTTGGTCCTTCTTTAATGGTCCTCGCTATGGACATCCCGGGTTTAGTGCATTTCATGAGCATTCGCTTTACTCACCCCAGCCGATGAGGGTGTACCACCAGAAATACCTCTTGTCAGAGGTGAAGGTGAACAGCAGCAGTGTTTGCAGGTACATCCCCTCCACGAGGAGCCAGTAGAAGTTGGCCAGCACTGAGTACTGGAAGAAGGCAATGGCCGCTTTGCAGTTCACCTAGCGAGGGAGAGAGGAAAAGGTTCACATGGGCTCTTCTCTGCACCTGTTCACCAGCAGGTTGATGTGGGAGCACCATGCCAGCTCTGGCCCTGGAAGGAGCCAACCCCATCTGCTGAGCACCCTCTTACCGTTGACATGGTGCAGTGATTGATGGACTCATCCGCGAAGAGCACGGAGTCTTTGATGAACACGGCAGCTCCCCGCATTATGAAGGAGGTGAAGAAGTGGATGTGGATGGAATTCCTGGTGCAGTGAAGCTTCCTACAGAAAGAAGAGGATCCCAGTGATTTGGGGCTGGCTCTGCATTCTTTGTGGCAAACAGGTGGCAGGCTTGCCACGGCCTTCAACCCTAAGGGCCCAATTCAACACAGCCCACAGCAGCTTGTGAAGCTGCCCCAGGGATGAATTTGACATGAAATGTGATTGAGATGGATACAACACCGAGGGCCATTACTTCATAGAGTTTAAGGGCAGAGGGGACCATTAGATCATCCAGTGCGACCCCCTGCATAGCACAGGCCGTTACATTTAACTTCGTTCCCCATGTTCTGAGCTCAATGACATTAGCTAGACTAAAGCATTTCAGTCCTCACAACAGTGAGCAGTTGTGCAGCACCAGCAGAGACCTGGGAATGGACTAGGTGAGATATATCTGATGATCCCTGCAGTCAATCCATGCCCCAGGCTCCAGAGGAAGGTACCCTTTCCCCTCTCTCCCCGAATATCCCTCCATTCTGCTTTGGGAAAAATTCCTCCTGACTTCAGATCTAGCAGCTCAGTTTGCCCCTGATCATGTGAGCACGACCCAGCTAGGCATCTAGGCAAAGGATTTTCTGAACCATCTCAGAGTACTGGCCCACCCCGTCTGGTGTCCTGTCGCCAGCTGTGGCCAATCCCCAATTCTCCAGAGGAAGGCCAAAAGAACCCAAACGTATCTGGCCCATTGTGCATGGGATGGGGAGGGAGGAATCCTTCCTGATCCCTGCAGGTGCCCAGCTGAAGCCTGCAGACCTTGTCTAAGCAAGTGCATCTCTACTGACTGCAAAAGTTGTTGCCCCACTTACCGCAGGGTGGAATTGGATCCAGTGAGAGCAAAGGAGATGGTTGTTATTGCTGAGCCCGGGGCACAGTGAACAATCTCTGTTCCACTCCCTGAGGCGAATTAGACCCAATCAGCTCCTCAGTGCACACAACAGAGCTCTGTGCCATGCTCTTCCCAGGCTGAGCAGTGCTGGGCTACAACCAGGCTCAAGTGGCTGATGGCGGAGTACCCAGCCAATACAGTGGAACCAAGTGATGGTCCATAGGAATGTCACCATTGGAGCATCGACTGCATGCCGGCCCCTGGTTCTTGGCACCATGATGCTGCCTGGGGCTGTTTCGCGTGATACTCCATCTTGGTCCTGTGCTCTGATGGCCATACCCTGTCTCCACTCACTTCCCCTGCAGCCCTGCTCTTGGTGTCCTGTGCATGTGGAGCGCATAGTTTGGGGATGGCGGGGGGACAGAGCACAAGTGCATTTTCTGAGGACAAGAGCTTTAGTAGGGTTCCAAGAGCACTGGACGGTCAGAGATAGGGAGAACTCCCACCGCTCTGTCAGCGAGGACGGAGCACCTAGAAGCTTGGGGAGGGATGTAAACCTTCCTTCTCCAGAGCACTGTCCAGCCTCTGACTGAAGGGACGTCAGAGCTGGGTCGTAGGCGGCCAGCCTAGTAGCTAGAGCCAGAGCCAGACTTCAGGAATTGGAGTAGTGGTCAATCTGAGGTTAGGAACCAGTGGCCAGTCTCAGGAGCCAAGGCCAAGTCAGGAGTCGAGAGTCGGGGCCGGGAGATAAGGCTGAGGTCACAGTCAGAAGCAGGAGACAAAGCTGGGTCAGAAAGCAGGCGGCAGAGCCAGGAGGGAAAAGGCCAGGTCAGGAACCAGAAGCAGTGCACGGAAGCAGGGTCTGTACCAGCAGCTAGTTGGGGAACCACCTATTTGCACAGACAAATTTCCTGTAGCCACCCCAGGCTTAAGTAGTATGTATGGGCCAATCAGGAATGGCCTGTCAGTTAGGCCCACCATGGGTGGCATGTCCTAGGGTGTGGGCCACTAAGGCTCATGACCTGCCAAGTGCTTCCACTACCACAGCTGTTGATGCTAGCATGGAAGTGGTTGTTCCCTGGAGAATCTGCAGACCCAGGTTTGCTGCTCCTTACATCATGGCTGCCCTGGGGAATTGCTGGACTTTTGTGAAATGCTTCTATGACATGTACATGTTGAGCCAGTTCCCAGGACTGCTCCTCAGGACTGTACCCATCCCAGTCCACAAGATACCATGATTTACCCCACTTCATCTTGGAGCGCTGAATGACCCAGGCTAGGTATTCCTTATGGCCCAGGGAGAGGGGGGATGTGTTTGGCTGGGAAGCAGGTTTTTGTTGAATGGTTTCAAAAGGGAGATATGGAAAACAGGGTGTATTTTGAGCAGACTCAGCAAGCGGAGTTTAACAGTGATGGAGTAAATTAGTTGGCAAATCTGAAACAGTCTGAGATATCAGTGATCTCCTTTATGAAATGGTCGGTGTGAAGATGTTTGGTGGATAATCAAATCTCCTGGCCTACCTTGAGTTCTGTGTCTGCCTGTCTCTGGTGATCTTCCTATCACTTGTAGGCTTCCTTTGCCTCTGCCAGGTATTCCTTGAGTTCTTCCTGGAGACGGTGGATTTGCTGGACCATATCACAGGCTGCTGAGGTGTGGGAGGCAGTTGGGAGTATGGGATGAAATCCCTAACTGGTGAAAAAGGGGCTTTGACTTGTGGAAACATGGTCAGTATTGTTATATGCGAACTTGGCATACGGGAAGATAGTGGATTGAAACAACACTCCAGCACTTGGTTTACTCTGTTTGGCTGGGTGTGGTACACAGATGACATGCAGATACGGATGTTTAATAGTTGGAGAATCTCACACCAAAACCTGGAGATGAACTGGGAACCTCTGTCAGATGTTATGTGGTCAGGGATGAAAGACATGTGCAAACAAAAGTTGAGCTGTGGCTCTGGGCAGTTGGGTGCAAGGGATGAAGTGTCAACAGGTCTATTACCATGAGCATAGTGATATATCCATTCAATTCAGGGAGTTCTTTGATAAAGTCCATGGTGGTTGTTCTCTAGGGTTGAAAGGGGGTTTCTAGGAGCATAAGGGTGCTGAAAGGTTTTATGCACAGAACTTTGGCATGAACATGTATATCGCAGGACTTGACATTGGTCCAAATATTCGTCTACCTCCTGGGCCAGCAAAAGAGGCGAGAGGTTAGACATAAGGTTTTAGAGAGACTGGAATGGCACACTGGGGGCATCATGGCATATCTGGAACACTTCTAACCAGGGGCACCTTTACAGGATGTAGATGCAGCAGCTAACATATCTTATTCCATCTATCATGGTATGCAGTCTCTTGGTATTACTTCCGGGTTGCTCTGGGGATGCTGCAACCTTCTGAGCCAGCAGGTCACTTTCAGAAGCCAGCCAGATCAGAGTAAGGAGATGCTGTTGCATTCCAGCACTGAGGAAGTTACGGGGTTTCAGGAGGAGGGACTTTTCCCCAGGTAGGGATTTCTTCCTCCTTGCAGTACTCCCCCTTGCGCAATAGGACACCCACTTTGCCATTCTTGGTTTCTAATTGATACGTGGTGGTGAAATCAAAATGGGAAAAGAATAGTGCCCAACAGAGCTGTCTTTGGTTCAGGGCTTTGGTCTTGTATAAATATTCAAGGTTCTTGTGGTCTGTGTATACCTGTATTGGATACTACCCCCCTCTCCCATCCCCCTCAAGGTAGTGGCACCACTCCTCAAACCTGAACCTGATTGTGAGTAGTTCTTTGTTGAGAATCTTGTATTTTTTTCCGGGAGGACAGCTTCATTATCTTAGAAAACTCATGGCCATTGGGGGAAGTCCCAGACGACTGGAAAAAGGCTAATGTAGTGCCCATCTTTAAAAAAGGGAAGAAGGAGGATCCTGGGAACTACAGGCCACTCAGCCTCACATTAGTCCCTGGAAAAATCATGGAGCAGGTCCTCAAGGAATCAATTCTGAAGCACTTAGAGGAGAGGAAAGGGATCAGGAACAGTCAGCATGGATTCACCAAGGGCAAGTCATGCCTGACTAATCTAATTGCCTTCTATGACGAGATAACTGGCTCTGTGGATGAGGGGAAAGCAGTGGACATGTTGTTCCTTGACTTTAGCAAAGCTTTTGACACTGTCTCCCACAGTATTCTTGCCAGTAAGTTAAAGAAGTATGGATCGGATGAATGGACGATAAGGTGGATAGAAAGTTGGCTAGATTGTCGGGCTCAACGGGTAGTGATCAATGGCTCCATGTCTAGTTGGCAGCCGGTATCAAGTGGAGTGCCCCAAGGGTCGGTCCTCAGGCTGGTTTTGTTCAATAACTTCATTAATCATCTGGAGGATGGTGTGGATTGCACCCTCAGCAAGTTTGCAGAGGACACTAAACTGGGAGGAGAGGTAGGTACACTGGAGGGTAGGCATAGGATACAGAGGGCCCTAGACAAATTAGAGGATTGGGCCAAAAGAAATCTGATGAGGTTCAAAAAGGACAAGTGCAGAGTCCTGCATTTAGGACAGAAGAATCCAATGCACCGCTACAGACTAGGGACCGAATGGCTCGGCAGCAGTTCTGCAGAAAAGGACCTAGGGGTTACAGTGGATGAGAAGCTGGATATGAGTCAACAGTGTGCCCTTGTTGCCAAGAAGGCCAATGGCATTTTGGGATGTATAAGTAGGGGTATTGCCAGCAGATTGAGGGACGTGATCGTTCCCCTCTATTCAACACTGGTGAGGCCTCATCTGGAGTCCTGTGTCCAGTTTTGGGCTCCACACTACAAGAAGGATGTGGAAAAATTAGAAAGAGTCCAGCGGAGGGCAACAAAAATGATTAGGGGACTGGAACACATGAGTTATGAGGAGAGGCTGAGGGAACTGGGGATGTTTAGTCTGCGGAAGAGAAGAATGAGGGGGCATTTGATAGCTGCTTTCAACTACCTGAAAGGGGGTTCCAAAGAGGATGGCTCTAGACTGTTCTCAGTGGTAGCAGATGACAGAACAAGGACTAATGGTCTCAAGTTGCAGTGGGGGAGATTTAGGTTGGATATTAGGAAAAAAGGGTGGTGAAACACTGGAATGCGTTACCTAGGGAGCTGGTGGAATCTCCTTCCTTTGAAGTTTTTAAGGTCAGGCTTGACAAAGCCCTGGCTGGGATGTTTTAATTGGGGATCGGTCCTGCTTTGAGCAGGGGGTTGGACTAGATGACCTCCTGTGGTCCCTTCCAACCCTAATATTCTATAATTCTATGATTCAGAGAATAGTAGGCAAATGGATGCAGTAGGTGTTGGGGCCTGTGGCTCTGGGAGAGTGCTGCCTCAGAAGCCACATTGGATGCATCAGCTTGTACTACAAATGAGCAGGGTAGTTCTAGGTGTACCACTGTGGGACCCTCAATGAAAGGAGCTTTGAATCACTAGAAAGAGAGCTGAGCCTCAGATGTCCAGGTGAACTTGGTGGGCATTTAGAAGAGGGCTATAAGGGGTGGTATGTGCCTCAAGAAGTCTGAGAAAGCACCGATAGAAGGTTGTGAAGCCTGTGAATCATCATACCTCTGACACTCCATGGGGGCACCCAGTCATGGACAATCTCTCTGTTTTGGGGATCTATTGGATACCCTCTGTGGAGAGGATGTACCTAGGAACACCAGGGAGGTCTAGTCAAATCATAGAATCATAGAATATCAGGGTTAGAAGGGACCTCAGAAGGTCATCTAGTCCAACCCCCTGCTCAAAGCAGGACCAATCCCCAACTAAATCATCCCAGCCAGGGCTTTGTCAAGCCTGACCTTAAAAACCTCAAAGGAAGGAGATTCCACCACCTCCCTAGGTAACCCATTCCAGTGTTTCACCACCCTCCTAGTGAAAAAGTTTTTCCTAATATCCAACCCAAACCTTCCCCACTGCAACTTGAGACCATTACTCCTCATTCTGTCATCTGCTACCACTGAGAACAGTCTAGATCCATTCTCTTTGGAACCCCCTTTCAGGTAGTTGAAAGCAGCTATCAAATGCCCCCTCATTCTTCTCTTCTGCAGACTAAACATCCCCAGTTCCCTCAGCCTCTCCTCATAACTCATGTGTTCCAGTCCCCTAATCATTTTTGTTGCCCTTCGCCGGACTCTTTCTAATTTTTCCACATTCTTCTTGTAGTGTGGGGCCCAAAACTGGACACAGTACTCCAGATGAGGCCTCACCAATGTCGAATAGAGGGGAACGATCACGTCCCTCAATCTGCTGGCAATACCCCTACTTATACATCCCAAAATGCCATTGGCCTTCTTGGCAAAAAGGGCACACTGTTGACTCATATCCAGCTTCTTGTCCACTGTAGCCCCTAGGTCCTTTTCTGCAGAACTGCTGCCGAGCCATTCGGTCCCTAGTCTGTAGCGGTGCATGGGATTCTTCCGTCCTAAATGCAGGACTCTGCACTTGTCCTTGTTGAACCTCATCAGATTTCTTTTGGCCCAATCCTCTAATTTGTCTAGGGCCCTCTGTATCCTATGCCTACCCTCCAGCGTACCTACCTCTCCTCCCAGTTTAGTGTCCTCTGCAAACTTGCTGAGGGTGCAATCCACACCATCCTCCAGATGATTAATGAAGTTATTGAACAAAACCAGCCTGAGGACCGACCCTTGGGGCACTCCACTTGATACCGGCTGCCAACTAGACATGGAGCCATTGATCACTACCCGTTGAGCCCGACAATCTAGCCAACTTTCTATCCACCTTATCGTCCATTCCCCCGATCCATACTTCTTTAACTTACTGGCAAGAATACTGTGGGAGACCGTGTCAAAAGCTTTGCTAAAGTCAAGATACAATACGTCCACTGCTTTCCCCTCATCCACAGAGCCAGTTATCTCGTCATAGAAGGCAATTAGATTAGTCAGGCATGACTTGCCCTTGGTGAATCCATGCTGACTGTTCCTGATCCCTTTCCTCTCCTCTAAGTGCTTCAGAATTGATTCCTTGAGGACCTGCTCCATGATTTTTGAGTACGTCTCAGCTTTGGTGTACAGGACATGTTGCTGGAGCCTCTCTGGTATGGCCCAGATCATAGAATCCTAGAATAATAGAATATTAGGGTTAGAAGGGGTCTCAGGAGGTCATCTAGTCCAATCCCCTGCTCAAAGCAGGACCAACACCAACAAAATCGTCCCAGCCAGGCTTTATCAAGCCAGGCCTTAAAAACCTCTAAGAATGGAGATTCCACAACCTCCCTAGGTAGCCCATTCCAGTGCTTCACCACCCTCCTAGTGAAATAGTTTCCTAATATCCAACCGAGACTTCCCCCACTGCAATTTAAGACCATTCTTATTCTTGTTCTGTCCTCTGCCACCACTGAGAACAGCCGAGCTCCATCCTCTTTGGAACCGCCCCTTTAGGTAGTTGAAAGCAGCTATCAAATCCCCCCTTACTCTTCTCTTCTGTAGCCTAAATAACCCCAGGTCCCTCAGTGTCTCCTCTTAAGTCATGTTCCCCAGCCCCCTGATCATTTTTGTTGCCCTCCGCTGGACTCTCTCCAATTTGTCCACATCCCTTCTGTAGTGGTGGGACCAAAACTGGACGCAATACTCCAGGTGTAGCCTCACCAGTGCCAAATAGAGGGGAATAATCACTTCCCTCGATCTGCTGGCAATGCTCCTACTAATACAGCCCAATATGCCGTTAGCCTTCTTGGCAAGAAGGGCACACTCCTGACTCATATCCAGCTTCTCATCTACTGTAATCACCAGGTCCTTTTCTGTGAACTGCTGCTTAGCCAGTCAGTCCCCAGTCTGTAGCGGTGCATGGGATTCTTCCATCCTAAGTGCAGGACTCTGCACTTGTCCTTGTTGAACCTCGTCAGATTTCTTTTGGCCCAATCCTCCAATTTGTCTAGGTCGCTCTGGACCCTATCCCTACCCTCCATCATATCTACCTCTCCCACCAACTTAGTGTCAACTGCGAACTTGCTGAGGGTGGAATTCATCCCATCATCCAGATCATTGATAAAGAAGTTGACCAAACCGTCCCCAGGACCAACCCCTGGGGCACTCTGCTTGATACTGGCTGCCAACTAGACATTAAGCCATTGATCACTACCCATTAAGTCTGACAATCTAGCCAGCTTTCTATCTACCTTATAGTCCAGGGGTCAGCAACCTATGGCACGCGTGCCAAAGGTGGCATGTGAGCTGATTTTCAGTGGCACTCACACTGCCCTGGTCCTGGCCACCAGCCAGCTCTGCTGCTGGCCTGGGGCACTGGCCACCAACCCCCTGCCAGCCGGGGTTCCATCCGCCGGCCCCGCTTAGCCCGCTGCCGGTCCCAGCCACTGGTCCCGGGGGCTCCACTGCCGGCCTAGGGTCCCAGTCGCTGGCTCGGGGCTCTGCTCCTGGCCTCGGCCTGGCACTCTGCAGCTTCCCCCAGCTGTGGCCCACTGGCCCCGGTCTGGGGCAGTGAGGGGTGCAGACAGGGTCAAGAGGGGGTGCAGCTCAGCAACACCTCCCCCTTAAAAATTGTTTCAGCGCCACTAGGATATTTTTAAATCCTGATTTGATGCTTATATCAGGCCACGTGGAACAGCGCACTGCTTTTGACCTTGTGCATGCCCTCTGTCGCCCTTTTTTTTCCCCACTGAGAGTTGAGGGAAACAATTGACAAAATCTCAGTTCCTAAGAAAGCAAAGTTAGATGTCCGTTCATTTCAGCCTTCTTGGACAGACACATTTGGATTTATCCAAGAGAAGGACTGTGCTGTTTGTGCTTTCTGTTGTGAAAGTGTTGTTTGTTGCACATCAAGTGTTCGACAACATTTTCAAACGAAGCATGAGAAAACCTTTCTTGATGAAGCAGACAAGACTGAATAGATCAAAAAGGCAGTAGCAGGATATGCGAAGCAAAGCAGTGTTTTTAAATGTTTAAGTGTAGGTAAAAATCAAGCTACAGAAGGAAGTTGCAAGATTGCACAGTGCATTGCAAAAAACAGAAAGCAGTTTACAGATGGGGAATATATAAAAGAAATTTTTCTCAGCAGTTTGGAGGTTTTGTTCAATGATTTGCCAAATAAAGATACGATCGTATCTAGAATAAAAGAACTTCCTGTCTCTGCCAGAAGAGTTGAGAGACGCATAAGCGAAATGGCAGAAAACATTAACGAAAAGCAGACGACTGCATTCAAAGATACAGCAGTGTTTAGCATTGCAGTTTATGAGAGCATGGATATAAACAACATTCCATGTTTGGCAGTTGATGCAAGATATTGTGCTTCCGATGAAATCTAAGAGGAACTTTGTTGCCTAAAACCTGTGCATGGCACAACAAAGGGGGAAGATATAGCGGAAACTTTTGTAAACCATTTTGAAGAACAAGGAGTTGACAACAGAAAAATATTTTGTGTTCCATGGCTGGAAAACAGAAGGGATTTGTAACATTACTTGAAGATCAAATTGGCTGCCTGATGGTCAAATTTCACTGTATCATCCATCAAGAAAACCTGTGTGCTAAAATTTCTAATTCAGAGCTTAATAATGTGATGAATATAGTGGTGTGAATTGTGAATTTCCTTGTTGCTCGGTCTGCTTTGACTCAGACAGTTTCAAGCACAGCTAGAAGAGATGGGCAGTGCTTATAACAACAAGGAGTCTGGTGGCACCTTAAAGACTAACAGATTTATCTGGGTGTAAGCTTTCATGGGTAAAAAACTCACTTCATTCCACTTTACAACAACATTCGGTGGCTAAGTCATGGCAAGGTTTTGATGCGCTTTGTAAACTGTTTTGATACAATCAAGGCCTTTTTGTTGGAAAAAGGACAAAACTACACCGAACTGGATGATGACAAATGGCTGTGTAAGCTCATGTTTCTAACTGATATCACCACTCACCTAACCGAACTCAACCTCTGTCTCCAGGGTGCAGGGCAAACGGTTCTGGATCTTTATGAAGCCTGGAAGGCATTTGTTGTTTAGCAGTTTTTTCTCGGGATATTCGAACTTCGACTTTCCACTACATCCAACACATAAAAGAGCTATCAACACGTTGCACTGTCAGTGTCAATGAGATTGGAATGTACACGCAAGAACTGGAATCAGAATTTTCTGACAGATTTCAAGATTTCCAGCGATTTGGCCCAGTGCTTTCTTTTCTAATTAAACCTGAAAAGTTCAATGAAAGCGACTTGGATTTGTCTGTATATCAGTGGATGGGTGTTGAAGATTTCGAAATGCAGCTCATTCAGTTAAAAAGCTCAGAATTGTGGGCATCAAAGTTTGGAGATCTGTGGAGTGCACTTGAACCTACCGAGAGAGATCATGAGGCCTCTATTCTGACCTGCTGGACATCCCTGCCAGTGAAATTTAACTGTTTGAAGAAAATTGGTTTGAAATGCTTTCAGCATTTGGATCCACATACCGTATTTTCACACATGAAATCTGTCCTCCGTCCCTCTCAGAGCCAGTTAACAATTGATCACTCAGAAGCCTGTGTGCCGAGCTTAAAGTATCCAAATACGTGCCAGACATTGGAAAACTCAGCAAGGAAAAGCAAGGGCAAGGATCACATTAAACTGATAAGATCTGCATTTTAATTTAATTTTAAATGAAGCTTCTTAAATATTTTAAAAAGCTTATTGACTTTACATACATCAATAGTTTAGTTGTATATTATAGACTTATAGAGAGAGACCCCCTAAAAATGTTAAAATGTATGACTGGCACGTGAAACCTTAAATTAGGGTGAATAAGTGAAGACTTGGTACACCACTTCTGAAAGGCTGCCGATCCCAGTTATAGTCCATTCATCCGACCCATACTTCTTTAACTTTCTGGCAGGAATACTGTGGAAAACCGTATCAAAAGCTTTGCTGAAGTCAAGATATATCACATCCACTGCTTCCCCCATATCCACAAAGCCACAGATGTGCTGGTCAGTCTGTTTTAGTCCTCTGAAAAGATGAGGATATCATCCAGGTAGGCTACCACTAGGCTCTTGGTCTAGAACAGGGGTGGGCAAACTTTTTGGCCTGAGGACCAAATCGGGTTTCCAAAATTGTTGAGGGCCAGGTAGGGGAGTCTGTGCCTCCCCAAATAACCAGGCATGGCCCGGCCCCCGCCCCCTATCTGACCCCCCCTGCTTCTTGCCCCCTGACAGCCCCCCCGGGACCCCTGCCCTATCCATCCCTCCCTGTCCCCAGACAGCCCCTAGACCCCCCACCCCTGTCTGCCCACCGCAACCCCATCCAACCCCTCCTCTCACTCCTGACTGCCCCCCTGGGACCCTTGCCCCATCCAACCACCCTTTCTCCCTGACCGCCCCCAGAACCCCTGCCCCTCATTGCCCCATCCAACCCCCCCTCCTTCCTGACTGTTCCCCACCCTCTGACCGGCCCAACCCCTATCCACAGCCCTGACCACCACCCCAAACTCCCCTGCCCTCTATCCAACTACCCCTGCTCCCTGCCCCCTTACCATGCTGCCTGGAGCACCAGAGGCTGGCACCGCTACAGCCGCACCGCCCAGAGCACCAGGACAGGCAGCCGTGCCACCCAGCTGGAGCCAGCCATGCCACCGTGCAGCTGCAGAGCCGCAGCCTGGCAAGAGCTCGCAGCACCGCCACCAGAGCATTGTGCCGGCGGTGCTGTGAGCTGAGGCTGCAGTGGAGGGGGAACAGCAGGGGAGGGGCCGGGGACTAGCCTCCCAGGCTAGGAGCTCCGGGGCTGGGCAGGAGGGTCCCACAGGCAGGATGTGGCCTGCGGGCCATAGTTTGTCTACCTCTGGTCTAGAATATCCTTGAATATGTTGTTAATGAAGTGCTGAAATGTAGCTGGGGCATTAGGGAGGCCAAATGGCATGACTGAATATTCAAAGTGTCCATGGCATGTTTGGAAGGTTGTCTTCCACTTGTCCCTTGCTTGGATGTGTACTAAATTGTAGGCCCCTCAAAAATTCTGTTTGGTGAACACCTGAGCAGATCAGACGTGGTCCAACAGTTCCAGGATTAGTGGCAGAGGTTATCAGTCCCAAACCATCACTTGGTTTAGCGCTTGGTAGTCTAAACAGAGACTCATAGACCTTAAGGTCAGAAGAGATGATCATGATTATGTAGTCTGACCTCCTGCACTTTGCAGGCCAAAGAACCTCACCTACCCACTGCTGTAATAAACCCCTAACCTCTGGATGAGTTACCAAAGTCCTCAAATCATAGTTTAAAGACTACAAGTTACAGAGAATCCACCATTTACACTAGTTTAAACCTGCAAGTGACCCATGCCCCATTTTGTGGAGGAAAGTGAAAAACTCTCAGGCTCTCTGCCAATCTGACCCAGGGAAAAATTCCTTCCTGATCCCAAATATGGCAATCAGTTAGACCTTAAGCATGTGGGCAAGACCTACGAGCCAGATACCTGGGAAAGGGACCCATCTCTCTTCTTTACAGAAAGAACAGGAGCTCTGGCAGGAGATGTTGAGTGACAGTTGAATCCCTTAACAAGGTTCTCCTGGATATACCAACAGAGGACTATGAGTTCCAGCTCTAACATCGCAGAGATCCAGCCATATGGAACTTTGGCTCTGGGCTGCAAGTCTATAGGACAGTTACAGTCTCAATATGGGGGCTGTGCATCTGCATTTCTTTTTTCAAAGATGTTGGCATAGTCTTGATATTTTTTGGGAACATGGAGGGTCATCTCTGAGGAGCATATACTCTGGCTGATGGCTGCGGCATGGGGTCCAGACAATGCTTGAGTTGCTGTTGTCTGGCAGTGAGACCCAGGGTCCAGGGATTTGTGGTCCACAGTGCACAGACAGACCTGCCTGCAGTACGTGGAAGAGAAGATAACCTTTTGGTCTCACCAACGGATGCGTGGATTGTGACGTGCCAGCCAGGTTATGCCAAAGATCAAAGGGAAATGAGGGGAATGAATTATACTGAACTGCAATACTTCTTGGATCCTCTGTATCACACACAGCCTCTAGTCACAGTGACATGGTCTCCTGAGTCACTGGTCCTGAGGACAGGAGGGTCCCATCTATTGTCACCGCAAAACCAGGTGTGGTTTCTGTTGGGACAAGAATTCGCAGAGCCCAGGCCATCTCTGCATTCATGAAGCTGTGAGGAGCACCGAAGTCAATGATGGCCCACTGTGGGAGAATT
Source organism: Lepidochelys olivacea (assembly GCF_965140295.1). NCBI lineage: Eukaryota > Metazoa > Chordata > Testudines > Cheloniidae > Lepidochelys > Lepidochelys olivacea. Next base: position 3,292,630 of record NC_140437.1, on the reverse strand, counting down.
CTCTGGGCCTTGTCTGGGATGTACAGCTGAACTGGCAGCTAGTGGTGTGGTGAGAGTCTTAGTAACCTGGGACAGGTCCCAGACAGGGTTTGGGGGGCATTCCAAGGGGTAGCTCTGAGGTTTTGCCTAGGTCTAGCCCGCCTATGGGGCCTGGGCTCATTTGTTCCTGACCCCTGCTGAGTAAGGGTTCTTAAGGGACTTGAAGCAAGTGTGCGGCGCACCTTACCATAGTAACAGAATAGATTGTTGAGAACGGTTCCGATGTGACAGTCAGCCACCTTTGGGTCAGGTCCACTTGCGTAGCCTCAGGATTCTGGTCTGGAGGTGTTGGAGTGGGACCGCTCTTCTCTCTTCACTCATGCAGACAGTTATCAATGTGAAGAATCAAGTCCATGAACGCAGTTAAGTCCGTGGCAGCCTTCACCTGAGCCAACATGTGTTTGATCTCTTCGCTCAGCCCTGCCCTGAACTGGCACAGCTGGGCTGCCTCATACAACTCTGTACATTCAGTAAGCTGAGGGAATCAAATGGCATATGTGGCGGCCGGCTCTGACCCTTGCTGGAGTTTCTGAATGGAGTTTCTGAATGGGTGAGATGGAGCTTGTTAAGGATGGTAGAGAAGGCTCTTAGGAAGACAATTGCTTTGCTGCCCTGCTCCAGAAAGGGAGAGGCCCAGTCTAAGGCCTATCCCAACAGCAGTCTTATCACCATTCCCACCTTGGCCTGTTCAGCGGGGAAGGCCTGAGGGCAAAAGATGAAGAGGAAGCGGCACTGGTTCATGACACCTCTGAACTTCCGCTGGTCCCTGTCAAACCGTTCAGGCAAAGGCATGGTGGGGCCTTGTTCCGGGAACAGGCTCGTGCCCCAAGTTTGGAATGAAGCATTTCCCTCCTGCACATAGGTTACCTGGTCACGCCAGATTTGATTTTCTGACAACATCTGCACGAGCACGTGGAGCCTGATTTTCTGCCTATATTTCAACAATCCACTCCGGCATATCCAGAGACCCTTCGGCTCGTCTGGGCACCGAAACGCCTTCTTCCCTCACCAGGGCATTGCATGGGCTGCGTTTAGATGGTCTGTGCAAGCTGTCAGAGCCAGGTCATGGGCCGCCGGCCTCACAGCGAGAGCCAGAGTCAGACATCAGTAATCAGAATTATGGGTCTCTGTGGGATCAGGAACAGAATCTGGAGTTGAGGCCAAGTCAGGAGCCAAGAGTCAGGGCCAGGTGGTAAAGGCGAGGTCACTAACCAGAAGTCAGAAGCAGGACACAAAGCCGAATCAGAAACTAGGTATCAGAGCCAGGAGGGAAAAGCCAGGGTCAGGAACCAGAGTGAGGAAGCTAGGTCTGTAGCAGCAACTAGCTGGGGATCCACCTAGTTGCACAGACAAACTTCCTGTACCCTCCCCAGGCTTAAATAGTATGTCCAGGCCAATCAGCAACCAGGAATGTCATGTTAGTCAGCCCCCTGCCAAGTGCGTCCACTGCCACAGCCGTTAGGTGCTGGCGTGGAGATGGCTGCTGCCAAGGACTCTGCAATCCCATTTTCTTGACCTGCTGCTCCTTACAAGGGGTGAGGAGGAGACTTTTCCTAGGGGCAGGTTATCCCACCTTTTACCTTCCTCTCAAGCAGCCGCTTCTAGCCCTGTTAAAGACAGGACCTTGGCCTAGATGGACACTGGTCTGATTCAACCTGCCACACCCCAGATTCCTAGGCAGTCCCTCAAACTGTATCCTGTTTCCCTGGCTTGCCCTTGTCTGTCAAGGTTGCTTGTCAGAAATCACCCAGCCTTCTCCTCCTTTAGCTTTTTCACCTGGGGAATACTTGGGGCATAAGTGCTAGATGCCATTAATGATTCCACCGTATAAGCAAGTTGAGAGGGGGAAAATTGCTAAGTTAATTTTTAGATCTATACCCAGGGGGCTTGAACTCTCAGCCTTTATAGCAAGAGGGCAGCTGTATCCGGGCAAGGCCCCAACACTGAATAGCTCTGGTTGCTAATTAGCTACAGGAATCATAGAATCATAGAATCATAGAATATCAGGGTTGGAAGGGACCCCAGAAGGTCATCTAGTCCAACCCCCTGCTCAAAGCAGGACCAATTCCCAGTTAAATCATCCCAGCCAGGGCTTTGTCAAGCCTGACCTTAAAAACCTCTAAGGAAGGAGATTCTACCACCTCCCTAGGTAACGCATTCCAGTGTTTCACCACCCTCTTAGTGAAAAAGTTTTTCCTAATATCCAATCTAAACCTCCCCCACTGCAACTTGAGACCATTACTCCTCGTTCTGTCATCTGCTACCATTGAGAACAGTCTAGAGCCATCCTCTTTGGAACCCCCTTTCAGGTAGTTGAAAGCAGCTATCAAATCCCCCCTCATTCTTCTCTTCTGCAGGCTAAACAATCCCAGCTCCCTCAGCCTCTCCTCATAACTCATGTGTTCCAGTCCCCTAATTATTTTTGTTGCCCTTCGCTGGACTCTCTCCAATTTATCCACACCCTTCTTGAAGTGTGGGGCCCAAAACTGGACACAGTACTCCAGATGAGGCCTCACCAATGTCGAATAGAGGGGAACGATCACGTCCCTCGATCTGCTCGCTATGCCCCTACTTATACATCCCAAAATGTCATTGGCCTTCTTGGCAACAAGGGCACACTGCTGACTCATATCCAGCTTCTCGTCCACTGTCACCCCTAGGTCCTTTTCCGCAGAACTGCTGCCTAGCCATTCGGTCCCTAGTCTGTAGCTGTGCATTGGGTTCTTCCGTCCTAAGTGCAGGACCCTGCACTTATCCTTATTGAACCTCATCAGATTCCTTTTGGCCCAATCTTCCAATTGGTCTAGGTCCTTCTGTATCCTATCCCTCCCCTCCAGCGTATCTACCACTCCTCCCAGTTTAGTATCATCCGCAAATTTGCTGAGAGTGCAATCCACACCATCCTCCAGATCATTTATGAAGATATTGAATAAAACCGGCCCCAGGACCGACCCTTGGGGCACTCCACTTGATACCAGCTGCCAACTAGACATGGAGCCATTGATCACTACCCGTTGAGCCCGACAATCTAGCCAGCTTTCTACCCACCTTATAGTGCATTCATCCAGCCCATACTTCCTTAACTTGCTGACAAGAATACTATGGGAGACCGTGTCAAAAGCTTTGCTAAAGTCAAGAAACAATACATCCACTGCTTTCCCTTCATCCACAGAACCAGTAATCTCATCATAAAAGGCGATTAGATTAGTCAGGCATGACCTTCCCTTGGTGAATCCATGCTGGCTGTTCCTGATCACTTTCCTCTCATGCAAGTGCTTCAGGATTGATTCTTTAAGGACCTGCTCCATGATTTTTCCAGGGACTGAGGTGAGGCTGACTGGCCTGTAGTTCCCAGGATCTTCCTTCCTCCCTTTTTTAAAGATTGGCACTACATTAGCCTTTTTCCAGTCATCCGGGACTTCCCCGGTTCGCCACGAGTTTTCAAAGATAATGGCCAGTGGCTCTGCAATCACAGCCGCCAATTCCTTCAGCACTCTCGGATGCAACTCGTCCGGCCCCATGGACTTGTGCACGTCCAGCTTTTCTAAATAGTCCCTAACCGCCTCTATCTCCACAGAGGGCTGGCCATCTCTTCCGCATTTTGTGATGCCCAGCGCAGCAGTCTGGGAGCTGACCTTGTTAGTGAAAACAGAGGCAAAAAAAGCATTGAGTACATTAGCTTTTTCCACATCCTCTGTCACTAGGTTGCCTCCCTCATTCAGTAAGGGGCCCACACATTCCTTGGCTTTCTTCTTGTTGCCAACATACCTGAAGAAACCCTTCTTGTTACTCTTGACATCTCTGGCTAGCTGCAGCTCCAGGTGCGATTTGGCCCTCCTGATAACATTCCTACATGCCCGAGCAATATTTTTATACTCTTCCCTGGTCATATGTCCAACCTTCCACTTCTTGTAAGCTTCTTTTTTATGTTTAAGATCCGCTAGGATTTCACCATTAAGCCAAGCTGGTCGCCTGCCATATTTACTATTCTTTCAACTCATCGGGATGGTTTGTCCCTGTAACCTCAACAGGGATTCCTTGAAATACAGCCAGCTCTCCTGGACTCCTTTCCCCTTCAAGTTAGTCCCCCAGGGGATCCTGGCCATCCGTTCCCTGAGGGAGTCGAAGTCTGCTTTCCTGAAGTCCAGGGTCCGTATCCTGCTGCTTACCTTTCTTCCCTGCGTCAGGATCCTGAACTCAACCAACTCATGGTCACTGCCTCCCAGATTCCCATCCACTTTTGCTTCCCCCACTAATTCTACCCGGTTTGTGAGCAGCAGGTCAAGAAAAGCGCCCTCCCTAGTTGGCTCCTCTAGCACTTGCGCCAGGAAATTGTCCCCTACGCTTTCCAAAAACTTCCTGGATTGTCTATGCACCGCTGTATTGCTCTCCCAGCAGATATCAGGAAAATTAAAGTCACCCATGAGAATCAGGGCATGCGATCTAGTAGCTTCCGTGAGCTGCCGGAAGAAAGCCTCATCCACCTCATCCCCCTGGTCCGGTGGTCTATAGCAGACTCCCACCACTACATCACTCTTGTTGCACACACTTCTAAACTTAATCCAGAGACACTCAGGTTTTTCTGCAGTTTCGTACCGGAGCTCTGAGCAGTCATACTGCTCCCTTACATACAGTGCTACTCCCCCACCTTTTCTGCCCTGCCTGTCCTTCCTGAACAGTTTATAACCATCCATGACAGTACTCCAGTCATGTGAGTTATCCCACCAAGTCTCTGTTATTCCGATCACGTCATAGTTCCTTGACATCACCAGGACCTCCAGTTCTCCCTGCTTGTTTCCAAGGCTTTGTGCATTTGTATATAAGCACTTGAGATAACCTGTTGATCGCCCCTCATTGCCAGGGCAATGTCTGTTAGCCCACAACTACAACAGACAGAGCACTATGAGTACAGAATCATTCAAACATTGGTGGGGGGGAGGATAGCTCAGTGGTTTGAGCATTGGCTTGTTAAACCCAGAGTTGTGAGTTCAATCCTTAAGGGGGCCATTAGGGATCTGGGGCAAAAATTGGGGACTGGTCCTGCTTTGAGCAGTGGGTTGGACTAGATGACCTCCTGAGGTCCCTTCCAACCCTGATAGTCTATGATTCTATGAAACATTGCCCATAAAGATTGCAGAATTCAGGTCACACCTGTTCCCCTAGAGGCCATTTTGCAGAGGGGCTTCACTTCTTCAGCTAGAACTGAGAAGAAAAACATGAATTTCTTTCATCTCTGACGTGATGTGAGTGACTGACGCTTGGCAGTGTCAGGGTAACATCAGCTGGGTTTGCAGGAGGTGGCAACAGGAGCTACTCACATGACACTGAAGAAGAAACAAATGTTCTAGATTCCACTTCTGTAGACTGGCCTGTCTAAGCTGGGCAGTGTTATTTGGGGATTTATTGTTGTTCAAATAGCATTTAAGTGAAATGTGTCCCTGTCTACCCTACCTGCACCTCCTGCCATCATGGAGACAAGTGAGAAAAGCTGCCAGATCAGAACGCTGGAGTTCACCTGCACTTCACACTGGGGTGAATGACAGCTCCAAGGGCAGATCAGTGGAGAATGGGGCCCTTTGTAGCAAATGCATCTTGGACTTTGTATAGAGAGGAAGGGCTGATCATACCTAGGGTCTTGGAGGAGCATGGACTGGAGCAGTTAGCCCAGGGCATTGTTTACACCGCCGTGGCCATGCTGCTATTTGTAACATGCTAACTCAGTCAAAGCTAGCATGTGTATGTCTCCCCAAGGTAGAGATTATCCCCCCAGCTCCAGTGTAGATGGTCCCTGAGCCTGCAGCAGACGGGAGCAACCAGGGCATCGGAACAGAGCGGGGGCAGGAGGCCATGGCCCCACCACTTTTAAAACCTTTTTTTACCGGCTGTAAGGGGGCAGAGAGGAGTGAGCAGGGAGGAAGGGGCAGTGCAGGGGTGGGGCCACAGTTCGGGCAACAGTAGCCCCCCCCCACGTTTAGGAAGCTTCCCCTGCTACTGGGAGCAACCTATGACTGCAACCAAGCCACTGACACCTGGAATCAGCAGCCTGCAGACTCAATGTCCCCACTCTGTATCTGTGTGTTGGTGGGTCGAATGGGGGGGCAGATTCCACTTTGCCAGTGAGCACTCCTGTTTCCTCCCATTAGTAAGGGTCTCCTCCGCCTCCCACATTCTCCCCACGCTCCCACTGGCTCAAATCCGCCTGCTGTATCCCCTGCTCTAGTTGGCTTCCGTCACTTCATGGCAAACCCCTGGACGCCAGTGGCTGTGAGCAATTGGGACCTAGATCTGGCCTGGCAGCAGGCAAGGGGCTCAGCTACCTCCTGCCCTCCCGCAGCGCACGGAGCTGTCGGGGCCACAGCCCTACCTGAAGCAGGAGAAGATGCCGATGGCCAGGAGCAGAGCAGCCAGGGAGGTGGAGTAGCCGCAGGTATAAAGCACCTTCACGGTGGCAAAGTAGGCCCCCTGGAAGAGAAAGGTACAGCTGAGCTAGCAGGTCAGCACGGCAGTGCCAGGAAGCTGTGCGGGCACTAGAGTATGGCCGCACAGCTGGGAGCACCACCGACCCTCTGGACCCTCAGTGGGGTGGAAATGTGGGGTGGGGGAGGACATGCTGCTGACAGACTTTGGGTCCTGTGGTGTTCATGCCACCATCCATGAGGGCCCCAAGGGACCGACCTGCCCCCTAGACACCTCGGCATACTGCCCACCAGCCCTAGGGGACCAGGCCTGCCCCCTAGAGCCCCCAGAAACCGCCCATGAGCCCCAGGGGACCCAGCCTGCTCCTTAGAGCCCCTGACAACCTGCCCACCAGCCCCAGGGGACCCGGCCTGCCCCAGAGAGACCCCGGCTAACCACCCACTGGCCCCAGGGGACCCAGCCTACTCCCTAGAGCCCCCGACAACCTGCCCACCAGCCCCAGGGGACCCAGCCTGCCCCAGTTAGTGGAGTTCAGTTTGGTGCAGATGTGGGCCCTCATCAGTGTTTAATTAAATCTAGGCTGGTTCATTTTTAAACAACTCTTCCATTAAGTGGCAAACCCCAGAGTCCCCTGCGCAGCCTTGCAATGGGGATACCAGTCCCCACCTGACTCCCCAGCAATGCCTTGAAATGTGGATACCAGCCCCCCTCCCACTCTCAAGCAGTGCCTTGCAATGGGGATACCAGCCCCCGTTCCACTCCTCAGCAGAGCCTTGCAATGGGGAGACCAGCCCCTGCCCCACTCCCCAGCAGAGCCTTGCAATGGGGATACCAGCCCCCCTCCCACTCTCAAGCAGTGCCTTGCAATGGGGATACCAGCCCCCATTCCACTCCCCAGCAGAGCCTTGCAATGGGGATACCAGCCCCCCTCCCACTCTCAAGCAGTGCCTTGCAATGGGGATACCAGCCCCCGTTCCACTCCTCAGCAGAGCCTTGCAATGGGGAGACCAGCCCCTGCCCCACTCCCCAGCAGAGCCTTGCAATGGGGATACCAGCCCCCCTCCCACTCTCAAGCAGTGCCTTGCAATGGGGATACCAGCCCCCATTCCACTCCCCAGCAGAGCCTTGCAATGGGGATACCAGACACCCTCCCACTCTCAAGCAGTGCCTTGCAATGGGGATACCAGCCCCCGTTCCACTCCCCAGCAGAGCCTTGCAATGGGGATACCAGCCCCCGCCCCACTCCCCAGCAGAGCCTTGCAATGGGGAGACCAGCCCCTGCCCCATTCCCTGGCACAGTCTTGCTGCACTTGCCTTGGCTTCTGTGTCCTTATTGCTGCCATCCAGCTCACAGGCGTAGTACGGAGGGCTGGGGCTGCTCCAGCCAGACTCTGTGCAGTTCTTGCGTATCAACACTGCATCAACAAAGTGAAGCTCTTACAAGGACCTCAACCCCCAACCTCCTTGCCAGCACCCCAGATCCTGCCCCAGCCCCCAACCCTCTGCCCCAGCTCCCAGGCTGCACTATAGTGTTTCTGTTCTAAGGGGCTCCGATGTCAGTTTCTGGTTCTCAGCCATGCCCTGAGGCTTGAAGCTGGGGGCCCCATCCTGGATGCCTGGCACTGACAACCCTGCTGTAACTGGAGAAGAGGGATGTGGAGGGGACTCGACGCCACTCATGCCAGGTCCCAGACCACTCAGCACTGGCCTAACCCTGCTCCAGCTGGTGGCACTGGGAGCAGTAAAGCCAGTGCCGAGAGCTTTTGGGAATCCCACCCAGCACAAAGAACTAGATTGGAGGTCATCACACAGCCCTCCGTGTACTGTCTATGGATTAGCCCCAACATACATCATATCACATATATACATCCCAAAGATCATGTCATCACAGCCTCAGTTGCTGGTAAGATTCTCAGCAAGTCTCCGTCTCAGCTGACCTGTCCCAGGCCTACACTATGACCCAAGGCAAATGTTTATCAAAGCCCCAGAGCATTAGTAAATTATACTTATTTGCCCCTGTGGCTGGTCAGTTTTCTTTGTGCTCTGACAATGCTGAAATGAGTGCACTCAGAACCTAGCTTGGCTGCAGTCAAAGCCCAATAAGGGACTCCTGCTTTGCTACCAGGAAAGAACAGCTTCGAAATAATAATAATATCCGGTTCATATCTAGCACTTGTCAGCAGTAGATCTCACAGCACTTTGCCAAGGAGGTCACCATCATTATCCTCATTTTACAGACGGGGAAACTGAGGCACAGAGCAGGGACATGATTCACCTAGCAGCAGAGCCAGGAATAGAACTCAAGCTTGCTGTGTCCCAGGCCAACATTCCCTCCACTACGCCCCACTGCTGCCTACAGGTAACTATTTTAAGGTGCATGCCCAGGGCACTACTGCCCATCAGTGCAGCTGCCCAGAGCCAGAAAGCCACACTGCACATGTCAGGAGATATGTGCATTGCACCAGGCTGAGAGCATTGCACTGCTCTCTGGTGGCCTTTACATCAGACCTTCCTGCCCCCAACTCACTGTGATGATGGTATTTGGAATGACCTCCTTCTGCCCTGGCCCCTGCCCCTTTAAGGCGGGCTGGAATTTGAGAGGGCTGCCCAGAAAGGTGTGGGGAACTAGGCTGGCACTGCCAGGGCCCAGCGCAACTGGCAGCCTCTCCACTGTCCACTGCAAGTGTCCAGCTACTAACGGTGCACAGCACCCTAGAGTGTTCAGGGCTAGAGTGTGCATGAATTTACTCCAAGGGGTGACTCAATCCCATGACAAAAAGAAAAGGAGTACTTGTGGCACCTTAAAGACTAACCAATTTATTTGAGCATGAGCTTTCGTGAGCTACAGCTCACTTCATCGGATGCATATCGTGGAAACTGCAGAAGACATTATATACACACAGAGACCATGAAACAATACCTCCTCCCACCCCACTGTCCTGCTGGTAATAGCTTATCTAAAGTGATCATCAAGTTGGGCCATTTCCAGCACAAATCCAGGTTTTCTCACCCTCCACCCCCCCACACACAAACTCACTCTCCTGCTGGTAATAACCCATCCAAAGTGACCACTCTCTTCACAATGTGTATGATAATCAAGGTGGGCCATTTCCTGCACAAATCCAGGTTCTCTCACCCCCTCACCCCCCTCCAAAAACCACACACACAAACTCACTCTCCTGCTGGTAATAGCTTATCCAAAGTGACCACTCTCCCTACAATGTGCATGATAATCAAGGTGGGCCATTTCCAGCACAAATCCAGGCTTTCTCACCCTCCCCCCCCCGGAAACACACACACACACACACAAACTCACTCTCCTGCTGGCAATAGCTCATCCAAACTGACCACTCTCTAAGTTTAAATCCAAGTTTAACCAGAACGTCTGGGGGGGGGGGGGTGAGAAAACCTGGATTTGTTGCTCGAAATGGCCCACCTTGATTATCATACACATTGTGAAGAGAGTTGTCACTTTGGATGAGCTATTACCAGCAGGAGAGTGAGTTTGTGTGTGTGTGTGTGTGTGTGGGGGGGGGGGGCGGAGGGTGAGAAAACCTGGATTTGTGCTGGAAATGGCTCAACTTGATGATCACTTTAGATAAGCTATTACCAGCAGGACAGTGGGGTGGGAGGAGGTATTGTTTCATGGTCTCTGTGTGTATATAATGTCTTCTGCAGTTTCCACGGTATGCATCCGATGAAGTGAGCTGTAGCTCATGAAAGCTCATGCTCAAATAAATTGGTTAGTCTCTAAGGTGCCACAAGTACTCCTTTTCTTTTTGTGAAGACAGACTAACACGGCTGTTACTCTGAATCCCATGACAGCCTCTGCTGACCCTGTTATAAGCCTGGTGCCCTCTCTCTCTCTCTGACTCTGTCCAGAAGGGTCACTCCACCTGCAGGCAGACAGAGGGACTACCCATGGGAGAAGCCCTCTCCTTCTCTAGGGCAGCCCCTGTGAGTAGGCTGCTGGGTGGCTAGACAACCCCTTTCCAGGTATCAGCAGTGGGAAAGGCCTGGCTAGTTAGGGAGCTGGCAGGATTAGAGATCCCACTTCTTCTTCCAGCCCAGGAAAAGAGGGGTGCTGGAGAAAAAGACAGGGGTGCATGTGCAGCTGCAGAGGCTCAGGGCTGGGGGACTGGTGCCAGAAGCAGCCTGTGGGCCTGCTCTACATGGCGCCGCAAGCCAGAATCTGCCAGAGCCTAAAGGGGAGGAGGCACCTGACTGTTGGATGGGTGACAGATGCTGAAGGGGCACTCAGGCTGTGTCTCTGTTGAATAAGGGGTGGGGTGATTCCTGAGACGCTGCCCTCCCCAAGGGCCATAGGAGCAGCCTCCGCTAGAACTGAGCAAATCACTGATTGAAATGTTTCATTCAATCAGAAACTGAAATGGCCAAAGCGAAGCTTTTCGGCTTTTCAAAAATATTCTTCCTTTTTTTTCTATTCACCGAATTCCTCCCGAATTTGGGAAAAGTTTCAGAGTCCCGTGAAATGCATTTTTGTGCAAATTTACTATTTGCTGAAAACGATTCACCCCCCAGCTCTAGTCTCCATTCCCAGCAAGAGGTGGGAGTGAGGAACCAGCTACCCGAGCACAGAGCCCCCAGCGCGGTGGCTTTGAGGGATACCGGCCCCTTTACTAGAGGGCTGTGGGGTGCCAGCACTACACCTTGAGATTTCTTGAATACTTGAAGGATCTCTTGACAGGTCACTGCTTGGGACTGGCCAACTGACACCGCCGGCCAGCAGCTGACGCCATCCCACTCCCTCAGGCAGCCTGGGAGAACCAAGAACAACGTTAGCGTTGGGGGTGGAAATGAGCAAGTCATCAGGTGGCATCTGGAGAGTGTAGCCATCATTTGGTGGGCACCAGGGCAAGTCATCCCCAAAAGAGAAAGGGGTCTCCTCATCAGTTGACACCCCATGGCCTCCCTCATCAGAACTCAGGACCCCCACCTGCAGAGAGGTTACCCAACCACACCTCCCTTCTCCCCAGTCCTGGGTCGACTCACTGCAGTCAGTAAAGGAGAAATTTCACACCAGATCCTCAGTTAGGTGTTAGAAATAAAAACATTACTGCGTCAACATGCTGTCGTTCAAAGTGAAAGCCAAAGGCAGGTGAGGCTGCAGCAGCCTCAGAATCTGCATGGTGCCTGCCCATCTCTGCGAGCGGGGGTGCAGTTGCTCTATAAGAAGAGAGCAGCTGCACTGAAGCAAGCTAGTCTTTAAAGATTTGATCCCCCTGGCTCCTTCCTCGTCTGTGCAACCCCCTGTGGGAATTAGGATGCACGCAGCGCAGGGGGTGTGCAGCAGACTGGGTCATTCACCTATGCAATGAGGATTACTAGCTCCATAGGAAGCCAGACAAAATACAGATCCCCTAAAGCCAACGTGAATACATTCTGCTCAAAGGATCAGTCATTTCTTTTCTTGAAGTCTGACAACAGCTGGATCGGCTAAGTCAGGGTCATGCAGCCCTTGGCAATCACCCCATAGCCCACCCAGTGCAATAGACAAGTATTGTTATCCCGCATCATGCCGATGGAGGCACTGAGACCCAGCAGTTAAGTGACTGTCCTAACACCACACAACAACTCAGTGGCAGAGCCAGGACTAGAACTGAGGAGTTTGTACCTGCCACTGTTACGTGTATTCTGCTAGACCATAGCTCTGGAGTGGAAAACAGCTTCCTGTTTGCAAAGGGAAGGCAAGTCATACAGTCAAATAGGGTTCCCTCCCAACAGCTAAGCTACAAGATTCCTCCAAGATCACATTCACTTTCCTATAGGTCCTCTGTGTTGGTTGGGTTTGGTCCCATTTGATTGGCGCTAAGAATAATTCTGTCCTATTTGTTTGATACCATGGTTCCCACTGACAATGTGTTGTGTCTCATGCTCTTTACACCAGATAAATAATGCGAAGAAATCACAGTGTACAGCTGGGTTCCACATAACCATATGTACCAGAGCTCTGTGAAAAGCAAAGTCTCTGTCCTGGGAGAAACTCTGATATTTAAACAGTTTTTTGGTCCCAGATCAGGGCAAAAATGAAACAGTAAAACTTTCCATGGAACAAATTGCTCAGAAAAATTTAAATTCATAAATGACAAAAAAATTGTTGTACGCAGTATAGTTGTAGTTGTGTCAGTCCCCAGATATTAGGGAGATATAAGGTGGGTGAGGTCACATCTTTTATTGGACCAACTTCCATTGGTGAGAGGGACAAGCTTTCAGCCATACAGAGCTCTTCTTGGGGTTTGGGGCTGGAAAAGCATTACAGCATCCCAGCATTACAGTTTATGGCTTATTACAACAATCTGTAACCCACTAACCCCCTCTTTTTGTCCTAGGTCTGCAGAGGTGTTAATGGACCACTCTACCTTGAATGGGCCCTTACAATGTCTGCTAACTACTTATGCTAAACAATCTGTTCCACCTTGCATTTAGCTGTAACACTCTGAGTACCTTTCCCAGACTTGAAGAAGGACTCTGTGTGGCTCAAAAGTTTGTCTCTCTCACCAACTGGTTGGTCCAATACAAGATACTCCTCACCCACCTTGTCTGTCTAAAATTTTTTGTTACAAGTCAGTTCAACATTAAACTGCATCTGTTTGATATATTGCAGTTAGTCATATGGGCCCCGCTCCCTGGCCAGACTACATCCCCCATGATGCACCAAAGTTATGGGACTCCCATGATGCACTTCTGTCACTTTATCAGAGGGGAGACTTTGGTGCATCATGGGAGATGTAGTCCAGACAGGAAGCCCAAACTACTACTCCCATGAGGTACCGTGATAGCTCATGCAGACAGATTAATATCAAACTGGCTCGAAACTAAATGGTTTGATTTAGTTCAACAAACTGAAATGTTTCAATTTGGGCCAACCTAAACCAAAATGGTATATTTGGATTTTGCCAAAGGAAAATCAAAAAAGTTCAGCAAAACTGAAATTTTTCTGAAGAAAATTTTGATTTTGTGAAAACTGTATTTTCCATCAAAAATAATAACAATAATCATAACAATAATAATAAAACCTAGCACTTATCTAGCACATTTCATTAGTAGCCCTCAAAGTGCTTCATAAAGGAGGTATCATTATCCTAAGCCAACTCTCGTGTTTACTAACCCTACGCAAACATGGCAGGCCTAGCTACCTAGAGCAGCAGGATGCAACTGGTTTCCGGAGGCTTCTAAAATCCACAGAACACTGTGAGCACCACAAGAGGGCTCACAATCTATTTAAAGTGATATTACCCTATTCCTATACATGTGTGTTGCCCAACCTTATTACACAGGAAAGCCTCATAAATCTAAGCATAACCTTGTGTTATGCATACATGTAGCAAACAGATTCTACATACTTTAATACTTAAAGTCACCTGTATTGATATCTATTTTAAGTTCCGCTTATTTCATCTGTATTTAGATAGACAATACTGTACAGAGAAACAACCTATTAACACACTTGTGTAAACTAAAATGTAAACATGATGAAAAAATGCTAATGAATCAGCTGTTAGTATATTGTGTTGAAGCAGGCTGTGAGCCTTATGAAATGGTTTGGTAGGCCATGTAGGCCTTGTAAGGTCTCTTGTAAGGTATCATTACAAATCTTATAATCTACTGAATATATTCATCCTATTTGTATGAATGTATCGTTCTTGTATCTGAAACTAGAAATATAAAATATAACTCTGAAGTCCTATTGTAATTATGCAAAGTGTGGGCCATTAACGGTGGTGTAGAATCTTGATGACTCCCATTGACTAGGACAATTGACTGTAAATGGCTGTTTACCTGAATGAGGTCTTACAGTGACATGTGACCATGTCACCTGATACTGGAATCCATCTTAAATCTGGTGTCTTTTCATTTAGAAGGGGGGGGACGGGACGCAGAGAGAGACACAAAGGATTCCTGCCTTGTGCCAAAGCTATCAAAGGGGATAGAACAAAACAAAGAATCATAGAATCATAGAATATCAGGGTTGGAAGGGACCTCAGTAGGTCATCTAGTCCAACCCCCTGCTCAAAAGCAGGACCCACCCCCAATTAAATCATCCCAGCCAGGGCTTTGTCAAGCCTGACCTTAAAAACTTCTAAGGAAGGAGATTCCACCACCTCCCTAGGCAACGCATTCCAGTGTTTCACCACCCTCCTAGTGAAAAAGTTTTTCCTAATATCCAACCTAAACCTCCCCCACTGCAACTTGAGACTATTACTCCTTGTCCTGTCCTCTTCTACCACTGAGAATAGCCTAGAACCATCCTCTCTGGAACCACCTCTCAGGTAGTTGAAAGCAGCTATCAAAACCCCCCTCATTCTTCTCTTCCGCAGACTAAACAATCCCAGTTCTCTCAGCCTCTCCTCATATGTCATGTGTTCCAGACCCCTAATCATTTTTGTTGCCCTTCGCTGGACTCTTTCCAATTTATCCACATCCTTCTTGTAGTGTGGGGCCCAAAACTGGACACAGTACTCCAGATGAGGCCTCACCAATGTCGAATAGAGGGGGACGATCACATCCCTCGATCTGCTCACTATGCCCCTACTTATACATCCCAAAATGCCATTGGCCTTCTTGGCAACAAGGGCACACTGCTGGCTCATATCCAGCTTCTCGTCCACTGTCACCCCTAGGTCCTTTTCCGCAGAACTGCTGCCTAGCCATTCGGTCCCTAGTCTGTAGCTGTGCATTGGGTTCTTCCGTCCTAAGTGCAGGACCCTGCACTTATCCTTATTGAATCTCATCAGATTTCTTTTGGCCCAATCCTCCAATTTGTCTAGGTCCCTCTGTATCCTATCCCTGCCCTCCAGCGTATCAACCACTCCTCCCAGTTTAGTATCATCCGGAAATTTGCTGAGAGTGCAATCCACACCATCCTCCGGATCATTTAAGAAGATATTGAACAAAACCAGCCTGAGGACCGACCTCTGGGGCACTCCACTTGATACCGGCTGCCAACTAGACATGGAGCCATTGATCACTACCCGTTGAGCCCGACAATCTAGCCAACTTTCTACCCACCTTATAGTGCATTCATCCAGCCCATACTTCCTTAACTTGCTGACAAGAATACTGTGGGAGACCGTGTCAAAAGCTTTGCTAAAGTCAAGATACAATACATCCACTGCTTTCCCTTCATCCACAGAACCAGTAATCTCATCATAGAAGGCGATTAGATTAGTCAGGCATGACCTTCCCTTGGTGAATCCATGCTGACTGTTCCTGATCACTTTCCTCTCATGTAAGTGCTTCAGGATTGATTCTTTGAGGACCTGCTCCATGATTTTTCCAGGGACTGAAGTGAGGCTGACTGGCCTGTAGTTCCCAGGATCCTCCTTCTTCCCTTTTTTAAAGATTGGCACTACATTAGCCTTTTTCCAGTCATCCGGGACTTCCCCCGTTCGCCACGAGTTTTCAAAGATAATGGCCAATGGCTCTGCAATCACAGCCGCCAGTTCCTTTAGCACTCTCGGATGCAACTCGTCCGGCCCCATGGACTTGTGCACGTCCAGCTTTTCTAAATAGTCCCTAACCACCTCTTTCTCCACAGGGGGCTGGCCATCTATTCCCCATGTTGTGATGCCCAGCGCAGCAGTCTGGGAGCTGACCTTGTTCGTGAAGACAGAGGCAAAAAAAGCAAGGAGTACATTAGCTTTTTCCACATCCTCTGTCACTAGGTTGCCTCCCTCATTCATTAAGGGGCCCACACTTTCCTTGGCTTTCTTCTTGTTGCCAACATACCTGAAGAAACCCTTCTTGTTACTCTTAACATCTCTCGCTAGCTGCAGCTCCAGGTGCGATTTGGCCCTCCTAATTTCATTCCTACATGCCCGAGCAATATTTTTATACTCTTCCCTGGTCATATGTCCAACCTTCCACTTCTTGTAAGCTTCTTTTTTATGCTTAAGATCTGCTAGGATTTCACCATTAAGCCAAGCTGGTCGCCTGCCATATTTACTATTCTTTCGACACATCGGGATGGTTTGTCCTTGTAACCTCAACAGGGATTCCTTGAAATACAGCCAGCTCTCCTGGCCTCCTTTCACCTTCATGTTAGTCCCCCAGGGGATCCTACCCATCCATTCCCTGAGGGAGTCGAAGTCTGCTTTCCTGAAGTCCAGGGTCCGTATCCTGCTGCTTACCTTTCTTCCCTGTGTCAGGATCCTGAACTCAACCAACTCATGGTCACTGCCTCCCAGATTCCCATCCACTTTTGCTTCCCCTACTAATTCTTCCCGGTTTGTGAGCAGCAGGTCAAGAAAAGCTCCCCCCCTAGTTGGCTCCTCTAGCACTTGCACCAGGAAATTGTCCCCTACGCTTTCCAAAAACTTCCTGGATTGTCTATGCACCGCTGTATTGCTCTCCCAGCAGATATCAGGAAAATTAAAGTCACCCATGAGAACCAGGGCATGCGATCTAGTAGCTTCCGCGAGCTGCCGGAAGAAAGCCTCATCCACCTCATCCCCCTGGTCCGGTGGTCTATAGCAGACTCCCACCACTACATCACTCCTGTGGGTGTCTGCTATAGACCACCGGACCAGGGGGATGAGGTGGATGAGGCTTTAGAAGGCCCAGTCATGTGGAATCCCTTGCTTTTCACCTAAGGTGCCTGCTGGAACTAACAAGGATTGTACCAGGGGAAAGTATTGGGCCCAGACTACCAAGGAGTCTAGTCTGTGAAAGAAGCTTATTGGAACATTTCTGAGGGTGATATTTACCTGTATTCAGTTTCTTAATGTATTAGGCTTAGATTTGTGTGTTTTGTTTTATTTCACTTGGTGACTTACTTTGTTCTGTCTGTTATTACTTCGAACTACTTAAATCCTACTTTTTATACTTAATAAAAATCACTTTTGTTTATCAATTATCCCAAAGTAAGTGATTAATACCTGGGGAGCAAACAGCTGTGCAACTCTCTCTATCAGTGTTAGTGTTATGTGGCTGGCCACCTGGTGCTGGCTTCTCCTTGTTTCCAGCTGCAAAACAGTGCAAGTACGTGGCATCCTCACTTGAGACTGTTGGTTCATGGCAGCATGTTATGGGAAAGGGCATGGGGCCACATGACAGTAAGCAAGTGGGGCGAGAAGACCTGCATGATTTTGAATGGACAGTGTGCACGATACCATCTCTCGACTATGACATGGCCTTGATTATGAGAGTCCCTGCCACAGACATGCTTTCACCTCCTACCCTCGCTGGAGTGCTTCCCACCAGCTCTGCCCTGCCTGCACTCCCCCATCACACCTGTTCCAGGCAGCTGGCAAGGGCCTTTCCTAGCCCCTTGCTCACCTGGCTCAGGGCTAAACTGGCTGTGTTCCTGACCCCCTTCCCCACCAAGCCAGCCTGAGCTGTTTTGTTGGGATGCTTTTCCCTTCTTAATCAGTCAGATCCACCCCCTGTCTGATTCCTCCAGTGAGTTCACGGTTCAGCACATGCCATGAAAGCTCTGGAATTTGGGAGTGGAGAGACGGGCACAGTTAAATCAACCTAAAGGGGCATCCAGAGGTGACCTGCTGCTGTACTGTCAGCAGCCCACCCCCTCAGGCCAGGATTTAGGGAGCCCAGTGTTGTGAGACTGGGAAGTGCAGGCTGTCAGTCCACCTAGGGGCTAGAGAGAGCCACGGTGTCTCTCTGCATCCAGCGGCCTCAACAAAGGCCCCCTTTGCACAGAGCTCTTCCTAACAACACTGGGACCTTGGCAAGCAGGAGGAGGTTGGTAACATCTCTTTAAGGTGCTTCATTTTCGGTTTTTACTGATTTTTACCAAAAAAAGTCCCAGGTTTTACAAAAGCCATTATTCATTCAATTTTCACCCAAATGTTCGACATGCCAGAACTCCTCAGACCCAGCTCCCAGCTCTGGAAGGAGGGATGGCAGCTCAGGAACCTCTCCTTCCTGAGCAGAGATTCAAGTCAGACATACTGGAATGACTCGAGGCTGGTCTAGGTACAGTTGTCAATACATGCCCACCACATACTGGCTCCAGAGATCACGGATGGTGATCCACAGTTAAGCAAATAAAAGTCAGTGAACTGATTTTCATGCTAACATGGGTCAAAAATGAAAATGTGGATCTGACTATATTTCAGAATATAAGCGGGTTTTTTTAAGTTTGGGAAAAAGCGAATGCTATTTACCCAGAAAACTGCTCAGTTAATTGTTTGCGCCAATTTTCACCTGTATTTTAATTTTTGTAGTAAACACTGATAAATTCCCAGGAAATTTTAAAGAAAATAAAAAGTGAAAATGAAGGGCCAGACATGTGTTGTACACTGAGCTCTGCAGCATGGATCAGCAGCTTGTTAATGGCAGGCAGAGGGTTTGCACCAGAAATTTGCTACAAGGGTTACCCTCCCACCAAAATCCTTCCTTGGCCTGTGATGGTGGGGGGTGACTTGCCGTGCAGCAGCAGGGAATGGGGAGTAACAGGGCAATCTGTGCATTCCTTTCCCTATTCCAACCAGTGTCTGCATAACCCCAGAAGGAGGCAGCACAACTTGGCAAAGAGACTCCCCAGCTGGCAGTGGCCACACTTTGAGCTGTGTGTGGAGAGCAGAGCATCATGGGTGCCCCATGGCATTTGGAGAGGGGGAAAGAGTCTGCTCACCCAGGGCCATTTGGTCTTTGCACCCTCCTCTGTTGTACCCTGTGTGACACTCTACATCCCAGGGAAGCACCCTTTGACCTCCATCTTCATCATTTGCATATGACTGTGATATTGCATACAAAGCATGCCTTGTAAGGTATCACGGAACAGGTTATGATCTACTGAAACCCACTGTTCCATCTAAATATGTGTATCATTCATGCATATGAAGTTATGAGATTGTGTTATATGGTTGTCACTAAAATATGCTGTGGGTTTGGGAAGCACCCAGATACTAGCTCCCCAAAGACAATAGCCAGGGGAATAACCAACGTCCAGGCAGGTGTTGAACAACCATTAACAGCCATTGTCCAGCAAGGGAGCTACAATTCAATGACTCACCTGCATAGGGTCACACCCAGGGAATTGCTCAACCTTGCCTGGGGACTCAGCAATGCCCACCAGATATGCCTAGATTTGTGTTCTCCAAGCACATGGAATAAAGGTATATATTTTACTTTATTTTATTTTGGTAACCATTCTGACTTTTTGCCTATCACTTATAATCACTTAAAATCTATCTTTTGTAGTCAATACATTTGTTTAACTGTTTATCTTTACCAGTGAGTTTGCCTGAAGTGTGCGGTAAATCTGCTCAGGTTTGCAAAGGCTGGTGCATATCCACTTTCCTTTGATGAAGTGATGAACCACTTAATAAATCTGCATTGCTTGTCTTGAGCAGTGCAAGATGGTGTATTCCTGAGGTACAGTGCTGGGAGCTGCGGGGATTTGGCTGGTACCTTTCTCTGTGTGATTCATGAGTGGCTCTGGGAGCATTCATGCAATGTAGCTGGGTGTGGGGCTCCACATGCAGATGTGCTGACTGATCACAGTGCCTGGAGGGGTTTGCTGCTGGTCACTAGCAAGGCACTGTGAGAGACAGCCAGGCTGGAGAGTTTAGGGGGCACAACAGTCCCACCATCCTAGGCTGCACCCTGGGGATCCCATCACATCCAGCTGTGGGCGCTGTTGGGCACAGGAGCCTGAGTGGCTGGGCCTTGGCTCTGGCCAGGGATGGTGATTTCTGAGCTCCTGCCATTGGATGCAATCCGGTCTGTGCCAAAGGCAGATACACTGCTTCTCGGAAGGGTCATAAGCCCTGCAACTGGCAATCTGGGCAGGGAGGGTTCAGCAGGATCCGGTGGGGAGGGGGGCAGCTCTGACAGAGCCTAGGAATTCCCCTCCATCTGTCTAGGACCCTTCTCCATGACATCACTGCCCTTCAAGCGGCTGCAGCACTTCCTTCGGCCACCAAGAGCCTGCACAGCTGGGAGGGGAGAGCACCAGGGAGCAATGAAGGCAGTGGGCAAGTAAGCGAAGGCTGACAGGTTTGTTGCCGTAATAAGCCTGGTCTTTGTTCTGTGAGTGATGGGAGGATGGTTAAGGAAGGAGAGGAGACAATGAACTCAGACAAACACTGTGTGTCTGTGTCTGTGTGTCATGTGTGCATGCACTTATGTTCACGTGTTTCTGTATATGCATGCGTGTGCACTTGTGTGTAAGCATACATGCATGCATGTGTGAGCATGTGTCATTCAGTGATACGAGACTCGGGGAAGGGTGGGCCCTTTGCCCGGTTAGCCCTCTCCACTCTGGGGGCCCCTCACTAATGCCCACTCCATTAGCAGGGGTCAGAAATCACTAAGATCCCAGTGCCTGCATCAGCACCACACGCTCCCACCCAGCCGGCCCCATTACATAGACAGATTGTGTCCGCGAGGCAAGGCACAGTGCTGAGCACGAAGCTTGTGGGTGAGCTGCATAGGCCAGTCATGGCAGGCACCCAGACACTGCTGAGCAGAGCCTGGCAATACTCCCCCAAGGCGCTGCCCTCATCTGTCAGCCTGGTGAGGCAATCAGGGGATGGACCCCTCATTGAGCCAAACGGGATTGGCCGCGGCAGTGCCAAGCATCCATGACAGAGGAACTAACCCAGGACACAGCACCCCTGGAGCTTTGTTAGGGAGCGGAGCCCCCAAGGAAGCCACCCCCAGCTGGGCTATTCTCCCCTTTCCATCCAGGGTGATCCCAGGGTGAGCCCTTGGGGGTGCAGTGGGGGAGGGGACTAGCATGAGCTATTTATACTAGGCACTCTTTGTGTTTCTAGATTCCCCCTCTTTGCCATTTGCAGAGCAGACTCTGGGAGCCCCCTCTCCCTCGACACAAAAACAGGCACCGGAGCATCAATTACAGCAGGCTTATCCGAGTGGAGTTAACTCGGCTTCACTCACCTAGTGACAAACAAAGGCACCCTGTCTCCCCAGATGCTGCCTGCACAGCTGCTGCTGCTCTCCACCCACGGCTGCGCTGCAGCCCCCTTCCGCCAGGGCCAAGGGGACACAAAGCAGCCACTCAGCCCCCCAGTAAATGCCCCTCCAGCTCTGTGCAGGCCCTGCAGAAACCCCACACACAACGGGGGCATCCTGGGGCAGATGGCAGCTTGGCCAGAGGAAGGCGGGGGCAGCTTGGAGGCAGGAGGAGGCATGGCTGGGGCAACTCTGCACCTCAGCTATTTCCTGGCTGCAGCAAGGCCCAGAGACCATGGCATCTGGGTCACAGGCCTGAGGCTACACTGGTCTGTGCTGGGGGGGTCAAAGCTAGAACCAAGGAGGCAACCCCCCTCAGCCCCTGCAGCAGGCCTAGCAGGGTACATGGACAGGCTGAGCTGGGCGCCACTAGCCCCTGTGAACCATTCAAGCCTCTGGGTGATG
This sequence comes from Lepidochelys olivacea, assembly GCF_965140295.1. Classification (NCBI taxonomy): domain Eukaryota; kingdom Metazoa; phylum Chordata; order Testudines; family Cheloniidae; genus Lepidochelys; species Lepidochelys olivacea. Next base: position 3,270,808 of record NC_140437.1, on the reverse strand, counting down.
TTGAACCAGGAACAGAGAGCTGCCCAGCACCATCTCCTAAGCCCAGGATGAAGGGCAGGTGTCTCCTCTCTTTCCTGAATGTTCCTGTGGCTCGGTCTCAATGGTTCTCATCTCTGACATCTGGAATTAGCTCTAGAGTTGCCAACTGTCTACTCGCACAAAACTGAACACCCTTGCCACACCCCTCCTCCAAGGCCCGGCCCCTGCCCTGTCCCTTATCTGAGGCCCCACCCCCTGCTTACTCCTCTCCCCACCTCTCTGTCGCTCGCTCTCTCCATCCTCACTCACTTGCTCATTCTCACTGGGCTGGCTCAGGGGCTTTGGGTATGGGAGGGGGTGAGGACGCTGGCTGGGGGTGTGGGCTCTGGGGTGGGGCTGGGGATGAGGGTTTTGGGGTGCTGAAGGGTGGGATTGAGGGATTCAGAGGGTGGGAGGGGGATCAAGGCTTGGGCAGGGGGCTGGGGCACGGGAGGGGGTGAGGGGTGCAGGCTCCGGGTGGCGTTTACCTCAAGCAGCTCCTGGAAGCAGAAGCATGTCCCTTCTCTGGCTCCTACGCGAGGCGCAGCCAGGTGGTTCTGCACACTGCCCTGTCCATAGGCACCACCCCAGCAACTCCCATTAGCCATGGTGCAGAGCCCCCTGGCTGCCCCTTCGGAGTGCAAGGGAACATGCCGCTGCTTCTAGGAGCTGTGTGGAGTCATGGCAGGCAGGGAGCCTGCCTTAGCCGTGCTGCGCCACTGACTGGACTTTTAATGGCCTGGTCAGCAGTGCTGACCAGAGCTGCCAGGGTCCCTTTTCAACCAGGCATTCTGGTTGAAAACCGGACCCTGGCAACCTTAAATAGCTCTGTATGAGGGGAAGCATCATCCACCATCTCTCACCAGTATGCAGCTCAGGACAGTGCCCTGGTCTCACTGCTTTCAGGGAAGTGCCCTTTGGAGACAACATTCCCTCTTTGGTCAGCTTGTGGGATGTGGCATGGGGCTGTGTCGGCCTGTGGGACATGGCGTAAGGCTGAGTTGGCCTGCAGGATGTGGCATAGGGCTGAGTTGGCCTGCAGGACGTGGCGTAGGGCTGTGTCAGGCTGCGGGACATGGTGTAAGGCTGAGTTGGCCTGCAGGACGTGGCATAGGGCTGAGTTGGCCTGCAGGACGTGGCGTAGGGCTGTGTCAGGCTGCAGGACATGGTGTAAGGCTGTGTCAGGCTGCAGGACGTGTCGTAGGGCTGTGTCAGCCTTCAGGACGTGTCATAGGGCTGAGTCGGCCCGCAGGATGTGGCGTAGGGCTATGTCAGGCTGCGGGACATAGTGCAGGGTTGTGTCAGCCCATGGAACATGGCGTAGGGCTGTGTCGGCCTGCGGAATGTGGCATAAGGCTCAGTCAGTCAGCAGCACATGGTGTCGATCGGAGTCAGGCTGCGGGACGTGGTGCAGGGTTGTGTCAGCCTGCGGGACGTGACGTAGGGCTGTGGTGACCTGCGGGATGTGGCGTCAATCAGTCAGTGTCAGCCTGCGGGACATGGCGTAGGGCTGTGTCAGGCTTTGGGACATGGCGTAAGGCTGAGTAGGCCTCTGGGACACGGCATAAGGCTGAGTCGGCCTGCAGGACGTGGCGTCGGTCGGTGTCAGGCTGCATAGCGTGGCGTAGGGCTGTGTCAAGCTTTGGGACATGGCATGAGGCTGTGTTGACCTGCGGGATATGGCGTAAGGGTCAGTCAGCCAGCAGGACGTAGTGTCGATCAATGTCAGGCTGTGGGATGTGGTGTAGGGCTGTGCCAGGCTGCAGGACATGGTTTTAATATGACCCACAGGGAAGCGCTTGTGGTCTGAGCTGGGAATCTGTGTCCTCAGCTGTCTCCCTGCAATGAGCTGTGCTGGAGTACACGGCCCCAGGAGGTCATTCACAGGCCGCAGCGCTGCTGACAGGTTAGGAATAAATCTGCCTAAACAGTGGATCATATTTTGGATTCTTGTCAGCTCCAGATGGATTCAGGAGGCTGCATTTCCTTTTGGCCTTTCACCTTCTTCGCTCTAGGCATAGGCTGGGCTCACTCAGAGAGGCCCCAAGCAGTCTGGCCGTTTCTGGCTCAGCAGGCAACTTTCTGACATTCACACCAGACCACGATTTTCCTCTTCTGTACACCCATTGTACAAGGCCGTCACCCGCGTGACTCTCCCTCCCTGAGGGCAGGAACTGGAGGAGCTCAACCACCCCACTGATGACAAAGGAAGGCGGGGGAGGTCGGAGCCAAATGAGGCTCTGTCTGGGGGTAGAGAATCCGCCATGTGGAAACCCAGAGGAAAAAGGCCAGAGCTCTTGCTGACACTGAGGAATGTATCTCATTTTTATCCAGCTCATAATAGAGGAACTTCAGGGCCCTTTCTGGAGAAGCCAGTGAGGTCATTTTAGGAATTTCTCTTTCAGATCTCACCCTTATTCTCTGTGCAACCCCAGGACAGACCCCCCACTTCCCCATTTCTGAGCCTAAAATGTTCTGCAGCCTTTGGCCTGGGTTAGTTTGCAGGGCTGGGGCTTCTGCTGGTTGAGTTCACACTGCTCGCTAGGGGCCGTGTGATCTGGTGCACGGGGCAGTACTGCAGAGACTCGCGTTCTCAGCCTGGCTTTGCTGCTGGGTGACCTGCTGCAAGTTGCTTTGTCTCTGGCTCTCCTCCCGCTCTTTGTTGGTTCAGACCGTGAGCTCGCCGGAGCAGGGCCTGCGTCTCACCCCATGCAGCGCCTGGCACAATAGGGCCCTGGGCTCAGCTGCAGCTGTTGTAATACTAGTAACAGAGTAGATTGTGAGGCTCTTGCCCATATCGGCTTGTTCACAGTCCAATGTTCCTCTTGATTGTCCTCCTCCCAAATGTATTTTCTCCCCCTTGGTCCCCATGCCATCCTCCAGCTAGCACAGAGTCCTGCAGTGCGTCTCCTCAGCCACATGGGCTATCTCAATCCTGTGCTTCTTACATCAGCTTCCCACAGAACAGCAAGTCAAGTTCAAGGTCTCAGTCCCTACCTTCAAGGCGCTACAGGGCCTGGGACCAGCATATCCACAAGAGCTGAGAGCTCTGGGATGAAGACAGCGCAGGATAGCTCTGCTACTTTGGTCCCACAGAACTTTCTGCCCCAAGGGGGAAGCTTGAATGCTCTCGGGGGCCAGCCCAAGACTCTGGAATGAACTCCCAGAGGAGAGAAACCTCCCCACCTCCTGGTCTGAACACCAGCCACGCCTCTCTGACCGGCCTTCTCTGACACACGTACAGCAGCATGGACACATTGAAACAAAGGCCTACCAGAACGACCCACTCCACCTCCCTCCTGCTATCCACATGGGGAGGGGACGAACTACATGGGACAGAGGTTAGTCATGTCACGTAGTGCACAACTGCAAGGCGCTCGGAACCACAGGGATGGGGTGGGATGAGAATATGCCTTGACGTGAGTAAAATCCCCTCTGGGTTAGCACCACCCTGAGATACTGTCACCGTGACTAGCGCCCCAGGCCAAGAAAGTGTGAGCATCCGTGCTCCAGTGCGAGGAAGGATTGGTGAGAAGGGACTGCAGACATGCCAGATCTTGTCCCCAGAGCAAGGAACAGAGCTGGGGTCCGGGGCATGGGTGGTGGGTATAATAGGCCAGGAGGGGCTAAGCCTGCCCTGGTGCAGCCACCACTGACCCTGCCGCCAGACCCCTGGGCCATGGTGGCCCCGCCTCTTCCCCTCCCTCCTGGGAGTGGGCTTCTGCCGGAAGATTTTGCTTATTTATCATGCGCCATGCAGGTTCCCGGGCTGCTGAAGAGGCAGTATCTGCTACTCAGCTTCCCGGGTCCCTTGGATTCCCCAGGGAGATTGCTGATGATCCTGGGAAGCTGAGTAGCAGACACCACCTCCTCAGCCGCCCTGGAACCTGTATGGCGCATATAAAAGCTCAGCGTTCTCAGCCCGCCACTGCCTGGCTGCTCCTCTCCAGCACTCCACCCCCATAAAAACCACACTGGAGGGAGCAGTCACAGAGAAAATCCTTCCTCCAATCTACACATCCACTGAGGGGCTGGGATAGAGCCCTCTCTGAACAGACACACTGATGGGGGGATGGCCAGGGACAGAGCCCCCTACACAAAAACAGTGGGGGGGGGCAGCTAGAGTGACAGGTTAGGAGCAGAGCACACCCCACAGACCAGAGGGGAACCAAAGCTCCCCCAAACACCCAGCAGGAGGAGACACAGCTCCCCACTCTCACACACATGGAGTGGACAGATCCCTGCGTGGTACTATCCCTAACCCCCCATAATGGCTCTGGACATCCCCGCCCCAGGGTCAATGCATGCCCCGGCTTTGGGCCCCACTCACCTCCCATCTGCCCCAAGGCAGCAGCTCCCTTCCGGGAAGGGCTCGCCCGAGGCAATGGCGAGTGTGAGCACTGAAGGGGCAGGTGGTGCGTGCGTGCAGGCATCCAGCCAGAGCGCAGGTTGGGACTGTTGTGTTTGGGTTGCCTGGGTGAGCGGGGCGGGGAGGGAGTGGGGCCCCGCTGCCCTGAGGGTCACTGGCCTGGCTGCCCATTGGGGATGAAGGTGAACATAGTAGCACACACCAGGCAGGTTTGCAATGCACACATTACCATTAATTTGCAAACTGGACACCATTAACTTAGGCTTGAATAGAGACTGGGAGTGGATGGGTACACAAAGTAAAACTATTTCCCCATGTTTATTCCCCCCCTCCTACTGTTCCTCACACGTTCTTTTCAACTGCTGGAAATGGCCCACCTTGATTATCACTCCAAAAGGTGTTGGCTTTTTTTCTCTCCTGCTGGTAATAGCTTACCTTACCTGTTTCAGAGTAGCAGCCGTGTTAGTCTGTATTCGCAAAAAGAACAGGAGGACTTGTGGCACCTTAGAGATGAACCAATTTATATGAGCATGAGCTTTCGTGAGCTACAGCTCACTTCATCCGATGAAACTGTAGCTCACGAAAGCTTATGCTCAAATAAATTGGTTAGCCTCTAAGGTGCCACTAGTCCTCCTTTTCTTTTTACCTTACCTGATCACTCTCATTACAGTGTGTATGGTAACACCCATTGTTTCATGTTCTCTGTGTATATAAAATCTCCCCCCTGTATTTTCCACGGCATGCATCCGATGAAGTGAGCTGTAGCTCACGAAAGCTTATGCTCAAATAAATTTGTTAGTCTCTAAGGTGCCATAAGTCCTCCTTTTCTTTTTGAGGATACAGACTAACAGGCTGCTACTCTGAAAACTATAAATAATGTAACCAGCCCAATATACTAGTACAGCTGTTCATGTTTTAATCCTTGCTAGCAAACAAATGCTGGAACAATCAGCCCTGGGCGGAGAGGAGGGACGCACACAGTGAGCGGAGAGGGGGCCAAGTGGGGAAAGGGGTGGAGCCTGGGGTGGGGCGGGGCCATGGGTGGAAGAGGTGGGATGGGAAGCTAGCCTCCCGGAGTGGAAGCTTCACCTGCCGCCCATGGTCTGGAGGTTAAAGGGCACCTGTCTATGCACCCTACCCTCTCTGCAGTAGACAGACAGATGCTTTTACTGCCTCCTACCGCCTGGTTTGCAGTGTTTGTTTAAAAAGCAGAACATGAACACTTGAACCCAAATCCAAGAGCAAATAAATGCTTTCTTTCTCCTAAGAATCATAGAATCACAGAATATCAAGGTTGGAAGGGACCTCAGGAGGTCATCTAGTCCAACCCCCTGCTCAAAGCAGGACCGATCGCCAATTAAATCATCCCAGCCAGGGCTTTGTCAAGCCTGACCTTAAAAACTTCAAAGGAAGGAGATTCCACCAGCTCCCTAAGTAACGCATTCCAGTGTTTCACCACCCTTTTTTCCTAATATCCAACCTAAATCTCCCCCACTGCAACTTGAGACCATTAGTCCTTGTTCTGTCATCTGCTACCACTGAGAACAGTCTAGAGCCATCCTCTTTGGAACCCCCTTTCAGGTCGTTGAAAGCAGCTATCAAATCGCCCCTCACTCTTCTCTTTTGCAGACTAAACATCCCCAGTTCCCTCAGCCTCTCCTCATAACTCGTGTTCCAGTCCCCTAATCATTTTTGTTGCCCTCCGCTGGACTCTTTCCAATTTTTCCACATCCTTCTTGTACTGTGGTGCCCAAAACTGGACACAGTACTCCAGATGAGGCCTCACCAATGTGGGGAATAGAGGAAAACGATCACGTCCCTCGATCTGCTGGCAATGCCCCTACTTATACATCCCAAAATGCCATTGGCCTTCTTGGCAACAAGGGCACACCGTTGACTCATATTCAGCTTCTCGTCCACTGTAACCCCTAGGCCCTTTTCTACAGAACTGCTGCCGAGCCATTTGGTCCCTAGTCTGTAGCGGTGCATTGGATTCTTCTGTCCTAAGTGCAGGACTCTGCACTTGTCCTTGTTGAAGTTTAAGGAGTTAAAAATCAGCACTATAAGATCCTTGGTTCTTTTACTTTAAAATATCTGGAATGTCAAGTCTGTTTCACCCTGCTTTTCTGGAGGCCTTGTTGGAGTTTCCAACGTATACTGCAAATCTTCACCCAGGGGCCAGTGTTGGTGAAACTTTCACTGAGGCTTTCTTTTCCCCAAGCATTTGTTAAGCATTGGAATCAAGTCCCTCCCTTCTCCACTAGAGACCTCGCCCCTGTCAGAGAGGCTTCAGGAATGCCCAGTGGTGCTGGAACTCACTCACCTTTCCAGCTGGAAGGCTCTGGAGACTCGTTGCTTTGGTTTTCACTCCTGATTGTTTCCAGACACTCAGCCTCTCGTTCCTGTAAATGCAGAATGATGGAGCACTCCGGGTGGGTCGTCTGCACCTTCAAGAGGAAATGCACAGACACCAGAACACAGGGTGTTAAAGGGCTTTCACTCTTAACACACCTGTGCCTTCTGTTCAAGGACAAAATATTCCTGTGTGTCATATTTCCGCTAGCCCCAGCCCCAGGCAGTCCTCGCGGTGCACCTGTTAGCCCTGATTTTGTCATACGCTTTATGGTTTTTGCCTGGTGAATACTGTTAACAAACATGGCAAAAATGGCAATCATCATTTACAATCCTCTCTGACAGGTTTCAGAGTGGTAGCCGTGTTAGTCTGTATCAGCAAAAAGAACGAGGAGTCCTTGTGGCACCTTGAGACTAACAAATTTATTTGAGCATAAGCTTTCGTGGGCTAAAACCCACTTCACTGAATACATGCAGTGGAAAATACAGTAGGAAGATATATATATACACAGAGAACATGAAAAAATGGGTGTTGCCATGCACACTATAACGAGAGTGATCAATTAAGGTGAGCTATTATCAGCACTGTGTTTAAGAAGTCTCCTCTGAGATCCATGGTGCCATACAGACGAACTGTGCTTTCAATATGGAGCCATTTGAGCCCCTTACCGGGGGGACGGGGGTGCGGGGGATGGACAGACAGCAAAGTATTTGAAACAGAACAAGAGAACAAAATGTATTAGAGACAGAAAAAACTATTAGGACATGTCTCTTGCACTCCTCTGTCAGCCAGGACAGGGTTGTTCCCTGCAATAGATTTCCTAGTTCTTGGTCCTGTCCATTTTAACAGATTTGAAGAGGAGACACCTGCGTGGTTGTAGGAAGGCAAAACCTTTCTCTTATTCCAAGACAAACCAGTGGGAAAGTGTCTCTGCAGTGCAGGCACAGGGGATTCATTAAAGTTTCAGCCTCTGTCATCTGGACAAGTGCTGAATGTACAGGATAGCGAGACATCTGGGAGAGAACGCTCAGACACATTTGGATTTCAGGATCATTCCAGGAAAGTCCATTGCTGGTACATATTTTTAAAGGACAGGAAGGTTATAAACCTTTAATGAGATTGTACAGTTACATAGCCTCCCACATCCCTAAGCCTCCCAAAGCAATTCACAAAATCTGCTCTGCGCCAAAGGAGAGAACAGTAGGCAGGTTGCGAAGTTAAGCACGCAGAAGATAGGAAATGCCCATTCAACCTCCTTGGGCACTTGCATCTTTATTAATATGATTGCCCTGATTTTTCCCCATCTATTTTTACAGTGGGAGAACTGAGGTTCAAAAAGAGTAAGGCCAATGTTTGAAAAATGTCCAAGAATTCTGCCCCCTCAACCAAGACACCTCAGGCCCAGTGTTTCAGAGGCACTAAAGCATCCACAGCTCCCATGATGTCAGAGAGGCCAGGGTTCAGTGCTTCGGAAATCAGTCCTTAGGTGTCTCAAACTGAGTGCCCAGATTAGCCCTGCCATGCCTCAAATTGAGGGTCAATATGGTACAGAGCATGAGGCACTCAGATACTATGGTAACAGTAATAATAGAAGTACTTGAGATGATAGATAGATAGATAGATAGATAGATAGATAGATAGTGAATTAGCCCTTGCACTCAGCAGAAACTGAAAGGAAGATGGTCTAAGGCCATATGGACATCTGCTAATTGGTTCTGCAGTGTGACTCCATTTGACTTTCTCCTGTTCTGTTTCTATAGCTAGTGTGTTGGCCTAGCCATTAGCCACTCACACGGCAGCACAGGCGGTCAATAAGGTCAATTATTTCACCTCTTCAAGTAGTATTCATTTCTTTTGAGTTTTACACAGGAACATGTGCATTGCAAGACTGGATCTGAGCCGAAGTCCACCCAGTCCAGTATGCTGTCTCTTGACAGCACCAGCAGCAGATGGTTCAGAGAAAGGCGTTGGAGATCCCTCCCTAGCACATGTGGGATAATCTGCCCCCAGGAAGATCTCATCATAATCCCTAACAATTAGAAACAATTAGAAATTTCATTAATGACTTTTAAAATGAAAAAGGAAACTGTGCAAAAAGTGGAAACATGGCCAAATTGATAAGGAGGGGTATAAAAGAACAGCACCAGTATGTAGGGACAAAATCAGACAGGCTAAGGCACAAAATGAATTACACCCAGCCAGGAACATAAAAGGCAACAAGAAGAGGTTCTTTAAATACATTAGGAGCAAGAGAAAGACAAAGGAAAATGTAGGTCCTCTACTTAGGAAAACTAATAATTGACATCAAGAAGGCTGAGGTGCTTAATGCCTATTCTGCTTCAGGCTTCACTAAAAAGTTAATTGTGACCAGATACTCAACACAATTAATATTGACAGGTTTCAGAGTAGCAGCTGTGTTAGTCTGTATCCGCAAAAAGAACAGGAGTATTTGTGGCACCTTAGAGACTCACAAATATATTTATTAAAAATTAATATTGACAACCAAGGGGAAGGAATGCAAGCCAAAATACATAAAGAACAGGTTAAAGAATATTTGGATAAGTGGGATGTATTCAAGTCAGCAGGACCTGATGAAATTAATCCTAGGTTACTTCAGAAACTAGCCAAAGCAAATCTCGGAGCCTTTAGCAATTATCTTTGAGAAGTCCTGGAGGATGGGAGAGGTCTCAGAAGACTAGAGAAGCGCAAACATGGAGCAAATTATTAAACAATCAATTTGTAAGAACCTGGAGGATAATACAGTTATAAGGAACACCCAGCATAGATTTGTCAAACCAACTTAATTTCCTTCTTTGATAGGATCAATGACCTAGTGTGTGGGGGGGAAGCAGTAGCCGTGATATACCTTGATTTTAGTGCCGCTTTTGACACAGTTCCGCATGACGGTCTCATAAGTAAACTAGGGAGATGTGCTCTCGATGAAATTACTATAAGGTGGGTGCCCAACTGGTTGAAAGAACATACTCAAAGAGTAGTTTTCAGAGTAACAGCCGTGTTAGTCTGTATTTGCAAAAAGAAAAGGAGTACTTGTGGCACCTTAGAGATGAACCAATTTATTTGAGCATAAGTTTTCATGAGCTACAGCTCACTTCATCGGATGCATACCATGGAAACTGCAGAAGACATTATATACACAGAGACCATGAAACAATACCTCCTCCCACCCCACTCTCCTGCTGGTAATTAAGGAGAGTGATCACTTTAGATAAGCTATTACCAGCAGGAGAGTGGGGTGGGAGGAGGTATTGTTTCATGGTCTCTGTGTATATAACGTCTTCTGCAGTTTCCACAGTATGCATCCGATGAAGTGAGCTGTAGCTCACGAAAGCTTATGCTCAAATAAATTGGTTCGTCTCTAAGGTGCCACAAGTACTCAAAGAGTAGTTACCAATGGTTTGCTGTCAAATTGGGAGGGTGTATCTAATGGGGTCCCGGGGTGGGGGTGTCAGTCCCTGACAGGTCAGTCCGGTACTATTTAATATTTTCATTAATGACTTGGATAATGGAGTGGAGAATATGCTTATAAAATCTGCAGATGACACCAAGCTGGGAGGGGTCGCAAGCACTTTGGAGGACAGGTTTAGAATTCAAAATGACCTTGACAAATTGGAGAATTGGTCTGAATTCAGCCAGATGAAATTCAATAAAGACAAGGGGAAAGTACTTGACTTAGTAAGGAAAAACCACATGCACAACAGCAAACTGGGGAATAACTGAGTAGGTGGTAGTAGTGCTGGAGAGGGTCAGGGGCTTGTGGTGGACCACAAACTGAATGCAAGTCGTCAAAGTGATACAGCTGCAAAAAAGACGAATACAATTCTGAGATGTATTAACAGGAGTGTTGTATGTAAGACACAGAAGGTAATTCTGCCACTCTACTCGGCACTGGTGAGGCCCCAGCTGGAGTACTGCATCCAGTTCTGGGCACTACGCTTTAGGAAAGATGTGGACAAATTGGAGAGAGTTCAGAGGAGAGCAACAAAAATGATCAAAGGTTTAGCAAACCTGACCTCTGAGGAAAGGTTGAGAAAACTGGGCATGTTTTGTCCTGAGAAAAGAAGACTGAGGAGGGACCTGATAACAGTCTGCCAATGTGTTAAGGGCTGTTATAAGTAGGATGGTGATCAATTGTTCTCCATCTCCACTGAAGGTAGGACAAGACATAATGCAGAAAGGGAGGTGTAGGTTAGCTATTAGGGAAAACGTTGTAACTAGGACCACCAAGGGAGATCGTGTACTCCCAACTATTGGAAGCAAGCTGGGCAAATCCCTGTCAGGGATGGTTGAGGTTTAGCTGGTTCTGCCACAGCACTGGGGGCTGGACTTGACCTCTCAAAATGCCTTCCAGCCTGACATTTCTATGATTCTATGAGATCTTAGAGCAGGAGTCTTTAGCTCCCTGCGGATGCTCTGTGCTAGCACTAACTGCGATAACACAGGAGAGCTCAGGGATCCATAGACATGTCCAATCCCTCTTTGAATCCTGCTAAGCAGGTTTTCGTACAGCATTTCAGACATTCCAAACGTTTCCCAGCAGGCGGTATCCAGGGACACTGAATCACTATCTCAGCATTCCAGGAGCTGGGAGCTGAGGTCATTGGGACAAGGGGGCTGCTGAACTGGGGGTTTGGACAGAGCCAGAGACAGTGAAGTTCTGATGTGGAGGCACTTTTGACCACATGGAATGGCTAAGGTCCATCACAAGGGAAACCTGCTTGGGGACTTTAGAAAGCCGGGCTGCGCAGGACTCCCTCCCATAGACCTTCGCAAAGGGAGGAGAATGGAGTGTACAGCTATGGTGGGCTGCAGCCAGTGAAAAAGGAGACTGGCTGGGGCCTGGAGGCAGACAGAGCTAAGGAGCCAGGACTGGAGACTGAGGAGCTGAGGAGTTGGTTAAACCAATGGTTCTCAACCAAGGGTCTGGGGCCCCCTAGGAGGCGGTGAGCAGATTTCAGGGGGTTCACCAAGCATGGCCAGTGTTAGACTCACTAGGGCCCAGGGCAGGAAGCTGAAGTCCAGCTGCATGGGACTGCTGCCTGGGGCACCAAGCCCCACCACCTGGGGCTGAAGCCAAAGCCTGAGCAACTTAGTTTCACAGTGCCCCCTGTGGCATGAGGCCCTGGGCAACTGCCCTGCTTGCTACCCCCTAATGCCATCCCTGGCTTTCATATGCAGAGAAACAGTTGTTATGGCACAGCTGGGCCGTGGAGTTTTTATAGCATGGTTGGGAGGTGGGGGTGGCTCAGAAAGAAAAGGCTTGGGAACCCCTGGGTTAAACCATCATAGCTGCTCTAGGAAAACCTCTGCACCCCGACGCAGAAAGCATTAGCCAGTGCTCAAGCTTCCTGCAGACACACACACTCAAAACAAGAGGCACCTGGCATGCTACTTTACAAACAACAAAGGCAATTCTCATGCAAAAACTTAGCTACAGTTATGGTTGCTGTGTGCAGTTCTGGAGCAGACATATGGGGCCACTGAGCACAGCCATGAACTCCCTCAAACATTAAAGACTAAGGATATCATAAGGTTCCATCAACAGTTTTGACACCAGTCTAGCCTCCAGTTCACACAGAGACACCATCTCTCTGAGCAGCGTCCAAACAACCTTAACTCTGCCCCTGCTCTAGTATTTTATGGGCAGATCCAGCTTCCACCTAAATCAATAATAAGCCTCTTTCTGCTGACTTTAATGGGAGTTGGACCAGGCATTTATACTATGTGCCTTTTTAGCATGGCAAATATGGATAGCTGACTACATGATTAGTTGTATCACCATGGACTAGGATGCCATTGTGTGAGGTGCTGTCCAAATACAAACCAAGAGACAGTCCTTCTGCATAGAGCTTACAGTCTGAGTACATTATTTGTTCTGTGGCATCCAGTTGCCTCATTCATTATGGCACATACAATTCCTGCTTTTATAGAAAAGCTGTCATTTTATGATCTGGTGTGAGAGGTCTGTTTAAGTCAATGTTCATTATATTTGTCTAATTATCAGTGCCTGGAATTATTTTGCTCAGTAGGAAAATACTGTAGTTTGGACATGTTTCTATGGTACAAAGCTGGGCACTCTCAGGAACTCTCATGTACTCCCTTGGTGGCTTCTGGGAGCACACAGTCTCCCTAGGACTCAAGGACGAGGAGTTCAAACCCACTAGGCAGGTGCTGCATATTCTGGGTGCAGCTGTGCTCTCAACCTGCCTTTCTGTTTGCCTGCTGGAAGCAGCGGGTAGTATCGTGCTTTGTGTGCATGTCAGGGCAGATTCCGAGTCTCTTGCTAGATCCCAGTAGTCTGGAAGGAACTGGTGAATTTTGTGCACAGCTGTGTGAAAAACCAGATTCTCACAACTCCGCGTGACTGAGAGGCTGGCATAAAGTGCTTGCGCATGGTTCTGAGAGGAAGCTACAGTTTAGTCGCAGTGGATAGCTATCTTTTGGTCACAGGGTCTTTGTATGCTAGTGGGTGAATGCTCAGGTTCAGTGGTCTGCATGTGTGAACGGGAGGCTGGACTGGTTCATGGAACCTCAACCATGGTTTAATGTTTGGGGGGCAGGGGAAATGGTTGAGTTCAATGATCCTCTGAATCATGCTGAACCACACCTTGCAACGTGTCCTTTGGGATTAGACTACAGTGATCAGGAAGGTAACCCAGCCTTGCTTATAAAGAATTAAGTTAAGCCCTGTGGACTTCTGGGAGGTTTGCACAGGTGAAATTGTTTGCTCCCAGACATCATGGTGATGGGTGTGTTCAAAATATGTGGCTGGATCCTTCACTAGCTCAGCATTTTCCATCTCTGTTCATGGGGATGGAAGTTGTCTCCAGAGCTTCAGAGCCTGCTCAGAGCCCTGTGTCAGCACGTTGAGCAGACAGCCGACAGGCTCTCACAACGTGACCTATGGGGCTTGGGCTGAGCTGTCACTCTGATCTCATCTCAACCCAGCTGTGCAGAGACTCCAGAGAGGGGGAAAGTCAGGTGGGGGTCTTCCTTATCGCGGGCCTGATCCTGCACAGTGCTGAGCTCCCGCAGTTTGCACCTAAACCAATGGGAGCTGAGACTTCTCAGCACCGCCAGGGGCTGCTGAGCACCCCGTGGGATCCAGCCCTAGAAGGACTCCCCACATTGTACAGCACCATGGCATCTGCTTGACCTACATGCACACGTCCTGCTGCGACTGCTCCAAGTCTTAGAGGCAGCGAGCACCCAGTGGCCTTGCTTCGGAAGATTGTTCTCTCTTTCTATTAGCAATTGCTCTCAACTGTCATTTCCGGGAAGGAGCTGCTGCTGAGTTTGCCCTGGGGTAATTCAGCAAGTGTCCCTTTGCGGTGGGGGGGGACGACATTCTCTGTCTCTAATGCTGGGATTGTCAGGTGCGGAAACCAAGCTGGAATTTGCAAATGCAATACAACTGCCCTCCCTCCAGGAATGTGTTAGTGCTCTCCGTGTTCTGCTGTGCAGTCTAGACGTGCGGCTGTTGCAAGCACACATTTCTCAGGGCTGGCAGCAACCGCTGTTGTGATTGCTCCTGGGGTTCCTCATCCTGACAGCGATAGTTTGGCATAGGGGCTGAATTCTCTCTCGCCAAAGGAGAGCAGGGGAATCACCCTAAGAGAGGTGATCCCAGCTCTCAGCATCAGCCATGCATAACTGTGAGTCACCTCTGCAGCTCTGTTACTAAAACATAAAGGTCAGGGTGAGGATGGCAGCAGAGTTATTGGCTGGAGGCAGAGTTACGGTTACTGAGAAAGTTCGGGTTCGGGTCATTTTAAAGTAACTCCAGCTGGATTAGTGTTGGAGTCAAAGAGACCTTAGGTTTCACGGTTAGGGTTAAGAGGACCTGACAGCACTTCACATTGGACTTTCCTGAACTCAGAGACTGCTTTCAGGTCTAGTGGCCTTGGGTACCCAAGAGCTAGCTTGGGCCTTTAGTCACAGCCCTGAGCAAAGCATGATGGGTAAGACACTGCACCTCAGAGACAGGCCTCCATGGCATGGCTCCCTCCCTGTGCCTTCCTTCTGGTGTTAGTTGTGTGCTGGGGACATAGAGTTGCAGCGAAGCAGAACACCACAGCTGTGCTGACTGGCATAGCTGGGGGGGAGCCACGATTCTGCCCCCGCACTCCTCCCCACCTGCTCTAAAGGGGCACAGCAGGCACATGGGGTTGCCAGGGAGCACCTCTGCAGCGGCACATGGGACAGCCCCATCAGGCTGTTTGGTCTCCTAGCTGCTGCGCCAGGCACCCAGATAGGACACCTGAGCCCCACATTCAGACACTGACCCCACTGCAGAATCTGCCCCATTTGGAGACAGCAGGCTCCATTCAGTGCTCTCCTCTCCCCCTCTTCCATTCCACTCCAGGCCCCCCCTTGGCAGTGCCTGTATCTCTAGGCAAGGGGTGGGGGTGCAGTCTGCCCCTGGAGCCCATCTGCACCCCACAGACAGCTTCACTACAGTGTGATGGGCAGGGTCTGCTCCCTGGGGGGATGAATGTGCAGGCGAAGCACCAGGGAATTGGGGGCAGGGGAGTCCCTGGTTGCCAGGGGCACTAGGTTCAGGGTTAGGGTTCAGACGTTCAACACACCACCTGACTGTGTTCCCAGCCTGGGACCCTGCCCTCCCTTATGGGCTCCGGGATGGGGACACCGTGAGAGTCGGGGTCAGCGCTGAGGAATGAAGCAGCAGCAATAGCCAGGCAGAGCCAGGAGCCAAGAAAGGCCCTTCCTGCTCCACACGTTGGCCCCTGTAACAGAGATTCCAGGTGGCCCATGGTCTCCAGACCTGGCCCTGCAGGTAACAACCCTGCCCATTAGCACTGGCTGGGCTGGGCTACAGCATGGTTCGGCTCAGCACGGTTACCATGAGGCTGTGCCTAAAGCAGGCAGCTGTGGTGCTGACACACGCAGGGGCCCCAGTTCACAGGGCGTCTGGGGAGGAGGCTAAGGGGGCACCTTCATGCCGCCCCTTTGGGGTCTAACGCGGGCTCTGGTGCCATTAGAGCATGTCAGGGCAGCTCTCGCTGATGTGCTGCTTCCCAGGGCCCCAATGGACACTGAGGAGCAGAGACTCTCCGGATTGCAGTGTGTCTCCCCACGCCCTCTTCCTACCCTGCTCCATCCACTCTGACAGCCCCCTGCGCTGGGGCCTGGGAGTAGGTGGGGACAGGAAGGTGGGGGACCCCCCTCGCCCAGGGGCGTTCCTCTCTCCACCACCACAGCAGCTTGCAGGGGCTTTAGGCCAAGGGGGACTTGGCCCCAGGAGCAGGGGGACTGTGTGAAAAGTAAAGCAGGTCCTGGCTCCCAGGGGAGTCTGCCCAAGGCCTGAGGAGCCCAAACCAAGCTGAGAATAGAGAGCTAGTCATGCCCGTTGCTGCAGCATCCCCCTCTCCTGGCCAGCCCTGGAATCGTAGTGTCCTTTGCGCTGGACCTGGGTGGATGCTGCCAGCAGGATGGGGGTCCATGGTGCTTCCCCATCCTGTGCCCCTATGGGGGAGGGCGGGCAGGTGCTGCCTGGGGGCCATCCCAAAGGGCGAAGTGGGGAGGGTTGGCAGGCAGAGCTGGGCTGATGTGGAGCCGGTCATCCAGCGCCCCTCTGGTGTGCAGGATGCCTGTGCTGAACCTTCTCCTCCCAGTTTGCTCCCCCTCCAGGCAGGGCTATGGAGGTTGACGGGGTTGGGGGGTGAGACAGGAGAGGCTGTCCTTTGCTCAGGTGAACTCAAGTACCTCTGCCTGGGAGGGAGGCAGGGACAGACAGGACAGAAGAAGCTGGGATTTCGCTGCTAGCCTAGGGCTCAGGAGACCCGTGTTCAGTTTCCCACTCTGCAACAGACTCCCTGCATGACCTTGGCCAAGTCACTCTGGCCCAGAGCCAAAGGTAATTAGGTGCCTAATTAGGTGGGAGTTCAGAGCCTACCTGCTTTGGTGTCTCTGGGCCTTAGTTCCCATCTATGCAATGGGGAGAACACCCTTGCTGGCCCCCGGGGTGGGGATGGGAGGGTGAGGCTAAATACATTACAGTCTGCAAGATGCCCAGGTACTTCCAGGATGGGGATCAGATGAGAGATGGGGTCAAAGGAGTCTCAAGTTATGACTCCCGAAGTCCCTGGGGAGGGTCAGGAGTAATTCAGGCAGGAGCAGAGGGCTTGCCTCCAGAGAGGGCAGAAGCAGCTGCCAGTACAGGCTTTCTGTAGGAGCCTGGCAGTGCCAGCTGCTACTCACTGCCCCACTCCTTCCACCCCCTCCCTTGGGCCCAGGGGCCAGCGGCTCCCGAGCTCACTGGGACGTTGCTGGCAGCCCCTGCCTGAGACGTTAGCGGTAGGTTTGTTTCCATCCAGTGAATTCCGCCTCACTTCACCATCATCACATTAGCCAGCGCACAAAGGGGCAGCCTTGGCTCAGAGCCCCCGGCGCGCACCTAGCCCTGGCAAGCCCAGCTCCGGGCTCATCACCTCTCTAGTGGGGTGGGGCAGGGGAGGGGGAAGTCTTTTGTTCCTTGAAAGAGAAGACTCTCTGCGCACTGCAGGGCGAAACTGAAAGTGTCTCTTTGCCTGTCCGGCTCCAAACCTGCTGCTGAGCTGGTATTTCAGAGACTTCCCAGCTAGCCCATCACTGCAACCTGCTCCAGAATGCCCAGGGAGGGGACGGTGGGCAACTGAATCAGAGAGCGGGGCAGGCCCCGCCTGGCAGAGGGCTCTTGGGGAACTGCCCCAGGGCATGCAGACCTCTCCCATCCCACTGGGGAGCCCCAGGGCGAGCCCTGCTCTCCTTGCTCATCCACTTTTAAGTGCTGCTCTGGGGAGGAAACAGCCTGAAGAACCCCTGTGGGACAGCAAGAGGGACTGAAAGGGGTGCCAGGGCTCTGAACTGCCAGGCCCAGAGGTGCTGGGGCTATGAACTGCCAGGCCCTGGCACAAATTAAGCCCTGGGGACTGGTAGGCACAGAAATGGAAGCCAATCTGGCACTGGCTGCCCTGTGGCACCACACCACTCAGTGCTGAGAGTGGGTGGCTAACGCAACTCCGTCTGCCAGCGTAGGTGCTGCCCCTCCCACCCATCACAGGCCCTCCCCTGCCTCCTGCGGCCAGGATCCTCGGCCGGGAGCACTGGCCTGGGGTGGGAGCAGGAGGGAGATTTTGCGGCCTTGGCACTGCACTTACCGGTGTGAGTGGGATCGCTACCAGCAGGAGCAGCAGCCGCCAGACCCCAAAGGGCTGCCATGTTCTCCGCATCTCTGGAGCAGGGAGCTGCTTCTCCCCCTGCTTCTGGGGGTCAGTCCACGGAGGACAGGGGATCAGTCCAGCTCCTCTTTTATGTCCCTGCCTCTGCTCCTTCTCTGATGGGATCCACCAAGTGTAATCAAGGCACCTGGCCTCAGTGATGGCCCTGGCACGCAGATCCCTCTGCACGCTCAGCTCCCTCTGCGCTCCCAGCTCCCCCTGCACGCCCAGCTCCCCCTGCGCCCTCCCTGTGCACCAGATCAGCCTAGTCCCTCCGGTCCTGTTGAGCCCTGACACTGTCTCCCACTTCCTCCCTTCTCGCCCCACAGTCTTCTGCCAGTTCCTTCCTCTGTACTCTGCTCCAGCCGAGCCCCCGTGCCTGCCCCACACACCTGGCTCCGGCTGTTCACCCAGCTCCCACCTGCCCCTTTGCTCCTTCCCTGGGCCCTGGCCCCGGCTCCCCTTCCCTGCCCAGCTCCAGCCGGTCTCTCTCCCAGAAACTGCATGTGACAGCTCCTGTATCTGGTAGAATGACAGGCTCCACCCTCCTCCCCACGCAGGAGGCTAGATGGAAAGTGCAGGGATTGGGGGATTCCCAAGCTGGGCGCTACCCAGTGCAATCCAGGGCCTGCCCCCACTGCTGCCCCCCACAAGGCATGAGTCCTTCCCCGGCACTCTAAGCTTTCCCTGGTGATCTAGGGGTTCCAAGCTGAGCTACCCCAGGCCCACACAGGGACAGGGAGCCCCTCTGCATCACCAGGCGTGGGGCTTTCTTGTGCGCCTCATTGGTCAGAAGCCATAGGGAGGGGGACCCCAGCCAGCCGCTAGTGCAGCTTGGAAGCCGTACAGCCCTGGTGAGGGGGCTGCCTGGGGCACCGAGGAACATACAGCATTGCCAGCCTCAAATGAGCAAAAATCATGAATCAGAGCAAAAGAATCAGGAGATTGGCAAAAAACATCATGAGACTGAGGGGCGGAGGGGTAAGACTGTCTCATGGGGTTTTGTGTGTCTTTTGCTCACTGAACACCCTGGCCCGACGACTAGTGCTGCCCTTGTTCCCAAACATACTGGGTGGGGGGGTTATGGCCCCTGCTGCAGGAGCTCTCACCCCCCCCCCCCACACATCTGCCTGGCCCCTGCCCAGCAATTAACCCTGCCTCCACCCAGCCCCCACCACAATCAGCTCACTGCCCCCAACCCCAACTCTGCTCCTCCAGGGGCTCTTCACCCCCCATTCCCAGACCTGAAGGGATGCAGCGGGGTCCCCTTTGCCCCCTCCAGGCAAGGGGAGCCAGCTACACAGGCTCTTCACCCTCCCCCCCAGCCAAGCTGTTGCGGGGGGGGGGGGGGAGCAAAGGAGTCATCCTCAGCACACAGGAGGGGAGGAGGGGGCCGGGTTGCCCTGAGTTACCAGGCTCTTTCTGCTCCTCCTCCCCTCCTGTAAGGATGGGGTGGATTGCTGATGGGAGCAGGAGGAGAAGAGCACTTAGGGTGACCACCCGTCCCTTATGTCAAGGTGCATTGAAATGGATTACAACTGATACTAAGTGCCAGTTTAAAGATTACATTGAAGCTCATTACAGGTTTCAGAGTAACAGCCGTGTTAGTCTGTCTTCGCAATAAGAAAAGGAGGACTTGTGGCACCTTAGAGACTAACCAATTTATTTGAGCATGAGCTTTCGTGAGCTACAGCTCACTTCATCGGATGCATACCGTGGAAACTGCAGCAGACTTTATATACACACAGAGAATATGAAACAATACCTCCTCCCACCCCACTGTCCTGCTGGTAATAGCTTATCTAAAGTGATCATCAGGTTGGGCCATTTCCAGCACAAATCCAGGTTTTCTCACCCTCCACCCCCCCACACAAATTCACTCTCCTGCTGGTGATAGCCCATCCAAAGTGACAACTCTTTGCACAATGTGCATGATAATCAAGTTGGGCCATTTCCTGCACAAATCCAGGTTCTCTCACCCCCTCACCCCCCTCCCAAAAACCACACACACAAACTCACTATCCTGCTGGTAATAGCTCATCCAAAGTGACCACTCTCCCTACAATGTGCATGATAATCAAGGTGGGCCATTTCCAGCACAAATCCAGGTTTTCTCACACACACCCCCACCCCCATACACACACAAACTCACTCTCCTGCTGGTAATAGCTCATCCAAACTGACCACTCTCCAAGTTTAAATCCAAGTTAAACCAGAACATCTGGGGGGGGGGGGGTAGGAAAAAACAAGGGGAAATAGGCTACCTTGCATAATGACTTAGCCACTCCCAGTCTCTATTTAAGCCTAAATTAATAGTATCCAATTTGCAAATCACAGAATATCAGGGTTGGAAGGGACCTCAGGAGGTCATCTAGTCCAACCCCCTGCTTAAAGCAGGACCAATCCCCAATTTTTGCCCCAGATCCCTAAATGGCCCCCTCAAGGATTGAACTCACAACCCTGGGTTTAGCAGGCCAATGCTCAAACCACTGAGCAAATGAATTCCAATTCAGCAGTTTCTCGCTGGAGTCTGGATTTGAAGTTTTTTTGTTTTAAGATAGCGACCTTCATGTCTGTGATTGCGTGACCAGAGAGATTGAAGTGTTCTCCGACTGGTTTATGAATGTTATAATTCTTGACATCTGATTTGTGTCCATTTATTCTTTTACGTAGAGACTGTCCAGTTTGACCAATGTAAATGGCAGAGGGGCATTGCTGGCACATGATGGCATATATCACATTGGTGGATGTGCAGGTGAACGAGCCTCTGATAGTGTGGCTGATGTTATTAGGCCCTGTGATGGTGTCCCCTGAATAGATATGTGGGCACAATTGGCAATGGGCTTTGTTGCAAGGATAAGTTCCTGGGTTAGTGGTTCTGTTGTGTGGTATGTGGTTGTTGGTGAGTATTTGCTTCAGGTTGCGGGGCTGTCTGTAGGCAAGGACTGGCCTGTCTCCCAAGATTTGTGAGAGTGTTGGGTCATCCTTTAGGATAGGTTGTAGATCCTTAATAATGCGTTGGAGGGGTTTTAGTTGGGGGCTGAAGGTGACGGCTAGTGGCGATCTGTTATTTTCTTTGTTAGGCCTGTCCTGTAGTAGGTAACTTCTGGGAACTCTTCTGGCTCTATCAATCTGTTTCTTTACTTCTGCAGGTGGGTACTGTAGTTGTAAGAAAGCTTGACAGAGATCTTGTAGGTGTTTGTCTCTGTCTGAGGGGTTGGAGCAAATGCGGTTGTATCGCAGAGCTTGGCTGTAGACGATGGATCATGTGGTGTGGTCAGGGTGAAAGCTGGAGGCATGCAGGTAGGAATAGCGGTCAGTAGGTTTCCGGTATAGGGTGGTGTTTATGTGACCATTGTTTATTAGCACTGTAGTGTCCAGGAAGTGGATCTCTTGTGTGGACTGGACCAGGCTGAGGTTGGTGGTGGGATGGAAATTGTTGAAATCATGGTGGAATTCCTCAAGGGCTTCTTTTCCATGGGTCCAGATGATGAAGATGTCATCAATATAGCGCAAGTAGAGTAGGGGCTTTAGGGGACGAGAGCTGAGGAAGCGTTGTTCTAAATCAGCCATAAAAATGTTGGCATACTGTGGGGCCATGCGGGTACCCATAGCAGTGCCGCTGATCTGAAGGTATACATTGTTCCCAAATGTGAAATAGTTATGGGTAAGGACAAAGTCACAAAGTTCAGCCACCAGGTTAGCCGTGACATTATCGGGGATAGTGTTCCTGACGGCTTGTAGTCCATCTTTGTGTGGAATGTTGGTGTAGAGGGCTTCTACATCCATAGTGGCCAGGATGGTGTTATCAGGAAGATCACCGATGGATTGAAGTTTCCTCAGGAAGTCAGTGGTGTCTCAAAGGTAGCTGGGAGTGCTGGTAGCGTAGGGCCTGAGGAGGGAGTCTACATAGCCAGACAATCCTGCTGTCAGGGTGCCAATGCCTGAGATGATGGGGCGCCCAGGATTTCCAGGTTTATGGATCTTGGGTAGTAGATAGAATATCCCAGGTCGGGGTTCCAGGGGTGTGTCTGTGCGGATTTAATCTTGTGCTTTTTCAGGAAGTTTCTTGAGCAAATGCTGTAGTTGCTTTTGGTAACTCTCAGTGGGATCATAGGGTAATGGCTTGTAGAAACTCGTGTTGGAGAGCTGCCGAGCAGCCTCTTGTTCATATTCCGACCTATTCATGATGACGACAGCACCTCCTTTGTCAGCCTTTTTGATTATGATGTCAGAGTTGTTTCTGAGGCTGTGGATGGCATTG
This sequence comes from Lepidochelys olivacea, assembly GCF_965140295.1. Lineage (NCBI taxonomy): Eukaryota > Metazoa > Chordata > Testudines > Cheloniidae > Lepidochelys > Lepidochelys olivacea. The sequence goes on along the minus strand of NC_140437.1, from coordinate 3,248,567 downwards.
CATTCCGCATGGCTGAGGTTATGGGGCAAGTGACGCTGCTTTTCCACAATTTCAGCCCGTGCACGTCAGCGGAAGCACTCTATGTAGAAGTCCAGTCTGCTGTTTCGACCTATCTTAAAACAAAAAAACTTCAAATCCAGACTCCAGCGAGAAACTGCTGAATTGGAATTCATTTGCAAATTGGATACTATTAATTTAGGCTTAAATAGAGACTGGGAGTGGCTAAGTCATTATGCAAGGTAGCCTATTTCCCCTTGTTTTTTCCTACCCCCCCCCCCCCAGATGTTCTGGTTTAACTTGGATTTAAACTTGGAGAGTGGTCAGTTTGGATGAGCTATTACCAGCAGGAGAGTGAGTTTGTATGTGTATGGGGGTGTGAGAAAACCTGGATTTGTGCTGGAAATGGCCCACCTTGATTATCATGCACATTGTAGGGAGAATGGTCACTTTGGATGAGCTATTACCAGCAGGATAGTGAGTTTGTGTGTGTGGTTTTTGGGAGGAGGGTGAGGGGGTGAGAGAACCTGGATTTGTGCAGGAAATGGCCCAACTTGATTATCATGCACATTGTGTAAAGAGTTGTCACTTTGGATGGGCTATCACCAGCAGGAGAGTGAATTTGTGTGGGGGGGGTGGAGGGTGAGAAAACCTGGATTTGTGCTGGAAATGGCCCAACCTGATGATCACTTTAGATAAGCTATTACCAGCAGGACAGTGGGGTGGGAGGAGGTATTGTTTCATATTCTCTGTGTGTATATAAAGTCTGCTGCAGTTTCCACGGTATGCATCCGATGAAGTGAGCTGTAGCTCACGAAAGCTCATGCTCAAATAAATTGGTTAGTCTCTAAGGTGCCACAAGTCCTCCTGTTCTTTTTATTGAAGCTCATGGTAATTGCATTGTATGGCAGAGGGCAGGAGAACCCCAGGCTAGAGAGTCAAATGCTATGGGAAAGGGAGTTTCCCTTCAAATAAAAGCTTTGTCTCTTCTGTTTTGTGTGCTTTTCCCTTGTTTCCATCTAACAGCTGTGGTCACCCTAAGAGCACTGCATCTGCAGCCTCACCACTCTGGTGCATGTGTGTCTCTCTGAGCTGCAGTCGCACCGCTGACGGCAGTAGAGATACACCCTTAGTCCGTTAAGGAATTCATGCTTCAGAGTGCATCTCAATAACACCAGGGGCAAATGCAGGGCCAGATTCCACTGCGTTACCCTTGGAGAACCTCACCTGTTTCCCTGACTGACACTGGCCCAGAACTGGAATAACACAGGGGAGGAACACTGGGGTGTGATCATTATTAATTGTATTGCAATAGCTCCCCTCAAGATCGACCCCCCACCACATTATGCCAGGTGCTGTACACACATGCAGGAATTGACCTGTAGGGGGAGCAGGCGGACTCTTCCAAGCCCCACCCACAAAAAGCAACACCTGCCCACACCAGTTGTTTGGCAGACCAGGACATACCACATCCAGGTCCGTTAATGCTTATCCATCCCCAGGCTTTCAAGGGGGCAGAGGTTGCATTGTAAGTGCTTTGGGACAGGGGCAGTTTCCTGGTTATATGTAGCGAAAAGACCATCCCTGCCCCCAAGGAGTTCCCATCTGATCCCACTATGCCTGGAAGCCAGGAGAAAAGACAAGCTGGTCATGTAAAGTGCAGATTCCCTCAACAACCTTAACACTGCCTCACACCCCAGTGCCCTATGTATCCCATGTCAGATCTGGGGTACCAGCCTGTTTTTCTCAAATCCTGACTATGCCCAGGAGACGTGGCTGATGGAATCTCTTAGCTGTGGTGGTGTCCTTTTGGTATTTCACCTGCAACAGCCATCATCTTCCCCATGCAAGAGGACCAATTCTGCTCCTGCTGCTCTGCCTGTCCTTTTTCAACTGCCTCTCCTACATCAGGGGGCAGCTCCAGGGGAACCTCTTCACCCCCTTCCCAGGCAGCAGCAAATTTAGAGTTAGTGGGGCCCTGTGCTCAGCTTCATTCCCCCCCCCCCCGCCCCGGGACCCAGCCAAGAAAAAGAACATTCTCTCTTATCTCCCCCACCCCCTATTTTTCATTCTTTTTTTCTTCATCCTCCTCCTATTTTATAAGTAATGAAAATAAAGTGAGGCACCTTGATTGTTTTTGTAGTCTTTTTTTTCACAGACCACTTGAAAAGTGCTGAGGATCTTGGCAGACCACTTAATGATCTTTCCAAATATTGTTTGTACCGTTAGCTAACTATTGTAAAGATAAGAGCGCTTTATAAAAAAATCATCATGACCTTTCCACGGTCCACCTGAATGGAGTTCTCAGACCACAGTTTAAGAACTTCTGGTCTAGATTAAAGCTTGTATTTGCATTATGCTAACATGAAAAATGTGTAAAAATAAAAAGTATAGATGATGCATGAATGGAAAAATAAAAGTTAACTTCCTCTGAAGAAACTTATTCAATTTGAAAAAAAATTATTTTTATACTTTTTCTTACAATCATCAGTTAAGTCATCATAAGTAATATTTTGAAAAGAGGCACTTTCAATTGTATCTAGCGAATCCACAGCTTGTGTAGTCATGGCAGAGCGCTGGGAGAGCTCCCAGTGCACGGAAAAAACCACCTTCACGAGTGGCGTAGCTACCAGTGCTGGTGTGCTGTCTAGACTGGCGCTTTACAGCGCTGAAACTTGCTGTGCTCGGGGGAGGGGAGGTTTCACACCCTGAGCGAGAAAGTTGCAGCGCTGTAAAGTGCCCGTGTAGACAAGCACTAAGACAATCAGTTTACTCATAGGAAGGATGCACTCTGTTCTCTGGAGAAACTCCACATAGGTCAGGCTGTGGGGCAAGCAGCCCCTGTTCTGCACTGCTAAGCATGGAATCAATTACTTTTGTTGTGTCCTTTCCACATTAGGTATTTTCTTACGTTCAGACATTTGACTGCATGAAGAATTGCATTCTGCTCTCTTGGGCTGCCCTGGCAGGGGTGAATGAGAACAGTACTGAACACCCACCTGAAGGTGAGAGGCGGGCACGGTTCCATCAGTGGTCACCTTAGCGCCCTGCTGCCTCTGTGTGCTCGTCTCTGCTCACCTCCCCTGGCTAGCCCCTCCGCCTGCGGACTTTGCGCAGGCTCCTGTGGCCAGTCCCATCCCCCAGCTGGCCCCCCCTGCCCGCCGGCCCCACCATGGGCTGTGCCCAGCCATGGCACAAAAGTTTCCCCTTCAAAGCACTGCTTCTCTCCAGCCGGCTGTGCAGCCACCCTGTGTGCCTCCTGCATCTTCTGGCCCACATTCACAGCACTCGCTGCCATCCATACCTCCCGCCTGGTCCCCTGAGGCTGCAGGTGAGCTTCCCTCCCTGCTCTCCTGCCGCCACAGCTTCTGCCCCCTAATCCCCCACTGCAGAGCAGGCTGCCTGAGTGCCCAGCCTTGGGGCCCCCTGTCGTTGGGGGGGGCCCCATGCCAGGACACGGTATGTTTTGCAGTAAATCTTCCCCTCTCCCAGGCTGGGGCAGTGGGGGGTGGTCAGTGCTGGGGTTTTTCACCACCCTAAGGCCTAGAAGCAGAAGGAGTCAGAGAAAGATGGGGACCTGCAGAGCCACTGAGAGGTGCAGTTTCCCAGCCAGAATCCAAGGGCTAATGGCTTCGATAGCACTAGACCTGGCTGGAAAATGAAAATCTTTTTCTGCAAAACTTTTTCTTCTTTTTTTAAAAAATTTTTGAGATCCAAATCCAGGATGAAACTTCAGAAGTGCCACATGTTTTATGGAAAGGGATTCAAGAGAAGTTCCCATTGCAGGGGGCTCAAAAGAGAATTTTTCAACTTCCCAGTCCCCACCACAAGAGTCTTCCAGCCCAGCTACCAGAGATGCAGAGACTCCAGCCACTCTGCCTCCCCCAAATGTTTGGAAGGTGTGTGTGTTTGTGGGTGGGTGATGAGGCAATGGGGCACTCTGAGTATGTTTACATCATCAGTGATCTACAACCCATCCTGGACAATGATTCCTCACTTTCACAGGCCTTGGGAGGCAGGCCAGTCCTCACCCACAGACAATTCGCCAGCCTGAAACATATTCTCACCAGCAACAACACACTACACCATAGTAACTCTAACTCAGGAATCAATCCATGCAACAAACCACGGTGCCAACTCTGCCCACATATCTACACAAGCAACACCATCACAGGACCTAACCAGATCAGCCACACCATCACCGGTTCATTCACCTGCACGTCCACCAATGTAATATATGCCATCATGTGCCAGCAATGCCCCTCTGCTATGTACATCAGCCAAACTGGACAGTCCCTACATAAAAGGATAAATGGACACAAATCACCACCTTCAGATATTAGGAATGGCAATATACAAAAACCTGTAGGAGAACACTTCAACCTCGCTGGACACACAATAGCAGATTTAAAGGTAGCCATCCTGCAGCAAAAAAACTTCAGGGCCAGACTTCAAAGAGAAACTGTTGAGCTTCAGTTCATTTGCAAATTTGACCCCATCAGCTCCGTGTAAGGGGACTGTTGCCCCCTTACTAACATTCAGGGGGAGTGTTTTAGTTGCTAGCTCCCAGTATTAAAATGGGGAAGGGTCGATGGGGAATCAGGACCCTGAGACTGACAGTCCCCAGGAACAATGGGGAGAGGCCAATGCTCCAGGTCAGCCTGAATGACAGGGCGGGCAGGCTAATCAGGGAGTCAGGAGGCCAGGGAGGTCCTGTCCTCCGTGTGAGCTGGTTTTGCCTGGGTCAGACAGAGTGGGGCCGAGCTAAGGAGAAAGCAGGGGCCCAAGCTGAGCTGGGGAGCAGAGCTGTGCCAGATCCCGAGGGACCAGAAAAGCAGCCCAGAGAGAGCAGACCCTGTCCTGGGAGCAGAGCTGCCGCCCCAAAGCCAAAGACACAGAGAGAGCAGACTTGTCCTAGGAGCAGAGCTGCAGCAACCAGAGCCAGAGGGGCCAGAAAAGCAGCCCAGGAAGCAGGTCAGTGCTGGGAGCAGAGTCACAGAAGCAGCCTTCAAAGCAGACCTGTCCTGGGAGCAGAGCTGCAGCAACCAGAGGCAGAGGGGCCAAAGAAGCAGCCCAGGGAGCTGGAGGCAGAGCAGCAGCAGCGCTGAGACAGAGTGGTGGAGCCGGAGCAGTCCAGAGCTGGGTGCGGTGAGCAGCTGGGGAGAGCGAGGGGGACCCTGGGCAGCGGGCCCAGCACAGGGAGATGCCTCAGCCAAGAGGCTCTGCAGGCCAGGCTTGGATCATAACCCCGACAGGGCGGGGGCAACACTGGGAAGAAGGGTCCTACCACTTAGAGCCTGAGAGCGGGTGGCCACCAACAGAGCAAGTGTCCAACACACAGCATCCCTGCAGTACAGCCAGGGCCTGAGAAGGGGCCTGGGACTTACAAGGAACAGACTATGAACTGCTCTGACGTTTCAGAGACTCTGTTTGTGATGTTCCCTGCCACAGAGTGGGTTGATGTGTTTCCTTTAACCTTTCCCATTTCCCCTTATTCTTTTTAAAATTAATTGTTGATTAAATAACTTACATTTGCTTTAACTTGTATGTAATGGTCATGGGGTCAGAGAAGTGCCCAGGGCAGAGAGAGTACCCCAGAGTGGGGACACCCGAGCCCCTGTCCTAGGTGACCACAGCAGGGTTGGAGGTCGAGCCCCCCAGGAATCCTGGGCCCAGCCTTGTTGGGGTTACGAGAATTCTGCCAGACAGGAGAGTGGAAGGGGAGTCCTCAAGGACAGGGAGGCCACTGGGTAAAGGAAGTGGGAGTGACGACTCAGATCCTTTCGCTAGCCCACTTCACTGGGGTAGTGCAGAAGCCAGGAAAGTTCCCCACAATAACGGTACTATTCCCCCACTTACATCAGGATTAAACAAAGACTGTGAATGGCTAGCCCACTACAAAAGCAGTTTCTCCTCCCTTGATGTTCACACCTCAACTGCTAGAAGAGGGCCTCATCCTCCCTGATTGAGCTAACCTCCTGTTTGCCCTAGCCTGATTCTTGCTTGCATATTTATACCTGCCTCTGGAAATTTCCACTACATGCATCTGATGAAGTGGGTATTCACCCACAAAAGCTTATGCTCCAATACGTCTGTTAGTCTATAAGGTGCCACAGGACTCTTTGCCGCTTTTATGCCTACACTGCAGCTGGGAGCATGCCTCCCAGCCTGGGTAGAAAGATACACACATGGGCAGCACCGAAACCACCTAGCCCCCTGCCCTGCCTCTACCCCACCCCTTCCACACCCACCTTCACCTCCTGGAGCCAGAGGAGCCCCAAGCCCCCCACTGCAGTTAGGGCAGCAAAGCCAGGGCTCCTCCGAGTCCTGGGTCACACACACACACACACACACCCCTGAAACGCCCCAAGTCCTGGCCTGCCAGCCGGCCCAAGCCCCAGCTCACCAGTTGGCCTGAGCGTCGGCCTGCCCACCCGCCCCAGCATCTCCAAATCCCAGTCTGCCGGCTGCCACCACCCTGCTGGCTAGCCCAAGCCCCGAGCCCCTGCTGGCTTCAGGGGAGAGGCGGAGCAAGGGTGGGAAGAGAAGCAGTGTGGGCGGGGCCATGGGGGAAGAGCAGGATGTGGGAGCAGGGCCTCGGGGCGGAGCCTGGGCAGGGCCATGGCCTAGCTGTTTGAGGCTTAGCCTCCCCTGGCCTATTATACCCGCTGCCCATGGACACACACTTGCTCCGCTCAAGCCAGCCTGCTAAAAATAACAGTGTGGATGGTGCAGCAGGGATGGTGGCTTGGGCTAGCCAGTCAAGGTCTGACCAGAGTGTCAGGTGGGCTCGGACTTGCATGACTAGCCTGAGCTGCTACCTGTGCCCTAACATCCACCCTGCTACATGTAGCACACTAGCCTGAGCGGAACTAGAGCGAGTCTAGCTACCCGAGCTCACTGAGCCAGCTAAAAACGGAGCTGGAGGATTCGGAGGTATGGAGACCTTGTCAGAACAGCTGTTAATGAAGGGCAGGGAACCTTTGGGCATAGGTGAATCAGCCGCAGGCTAATTGACATACATACCATTATTAGCTGGCACCAAGAGAGCCTGATGCAGATCAAGGCCCATTGTGCTGAATACTGCAAAGGTTCAGTCCCTGCCCCACAGAGCTTCCAGTCTAAACAGACGCAAGTCAAAGGGAAAACAAACACCCAGAGGCAAAGTGACTTGCCCACAGCCAGGACTAGAACCTGAATCCTAGACCAGCTCATTAGCCACTGGATCCCCTCAGTGTATTGGAGCCTATTAAAGCGATTAAACAATTGATTTACTGACTTTCTGACTGGTTTCTGAAAAGTCTTGTAGAAGTGGGGATGTGTTAGAAGCGTGGAAAGAAGCAGAAAGGGAGCTGCTCCTCAAGAAGAGAACACATGGTGATCCTAGCAATCACTTAAGGCAAATTTCTATCCCTAGTAAAATAGTGGGATAAACAGTAAAAATCAAATCACTAAAACTCTCCAAGATGATGGTACCATGGACATTAGACAGCCAGCTCTTCAACCAGAGTTGTGTCTCTGCAGTGCCCCACAATACACAGCATAAGGATCTCTTACACCCACAAAACATGTGTGAAAATAACCTTAAGTCTGCAAAGTCCGGCACCCAAAAGTTAGGAAATGCCAGAATTAAGGTTGCCCATGCAGACCCCTCCTGCCAAATTTCAAGTTCTTGCTCTAAAACATGGAGGCACTAGAGCTTATCGATAAAACAGTTGTGTTGGGGACACTGGGGCATGGCCACTAGGTAACTCGAGGGGATGGAAGACCACGAGTGTCGAAGAAGCCCCCTCGCACTAGGCCCAGGTGTCCTTGGCCCCCCCTCCCGCCTGGATGCACTCGCAGCAGCTCTGCGTACTAGGCCCAAGTGTCCTTGGCCCCCCCTGCCTGGAGGCACACACAGCAGTTATGCTGAGAATCTGCAACAATATGTTGCAGAGTCAGACTGCCTGAAACTAAGCAAGGCCACACAGGACAGATATGGAAGAACAATGCTGAATAAAGCAGCTTTATGTATAGTTTAATAAATGATACAGAGAACCAGGGAACTAGCTGGGAACTGGATTGGCTGGCTATAAGGATACTTGGGGCAGCTTGCTATTGGATAAGTATGCTGGGAAAAAGGATGTATAAAAGCCTGTGTAACTTCCTGCTCTGTGTACAGGATATGAGATTCAAATCTCCCTGTACCTATTTGAAGCTTCAAATAAACTTTTCTGCTTCTCCACCCCGTTGTGATTATTGGGTGTAGCACACCGGGTAATGAACCACTCAAGCTCTTGTTCAGCCTCTCAGCACTGGGTGCCGGCAACAGTTGTGAGTATTTTTTTTACCATGGGCAAAACAATGTGTTCTTTCCCTAACCTCATGTTTGGAAATGGCTAAACCACTTGAGCTGAAACTTTCCAGAAACATTCAGCTGAAGGCTGACACCTGGTATGGACAATTTCAGCCCAAATGGTTACAATTTGGTAGTTATAAGTGACTGAAAACAGGGCCCTATTATGCAAAGTGTCAGGCAACCTTATCCAAATGTGGAGCAATAAAGAACACATTCTGCCAAATGGATTTGATTGCACAGAGCTGAAAATTCAATGGAGGAAATGCTGGAGAGGTAATCTATTTGGATTACGGCAAAGCATGGGAAACAGTTTCGCATGAAATCTTACTCACAAAAATAATTCAGTTTGGCTTGGCAAAGAGGATATGGATTGAAAAACCATTTGAAGGAGCGCAAACAAAGGGTTCTGATGTATGTCCATGTCTAGATGTAGTGGGAGGGCTTTGTAGGGACCGGTGTTCTGTTCAGTCTTATTTAGCATCTACATAAATGATGTGGAAAAGAAAATAAATAGCACGTTAATGAAATTCATAGACAATACTAAATTGGGAGGTGTTGAGAATGCCAGCGAGTCCAGAGAAATAGTGCACAGGGATCTGGAGGGGCGATATCAAATCTGGAGAAAGATGCACTTGGAATGAAATGATCCAATCCTCCAAGAACAGCACCAGCAAATGTCCTCCAGGGCCAGTTCTGCCCAGGCCCAGTGGGGAGTGAGATGAGCTAACAGATCTTTAAGTCTCTGATTCCGTGAAATGACCAAGGCTGAGTGAGCCTGAGGCTATGGGCAGCTGATACAGCTGTGCGCTTTGATGAAGATGCTCTAAGCTGATGGGAGAGAGCTCTCCCATCGGCTTAGTTACTCCACCTCCGTGAGAGGCTGTGTGTATATTGGTGGGAGAAACTCTCCCTCCAACATGGCACTGTCAACTCAGAGGGGTAAGCTCGGTATAGCTAGGTCACTCAGCAGCGTGGATTTTTCACACCCCTGAGCGGCGTAGTTATATCAAAGTGTAGACCTGGCCTGTGTCTACACTAGAAATGCTACAGCAGCACAGCTGCAGCACTAGTGTGGACACTACCGTGATGGAAGTGGTTCTTCCATCAGCAGAGTAAATCCACCTCTCTGAGAGGGGATAGCTAGGATGACAGACTTCTTCTACCAACACTAGCTGCATCTACACTAGGGCTTAGGTTGGTTTAACTACATTGCACAGGACTTGAAATGTTTCACATCCCTGCACCATGTACTTAAGCCAACCTAACTGTGTAGCACAGACCGGCCTGTAACTGGCAGAACTATTCATGGGAACCAGCTGGCATCAAATGGCAATGACTCTTCTACCTGAAGTCTGTCTCACATAATGGATGACAGGGCAATGCTTAGATAAGCAGGTGGAAATGTGGATCTCTCTTCTACTACTACTCGCAGTCTGGACTCACTTCTTAGAAATCCCTGTATGGATCAGGTCTTCAGACTCCGTGTTTGAACTGTGCTTCTCGCCCAGTGGTTTTCAGCCTTGTCAAGGGGGCGACCCCTTACTAGAAGTCTTAGATTTTCACAACTCCCTTACATTTACTATAAAAGTGAGACTAAAAAAAAATCTATCAATGCTAAGCCAATCAGATAGATTAGGGGTGTCTTTTGAGAGGTTAGCAAAGAACACTTGGCCCTGGTCTACACTACAGAATTATTTCAGTATAAGTATGTCACTCAGGGAAATCTACACCCACAAGCAACGCAGTTCTACCGACCAAAGCGCCAATGTAAACAGCCCTATGTCAGTGGGAGGGCTTCTTCCACCAACAGAGTTACTGCCTCTCGTGCAGGTAGATTAACTACACTGACAGGAGAGCTCTCTCTTCCTTTGCTTGAGATTGTAATAACATTTTATTAACATTGTTAGATCGAGGGGGTTGGATTCTAGAAGGGTTTTGCACCAGGATTAGCGGAAGAACCACTTCTGTTCTCCTAACAGTATATAGGCTGGCTACTAAATGAGAGCGTATTGTAAAGCTGTCTTTGGTAGCTGGTTCTATAGATCTGTCTAAGGCCTTGTCTACACTACAGTCAATGTCAGAGAATGCAAACCATCCCAATGTGCAGAAAGAATAGCAAATATGGCAGGCAACCAGCTTGGCTTAACAGCGAAATCTTCGGTGAGCTTAAACACAAAAAGGAAGCTTACAAGAAGTGGAAACTTGGACAGATGACTAGGGAGGAGTATAAATATATTGCTCGAGCATGGAGGGGTGTAATCAGGAAGGCCAAAGCACAACTGGAGTTGCAGCTAGCACGGGATGTGAGGGGAACAAGAAGGATTTTTACAGGTATGTTAGCAACAAGAAGAAGGTCAGGGAAAGTGTGGGACCCTTACTGAATGGGGGAGGCAACCTAGTGACAGATGATGTGGAAAAAGTTGAAGTACTCAATGCTTTTTTTCCCTCAGTCTTCACAGACAAGGTATTGGTTCATATTCTCTGTGTATATATAAAGTCTGCTGCAGTTTCCACGATATGCATCTGATGAAGTGAGCTGTAGCTCACGAAAGCTTATGCTCTAATAAATTGGTTAGTCTCTAAGGTGCCACAAGTACTCCTTTTCTTTTTACAGACAAGGTCAGTTTCCAGACTGCTGCACGGGGCAGCACAGTATGGGGAGGAGGTGAGCAGCCCTTAGTGGTGAAAGAACAGGTTAAGGACTATTTAGAAAAACTGGACATGCACAAGTCCATGCATCCGAGGGTGCTGAGGGAGAAGGCTAATGGCATATTGGGCTTCATTAGTAGGACCACTGCCAGAAGTTCGAGAGAAGTGATTATTTCCCTCTATTTGGCACTGGTGAGGACATATTGTGACAGATTTCTGTTACTAATCTGCCTGAGGCGTCAGGTGATCAGGCTGAGGCCACGGGATCGTTGGTGGAGGAGATGACAGAACACACCAAGTGTCTAAGTTTTAAAGCTTTATTAATAAAATAATAAAATAACAGTGGAGAGTGCTGGTGGGGGCATTCCCCACGTCACTCAGAGCAAGGAAGAAAGCGTGAGTGCCTCAAGCCCTAACCTACTTTCATACTCACACCTGCACTACCCGAGGCTGGCCAGGCTTGGGTGTAATGTAAGAAGAAGAGGGGGAGGAGTGGATGGGAGTTCTGTTCTGTGTGCACAGGTCGTCCAGGATCTGCTGTTGATCTCCGATTTGCCTTGGCTCTTAGAAGAGTTTTTAAGTCCTGGATTCTTTTGCGGGTGTTTTGTTCAGCAACCTCTGTTCCCTGTGCTCCTTGTACCAGTCCAAACTGGGTCTCTGTGGTCTCCTCAGCTTTCCCAAAACACATTGGCTCCAGGAAAGTGAAACTTTGTTTCCCCCCAACCCCTTCTACTGGCCTTCACCATCTTGTTCATTTTTGTAATTTTTGCAGTCCTGCTCATCTTAGTTCTCCTTTTCTTACGGCTGGCTGGGGTTGGCTAAGATATGAATACAGAGGCAGTCTTTTCTTGGGCTCCATGACCTAGAACTGGGGCCAGCATCTTAACTTTGGACTGAGCCTGCTAGCTGCAGTGTTGAGTTAACCCGTTCTCTGCTCTCTTCCTCCTTCCCCCTTTAGCCTCTCACAGCCTGCAAAGGAATTTTTCACTCCACACTTACACCTTTGACCCTTCCCAAAATGCCTTGCAAAGCTTGCAACAGCATTAGCAATATACAATGCTGATCTGCCTCTCCCAGGGGACCCCCTGAGGGAGGGGGCCATTGGGGTGTGACAATATCTGGAGTACTGTGTCCAGTTTTGGGCCCCCCACTATGGAATCTTCATAAATGATCTAGAGGATGATGTGGATTGCACTCTCATTTACGGATCTTCATAAATGATCTGGAGGATGGTGTGGATTGCACTCTCAGCAAATTTGCGGATGATACTAAACTAGGAGGAGTGGTAGATACGCTGGAGGGGAGGGATAGGATACAGAAGGACCTAGACAAATTGGAGGATTGGGCCAAAAGAAATCTGATGAGGTTCAATAAGGATAAGTGCAGGGTCCTGCACTTAGGATGGAAGAATCCAATGAACCGCTACAGACTAGGGACCGAATGGCTAGGCAGCAGTTCTGCGGAAAAGGACCTAGGGGTGACAGTGGACGAGAAGCTGGATATGAGTCAGCAGTGTGCCCTTGTTGCCAAGAAGGCCAATGGCATTTTGGGATGTATAAGTAGGGGCATAGTGAGCAGATCGAGGGACGTGATCGTTCCCCTCTATTCGACATTGGTGAGGCCTCATCTGGAGTACTGTGTCCAGTTTTGGGCCCCACACTTCAAGAAGGATGTGGATAAATTGGAGAGAGTCCAGCGAAGGGCAACAAAAATGATTAGGGGTCTAGAACACATGACTTATGAGGAGAGGCTGAGGGAGCTGGGATTGTTTAGCCTGCAGAAGAGAAGAATGAGGGGGGATTTGATAGCTGCTTTCAACTACCTGAAAGGGGTTCCAAAGAGGATGGCTCTACACCGTTCTCAATGGTAGCAGATGACAGAACGAGGAGTAATGGTCTCAAGTTGCAGTGGGGGAGGTTTAGATTGGATATTAGGAAAAACTTTTTCACTAAGAGGGTGGTGAAACACTGGAATGCGTTACCTAGGGAGGTGGTAGAATCTCCTTCCTTAGAGGTTTTTAAGGTCAGGCTTGACAAAGCCCTGGCTGGGATGATTTAACTGGGAATTGGTCCTGCTTCGAGCAGGGGGTTGGACTAGATGACCTTCAGGGGTCCCTTCCAACCCTGATATTCTATGATTCTATGATTCTATGAAAGGATGTGGACAAATTGGAGAGAGTCCAGCAGAGGGCAGTGAAAATGATCAGGGGGCTGGGGCACATGACTGATGAGGAGAGGCTGAGGGAACTGGGCTTATTTAGTCTGCAGAAGAGAAGAGTGCGGGAGGGATTTGATAGGAGTCTTCAACTACCTGAAGGGGGGGTTCCAAAGAGGATGGAGCTAGGCTGTTCTCAGTGGTGGCAGATGACAGTGGGGGAGGTCTAGATTGGATATTAGGAAAAACTATTTCACTGGGAGGGTGGTGAAGCACTGGAATGGGTTAACTAGGGAGGTGGTGGAATCTCCATTCTTAGAGGTTTTTAAGGCCCAGCTTGAGAATGCCCTGTCTGGGATGATTTAGTTGGGGTTGGTCCTGCTTTGAGCAGGGGGTTGGACTAGATGACCACTTGAGGTCTCTTTCAACCCTAATCTTCTATGATGTCGGCAAAATGTATGTCACTCCAGGGTATAAATATTCCACACGCACCCCTGAGTGACATAAGTTACACCGACATAAGCGTTCGTGTGCACAGCGCTATGTTGGCAGGAGAGCTTCTCCCGCCAACATAGCCTCTGTCGCTCATAGAGGTGGGTTTTTTATGCTGGGAGAGCTCTCTCCCATCACGTAGAGTGTCTTCACCCCACGCACTGCAACGCTGTACGTACAGACATGGCTTAAAAATAAATAATGTCTCCAAGCCATTAATCTGACTAATTACAATTTCTTAATAAAGTAGCAAATGATGTTGTCCGTTTCTTCAGGAACAGTGATTAAATTTCATCCTGGTGATTAAATAGTAAGTCAATGAATCACTTAACATTACTTTTACTTTGTAATTCAGCTACTTCAATACAAATTACTATGTAAATCAATCACTCAAATACAAAATGGTTTCCTAGCATTTCATATGACATTATTACAAATCTCTGACATCCTTTTAATTTGCCTAAATATTCAAAATACTGATCCTGCACTTATATTTACACCCGGGAGTTCTTTGGCCCAGGCAGAAACCCACTGATTTCCAGAGTCTTCCTACACAAATGCAAGTACAGCATCAGGGTCTTCAATCTTTTCATTTCCCAAAAATACTGTTCAGTAGTGTATAGTATCGGACACTGTTCAAAAAACCAATCGATACACAAATATCTGCCAGAAATGGATAGGTTTACATAGGCCTGCCTCAACGCGGCCGGGGGGCTGGACTTGATGACTTCTTGAAGTCACTTCCAGCCCGACATTTCTATGATTCTACGATACTCTGTTAATAATACGTGTTACGGTGGCAGACCAGGGGCCGGCTCACACCAAGGTCCCCATTTCCCAACTGAACACTACCCGGTATGTAGCTGGAATCAGTCTGGCTCACTTGTGGGTTAATATTGACAAAACAGGTATTAGAAAGGTTTAGTGTTTAGCCTTTATTGTGCCTGGGAGTTGCTACCTGCAACTCCCAGGAGTTAATCTCACTTCTAATACCTGGGTTCCATGTTGTGCTGTAATATTTGACTGGTTATATTATGAGCCTCTGGGACGAAAGGAATCGCCATACAGGAGAGGGACATTAACTAGTGTGAGGAGCTGCTCTTTTACAGAAATTGTTATGCCCCTCCCGAAAAAGGAGACCCGTTCATACCAGACGGGTTCTGGGTGGATCTTACAACTGGAAACTCCCCACATCTGGATTGAGAAACTGCCAGTGAAAGGACTAAAGACTCTTATTGTTCTGCTCTCCTCCCCATGAAGAGGAGCTATGCCAATGGACTCTGTCTATCAGCTGAGTTTGCAGTTCAAAGAACCTGACAGGATAAAACCTCCAAACCAAAGGAACTGGGTATCTCTATGCTGCTTGGGATCTGGGGGGAGGGGAGGGCAGTGGGGAGGAGTTGTTTCTAGGTATAAGCAAGAGATTCCCCACTGCTTAGCCCTAAAGGTCAAATAGAGTTTGCTGATTATAGAACCTGTATTACCTTTTGAAACCTGAGACTGTAACTCATTCATGGTTCTATGTTTGCTTTAACCTTGTAAATAACTCTCTAATTTTCTTTTCCTATTTAATAAATCTTCATATAATTTATAATAGGATTGGCTAAAAGTGTTGTGTCTGCTGTGAGACCTAAAGCACAGTTGACCTGGGGTAAGTGACTGGTCCTTTAGGATCAGGAGTAACCTGAATATTGCTGTAACTCTTGTTGTAAGCACCCATCTATCGCAGAGCTACACTCATCTGGGTGGCCAGAGAGTCCCGAGTGCCCAAGGGGACTGTCTGTGACTCCGTTTTAAGGCGGTTATAGTGCCTAAGGAGTTGGCACTTGGGGCAGTTGGTTGGTGAAATAGAAGTTAAAACTCACAACCAGTGAGGGGTTTGTACCTTGGTTTTTAGCAGTCTGCCCTGAGGTTGGCACTCATACTTTTGTGTCACCATTGAGTAGCGTTACTATAACCAGCAGAATAGAGACCTTAGCCTTGTTAAACAACAACCACTTCAGACCTACCTACATTACAACACACCTGGATTAAATTAGACTCTCAGTAGCTCAGTGATCCCTTAAAGTGCCTATGACCACAATTATGGTGACTGACTTGTAGTTCAGTTCTCCCTCTTCCCACCCCTCCCCATCCCAAGGTGGTGCAGAAAAAAATCTAGAGCCCCCCATATTGGGAATGTAACCATAGTAACATGTTCAAAGCAATATGTACTCCTGGGGAATTCTGTACCACTGCACTTGTGCAGAATTCATGTGTGGTGCAGAGAAGTGCTTCAGTTATGCCTTTCTCCCACCAAGGGCCGCTGGGGTGCCAGAACAGAGAAGCTGTGGACAGCACCCTGCCCATGGGGGCAGGTCAGGAGAATCATAGAATCATAGAATATCAGGATTGGAAGGGACCTCAGGAGGTCATCTAGTCCAACCCCCTGCTCAAAGCAGGGCCAATCCCCAACTAAATCATCCCAGCCAGGGCTTTGTCAAGCCGGACCTTAAAAACCTCAAAGGAAGGAGATTCCACCACCTCCCTAGGTAACGCATTCCAGTGCTTCACCACCCTTCTAGTGAAAAAGTTTTTCCTAATATCCAACCTAAACCTCCCCCACTGCAACTTGAGACCATTACTCCTTGTTCTGTCATCTGTTACCACTGAGAACAGTCTAAATCCATTCTTTGGACCCCCCTTTCAGGTAGTTGAAAGCAGCTATCAAATCGCCCCTCATTCTTCTCTTCCGCAGGCTAAACAATCCCAGCTCCCTCAGCCTCTCCTCATAAGTCATGTGTTCCACTCCCCTAATCATTTTTGTTGCCCTCCGCTGGACCTTATCCAATTTTTCCACGTCCTTCTTGTAGTGTGGGGCCCAAAACTGGACACAGTATTGCAGACGAGGCCTCACCAATGTTGAATAGAGGAGAACGATCACGTCCCTCGATCTGTTGGCAATGCCCCTACTTACACATCCCAAAATGCCGTTAGCCTTCTTGGCAACAAGGGCACACTGTTGACTCATATCCAGCTTCTCGTCCACTGTCACCCCTAGGTCCTTTTCTGCAGAACTGCTGCCGAGCCATTCGGTCCCTAGTCTGGAGCGGTGCATTGGATTCTTCCGTCTTAAGTGCAGGATTCTGCACTTGTCCTTGATGAACCTCATCAGATTTCTTTTGGCCCAATCCTCTAATTTGTCTAGGTCCCTCTGTATCCTATCCCTACCCTCCAGTGTATCTACCATTCCTCCCAGTTTAGTGTCATCTGCAAACTTGCTGAGGGTGCAGTCCACGCCATCCTCCAGATCATTAATGAAGATATTGAACAAAAACAGCCCCAGGACCGACCCTTGGGGCACTCCGCTTGATACCCTTGGGGCACTCCGGCTGGCAACTAGACATGGAGCCATTGATCACTACCCATTGAGCCCGACGATCTAGCCAGCTTTTTATCCACCTTATAGTCCATTCATCCAGCCCATACTTCTTTAACTTGCTGGCAAGAATACTGTGGGAGACAGTATCAAAAGCTTTGCTAAAGTCAAGAAATAACACATCCAGAGCCAGTTATCTCCTCATAGAAGGCAATTAGACTAGTCAGGCATGACTTGTTCTTGATGAATCCATGCTGACTGTTCCTGATCACTTTCCTCTCCTCTAAGTGCTTCAGAACTGATTCCTTGAGGACCTGCTCCATGATTTTTCCAGGGACTGAGGTGAGGCTGACTGGCTTGTAGTTCCCCAGATCCTCCTTTTTCCCTTTATTAAAGATGGGCACTACCAGTGGAGAGCTGGAGGCAGTTGTTAAATTTAGAACTAAAAGGGCTTCTAAATTTAACAACTGGCCAAAAGTGCTGCCTTAGGCACCGACTCCATGGGTGCTCCGGGGCTGGAGCACCCATGGGGAAAATTTGGTGGGTGCAGAGCACCCACTGGCAGCTCCCTGCCCCGTACCCAGCCCCAGCTCACCTCCGCTCCGCCTCCGCCTTCTCCCCTGAACGCGCCACCCCGCTCTGCTTCTCTGCCCCCCGGTTTCCCGCAAATCAGCTGTTCGCGCAGGAAGCCTGGGAGGGCTGAGAAGCAAGCGGTAGCTTTGCGCTCAGGCCCAAGGAGTCGGAGGCGAAGTGGAGGTGAGCTGGGGTGGGGGCGGGGGGGCATGAGGAGGGCCGCACGCGCTGCAGCAGGTAATGGGGGGGGTGCAGGGGAACCATTCCCTGCCCCAGCTCACCTCCGCCTCCCTGGGCCTAAACGCGAAGCCGCCGCCTGCTTCTCAGCCCTCCCCGGCTTCCCGTGCGAACAGCTGATTTGCGGGAAGCGGGGCTGGGGGGGAGAAGCAGAACGGGGCAGCACGTTCAGGGAAGGAGGCGGAGGCGGAGCAGAGGTGAGCTGGGGCCAAGCGTGGGGCAGGGTGGGGATCTGTCGGTGGGTGCTCTGCACCCACCAAATTTTCCCTGTGGGTGCTCCAGCCCTGGAGCACCCATGGAGTCGGTGCCTAAGGCGTGGCTTTTGATGTGATCAGTGGGGGGAGCAGCCACTCCCCCCCCTAGCTACACTACCCTGCCCCTGGGAGCCAGAGGGACCTGCCGGATGCTTCCTGGGAGCTGCCCCAGGTAAGCACAGCCGGGACTCCCCACGTCGCCCCCCAGCAGGTCCCTCTGGCTCTTAGGGGCGGGGTGGGTACCCACTACAGTGGTCCATGAGACCCTCCTGCCCGGTTCTGGGGGCAGTCAGGAGACAGGGGAGGGGGTGGATGGGGCAGGGGTCCCGGGGGGGCATCAAGGAACGTGAGGGGTTGGATAGGGCAGGAGTCCCAGGGGCAGGGGTGGGCCACGACCCCCTCGTGGGGTGAGGAGGGAACCGGTTGTTAAGATTTTGGCAGCTCATCACTGGGCACTACATTAGCCTTTTTCCAGTCGTCCAGGACCTCCCTCAATCGCCATGAGTTTTCAAAGATAATGGCCAATGGCTCTGCAATCACATCTGTCAACTCCTGTAGCACTCTCGGATGCAGCACATCTGGCCCCATGGACTTGTGCTCGTCCAGATTTTCTAAATAGTCCTGAACCACTTCTTTCTCCACAGAGGGCTGGTCACCTCCTCCCCATGCTGTGCTGCCCAGTGCAGTAGTCTGGGAACTGACCTTGTTCATGAAGACAGGCAAAAAAAGCACTGAGTACATTAGCTTTTTCCACATCCTCTGTCACTAGGTTGCCTCCCTCATTCAGTAAGAGGCCCACACTTTCCTTGACTTTCTTCTTGTTGCTAAAAGGAAAGGAGTACTTGTGGCACCTTAGAGACTAACCAATTTATTTGAGCATAAGCTTTCATGAGCTACAGCTCACTTCATCGGATGCATTATGCTGAAATAAATTGGTTAGTCTCTAAGGTGCCACAAGTACTCCTTTTCTTTTTGCAAATACAGACTAACACAGCTGCTACTCTGAAACCTTCTTGTTGCTAAAATACCTGAAGAAACCCTTCTTGTTACTCTTAACATCTCTTGCTAGCTGCAACTCCAAGTGTGATTTGGCCTTCCTGATTTCACTCCTGCATTCCTGAGCAATATTTTTATACTCCTCCCTGGTCATTTGTCCAATCTTCCACTTCTTGTAAGCTTCTTTTTTGTGTTTAAGATCAGCAAGGATTTCATTGTTAAGTCAAGCTGGTCGCCTGCCATATTTACTATTCTTTCTCCACATCGGGATGGTTTGTTCCTGTAATCTCAATAAGGATTCTTTAAAATACGCCAGCTCTCCTGGACTCCTTTCCCCCTCATGTTAGTCTCCCAAGAGATCGTGATCATCAGTTCCCTGAGGGAGTCAAAGTCTGCTTTTCTGAAGTCCAGGGTCTGTATTCTGCTGCTCTCCTTTCTTCCTTGTGTCAGGATCCTGAACTCAACCATCTCTTGGAGGCGTGGGGTTTAGGGGGACAGACAGTGTGGGGCACTTGGAGCTGCTGAGGGGTCACAGACTGGGGTTCAGAAAAGCTTGTGGACAAACTAGGGTGGGGTCTGAATGGGAATGGGGGTGCTGAGCCATATGGGGACAGGGGAGGGAGTGGTTGAGTGGCAATGCAGGGACACATAGGGACAGGGGGATGAGGGGTGGCTGAATAGGGGATGCAGGGACACATGGGGACAGGGGCAGATGTGCCTGACTGAATAAGAGAGGCTAGGGATCAGCCAGGGTCTGTATGGGGAAGGCTTCCTAACAATCCCTCCCACCCCCCAAAAAAACCCTTGTTCCATACTTTTCGCACTCACACCCAACAACCCTCCAAGTTCACACCAAGGCTGCTTCCCAGCAATCAGTTCTCTCTCCCTCTGCTCCTCCATTACCCATGACTCCTCCAAGCCTTTGTACTGCTTCTGAGGGCTGCGGAAAATACATTTCTGTACTGTGGTTTAAATGAATTATTACTCAGAATTCTGTATCAATGTGCCTAGTAAGAAACTTTGTCAAAAAATATTTCCTGAATCTTTTTTGTTGTCTGTATTGTTATAGACATACTTGCTGACAGGTATTTTGAAATAAATTACCAAACTAATTGAAAGTCGTGTGATTATGTTGTGTTATTGTGACAAATACAATATGCAGAATTTTAAAATATCATTCACAGAATGTTTAATTTTTTGGTGCAGAATTCCCCCTGGAATAAATATGCAATACACTGTCTTTAGAACTGCCTCTACCAGCTTTCTGCAAGTTTCAGGGCATTTAGTGCCCCTTAGTGGTGATTTCCCATGCTGACTGGCCCTAGAGTTTCCAGAGGTAGGGAAAAAGAAAAGGAGTACTAGTGGCACCTTAGAGACTAACTAATTTATTTGAGCATAAGCTTTCGTGAGCTACAGCTCACTTCATCGGATGTAGGGAAGACACCTATATTAAGGAGGTGCTGGCCGTGACTTTGTAATTACTGCACCGAGCAATGCATTTAAAGCAGCAGTTTATTCCCCTGAATTCATTTTACCAGCCCTACAGCCAGGATGTAAGGGTCTGGGACAAGATGTGAAAGCAAGGTGCTTCCATAGCCACAATCTTCCAGCAACATCCCCAGCAGCCCTGTCACCTTCCCAGAGGGTTCACCGCTCCTTGTTCTGTGGGGCGGCAGGGCACAAAGGGCAGATAAGATGCTTGTGTGGGCTCTGGCGGCCACTTGAATCCTTGGCTGGGGGCAGTTTCTCCAGCTGTCTCCCATGGTCTGGCAAGATTCCCTCAATTTACGAAGAGAGGCCACCAGGGGCAATATTTATGCCAGCGAACTTGACAGAGAATTTCCTTTGTGCCAGCCCAGTCTCCCATCCTGGCTCCCTGCCCTACTTGCAGCTCTCAGCTGCAGGACCTGTAGCAACCTGCAGCCCCTCTCTAAAGTCTATTTGTGCAGCAGGATTGCTAGATCCCTTCCCACAGACCCTGGCGCTGAGAACACTAGATGCTTATACCTAGGAATATCATCAGTCTAGTCCTGAGGAAACCAAGAGAAGATTATTATATCTTTTCCTTTGGATAACATAAGGAAGCAAAATATGATGTAATAGTAACTAAACAGTAACAAAAAAACCACACAGCTTTTACTGCACTTAACTAACAAACCTCAACCCCTACAATCTTCATTACCACACAGCAATCAATAGCTCATTCCCCCACCCCTTAAGCTGCCTCTTTCAATAGGTTATGGGGACCGACCTTGTGAACAGCTCTTTCTTTTAAGTCTGGTGCAAAACACTTCTGAGAGCCCAAGTGATGAAGAGATTCAGTATGATAAAAACTATAATCAACACAAGGTTTTTAGAACAGTCTGTTACACTTCACAGAAAATCCCAGCATTCCTTTGTCCCGATAATTTGTATGCTATGTGATTTTCAGTAGAATCCCTGCCCTGCAAACTGCTGGTGAGTTCAGAGATTGCTGCAAAGAGCCAATGGCTAGAAGCAGAAGCAAGACAAGTTACAATGAGCAATCAGGCACAAACATTTACCAGTGTGGATGAGTAACTACTGTAACAAACAGATTGGAGGCCTTTCTGGAAGATGCTTTAGCTTGACACAAGCATAAGGGACAGGATTTAATACAGGGATAACTGGGTGAAAATGATCGGTCTGTGCTAGGCAAAAGGTCAGACTAGATGATCTAATGGTCCCTGCTGGCCTTAAACTCTATGAATCTCTGAGCTTAACTCCCATTTCGATACCAGAACAAGTGGCCACGGTTTCAAGAGGGCTCAACAGTCTGGGTGTGCATGTGGTGCTGATGAGCCCTTTTGAAAATGGCCCATTAGTGTCACATGGGAGCTCCTGGGGGCTGGGCACCTTGGACACTCCAGCTAGCCCTTCTTTAGGTGCCTGAATGGGAGCTGAACTCTTTGGAAAATCTGGCCCCATATATCTACTGAGATGTGATTCTACCCAGTTATTCACCACACTTCAAGAAAGATGTGAACACATGGGAGAGTCTCCAATATAGATGAGCAGCTGTCACGGCACCAAAGGATCTGTGGAGGAGGAGCGGGGGGTGGGGCCACAGTTCCGGTGCTCCTGTGGAGGCTCCCAAATTGGCCAGGGCCTCTGGTCACAGGCCCAGTAGGCCCGTGTGTTAATCTGCCACTGCCTTCAGAGTGCCAGAACCCCTGGGAGTGCCACTCTTCCGGATGGGAGGGCCACGCAGCCTCGGCACCTCCGAGACTGAGCCCCTAGGCTCCAGCCCTCCTGTTTCTCACAATGAGCTCTGCCCAACAAGTCCAGCTGAGACAGAGCCCTAGTTAGAGGCTTTGGGCCCCCTTCGGGGATCAGTACACCTTAGCCAATATTTGCAGTGATGCCAGGCCACCTTTTCAAACAGACTAGGGTTTATTAGCCAGCTGGAGTGCAGCCTTGGGAGGTCCTTGGATTAGCAGAGAGGAGCAAAGGTAAGAAGACTGAGTTCAGACAGGCCAACTGTGACATTCCCCACAGTATAATCTGGATAGATGAGCGGCTGTGCCTCCTCAATTCTCCAATCTGGGGTGCTTTTCACACGCTTCGCTGTGAAAGCTACCACTCCTGGTCTGCTAACAAACAACGTCCAGAATGTAAACCCCAGTCCCAGACTTCCCCCCAGAAATGTGCATCTTGTACTGCCCAGCACCCTCCTTGACAATGAGAGCTCATAGAAAGCCTGTCATTTCATTAATAGAAAATGATATGCACAAATCCTGTTATCTCAAATGGAAGCTCCCAAACACTTCAATCCAAACACACTGGCTTAGATAAAACAATAAAACAATACAGAAAGAGAGATTTTAAGTGATTACAAGTAATGAGTCATAAAAGTCAGAATTGGTTACAAAGAAATAAAACGTAAAAAGCAAACTAATACCCCGGGCTAGATTAATATTTTGTGGGCCCCAGTGCCTGGACCTTGGTCCTATCCCCGCTTGGCCTCTTCCCCCCGAGGCCCTGCCTGCTGCTTACACAAGGGGGGAAGTGGGCGGAGAGGAATGAGCTGGGGGAGAGGGATGGTGGGGGTGGAGAGGAGCGAGAAGGGCATAGGGTCTTGGGGGGAAGAAGCCAAGTAGGGGCGGGGCTTGGGGGTGGAGAGCAGGCGGATGGAGGGCAGGCACTGTCTTGGCACCGGGGCCCCTTCTGAATGTGGGCCTGGGCCCATGGTGCCATTAGCACCATTGTAAATCCGCTACTGCTAATACCTAACTTAACAAGCTAAGTGAATTCCAAGCGAAAGTCTCTCTCACCACATGTTCTAGCAGTCTTGCTGGCTGAATCTTTCAGCCAGATCTCTCCCCAGCCCAAAGTTGTTTCCTTTCTTGTTCAAATGTTGTCTATGGCATGAGTAGAAATGAATGGACAGATCATCTGGAGAGTTTATACCCCATTTTTATATATCTTTTCCTCCTCTTTGAGAATCATCTCCAGCTGGGGTCCAGCAGACAGAAAGTCTGTGGGGTGGGAATTTCAAGCTGTTTCTTTGCCAGCATGTAAATTTCTCACACCCTTTTTCTTTCCAAAGAATGGTCGCTTAACGAAGTGATAGTCCATTTGATTATGTTGAAACCTGTCTGAGGTGTCAGTTTGCCTTTTGTCTCTGAGGGATTTGTTTGTGCCTGTTTTTGTAAACTTAGAGCGTGTCCTAGTAAAGTCATGCAGTAGAATCTGATAACTTTGCATACAATATTGCCACACATATTTTACCAGGACAATAATGTTCAGTGGATTATGAGTTTTCAAATGATACCTCACAAGGCATACTTTGTACAAAATGTATCAAAGTCTTGGAAAAAGGATGAACATAGGAGTACAGACTGTCACACCAACATCATGGATCTACCCAGCCAAGCTGCTGTAGAATCCATTTAACCTCTGGCTCCCTCTCTGCTCCAGGCGAGAGCTGCTATTATCTCCACTGACCTTGGACTCTCTCTGGGCCTCCCTGGGTCTAGAGCCTGGTTCTTCGCTTAATCATCCTTCATGCAACAGCTGGATTTTGTTTAACTTCCCAGTGCTTGGTTTTTCCCCTCTTCCCTGCTCTATGATGCTCTTCTTAGGGAAATGTTGGAACCCAGTGTCCAGCCACCTAGCCCCTCTGGGTGCAGTGCTGACCCTTCAGACTCCCTGGTACTTTAACACACCCCTCTGCCAGAGCTCCAGCTGTGAAGCCGTCAGCGCACACACATACTTTGAACTTTCCATGTAAAGCCCAGGAGCATACAGGTCACACTGAATACCCTAAACACCATGTCCCTTGTTAGCTCACCCTTCCCTTGGGAGTCCTTAGGGGATCCTCTGTGTTTTCTCAGGCAGGTAGGGGGGCCCTCCACCCCATTACTTACCCTGCCCCTGCAGCAGCCTCCCTCACCTTCATCTGGCTCTTTCTCCCAGTCCCCTCCTGTGAGCTCCTGTACAGAGGCCTGCTGGGGTCACCAGCTCCTTTGTCCCACCTGTTGGTAATTTTCCATTACTTCCCGCAGAGAAGAGGAGGAAGTGTCTTCTCCCAGATGGAGCAAACCTGCTGTTCCCAGGTTGTCTCTGGCCTGGCAGAGATGTGACACAAACCTGCTAACTCACGGGGGATCCCCACACCTAGAGGCATTCCAGGAAACTGTGATTTCATGATATACTATAATAAAATCATCCCCAGCTCCAAAGTGGTACAGACAGATACAAACACCACTGCCTCCATCCATTTGTTACAGAGGTTTAGAAAACATGACCTATGAGAAAAGGTGCAAAGAAATGGGCATGTTTAGTCTAGAGAAGAGAAGGCTGCAGGGGGCTGGTGATCAATTGTTCTCTGTCCACCGAGGGTAGGAGAAGAAGCAATTAGTTTAGTTTGCAGTCAGGGAGCCTTAGGTTAGATATTAAGAAACACTTTCTCACTCTAAGGACAGTTAAGCTCCGGACCAGGTTACCTAGGGTGGTTTGGAATCCCCTTCACTGGAGGTGTTTAAGAACAGGTTGAGCAAACCTCTGTCAAGGATGGTCTAGGTCTATGTGGTCCTGCCTCAGCAAAGGGGGCTGGACTAGCTGACCTCTCGACATCCCTTCCAGCACCACATTTCCATGATTCCCTGAGTGAAGCTGACTGTAAGTGGGGATTCAAGCTCCCATATAGCCATTCAGCTCCTCTGTACTGATCCCCCCAAAAATAACTACTTGCAGGTGAAGTAAGAGGAAGGAGGGGAGACCTAGCACTTGAAAACCATAAAACTGCTCTCAGAGTGTGGAGAACCTAGCTAGGACACATGTCAAGGAAGGCCCAGAGTCTCATTGTGGGAATCAGGGAAGGAAAATGCCTCCACAACAGTGCTTGCTGCTCCGGGTATATGTGCAATAATCAGGCTCAATGAGGCACATTCAAAAAGAGTCATGTCCCCTGTCCCTTCAGGGAAAAGAGTCAAAGCCTCTGCATTAAGCAGCTGATAAGACACCCCATCTGATCTTAGCCCCAAGGCTAAGAAAGAAACAGCACCATTTTCTCCATGTTAGTATCTGCCCTTGAAAACCGCACCTTCCCCCACAAATGCAACTCCAGGAATGGTAACGTGCTAGCTAGCTTCATGGCTCATTTCCCTGCTCAGCTGCCTCTCCTGACAGCTGATGGTGATTGATCGACAGGTCAGTTCTTCTGCTGAAGGTTGGTGCAAAGCCCGTATTCAAATCCAAGTGTATTAGGCTACATCTACACTGCAAATGAAGGTTGCAGAGTACGTAGGCGTACCCGAGCTAGCTTTAACCTAGTGTGTGCCCAGGGACCTGGGTGTCCAGCAGCTGGGTCATTGCTTGGGTTGTTTGTTTTCTTTACGTGAAATTGACTGTGGCCCCAAAACTCCCTTATGTGTTTCTCAGATGGGAAGAAAATGGCTATATTCAGATTTGAGCTTCCCAGAGTCAAAAGATTGAGGCCAGTTACAGACTTGAACCTAATTTGAAAAGTAATCCCATCAGATGGGGTATTAGCTGGTGTCTGCTACAGACCATCAAATCACACCAGGAACAGCATGACTGGCCCTTTCTATAATATGTAGGGAAAACAACTGCATGATCCTGGGGGACTGCAATTTGAATGACACATGCTGCACGTCTCATGCTTCCAGCACTAAAACATCCTTGGAAATAATATAGATGACAATTTCCTAACTCAGAAAGCATTGCATCAAACATGGAGGCATTCTATATTAGACCTAATCTCAAGAGATAAAGGCGAATTAATCAAAGAACTAAAAATTAATGGTAGTTTAGGTACAAATGATCATAACTTGATCACATTTATAATGTGCAAACAGAATAAAGTCCAGACCTGTTATATATATACATATTAGCCAAATCAGCTGGGAGGAAGAATTTAATTAGAAAAATATGAATGATAATTGGGAATTGTTGAAGAACACTTTGCTAGATGCACAAAGCCACAATCCCATAACTGAAGAAGTCCATATTGGTTAAAAAACTGACCTAGCTTAGAGGGGAAGAAAAGACAGAGAAGGGCTACTAGGATGATCCGAGGAATGGAAAACCTGTCTTATGAAAGGAGACTCAAGGAGCTTGGCTTGTTTAGCCTAACTAAAAGAAGGTTGAGGGGAGATATGATTGCTCTCTATAAATATATCAGAGGGATAAATACCGGAGAGGGAGAGGAATTATTTAAACTCAGTACCAATGTGGACACAAGAACAAATGGATATAAACTGACCATCGGGAAGTTTAGACTTGAAATTAGACAAAGGTTTCTAACCATCAGAGGAGTGAAGTTCTGGAATAGACTTCCAAGGGAAGCAGTGGGGGCAAAAGACCTATCTGGCTTCAAGATTAAACTCAATAAGTTTATCAAGGAGATGGTATGATGGGATAACGTGATTTTGGCAATTAATTGATCTTTAACTACTCATGGTAAATAGTCCCAATGGTCTGTGATGGGATGTTAGATGGGGTGGGATCTGAGTTACTACTGAGAATTCTTTCCTGGGTATCTGGCTGGTGAATCTTGCCCATGTGCTCAGGGTTCAGCTGATCGCCATATTTGGGGTCGGGAAGAAATTTTCCTCCAGGGCAGATTGGAAGAGGCCCTGGGGTTTTTATGCCTTCCTCTGTAGCATGGGGCACGGGTCACTTGCTGGAGGATTCTCTGCACCTTGACGTCTTTAAACCATGATTTGAGGACTTCAATAGCTCTGACATAGGTGAGAGGTTTATTGCAGGAGGGGATGGGTGAGATTCTGTGGCCTGCATTGTGCAGGAGGTCAAACTAGATGATCATAATGGTCCCTTCTGACCTTGATATCTATGAATCTATGAAAATATAATATAATAACAAATGGAAGAAAGGGGAAGTTAATAGTAATAAATATAAATCTGAAGCTAGGACTTGTAGAAAATTGATAAGTGAAGCAAAGGGGCACAAAGAGAAATCTATAGACAGCAGAGTTAAGGACAATAAGAAGCTTTTAAAGTATACTAGGAACAAAAAGAACACTAACAATGGTACTGGGCCATTACTAGATGAAAAAGGGAGAATTATCACAAATAATGCAGTAATGGCTTGGGGAGGGGCTGCACCCCGGCATACTCTACAAGACTAGAAAAGCCAGCTGTCATTATTGCAGTGCAGGGTTCTTATGTGGCATTACCCCTGTGTTTCTTTGTCACTTGCACTGTTCCCAAGCCTGCCTCTCCCCTCTGCCCCATGGTCTGTGCTTTGCCCTGGGAAGCTGTCTGCCAGGACTGTGCAGGCCTTGCATTGCAATGGAGGCCATCCATTGTCTTCACTGTACCTTCTTCCCCTCAGCTCTCCACTGACTTCACATGGCTCATTAGCAGCTCTCGCCAGCGAAGGCCTGAGCTCTGTCACCACCTGAGCAGCTGTGCATCGAATTGCCATAGCATTGAGATAATGTTCTGTAATGCAGGATGAGAGCTGGTGTGTCTGTGCTGCTGGGAGCAGAAAGGTCCCCCTCGCCCCCCGCACTTGCTTCTGCTTCCTTCTTCCTTCTCGAGCCTTCACAGGTAAATAATGGTGTCCCCCAGGGATCTGAACCAGGCCCAGAACTATTTAACATATTCATAAACAATTTGGAAAAAGGGATAAATAGTGAGGTGGCAAAATTTGCAGATGATACAAAACTACTCAAGACAGTTAAGTCCCAGGCAGATTGTGAAGAGCTACAAAAGTATCTCACAAAACTGTGTGACTGGGCAACAAAATGGCAGATGAAATTTAATGTTGATAAATGCAAAGTAATGCACATTGGAAAACATAATCCTAATTATACATGTACAATGATGGGGTCTAAATTAGCTGTTAACACTCAAGAAAGAGATCTTGGAGTCATTGTGGATAGTTCTCTGAAATCATCCACTCAATGTGCAGCAGCAGTCAAAAAATTGAACAGAATGTTGGGAATAATCAAGAAAGGGATAGATAATAAGACAGAAAATATCATATTGCCTCTTTATAAATCCATGGTACGCCCACACCTTGAATACTGTGTGCAGATGTGGTTGCCCCATCTCAAAAAAGATAGACTGGAATTGGAAAAGGTTCAGAGAAGGGCAACAAAAATGATTAGGGATATAGAATGGCTTCCGTATGAGGAAAGATTAATAAAACTGGGACATTTCAGCTTGGAAAAGAGGCGACTAAGGGGGAATATGATAGAAGTCTATAAAATCATGAGTGGCATAGAGAAAGTAAATAAGGAAGTATTATTTACTCCTCATAATATAAGAACAAGGGGCCACAAAATGAGATTAATAGGTAGCAGGTTTAAAACAAACACAAGAAAGTATTTTTTCATGCAACGCACTGTTAACCTCTGGAATTCCTGCTAGAGGGTGTTGTGAAGGCTGATATTATAACGGGGTTCAAAAGGGAGCTAGATAGGTTCATGGAAGATAGATCCATCAATGACTGTTAGCCAGGATGGGCAGGAATGGTGTCCCTAGCCTCTGTTTGCCAGAAGCTGGGATTGGGTGACAGGGCATGGATCATTTGATGATAACCTGTCTGTTCGTTCATTTTGGGGCACCTGCCATTGGACACTGTCAGAGGACAGGATTCTGGGCTTGATGGACCTTTGGTCTGACCCAGTATGGTCGCTCTTACTTTCTTATGTCACTCCCCACATGGGCCTCCAGCACCTGTCCTCTCCTGGCTCCAGAGACACTGTTCTGCCCCTCTGTCAGGGTCTTGTGGTTTGGATCCCTGAGGGGCTGCCTCTCCAAGCTTTTCTCCATGAGCACAATGGCTACAAACTAATTGAAATGAAGCTCAGAGTCTCACATGATCACAGGACTCTGGGAGCTGAGGCTTTCAGAAAAATACCCAAAACGGTGAGACTCACAATAAAATCATGAGCCCGCATAATGCTGCAACAGCACCCAAATGCCTCCCCTGCCCCCCTTCCTCTCCCCTCTAGCTATTAGTCACTCCTGAGACTTTTTAGCTGCTCTTTGCGTCCCCAGGGTGGCTGGGAGGCAGATCCATGGAAACACTTTCCAGGTAAGAAAGCCTTTGATGATTCACTGGCTCTGCCCTCCCCATCCCCACTGCCTGCCTACCACCCATCTACCCACGGACTGTCAGCCCTGGCTGTTCCATTGCACCCTGCCCCCAGATTCCAGGTTTAAAGTAAGTGGCTCACTGGGGCTGCTGCCTGGTAGATGAGCTCTGTGCTCAAGGCACCTGCCACACCCCTCCCTCATTTGCAATGGCCCATCATGCAGACACATGGTGCCCAGCTGGGAGCAGTCTTTAACAGCTGGGGGAGGGAGCCAGAAATTTAGCAAGTGAGACTCATCAGGGCTGAGCTGAAAGAGCAGGATCTTCACAGGGAAACTTCTGGGCTCCCTAGCAGGGCACCCCCAACTCTGTGCCTAGTCCCTGTGTGGGGGAGAGATTTGGGGCCCATGGGACACAGCGTCCAGGGTCAGGCAGCGGCCAGCAGCCTGTGGGAAGCGGCGTCCCAGGTCAGGGAGCAGCCAGGGGCCCATGGGATACAGCGTCCTGGTGGTCAGGGAGCGGCCATAGGACTGTGGGATGTGGTGTCCTGGGGTCAAGGAGCAGCCACCGGCTCGTGGGATGCAGCATCCTAGGGTCAGGGAGCAGGTAGGGGCAATTCTCTCTGTTCTCTCTGTGGCCAGTTTAATTTTAGAAACATGAAGTCCTCTCCTTTTATTTCTATTAAAATACCTTTAGCCACGACTTCTCATTCAGGTGCTTTTCCTGGTTCTGAAGGGAATGTTATTAAGCAGATAATCAGCCTGGCTGACTCCAAGCCCAGATGAGATCTCAGAATGGACAATACAGGAATTGAGGCAAACACCAGAGGGAAGAACCATGCGTTCTGAGTAACATGTGGGACCCTTACAATGGTGAGTGTGTCACACAGTGCAGGACGCCCTGGCATACCTACAGGCCTGGTGAACAAAAGGCAGAGCACAATGGATCCAGGGCACTAAGCCAGGCTTCATGCAAAGCTCTGAGGCAGTAGGAGTCACCTGTTTGAATAGAAATCCCCGAATGAGTGCTGAGGGGAGTAGGAGGAGGAAATGGGCTGTCATGCAGCAAACTATGAGTAATTATTAATGGTGCAGCTCTGAAATGTGGGGGAGGCAGTAAGTGGGGGCTCACAGGGATCACGCTGGGACCTGTATGTCTCAATTAATGATCTGGAAAGCAGTATAAATGCCACATGGATTAATAGCACAGAGGAGCCCAAACTTACAGAGCTGCCAACCAGTAGAGAGGAGAGATCAGAAGTTCAGATTAGGGTGGCGAATTTAGTGACAGCTGGGTAGGTACAAAGGAGGGGGGTGGGCAGATATGCCAGTGCTAGCCCTGAAGCAGACAGGACAGTCAGCAGGGTATAAAATGGGGAATAGGTGTTTAGGGCCAGATTTTGACACCTTTCCTCTGAGTGGTATCTTCCTCCATCCGGAGCCCGCTGACTGTGTGTACCGCATGGTGTAAGGGTGTAAGGCTGGCTGGTAGGGCAGTAAGGCAGGGACAGGAAGTAGGAGCTGGCCTTGGGGCCAAGTCCTTGTCCTGGGACTCAGCAGATCTGGCTTCAGCTCCTGGCTGTGCCCCACACTCCCCAGGAGATGGTGTCAGCAAGCCACTTTGCCTGCTTCCCCACTGACCTGCCCCACAGGGAGCCAGCCATCAAATCCAACCATTTCACCCTCTCCCGGAAAACGATGACACGTGGGTGTGATAAATGAAGGCGGGGAGGGGTAGCTCCCTTTTATGGACACCCATCCAGCCAATAGCTATAAAATCCCTCTTAGTAGCTATTCTCTAATTGCTCTACCTGTAAAGGGTTAAAAAGTCTCACTGCTATGCACAGGTAAAAGGAAGTGAGTGGGCACCTGGCCAAAAGAGCCAGTGGGAAGGCTAGAACTTTTTAAAATTGAAACGACTCCCCTTTTGTCTGTTTGTTGTTGTTCTCCTGGGGAGAGGTGGACAGGGCAGAGCTATGCTTTAAGAATCTTGGGCCAAGTATGAAAAACCGTCAGTATCATACCTAGAAACTACTAATTTGAAACCCCAGATATGTAAGTAGATCAGGAAATGTATAAGACGACGTGATTAGGTTTATCTCTTTTATTTCTGTATGGCTTGTGGATTCCTCTCTGCTAACCCCAGATGCTTTTGTTTTGCTTGTAACCTTTAAGCTGGACTTTAAGAATGCTATTCTTGGTTCTTAATCTGTGTATTTTCTCTTTTGAAATTTAGCAATAGCCTGAGTTACCAGATGTATTTTCTTCCTTTTTTAAAAAAAAATAAAATTTACCTTTTTTAAGAACAGAATTGGAGTTTTGTGTCTTAAGAGGTCTGTGCATGTTTTTTTTTAAACTAGCTGGTGGCAACAGCTGATTTCTTTTTTTTTCTTTCCCAGCTCTTCCCCAGAGCGGGGGTGAAAGGGCTTGAGGGTACCCCACAGGAAGGAATTCCCAAGTGAGCCCAAAGGGGTTTTTGCACTTGGGTGGTGGCAGCATCTACCAATCCAAGGTCAGAGAAAAGCTGTAACCTTGGGAGTTTAATACAAGCCTGGAGTGGCAAGTATTAATTTTTAGAGTCCTTGTGGGCCCCCACCTTCTGCACTCAAAGTGCCAGAGTGAGGAATCAGCCTTGACATGGTGGCAGAGCAGTAGGATCATTTTGAACCAGAGGTACAGGCCTCAGGATTTTAAAAGGACACATTTTTCCTTTTGGCAGCCTGCAAAGCCAGGGATTTTTCTTTTCTTTTCTTATCTTTTCTTTGCTGCCTGAGGGGGAACCGGGACGCAAAGGGTTCAGCCTGCAAAGCCAGGGAGTCCAACAAGCAATTCATTTTCTTTTGTAGCTTTGTGGCAACAAAATAGCTAGGCTAGAGTAGGGCAGCCCTGTGCATGAGGTTGTGGTCGTGCACTGAAACCCTAGACCAACCAGTCTTCCCAAAGCGGCACGCCAAGAAGACAAACCCAGATCAAGCCCAGACATCCAGCACCATGACAGAAATGCAGGGAGGGGATGGGGGACCGGAGATTTTCCTGGACGGAATGGTTACCCCTCCCGAACCCGAGATCCAGGTACCAAGATGGAGGGATGCTCTTAACCCAGACCAAGTTCTAACTGCGGAAGACAGGAATTTCTTCCTAGAGATGAAGCGCTTGGAGGCAGAGGAGAGGAGAGAGATAAAGTGCTTGGAGGTGAAGCACTTAGAAGCGGAGACAGAGCTGAAGCACTTAGATCTGGTGTGATATTTTTGACATAAACTGTGACTGTATAGATCATTATTGCAACCACTGTTATACATTTGCAGCAAATATTGTACAAAGTTTGTTGTGTGACGTATCTAAAAAAAGATTATGATTTGCTGGTTATGATTATGCTATCTGTATGCATGTATCATTTTTGTATTTGAAGTTAAGAATATTGGCTATGTACTATCTCAATGTGTTGATTCTAAGTAGCATTAGTGAAGCATTTGGTCAGCTTCTTGAGAAAGGAATTTTTAGATCATGTGCCCAGTCAAGAAACACTTAACTGACATTGGACTTTGGGAGATGCCAATTTCCTGCTCTTTCCAGGGGCATTCAAGGTTGCATGTGAGCAATGGCTGCTGCCTGCAAACTGGGTCATGCATGGAGATGTGACTTGCCCATGTGGCTACAAACTCCATCTTGATGCTGTGATTTTGCACAGGAGAACAAAGGGGATTCTGCCCACAAGAGAAAGAATATGAAAGGCCCTGGAAACCCCTCCATTTTGTCTTCAATCCTACTTCTTACCTCTGGAGGAACTTTGCTACACTGAAGCTCTGAAAAAAGGACTGAATGACCCATCCAAGCCGTGGATGTACTCCAGAGACTTAATTTAAGCCTGCCGTTTATTCCATCACTGTTACAAGCCTGAACCAAAAACTTTGTCATTACAGTATGTAATTGATTCCATTTAACCAATTTTAGCTCTCATCTATATTTCTTTCTTTTTATGAATAAACCTTTAGATTTTAGATTCTAAAGCATTGGCAACAGCATGATTTGTGGGTAAGATTTAACTTGTATATTGACCTAGGTCTGGGCCTTGGTCCTTTGGGATCGGGAGAATCTTTTTTCTTTTACTGGGGTAATGGTTTTCATAACCATTCATTCCCATAACGAGTGGCACTAGTGATGATTCCTGGAAACTGGAGTGTCTAAGAGAATTGCTTGTATGACTTATGGTTAGCCAGTGGGTTGAGACCAAAGTCCTCTCTGTTTGGCTGGTTTGGTTTGCCTTAATAGTAAAGGAAACCCAGCCTTGGGCTGTAACTGCCATGCTTTAAGCAATTTGTCCTGAATTGATACTCTCAGTTGTGTCCCTCCAGAGCTAGCATCTTTACAGCTGGAAAGGGCTAAGCTGGGTCAATCAGGTCACCCTAACAGTCCTCCTCCAGGTACCGCTCCCCATTCCAAGAAATTCCCCACATACAAGATAGGCGATGATACAGAGGTCTTCTTAGAAAATTTTGAAAGGGCCTGCCTTGGATACAACATCCCTCCAGAGCAGTATATGGTGGAGTTGAGCCCACAACTCAGTGGACCCTTAGCAGAGGTGGCAGCTGAAATGCTAAAAGAGCACATGAATGAGTATGAACTTTTTTAAACAAAAGGCCAGAATCAGGATGGGGCTAACACCTGAGCAGGCCCATCGGTGGTTCAGAGCCCTAAAGTGGAAACCAGACGTGGTATTTTCCTGACACGACTAGCACATTGTAAAAAATTGGGATGCCTAGATATCAGGAGACAGTGTTAAGGCTCTGGAAGATCTGTCTCCCCTAATGCAAATGGAGCAGTTCCTAGAGGGTGTTCCTGAGGAAATAGAAAGGTACATCCTAGATAGGAAGCCCAAAACTGTAATTGAGGTGGGGGAGATTGGAGCCAAATGGGTGGAGGTGGTGGAGAAGAAGAAAGCTAGTAGCAGTTGGTGGGGATACCAGAAGGGGCTACCCGAGACTACTCTCCACCATCGGAGTCAGCCCAAGGCCCCACCTCGCCAGGAGGAGCCCTCCACACAGCCAGGGAGATCCCAGATGCTCTCTCGTCCCATCACCCCACTCTCTAACCACCCATCTCACCCCAGCCCACAGTCAGCTGGGTGATGCTTTAAATGTAATGAGCTGGGGCATGTGAAGGCCAACTGCCTCAGGAACACCAGCTGACTGCAACTCATCACCCCGGGATCCCACCGAAAGCCTTCAGGCCCAGATGCCTCACAAATACCCCCAGAGCGAAGGGAAACTGTGAGTGTGGGCGGGGGGAAGATTACTGCTTGGAGAGACACTGGAGTACAGGTGTGAGCTATCTACCAATCCCTGGTGGATCCCAAATTCATCAACCAGGAGGCTCAAGTGACAGTGCAACCCTTTAAGGCCAACTCTTTTAACTTGCCTACAGTCAAGTTGTCTGTCCAGTACAATGGCTGGTCAGGAATATGGACTTTTGCGGTCTATGATGATTATCCCATGCCCATGCTGCTGGGAGAAGACTTAGCCAACCATGTGAGGGGGAACAAAAAGGGTGGGGATGGTCACCCACAGCCAGGCTATACAGGCCTCCACACATCACTCCATTCCTGAGCCTCCTACAAGGACCCCATTCGTGTCCCCTGATATCACAGGCCTGGGGACCCAGCCAGAGGAGGTGGAACCAGACCCCAGACCATGGCAGCTATGACAGCGGTTGTAGATCCAGTTCCTGGGACCCAGCCAAAACCAGCACAAGGATCGGAACTGGTGGAGCCGTCAGCACCAAAGCCCATGCTTGCAACCCCTCCAGAGTCAGGGGAGCCAGCACCAAAGTGCGCCACAGAGCCTGCCCCTGCAGCAGCAGCTAAACCGGCACAAGAAGCTCAACCAGAGCCTGAAATACCACGCAGCTTTCAGGTTTCCCTTCCGACTCTGAACTCGAGGGTACAGATGCATGAGAGGAAAGTGATCAGGAACAGCCAGCATGGATTCACCAAGGGAAGGTCATGCCTGACTAATCTAATCGCCTTTTATGATGAGATTACTGGTTCTGTGGATGAAGGGAAAGCAGTGGATGTATTGTTTCTTGACTTTAGCAAAGCTTTTGACACAGTCTCCCACAGTATTCTTGTCAGCAAGTTAAGGAAGTATGGGCTGGATGAATGCACTATAAGGTGGGTAGAAAGCTGGCTAGATTGTCGGGCTCAACGGGTAGTGATCAATGGCTCCATGTCTAGTTGGCAGCCGGTATCAAGTGGAGTGCCCCAAGGGTCGGTCCTGGGGCAGGTTTTGTTCAATATCTTCATAAATGATCTGGAGGATGGTGTGGATTGCACTCTCAGCAAATTTGCGGATGATACTAAACTGGGAGGAGTGGTAGATACGCTGGAGGGGAGGGATAGGATACAGAAGGACCTAGACAAATTGGAGGATTGGGCCAAAAGAAATCTGATGAGGTTCAATAAGGATAAGTGCAGGGTCCTGCACTTAGGATGGAAGAATCCAATGCACCGCTACAGACTAGGGACCGAATGGCTAGGCAGCAGTTCTGCGGAAAAGGACCTAGGGGTGACAGTGGACGAGAAGCTGGATATGAGTCAGCAGTGTGCCCTTGTTGCCAAGAAGGCCAATGGCATTTTGGGATGTATAAGTAGGGACATAGCGAGCAGATCGAGGGATGTGATCGTTCCCCTCTATTCGACATTGGTGAGGCCTCATCTGGAGTACTGTGTCCAGTTTTGGGCCCCACACTTCAAGAAGGATGTGGATAAATTGGAGAGAGTCCAGCGAAGGGCAACAAAAATGATTAGGGGACTGGAACACATGAGTTATGAGGAGAGGCTGAGGGAGCTGGGATTGTTTAGCCTGCAGAAGAGAAGAATGAGGAGGGATTTGATAGCTGCTTTCAACTACCTGAAAGGGGGTTCCAAAGAGGATGGCTCTACACTGTTCTCAATGGTAGCAGATGACAGAACGAGGAGTAATGGTCTCAAGTTGCAGTGGGGGAGGTTTAGATTGGATATTAAGAAAAACTTTTTCACTAAGAGGGTGGTGAAACACTGGAATGCGTTACCTAGGGAGGTGGTAGAATCTCCTTCCTTAGAGGTTTTTAAGGTCAGGCTTGACAAAGCCCTGGCTGGGATGATTTAACTGGCAATTGGTCCTGCTTTGAGCAGGGGGTTGGACTAGATGACCTTCAGGGGTCCCTTTCAACCCTGATATTCTATGATTCTATGATTCTATGTGGGGACCTGCATGAAAGACCCCCAAAGCTTATTTCTACCAGCTTAGGTTAAAAACTTCCCCAAGGCACAAATCCTTCCTTGTCCTTGGATGGGTACTGCTGCCACCACCAAGTGAGTTAGACAAAGATTCAGGAAAAGAACCACTTGGAGTTTCTGTTTCCCTAAAATATCCCCCAAGCCCCTTCACCCCCTTTCCTGGGGAGGCTTGAGTATAATCTACCAGCCAAATAGGTAAACCAGATTCTTAAAAAACAGAACTTTATTATAAAAAAAAAAAAGTAAAAGAAGCACTTCTGTAAAATCGGGATGGAAGGTAACTTTACAGGATAATCAGATTTAAAACACAGAGGATTCCCCTCTAGGCAAAACTTTAAAGTTACAAAAAAACAGGGATAAACCTCCCTCTTAGCACAGGGAAAATTCACAAGCTAAAAACGAAAGATAATCTAACGCGCCTTGCCTTATTTACTACTCTTTTTGCAATATTGAGACTCATTTTAGGATGATCTTAGGAGAAGGAGTTTTCTGACCTGATGCTTCTCTGCTTGCCCAAGAAACACACCAAACAAAGAGCACCAACAGAGCCTTCCCACCCCCCAGATTTGAAAGTATCTTCTTTCCCCATTGGTCCTTTTGGCTAGGTGCCAACCAGTTTATTTGAGCTTCTTAACCCCTTACAGGTAAGGAGGAATTCTAGGCTACCCTTAGCTGTATGGTTATGACAGCAGCAAAGGAAAGGTCAACCTTCATCACCCATATAGGGCTGTATGAATTTAATGTGCTCCCTTTCGGACTACGAAATGCACCTGCCACCTTCCAGAGACTGGTAGATAACCTTCTGGCTGGATTTGGGGAATTTGCAGTCGCCTACCTTGATGATGTGGCCATATTCTCAGATTCAGGGGCAGAAGACCTGGAATACATCCAAGCTGTCTTCTAGTGCATAAGGGAGGCAGGGTTAACCATTAAGGCCAAGAAATGTCAATAGGCCTAAACAGGGTAATGTACCTTGGATACTAGGTGGGAGGAACTATAAACCCCCTACAGGCTAAAGTAAATGCTATCCAAAATTGACCTGTTCCTAAGTCAAAGAAGCAGGTCGAATCCTTCTGGGCTTGGCCAGGTATTACTGATGATTTGTACCACACTACAGCCAAATTGCCACCCCACTGACCGACCTAACCAGGAAAAAACAGCCAAATGCAGTTCAGTGGTTTGAGAAGTTGACACGGACTCTCAGGTCATGCCCACTCTTGGCCCTGTGTGGCCTGTGGGAGGAACCCCCTTCAGTGAGACAACTCTCGGGGGTTAAGCCCCTCCACCTCCTGGAGCCGCACCTCTCCGAGCCTTAGCACACCTGTTCCTCACCGTAGGCCCCCTCAGGGAGTCCACTCGCTCTGGACCCCAGGGGCCTCCACTTCCAAAGAGAATAATGCAACCCTGTTCTCTAGACTAGAGTGACACTCAGCCAGTGTAAAACAGGAGGGTTTATTGAGCGTTTGAACACAGCATAGGAAACTCTCAGGGCCCTCAGGCCTGGCCTCCCTCAGCAGAGCACATCCAAGTCTCCCCTGCATCCAGGTGGGCCCTGTCTGCTCTCTCTCCCCAGCCCAGACCCCCCCTGCTTCCCAGCTGGGCATCTGATATCACTGGCCCCAAGTCCCGCCTTGTCCATTGTCTTCTCTCCAGGTAAACAGGGTCCCCTGGGCCTCTTCTCCCCTCTTCTGTCCTCTGGCCCCCTCTGGCTGGAACCTGCTGGTTAGGTCACTCGGGTCCTCTCTTCGCAGCCCATTGTCCTCCCACTGGCCAGAACTGGCTGTGACTCCCGAGCTGGGCCTCCCAGTCACCAGGTCACCAGTTGCTGGGATATCCATTCTCCAGACCATGGGCTGGGGTCCCAAGTTACATCGCTGGTCCTCTGTAACAACAGACTCCCTCTCCCATCACCTCGTTAAACCAGTAACACCCAGGGAAACTGAGTCCCACCCTCTCTGCATGCAAACCATTGAAAAACAAGGAAAAAACAAGAGAATCCCCCACTTCGTCACAGAAGTGTCAAAAAGCCTTAACTAACTTAAGGCGGCCCTTACATCTGACCCTGTACTAAGGGCCCCGGACTTCGACCAACCTTTCATTGTAACCACAGATGTGTCCGAGCGTGGTGTAGGAGCAGTTTTAATGCAGGAAGGACCAGACTGACAATTGCATCATGTCAAATTCCTCAGCAAAAAACTTTCTGAGAGGGAAAGCCACTGGTCAGTCTCATAAAAAGAATGTTACACCATTGTGTATGCTCTGGAGAAGCTATGCCCATACATTTGGGGACGACGTTTCCACCTGCAGATTGACCATGCTGCACTGAAGTGGATTCACACAGACCAACAAAAAACTTCTTCAGTGGAGTTTAGCTCTTCAAGACTTTGATTTTGAGATACAACACATTTCAGGATTCTCTAACAAAGTGGCTGATGCACTCTCTGGGGAAGGTTTCCCAGACTCAGCTGGGGAAAAATGCCCCTGTATTGTAAGTGATTGTAGTCCTTAAAATGTGGAAAATACTGTTTAGTTCTTCATGTAATTATTAGTAAAATTAGAGGTGCATGTATCTTATTAACTCTGTTTTCTTAAACCTCCAGGAAGAAATCCCAGCCAGTGTGGACCTGACTTGAACCAGGCTGGTCAACACTGTCTGTGATTTGGGGGGCATGTGATAAATGAAGGGGGGAGGGAGTAGCTCCCTTTTATGGACACCCAGACAGTCAATAGCTACAAAATCCCCCTTAGTAGCTGTCAGGGTTCCCTCCCCACTCTGAACTCTGGGGTACAGATCATAGAATCATAGAATCATAGAATATCAGGGTTGGAAGGGACCCCTGAAGGTCATCTAGTCCAACCCCCTGCTCGAAGCAGGACCAATTGCCAGTTAAATCATCCCAGCCAGGGCTTTGTCAAGCCTGACCTTAAAAACCTCTAAGGAAGGAGATTCTACCACCTCCCTAGGTAACGCATTCCAGTGTTTCACCACCCTCTTAGTGAAAAAGTTTTTCCTAATATCCAATCTAAACCTCCCCCACTGCAACTTGAGACCATTACTCCTCGTTCTGTCATCTGCTACCATTGAGAACAGTGTAGAGCCATCCTCTTTGGAACCCCCTTTCAGGTAGTTGAAAGCAGCTATCAAATCCCCCCTCATTCTTCTCTTCTGCAGGCTAAACAATCCCAGCTCCCTCAGCCTCTCCTCATAACTCATGTGTTCTAGACCCCTAATCATTTTTGTTGCCCTTCGCTGGACTCTCTCCAATTTATCCACATCCTTCTTGTAGTGTGGGGCCCAAAACTGGAACCTGAGTACTCCAGATGAGGCCTCACCAATGTCGAATAGAGGGGAACAATCACGTCCCTCGATCTGCTCGCTGTGCCCCTACTTATACATCCCAAAATGCCATTGGCCTTCTTCAGCACACTGCTGACTCATATCCAGCTTCTTGTCCACTGTCACCCCTAGGTCCTTTTCCACAGAACTGCTCCTAGCCATTCGGTCCCTAGTCTGTAGCGGTGCATTGGATTCTTCCATCCTAAGTGCAGGACCCTGCACTTATCCTTATTGAACCTCATCAGATTTCTTTTGGCCCAATCCTCCAATTTGTCTAGGTCCTTCTGTATCCTATCCCTCCCCTCCAGCGTATCTACCACTCCTCCCAGTTTAGTATCATCCGCAAATTTGCTGAGAGTGCAATCCACACCATCCTCCAGATCATTTATGAAGATATTGAACAAAACCTGCCCCTGGACCGACCCTTGGGGCACTCCACTTGATACCGGCTGCCAACTAGACATGGAGCCATTGATCACTACCCGTTGAGCCCGACAATCTAGCCAGCTTTCTACCCACCTTATAGTGCATTCATCCAGCCCATACTTCCTTAACTTGCTGACAAGAATACTGTGGGAGACCGTGTCAAAAGCTTTGCTAAAGTCAAGATACAATACATCCACTGCTTTCCCTTCATCCACAGAACCAGTAATCTCATCATAAAAGGCGATTAGATTAGTCAGGCATGACCTTCCCTTGGTGAATCCATGCTGGCTGTTCCTGATCACTTTCCTCTCATGCAAGTGCTTCAGGATTGATTCTTTGAGGATCTGCTCCATGATTTTTCCAGGGACTGAGGTGAGGCTGACTGGCCTGTAGTTCCCTGGATCCTCCTTCTTCCCTTTTTTAAAGATTGGCACTACATTAGCCTTTTTCCAGTCATCCGGGACTTCCCCCGTTCTCCACGAGTTTTCAAAGATAATGGCCAATGGCTCTGCAATCACAGCCGCCAATTCCTTCAGCACTCTCGGATGCAACTCGTCCGGCCCCATGGACTTGTGCACGTCCAGCTTTTCTAAATAGTCCCTAACCACCTCTATCTCCACAGAGGGCTGGCCATCTCTTCCCCATTTTGTGATGCCCAGCGCAGCAGTCTGGGAGCTGACCTTGTTAGTGAAGACAGAGGCAAAAAAAGCATTGAGTACATTAGCTTTTTCTACATCCTCTGTCACTAGGTTGCCTCCCTCATTCAGTAAGGGGCCCACACTTTCCTTGGCTTTCTTCTTGTTGCCAACATACCTGAAGAAACCCTTCTTGTTACTCTTGACATCTCTTGCTAGCTGCAGCTCCAGGTGCGATTTGGCCCTCCTGATATCATTCCTACATGCCCGAGCAATATTTTTATACTCTTCCCTGGTCATATGTCCAACCTTCCACTTCTTGTAAGCTTCTTTTTTATGTTTAAGATCCGCTAGGATTTCACCATTAAGCCAAGCTGGTCGCCTGCCATATTTACTATTCTTTCGACTCATCGGAATGGTTTGTCCCTGTAACCTCAACAGGGATTCCTTGAAATACAGCCAGCTCTCCTGGACTCCTTTCCCCTTCAAGTTAGTCCACCAGGGGATCCTGGCCATCCGTTCCCTGAGGGAGTCGAAGTCTGCTTTCCTGAAGTCCAGGGTCCGTATCCTGCTGCTTACCTTTCTTCCCTGCGTCAGGATCCTGAACTCAACCAACTCATGGTCACTGCCTCCCAGATTCCCATCCACTTTTGCTTCCCCCACTAATTCTACCCGGTTTGTGAGCAGCAGGTCAAGAAAAGCGCCCCCCCTAGTTGGCTCCTCTAGCACTTGCGCCAGGAAATTGTCCCCTACGCTTTCCAAAAACTTCCTGGATTGTCTATGCACCGCTGTATTGCTCTCCCAGCAGATATCAGGAAAATTAAAGTCACCCATGAGAATCAGGGCATGCGATCTAGTAGCTTCCATGAGCTGCCGGAAGAAAGCCTCATCTACCTCATCCCCCTGGTCCGGTGGTCTATAGCAGACTCCCACCACTACAT
This sequence comes from Lepidochelys olivacea, assembly GCF_965140295.1. Lineage (NCBI taxonomy): Eukaryota > Metazoa > Chordata > Testudines > Cheloniidae > Lepidochelys > Lepidochelys olivacea. Next base: position 3,206,353 of record NC_140437.1, on the reverse strand, counting down.
CACTCTTGTTGCACACAGTTCTAAACTTAATCCAGAGACACTCAGGTTTTTCTACATTTTCGTACCGGAGCTCTGAGCAGTCATACTGCTCCCTTACATACAGTGCTACTCCCCCACCTTTTCTGCCCTGCCTGTCCTTCCTGAACAGTTTATAACCATCCATGACAGTACTCCAGTCATGTGAGTTATCCCACCAAGTCTCTGTTATTCCAATCACGTCATAGTTCTTTGACATCACCAGGACCTCCAGTTCTCCCTGCTTGTTACCAAGGCTTTGTGCATTTGTATATAAGCACTTGAGATAACCTGTTGATCGCCCCTCATTCCCAGTATGAGGCAGGAGCCCTCCCCTCACAGACATTCCTGCCTGTGCTTCCTCCCGGTATCCCGCTTTCCCACTTACCTCAGGGCTTTGGTCTCCTTCCCCCGGTGAACCTAGTTTAAAGCCCTCCTCACTAGGTTAGCCAGCCTGCTGGCAAAGATGCTCTTCCCTCTCTTCGTAAGATGGAGCCCATCTCTGCCCAGCACTCCTCCTTCATGGAACACCATCCCATGGTCAAAGAATCCAAAGCCTTCTCTCCGACACCACCTGCGTAGCCATTCGTTGACTTCCACGATTCGACGGTCCCTACCCAGGCCTTTTCCTTCCACGGGGAGGATGGACGAGAACACCACTTGCGCCTCCAACTCCTTTTTCCTTCTTCCCAGAGCCACGTAGTCCGCAGTGATCCGCTCAAGGTCATTCTTGTCAGTATCATTGGTGCCCACGTGGAGAAGCAGGAAGGGGTAGCGATCCGAGGGCTTGATGAGTCTCGGAAGTCTCTCCGTCACATCGCGAATCTTAGCCCCTGGCAAGCAGCAGACTTCTCGGTTTTCTCGGTCAGGGCGGCAGATAGATGACTCAGTCCCCCGGAGGAGAGAGTCCCCAACCACCACCACCCGCCTTCTCCTCTTGGGAGTGGTGATCGTGGAACCCCCAACCTCAGGACATCGCATCTCATGCCTTCCAACCAGCGGAGTCTCCTTCTGCTTTCTCGCCCCAGACATATCATCTGGTCCACTCTCCGCAACGGTACCTGTGGAGAGAACATGAAAGCGGTTAGTTACCTGTGTCTGTGTTACTGGAACCCGGACATTCCGCTTACCTCTTCTGGAGGTCACATGTTGCCAAGCTTCTTCACTGGCCTCTTGGCTCCTCTGTGCAACCTGCTCTATATCTTTAGAGCTTTGTGCCCCTAGAAGCCTATCCTGAGTTTTGTCCAGAAAATCCTCAGTTTCTCGTATGCAACGCAGGGTCGTTATCTGTTGCTTCAGACCTTCAATCTTGTCTTCCAATATGGAGACCAGCTTGCACTTTGTACAGACAAAGTCTCTTCTGTCCTGTGGAAGAAAGACAAACATGGCACATCCAGTGCAGGTCACAACAGCTGAACCCCCCCCTTCCATATCACCTTCCTACTATGAGCTTCCTCAGAGCAGTTTGCAAGACATAAGCCTCACTGGGCTCACTCCAGGTGAACTCCCAGGCAAACTCCTGTGGGGACCCACATGAAAGACCCCCTAAGCTTATTTCTACCAGCTTAGGTTAAAACATCCCCAAGGCACAAATCCCTTCTTGTCCTTGGACGGTATTCGCTGCCACCACCAAGTGAGTTAGACAAAGATTCAAGGAAAAGAACCACTTTTCCCCGGTTCCCCAAAATATTCCCCCAAAGCCCCTTCGCCCCCTTTCCTGGGGAGGTTTGAGAATAATATCCTCACCAGTTGGTACAGGTGATCACAGACCAAATCCCTGGGTTTTTAGGACACTAAAACCAATCAGGTTCTTAAAAAAACAGAACTTCGTTATAAAGAAAAAAAGGAAAAGAAGCACCTCTCTAAAATCAGGATGGAAGGTAATTTTACAGGGTAATCAGATTCAAAACACTGAGGATTCTCCCCTTGGCAAAACTTTAAAGTTACAAAATACAGGGATAAACCTCCCTCTAAGCATAGGGAAAATTCACAAGCTAAAACAAATGATACTCTAATGCATTTCCTTGCTATTACTTACTATTCCTGTAATTTTAGATATATCATTCAGTAGGAGCTGGATTACTTGCTTGGTCTCTCTCTTTGTCTCCCGAGAGAGCACACACAGAGCACAAAAACAAAGCCTTTCCCCCTCCCCCCAGATTTGAAAGTATCTTCTTTCCCCATTGGTCCTTCTGGTCAGGTGCCAGCAAGGTTAATTGAACTAATTAACCCCTTAAAGGTAAGGAGATTCTGTACCTCTGGCAAAGAGAGATTTTATATTACTGCATACATAAAGGTTGTTACCCTTCCCTTTATATTTATGACAGTAATTGTTCTCTAATTGCTCTACCTGTAAAGGGTTAAAAAGTCTCACTGCTATGCATAGTTAAAAGGAAGTGAGTGGGCACCTTGCCAAAAGAGCCAATGGGAAGGCTAGAACTTTTTAAAATTGAAAGGACTCCCCTTTTGTCTGTCTGTTGTTGTTTTCCCAGGGAGAGGAGGACAGGGCAGAGCTATGCTGTAAGAAGCTTGGGCCAGGTATGAAAAGCTATCAGTATCATACCTCGAAACTACTCATTTGAAACCCCAGATATGTAAGTAGATCGGAAAATGTCTGTGTGGAGATGGTTATTGGGAAAAGGGGGGCAGGGACAGTTCTAGGGTTGGGCAAGCCAGGTGGTTGCCCTGAGTGCCAACTTCCAGGGGGCATCGTGCCACTGTGCCACGGGGCATTTGCTCTGCTCTGCTTGGTTAGCTGTTTTTGCTCTGCTGCTTGGCTGGACCCTTTCCCCCCCGCTTTGCTCTGCTGGGAGGCTGGAGCTGTGGGGCGGTAGATGACGTAAAGGCTTTTGTGCTTCCGCAGCTCCCTAGGCTGGAGAGCTGCAGCCTGCCTTGGGCACGGCTGTGCGTCTGCACTAGCCCTAGCATCAGACAGGAATGGTTTATGAACTGCCTGCCATCTGCCATGGATATTTGTTCAGATCAAACCACAATCATTCAGAGGCTCAGGGGGAATATGGGTGTTGGGGACACTGGGCACTACACTAGGTAACTCGGGAGGGTGGAAGACCACGAGTGTCGAGGAAGCCCTCCTGCTCTAGGCCCGGATAAACCAAGGCCCCTTTGCTCCTCGAACCCTCTGTGATCCTGCATAACACTGAGGAAGCTAGCACACAAACAGACAGGTTTGCACACGGCTCGCCAGCCAAGGCCAGCTTCGGCCTGGGAAACAGATAGATAAGGCAGAAATGTTTAGCAAAAACCAGTAACAAATAGGACCAAATAAGGCAAGGCTCGGGCAATGCTACTGAGGAAAAACACAACTGGCTGCTTTAGCTGATTGGCTACAGTATTGTACGGGGCAACAGGTAATTGGTTGCATAAGCTTGTGTAGTGAAATAGGCAAAGGTATAAAATGTATACTGGAATCTGCACGCGCTGCTGCAGGATTTGAGACAGCTTAGTCTCCCTGTGCCCTATTTGGAGCTCCAAATAAATCTCTCTGCTTCTCCACCCCATTGTGGTCATTGGCGCGACGCACACCAGGCAACGAACCCAGCTGGTGCTTGCCTCGGCACTCTGTGCCGGCAACATGGATAATACAGCCCAGAGCCAAGGCTGATGCTGAAAGAGATGGTCCATTCAGAGATCCCCCGGAACTCCTCAGAAGGTGACTGTCCCATGCAAGGGCTGAGAACACAGGGCCTTGGGAAAGTGTGAAGGAGAAACAGGGGGTGTGGGCACTGCGAGGCTGACAGACATGCCTGCTTCTGTCCTAGGGCTTGTTTTACCACCTCAAAGAGCTCTTGTAAAGTGTTCAGATCCCTCACTGGGCTCATCTGGGACAATGTGCCATGATGCGCTGGAAGATGGGTTAGCGCTCAAATGCTTCAGCCTTTACAGGAAGGATGAACCACTGTCGCCCTCCCAAAGAGCGCCCCCCACAGCATGCCCAGCCCCCCCTCCCAAAACATGCCCAGCCCCAATCTCCCTCATGCCTGCCCCCCACAAGCATGCCTGGGCCCCCCTCCCAAAGCGTGCCCCTCCCCCCAGCACTTAATACCTGGTCAGTCATTAATTTCCACAGCCTGCCCCTGCCTCATTAAAATCATTTCACAGACCCAAGGCAGAGGAGGAAGTGACTTGTTTGAGTGACGCAGTAAGTTGGTGTCAGAGCTGAGAACAAGGGACAGGGTTGCCAATGGGGAAGGGGTTAAAGGGACAATGATAACACCTAGCTCCTCTGGGTAGATCTCAAAGGGCTTTAGAAAGGAGACTAATATGATTATCCACATTTTACTCATGGGGAAACTGAGGCACAGAGCAGGGAAATGACCTTGAGGTCACCCAGCAGGCCAGTGGCAGAGCCAGGACTGGAGCCTAGAACTGTTGGCTCACAAACAAGAGTGCTAACAACCAGGACACACTGCCTCCCACCAAGGCTGGGGTGTACAGAGCAGTAGGGGGGAGCAAGTGAGATGGAGCAGAGGTGCATGCAGGGCTGCGCAAGCCAGGAGAAGCAGCTTGAACATGTGGCGGCGATCCAGTCTTTGGTGCATTACATCAATATCCCCAAGCTCATACTGAATTGCTGATAACATTATAGATAATTGAACTCTTCCACCAGGTTAATGAGGCTCTTCAGCAGTGGCATGAATCTCATGTACTGGCTGCTGTCATTTTGCTTCTGGACACAGTTTGCTCTCTTGGTTTAGACTTTGCTCAGTTCTTTATCACTTGGGGTGTCCTCTTTGTTCCTAGTCCAGAGCCTGCCAGGTGGAGCTGCTGTGATGCCTTGGGTGGAAAGGGGCTGGTCTTCCTTGAACTTTGCCTTCCCCTTCCTTAAGGCCACCCAAACTCTACTCCAGTGTGGGAATGGTGGGTGAGCCAGGGAATGCTGACTAAATCCTCCTTAAGGCCTTTCCCTCTGTGCCCTCCCCTGAATCCCTGCATCCCACCCCTGCTCCCTTCCTCTGCGTGTGACAGTGGTGGAATCTGGCCCCATCCACCTTTCGCCCAGCAAATCCTGTCTCTGCAAATACTGCTCTCTGTGCACTGGGTTCTTTAGTCAGTTAGAGAACAGGGAAGCATTGCAGGCTTGCAATATCCAGCCCCTGCCCAGGGAGGGACAAGAGGTTCCATCTCAGAAAGGGCGTCCAGGGGTGCAAAGTGTTTGAATGTTCAAAATAACAATTCCCCTACACTGCCCCCTTCACCTTCCTGAGTGATCAGCAAGGGAGGTAGCCAGGGGCGCAAAAACAGGGGAGTCCAGGGGCCATGCCCCCCCATTTTACCAGCTATAAGGGCAAGAGACATGGAGGAGGGGTGGAGAAGAGCAAGTTGGGGGCAGGGTCTTGGGGGGAAGAGGTGGCACGGGAGCAGGGCCTCAGGGGGAATGGGCAGTCTGACAGCGGGGGCTCAGGGAGAAGAGGCAGCATGGGGGCAGGGCCTCAGGAGGAAGGGGCGGGGTGGGGGCAGGGCCTCGGGGAAATGGGGGGTGTGGGGGGCAGGGCTACGGTTCGGCACTGTTGCCCCACCCCCATTAGAGCCCTCAGTTCTGCGACTCCTGGAGGTAGCCACAGGCTGAGCAAAAAGCACACTCTGGAGTCATCCTCCAGTGCATGAGGAAGAGGCAGGAGCTGTCACAAAACAGGACATCAGGGGGGAGCTGAGGCATTTATGAGGGGCTGACGAGAAGACCTGAGGAAGAGCTCTGTGAATCTAGACAACTTGTCCCTTCCACCCACAGAAGTTGGTCCAATAAAAGACATTCCCTCCCCCACCTTGTGTCTCTAATATCCTGGGACCGACCTGTGACGTTGCCCCCCATAAGGCTTTATGGAAATATGCTTATGAATATATATGGCATAACTGGAATATGTTCAATGCTACATATGCCATGTAACATATCTATGTAAAGGTTACGATCTACTGAATCTATTAATCCTATTTGTGTGCATGTATAATTTTTGTATTTGAATTATGAATATTGGCCGTGTACTGGCTTGATTTCTAAATAACCTGAGTAGAGCATTTGGTCTGTTCCTGGAGAAAGGAATTCACAAAGTTAAGTGCCCAATCAAGAAGCACTTAAGGAACAATGCATCTTGGAATGCTTCAATCCACATAGGAAGTCTTTCTGGAGACATTCAAGATACCATGTAGGCAATGGCTTCTGCCGTAAAAACTGAGTCATACATGGGCATGTGACTTGCCCAGGTGACTCCAGAACTCCATCTTGGAGCTGGACTTTGCAGAGGAGAGAGGAGGGGGTCGCCACCCACAAGAGAAAGTCTATTTAAGCCCTTGGGAGACCCCTCCATTTTGTCTTCAGCTGGCTAAGGAGCAGAACCGGCTGTAGGCACCAGCAAAGCAAGCACATGCTTGGGGCGGCACAATTCCAGGGGTGGCATTCCGGCCATCCTTTTTTTTTTTTTTTCTTGGGCAGTTGCGCTCTCAGAGCTTGGGGTGGCAAAAATCCTAGAGCCGGCCCTGCTAAGGAGATAGCCTCTCCATCCCCAAGGATAAATGAAAGAAACTGGAACAAAGGACAGTAACTACAGGGGGTGTGAGTGCTTGCTGGACCCAGACTAGAAGGAGGCTAGTCTGTAAAAGAGAGCTTACTGGAATTGGTGAGGTTTTTGTCTGTATTCAGTTTGATTAGATGTAGACTTGCGTATTTTATTTTATTTTGCTTGGTAATTCACTTTGTTCTGTCTGTTACTACTTGGAACCACTTAAATCCTACTTTCTGTATTTAATAAAATCACTTTTTACTTATTAATTAACCCAGAGTATGTATTAATACTTGGGGAGGCAAACAGCAGTGCATATCTCTCTATCAGTGTTATAGAGGGTGAACAATTTATGAGTTTATTTAGGGATTTATTTAAAACGGATTTATTTAGGGTTTGGACCCCATTGGAAGTTGGGCATTTGAGTGTTAAAGGCAGGAACACTTCTTAAATTGCTTTCAGTTAAGTCTACAGCTGTTAGGGAACGTGGTTCAGACCTGGGTTGGGGTTTGCAGCAGGCTAGCGGGTCTGGCTCAAACCAGGCAGGGCGATGAAGCTGACTGCGCAGGAAAGCAGGAGCAGAAGTAGTCTTGGCACATCAGGTGGCAGCTCCCAGGGGGTTTCTGTGATCCAACCCGTCACACGACCTGGCTACAACATCCTGCAAACATCTTTGCTCTTGAGCCAATACCCAGTGTCATAGCTTATTCCCATAGCCGCTTTGAGGAGGTTAGCTTTCATTCACACAGCCGGTTCCCTGGCCATTCCTGGTAGGCATCTCATAAAACTTCCAGCAAGTACTTTTCTCCTAACAGTCGCGGCCACCATGTCATCATAGGTGACCCTTATTAGTTCTCTCTCAACTGCCTCCAATGCCTCTGCCAGAATGTTTCATTACCACGCAAATTGAAGCAGGCCTTTTTGCAGGCAAATTTTTACTACAGAGTAAAGCATATTAACCACCAAGATTTATATAGCAGGCTCAGTTCATAGCAGGCAGGCTGGGCTCTGCCGGATACAGGGGGTGATCAGCATGGTAATTAAATACGCAAATAATACTCAGTTGGGAGTTATAATAGAAGCCAGCGAGGGCAGAGAAATAATCCAGAAGGGCCTGGAGAAATTAGAAACATGGAGAGAACATTTAATCTAGTAGGAAAAAAAAGCAGAATGAGATTCAGTGGCTGGAAGATGAAGCTAGACAATTTCAGAATAGAAATAAAGTGTACATTTTTCACAGGGAGGGTATTTACCCATTCATAGAATCATAGAATATAAGGGTTGGAAGGGACCTCAGGAGGTCATCTAGGCCAACCCTCTGCTCAAAGTAGGACCAATCCCCAAATAAATCATCCCAGCCAGGGCTTTGTCAAGCCTGACCTTAAAAACCTCAAAGGAAGGAGATTCCACCACCTCCCTAGGTAACCGATTCAGATGCTTCACCACCCTCCTAGTGATAAAGTTGTTCCTAATATCCAACCTAAACCTCCCCCAACTTGAGATCACAACTTGAGACCATAACTCCGTGTTCTGTCATCTGGTACCACTGAGAACAGTCTACCTCCATCCTCTTTGGAACCCCCTTTCAGATAGTTGAAAGAAGCTATCAAATCCCCCCTCATTCTTCTCTTCTGCAGACTAGACAATCCCAGTTCCCTCAGCCTCTCCTCATAAGTCATGTGCTCCAGCCCCCTAATCATTTTTTTTGCCCTCCGCTGGACTCTTTCCAATTTTTCCACATCCTTCTTGTAGTGTGGGGCCCAAAACTGGACACAGTACTCCAGATGAGGCCTCACTAATGTCAAATAGAGGGGGATGATCACATCCCTCGATCTGCTGGAGGTGCTTCTACTTATACAGCCCAAAATGCCGTTAACCTTCTTGGCAACAAGGGCACACTGTTGACTCATATCCAGCTTCTTGTCCACTGTAACCCCTCGGTCCTTTTCTGCAGAACTGCTGCTTAGCTGCTCAGTCCCTAGTCTGTAGCACTGCATGGGATTCTTCCATCCTAAGTGCAGGACTCTGCACTTGTCCTTGTTGAACCTCATCAGATTTCTTTTGGCCCAATCCTCTAATTTGTCTAGGTCCCTCTGTATCCTATCCCCACCCTCCAGAGTATCTACCACTCCTCCCCGTTTCGTGTCATCTGCAAACTTGCTGAGGGTGCAATCCACACCATCCTCCAGATCATTAATGAAGATATTGAACAAAAGCAGCCCCAGGACGGACCCTTTGTGCACTCCACTTGATACCGGCTGCCAACTAGACATGGAACCATTGTTCACTATCCATTGAGCCGTGGGGGGGATGCTCGGGGCTGGGCGTGTCCCTGTTGCTAACCAGCAGAGTGGGCAGGCTGAGAGACAAGGGCTTGTTTTGCCCGTTGCCGGTGGAGGTGGGGAGCTGACCCCTTGCAGGCACAGACAAGCCTCATGTTAGGAGCAGATGGTAGCGATCTGCCTCCCAACCCTGGTCATCCCTGGGAAGCATCACACAGCTGGGTTAATGTTGCTGACTCAACTGCTCCCAAAGATTCCAGTTGCTCTTAGGCTATTTTCATACTGGCCGCTATTTCCAAACATTTTGTTTCATGCTCTTACGAGATCACAGCTGACTGCTGCAGTTCCTGAAACCAGTAACAGGAATTCCTGACACAGCAAAGGAATGGCCATGTCTCCTAAGATACGATTAACAGCCTCTTATTGATCTTCTAGGAGCTCCGGGCCTGCATAACAGTCAGCAAATAGCTTGGCATTAGTCAGTCAAACCCCTTCTGTTGCTCTGAGCTGAATGGCTTTTCTCGCTCATTCTCACCCAGCTCTATAGTGAGGGGTTGTTCTTTTCCCCTGGCAGATCTGATAGAGTTCATGATGATAGAAAACGCCCAGATGCATCAGGTGATCATGAACAACATGACAATGGCTGCACTGACATCCTTTGGATTCAGCCCAGATCCTAGAGCCCAGGTATGTGTGTCTGCCTGAGGACGAGACTGTCACACTGTCTGGAATAGTCCACCACCATGAGCACTTGCCTCAGGGCAGACTGTCAGAAACCAGGGCAGACACCCCAAGCCAGTGATGTGGTTTCTAATTAGATTTCACCAAGCCAGTAACAAATGTGAACTCCTGGATCACTATCCCAGTCTGACCATGGAGTCAGACAGTCCCCTTGGACTCTCCAATCTATCTTGCCACCCTGACAAACTGGACTTTGGGATAAATGGTCACTCCAAAAATCACACCACGTTCAGGTTGCTTCCAGTCCTGAGAGCCCAGTCACTTACCCCAGGTCAACTAGTACCCTAGATCTTATGCCAAAGACAACACCTGTAGCCAATTCTATAGTAAAGTAACAAAAAGTTTATTAGCTAAGAAAAAGAAATTAGAGTTATTGAGAGGTTAAAGCAGGTAGAATATATGTACAGGTGAGTCACAGTCTGTAATTCCAAATGGTAGCAGAGATGTAGCAGTCTGCCACTTTTCCAAAAGTCTCTCAGGGCTACCCAGAATAACTCTGGGGATCTCTGTCTTCTCATTCAGTTATTCCACCCTGTTAAGATCCAAACATTCCAGAGATGAAGGCTTCCCCCTGAATCCACACCTATAGCATCTTCTCACAGAAAACAAGCTGCCAGGGTCACTACCCATGTGGGCTCTTCCTTTGAGGACAGAGAGTGAGGAATGCATTTAGAGTCTTTGACTTCCAATCATCACACACACAATGACCACTTGCTTTGAAATTAACACTTTACTGTTAAAGTTCGTCATTTGCATGCCACAAGGCTTCTTTCTCATCTAGTGGATTATTTAGTTACAGGGGTATGTAACGGGCTCCAGAGAAGTAAAAACCATGGATGTAACTTCCCATTACTTGTCATGAAGTTTAAACATTCGTACATTTAACAATGACTTTGATCTATACTAATATACCAGTGAATTGGCCTGGCTTCCAGCCATGCATTTGTAAGCATTCAGTGAGGCCTGGGTCTTTGGCAAGAGCTGGCCCCTACTCTGTCAGCATCACAGAAACATTGACCAGAACTTAACTAAGGGCATGGCTACACAGGAAACTTCAATTGGATCCAAGAGGATGACTCCAGGTGGTGAGTTGCTCGCCTTGCTCTCATGTTTCTCTGTTTTCTCTCCTGTGTTCGCCAACTCTCTCCTTCTCTTCTCTCCTCTTCTCTCCTCGTGCCGTGTCCCTTCCCAGGACGCGGGTAGGTGTGCATTCCCACAAGGGAGGTCTCGGGAGCCATGGAAAAGTCGGAGCGGACGAAAATCATGCAGGGCAGTAGAAAGGCTGCAGAAAGTACCTGAAGAGACGAAGGAAATGAGAAGGGGGAAGTCCAGTGTAAAACAGGAGTGTAGTCTGTAGAGAGAAACAACGGGAAGTCTAAGCTACAGAAACTCTTCAAGTTGCCGAACGACCTGTAGGATGGGCAATTACTTCTTGAATCCAGTCTCTTGTAGATCTTAGGCTCAGTATGCGTGCGTATTTGTAGTTGCTTAGCAATCTGCCTTCTTCTGTTTGCTATCCCTTCTAATCACTGAAAATCTACCTATCTATTTTTTGTTTAGTTTTATTATTAATTATTATTATTATTATTCTTAAACTCAGTTTGTGCAACTGGTGCTCCGTGAGGAAATGATTTGTGTCTTACTCCAAGGGGCTGCCCGGTGTCACTGTTGCTCCGGGAGGGAAATGCTTTGTGCATGGCCTGAAATGGCCACACACATCACTCTTGCTCCGGGGTGGCGGGGGGAGGCTTCGGATTGTTTGTGTGTTACTCCTGAGTGGCCACGTCGTGTCACTCTTCCTCCAGGAGGGGAATGCTTTGTGCATTACCCTGTGTTGTGGCCACCCAAGACAACACACACAGCAGGACACCGACGCACACACACACAGAACACGTCACACATACAGATGGGTAGTGTAAAGTGCTAAAAATGAGACATTCATTACTAATCAGATGTAGCCGTTGATGTCTCATGCACTCTTCCTCGAAAAGCCATACGTAATCTCGCCTGATCATTTGGTAGAGATCTGTTCAAGAAAATTACTCATAATGAGACATACATGATTGACAAGTACTTGGGATCCATTTCTCCTCGAATGATTCACCAAAACGCTTTTCGATTCCCTGCTGGTGATTTGGAAGAAATCGTTTCTCGAAATATACTAAACTAGAGAAATTCATCTTTGACCTGTGCGACAGATACATTTGAGAGGGAATCTTCCTGAAAGCCCCGAGGATTCACTTCTCGTCAGACGGTACAGAGCAGGTTGCGAAAATTACTGAAAAAGAGAACGTCTTTCGTAATCAGGTATCCTGATGTCTTTCTCATGGAACCATCCACCAAAAAGCAAGTCTATTCTCTCTTCGGCATTTGGCAGAGATTTACCATGAAAATTGCTAAAAAAGAGAAAGTTATAACTTTTCAATGCTAATAATCACTGACAAATGGACTCATGCTCCAAAAACCTTTCACATTGGCTCCTTGTGATTAGGTAGATATCAGTTGACGATTTGGTAGAAATGACTAAAAAGGAGGCAGTTCTTTCTGATCAATGTTAGCAATTAATTACACATGGAATCATCCTCCGTACTATATTCATAATTAGCTCCTGGAGATTTGGACTAAAATCGGTCCGTGAAAATGACTAGGAATGAGACAATTCATTCCTCAGCCGTCCTCTGATAAATTTCCCACGGAATCCTCCAGCAGAAAAGCAAAGGCATTCTCCCTTGGTGCGTTGGAACAGATCGGTTCGTGCAAAGGACTCAAGGTAGAAAATCATTCTTTACAAGTCCCTAGTGGTAAAGACTCCAGCAATCCATAGAATCATAGAATATCAGGGTTGGAAGGGACCCCAGAAGGTCATCTAGTCCAACCCCCTGCTCAAAGCAGGACCAATTCCCAGTTAAATCATCCCAGCCAGGGCTTTGTCAAGCCTGACCTTAAAAACCTCTAAGGAAGGAGATTCTACCACCTCCCTAGGTAACGCATTCCAGTGTTTCACCACCCTCTTAGTGAAAAAGTTTTTCCTAATATCCAATCTAAACCTCCCCCACTGCAACTTGAGACCATTACTCCTCGTTCTGTCATCTGCTACCATTGAGAACAGTCTAGAGCCATCCTCTTTGGAACCCCCTTTCAGGTAGTTGAAAGCAGCTATCAAATCCCCCCTCATTCTTCTCTTCTGCAGGCTAAACAATCCCAGCTCCCTCAGCCTCTCCTCATAACTCATGTGTTCCAGTCCCCTAATCATTTTTGTTGCCCTTCGCTGGACTCTCTCCAATTTATCCACATCCTTCTTGAAGTGTGGGGCCCAAAACTGGACACAGTACTCCAGATGAGGCCTCACCAATGTCGAATAGAGGGGAACGATCACGTCCCTCGATCTGCTCGCTATGCCCCTACTTATACATCCCAAAATGCCATTGGCCTTCTTGGCAACAAGGGCACACTGCTGACTCATATCCAGCTTCTCATCCACTGTCACCCCTAGGTCCTTTTCTGCAGAACTGCTGCCTAGCCATTCGGTCCCTAGTCTGTAGCTGTGCATTGGGTTCTTCCGTCCTAAGTGCAGGACCCTGCACTTATCCTTATTGAACCTCATCAGATTCCTTTTGGCCCAATCCTCCAATTGGTCTAGGTCCTTCTGTATCCTATCCCTCCCCTCCAGCATATCTACCACTCCTCCCAGTTTAGTATCATCCGCAAATTTGCTGAGAGTGCAATCCACACCATCCTCCAGATCATTTATGAAGATATTGAATAAAACCGGCCCCAGGACCGACCCCTGGGGCACTCCACTTGATACTGGCTGCCAACTAGACATGGAGCCATTGATCACTACCCGTTGAGCCCGACAATTTAGCCAGCTTTCTACCCACCTTATGGTGCATTCATCCAGCCCATACTTCCTTAACTTGCTGACAAGAATACTATGGGAGACCGTGTCAAAAGCTTTGCTAAAGTCAAGAAACAATACATCCACTGCTTTCCCTTCATCCACAGAACCAGTAATCTCATCATAAAAGGCGATTAGATTAGTCAGGCATGACCTTCCCTTGGTGAATCCATGCTGGCTGTTCCTGATCACTTTCCTCTCATGCAAGTGCTTCAGGATTGATTCTTTGAGGACCTGCTCCATGATTTTTCCAGGGACTGAGGTGAGGCTGACTGGCCTGTAGTTCCCAGGATCTTCCTTCTTCCCTTTTTTAAAGATTGGCACTACATTAGCCTTTTTCCAGTCATCCGGGACTTCCCCGGTTCGCCACGAGTTTTCAAAGATAATGGCCAGTGGCTCTGCAATCACAGCCGCCAATTCCTTCAGCACTCTCGGATGCAACTCGTCCGGCCCCATGGACTTGTGCACGTCCAGCTTTTCTAAATAGTCCCTAACCGCCTCTATCTCCACAGAGGGCTGGCCATCTCTTCCGCATTTTGTGATGCCCAGCGCAGCAGTCTGGGAGCTGACCTTGTTAGTGAAAACAGAGGCAAAAAAAGCATTGAGTACATTAGCTTTTTCCACATCCTCTGTCACTAGGTTGCCTCCCTCATTCAGTAAGGGGCCCACACATTCCTTGGCTTTCTTCTTGTTGCCAACATACCTGAAGAAACCCTTCTTGTTACTCTTGACATCTCTGGCTAGCTGCAGCTCCAGGTGCGATTTGGCCCTCCTGATAACATTCCTACATGCCCGAGCAATATTTTTATACTCTTCCCTGGTCATATGTCCAACCTTCCACTTCTTGTAAGCTTCTTTTTTATGTTTAAGATCCGCTAGGATTTCACCATTAAGCCAAGTTGGTCGCCTGCCATATTTACTATTCTTTCGACTCATCAGGATGGTTTGTCCCTGTAACCTCAACAGGGATTCCTTGAAATACAGCCAGCTCTCCTGGACTCCTTTCCCCTTCAAGTTAGTCCCCCAGGGGATCCTGGCCATCCGTTCCCTGAGGGAGTCGAAGTCTGCTTTCCTGAAGTCCAGGGTCCGTATCCTGCTGCTTACCTTTCTTCCCTGCGTCAGGATCCTGAACTCAACCAACTCATGGTCACTGCCTCCCAGATTCCCATCCACTTTTGCTTCCCCCACTAATTCTACCCGGTTTGTGAGCAGCAGGTCAAGAAAAGCACCCCCCCTAGTTGGCTCCTCTAGCACTTGCACCAGGAAATTGTCCCCTACGCTTTCCAAAAACTTCCTGGATTGTCTATGCACCGCTGTATTGCTCTCCCAGCAGATATCAGGAAAATTAAAGTCACCCATGAGAATCAGGGCATGCGATCTAGTAGCTTCCGTGAGCTGCCGGAAGAAAGCCTCATCCACCTCATCCCCCTGGTCCGGTGGTCTATAGCAGACTCCCACCACTACATCACTCTTGTTGCACACACTTCTAAACTTAATCCAGAGACACTCAGGTTTTTCTGCAGTTTCGTACCGGAGCTCTGAGCAGTCATACTGCTCCCTTACATACAGTGCTACTCCCCCACCTTTTCTGCCCTGCCTGTCCTTCCTGAACAGTTTATAACCATCCATGACAGTACTCCAGTCATATGAGTTATCCCACCAAGTCTCTGTTATTCCGATCACGTCATAGTTCCTTGACATCACCAGGACCTCCAGTTCTCCCTGCTTGTTTCCAAGGCTTTGTGCATTTGTATATAAGCACTTGAGATAACCTGTTGATCGCCCCTCATTGCCAGTATGAGGCAGGAGCCCTCCCCTCACAGACATTCCTGCCTGTGCTTCCTCCCGGTATCCCGCTTTCCCACTTACCTCAGGGCTTTGGTCTCCTTCCCCCGGTGAACCTAGTTTAAAGCCCTCCTCACTAGGTTAGCCAGCCTGCTGGCAAAGATGCTCTTCCCTCTCTTCGTAAGATGGAGCCCGTCTCTACCCAGCACTCCTCCTTCATGGAACACCATCCCATGGTCAAAGAAACCAAAGCCTTCTCTCCGACACCATCTGCGTAGCCATTCGTTGACTTCCACGATTCGACGCTCCCTACCTAGGCCTTTTCCTTCCACGGGGAGGATGGACGAGAACACCACTTGCGCCTCCAACTCCTTTATTCTTCTTCCTAGAGCCACATAGTCCGCAGTGATCCGCTCAAGGTCATTCTTGGCAGTATCATTGGTGCCCACGTGGAGAAGCAGGAAGGGGTAGCGATCCGAGGGCTTGATGAGTCTCGGCAGTCTCTCCGTCACATCACGAATCTTAGCCCCTGGCAAGCAGCAGACTTCTCGGTTTTCCCGGTCAGGGCGGCAGATAGATGACTCAGTCCCCCGGAGGAGAGAGTCCCCGACCACCACCACCCGCCTTCTCCTCTTGGGGGTGGTGGTCGTGGAACCCCCAACCTCAGGACAGCGCATCTCATGCCTTCCAACCAGCGGAGCCTCCTTCTGCTTTCTCGCCCCAGACATATCATCTGGTCCACTCTCCGCAACGATACCTGTGGAGAGAACATGAAAGCGGTTAGTTACCTGTGTCTGTGTTACTGGAACCCGGACATTCCGCTTACCTCTTCTGGAGGTCACATGTTGCCAAGCTTCTTCACTGGTCTCTTGGCTCCTCTGTGCAACCTGCTCTATATCTGTAGAGCTTTGTGCCCCTAGAAGCGTATCCTGAGTTTCGTCCAGGAAATCCTCAGTTTCCCGTATGCAACGCAGGGTTGCTATCTGTTGCTCCAGACCTTCAATCTTCTCTTCCAATATGGAGACCAGCTTGCACTTTGTACAGACAAAGTCGCTTCTGTCCTGTGGAAGAAAGACAAACATGGCACATCCAGTGCAGGTCACAACAGCTGAACCCCCCCCTTCCATATCACCTTCCTACTATGAGCTTCCTCAGAACAGTTTGCAAGACGTAAATCCAGCGTCTCTCCTGGAGAGTTCGTAGCGATTGGTTCAAAAAAATTACTCCTAAGGAGACTTAAATTATCGACAAGTACTAGTGCTAAAGCTCTCCTCGAATGATTCACCAAAATGCTTTTCGATACGATGACACAGAAGGGCACAGAACACGACACCCAAAAATAACACACGACAAAGACACACACACCCCGCGACACGGAAAGCATCACACACAAAACATTACACACACGACCCACAACATCTCACAAACACACACTCACTCAACACAAAATAACCCACAACATGTCACACGCAACACAAGACGACCCACAACATGTCGAGCGCTGTGGAGCGAGGGCTCCGGATCGGCTTTCGCAGCGGCTCTGGCGAGGAATGGTGCCGGAGCTCTCGCCGGAGGGGAACACAGCAGGAGGGGGCCTGAGCCGCTTGGGCCTCTTTCCAAGGGGGCGGAACCAGGCCTCCGCTCTCTGCCCTCTGCAGACCTGGCTGCCAGGTCAGTGCTTCCAGTTCCTCGTCCGCACTCGCTGTCGTCCTCCTCAGCGGCCGTGGGCGTCCTCGCTGGGGACGGGGCTTGGGGGGATGAAGGTGGAGAGGGGCCAGAGTCTCTTGAGCAGAGTGACTCTGTGGGGTGCCGTAAGAAAAGGAGATTTTGGTTGGGATGCTCCAGGTGTAATCGGAGGAGAGTGGAGGGCGGATCCCCGCCGTGTGGAAGAGGCAAACAGAGGAGCCTCTGAGACGTTGCCGACTGAGATGGTAACTTACTTGTTTTTTTCCCCTTGGGCTGGGTTTAGTAGCAAGGAAAAAGAAGTCAAGCCTCAGAGTCTACTGCCCTCATGCGACGGAATGTGAGTGAGAGCAGCGAGCCTGTGACCGTTGGTGATGCCAGGCAAGAGAACTCCATCTGGGAGCCGAGCTCTCGCCAGTCTCGGAGAGAGAAGTGTCTGGTTTGGTGAGGAATCTGCTCACGCCCCACCTGAGTCCGGGTCGGGAAGCCACGTCCATTAGGGTTCGGTTTGTAAGCAAAGGTTCCTGATCAGCTGTGGCTACGAGGGAGAAAAGGTCCCATTTTCAGAGGCTGCTCGTTTCTCTGGTCAGGAACGGTGTCTTCTCCACAACTGAAGCTTGGATCCAAGAGGATGACTCCAGGTGGTGAGTTGCTCGCCTTGCTCTCATGTTTCTCTGTTTTCTCTCCTGTGTTCGCCAACTCTCTCGTTCTCTTCTCTCCTCTTCTCTCCTCGTGCCGTGTCCCTTCGCAGGACGCGGGTAGGTGTGCATTCCCACAAGGGAGGTCTCGGGAGCCATGGAAAAGTCGGAGCGGACGAAAATCATGCAGGGCAGTAGAAAGGCTGCTGAAAGTACCTGAAGAGACAAAGGAAATGAGAAGGGGGAAGTCCAGCGTAAAACAGGAGTGGAGTCTGTGAAGAGAAACAACGGGAAGTCTAAGCTACAGAAACTCTTCAAGTTGCCGAAAGACATGTAGGATGGGCAATTACTTCTTGAATCCAGTCTCTTGTAGATCTTAGGCTCAGTATGCGTGCGTATTTGTAGTTGCTTAGCAATCTGCCTTCTTCTGTTTGCTATCCCTTCTAATCACTGAAAATCTACCTATCTATTTTTTGTTTAGTTTTATTATTAATTATTATTATTATTATTCTTAAACTCAGTTTGTGCAACTGGTGCTCCGTGAGGAAATGATTTGTGTCTTACTCCAAGGGGCTGCCCGGTGTCACTGTTGCTCCGGGAGGGAAATGCTTTGTGCATGGCCTGAAATGGCCACACACATCACTCTTGCTCCGGGGTGGCGGGGGGAGGCTTCGGATTGTTTGTGTGTTACTCCTGAGTGGCCACGTCGTGTCACTCTTCCTCCAGGAGGGGAATGCTTTGTGCATTACCCTGTGTTGTGGCCACCCAAGACAACACACACAGCAGGACACCGACGCACACACACACAGAACACGTCACACATACAGATGGGTAGTGTAAAGTGCTAAAAATGAGACATTCATTACTAATCAGATGTAGCCGTTGATGTCTCATGCACTCTTCCTCGAAAAGCCATACGTAATCTCGCCTGATCATTTGGTAGAGATCTGTTCAAGAAAATTACTCATAATGAGACATACATGATTGACAAGTACTTGGGATCCATTTCTCCTCGAATGATTCACCAAAACGCTTTTCGATTCCCTGCTGGTGATTTGGAAGAAATCGTTTCTCGAAATATACTAAACTAGAGAAATTCATCTTTGACCTGTGCGACAGATACATTTGAGAGGGAATCTTCCTGAAAGCCCCGAGGATTCACTTCTCGTCAGACGGTACAGAGCAGGTTGCGAAAATTACTGAAAAAGAGAACGTCTTTCGTAATCAGGTATCCTGATGTCTTTCTCATGGAACCATCCACCAAAAAGCAAGTCTATTCTCTCTTCGGCATTTGGCAGAGATTTACCATGAAAATTGCTAAAAAAGAGAAAGTTATAACTTTTCAATGCTAATAATCACTGACAAATGGACTCATGCTCCAAAAACCTTTCACATTGGCTCCTTGTGATTAGGTAGATATCAGTTGACGATTTGGTAGAAATGACTAAAAAGGAGGCAGTTCTTTCTGATCAATGTTAGCAATTAATTACACATGGAATCATCCTCCGTACTATATTCATAATTAGCTCCTGGAGATTTGGACTAAAATCGGTCCGTGAAAATGACTAGGAATGAGACAATTCATTCCTCAGCCGTCCTCTGATAAATTTCCCACGGAATCCTCCAGCAGAAAAGCAAAGGCATTCTCCCTTGGTGCGTTGGAACAGATCGGTTCGTGCAAAGGACTCAAGGTAGAAAATCATTCTTTACAAGTCCCTAGTGGTAAAGACTCCAGCAATCCATAGAATCATAGAATATCAGGGTTGGAAGGGACCCCAGAAGGTCATCTAGTCCAACCCCCTGCTCAAAGCAGGACCAATTCCCAGTTAAATCATCCCAGCCAGGGCTTTGTCAAGCCTGACCTTAAAAACCTCTAAGGAAGGAGATTCTACCACCTCCCTAGGTAACGCATTCCAGTGTTTCACCACCCTCTTAGTGAAAAAGTTTTTCCTAATATCCAATCTAAACCTCCCCCACTGCAACTTGAGACCATTACTCCTCGTTCTGTCATCTGCTACCATTGAGAACAGTCTAGAGCCATCCTCTTTGGAACCCCCTTTCAGGTAGTTGAAAGCAGCTATCAAATCCCCCCTCATTCTTCTCTTCTGCAGGCTAAACAATCCCAGCTCCCTCAGCCTCTCCTCATAACTCATGTGTTCCAGTCCCCTAATCATTTTTGTTGCCCTTCGCTGGACTCTCTCCAATTTATCCACATCCTTCTTGAAGTGTGGGGCCCAAAACTGGACACAGTACTCCAGATGAGGCCTCACCAATGTCGAATAGAGGGGAACGATCACGTCCCTCGATCTGCTCGCTATGCCCCTACTTATACATCCCAAAATGCCATTGGCCTTCTTGGCAACAAGGGCACACTGCTGACTCATATCCAGCTTCTCATCCACTGTCACCCCTAGGTCCTTTTCTGCAGAACTGCTGCCTAGCCATTCGGTCCCTAGTCTGTAGCTGTGCATTGGGTTCTTCCGTCCTAAGTGCAGGACCCTGCACTTATCCTTATTGAACCTCATCAGATTCCTTTTGGCCCAATCCTCCAATTGGTCTAGGTCCTTCTGTATCCTATCCCTCCCCTCCAGCATATCTACCACTCCTCCCAGTTTAGTATCATCCGCAAATTTGCTGAGAGTGCAATCCACACCATCCTCCAGATCATTTATGAAGATATTGAATAAAACCGGCCCCAGGACCGACCCCTGGGGCACTCCACTTGATACTGGCTGCCAACTAGACATGGAGCCATTGATCACTACCCGTTGAGCCCGACAATTTAGCCAGCTTTCTACCCACCTTATGGTGCATTCATCCAGCCCATACTTCCTTAACTTGCTGACAAGAATACTATGGGAGACCGTGTCAAAAGCTTTGCTAAAGTCAAGAAACAATACATCCACTGCTTTCCCTTCATCCACAGAACCAGTAATCTCATCATAAAAGGCGATTAGATTAGTCAGGCATGACCTTCCCTTGGTGAATCCATGCTGGCTGTTCCTGATCACTTTCCTCTCATGCAAGTGCTTCAGGATTGATTCTTTGAGGACCTGCTCCATGATTTTTCCAGGGACTGAGGTGAGGCTGACTGGCCTGTAGTTCCCAGGATCTTCCTTCTTCCCTTTTTTAAAGATTGGCACTACATTAGCCTTTTTCCAGTCATCCGGGACTTCCCCGGTTCGCCACGAGTTTTCAAAGATAATGGCCAGTGGCTCTGCAATCACAGCCGCCAATTCCTTCAGCACTCTCGGATGCAACTCGTCCGGCCCCATGGACTTGTGCACGTCCAGCTTTTCTAAATAGTCCCTAACCGCCTCTATCTCCACAGAGGGCTGGCCATCTCTTCCGCATTTTGTGATGCCCAGCGCAGCAGTCTGGGAGCTGACCTTGTTAGTGAAAACAGAGGCAAAAAAAGCATTGAGTACATTAGCTTTTTCCACATCCTCTGTCACTAGGTTGCCTCCCTCATTCAGTAAGGGGCCCACACATTCCTTGGCTTTCTTCTTGTTGCCAACATACCTGAAGAAACCCTTCTTGTTACTCTTGACATCTCTGGCTAGCTGCAGCTCCAGGTGCGATTTGGCCCTCCTGATAACATTCCTACATGCCCGAGCAATATTTTTATACTCTTCCCTGGTCATATGTCCAACCTTCCACTTCTTGTAAGCTTCTTTTTTATGTTTAAGATCCGCTAGGATTTCACCATTAAGCCAAGTTGGTCGCCTGCCATATTTACTATTCTTTCGACTCATCAGGATGGTTTGTCCCTGTAACCTCAACAGGGATTCCTTGAAATACAGCCAGCTCTCCTGGACTCCTTTCCCCTTCAAGTTAGTCCCCCAGGGGATCCTGGCCATCCGTTCCCTGCGGGAGTCGAAGTCTGTTTTCCTGAAGTCCAGGGTCCGTATCCTGCTGCTTACCTTTCTTCCCTGCGTCAGGATCCTGAACTCAACCAACTCATGGTCACTGCCTCCCAGATTCCCATCCACTTTTGCTTCCCCCACTAATTCTACCCGGTTTGTGAGCAGCAGGTCAAGAAAAGCACCCCCCCAGTTGGCTCCTCTAGCACTTGCACCAGGAAATTGTCCCCTACGCTTTCCAAAAACTTCCTGGATTGTCTATGCACCGCTGTATTGCTCTCCCAGCAGATATCAGGAAAATTAAAGTCACCCATGAGAATCAGGGCATGCGATCTAGTAGCTTCCGTGAGCTGCCGGAAGAAAGCCTCATCCACCTCATCCCCCTGGTCCGGTGGTCTATAGCAGACTCCCACCACTACATCACTCTTGTTGCACACACTTCTAAACTTAATCCAGAGACACTCAGGTTTTTCTGCAGTTTCGTACCGGAGCTCTGAGCAGTCATACTGCTCCCTTACATACAGTGCTACTCCCCCACCTTTTCTGCCCTGCCTGTCCTTCCTGAACAGTTTATAACCATCCATGACAGTACTCCAGTCATATGAGTTATCCCACCAAGTCTCTGTTATTCCGATCACGTCATAGTTCCTTGACATCACCAGGACCTCCAGTTCTCCCTGCTTGTTTCCAAGGCTTTGTGCATTTGTATATAAGCACTTGAGATAACCTGTTGATCGCCCCTCATTGCCAGTATGAGGCAGGAGCCCTCCCCTCACAGACATTCCTGCCTGTGCTTCCTCCCGGTATCCCGCTTTCCCACTTACCTCAGGGCTTTGGTCTCCTTCCCCCGGTGAACCTAGTTTAAAGCCCTCCTCACTAGGTTAGCCAGCCTGCTGGCAAAGATGCTCTTCCCTCTCTTCGTAAGATGGAGCCCGTCTCTACCCAGCACTCCTCCTTCATGGAACACCATCCCATGGTCAAAGAAACCAAAGCCTTCTCTCCGACACCATCTGCGTAGCCATTCGTTGACTTCCACGATTCGACGCTCCCTACCTAGGCCTTTTCCTTCCACGGGGAGGATGGACGAGAACACCACTTGCGCCTCCAACTCCTTTATTCTTCTTCCTAGAGCCACATAGTCCGCAGTGATCCGCTCAAGGTCATTCTTGGCAGTATCATTGGTGCCCACGTGGAGAAGCAGGAAGGGGTAGCGATCCGAGGGCTTGATGAGTCTCGGCAGTCTCTCCGTCACATCACGAATCTTAGCCCCTGGCAAGCAGCAGACTTCTCGGTTTTCCCGGTCAGGGCGGCAGATAGATGACTCAGTCCCCCGGAGGAGAGAGTCCCCGACCACCACCACCCGCCTTCTCCTCTTGGGGGTGGTGGTCGTGGAACCCCCAACCTCAGGACAGCGCATCTCATGCCTTCCAACCAGCGGAGCCTCCTTCTGCTTTCTCGCCCCAGACATATCATCTGGTCCACTCTCCGCAACGATACCTGTGGAGAGAACATGAAAGCGGTTAGTTACCTGTGTCTGTGTTACTGGAACCCGGACATTCCGCTTACCTCTTCTGGAGGTCACATGTTGCCAAGCTTCTTCACTGGTCTCTTGGCTCCTCTGTGCAACCTGCTCTATATCTGTAGAGCTTTGTGCCCCTAGAAGCGTATCCTGAGTTTCGTCCAGGAAATCCTCAGTTTCCCGTATGCAACGCAGGGTTGCTATCTGTTGCTCCAGACCTTCAATCTTCTCTTCCAATATGGAGACCAGCTTGCACTTTGTACAGACAAAGTCGCTTCTGTCCTGTGGAAGAAAGACAAACATGGCACATCCAGTGCAGGTCACAACAGCTGAACCCCCCCCTTCCATATCACCTTCCTACTATGAGCTTCCTCAGAACAGTTTGCAAGACGTAAATCCAGCGTCTCTCCTGGAGAGTTCGTAGCGATTGGTTCAAAAAAATTACTCCTAAGGAGACTTAAATTATCGACAAGTACTAGTGCTAAAGCTCTCCTCGAATGATTCACCAAAATGCTTTTCGATACGATGACACAGAAGGGCACAGAACACGACACCCAAAAATAACACACGACAAAGACACACACACCCCGCGACACGGAAAGCATCACACACAAAACATTACACACACGACCCACAACATCTCACAAACACACACTCACTCAACACAAAATAACCCACAACATGTCACACGCAACACAAGACGACCCACAACATGTCGAGCGCTGTGGAGCGAGGGCTCCGGATCGGCTTTCGCAGCGGCTCTGGCGAGGAATGGTGCCGGAGCTCTCGCCGGAGGGGAACACAGCAGGAGGGGGCCTGAGCCGCTTGGGCCTCTTTCCAAGGGGGCGGAACCAGGCCTCCGCTCTCTGCCCTCTGCAGACCTGGCTGCCAGGTCAGTGCTTCCAGTTCCTCGTCCGCACTCGCTGTCGTCCTCCTCAGCGGCCGTGGGCGTCCTCGCTGGGGACGGGGCTTGGGGGGATGAAGGTGGAGAGGGGCCAGAGTCTCTTGAGCAGAGTGACTCTGTGGGGTGCCGTAAGAAAAGGAGATTTTGGTTGGGATGCTCCAGGTGTAATCGGAGGAGAGTGGAGGGCGGATCCCCGCCGTGTGGAAGAGGCAAACAGAGGAGCCTCTGAGACGTTGCCGACTGAGATGGTAACTTACTTGTTTTTTTCCCCTTGGGCTGGGTTTAGTAGCAAGGAAAAAGAAGTCAAGCCTCAGAGTCTACTGCCCTCATGCGACGGAATGTGAGTGAGAGCAGCGAGCCTGTGACCGTTGGTGATGCCAGGCAAGAGAACTCCATCTGGGAGCCGAGCTCTCGCCAGTCTCGGAGAGAGAAGTGTCTGGTTTGGTGAGGAATCTGCTCACGCCCCACCTGAGTCCGGGTCGGGAAGCCACGTCCATTAGGGTTCGGTTTGTAAGCAAAGGTTCCTGATCAGCTGTGGCTACGAGGGAGAAAAGGTCCCATTTTCAGAGGCTGCTCGTTTCTCTGGTCAGGAACGGTGTCTTCTCCACAACTGAAGCTTGGATCCAAGAGGATGACTCCAGGTGGTGAGTTGCTCGCCTTGCTCTCATGTTTCTCTGTTTTCTCTCCTGTGTTCGCCAACTCTCTCGTTCTCTTCTCTCCTCTTCTCTCCTCGTGCCGTGTCCCTTCGCAGGACGCGGGTAGGTGTGCATTCCCACAAGGGAGGTCTCGGGAGCCATGGAAAAGTCGGAGCGGACGAAAATCATGCAGGGCAGTAGAAAGGCTGCTGAAAGTACCTGAAGAGACAAAGGAAATGAGAAGGGGGAAGTCCAGCGTAAAACAGGAGTGGAGTCTGTGAAGAGAAACAACGGGAAGTCTAAGCTACAGAAACTCTTCAAGTTGCCGAAAGACATGTAGGATGGGCAATTACTTCTTGAATCCAGTCTCTTGTAGATCTTAGGCTCAGTATGCGTGCGTATTTGTAGTTGCTTAGCAATCTGCCTTCTTCTGTTTGCTATCCCTTCTAATCACTGAAAATCTACCTATCTATTTTTTGTTTAGTTTTATTATTAATTATTATTATTATTATTCTTAAACTCAGTTTGTGCAACTGGTGCTCCGTGAGGAAATGATTTGTGTCTTACTCCAAGGGGCTGCCCGGTGTCACTGTTGCTCCGGGAGGGAAATGCTTTGTGCATGGCCTGAAATGGCCACACACATCACTCTTGCTCCGGGGTGGCGGGGGGAGGCTTCGGATTGTTTGTGTGTTACTCCTGAGTGGCCACGTCGTGTCACTCTTCCTCCAGGAGGGGAATGCTTTGTGCATTACCCTGTGTTGTGGCCACCCAAGACAACACACACAGCAGGACACCGACGCACACACACACAGAACACGTCACACATACAGATGGGTAGTGTAAAGTGCTAAAAATGAGACATTCATTACTAATCAGATGTAGCCGTTGATGTCTCATGCACTCTTCCTCGAAAAGCCATACGTAATCTCGCCTGATCATTTGGTAGAGATCTGTTCAAGAAAATTACTCATAATGAGACATACATGATTGACAAGTACTTGGGATCCATTTCTCCTCGAATGATTCACCAAAACGCTTTTCGATTCCCTGCTGGTGATTTGGAAGAAATCGTTTCTCGAAATATACTAAACTAGAGAAATTCATCTTTGACCTGTGCGACAGATACATTTGAGAGGGAATCTTCCTGAAAGCCCCGAGGATTCACTTCTCGTCAGACGGTACAGAGCAGGTTGCGAAAATTACTGAAAAAGAGAACGTCTTTCGTAATCAGGTATCCTGATGTCTTTCTCATGGAACCATCCACCAAAAAGCAAGTCTATTCTCTCTTCGGCATTTGGCAGAGATTTACCATGAAAATTGCTAAAAAAGAGAAAGTTATAACTTTTCAATGCTAATAATCACTGACAAATGGACTCATGCTCCAAAAACCTTTCACATTGGCTCCTTGTGATTAGGTAGATATCAGTTGACGATTTGGTAGAAATGACTAAAAAGGAGGCAGTTCTTTCTGATCAATGTTAGCAATTAATTACACATGGAATCATCCTCCGTACTATATTCATAATTAGCTCCTGGAGATTTGGACTAAAATCGGTCCGTGAAAATGACTAGGAATGAGACAATTCATTCCTCAGCCGTCCTCTGATAAATTTCCCACGGAATCCTCCAGCAGAAAAGCAAAGGCATTCTCCCTTGGTGCGTTGGAACAGATCGGTTCGTGCAAAGGACTCAAGGTAGAAAATCATTCTTTACAAGTCCCTAGTGGTAAAGACTCCAGCAATCCATAGAATCATAGAATATCAGGGTTGGAAGGGACCCCAGAAGGTCATCTAGTCCAACCCCCTGCTCAAAGCAGGACCAATTCCCAGTTAAATCATCCCAGCCAGGGCTTTGTCAAGCCTGACCTTAAAAACCTCTAAGGAAGGAGATTCTACCACCTCCCTAGGTAACGCATTCCAGTGTTTCACCACCCTCTTAGTGAAAAAGTTTTTCCTAATATCCAATCTAAACCTCCCCCACTGCAACTTGAGACCATCACTCCTCGTTCTGTCATCTGCTACCATTGAGAACAGTCTAGAGCCATCCTCTTTGGAACCCCCTTTCAGGTAGTTGAAAGCAGCTATCAAATCCCCCCTCATTCTTCTCTTCTGCAGGCTAAACAATCCCAGCTCCCTCAGCCTCTCCTCATAACTCATGTGTTCCAGTCCCCTAATCATTTTTGTTGCCCTTCGCTGGACTCTCTCCAATTTATCCACATCCTTCTTGAAGTGTGGGGCCCAAAACTGGACACAGTACTCCAGATGAGGCCTCACCAATGTCGAATAGAGGGGAACGATCACGTCCCTCGATCTGCTCGCTATGCCCCTACTTATACATCCCAAAATGCCATTGGCCTTCTTGGCAACAAGGGCACACTGCTGACTCATATCCAGCTTCTCATCCACTGTCACCCCTAGGTCCTTTTCTGCAGAACTGCTGCCTAGCCATTCGGTCCCTAGTCTGTAGCTGTGCATTGGGTTCTTCCGTCCTAAGTGCAGGACCCTGCACTTATCCTTATTGAACCTCATCAGATTCCTTTTGGCCCAATCCTCCAATTGGTCTAGGTCCTTCTGTATCCTATCCCTCCCCTCCAGCGTATCTACCACTCCTCCCAGTTTAGTATCATCCGCAAATTTGCTGAGAGTGCAATCCACACCATCCTCCAGATCATTTATGAAGATATTGAATAAAACCGGCCCCAGGACCGACCCCTGGGGCACTCCACTTGATACTGGCTGCCAACTAGACATGGAGCCATTGATCACTACCCGTTGAGCCCGACAATTTAGCCAGCTTTCTACCCACCTTATGGTGCATTCATCCAGCCCATACTTCCTTAACTTGCTGACAAGAATACTATGGGAGACCGTGTCAAAAGCTTTGCTAAAGTCAAGAAACAATACATCCACTGCTTTCCCTTCATCCACAGAACCAGTAATCTCATCATAAAAGGCGATTAGATTAGTCAGGCATGACCTTCCCTTGGTGAATCCATGCTGGCTGTTCCTGATCACTTTCCTCTCATGCAAGTGCTTCAGGATTGATTCTTTGAGGACCTGCTCCATGATTTTTCCAGGGACTGAGGTGAGGCTGACTGGCCTGTAGTTCCCAGGATCTTCCTTCTTCCCTTTTTTAAAGATTGGCACTACATTAGCCTTTTTCCAGTCATCCGGGACTTCCCCGGTTCGCCACGAGTTTTCAAAGATAATGGCCAGTGGCTCTGCAATCACAGCCGCCAATTCCTTCAGCACTCTCGGATGCAACTCGTCCGGCCCCATGGACTTGTGCACGTCCAGCTTTTCTAAATAGTCCCTAACCGCCTCTATCTCCACAGAGGGCTGGCCATCTCTTCCGCATTTTGTGATGCCCAGCGCAGCAGTCTGGGAGCTGACCTTGTTAGTGAAAACAGAGGCAAAAAAAGCATTGAGTACATTAGCTTTTTCCACATCCTCTGTCACTAGGTTGCCTCCCTCATTCAGTAAGGGGCCCACACATTCCTTGGCTTTCTTCTTGTTGCCAACATACCTGAAGAAACCCTTCTTGTTACTCTTGACATCTCTGGCTAGCTGCAGCTCCAGGTGCGATTTGGCCCTCCTGATAACATTCCTACATGCCCGAGCAATATTTTTATACTCTTCCCTGGTCATATGTCCAACCTTCCACTTCTTGTAAGCTTCTTTTTTATGTTTAAGATCCGCTAGGATTTCACCATTAAGCCAAGTTGGTCGCCTGCCATATTTACTATTCTTTCGACTCATCAGGATGGTTTGTCCCTGTAACCTCAACAGGGATTCCTTGAAATACAGCCAGCTCTCCTGGACTCCTTTCCCCTTCAAGTTAGTCCCCCAGGGGATCCTGGCCATCCGTTCCCTGAGGGAGTCGAAGTCTGCTTTCCTGAAGTCCAGGGTCCGTATCCTGCTGCTTACCTTTCTTCCCTGCGTCAGGATCCTGAACTCAACCAACTCATGGTCACTGCCTCCCAGATTCCCATCCACTTTTGCTTCCCCCACTAATTCTACCCGGTTTGTGAGCAGCAGGTCAAGAAAAGCACCCCCCCTAGTTGGCTCCTCTAGCACTTGCACCAGGAAATTGTCCCCTACGCTTTCCAAAAACTTCCTGGATTGTCTATGCACCGCTGTATTGCTCTCCCAGCAGATATCAGGAAAATTAAAGTCACCCATGAGAATCAGGGCATGCGATCTAGTAGCTTCCGTGAGCTGCCGGAAGAAAGCCTCATCCACCTCATCCCCCTGGTCCGGTGGTCTATAGCAGACTCCCACCACTACATCACTCTTGTTGCACACACTTCTAAACTTAATCCAGAGACACTCAGGTTTTTCTGCAGTTTCGTACCGGAGCTCTGAGCAGTCATACTGCTCCCTTACATACAGTGCTACTCCCCCACCTTTTCTGCCCTGCCTGTCCTTCCTGAACAGTTTATAACCATCCATGACAGTACTCCAGTCATATGAGTTATCCCACCAAGTCTCTGTTATTCCGATCACGTCATAGTTCCTTGACATCACCAGGACCTCCAGTTCTCCCTGCTTGTTTCCAAGGCTTTGTGCATTTGTATATAAGCACTTGAGATAACCTGTTGATCGCCCCTCATTGCCAGTATGAGGCAGGAGCCCTCCCCTCACAGACATTCCTGCCTGTGCTTCCTCCCGGTATCCCGCTTTCCCACTTACCTCAGGGCTTTGGTCTCCTTCCCCCGGTGAACCTAGTTTAAAGCCCTCCTCACTAGGTTAGCCAGCCTGCTGGCAAAGATGCTCTTCCCTCTCTTCGTAAGATGGAGCCCGTCTCTACCCAGCACTCCTCCTTCATGGAACACCATCCCATGGTCAAAGAAACCAAAGCCTTCTCTCCGACACCATCTGCGTAGCCATTCGTTGACTTCCACGATTCGACGCTCCCTACCTAGGCCTTTTCCTTCCACGGGGAGGATGGACGAGAACACCACTTGCGCCTCCAACTCCTTTATTCTTCTTCCTAGAGCCACATAGTCCGCAGTGATCCGCTCAAGGTCATTCTTGGCAGTATCATTGGTGCCCACGTGGAGAAGCAGGAAGGGGTAGCGATCCGAGGGCTTGATGAGTCTCGGCAGTCTCTCCGTCACATCACGAATCTTAGCCCCTGGCAAGCAGCAGACTTCTCGGTTTTCCCGGTCAGGGCGGCAGATAGATGACTCAGTCCCCCGGAGGAGAGAGTCCCCGACCACCACCACCCGCCTTCTCCTCTTGGGGGTGGTGGTCGTGGAACCCCCAACCTCAGGACAGCGCATCTCATGCCTTCCAACCAGCGGAGCCTCCTTCTGCTTTCTCGCCCCAGACATATCATCTGGTCCACTCTCCGCAACGATACCTGTGGAGAGAACATGAAAGCGGTTAGTTACCTGTGTCTGTGTTACTGGAACCCGGACATTCCGCTTACCTCTTCTGGAGGTCACATGTTGCCAAGCTTCTTCACTGGTCTCTTGGCTCCTCTGTGCAACCTGCTCTATATCTGTAGAGCTTTGTGCCCCTAGAAGCGTATCCTGAGTTTCGTCCAGGAAATCCTCAGTTTCCCGTATGCAACGCAGGGTTGCTATCTGTTGCTCCAGACCTTCAATCTTCTCTTCCAATATGGAGACCAGCTTGCACTTTGTACAGACAAAGTCGCTTCTGTCCTGTGGAAGAAAGACAAACATGGCACATCCAGTGCAGGTCACAACAGCTGAACCCCCCCCTTCCATATCACCTTCCTACTATGAGCTTCCTCAGAACAGTTTGCAAGACGTAAATCCAGCGTCTCTCCTGGAGAGTTCGTAGCGATTGGTTCAAAAAAATTACTCCTAAGGAGACTTAAATTATCGACAAGTACTAGTGCTAAAGCTCTCCTCGAATGATTCACCAAAATGCTTTTCGATACGATGACACAGAAGGGCACAGAACACGACACCCAAAAATAACACACGACAAAGACACACACACCCCGCGACACGGAAAGCATCACACACAAAACATTACACACACGACCCACAACATCTCACAAACACACACTCACTCAACACAAAATAACCCACAACATGTCACACGCAACACAAGACGACCCACAACATGTCGAGCGCTGTGGAGCGAGGGCTCCGGATCGGCTTTCGCAGCGGCTCTGGCGAGGAATGGTGCCGGAGCTCTCGCCGGAGGGGAACACAGCAGGAGGGGGCCTGAGCCGCTTGGGCCTCTTTCCAAGGGGGCGGAACCAGGCCTCCGCTCTCTGCCCTCTGCAGACCTGGCTGCCAGGTCAGTGCTTCCAGTTCCTCGTCCGCACTCGCTGTCGTCCTCCTCAGCGGCCGTGGGCGTCCTCGCTGGGGACGGGGCTTGGGGGGATGAAGGTGGAGAGGGGCCAGAGTCTCTTGAGCAGAGTGACTCTGTGGGGTGCCGTAAGAAAAGGAGATTTTGGTTGGGATGCTCCAGGTGTAATCGGAGGAGAGTGGAGGGCGGATCCCCGCCGTGTGGAAGAGGCAAACAGAGGAGCCTCTGAGACGTTGCCGACTGAGATGGTAACTTACTTGTTTTTTTCCCCTTGGGCTGGGTTTAGTAGCAAGGAAAAAGAAGTCAAGCCTCAGAGTCTACTGCCCTCATGCGACGGAATGTGAGTGAGAGCAGCGAGCCTGTGACCGTTGGTGATGCCAGGCAAGAGAACTCCATCTGGGAGCCGAGCTCTCGCCAGTCTCGGAGAGAGAAGTGTCTGGTTTGGTGAGGAATCTGCTCACGCCCCACCTGAGTCCGGGTCGGGAAGCCACGTCCATTAGGGTTCGGTTTGTAAGCAAAGGTTCCTGATCAGCTGTGGCTACGAGGGAGAAAAGGTCCCATTTTCAGAGGCTGCTCGTTTCTCTGGTCAGGAACGGTGTCTTCTCCACAACTGAAGCTTGGATCCAAGAGGATGACTCCAGGTGGTGAGTTGCTCGCCTTGCTCTCATGTTTCTCTGTTTTCTCTCCTGTGTTCGCCAACTCTCTCGTTCTCTTCTCTCCTCTTCTCTCCTCGTGCCGTGTCCCTTCCCAGGACGCGGGTAGGTGTGCATTCCCACAAGGGAGGTCTCGGGAGCCATGGAAAAGTCGGAGCGGACGAAAATCATGCAGGGCAGTAGAAAGGCTGCTGAAAGTACCTGAAGAGACAAAGGAAATGAGAAGGGGGAAGTCCAGCGTAAAACAGGAGTGGAGTCTGTGAAGAGAAACAACGGGAAGTCTAAGCTACAGAAACTCTTCAAGTTGCCGAAAGACATGTAGGATGGGCAATTACTTCTTGAATCCAGTCTCTTGTAGATCTTAGGCTCAGTATGCGTGCGTATTTGTAGTTGCTTAGCAATCTGCCTTCTTCTGTTTGCTATCCCTTCTAATCACTGAAAATCTACCTATCTATTTTTTGTTTAGTTTTATTATTAATTATTATTATTATTATTCTTAAACTCAGTTTGTGCAACTGGTGCTCCGTGAGGAAATGATTTGTGTCTTACTCCAAGGGGCTGCCCGGTGTCACTGTTGCTCCGGGAGGGAAATGCTTTGTGCATGGCCTGAATTGGCCACACACATCACTGTTGCTCCGGAGTGGGGGGGTGGGGGAGGAGGCGGGGGATTGTTTGTGTGTTACTCCTGAGTGGCCACGTCGTGTAACTCTTCCTCCAGGAGGGGAATGCTTTGTTTATTACCCTGTGTTGTGGCCACACAAGGCAACACACACAGCACGACACCGACGCACACACACACAGAACACGTCACACATACAGATGGGTAGTGTAAAGTGCTAAAAATGAGACATTCATTACTAATCAGATGTAGCCGTTGATGTCTCATGCACTCTTCCTCGAAAAGCCATACGTAATCTCGCCTGATCATTTGGTAGAGATCTGTTCAAGAAAATTACTCATAATGAGACATACATGATTGACAAGTACTTGGGATCCATTTCTCCTCGAATGATTCACCAAAACGCTTTTCGATTCCCTGCTGGTGATTTGGAAGAAATCGTTTCTCGAAATATACTAAACTAGAGAAATTCATCTTTGACCTGTGCGACAGATACATTTGAGAGGGAATCTTCCTGAAAGCCCCGAGGATTCACTTCTCGTCAGACGGTACAGAGCAGGTTGCGAAAATTACTGAAAAAGAGAACGTCTTTCGTAATCAGGTATCCTGATGTCTTTCTCATGGAACCATCCACCAAAAAGCAAGTCTATTCTCTCTTCGGCATTTGGCAGAGATTTACCATGAAAATTGCTAAAAAAGAGAAAGTTATAACTTTTCAATGCTAATAATCACTGACAAATGGACTCATGCT
This sequence comes from Lepidochelys olivacea, assembly GCF_965140295.1. Lineage (NCBI taxonomy): Eukaryota > Metazoa > Chordata > Testudines > Cheloniidae > Lepidochelys > Lepidochelys olivacea. The sequence goes on along the minus strand of NC_140437.1, from coordinate 3,173,562 downwards.
CCAAAAACCTTTCACATTGGCTCCTTGTGATTAGGTAGATATCAGTTGACGATTTGGTAGAAATGACTAAAAAGGAGGCAGTTCTTTCTGATCAATGTTAGCAATTAATTACACATGGAATCATCCTCCGTACTATATTCATAATTAGCTCCTGGAGATTTGGACTAAAATCGGTCCGTGAAAATGACTAGGAATGAGACAATTCATTCCTCAGCCGTCCTCTGATAAATTTCCCACGGAATCCTCCAGCAGAAAAGCAAAGGCATTCTCCCTTGGTGCGTTGGAACAGATCGGTTCGTGCAAAGGACTCAAGGTAGAAAATCATTCTTTACAAGTCCCTAGTGGTAAAGACTCCAGCAATCCAGCGTCTCTCCTGGAGAGTTCGTAGCGATTGGTTCAAGAAAATTACTCCTAAGGAGACTTAAATTATCGACAAGTACTAGTGCTAAAGCTCTGCTCGAATGATTCACCAAAATGCTTTTCGATACGATGACACAGAAGGGCACAGAACACGACACACAAAAATCACACACGACAAAGACACACACACCCCGCGACACGGAAAGCATCACACACAAAACATCACACACACGACCCACAACATCTCACAAACACACACTCACTCAACACAAAATGACCCACAACTTGTCACACGCAACACAAGACGACCCACAACATGTCGAGCGCTGTGGAGCGAGGGCTGCGGCTCGGCTTTCGCAGCGGCTCTGGCGAGGAATGGTGCCGGAGCTCTCGCCGGAGGGGAACACGGCAGGAGGGGGCCTGAGCCGCTTGGGCCTCTTTCATAGATTCATAGATTCATAGATATTTAGGCCAGAAGGGACCATTTTGATCATCTCGTCTGACCTCCTGCACAATGCAGGCCACAGAATTTCACCCACCACTCCTAAAAAAGACCTCACACCTACATCTGTGCTATTGAAGTCCTCAAATTGTAGTTTGAAGACCTCAAGGAGCAGAGAATCCTCCAGCAAGTGACCCGTGCCCCATGCTACAGAGGAAGGCGAAATACCTCCAGGACCTTCCAATCTGTCCTGGAGGAAAATTCCTTCCCGACCCCAAATATGGCGATCAGCTAAACCCTGAGCATATGGGCAAGATTCATCAGCCAGATACTACAGAAAATTCTTTCCCGGGTAACTTGGATCTTACCCCATCTAAAAACCCATCACAGGCCATTGGGCCTATTTACCATGAATATTTAATTACCAAAACCATGTTATCCCATCATACCATCTCCTCCATAAACTTATCGAGTTTAATCTTAAAGCAAGATAGATCTTTTGCCCCCACTACTTCCCTCGGAAGGCTATTCCAAAACTTCACTCCTCTGATGGTTAGAAACCTTCGTCTAATTTCTAATCTAAATTTCCTAGTGGCCAGTTTATATCCATTTGTTCTTGTGTCCACATTGGTACTGAGTTTAAATAATTCCTCTCCCTCTCTGGTATTTATCCTTCTGATATATTTATAGAGAGCAATCATATCTCCCCTCAACCTTCTTTTAGTTAGGCTAAACAAGCCAAGCTCCCTGAGTCTCCTTTCATAAGACAAGTTTTCCATTCCTCGGATCATCCTAGTAGCCCTTCTCTGTACCTGTTCCAGTTTGAATTCATCCTTCTTAAACATGGGAGACCAGAACTGCACACAGTATTCCAGGTGAGGTCTCACCAGTGCCTTATATAACGGTACTAAAACCTCCTTATCCCTACTGGAAATACCTCTCCTGATGCATCCCAAGACGACATTAGCTTTTTTCACAGCCATATCACATTGGCAGCTCATAGTCATCCTATGATCAACCAATACTCCAAGGTCCTTTTCCTCCTCCGTTACTTCTAGTTGATGCGTCCCTAGCTTATAACTAAAATTCTTGTTATTAATCCCTAAATGCATGACCTTACACTTCTCACTTTTAAATTTCATCCTATTCCTATTACTCCAGTTTACAAGGTCATCCAGATCCTCCTGTAGGGTATCCCTGTCCTTCTCTAAATTAGCAATACCTCCCAGCTTTGTATCATCTGCAAACTTTATTAGCACACTCCCACTTTTTGTGCCCAGGTCAGTAATAAAAAGATTAAATAAGATTGGTCCCAAAACTGATCCTTGAGGAACTCCACTGGTAACCTCCCTCCAACTTGACAGTTCACCTTTCAGTAGGACCCGTTGTAGTCTCCCCTTTAACCAATTCCCTATCCACCTTTCAATTTTCCTATTGATGCCCATCTTATCCAACTTAACTAATAATTCCCCATGTGGCACAGTATCAAACGCCTTACTAAAATCTAAGTAAATTAGATCCACTGCGTTTCCTTTATCTAAAAAATCTGTTACTCTCTCAAAGAAGGAGATCAGGTTGGTTTGGCACGATCTACCTTTTGTAAAACCATGTTGTATTTTGTCCCATTTACCATTGACTTCAATGTCCTTAACTACCTTCTCCTTCAAAATTTTTTCCAAGACCTTGCATACTACAGATGTCAAACTAACAGGCCTATAATTACTTGGATCACTTTTTTTCCCTTTCTTAAAAATAGGAACTATGTTAGCAATTCTCCAATCATACGGTACAACCCCTGAGTTTACAGATTCATTAAAAATTCTTGCTAATGGGCTTGCAACTTCTTGTGCCAATTCTTTTAATATTCTTGGATGAAGATTATCTGGGCCCCCTGATTTAGTCCCATTAAGCTGTTTGAGTTTCGCTTCTACCTCAGATATGGTGATGTCTACCTCCATATCCTCATTCCCATTTATCATGCTACCATTATCCCTAAGATCCTCTTTAGTCTTATTAAAGACTGAGGCAAAGTATTTGTTTAGATATTGGGCCATGCCTAGATTATCCTTGACCTCCACTCCATCCTCAGTTTTTAGCGGTCCCACTTCTTCTTTCTTTGTTTTCTTCCTATTTATATGACTATAGAACCTTTTACTATTGGTTTTAATTCCCTTTGCAAGGTCCAACTCTACTTGACTTTTAGCCTGTCTCACTTTATCCCTACATATTCTGACCTCAATAAGGTAGCTTTCCTTACTGATCCCTCCCTTCTTCCACTCCCTATATGCTTTCTGCTTTTTCTTAATTACCTCTCTAAGATGCTTGCTCATCCAGCTTGGTCTACAACTCCTGCCTATGATTTTTTTCCCCTTTCTTGGGATGCAGGCTTCCGATAGCTTCTGCAGCTTTAATTTAAAATAATCCCAGGCCTCCTCTACCTTTAAACCCATAAATTCTTCAGTCCAATCCACTTCCCTAACTAATTTCCTTAATTTTTGAAAGTCAGCCCTTTTGAAATCAAAAACCCTAGTTGCAGATTTATTTTTGTTAATCCTTCCATTCAGTTTGAACTGAATTAGCTCATGATCACTTGAGCCAAGATTATCCCCTACAACCATTTCCTCTATGAGGTCCTCATTACTCACCAAGACCAAATCTAAAATGGCATCCCCTCTAGTCGGTTCAGCAACTACTTGCTGAAGGAATCCATCAGCTATCGCATCTAGGAAAATCTGAGTCCTGTTATTATTACTAGCACTCGTCCTCCAGTCTATATCTGGGAAGTTAAAGTCTCCCATGATCACACAGTTTCCATTAGTATTTACTTTATTAAAAACATTAAAAAGGGCTCTATCCATATCCAAATTAGATCCCGGCGGTCTATAGCACACCCCAAGCACTATCCCAGGGGAGGCTCTAATAGTTTTCTTCCCCAATTTAATTGTTGCCCAGACAGACTCAGTCATATCCATTTCATCGCTTCTTATTTCTTTACATTCTATCTCACCATTGATATACAGTGCTACTCCACCACCTTTACCTTTATTTCGGTCTTTCCTAAACAGCACATACCCTTCAATACCTGTAGCCCAGTCATGACTACTATTCCACCAGGTCTCTGTTATACCTATAATATCTGGTTTCACTTCCTGCAGCAGTAACTCTAGTTCCTCCATTTTGTTACCTAGGCTCCTTGCATTAGTGTACAAACATCTTAATTTTTGCTGTTTGGCCTCACTCACATTCTGTACCCTATTAGGCATGGTTATTTTACTACCAGTATAACCTATTAGACTTGTATCTACACTGCCCTTCCTCCTACCTACAGCTGTATCCACTCTTACTTCATTTTCTTTCCACTCTATGCTAAATTCTGGCGTGGAGATTACCTGGACATCTCCCAACCATCTCCCCCAAATTCCTAGTTTAAAGCTCTCTTAATCAGTTGTGCCAGCCTCCATCCTAGAAGTCTATTTCCTTCCCTACTCAGATGAAGTCCATCCCGAGAGAACTGTCCTCTATCCATGAATGCCTCCCAATGGCCATACATCCCAAAGCCCTCCTTATAGCACCACTGCCTAAGCCATCTATTGATAGTCATAATCTTGTCACACCTTTGTTGCCCTTCTCTAGGAACAGGCAGAATCCCACTAAAGATCACCTGAGCCTCAATTTCCTTAAGCGTCCTCCCCAGCCTAGCATAGTCTCCCTTAATACTTTCCAGCGAGAATCTAGCCGTATCATTTGTTCCCACATGAAGGATAATTAGGGGATTCTTTCCCGCTCCCTTTAGAATCCTTTTCAACCTCAGGTCTACATCCCGTATCTTAGCACCTGGAAGACAGCACACCCTCCTATTTTCTGGATCAGCTCTGGTTACAGGCCTATCTATTCTTCTCAGTAAAGAGTCCCCAATCACATAGACCTGCCTTTTCCTAGTGACGGGGCTATTCTCCAGTCTATCCCCTGTTCCCTCTGGCTGCAAGTTCTTTCCATTCCCATTCTCCCTTGTAATCCTTTTTAACCCATCCTGTATCCTCCTGGGGCTCATATTTGGTGTAATCTCCATTAACTCTTCCCCTTTTCCTATAGGACTAACCGCTCTTCTCTTCTTCCTTGCCCTGTCACCTTCAGTGACTACCTGCTGAGCCCCTTCTTCATTTTCCAACTCTGCAAACCTATTCTGAAGCTCTATTTCTCCTTCACTAGCCCGTCTTTTCCTCTGCCTAGTTCTTTTAGTCACATGCTTCCACTGACCACTTTCCTCACCCAGTCTCCCCTCAGAATTCCCTAGTCCTGCTTCCATCTGCAAGTCTGAGCTTTTCCCTTCAGATACCTCATGTCTTTGCTCCATAATCTGCTCAAACCCCTTCCTAAACTCTACCAGACTTTCCACCTGCATCTCCAAACCTCTGATCTTTTCCTCCATCAGCTCTATCAGACGGCATTTCATGCAGACAAAACTCTTACCAGGTGCCCCCTCCAGGATCATGTACATACCACAGCTTCCACATCCAGTCATCTTCATTGTGTCATCTGCTACATGGGTCACTCCCACTGCCACCTCTGAATCTGTCATAGCCTTCCCACCTAAATCCTTTCCAAGGGGGCGGAACAAGGCCTCCGCTCTCTGCCCTCTGCAGACCTGGCTGCCAGGTCAGTGCTTCCAGTTCCTCGCCCGCACTCGCTGTCGTCCTCCTCAGCGGCCGTGGGCGTCCTCGCTGGGGACGGGGCTCGGGGGGATGAAGGTGGAGTGGGGCCAGAGTCTCTTGAGCAGAGTGACTCTGTGGGGTGCCGTTAGAAAAGGAGATTTTGGTTGGGATGCTCAAGGTGGAATGGGAGGAGAGTGGAGGGCGGCTCCCCACTGCGTGGAAGAGGCAAACAGAAGAGCCTCCGAGACGTTGCCGACTGAGATGGTAACTTACTTGTTTTTTTTCCCCTTGGGCTGGGTTTAGTAGCAAGGAAAAAGAAGTCAAGCCTTAGGGTCTACTGCCCTCATGCGACGGAATGTGAGTCAGAGCAGCGAGCCTGTGACCGTTGGGGATGCCAGGCAAGAGAACTCCATCTGGGAGCCGAGCTCTCGCCAGTCTCGGTGAGAGAAGTGTCTGGTTTGGTGAGGACTCTGCTCACGCCCCACCTGAGTCCGGGTCGGGAAGCCCCGTCCATTCTGGTTCGGTTTGTAAGCAAAGGTTCCTGATCAGCTGTGGTTACGAGGGAGAAAAGGTCCCATTTTCAGAGGCTGCTCGTTTCTCTGGTCAGGAACGGTGTCTTCTCCACAACTGAAGCTTGGATCCAAGAGGATGACTCCAGGTGGTGAGTTGCTCGCCTTGCTCTCATGTTTCTCTGTTTTCTCTCCTGTGTTCGCCAACTCTCTCGTTCTCTTCTCTCCTCTTCTCTCCTCGTGCCGTGTCCCTTCCCAGGACGCGGGTAGGTGTGCATTCCCACAAGGGAGGTCTCGGGAGCCATGGAAAAGTCGGAGCGGACGAAAATCATGCAGGGCAGTAGAAAGGCTGCTGAAAGTACCTGAAGAGACAAAGAAAATGAGAAGGGGGAAGTCCAGCCTAAACACAGGAGTGGAGTCTGTAAAGAGAAACAACGGGAAGCCTAAGCTACAGAAACTCTTCAAGTTGACGAAAGACATGTAGGATGGGAAATTACTTCTTGAATCCAGTCTCTTGAAGGCTCAGTATGCGTGCGGATTTGTAGTTGCATAGCAATCTGCCTTCTTCTGTTTGCTATCCCTTCTAATCACTGAAAATCTACCTATCTATTTTTTGTTTAGTTTTATTATTAATTATTATTATTATTCTTAAACTCAGTTTGTGCAACTGGTGCTCCGTGAGGAAATGATTTGTGTCTTACTCCAAGGGGCTGCCCGGTGTCACTGTTGCTCCGGGAGGGAAATGATTTGAGCACTACCTGAATTGGCCACGCAGTGTCACCTTTGCTCCGTGAGGGAAATGCTTTCTGCATTACACCAAGTGGCCACGTCATGTCACTCTTCCTCCATGAGGGAAATGCTTTGTGCATGGCCTGAATTGGCCACACACATCACTCTTGCTCCGGGGTGGGGGTGGGGGGTGGGAGGCTTCGGATTGTTTGTGTGTTACTCCTGAGTGGCCACGTCGTAACACTCTTCCTCCAGGAGGGGAATGCTTTGTGTATTTCCCTGTGTTGTGGCCACCCAAGACAACACACACAGCACGACACCGACGCACGCACACACTCAGAACACGTCACACATACAGATGGGTAGTGTAAAGTGCTAAAAATGAGACATTCATTACTAATCAGATGTAGCCATTGATGTCTCATGCACTCTTCCTCGAAAAGCTATACGTAATCTCGCCTGATCATTTGGTAGAGATCTGTTCAAGAAAATTACTCATAATGAGACATACATTATGAATCAATGAATGACAAATGGACTCCTCCTCCAAAAGCCTTTCACATTGGCTCCTTGTGATTAGGTAGATATCAGTTGACGATTTGGTAGAAATGACTAAAAAGGAGGCAGTTCTTTCTGATCAATGTTAGCAATTAATTACACATGGAATCATCCTCCGGACTATATTCATAATTAGCTCCTGGAAATTTGGACTAAAATCGGTTCGTGAAAATGACTAGGAATGAGACAATTCATTCCTCAGCCGTCCTCTGATAAATTTCCCACGGAATCTTCCAGCAGAAAAGCAGAGGCATTCTCCCTTGGTGCGTTGGAACAGATCGGTTCGTGCAAAGGACTCAAAGTAGAAAATCATTCTTTACAAGTCCCTAGTGGTAAAGACTCCAGCAATCCAGCGTCTCTCCTGGAGAGTTCGTAGGGATTGGTTCAAGAAAATTACCCCTAAGGAGACTTAAATTATCGACAAGTACTAGTGCTTAAGCTCTCCTCGAATGATTCACCAAAATGCTTTTCGATATGATGACACAGAAGGGCACAGAACACGACACACAAAAATCACACACGACAAAGACACACACACCCCGCGACACGGAAAGCATCACACACAAAACATTACACACACGACCCACAACATCTCACAAACACACACTCACTCAACACAAAATAACCCACAACATGTCACACGCAACACAAGACGACCCACAACATGTCGGGCGCTGTGGAGCGAGGGCTGCGGCTCGGCTTTCGCAGCGGCTCTGGCGAGGAATGGTGCCGGAGCTCCCGCCGGAGGGGAACACGGCAGGAGGGGGCCTGAGCCGCTTGGGCCTCTTTCCAAGGGGGCGGAACCAGGCCTCCGCTCTCTGCCCTCTGCAGACCTGGCTGCCAGGTCAGTGCTTCCAGTTCCTTGTCCGCAGTCGCTGTCGTCCTCCTCAGCGGCCGTGAGCGTCCTCGATGGGGACGGCGCTCGGGGGGATGTAGGTGGAGAGGGGCCAGAGTCTCTTGAGCAGAGTGACTCTGTGGGGTTCCGTAAGAAAAGGAGATTTTGGTTGGGATGCTCAAGGTGGAATGGGAGGAGAGTGGAGGGCGGATCCCCGCCCTGTGGGAGAGGCAAACAGAGGAGCCTCTGACACGTTGCCGACTGAGATGGTAACTTACTTGTTTTTTTTCCCCTTGGGCTGGGTTTAGTAGCAAGGAAAAAGAAGTCCAGCCTCAGAGTCTACTGCCCTCATGCAACGGAATGTGAGTCAGAGCAGCGAGCCTGTGACCGTTGGGGATGCCAGGCAAGAGAACTCCATCTGGGAGCCGAGCTCTCGCCAGTCTCGGTGAGAGAAGTGTCTGGTTTGGTGAGGACTCTGCTCACGCCCCACCTGAGTCCGGGTCGGGAAGCCCCGTCCATTCTGGTTCGGTTTGTAAGCAAAGGTTCCTGATCAGCTGTGGTTACGAGGGAGAAAAGGTCCCATTTTCAGAGGCTGCTCGTTTCTCTGGTCAGGAACGGTGTCTTCTCCACAACTGAAGCTTGGATCCAAGAGGATGACTCCAGGTGGTGAGTTGCTCGCCTTGCTCTCATGTTTCTCTGTTTTCTCTCCTGTGTTCGCCAACTCTCTCGTTCTCTTCTCTCCTCTTCTCTCCTCGTGCCGTGTCCCTTCCCAGGACGCGGGTAGGTGTGCATTCCCACAAGGGAGGTCTCGGGAGCCATGGAAAAGTCGGAGTGGACGAAAATCATGCAGGGCAGTAGAAAGGCTGCAGAAAGTACCTGAAAAGACAAAGAAAATGAGAAGGGGGAAGTCCAGCCTAAACACAGGAGTGGAGTCTGTGAAGAGAAACAACGGGAAGTCTAAGCTACAGAAACTCTTCAAGTTGCCGAAAGACATGTAGGATGGGAAATTACTTCTTGAATCCAGTCTCTTGAAGGCTCAGTATGCGTGCGGATTTGTAGTTGCATAGCAATCTGCCTTCTTCTGTTTGCTATCCCTTCTAATCACTGAAAATCTACCTATCTATTTTTTGTTTAGTTTTATAATTAATTATTATTATTATTCTTAAACTCAGTTTGTGCAACTGGTGCTCCGTGAGGAAATGATTTGTGTCTTACTCCAAGGGGCTGCCCGGTGTCACTGTTGCTCCGGGAGGGAAATGATTTGAGCACTACCTGAATTGGCCACGCAGTGTCACCTTTGCTCCGTGAGGGAAATGTTTTCTGCATTACACGAAGTGGCCACGTCGTGTCACTCTTCCTCCATGAGGGAAATGCTTTGTGCATGGCCTGAATTGGCCACACACATCACTGTTGCTCCGGAGTGGGGGGATGGGGGAGGAGGCGGGGGATTGTTTGTGTGTTACTCCTGAGTGGCCACGTCGTGTCACTCTTCCTCCAGGAGGGGAATGCTTTGTGCATTACCCTGTGTTGTGGCCACCCAAGACAACACACACAGCAGGACACCGACGCACACACACACAGAACACGTCACACATACAGATGGGTAGTGTAAAGTGCTAAAAATGAGACATTCATTACTAATCAGATGTAGCCGTTGATGTCTCATGCACTCTTCCTCGAAAAGCCATACGTAATCTCGCCTGATCATTTGGTAGAGATCTGTTCAAGAAAATTACTCATAATGAGACATACATGATTGACAAGTACTTGGGATCCATTTCTCCTCGAATGATTCACCAAAACGCTTTTCGATTCCCTGCTGGTGATGTGGAAGAAATCGTTTCTCGAAATATACTAAACTAGAGAAATTCATCTTTGACCTGTGCGACAGATACATTTGAGAGGGAATCTTCCTGAAAGCCCCGAGGATTCACTTCTCGTCAGACGGTACAGAGCAGGTTGCGAAAATTACTGAAAATGAGAACGTCTTTCGTAATCAGGTATCCTGATGTCTTTCTCATGGAACCATCCACCAAAAAGCAAGTCTATTCTCTCTTCGGCATTTGGCAGAGATTTACCGTGAAAATTGCTAAAAAAGAGAAAGTTATAACTTTTCAATGCTAATAATCACTGACAAATGGACTCATGCTCCAAAAACCTTTCACATTGGCTCCTTGTGATTAGGTAGATATCAGTTGACGATTTGGTAGAAATGACTAAAAAGGAGGCAGTTCTTTCTGATCAATGTTAGCAATTAATTACACATGGAATCATCCTCCGTACTATATCCATAATTAGCTCCTGGAAATTTGGACTAAAATCGGTTCGTGAAAATGACTAGGAATGAGACAATTCATTCCCCAGCCGTCCTCTGATAAATTTCCCACGGAATCCTCCAGCAGAAAAGCAAAGGCATTCTCCCTTGGTGCGTTGGAACAGATCGGTTCGTGCAAAGGACTCAAAGTAGAAAATCATTCTTTACAATGATTAGTAGAAATCATTCTTTACAAGTCCCTAGTGGTAAAGACTCCAGCAATCCAGCGTCTCTCCTGGAGAGTTCGTAGCGATTGGTTCAAGAAAGTTACCCCTAAGGAGACTTAAATTATCGACAAGTACTAGTGCTTAAGCTCTCCTCGAATGATTCACCAAAATGCTTTTCGATACGATGACACAGAAGGGCACAGAACACGACACACAAAAATAACACACGACAAAGACACACACACACCGCAACACGGAAAGCATCACACACAAAACATCACACACACGACCCACAACATCTCACAAACACACACTCACTCAACACAAAATGACCCATAACTTGTCACACGCAACACAAGACGACCCACAACATGTCGAGCGCTGTGGAGCGAGGGCTGCGGCTCGGCTTTCGCAGCGGCTCTGGCGAGGAATGGTGCCGGAGCTCTCGCCAGAGGGGAACACGGCAGGAGGGGGCCTGATCCGCTTGGGCCTCTTTCCAAGGGGGTGGAACAAGGCCTCCGCTCTCTGCCCTCTGCAGACCTGTCTGCCAGGTCAGTGCTTCCAGTTCCTCGTCCGCACTCACTGTCGTCCTCCTCAGCGGCCGTGGGCGTCCTCGCTGGGGACGGGGCTCGGGGGGATGAAGGTGGAGAGGGGCCAGAGTCTCTTGAGCAGAGTGACTCTGTGGGGTGCTGTTAGAAAAGGAGATTTTGGTTGGGATGCTCAAGGTGGAATGGGAGGAGAGTGGAGGGCGGCACCCCGCCGCGTGGAAGAGGCAAACTGAGGAGCCTCCAAGACGTTGCCGACTGAGATGGTAACTTACTTGTTTTTTTTCCCCTTGGGCTGGGTTTAGTAGCAAGGAAAAAGAAGTCAAGCCTCAGGTTCTACTGCCCTCATGCGACGGAATGTGAGTCAGAGCAGCGAGCCTGTGACCGTTGGGGATGCCAGGCAAGAGAACTCCATCTGGGAGCCGAGCTCTCGCCAGTCTCGGTGAGAGAAGTGTCTGGTTTGGTGAGGACTCTGCTCACGCCCCACCTGAGTCCGGGTCGGGAAGCCCCGTCCATTCTGGTTCGGTTTGTAAGCAAAGGTTCCTGATCAGCTGTGGTTACGAGGGAGAAAAGGTCCCATTTTCAGAGGCTGCTCGTTTCTCTGGTCAGGAACGGTGTCTTCTCCACAACTGAAGCTTGGATCCAAGAGGATGACTCCAGGTGGTGAGTTGCTCGCCTTGCTCTCATGTTTCTCTGTTTTCTCTCCTGTGTTCGCCAACTCTCTCGTTCTCTTCTCTCCTCTTCTCTCCTCGTGCCGTGTCCCTTCCTAGGACGCGGGTAGGTGTGCATTCCCACAAGGGAGGTCTCGGGAGCCATGGAAAAGTCGGAGCGGACGAAAATCATGCAGGGCAGTAGAAAGGCTGCTGAAAGTACCTGAAGAGACAAAGAAAATGAGAAGGGGGAAGTCCAGCCTAAACACAGGAGTGGAGTCTGTGAAGAGAAACAACGGGAAGTCTAAGCTACAGAAACTCTTCAAGTTGCCGAAAGATATGTACGATGGGAAATTACTTCTTGAATGCAGTCTCCTGAAGGCTCATGATGCCTGCGGATTTGTAGTTGCATAGCAATCTGCCTTCTTCTGTTTGCTATCCCTTCTAATCACTGAAAATCTACCTATCTATTTTTTGTTTAGTTTTATTATTAATTATTATTATTATTCTTAAACTCAGTTTGTGCAACTGGTGCTCCGTGAGGAAATGATTTGTGTCTTACTCCAAGGGGCTGCCCGGTGTCACTGTTGCTCCGGGAGGGAAATGCTTTGTGCATGGCCTGAATTGGCCACACACATCACTCTTGCTCCGGGGTGGCGGGGGGAGGCTTCGGATTGTTTGTGTGTTACTCCTGAGTGGCCACGTCGTGTCACTCTTCCTCCAGGAGGGGAATGCTTTGTGCATTACCCTGTGTTGTGGCCACCCAAGACAACACACACAGCACGACACCGACGCGCGCACACACACAGAACACGTCACACATACAGATGGGTAGTGTAAATTGCTAAAAATGAGACATTCATTACTAATCAGATGTAGCCATTGATGTCTCACGCACTCTTCCTCGAAAAGCCATACGTAATCTCGCCTGATCATTTGGTAGAGATCTGTTCAAGAAAATTACTCATAATGAGACATACATGATTGACAAGTACTAGGGATCCATTTCTCCTCGAATGATTCACCAAAACGCTTTTCGATTCCCTGCTGGTGATTTAGAAGAAATCGTTTCTCGAAATATACTAAACTAGAGAAATTCATCTTTGACCTGTGCGACAGATACATTTGAGAGGGAATCTTCCTGAAAGCCCCGAGGATTCACTTCTCATCAGACGGTACAGAGCAGGTTGCGAAAATTACTGAAAATGAGAACGTGTTTCGTAATCAGGTATCCTGATGTCTTTCTCATGGAACCATTCACCAAAAGCAAGTCTATTCCCTCTTCGGCATTTGGCAGAGATTTATCGTGAAAATTGCTAAAAAAGAGAAAGTTATAACTTTTCAATGCTAATAATCAATGAATGACAAATGGACTCCTCCTCCAAAAGCCTTTCACATTGGCTCCTTGTGATTAGGTAGATATCAGTTGACGATTTGGTAGAAATGACTAAAAAGGAGGCAGTTCTTCCTGATCAATGTTAGCAATTAATTACACATGGAATCATCCTCCGTACTATATTCATAATTAGCTCCTGGAGATTTGGACTAAAATCGGTTCGTGAAAATGACTAGGAATGAGACAATTCATTCCTCAGCCGTCTTCCGATAAATTTCCCACGGAATCATCCAGCAGAAAAGCAAAGGCATTCTCCCTTGGTGCGTTGGAACAGATCGGTTCGTGCAAAGGACTCAAGGTAGAAAATCATTCTTTACAAGTCCCTAGTGGTAAAGACTCCAGCAATCCAGCGTCTCTCCTGGAGAGTTCGTAGCGATTGGTTCAAAAAAATTACTCCTAAGGAGACTTAAATTATTGACAAGTACTAGTGCTAAAGCTCTCCTCGAATGATTCACCAAAATGCTTTTCGATACGATGACACAGAAGGGCACAGAACACGACACCCAAAAATAACACACGACAAAGACACACACACCCCGCGACACGGAAAGCATCACACACAAAACATCACACACACGACCTACAACATCTCACAAACACACATTCACGCAACACAAGACGACCCACAACTTGTCACACGCAACACAAAACGACCCACAACATGTCGAGCGCTGTGGAGCGAGGGCTGCGGCTCGGCTTTCGCAGCGGCTCTGGCGAGGAATGGTGCCGGAGCTCTCGCCGGAGGGGAACACGGCAGGAGGGGGCCTGATCCGCTTGGGCCTCTTTCCAAGGGGGCGGAACAAGGCCTCCGCTCTCTGCCCTCTGCAGACCTGGCTGCCAGGTCAGTGCTTCGAGTTCCTCGTCCGCACTCGCTGTCGTCCTCCTCAGCGGCTGTGGGCGTCCTCGCTGGGGACGGGGCTCGGGGGGATGAAGGTGGAGAGGGGCCAGAGTCTCTTGAGCAGAGTGACTCTGTGGGGTGCCGTTAGAAAAGGAGATTTTGGTTGGGATGCTCAAGGTGGAATGGGAGGAGAGTGGAGGGCGGCTCCCCGCCGTGTGGAAGAGGCAAACAGAGGAGCCACCGTGACGTTGCCGACTGAGATGGTAACTTACTTGTTTTTTTCCCCTTGGGCTGGGTTTAGTAGCAAGGAAAAAGAAGTCCAGCCTCAGAGTCTACTGCCCTCATGCAACGGAATGTGAGTGAGAGCAGCGAGCCTGTGACCGTTGGTGATGCCAGGCAAGAGAACTCCATCTGGGAGCCGAGCTCTCGCCAGTCTCGAAGAGAAAAGTGTCTGGTTTGGTGAGGACTCTGCTCATGCCCCACCTGAGTCCGGGTCGGGAAGCCCCGTCCATTCTGGTTCGGTTTGTAAGCAAAGGTTCCTGATCAGCTGTGGTTACGAGGGAGAAAAGGTCCCATTTTCAGAGGCTGCTCGTTTCTCTGGTCAGGAACGGTGTCTTCTCCACAACTGAAGCTTGGATCCAAGAGGATGACTCCAGGTGGTGAGTTGCTCGCCTTGCTCTCATGTTTCTCTGTTTTCTCTCCTGTGTTGGCCAACTCTCTCGTTCTCTTCTCTGCTCTTCTGTCCTCGTGCCGTGTCCCTTCCCAGGACGCGGGTAGGTGTGCATTCCCACAAGGGAGGTCTCGGGAGCCATGGAAAAGTCGGAGTGGACGAAAATCATGCAGGGCAGTAGAAAGGCTGCTGAAAGTACTTGAAGAGACGAAGGAAATGAGAAGGGGGAAGTCCAGCCTAAAAGAGGAGTGTGGTCTGTGAAGAGAAACAACGGGAAGTCTAAGCTACAGAAACTCTTCAAGTTGCCGAAAGACATGTAGGATGGGCAATTACTTCTTGAATCCAGTCTGTTGTAGATCTTAGGCTCAGTATGCGTGCGTATTTGTAGTTGCTTAGCAATCTGCCTTCTTCTGTTTGCTATCCCTTCTAATCACTGAAAATCTACCTATCTATTTTTTGTTTAGTTTTATTATTAATTATTATTATTATTCTTAAACTCAGTTTGTGCAACTGGTGCTCCGTGAGGAAATGATTTGTGTCTTACTCCAAGGGGCTGCCCGGTGTCACTATTGCTCCGGGAGGGAAATGATTTGAGCACTACCTGAATTGGCCACGCAGTTTCACCATTGCTCCATGAGGGAAATGCTTTCTGCATTACTCCAAGTGGCCACCCAGTGTCACTGTTGGTCCAGGAGGGAAATGCTTTGTGCATGGCCTGAATTGGCCACACACATCACTGTTGCTCCGGGGTGGGGGAGGCGGGGGATTGTTTGTGTGTTACTCCTGAGTGGCCACGTCGTGTCACTCTTCCTCCAGGAGGGGAATGCTTTGTGCATTTCTCTGTGTTGTGGCCACCCAAGAGAACACACACAGCACGACACCGACGCACACACACACAGAACACGTCACACATACAGATGGGTAGTGTAAAGTGCTAAAAATGAGACATTCATTACTAATCAGATATAGCCGTTGATGTCTCACGCACTCTTCCTCGAAAAGCCATACATAATCTCACCTGATCATTTGGTAGAGATCTGTTCAAGAAAATTACTCATAATGAGACATACATTATTGACAAGTACTAGTGATCCATTTCTCCTCGAATGATTCACCAAAACGCTTTTCGATTCCCTGCTGGTGATTTGGAAGAAATCGTTTCTCGAAATATACTAAACTAGAGAAATTCACCTTTGACCTGTGCGACAGATAAATTTGAGAGGGAATCTTCCTGAAAGCCCCGAGGATTCACTTCTCGTCAGACGGTACAGAGCAGGTTGCGAAAATTACTGAAAATGAGACCGTCTTTCGTCATCTGGTATCCTGATGTCTTTCTCATGGAACCATCCACCAAAAAGCAAGTCTATTCTCTCTTCGGCATTTGGCAGAGATTTATCGTGAAAATTGCTAAAAAAGAGAAAGTTATAACTGATCAATGCTAATAATCAATGACAAATGGACTCATGCTCCAAAAGCCTTTCAGATTGGCTCCTTGTGATTAGGTAGATATCAGTTGACGATTTGGTAGAAATGACTAAAAAGGAGGCAGTTCTTTCTGATGAATGTTAGCAATTAATTACACATGGAATCATCCTCCGTACTATATTCATAATTAGCTCCTGGAGATTTGGACTAAAATCGGTCCGTGAAACTGACTAGGAATGAGACAATTCATTCCTCAGCCGTCCTCTGATAAATTTCCCACGGAATCCTCCAGCAGAAAAGCAAAGGCATTCTCCCTTGGTGCGTTGGAACAGATCGGTTCGTGCAAAGGACTCAAGGTAGAAAATCATTCTTTACAAGTCCCTAGTGGTAAAGACTCCAGCAATCCAGCGTCTCTCCTGGAGAGTTCGTAGGGATTGGTTCAAGAAAATTACTCCTAAGGAGACTTAAATTATCGACAAGTACAAGTGCTAAAGCTCTCCTCGAATGATTCACCAAAATGCTTTTCGATACGATGACACAGAAGGGCACGGAACACTGCACACAAAAATAACACACGACAAAGACACACACACACCGCGACACGGAAAGCATCACACACAAAACATCACACACACGACCCACAACATCTCACAAACACACACTCACTCAACACAAAATAACCCACAACATGTCACACGCAACACAAGACGACCCACAACATGTCGAGCGCTGTGGAGCGAGGGCTGCGGCTCGGCTTTCGCAGCGGCTCTGGCGAGGAATGGTGCCGGAGCTCTCGCCGGAGGGTAACACGGCAGGAGGGGGCCTGAGCCGCTTGGGCCTCTTTCCAAGGGGGCGGAACAAGGCCTCCGCTCTCTGCCCTCTGCAGACCTGGCTGCCAGGTCAGTGCTTCCAGTTCCTCGTCCGCACTCGCTGTCGTCCTCCTCACCGGCCGTGGGTGTCCTCGCTGGGGACGGGGCTTGGGGGGATGAAGGTGGGGAGGGGCCAGAGTCTCTTGAGTAGAGTGACTCTGTGGGGTGCCGTTAGAAAAGGAGATTTTGGTTGGGATGCTCAAGGTGTAATGGGATGTGGCAATTCAATGATGAGACAGAACACAGCTTTTGTGCAAGGAAGCAGGCTGGTCAGCTGAGATGGGCTGTTCTGCCCCCCGCCTTCCTCCTTCTCCTTTTATTATATTTCTCCCCCCTGAGCATTACACACTGCTACCGCAAAAAGTTACACAAAGGAAAGTATGACGTTGATTAATATACTTATTTACCATCTTTTATCTACTACGATGCTGGTTCTCAGGCCTTGAGCCCAGGCTACGAAAGCTTCCCACAGTCACTGTCCCAACAATCAAGTTCTCATGGTTCATATCTAGCCCTTGTCCTTGGATAGAGCAATGTGTGCATTGCTTCTTCAAAACAGTCAGGGTGTGCCCTGCCTGCTTCCAGGTGGAATAACTAAACATGAACCCTTCATCCCCCCGTTTTTTATTTAATGATATTCGGCCATCTCATGGTAGCCGTCAATTTGTTTTGTCATGCTGTTTAACTCCCAGACAGACAAGGACATAACTTGGGGCGCTTTCCAGGGCGAAATTTCACAAAATCTTAACAAGGAAGGAATACATTGTACACAGCAGCAGCAAAAAATAAGCCCAATAATTACAAACACAGCATAACCGAAAAGCTGTCGCAGCCATTCTAGAGAGGGCAGCCAACCTGTAAGCCAATTCCAAAAACCCTCAAACCCCAGATCTTGGCGTATGTGTGTTGTAAGATTGGCCAATTCAGCCAGTCTAGTTTCTATGGAGCGACTATTATCAGTTAAATTAAAGCAATACATGTGCTGAAACGTGGAGCAGCCTAGATGGTGTTTCAGGAGCAGAAAATCAATGGCTGCTCTGTTATCCAAGATTGCATCCCTTAATTCGTGTTGTTCTGTGTTAAGTAAGGCAATAGCCTGGGATGTTGTATTAATTGCCTTTGCTGCAAAGCATGCCAGGTTATTTAAAGTTCTGGCTGAATACATGGCAAGCGTGGGGACCCCAACAATAGAGGCTGCTAAAGCAGTATACTCAGCACGACTAAAAAGCTCAACATCTGCAATACAATCATCTGAAAGGTGTACACTTCTTCTACTACGTTTTTGACCAGCAAAAGGCAATATAAGTGTCATTCTCCTAAGACAGCAAAGGGTGCCATCACTTAAATTTGCAGGGATATAATTAAAGGTGCGTGAACCGCAAGTAAAAAACCATCCTGATGGTAGGATGATATGGCCATAATTGTATGAAACATTAACAGCATGGGAACAATTTAAAAGGGGTTGAGAAATTTTTCGACAGCCCAAAGGCACGTTTGTACTAGTGCAGTTAACTACACGCGCACAGGTGACATTGTCAGCCCCGGCCGGGTACAGTGTGTGGAGGGATATAGCCGTGCGAGGCAGAGTATAGTTGGCCGGGCCCCAATTAGCCATGCTAGAGTACTGGGAAGAAAGATTCTCATAAGGAGAAAACAGTGTCTTATTTTCCATCTCCTCAGGGTGATGACATACTGGAATAAGGCATGTGCCTAACAAATCTCCGGCTGCTACAGAATTAGATAGACAAAAGTGGGTAACATTTGCTATTGAAGCCAATCTTTCCCATATGTTATATGTCATTCGGGCTCATACCAGGGGAAGCGCTTCCGAGCCAACCCCTACAGGAAATAGCAGGCACAAAAGGCACACAATCATCACAGAATTAGCAGTGATTTGGGCGAGAATCGCCACAAACAAAGTCTTAGGAGTCTCTGGCTGTTGATCTGCTGCCAGTCTTTGTTGAGCCACGGCGACCAATGCTTTTACTGCTCCCCATGTCACGGGCCGGTTTGGGACACTACGTCTCCTCCGTTTCCGTCCCGTCGTTGTCGACTCAGGGGGCAACGCGGTCTCCTCCAAAGTCAGCTGAAACTCTGGTATGGGATTCGACAGCCCCTGGTGCCATGCCATGTTGTTTAAGTGCCGGTCACACACACCGAGCTGGAACCCACAACGGTCCTGCAGGGAGAGACACAGCAGCATATCCCCGACCCCAAGTGATTAGAGGTACTGGGCCCAGCCACTGTGGATCAGGCAGCTGACAGTAAAAGACACGCGGTCTTTCCAGTACCTCAGATTTGTGAAAATGCCAATCCGCAGGGGTCTGCTGATCTGCATTCAATGTTAAATTATTTAAAGTAAACAAGAGGATATGCATTTGTTGTTGAATGTCTCCTAAGGTTCGGAGACGCAGCTCCCCTTGTTTTAATTGTTTATCAAGCAAGGTTTTGAGTGTGTGATTGGCACGTTCAACAATGACTTGGCCCGTGGAATTATAAGGGATTCCGTGTTTAAGACGGACGTCCCAGTGGGCACAAAAGGTGGAGAGGGCTGCAGAGCAGTAGGCTGGGGCATTATCTGTTTTAATTCAGCAGGGGCGACCCATAACAGAAAAGCAGGCCAGCAAATGGTGAATAACTTTGTTAGTGGCTTCCCCACGTTGTGGGGTTGCCCAAAGGAAGCCCGAATAAGTATCAACGGAAACATGTAAAAACGAATAGGGGCGGAATTGTGGCACATGAGTAACATCCATTTGCCACAGCTGATTTGCTGCGGTACCTCTGGGGTTAACGGCATAAGAAAAGGTAGGAGCAGCAGCAGCACAGTGGGGGCAGGAACGAACAATGGAACGTGCATGATCAGCAGAAATGTGAAACTGCCGGGCCAAAACAGAGGCAGACTGATGAAAAAAGGCATGGCTTTCAATGGGGTCAGAAAAAAGGGAATTTACCTGACCACGCAACGCGTGATCGGTGCGTGCATTGCCTTCAGTGAGTGGCCCAGGCAGAGGGGTATGACTGCGAATATGAGCAACAAAGTAAGGGAAATGACGAGTGGCAATAAGATGCTGCAAAGACAAAAACAGGCGAAGGAGGTCCGCATCAACCTGAGGGGTAATGAGGGTAAGGGGTAAATGATCAATTACCTGATAAACATAATGGCTATCCACAATTAAATTAAAGGGACAATCAGCAAAAAGTTGAAAGGCCAAAATAACAGCAGCCAATTCTGAACGCTGTGCAGAATGCTGAGGCAGTGTAAAACGAGAATGCCAACGAGGGGGGTCACCCAACTGATAAGTGACTACACCTCGGTGGGGAGAGCCATCAGTAAAAAGAGTGACAGCGGAAACAATGGGTTGAGAGCGGCTAAGACGATGAACAATTAGGAGCACCTTTTGGGTAATGACCAATCGAGGATCTTTTGGAGGATTGTAAGAAATCTCTCCCACATAATCACAAAGAGCAACCTGCCAGGCCAAGGAGGTGTGGCACAAAGAGTCAAATTCAGTACGGGACAAGGGGAGCACAATGGCAACTAAATCAGTGCCAGTGAGTTGCACTGCACGGTGGCGGGCTTTACGAACAAGATCAGATAGGGCATCTAAATACGGATAAATATTTCGAGGAGGGGTGGATGAAAGGTATAGCCACTCTATAATAGAAACAGCTGTGTCTGTATGGGGTACAAACAGAGCCGCAGTTGGCGTATGAGGGGTGGCAAGAAGAACGAACCGTAAGGGACGGACCTCTGGGAGTCTGTCCACAAACTCCTGACTCAATGCTGCATTGATTTGTTGAATGCAGGCAATATGCTCCTCAGTGATGGCAATAACTGCACCCGGTGCCCGGGCTCCACGCAGGAGCTCAAACAACGGCTGCAGCATTGAAGTGGGGAGACGAAAGTAGGGCCGAATCCAATTTAAATGACCCAAAATCTGTTGTAATTTAACAAGGGTTAGGGGTTGAGATAGAATTAATTCCGGACGAACCGGAGCAGCATAGGTTTGTAAAACCTTATATCCGAGGTAGTGGTAGGGATAAGAGTGTTGGATTTTTTCTGGTGCCACTAACAGGCCATTTTGGCCGAGAATCTGAGACAAAGATTCAAGCTGTTGTGCCATGACCCGGGGACCACTAAGCAAAATGTCATCCATGTAATGGTAGACTTTTAGCGTAGGGTACCGGGCACAGAAAGGGGCAAGTGCCCGATCCACAAAAAGCTGACACAAGGTTGGACTATTTTGCATTCCCTGGGGCAAGACCTTCCACTGATACCTTTGAGAGGGTTGCTGATTATTATATTGTGGCACCGTAAATGCAAATTTTTCACGATCTTGTGGGCAAAGGGGGATGGTGAAAAAACAATCTTTTAAATCTAACACACAAAGTTGATTGGTTTGAGGAATTAAATTTGGATTTGGTAAGCCAAACTGCAAGGGGCCCATAGGTTGGATGCATTTATTTATTTCCCTTAAATCATGTAACAGCCGCCAAGCACCCGATTTTTTCTTAATAACGAACACCGGGGTGTTCCAGGGACTAGTGGAGCTCTCCAATCGCTGTGCTTGGAAATGCTGCTGCACAAGCGAATGAAGTGCTTTTAGCTTTTCTAGAGGGAGGGGCCACTGGTCAATCCATACGGGCTCTAAGGATTGCCATACCAAGGGTAATGCGGAGGGCACGGTGGGTGAGGGAGGGTTTTGGGCCATCAGATGTTAAGATCGAGGGTGGTGTCTAACTTTGTAAGTAAATCACGGCCCCAAATATTGAGGTGGACAGGGAGTACAAAAGGGCGGATAGTAGCAAGGGTACGGCCTCCCGGTTTAGAGACTGTGACCCAAGACAAACTTTGGCGCCCGGGTTTACTACCCCCGATCCCCCACAATTCTTTAGAAGGAACCGTAGGCCAACTAACCGGCCACTCCAGATCACGAATCACCGTAACGTCAGCTCCAGTGTCCACCAGCCCTGTAAAAGGAACATCATTTAAGAGAAGTGTTAACTGAGGTTTTGAGGGGCGGACTGACATTGTCAGAGCAACAAGTGGAGAAGACGCCCTGTGAGACGGCGAGTGAGACAACGTCGATCCAAAGCTGCCTCCGCCCCGAGTTCGATCCTCGGCAGCTGGCACCTGATAGGGGACTAAAATCAATTGTGCAATTGACCATCCACGCAGGAGCGACTGTGGAAGATGAGTCCACACCTGAACCTTAATAATGCCAGTGTAATCAGCATCAATGACCCCTGGAATGACAAAAAAGCCCTGTTTCCCAGCATGTGAGCGAGGGAGAACAAGACCCACAAAGCCGGCAGGGAGAGGTCCCGTCACCTGTGTAGGTATGGCACAGACCTCCCCTGGCAGCCGAAAGTCAGTGTCCTCCTGCATGATCAAATCAAGCCCTGCACTTCCAGCAGTCGCCGCCCTCATAGAGTCTACGGATTTTAAGGCAGAGGAGCGTTTGTCTGAGTGGGAAACACCCCCGTTTGGCCCTGGGTTCGGGGGGGACCCATCGTGCGGTTTCTCGACCCGCTACGACACTGATTAGCCCAGTGATAACCTTTCCCACACTTGGGGCACTTCTTTGAGGGTCGGGCTGGTGCCTTAGATGAGCGGCACTTCCGCTGAAAATGACCCTCCTTACCACAGCGGTAACAACGCTTCCCCTTCTTCCCGGTTTTTCTCAGGGCGGCAGCCAGAACTCCAGCTTTGTGGGCTTGTGTGCCGACGTTCTGGCATGCCCGCAGCATGTCTGAGAGCTCTAAAATACCAGAGGCTTGCGCTGCCTGGAGAGCACAGCGGCAATCCTCGTTTGCATTTTCAACTGCCAATTTTAACAGGAGCTCATGAGCTGCCTCAGTGTTATCCACCTGTCGGAGGATAGCCTCATGCAATCTGTTGGTAAAATCCAAAAAGGACTCTGAGGCACCCTGACGGATACTGACAAAGCTTTTGGTAGGCTTGCCTGAATCCGGGACCTTCTTGAAAGCATGCTGGGCACAGGTGGAAATAATGGGGAAGACGGCCTGAGGGAGTTGAGCCTGCATCTCAATAATCTCAATGGAGCCTGACCTGCTGGTAGCAGCCCTGGAACCTACCATCTCCCGGTGTACATGACAGGCCTTGTACCTGTGTTTGCATGTGTATCTATATCTGCCCACTTGAAGTTTCCACTTCATGCATCTGATGAAGTGGGTTCCAGCCCATGAAAGCTTATGCCCAAATAAATTTATTAGTCTTCAAGGCGCCACAGGATTCCTCATTGTTTTTGCTGAAACAGACTAACATGGCTATCCCTCTCAAACATGTTTAATAGTGAGGGTAATTAACTACTGGCACCATTTACCCAGGGTTGTGGTGGATTTTCCATCACTGACCATTTTTAAATCAAGAGTGGATGATTTAAAAAAATATATCTGCTCTAGTTCGAGCAGGAATTATTGTGGGGCAGATCCCTGGCCTGTGTTACACAGGAGTCCAGACAAGCTGATCACAAAAGTCCCTTCTGGCGTTGGAATCTGTGAACCTCTGAAAACAATGATCATATCCAGGTCACAACCAAGACTGACTCCATAAGTCGGTGGGTTAACAATGATGTTGGTTTGGGTCATCAGCTCCTTAAATCATCCAATTAATAGAGGAGATGATCAGATCCTGTGGCTAACATAAGAAAGCACTGCTTTCCTTTAATCCTGCAGCAGGAGGTGGGAGAAGCCGGCTGTTTTGATTTAAGGAAATCCTGTTTAGACACCAGAGACACTGGAACCGAGGTGGGTGGGGGTGGCGAAGGCTAGTGCCCCTTCAAGGGCAGTATTATGACGCAGGGGAAGTATTATGAGACTGATCTAGTTTTTGCCCCCATGCTTTGTTTCGCTCAGGCTGGGTGGGGCTCCATGGCTTTGGCATGTAAGAGTCTAGTCACCTGTGGGCTGCAATAGTTTGGTTTAATCTTCGATGTTGGGCTTGATGTGAGCGTGCTGGGTGTGTTCGTGGCCTGTGATATAGAGGAGGTCTGACTGGATGATCTCATGGTCCCTTCTGGCCTAAAACTCTACATGTAACTGGTGTAGGACATACCTGTCATTTTGGGTTTAGCTTAAGCCTTCCTGGATGCTGTGAACCCCATGATCAACACTCATCCAGAGAACCGGAGCTCCCTCCATTCCTCTGACTCCATTTCTTTCACCAGTAATGTCACAGAACATGGTTATTGGTTAGGAATGTGCTTTCTTGGAGCGTTTTATCCAGTTCAGATAATGTGATGTTTTGGGACAGGGTTTAAGAGATGTTCTTACCCCTTCCTCTCATCAATGATGGTCAGTTGATAAATTACAGTACTACGAATCAGGAAACATTAATTGATTATGTGCAATTACAGGTGTTAATTAGAACTGAACAAAAGTTTTCGTTCAAAAAATATCTTGAGGAAATTTGGCTGGTTTACAAAAAGAGATGTTTTTGTTGAAAACATTCATAGAATCATAGAATCATAGAATCATAGAATATCAGGGTTGGAAGGGACCCAACCCCCTGCTCGAAGCAGGACCAATTCCCAGTTAAATCATCCCAGCCAGGGCTTTGTCAAGCCTGACCTTAAAAACCTCTAAGGAAGGAGATTCTACCACCTCCCTAGGTAACGCATTCCAGTGTATCACCACCCTCTTAGTGAAAAAGTTTTTCCTCATATCCAATCTAAACCTCCCCCACTGCAACTTGAGACCATTACTCCTCGTTCTGTCATCTGCTACCATTGAGAACAGTGTAGAGCCATCCTCTTTGGAACCCTCTTTCAGGTAGTTGAAAGCAGCTATCAAATCCCCCCTCATTCTTCTCTTCTGCAGGCTAAACAATCCCAGCTCCCTCAGCCTCTCCTCATAAGTCATGTGTTCTAGACCCCTAATCATTTTTGTTGCCCTTCACTGGACTCTCTCCAATTTATCCACATCCTTCTTGTAGTGTGGGGCCCAAAACTGGACACAGTACTCCAGATGAGGCCTTACCAATGTTGAATAAAGGGGAACGATCACGTCCCTCGATCTGCTCGCTATGCCCCTACTTATACATCCCAAAATGCCATTGGCCTCCTTGGCAACAAGGGCACACTGCTGACTCATATCCAGCTTCTCGTCCACTGTCACCCCTAGGTCCTTTTCCGCAGAACTGCTGCCTAGCCATTCGGTCCCTAGTCTGTAGCGGTGCATTGGGTTCTTCCGTCCTAAGTGCAGGACCCCGCACTTATCCTTATTGAACCTCATCAGATTTCTTTTGGCCCAATCCTCCAATTTGTCTAGGTCTTCTGTATCCTATCCCTCCCCTCCAGCGTATCTATCACTCCTCCCAGTTTAGTATCATCCGCAAATTTGCTGAGAGTGCAATCCACACCATCCTCCAGATCATTTATGAAGATATTGAACAAAACCGGCCCCAGGACCAACCCTTGGGGCACTCCACTTGATACCGGCTGCCAACTAGACATGGAGCCATTGATCACTACCCGTTGAGCCCGACAATCTAGCCAGCTTTCTACCCACCTTATAGTGCATTCATCCAGCCCATACTTCCTTAACTTGCTGACAAGAATACTGTGGGAGACCGTGTCAAAAGCTTTGCTAAAGTCAAGAAACAATACATCCACTGCTTTCCCTTCATCCACAGAACCAGTAATCTCATCATAAAAGGCGATTAGATTAGTCAGGCATGACCGTCCCTTGGTGAATCCATGCTGGCTGTTCCTGATCACCTTCCTCTCATGCAAGTGCTTCAGGATTGATTCTTTGAGGACCTGCTCCATGATTTTTCCAGGGACTGAGGTGAGGCTGACTGGCCTGTAGTTCCCAGGATCCTCCTTCTTCCCTTTGTTAAAGATTGGCACTACATTAGCCTTTTTCCAGTCATCCGGGACTTCCCCGGTTCGCCACGAGTTTTCAAAGATAATGGCCAATGGCTCTGCAATCACAGCCGCCAATTCCTTCAGCACTCTCGGATGCAACTCGTTCAGCCCCATGGACTTGTGCACATCCAGCTTTTCTAAATAGTCCCTAACCACCTCTATCTCCACAGAGGGCTGGCCATCTCTTCCCCATGTTGTGATGCCCAGCGCAGCAGTCTGGGAGCTGACCTTGTTAGTGAAGACAGAGGCAAAAAAAGCATTGAGTACATTAGCTTTTTCTACATCCTCTGTCACTAGGTTGCCTCCCTCATTCAGTAAGGGGCCCACACTTTCCTTGGCTTTCTTCTTGTTGCCAACATACCTGAAGAAACTCTTCTTGTTACTCTTGACATCTCTCGCTAGCTGCAGCTCCAGGTGAGATTTGGCCCTCCTGATTTCATTCCTACATGCCCGAGCAATATTTTTATACTCTTCCCTGGTCATATGTCCAACCTTACACTACTTGTAAGCTTCTTTTTTATGTTTAAGATCTGCTAGGATTTCACTATTAAGCCAAGCTGGTCGCCTGCCATATTTACTATTCTTTCGACTCATCGGGATGGTTTGTCCCTGTAACCTCAACAGGGATTCCTTGAAATACAGCCAGCTCTCCTGGACTCCTTTCCCGTTCATGTTAGTCCCCCAGGGGATCCTGGCCATCCGTTCCCTGAGGGAGTCGAAGTCTGCTTTCCTGAAGTCCAGGGTCCGTATCCTGCTGCTTACCTTTCTTCCCTCTGTCAGGATCCTGAACTCAACCAACTCATGGTCACTGCCTCCCAGATTCCCATCCACTTTTGCTTCCCCCACTAATTCTACCCGGTTTGTGAGCAGCAGGTCAAGAAAAGCGCCCCCCCTAGTTGGCTCCTCTAGCACTTGCGCCAGGAAATTGTCCCCTACGCTTTCCAAAAACTTCCTGGATTGTCTATGCACCGCTGTATTGCTCTCCCAGCAGATATCAGGAAAATTAAAGTCACCCATGAGAATCAGGGCATGCGATCTAGTAGCTTCCGTGAGTTGCTGGAAGAAAGCCTCATCTACCTCATCCCCCTGGTCCGGTGGTCTATAGCAGACTCCCACCACTACATCACTCTTGTTGCACACACTTCTAAACTTAATCCAGAGACACTCAGGTTTTTCTACAGTTTCGTACCGGAGCTCTGAGCAGTCATACTGCTCATACATACATTTGGATTTTCTTGAGGGTTTTTTTTTTTCTTGCATTATTACAAAATTTTCAACTTAAACCTTTTATTTGGATGGAGGGGTCCTATGATGTATTGTTTATTGGGTTCTGTTCTATTCTATGTAGCTTCTTCCACCACACTCATCACCATAATATCAGGATTTCTTCTGCTTTGCCAATTTTGAGCCCTCAGCTTAGTCAAACGGTAGGATTTTCAAAACTGAAAATATTCATTCTGGAAAATTCCAAGTTTTGAGAGGAATAAAAAAATAATGGAAAATATTTAAAAATGAAAAATTAGTCCATTTCGGAAAACAACAGAACAAAAAACGTCTTTGACCAGTGAGAGGTGCTATCCCCACAGTGCCATATCTCAGGGAAACAGCGTGATTGGGGAGTAGACCCAGAAGAAAGGGTGGAGCTGCCCAGTGAAAGAGGTGGTGAAAGTGTAGATTGGGGCCTCCATACCAGGATGATAAAATGACACCAGGCCCCGCTCATAGTCCAGATACACTCCGATCTTCCCAGGGCTCCCAGTCGGGGACAGGAGGGTCTCTGGGGAGGTGCAAGCCCAGTAATGGCTCCCACACTGATCCACGGCCCAGATCCTCTCCTCAGGAGAAAAGCTGATCCAGCCCTTCCTCCTGACAGATTCTTTGGCCACCCCCACAGCCCAGGCCCTACCACCTCCGACTTCTACCTCCCAGTAGTGTTTCCCCGAGGCAAACCCTTCCAAACCCAGCACGCAGGTTTCACTGTCAAATCTCTCAGGGTTGTCAGGCACGTCCTGCTGCAAGCCCCTCTATTCCACAGATCGCCGATTCTCAGAGACCTTGAGGCTGGGATGAGCCGTGTCCGGATCCAGACTCACCATCGCTGCAGAGATGGGGTAGAGCATCAGCATAGGTGCTGACTCCGTGGGTGCTGCAGGACTGGAGCACGCACGGGGAAAAATTAGTGGGTGCTCAGCACCCACCGGCAGCCAAGCTCTGCGCCTCCACCTCACCTCACCTAACCTCTGCCTCCTCCCCTGAGCATGCTGTGTCCCTGCTTCTCCTAGCTCCCAGAGCTTGAAGCCACAAAACAGCTGTTTAGCAGCATAACAAGCTCTGGGAGGGAGGGGGGAGGAGCGGGAACGTGGCGCACTCAGGGGAAGAGGCGGAGCCTGGGAGGGGATTTGGGGAAGGAGTCCAATAGGGGCAGGGAGGGGACGGAGTTGGGGTGGGGACTTTGGGGAAGGGGTTGGAATGGGGGCGGGGCAGGGGTGGAGTCAGGGCAGGGCTGGGGGTAGAGGAGGGGTTGAGCACCCACGGGCACCAGCAGAAGTTGGTGCCTATGCCCATCGAGGCTGTTTCCCATCCTCCCACCAGCTCTGTCTTGGCTAGGAGACTCTCTGATTTCCCGCCTCTAACTCCCAGGGATCTGCTTCTCTGCGTTTCACTGCAGCTCTCCTCCCAGGCAATAGGGGCAAATAGTTCCCCTGGAAGAGATGGAGATGCCTCTAGCTCCCATTGGGCCTGTCTGTAACCTCTACAGAGGCCCCAGTAAGGAACGAGTTCAGGTGTTACACACACGGAGATCATTTCAACCATCAAAAGAACTCAGTATTCACCTACCACAAAATCAGTGCTGTGGGGCCGCTACCACGTCTCCACAGCTAAGACAGCAACTGAGTTTCCAATCTACACCTGAGTTGGGAGCCCTCTATTCTAATACCCACCAAGTCATATCAGACTCAAATTTGGTAGATTTGGTCCAGGTCTGATGTAGAATTTTTCTACCATATTTGAACTGAATTGGCCAAAGGGCTACTGATTGACAACTCCGTAAAAACAGAGATTTCACCAGAGTCCAAAAAGCATTAAGGCAATTACCCGCAGCCAGTTAAGGTAATTTACAGTTTTCTAGAACCCTTCTAGTTCATGAAGTTAATAACAATGCAACACATGAGAATTCACCATATGTGTCCAGTAAAAACCCAACTCTGAACCATAATTACCAACTGCTGCGAGCACCTACCCCCCTGAATTGACAGCAGGTAAGTTCCCGGCCTTAGGAGCACTCTGAGTTATTGCAGTTACACTGGAGAGCTCGGGACTCCATACTTAAGTGTGAGCATTTGTTTTATGCAAGTAAACTGGGGACGAATCTGGCATTTTCGTTGACCATACTGCTCTTTCCCTGTGACTTCTGGCATGTGCGCATTTGCTGGGCAGCAGAGTGGTGCAGGGGGCCTGACATTAAAATACCAGCTTCACTTACCTGCATTTTTGCTGACTTTACTCCAGCCTGAAATCAAACACACCAAGAGGTGAGCACTCCCCGGAGCACGGACTGCCAGCATAGGACACAATGTCATATGGGGTGGGGGAAAGGGGACACATGGCACTTACCAAGTTCAGCCAGGGATTTCTCTGCAAACAGAGAGACATGGGTATGCAGTCAGTTCTACAACAGCTCCTGGGTTAGGGAATGTGCCTTTAAAGGACCACTTTGCCCTCTCCACTGTACTCTCTGCTGCCCTCTTTCCGCCGAGGTCTCCTGGCCTGAGCTCCATCCTCATAGAGCTCTTAGTGGCTTTGGGCACTGTCGATTACACTCCCCTTCTTGGCATCTGACCCTCGCTGGGCTCCTATGGCCCTGCCCTAGCTGGGCTCACGTGTGGTGTAGTGTCCACACTCCCCATGTGCCAGGCAGCTTGGTGAGGGGCTAGGCCCTGATAACATGGAAGTGAGGGTTTAATGAGCTAACCCTTGGCCCTGAACACTGGATCTCAGCTCATGGGCCCAGCAACATGAGCTGGCTCCTTCTCACTGAGTTTGTGCCTCAAAGTGTCAGAGAGTGCTAGGAGACTTTGGGACTGCGCTGAGCCCCTGTTTCCAGGGCATCAGAATCCCCCCACCCCTCCATTCCTTTAAATTCAGTAGCAAAAAGGTACATGGGCCCAGGCAGACCCACCAGTTTTGGATATGGACATTCCCCTGTGTGCAGATTTTAAAGGAAGGGGCTAAAATCAGGCTTATTATGGAAACTGAGCAGCAACCTTATCTATGGAGCAGTTACCCCACTCTATGATTAGTCAGAGCGCCCCGTCTGTTTGATTCCCAGAGCCTCTCCTAACAGAGAGTGCAGAGACAAAAGCCAAAGTGCGTCTGACTATGTACAGTGCGAGAAAATTGTTCAAGCCTCCAGAGAGCCCAGACATTTACCTCTCTCGTTCTCCAGCTCAGCGTGCAGAAACTCTGGAAGAGAAAAGGAAGAAAGAGGTGAGGTTTCATCTTGTTGCATTAACTGGGTTATTCCTACTATTATTTCAGGGAACTTGTCCTAGGAACTTACCTCTCTCTTTCTCCACTTCAGATTGCAGGTTTTCTAAAGAAAGAAGAGTGAAAGAGGTGAGATTCCGGGGGGCAATGGTCCCCTCTCATACTAGCAAAGAGCTGCCATTTTACAGAAAATCATAGATTCACAGAGTTCAGGGCCAGAAGGGTTCCTCCTGTACATCACAGACCTTAGACCCTCACTCAGTCACTGCTGTACCAGGCTTAAGGTAACAGTTTAGTTACGGGTATTTTTAGAGAAAGTTGTGGACAGGTCATGGGCAATAAACAAAAAAATTCACCACCTGTGACCAGTTCATGATTTATACCATAAGTCCCCTAAGTAAATCTTAGCGGGGCTGCTGCTGGAGGGGGAGCAGGGCCAGTGGCACCAGCTGCCAGGGGACACTGAGCAGCAGCTGCTTCAGCCGCCCGAGGGACCACTGCTCAGGCGCTCTCTGGGGCCAGCCCCACTGGCTGCTGGTCCGGTGGTCCCCGGGGCCAGCTGCCCTGGGCCACTCCAACAGTGGCTGGCAGTCAGTGCAGCTGGCTGTGGGGCTGTCGGAACAACTGGCTGACCTCATTTGAAAAAAGACGTTGAAAAACTAGAAAGGATGCAGAAAAGAGCCACAAAAATTATTTGAGGGCTGGAAAAAAATGCCTGACAGTGAGAGACTGACTTATAGTAATGGGATTATTCACATACGTAAAGTTAAGCCTGTATCTAGCTGAATTGGGGCCCTGAGCTCTCTGGGCCTCAGTTCCCTGAGTGTAAAATGGGATAAGAAAGGGTTCCTCGCCTTGCACAGTAACTGCAGTTCTTCGAGGTGTGTGTTACTCCATGCTCTGTGTATTCACAGCCCTGCGGCTCACATCGGAGATTTTAGGTAGCAGTTTCTGTTTGGCCCCCACATACGCTCTCCCCATCTCGTGCTCCGCATTAGGTCAATATAGCGCTGTTCAGACAAAGTGCCCCCAGTTCCTTCTCTACCACAGAGCTCATAGGTCAGAGCTCCAAAGCAGAGGGGAAGGAGGGCAAGTAGTGGAGCACCCACAGGGACACATCTCAGGAAGCCACAGTTACGGCACCAGGTGAGTAACCCTTTCTCCTTCTTTCAGCGGTGTCTCGGCGACTCTGCAGCAGTACCCTTAACTGAGGGGTGGGGTTTCAGAGTCGAGTCTAGTTCTGAGCATCAGACACTGGAATAAAATATAGCAGAGGATGCAGGGGTGCCGGAATTGGGGGGATCAAGGGGTCAGGCCCTCCCCCCACTTTTTGCCAGCTGTAAAGGCAAGTAACAGTGGGGGGAGAGGAGTGAGCAGCAGGCGGGGTTTTCGGGGGAAGCGAGAGTGATGTTGGGGTTTTGGGGGAAGGGTTGGTGCAAGGTCAGGGGCTTGGGGAGAAGAGGTAGTGTGAGGTCAGGGCCTTGGGGGCAATGGGTGGCGTGAGCACAGGGAGAAAGGGGCAGGGCCTCAGGCGGGGCATGGCATGTGGGGTGCAGCCACAGTTCAGGTGCCTGTGGGCCCCTCACACACTTCTAAGGGGCCTCTGCTGAGATGTGGGTGACTGCATGTTGTTCAGCAAATGTGTGAGCAGATGTCCACGTTTCTGCTCTGCACATGTCTGTGATCAGAACATTCTTATGTAAGGCTGTGTAAGTGGAGAGAGATCTCCTGGAGTGAGTTTGAACCGTACAGGAAGGTGGAATGCCATAATTGTGAGAGCAATGGGTAATGCAGTCTGATATCCATCTCGAGAGTCTTTGTTTAGTGATTGAGGCTCCCTTAGATCTGTCTGCAATGGAGAGAAGTAGTCTGCGAGATTTCCTAAAAGGCTTAATCCTCACCAAATAAAAGGACTCTCCTGACATTGAGAGTGTGTAGTGTCACCTCCCTTTTATCCTGGTGTGGTTTTGGAAAGAAAGTGGGGAGATGGATAAACCGGTTTATGTGGAAGTGTGAAGATATTTTCAGTAGGAATGTGGGGTACAGTCATATTGTAACCTTGTCTTCTAAAACAACTGTAAACAGGGGGTATACCAATAGAGCCCCTATCTCTCCCACTCTCCGTGCAGACATAATGGCCACTAGGATTGTAGTTTCCATAGAGAGGTATAGAAGAGAGCAGGAAGCCATGGGTTCGAAGGGAAGTCTTGTAAGAAACCGAAGGACATGGTTGAGGTCTCATGACAGTGTAGAACATCTGATTGTGAAGACTGCAAAGAGCTACAAAAGGATCTCACAAAACTGGATGACTGGGCAACAAAATGGCAGATTAAATTTAATGTTGATAAATGAAAAGTAATGCACATTGGAAAACATAATCCTAACTATACATATACAATGATGGGGTCGAAATTAGCTGTTGCCACTCAAGAAAGAGATCTTGGAGTCATTGTGGATAGTTTTCTGAAATCATCCACTCAGTGTGCAGCGGCAGTCAAAAAAGCAAACAGAATGTTGGGAATCATCAAGAAAGGGATCGATAATATGACAGAAAATATCATATCGCCTATATATAAATCCATGGTTCACCCGCACCTTGAATACTGTGTGCAGACGTGGTCGCCCCACCTCAAAAAAGACACATTGGAATTGGAAAAGGTTCAGAAAAGGGCAACAAAAATGATTAGGGGTATAGAACGACTTCCGTATGAGGAGAGATTAATAAGACTGGGACTTTTCAGCTTGGAAAAGAGGCGACTAAGGGGGGATATGATAGAGGGCTATGAAATCATGAGTGGTATAGAGAAAGTAAATAAAGAAGTGTTATTTACTCCTTCTCATAATAGAAGAACAAGGGGCCACCAAATGAAATGAATAGGTAGCGGGTTTAAAACAAACACAAGAAAGTATTTTTTCATGCAATGCACTGTCAACCTCTGGCACTCCTTACCAGAGGGTGTTGTGAAGGCCAAGACTATAACGGGGTTCAAAAGGGAGCTAGATAGATTCATGGTGGCTAGGTCCATCAATAGCTATTAGCCAGGATGGGCAGGAATGGTGTCCCAAGCCTCTGTTTGCCAGAAGCTGGGATTGGGTGATAGGCATGGATCACTTGAGGATAACCTGTCTGTTCATTCCCTTTGGGGCACCTGCCATTGGCCACTGTCAGAAGGCAGGATACTGGGCTAGATGGACCTTTGGTCTGACCCAGTATGGCTGTTCTTATGCTCTTATGTTCACACCAACATCTCAGCAGCTCACCTCTTGGGCACATAGAACACTCCTGCAGACACTCTCAGCAGGAACTTTTCCCAGGATTACAAATGAGAAATAGACCTTTCCATTCTCCACAGCATATTTCTACTTTGGGGAGTTCCAAAGATAGACTTATTCCCCACAGCCAGAGACAAGAAGTGCTCCCAGTTCTGCTCCGGAGCTGTCCTGGGTCATCACTCTCTCGGAGATGATCTTTTCCTACATTGGAACACAGGTCTCCTCTATGCCTTGCCTCCAATTCCTCTAATATCAAAGGTCTTGCCTGAGGAAAGAAAAGAAAGGGCCAGGGTTACACTTACAGACCCCTTGTGGCCATGACGAACGTGATTCCCATGTCGTACTCAACTGGTGATTTGCATGCCAATCACTCAGCAGCCTGTTCCTCATCTCCCCTCTCAGGGTACTGGCAAGGTCCATCACCCCAATCGACAGGTTCTCCAACTCAATGCTTCCAACGCTTAGAAATTACCTGCTCTGAGTAAGTAAAGACCATGTCTATTCAATAGTGGAAGAGATTCCAGCTCTGGTGTGACTGGAAACATGTTACCCCTATATCCTCTCCACTACCACTTGTGGTAGATTGCATCCTAGAACTGAAAATGTCAGGGTTATTGCTATGCTCCCTGGAAGTGCATCTCGCTGCCATCACCCCTTTCCATCATAAGACGACAACAAGATGATGTCTCAGGGCATGAGTAAACCTTGCCACAAATAAGAACATAAGAACGGCCAGACTGGGTCAGACCAAAGGTCCATCAAGCCCACTATCCTGTCCTCCGATAGTGGCCAATGGCAGTGTTAGGGGGCTTATTCCTTCACCCACTTACTTCCCTGGTCCTTCTCACATGAACAGAGAGCAACAATACCCAAAGTCCAAAGGTGCAAACAATTCGATGTTTATTGGGGTGAACTTCCAGCAAGCATGATTCCAGTTTCCTTCCTTAGTATCCTCCTTCCCAGCTCTGACACCACAGAGCCTTACACCTGTGTCCCTGTTCCCATTCCTGCCCTTAGCCAAACATGAGTCCAATTTCCTTACCCCCATTCCCTGTTCCCATCTCCCTCCCCCATCCACCCTCTCCACCCACACCCACTCACTTCCTCATTGACTACAGATTATATAGTAAAACTTGAGTTCTGCTTAGCTATACCTTAACCAATCATTTTCCTGAAATTTAACTAACCAATCCTAACATATTGTAACATGATTATGTAACCATTATATCCCACCACCTTAAATAGTTTACACCCAGCAAAATTAATTATACAGCAGACAGGAACAATCACAGAACCAGACAGAGATTATACAGACAGACAATAGCAAAGTGGGAACTATAATGAGAAGACAATACAGAAATGAGGATTTCACATCCCAGCTATTGATAAGTGAGTTCTTGCTAGACAGGATGCTATCAAACTAAGTTTCCGTTTACATTTTCTAGGCACTTCCCTTTCTCTGGAGGTGATAGGAACTATCAGGACAGGATTGTATTCCTAACAGCCCAATAGAACCTTATTTCAATGTGACTAGTTTGGAATGTGAGGATGTGACCATTCACTTCCCAGTTTATGGCTGCCTGTTGCTTAGCCAAAGGCCTTAGCCTAAGAACAGGGCCTCAGACTGTCACAGTAAGAGAAGGCCCTTACACCGGCAGACAGTGATTTTGATTCTTTCTTTTATACCTCTATAACTAGCCAAGTGATAAGAATACACCTAAATTCTTAGAGTATAGGCCTTTACAGACAGACCTGAATATCTTTATCCTAACAGGCAGCTGCCCCAAAGACCTCTATCATATCCCTCCTTAGTCACCTCTTTTCCAAGCTGAAAAGTCCCAGCCTGATTAATCTCTCCTCATACGGAAGCCGTTCTATGGGGTGGTGAATGCACCAGGTCCAGAGTGTCACTGCCTTGGTACAAAGGGAAGGTGAGCCTGCTCTTCCCTAGTGATTTATGTAAAACATACATGCAGTGTTCTGTATCATAATGTTTAGATGCTTCCCCCGATCAGTGGGAGAAAATGTGAACAAGCTTTCCTGACTGCTCTGGGTTCCAGTAAGTAGATATGCAATGTGGATTCGAAGGGGAACCATTTGCCTTGACTAATGTTTGTGTCCAGGAGGGCTCCCCATCCCAGTAGGTATGCATCTGTTGTCATTATTAACGTTGGGGGTGGTTGAGTGAAGGGAACTCCTGAGCAGACATTGTGAGAGTCTTTCTACCAGTTGAGGGAGTTTTTGACTGTTGAGGGCATCAATAGAAGTTTGTTTATACTGTGTGTGCTTGGTATGTGCTGAACCACCACTGAAACCAGTACATGTGGAGTCTCACGTGATTTATTACAAAGGTGCCTGCCACCATGTGTCCCGGTAGCTGAAGACTATTTCTGACCAAGGTTTGAGGGTTGGCCTGTCCTGTTGAGATTAAGTTGTCTCAGGTGTTGAACCTGCATAAGAGAAGGAAGGCTTTGGCCTCTGCTCCATCTAGGTAGGCCCCTATAAATTCCAGATGTTATATTGGAGTTAATATGGTCTTTTGGATGTCTACTTTTAGAGCCAGTTGGAGGAATAGGTCCACAGTCTTTTGTGGGGGCGTCAAAGCATCATCAAAGGAGCATGCCTTGAGCAGGCAATCATCTAGATACAGGAATATTATCACTCTTTGTTTGCGAAGGAGCACCACAACAATAGAAAGGACCTTTGAGAACACTCTGGGTGCAGACAATGAAAGTTGTCTTGTCTCAGAGTGAATACTAGAAACCTTCTGTGGCTCGTGATATGGAAGTAAGCATCTTGTAGGTCAAGGGTCGAGAACCAGTCCCCATGGTCCAGAGATGGGATTATTGCTGCCAAAGTCACCTTCTTGAAGCGTTGTATCTTTACAAATCTGTTGAGTGATCTTAGATCCACAATGTGTGTCCAATCACCATTCTTTTTCAGTATCTGGAAGTACTTGGAGTTGAAGCCCTTTCCGCTGTGTTGAGTAGGAACTGGTTCTACAGCACCTAGGTTCAGAAGATAGCTTGTTTCCTTATGTAAAAGCTGCTCATGAGAAGGGTTCCTGAGGAGGGTCGGGGGGAGCGGTAGGCAGGAGTGAGGGAGGTAAAATGGATCGAAAATCCTGTGGAGATGATCTCCAAAACCCACTTGGTCCCAATTCTGATGAAAAAGAGTAAGGCAGTTGCCAAAGTAGTGGTGATATTTGTGTTTTTGCAGCAAATTAAAATGGGGATGGTACCTCGGGTCCCCAAACAACATATCAAAAATTGTGCATAGATGTAGATGGCTGTGATGTTGATGACTGTGGGGGAGTTGATCTTCACTTTCATATTCATTGTGTTTTCTGTTGGGGTTCATAATGCCTTTGGGGAGGAGAAAATTGATCAGGCCAGGATCTCTGTGTCATCTGTGATTTATTATATCTTCTTTTTTGTGCAGGTGCATAAATTCTCAGTGAATGCAAAGTGGCTCTAGAGTCTTTTAGTATGTGGAGGGATTCATCCATTTTCTCTTCAGATAATTTGGATCGTTCAAATGGAAGGTCCTCCACAGTAGACTGGACTTTCCTTGGAAAGCCAGAAAGGTGAAGCCAGGAAGCTCCGCATGCCCACTGCTGTTGAGATGAAGCAGGCAGCTGTGTCAGGTGTTTAGAGAGGTGCCTGCAACAATGTCCTTGCAAGAAGCTGACCCTCAGTAGTGATCATGTGAAACTAATGGGAGATGGTCAATGAAGGTGTTTAATGTAGAATAATTGATACGGTTGTATTTTGCCATAAGAGCTTGGTAATTAGCAACCTTAAATTGCAGGGTCACCTAAGAATATGATTTTCAAGTTGTTTTAAGTTCTGTCATAGGATGTTGATTTAGCATGGTGCTGTCTGCCACGTTCATTTACAGCATCGATTACAAGGGATTTTGGGAATGGGTGGGAAAATAAAAAATCCGAGTCTTTAGAGGGAACATAATACTTTTATCCACTCTCTTGCATGTGGGATGTACTGTGCCACATAGTCTTTGCTGGGTCCAGCGATACCTCGTTAATAGTGAGTGCAATACAGGCTGATGATGAAGAGTGTAGCATGTCGAACAGCTTGTGTTGCAACACCTTGACTTCTTCCAGTGGAATATGTAGAAAATCCACTTCTCTCTTGATGAAGTCTTGAAATGGTTTGAAGTCATTTGCCAAAGTTGGTGGGGGAGGCATAACAGCTTCAACAGGAGATGATGAAGAGATGTTAGTCACTGGAGTAATCCCTTTGTCTCATCTCACTGCCTGTTCTCCTCCTGTGGATCGGGAGACCTAGACAGAGAAGCAGTAGGAGATTGTCTTCTCCTATCGTGATGAGCAACGCTAGGGGCCCTCAAGAATTGGGGTATAGACCAGTATGGCCACTGGGGTGGTGCAAAGGGCATTGATGGGTGCACCCAAGCGTGTCCATACCAACTGTGTGGGTCATGTCTCTCATGGTGGTAAGCTGGTTCTGCAGAGGTTTCTGGGTGATTCGCTCCCTGGTAGTGGGACAGAGAGCCTTCCAAGGAGACTGAGGAGAATCTGTCATCCTCCTCCTCCGCCTTGACACTGGGAAGAGGTGGAGCTGTCATGGATGCTGTGGGAGACTCCATTGGTACTGCATGTATGTCTGGGCACTGAGATGTGATCAGTACCAAGAATGTGTCGGTGCTGAACCGGGGCGACTCAGGTATCTCTGAAACCAACAAGTCTTTAGGCAAATGAAATGCATTGGGTTCTTCCGTCCTAAGTGCAGGACTCTGCATTATCCTTATTGATCCTCATCAGATTTCTTTTGGCCCAATCCTCCAATTTGTCTAGGTCCCTCTGTATCCTATCCCTGCCCTCCAGCGTATCTACCACTCCTCCTAGTTTAGTATCATCTGCAAATTTGCTGAGAGTGCAATCCACACCATCCTCCAGACCATTTATTTATCATTTACTTTGAACAAAACCAGCCCAGGACCGACCCTTGAGGCACTCCACTGGATATCGGCTGCCAACTAGACATGGAGCCATTGATCACTACCCGTTGAGCCCAACAATCTAGCCAACTTTCTACCCACCTTATAGTGCAGTCATCCAGCCCATACTTCTTTAACTTGCTGACAAGAATACTGTGGGAGACCGTGTCAAAAGCTTTGCTAAAGTCAAGAAATAATACATCCACTGCTTTCCCTTCATCCACAGAACCAGTAATCTCGTCATAGAAGGCGATTAGATTAGTCAGGCATGACCTTCCCTTTGTGAATCCATGCTGACTGTTCCTGATCACTTTCCTCTCCTCTAAGTGCTTCAGGATTGATTCCCTTGAGGACCTGCTCCATGATTTTTCTGGGGACTGAGGTGAGGCTGACTGGCCTGTAGTTCCCAGGATCCTCCTTCTTCCCTTTTGATTGGCACTACATTAGCCTTTTTCCAGTCATCTGGGACTTCCACCGTTCGTCACGAGTTTTCAAAGATAATGGCCAATGGCTCTGCAATCACAGCCGCCAATTCCTTTAGCACTCTCGGATGCAACTCGTCCGGCCCCATGGACTTGTGCACGTCCAGCTTTTCTAAATAGTCCCTAACCACCTCTTTCTCCACAGAGGGCTGGCCATCTACTCCCCATGTTGTGATGCCCAGCGCAGCGGTCTGGGAAATGACCTTGTTAGTGAAGACAGAGGCAAAAAAAGCATTGAGTACATTAGCTTTTTCCACATCCTCTGTCACTAGGTTGCCTCCCTCATTCAGTAAGGGGCCCACACTTTCCTTGGCTTTCTTCTTGTTGCCAACATACCTGAAGAAACCCTTCTTGTTACTCTTGACATCTCTTGCTAGC
This sequence comes from Lepidochelys olivacea, assembly GCF_965140295.1. Lineage (NCBI taxonomy): Eukaryota > Metazoa > Chordata > Testudines > Cheloniidae > Lepidochelys > Lepidochelys olivacea. The sequence goes on along the minus strand of NC_140437.1, from coordinate 3,134,114 downwards.
TGCAGCTCCACGTGCGATTTGGCCCTCCTGATTTCATTCCTACATGCCTGAGCAATATTTTTATACTCTTCCCTGGTCATATGTCCAACCTTCCACTTCTTGTAAGCTTCTTTTTTATGTTTAAGATCCGCTAGGATTTCACCGTTAAGCCAAGCTGGTCGCCTGCCATATTTACTATTCTTTCGACTCATCGGGATGGTTTATCCCTGTAACCTCAACAGGAATTCCTTGAAATACAGCCAGCTGTCCTGGACTTCTTTCCCCTTCATGTTAGTTCCCCCAGGGGATCCTACCCATCCGTTCCCTAAGGGAGTCAAAGTCTGTTTTCCTGAAGTCCAGGGTCCGTATCCTGCTGCTTACCTTTCTTCCCTGTGTCAGGATCCTGAACTCAACCAACTTGTTAGAGAGCTTATTCCTTCACTCTCTCACTTCCCTGGTCCTTCTCACATGAACAGAGAGCAACAATATCCGAAGTCCGAAGGTGCAAACAATTCGATGTTTATTGGGGTGAACTTCCAGCAAGCTTAAACACAAGTTCCTTTTCCTTATTTCCGAATCCCAACTTACTTCCTGTTTGCCCCTAATTTATATAGTAATATTCTTAGCTATACCTTAACCAATCATTCTACTAAAATTTAACTAACCAATCCTAACATATTGTAACATGATTATGTAACCAATTATATCCCACCACCTTAATTAGTTTACACCCAGCAAAATTATTTATACAGCAGACAGGAACAATCACAGAACCAGACAGAGATTATACAGACAAACAATAGCAAAGTGGGAACTATAATGGCAAGACAATACAGAAGTGAGGATTTCACATCCCAGTATTGATAAGTGAGTTCTTGCCAGACAGGATGCTATCAAACTAAGTTTTCTTTTACATTTTCTAGGCACTTCCCTTTCTCTGGAGCTGATAGGCACTATCAGGACAGGATTGTATTCCTAACAGCCCAATAGCACCTTCTTTCCATGTGACTACTTTGGAATGTGAGGATGTGACCGGTCGCTTCCCAGCTTATGGCTGCCTCTGTCGCTTAGCCAAAGGCCTTAGCCTAAGAACAGGGCCCCAGACTGTCACAGTAAGAGAAGGACCTTACATTGGCAGACAGTGATTTTGATTCTTTCTTTTATACCTCTAACTAGCCAAGTGATAAGAATACACCTAAATTCTTAAAGTACAGGCCTTTACAGGCAGGCCTGAATATCTATATCCTAACACTCCACCCCTTTTTTTCTTTTTCTTTTGGGATCCTCTTGCCCAGGTATCCCTGGAAAAGCATAGGACATATGGCGACACATTTCCTGATAGGTCCAGGCATCAAGGTGGCAGGTGTCGATGCTCCATCTGTCCCACTGCCCCTTGTGTAGTACCATGCCCTGCACCTTCTCTTGTACGGGCATACTACACCTATTCCAATTAGTGTTCCAGACTTCCCAGTATAGTGGGCCCGAGAAGGTTGGGTCCGGGTTGTCTAGTACACATAGGTGGGGGGGGGGGCTTACTACATTACTTATAGGTTATAATTAGTGGCTGTTCTCTAGGGGGTTGTGCCCCCCTTGATCGTTTCCATATGCAATGTAACACACATATAGTTAACAATACACTAGCTGCTATGATAATCCACAGCAACACCGAGAGTCCTGACCACTGCAGTATGGTCCAACATCCTGGCCACCACCAAAAACACTGCTTCTCCTCCTTTGATAAGGTTAAAATTTTGTCAGCGCCATCCTGTAGTGTGTATTGTAAGTGTGTCCAACTGTTGGCGCTTGCAGCAAGTTGCTCTTGTAATCTTTGTGTACTTTTGTCCATATTGTGTGTCCATTGAATATCCACAGTGAAATTTGGTATTGTCCAAACCAATTCAACTACTTGGTACGGCATGGGGTAGTAGGTGCCGGTTCGATTGTTTACAACGATGAAGTCCACTGATCCATTGGTGCACCATAGTCCAGGTGGCAGTGTATAGAAGTTTATAATTTGGTCATACACTGGAAGGATTTTGCCTCCTAGTGTTATATTGCAGGATTGCATACATTCCCAACAGAATACACCGTACCCCATATACATTACCCCTAAATGCCCCCCCTTTGCAATAGGCCATTGATCCTGCTCCTCCATAGTCATAGAAGAGGGGCACATCCATATTCCTCCTCTGGATATACAACTGCTTAATGTGATGACAGTCCAATTTACACCATTCCAGCCCCCCCACCTATTCCCTAGTGGCTCCCAACGTGCTCCCCCTTCCCTACTAACTCCCATAGGGTTCAAGGGAACCACCTTATTTGCATTTCCTTCCCATGGTATCATAGTAACAATTACACAAGAACTGTCCCCATAGGTCGGGGATGTTATTTTCCAGGTAGATGGGTATGTTTTTGCAATTGTGGATAGATATGGGCTAGCCTCCCGATTTAATACTGAAGGCCATTGTTCTGACCAAGCATCTCTCATAATATCCATTAACATTATTAACTGAGCATTTTGAATACCTACGCACACTTCTCCCCATGTTAGTCTTCTGAAGCCATCCTCTACCCATGTCAACAGGTCCCCTGCCCAATGAGTTAACTGCAAGTTTACCTCTACTGCTGTCCTCCACCTTGTGGCAACTGCTGATAGTTGCTGTGCCATTAATTCATTAATTTGTTGTTGAAATTTCACATTTTGGCTTACTAATTGTTTGGTTACCCACTCGTCCCCCAGATTCCATGTACCCAGCATAGTGTTCCCCGCTGCCCACAACCCCCTTTTCCGACGACGATTCCAGGTGTGTCCCCTCACCCATGCATTGAATTGTTGTTTCAATCCTTTTATGTACATACTACAATTAGGATGGATTTGGTCCACCCACCATTCCTTGGGGCGTACCACCCATGTAATAGAGTGAAAGGACATGTTAAAAAGTGCTGGCTGCACCTGCTCCCACAATGGCTCCCATACATTTGCTTGTCGGGGAATATTCTTGGCTCCAGGCTGTGGCCACTTTAAATTTGGATTCTTCCAACTTGGCATCCATATCACCTGTAGGGTTACATTCTGTAAAATGGTTAACTCATCATACACCCAGCGTCCCAAAGGGGATTTTACGCCTAATGTAATATGTACATAACAATCACACCTTCAGGGATTATCTTCCATGGAAGTACCATTGTGGTTACATATGGTAACATCACACCCTAAATGTGGGGCCCTATTTTCCCAAGAGGGTTCATTTGCTCCAGGAGACCAGAGGGTTATATTCTTTGGACCCTCTGTAACAAACCACATAGCTGGGTAACTGTGTTTTCCACTATCATTAATCATGGCAGCACCCAGGGAGTACCATGTGATATTTCCTGATAAATTTGATATTCTCCACCTGGTTGGGATTCCCCCATCTAATCCATAAACCATATACCGACACTGCCAAATTCCTGTTGGAGTATTAGTGGTACATCTTTCTATGGGGAGATTCTCATAGTCTTCATTAGCTTTATTACCACAGGTTGCATGTGTAGCCGTCCATGTGTTTCCTCCTTTTGACACTTCACATCGTGGGATCTGAATAGAATTTGTAAATGTGACAATTGTGATTAGCACTAGTAATTCATAGAATCATAGAATCATAGACTATCAGCTGGGTAATCCAGCTACCCAGCCTCCAGGACCTGGTATGATTCTTTTCCCTCCCACCAGATGGTGCAGGCCTCGAGACCAAGCCTGTGGGGATCAATGTGCACTTCTCCGGCCCAGGGCCTGTGGTAGGAGGCAGTAAAAAGAGAGAGAGGGTGAGCTGGACAGGTCTTGCCTGGCATCAAGAAACACACACACACACACACTTCTTTTCCCTTGGTGCCAAACACAATGCAAGAAGGAAAAACAAAAGTTACGGTCACGCTCTACCGTGATGGCGGGGCTCTTTTTTTCGCATCTCCCACTCTGAACCCCCTTCCCATGATGTTCTCGGAGCTACAATTAGAAGCATCCCAGTGCACCTGCACCCAAAATCGTCACTCTGCACAGGAGACTCTTGTCCCTTCCACTGGTCTTAACCCCGCAGAGCCCTGGGCCCAGCTAGGATGCACCTTATTATTCTTGAGTACTGGGGTGCTCATTCTCTCCTTCCTATCCCTCTTGGACTCCATCTGTGAGAGAGGACAGGGAAGTGTTTCAGACACAGACATCCTCCCCAGCTCTCTGCGCCCTGGGCTCACACCTGGTTGTCTCCCCAATCCTTGGCATTGTCCAGCATGTCTCCCTCCACAGAAGTCACCTGGCCTCGTCTTAGACACCATCTTCATATTGCTCTTCTCCTTCCCAGAGCTCCTGCTCTGCTCCTCAGACCCATCTGTCCTCAGCTCTGCAGGCAGAGGGGAAGGGGCACCGTGGGATCACACACGCCCCATTCCAGACACCCCATCGCATCCACAGGGCTCCCAAATGGTTGAATATGAAAAGTGCATGAATATGCTGAAAATTGCCAGTTGGGGGGAGCTGAGCCCCTCCAAACACACACACACCCTGCCCTTAAGGCAGGAGGGGGCAGGAAGGATTGAGTGGGATGCCCTCAGGGAAGGGGGCAGAGCAGGGTGGGGTGGAGGTGGGGCTGGGGCCTTGGGGGAGAGGGCAGAGCTGGGATGGGGGACCTACTGGCAAAACCAAAAGGCAGCACCTATGCCAGGCCTGATGTCAGGTTACTAACTTTCTGCACAATACCGAACCCCTTAGCCCCGCCCCTTCTCTCAGGTCCTGCCCTGCCCCTTCTCAGAGGCCCCGCCCCCAGTTCACTCCATTCTCCCTCCCTTGGTGGCTTGCTCTCCCCCACCCACACGCACTATCACTGGGCTGGGGCAGGGGGGTGGGATGCAGGAGGGGTGAGGGCTCTAATGGGGGGTGCAGGCTCTGGGGTGAAGCCAGAAATGAGGGGTTCAGGGTGCAGGATCGGGCACCGGGCTGGGGCAGGGGTGCAGGACCGGGTGAGGGCTCCGGCTGTGTGTGTGATCTTCCCCTTTCCCTGAGCCATGTGTCTTCCCCCCACGCACAAGGTCTCCTGCTGATGCACAAGGCCTCGTGCTGACGGGTCACCTGGCTCTCCGCTGATAGCTCAGGGGTCTGGGGTCCTCTGGCCCTGAGACCCCACTATAACTCCAGGGTTATTTCTCATGGGTTAAAGCCCAACTGATGCTGAGCTGAACACGTCCCTCATGGGTCTGGGGTTCAACAGTCCGAACTGGCTCTGCGTGTGGGTACAGTGCATGGGTCTGAGTGAGACCCATGCACCAACATGGCTGAAACACACAACTCTGCATCCTGGGGGTTTCTATCCCCCTCATTCCTCCCACGGGGGCCTGGCCCATCTCCTGTACGTCCAGAGACCTGAGGGGCAGCAGTCGGGGTGTTGGGAGAGGGTCTGTTTTCTGTGGCTAGTGACTGCCCCAGAGTCACTCCCACCAGCTCCGATTGCCTTGCGCAGCAGCTGCCGTCCTCTGAAGACTGGCTGGGGATTCGACTCGGAAGAGGCACTTGGGAGCTGGAGTGACCATAGGTCAGACATTGCAACGTTAGAGCCAGAACATCCAGGTCTAGATTTTCAGGCCAGTCAAGACAACAAAATAATCCAGTGTGACCCCCAGACACATGACACCCAGCTGATCCAGGCAAGTCACTTGTGCCCCATGCCACAGGGGACGGCAAAAACTCCAATATCCCTGCCAATCTGACCTGGGGGAAATTCCTTCCTAACCCCCCAAAATGGATATCAGTGAGACCCTGAGCATGTAAGCAAGGCCCACCGGCCAAGCACCGGAGAGAAATTGTTTTCTATATCACCTGAGAGCACTTGCTTCAGCACCTCCTGCCCCCTCCTGTCACCTCCACGAGGAGTGGAGAATCCATCATTGCCCTGGGTACCTTGTTCCAATGTTTAATCACCCAATCTCAAATGTGTCCCAAATTTCTAATGTCAGTTTCTCTGGCATGAACTTCCAGCCATTGGTTCTTGTTCTGCCTTTCGCTGCTCAGTTAAAGAGCCCTTTCGTACCCAGGTTTCTCTTTGTGAGGGGATTTGCGCACTGTCATCAAGTGACCTCTTGGTCTTTGTGAGAAACTGAACAGATTCAGCTCTTGTATCGCACTGAAAGGCAACTTTTCAGCTCCTTTTTTTTTTGGGGGGGGGTTCTCTGTCCCCTGTCCAATTTTTCATTCTTCCTTTTAAAATGCGGCCAACACGACTGTATGCAAGATTCCGGTGTTGGTCTGACCATGGTGGTATACAGAGATATCTCTGGTGCCCTATTTCTAGTCACTATTCTCCTTGTCTGTGCATCCAAGGATGGCCACAGCATCGCACGGGGATTTCATGCTGAGTTGTATGTCCATTATGACACCTAAATCCTTTACCAAGTCACAGAAGTCCGGCCTTCCTCCATATTAAAGCTCAGTGTGTTTGAATGGACACAGCTTCCCAAGTGCTCCATCACACACGCAAGGGAATCCCCCACTCAGCCACCTTCACCTGCTGCTGGTCTCTTTTCTCTTTCTTTTTCTCCAGGATCTGCATGTGTCATTCTGGGGGCAGTTCTCCTCCGCTCTTTGCCTGTGAGCAATGTGACCCCCCCTGGACAGACTGACCAACCCAGGATTCCTTCAGCCTGAAAGCAGAGGGGAGCCTTCACTCACTCCCTCTTTATGGCTCCAGTCTCAGGACCTAAATTCCCTGCCACAGCCCAAAAATCCACACTGGGTCCCACTCCTCTCTCTGGCGATTTCCCTTCTCCCACAGACCTGTCCTGAGGACACAGGCCTGGGGCCAGGTGAGCAGAGCCCCTGAGATTTCCCTTCGCAGTCTCTGAGGGTCAGGTCGCCCCATTATGCAGCTTGGTAATGTCGTCTTTTCTTCTCTTTCAGAAGTAAATTGTTGTATTTCTAGTCTCTTTATACGACCCCCCCGATTTGCTGCTTCCAATTCTCTGCTGTATACACCAACACTGGACTGGGTGAGGAGTCTGGAGCCATCCTGCACTGGGTACGTGGGAGGCTTGTAGGATCAGACCCTAAAATAGCTTTGGAGGGAAATTCTAACCCCGCCTTCCCATCCCAACCTGTGCAGAGGAGCTTTCGACCCCAATCCCTGCCTGTCACTGCCCCACACCCTTCCTGACGGCTGCCCTACTTCACTCTCTTCCTGCCATATTGGGTCCACCAATAAGTTGCCAGGGAAAGACAGCTCCCTTCTCTTACTGTTAAAGGTCAGGTGGGCCAGTTGTTGCTCTGTTGTCCTGCTGGGAAGCTCAAAATCAGGGACCCACCTCAGGTAAAGGTGCCAATGCCCTCCCAGAAAACAAGCCACCCCTGCACAAAGGAGGAGGAAAGGGCCTGCCAAAGCCTGGGATTGAACCAGGGACTTTTAGATCTTCAGTCTAATGCTCTCCCAACTGAGCTACTTCGGGAGCTCCATGGCTCTCTTTTGGCCTGCTGCTTCTCTGTCCGGGATGTTTTTGTCAGCTGTGGCACACAAAAAGGACATCGTTGTGAGAGGCCCATGATGGCAAGACTCGCTTTTGCCTGCCTTGCTCAGCTTGGCTTGCTTCCTCACTCTATTCCTGCCTTAGTTCCCGGGTTGACCTAGTGGTGGAAGGGGACGAGGGGCCAGTGGTACAGGGAGAAAGTTGAGCTGGACCCTGAGCTACACTCGACCCTGGGGCAAGAGTCTGGCCACCACTTGCCACCCCACCCTGTTGTCCTGGCTTCCCCTAATGGACATCATTTAGGGAGGGAAGTGGGGCTTCTGCCTCCCCTCCCCGATTTTCATACCGCAGAGGAGTGCGAACAGGAAAACAAATGGCTGCTCCACACTCCCACCAGAGGAACCCAACACCCTTAGCTGTGGCTGAGTGAGAAGTGTCTGTTGGGTGACAGGGCTGTCCCTGAGGAGCTAGAACAGCAGCTGCCGCCTCCCCCTTGGCTCCAGGCTGTGGGAAATGCTCATTGCCTAGCTGCATGGGCGGAAGCTGCTCCATTCTCTGGAGAGCGTCTGTATTGGTCTGTCAACACCCCATCTTCACTGAGCCAGTCTGATAAGGTCCCAAGTACCCCCTCTGGCTTGGCAGCTCTGAGACCCTCTCCCAGCCCTGAAGAAGAGCCCTGCCTGGCTCAAAAGCTTGTCTCTCTCCCCAAGAGAAGTTGCTCCTATAACAGTCATTACCTCCCCCGCCCTGTCTCCCTGGCATTCTGGGAACACGTGAGTGGCCACCCTCACAACCTGAGTTGCCCCCAGCCCCTCCCATCTTCCCCTAACCCCAACCCCCAAAGGCACCCCACCTGCAAACCCTATGGAGACTGGGGGGAGGTGCAGGGCAGGGGAGGGGAAATCCTGGGGCCACAAGCTCAGTAACTGGGTGAGGCTGCCCCTGAGCTGGGCGGGGAGAGGGAGTGAGCCAGTGCATCATGGGAGATGTAGGGTCTCCCCCACCTGCTGCAGGCCCCAGGGCATCATGGGAGATGTAGGGTCTCCCCCACCTGCTGCAGGCCCCAGTGCATCATGGGAGATGTGGTTTCTCCCCTGCCTCCATCTCGCGCCAGTCGCTGCCGGGCCCTGCCCCGCCTTCCCATCTTTCGAGCGAGGGGCCGGCAGGGCGATGCCGGAAGCAGAAGCTGCCGTGAAGCTGGGGAGGCCCCCCCCGGGAGATGTTGTCTCCTCGCCCCGCCCCAGCGTGCTGCGGGGGGCGGGCTCCAGCCGGTGCAGTGCAGCGGGGACCCCCAACCCTGCCCCTCCTGCCCACGCACTCCCCGGCCCTGCCCGGTCCCTGCTCCACTCGCTCCCCAGCCAGGGAAATGGCGGGGTGCGCTTCACCCGCTGGGGGTCCGTTAGAGCGATTCCCGGAAGAGGTCGCTGCCGAACTGGAAGTTCCCCGTGGGACTCGAAAGGAGCGGGCACCGGGGCAACGTACTTCCGCTCCCTGCCGCCGGTCCCTTGCGCGCCCGGGTCCGCCCCTCACTTCCGGTCAGTGCTCCTGGTGGGGCTCTAGGGGCGCTGCAGGCTGGGGGAATGAGGCGGGAGGAGCCCGGGGTCCCCCAAACCCCAGCCAAGGCAGTCATATCCGGGCGCTGCACCCAGACCCTGCCGCTGCAGCCCGGCCCCGCCAGGGGGTGACTCGCGGTGCCTCTGGCTGTGCTGCCTCCCTGCCCGCTCCCGGGGCTGGGGCGGGGCCGGCCTGGGACACCCAGTGCCCGAGTGCCCCAGGGTTCGCACCCGCCCCCCGGCCCCAGCATGTCATGGACCCGGGTTTGCCCCGAGCACCGCGGAGTCCCCGACCCCCGAGTCTGCAGCAGAACCGCGTGTCTGGCGTGACGCTGCGGGCCCAGGACATGCCGCCTTCAGAGGGTGCGGGGAGTCGGGGTCCCGCGTTGACAGCCTCGGTAGGGCTGGCTGAGCCCCTCCACAGTGTAAGCACAGAGTGCTTACACAGCTGTTAGGAGCATGGAAGCGTCCTGTGGCTTATTTTTCTAAGCAATTGGATCAGGTTGCAAAGGGTTGGCCGGCATGTTTACGGGCGGTCGCAGCTACTGCCCTATTGCTTAAAAAAACCGAGAAGCTAACATTGGAAGGGGTTATGCAAATCTATACTCCCCATATGGTCCGAGCCTTATTGAATGCAAAGGGAGGGCTTTGGCTCACTCAGGCTCGGATTGCTCGGTACCAGGCTAAGCTGTTAGAGAACTCTGAAGTCACCCTACAGCCTTGCCCCTCCCTTAACCCAGCCACTCTCTTGCCAGAAACAGAGGAACAGAAACATGACTGTTTAAAAATCATAAATGTCCAGTACTCCAGCCGTCCGGATTTAAAGGATGTACCTCTCCCAAATGCAAATTATGAGTGGTACACTGATGGTAGCAGTACTGTAATAGATGGGCAAAAAAGGGCGGGTTATGCTGTTGTGACCCTCCATGACACTGTGGAAGCTGAAGGTTTGCCTGCTGGGACCTCTGCCCAGCTTGCCGAACTAATAGCCCTGACCCGTGCACTTAAACTGTCAAAAGGAAAGCGGGTCAACATTTTTACTGATTGAAAGTATGCTTTTGGTGTGCTGCATGCTCATGCTGGCCTATGGCAGCAAAGGGGAATGCTGACAGCCCAAGGCTCCCAGTCAAGTACGGGCCCCAAATCCTCCGGCTCCTAGAAGCTGTACAACTCCCCTCGGAAGTGGCGGTGGTACACTGTAAAGCCCATCAAAGGGAGAATCAAGATGTGGCCAGAGGTAACGCCCGGGCAGATAGAGAGGCTAAGCATGCTGCCACCCTGCCATCCCCTCAGACTGAGAACGCCCATATGCATGCCCTTATCCCATCAGGAGGGGAGCTTCCAACCCCTCAGTACTCTGGGAAAAAAAGACAGCTAACTGACAAACTCGGTCTCCGGGAAAAGGAGGGATGGCTCCATTCCCCAGAAGGGAAGGTCCTCCTACCAAAGGGCCTAATCCAGCCGGTGCTGCAGAACCTACATCAAACCACTCATGCTGGCAGGGAAGCACTTATCCAGCTAATGGGAAAATACTTTATCACTTCCGGACTCCGACCCCTGGCTGCCCAGGTACAAGCGGACTGCTTAGTCTGCCAAAAGAATAACCCCCGACCGGGACATCCTGTGCCACCAGCTGCCCTAGAACCCACTCCGGGCCCCGAACAAATGTGGCAAATAGACTTTACTAAGTTTCCCCGGACCCAAGTGTTCAAATATCTCCTTGTCATAGTGGATCAGTTCAGCGGATGACCAAAAGCCTTCCCATGCCATAACTGCACTGCCAGGACAGTGGCCCCCCAAGTTTGTTAAGGAGCTCATTCCTCGCTTTGGACTCCCCCTGTGAATGGAATCTGACAACGGGACACACTTCACGTCAAAAATCATCCAAAGCATCTCACATGCCTTACAGATCCCCTGGAAACTCCATACGCCCTGGAGACCGCAAGCCAGTGGGGTAGTGGAGCGTACCAATCAGACCCTTAAACGGCATCTCTCAAAAGTGTGCCAAGAAGCCTCACTGCGATGGCCTGATGCTTTGCCCCTCGTCCTACTCCGTATCTGCGTTCTCCCAAAGGGTAGATTAGGGCTCAGTCCCTTTGAAATTATGTTGGAAAGGGCATGGCCCATGAATGGCACCCCGGTTCTGTCAGGGGAATGAAAGTTGGGTAATGTTTTTTTGTCACAGTATATGTGTTCCCTGTCTGCTGTTCTCTTGTCTCTTCACAGGTATACCAAGGATTCCCAGCTTCGGCCCTTGGACTCTCCCGTCCACTCCTTACAGCCCGGTGACTCTGTGCTTGTTCGCACCTAAAAAAACGAGCCTCTCCAAAAAAAGTAAAAAGAACCCTATACCATCCTGCTGATTTCCCATACAGCGGCAAAAATAAAAAAACACAAGAACTGGATCCATCACTCTCGTCTGAAGGCAGTACCTGCCCCCTCGTCAGCAGAACCGTGGACCGTCCAACCTGCTGACTCCTCATCTAGTGACAATCTCGGGCTAAAGCTACTGTTTAAAAAACACAAATAGCGGGCTGGGGTTTGTCGTCTTGGCTTGGTGGTTTATTTAGCCTGCTATTGAAATTTCTCTTTCCTGTATTGCTTGTATTACTGGTATTATGCTGTGCGGTATCATGTGTCAGGGCCCTTTTGCAAAAGTTAATAAGTCATTCTCTTCAGGGCTATCACAAAGTGCTTAAGCAAAGTTATATTATAAAAAAAGAAGTAGCCCAAGTAAAAAAACTCAAAGCCAAGGCTGTTGAGTGTTCTCAAAGGGGGGAGTTGTTGGGAACACTGGGGCATGGCCACTAGGTAACTCACGGGGATGGAAGACCACAAGATTTTTCAAATCTTCCTGTACCTTTTTAAAGCTTAAAATAAACTTTTCTGCTTCTCCACCCCGTTGTAATTATTGGGTGTAGCACACCGGGTAACGAACCAACTCCAGCTGTTGTTCAGCCTCTCGGCACTGGGTGCCAGCAACAGGAGCGAGCAAAGAGAGCTGTAAACAGGGGAGTTTGAGTGGGAGTTCTGTTGGAGGAGAAGGTATTTGTGTGTGTGTTTGGTTTTGTATTGGTGGTATCTGTATGTGTAGGGGCTTTGTGGTGGGAGAGAAGCTGAGCCCTGATTAGGGGGCGGGGCTTCACTGACTAGGGGTCCTATATAGGTAGCGGCACAGGAGCTAGCAAAGAGAGCTGTAAACAGGGGAGTTTGAGTGGGAGTTCTGTTGGAGAAGAAGGTATTTGTGTGTGTTCAGTTTTGTATTGGTAGTATCTGTATGTGTAGAGGCTTGGAGGGTCTTTGTGCTGGGAGAGAAGCTGTGCCCTGATTAGGGGGCGGGGCTTCACTGACTAGGGGTCCGAAAAGGGAGCAGCCAGTCAGGCAGCGGCACAGAAGCTAGCAAACAGAGCTGTAAACAGGGGAGTTTGAGTGGGAGTTCTGTTGGAGGAGAAGGTATTTGTGTTTGTTTGGTTTTGTATTGGTGGTATCTGTATGCGTAGAGGCTTGTAGGGGCTTTGTGCTGGGAGAGAAGCTGAGCCCTGATTAGGGGGCGGGGCTTCACTGACTAGGGATCCTATAAAGGGAGCAGCCAGTCAGGCAGTGGCACAGGAGCTAGCAAACAGAGCTGTAAACAGGGGAGTTTGAGTGGGAGTTGTGTTGGAGGAGAAGGTATTTGTGTTTGTTTGGTTTTGTATTGGTAGTATCTGTATGTGTAGAGGCTTGTAGGGGCTTTGTGCTGGGAGAGAAGCTGAGCCCTGATTAGGGGGCGGGGCTTCACTGACTAGGGGTCCTATAAAGGTAGCAGCCAGTCAGGCAGCGGCACAGGAGCTAGCAAACAGAGCTGTAAACAGGGGAGTTTGAGTGGGAGTTTGAAAGGGGAGTTTGTCTTGTGGTGCTTGTGTGGGGTTTGGTTTTGCTGTGGGTGGTGGTTTGGTGTGGTTTGTGTTTCCCAGATTAGCAGGATTTAGGTGGGAAGGCTATGACAGATTCAGAGGTGGCAGTGGGAGTGACCCATGTAGCAGATGACACAATGAAGATGACTGGATGTGGAAGCTGTGGTATGTACATGATCCTGGAGGGGGCACCTGGTAAGAGTTTTGTCTGCATGAAATGCCGTCTGATAGAGCTGATGGAGGAAAAGATCAGAGGTTTGGAGATGCAGGTGGAAAGTCTGGTAGAGTTTAGGAAGGGGTTTGAGCAGATTATGGAGCAAAGACATGAGGTATCTGAAGGGAAAAGTTCAGACTTGCAGATGGAAGCAGGACTAGGGAATTCTGAGGGGAGACTGGGTGAGGAAAGTGGTCAGTGGAAGCATGTGACTGAAAGAACTAGGCAGAGGAAAAGACGGGCTAGTGAAGGAGAAATAGAGCTTCAGAATAGGTTTGCAGATTTGGAAAATGAAGAAGGGGCTCAGCAGGTAGTCACTGAAGGTGACAGGGCAAGGAAGAAGAGAAGAGCGGTTAGTCCTATAGGAAAAGGGGAAGAGTTAATGGAGATTACACCAAATATGAGCCCCAGGAGGATACAGGATGGGTTAAAAAGGATTACAAGGGAGAATGGGAATGGGAAGAACTTGCAGCCAGAGGGAACAGGGGATAGACTGGAGAATAGCACCGTCACTAGGAAAAGGCAGGTCTATGTGATTGGGGACTCTTTACTGAGAAGAATAGATAGGCCTGTAACCAGAGCTGATCCAGAAAATAGGAGGGTGTGCTGTCTTCCAGGTGCTAAGATACGGGATGTAGACCTGAGGTTGAAAAGGATTCTAAAGGGAGCGGGAAAGAATCCCCTAATTATCCTTCATGTGGGAACAAATGATACGGCTAGATTCTCGCTGGAAAGTATTAAGGGAGACTATGCTAGGCTGGGGAGGATGCTTAAGGAAATTGAGGCTCAGGTGATCTTTAGTGGGATTCTGCCTGTTCCTAGAGAAGGGCAACAAAGGTGTGACAAGATTATGACTATCAATAGATGGCTTAGGCAGTGGTGCTATAAGGAGGGCTTTGGGATGTATGGCCATTGGGAGGCATTCATGGATAGAGGACAGTTCTCTCGGGATGGACTTCATCTGAGTAGGGAAGGAAATAGACTTCTAGGATGGAGGCTGGCACAACTGATTAAGAGAACTTTAAACTAGGAATTTGGGGGAGATGGTTGGGAGATGTCCAGGTAATCTCCACGCCAGAATTTAGCATAGAGTGGAAAGAAAATGAAGTAAGAGTGGATACAGCTGTAGGTAGGAGGAAGGGCAGTGTAGATACAAGTCTAATAGGTTATACTGGTAGTAAAATAACCATGCCTAATAGGGTACAGAATGTGAGTGAGGCCAAACAGCAAAAATTAAGATGTTTGTACACTAATGCAAGGAGCCTAGGTAACAAAATGGAGGAACTAGAGTTACTGCTGCAGGAAGTGAAACCAGATATTATAGGTATAACAGAGACCTGGTGGAATAGTAGTCATGACTGGGCTACAGGTATTGAAGGGTATGTGCTGTTTAGGAAAGACCGAAATAAAGGTAAAGGTGGTGGAGTAGCACTGTATATCAATGATGAGATAGAATGTAAAGAAATAAGAAGCAATGAAATGGATATGACTGAGTCTGTCTGGGCAACAATTAAATTGGGGAAGAAAACTATTAGAGCCTCCCCTGGGATAGTGCTTGGGGTGTGCTATAGACTGCCGGGATCTAATTTGGATATGGATAGAGCCCTTTTTAATGTTTTTAATAAAGTAAATACTAATGGAAACTGTGTGATCATGGGAGACTTTAACTTCCCAGATATAGACTGGAGGACGAGTGCTAGTAATAATAATAGGGCTCAGATTTTCCTAGATGCGATAGCTGATGGATTCCTTCAACAAGTAGTTGCTGAACCAACTAGAGGGGATGCCATTTTAGATTTGGTCTTGGTGAGTAATGAGGACCTCATAGAGGAAATGGTTGTAAGGGATAATCTTGGCTCAAGTGATCATGAGCTAATTCAGTTCAAATTGAATGGAAGGATTAACAAAAATAAATCTGCAACTAGGGTTTTTGATTTCAAAAGGGCTGACTTTCAAAAATTAAGGAAATTAGTTAGGGAAGTGGATTGGACTGAAGAATTTATGGGTTTAAAGGTAGAGGAGGCCTGGGATTATTTTAAATTAAAGCTGCAGAAGCTATCGGAAGCCTGCATCCCAAGAAAGGGGAAAAAAATCATAGGCAGGAGTTGTAGACCAAGCTGGATGAGCAAGCATTTTAGAGAGGTAATTAAGAAAAAGCAGAAAGCATATAGGGAGTGGAAGAAGGGAGGGATCAGTAAGGAAAGCTACCTTATTGAGGTCAGAATATGTAGGGATAAAGTGAGACAGGCTAAAAGTCAAGTAGAGTTGGACCTTGCAAAGGGAATTAAAACCAATAGTAAAAGGTTCTATAGTCATATAAATAGGAAGAAAACAAAGAAAGAAGAAGTGGGACCGCTAAAAACTGAGGATGGAGTGGAGGTCAAGGTTAATCTAGGCATGGCCCAATATCTAAACAAATACTTTGCCTCAGTCTTTAATAAGACTAAAGAGGATCTTAGGGATAATGGTAGCATGATAAATGGGAATGAGGATATGGAGGTAGACATCACCATATCTGAGGTAGAAGCGAAACTCAAACAGCTTAATGGGACTAAATCGGGGGGCCCAGATAATCTTCATCCAAGAATATTAAAAGAATTGGCACAAGAAATTGCAAGCCCATTAGCAAGAATTTTTAATGAATCTGTAAACTCAGGGGTTGTACCGTATGATTGGAGAATTGCTAACATAGTTCCTATTTTTAAGAAAGGGAAAAAAAGTGATCCAAGTAATTATAGGCCTGTTAGTTTGACATCTGTAGTATGCAAGGTCTTGGAAAAAATTTTGAAGGAGAAGGTAGTTAAGGACATTGAAGTCAATGGTAAATGGGACAAAATACAACATGGTTTTACAAAAGGTAGATCGTGCCAAACCAACCTGATCTCCTTCTTTGAGAGAGTAACAGATTTTTTAGATAAAGGAAACGCAGTGGATCTAATTTACTTAGATTTTAGTAAGGCGTTTGATACTGTGCCACATGGGGAATTATTAGTTAAATTGGATAAGATGGGCATCAATAGGAAAATTGAAAGGTGGATAGGGAATTGGTTAAAGGGGAGACTACAACGGGTCCTACTGAAAGGTGAACTGTCAAGTTGGAGGGAGGTTACCAGTGGAGTTCCTCAAGGATCAGTTTTGGGACCAATCTTATTTAATCTTTTTATTACTGACCTGGGCACAAAAAGTGGGAGTGTGCTAATAAAGTTTGCAGATGATACAAAGCTGGGAGGTATTGCTAATTTAGAGAAGGACAGGGATACCCTACAGGAGGATCTGGATGACCTTGTAAACTGGAGTAATAGGAATAGGATGAAATTTAAAAGTGAGAAGTGTAAGGTCATGCATTTAGGGATTAATAACAAGAATTTTAGTTATAAGCTAGGGACGCATCAACTAGAAGTAACGGAGGAGGAAAAGGACCTTGGAGTATTGGTTGATCATAGGATGACTATGAGCTGCCAATGTGATATGGCTGTGAAAAAGCTAATGTCGTCTTGGGATGCATCAGGAGAGGTATTTCCAGTAGGGATAAGGAGGTTTTAGTACTGTTATATAAGGCACTGGTGAGACCTCACCTGGAATACTGTGTGCAGTTCTGGTCTCCCATGTTTAAGGAGGATGAATTCAAACTGGAACAGGTACAGAGAAGGGCTACTAGGATGATCCGAGGAATGGAAAACTTGTCTTATGAAAGGAGACTCAGGGAGCTTGGCTTGTTTAGCCTAACTAAAAGAAGGTTGAGGGGAGATATGATTGCTCTCTATAAATATATCAGAAGGATAAATACCAGAGAGGGAGAGGAATTATTTAAACTCAGTACCAATGTGGACACAAGAACAAATGGATATAAACTGGCCACTAGGAAATTTAGATTAGAAATTAGACGAAGGTTTCTAACCATCAGAGGAGTGAAGTTTTGGAATAGCCTTCCGAGGGAAGTAGTGGGGGCAAAAGATCTATCTTGCTTTAAGATTAAACTCAATAAGTTTATGGAGGAGATGGTATGATGGGATAACATGGTTTTGGTAATTAAATATTCATGGTAAATAGGCCCAATGGCCTGTGATGGGTTTTTAGATGGGGTAAGATCCAAGTTACCCGGGAAAGAATTTTCTGTAGTATCTGGCTGATGAATCTTGTCCATATGCTCAGGGTTTAGCTGATCGCCATATTTGGGGTCGGGAAGGAATTTTCCTCCAGGGCAGATTGGAAGGCCCTGGAGGTTTTTCGCCTTCCTCTGTAGCATGGGGCACGGGTCACTTGCTGGAGGATTCTCTGCTCCTTGAGGTCTTCAAACTACAATTTGAGGACTTCAATAGCACAGATATAGGTGTGAGGTCCTTTTTAGGAGTGGTGGGTGAAATTCTGTGGCCTGCGTTGTGCAGGAGGTCAGACTAGATGATCATAATGGTCCCTTCTGACCTAAATATCTATGAATCTATGAGTTGGTTGAGTTCAGGATCCTGACACAGGGAAGAAAGGTAAGCAGCAGGATACGGACCCTGGACTTCAGGAAAGCAGACTTCGACTCCCTCAGGGAACGGATGGCCAGGATCCCCTGGGGGACTAACTTGAAGGGGAAAGGAGTCCAGGAGAGCTGGCTGTATTTCAAGGAATTCCTGTTGAGGTTACAGGGACAAACCATCCCGATGAGTCAAAAGAATAGTAAATATGGCAGGCGACCAGTTTGGCTTAATGGTGAAATCCTAGCGGATCTTAAACATAAAAAAGAAGCTTACAAGAAGTGGAAGGTTGGACATATGACCAGGGAAGAGTATAAAAATATTGCTCGGGCATGTAGGAATGATATCAGGAGGGCCAAATCGCACCTGGAGCTGCAGCTAGCCAGAGATGTCAAGAGTAACAAGAAGGGTTTCTTCAGGTATGTTGGCAACAAGAAGAAAGCCAAGGAATGTGTGGGCCCCTTACTGAATGAGGGAGGCAACCTAGTGACAGAGGATGTGGAAAAAGCTAATGTACTCAATGCTTTTTTTGCCTCTGTTTTCACTAACAAGGTCAGCTCCCAGACTGCTGCGCTGGGCATCACAAAATGGGGAAGAGATGGCCAGCCCTCTGTGGAGATAGAGGGGGTTAGGGACTATTTAGAAAAGCTGGACGTGCACAAGTCCATGGGGCCGGACGAGTTGCATCCGAGAGTGCTGAAGGAATTGGCGGCTGTGATTGCAGAGCCATTGGCCATTATCTTTGAAAACTCGTGGCGAACCGGGGAAGTCCCGGATGACTGGAAAAAGGCTAATGTAGTGCCAATCTTTAAAAAAGGGAAGAAGGAGGATCCTGGGAACTACAGGCCAGTCAGCCTCACCTCAGTCCCTGGAAAAATCATGGAGCAGGTCCTCAAAGGATCAATCCTGAAGCACTTGCATGAGAGGAAAGTGATCAGGAACAGCCAGCATGGATTCACCAAGGGAAGGTCATGCCTGACTAATCTAATCGCCTTTTATGATGAGATTACTGGTTCTGTGGATGAAGGGAAAGCAGTGGATGTATTATTTCTTGACTTTAGCAAAGCTTTTGACACGGTCTCCCACAGTATTCTTGTCAGCAAGTTAAGGAAGTATGGGCTGGATGAATGCACTATAAGGTGGGTAGAAAGCTGGCTAGATTGTCGGGCTCAACGGGTAGTGATCAATGGCTCCATGTCTAGTTGGCAGCCGGTATCAAGTGGAGTGCCCCAAGGGTCGGTCCTGGGGCCGGTTTTATTCAATATCTTCATAAATGATCTGGAGGATGGTGTGGATTGCACTCTCAGCAATTTTGCGGATGATACTAAACTGGGAGGAGTGGTAGATACGCTGGAGGGGAGGGATAGGATACAGAAGGACCTAGACAAATTGGAGGATTGGGCCAAAAGAAATCTGATGAGCTTCAATAAGGATAAGTGCAGGGTCCTGCACTTAGGACGGAAGAACCCAATGCACAGCTACAGACTAGGGACCGAATGGCTAGGCAGCAGTTCTGCAGAAAAGGACCTAGGGGTGACAGTGGACGAGAAGCTGGATATGAGTCAGCAGTGTGCCCTTGTTGCCAAGAAG
Source organism: Lepidochelys olivacea (assembly GCF_965140295.1). Taxonomy (NCBI): domain Eukaryota; kingdom Metazoa; phylum Chordata; order Testudines; family Cheloniidae; genus Lepidochelys; species Lepidochelys olivacea. Next base: position 3,114,937 of record NC_140437.1, on the reverse strand, counting down.
GCCAATGGCATTTTGGGATGTATAAGTAGGGGCATAGCGAGCAGATCGAGGGACGTGATTGTTCCCCTCTATTCGACATTGGTGAGGCCTCATCTGGAGTACTGTGTCCAGTTTTGGGCCCCACACTACAAGAAGGATGTGGATAAATTGGAGAGAGTCCAGCGAAGGGCAACAAAAATGATTAGGGGTCTGGAACACATGAGTTATGAGGAGAGGCTGAGGGAGCTGGGATTGTTTAGCCTGCAGAAGAGAAGAATGAGGGGGGATTTGATAGCTGCTTTCAACTACCTGAAAGGGGGTTCCAAAGAGGATGGCTCTAGACTGTTCTCAATGGTAGCAGATGACAGAACGAGGAGTAATGGTCTCAAGTTGCAGTGGGGGAGGTTTAGATTGGATATTAGGAAAAACTTTTTCACTAAGAGGGTGGTGAAACACTGGAATGCGTTACCTAGGGCGGTGGTAGAATCTCCTTCCTTAGAGGTTTTTAAGGTCAGGCTTGACAAAGCCCTGGCTGGGATGATTTAACTGGGAATTGGTCCTGCTTCGAGCAGGGGGTTGGACTAGATGACCTTCTGGGGTCCCTTCCAACCCTGATATTCTATGATATGGACAAGTGGTCATAGTGTACTTGGACTTCCAGAAAGCCTTTGACAAGGTTCCTCATCAAAGGCTCTTAACCAAAGTCAGCAGTCAAAGAATAAGAGGGAAGGTCTTTTCATGGATCTGTAATGGGTTAAAGACAGGAAACAAAGAGAAGGAGTAAATGGACAGTTTTCAGAATGGAGAGAGGTAAATAATGGTGTCCCCCAGTGATCTGTACTTGGACCAGTGCTGTTCAACAGATTAATAAATGATCTGGAAAAAGGGGTAAGCAATGAGGTGGCAAAATTTTCAGATGATACAAAATTACTCAAGATGGTTAAGTCCAAAGCAGACTGTGAGGAGTTGTAGAGGGCTCTCTCAGAACTGGGTGACTGGGCAACAAAATGGCAGATGAAATTCAATGTTGATAAAAAATACATATTGGAAAACATAATGCCAACTATGCATACAAGATGATGTGATATAAATTAGTTATCATTCAAGAAAGAGATCTTGGAGTCATTGTGGATAGTTTTCTGAAACCATCTGTTCCATGTGCAGCAGCAGTCAAAAAAGCAAACAGAACGTTAGGAATCATTAGGAAAGGGATAGAGAATAAGACAATAAATATCTTAATGCCACTATATTAATCCATAGTAAGGAAGCCCACACCTTGAATACTGCATGCAGTTCTGGTTGCCCAATCTCAAAAAAGATTGTTTAGAAATGGAAAAGGTACAAAGGGGGGGTGGATTAGGACATGGAACAGCTTCTGTATGAGGAGAAAAAAAAGACAGGGACTTTTCAGCTTGGAAAAGAGGTGTTTAAGGGGGATAGGATAAAGGTCTATACAATCGGAAATGGTGCGGAGACAGTGAATAAGGATGTGCGTTATGTGAGAATCACCCAATGAAATTTATAGGCAGCAGGTTTAAAACAAAGAAAAGGAAGTATTTTTTCACACAATGCACAGTGACCTGTGGAACCTTGTTGCCGGGGGATGTTGTGAAGGCCAAAATTATAACTGGATTCAGAAAAGAATTAGATAAGTTCATGGAGGCTAGGCCCATCAATGGCTATTAGCCAGGATGGTCAGGGATGCAACCCCATGCTCTGAGTGTCCCTAGCCTCTGACTGCCAGAAGCTGGGAGTAGGCGACAGGGAGTGGATCACTTGGTGATTGCCTGTTCTGTTCATTCCCTCTGAAGCACCTGGCACTGGCCGCTGTTGGAAGACAGGATACTGGGCTAGATGGACCATTGTATCTGACACAGTGTGGCCGTTTTTATGTACTTCTTCACCTTTAAATGACAAGGTTCATTTTCCTTGTCTTCCTCCACAGCTTCTAATGATTGTGTGGGACACTCTCACATGTATTCCTCAAGGGAATATCCTGGTTATGATGAGTCGTGCAGGGAATCTAGAGACTCATCTCATGATAGACTCTGGGCCCGGCATGGACCACCAAGTTCTTATCCTAGCATGCATGTATGGTGATACTGGGTTCTTTGTGGTCCATAGAGACAGGAACCTTCTCCTAAAAGATGATACCCTCACAAGAACCATCTTCTACTGTCTCAACCACTCAGGCTGCTCCTGTGCAGCTCCTATACAGCCTTCTCTTCAGCCTGAGGATTCAGGCAAGGACACTTGATCCCACTCTGCAGACTTGTTGGGACATACCATAATTTCATCACCTCTAGATGAGACTGTGTGGTTCCTCCTAGTACACCACAACTACATGATTTGAAAGCATTTCAGGACTTATTAAAATGGTGTCAGACTCTTTACAAATCCCTGTAGAAGAGGTTAAGGAGCCCGCCCAGAGACTTACTGATATTCTCCAATTTTCTGCTTCTGGTAGGTTTGCCCTTCCAATGAATGAGGCTATTATGGATTCTGCAAGAATTTGATGGCAAACTCCTATCACAGCAGTCCCTATGTCCTAGAAAGTGGACAAAAAGTACCATGTCCTTCCAGGGGGGATGAATTCTGTTATTTCCTCCCCAACCCCACGTGGGATTCCTGTTGGTGAGAGCCACAAAAAAGAAGTCCAAACAACCATTTAAAATCATACCAAAAGAGCATGAACCAAAGCACTTAGATTTATTGGACTGAAAGTCTTATTCTTCTGCTAGTTTTCTGTTTTGAGTAGGAAATTATCAGGCCGTGTTGGCCAGATATGACTTCTTAAGTTACATAAGCTTTTGAAGTTTGTAAATAAACAGCCTCTTGTGACTGTGGGATAGTTCATGGCCAGAACCAATTTACTAGCTTCGCCTGATGCAGCAGATGCTGCTTCAAGTCCCATGGCCATGATGGTGGTTGTGAGGATAGTTCTATGGTTTCAGGGATCTAGCTTCCTACAGGAAGCTCAGTCCAATGTAGAGGACTTGCCTTTTTTATTGCTTATTCATTACTAAAACCGATGAGGCCCGATGTGGCACACCTTGTTCCCTTGCAGGCTTTACAGCAGCCTCTGAAATGAAGTGTGTTATACCACCAGGTTATTCATCACAGAGACCAATACCACCACAACCTTTTCTCCACCAGAGATCCTCTGAGCCTCTAAGAAAGAGGCAGCAGTTCCGTAAGAAGAGGCCAGCTACTTCAGCTGCTCATACATAGCAGCCTGCTCCTGGGTCAGAATACTTTATGGGATAGTCAAGAGAGGTGAACTCATTCCCAGGGGTCTAGAGCCACCATCCCTTTGTTTTGGAAATCGAGTAAGGGACTTCCATCACTTCAGACCAATGGGTACTGGACACGGTTACAATGCAATATTCTGTCTATTTATATACTGGTCTACTCCCAACCCCTTATTCCCCATCCCTCTTCAGAAATCACCTCACAAGGAGCTGTTAAACTAGGCAGTTCTCTTGTTTGTCCCTTGGAGCAATAGAAGTTCTTGCTCCATATCAAGGGAAGTGGTTCTGCTTGAAATACTTTTTTATTCCAAAAGAAAGGAAGAGGATGCCCTGCCTTGGATTTAAGAAAATTCAGCACTTACTTTCATTTATTTCTGGTTGGGCTAGAGTGGATCTTGTGGAAAGAGACACCAGACTTAATTCAGAGACTCCAATTGATGGTTAATTACTCTCCTTGTTAAAAAAAAATCATATTTTCCTACTCTGAATTTGTCTTGCTTCAGCTTCCAGACTTGGCTCACAGGCCCCCTCTGGCCTCAGCATGTACAGTGGTTACTGCTGATGGTGCCACCGTTGGGTCTTCAACTGAGGGCTGAGCAGGCTTAGTTCACAATTTTGCTCTGCCAATGCCTACAGGTCCCTCTATATATGTGCTTCAAAGTAGAGAATGTCTGATCTAAAAACAGAGCTGTTCCTGTAGATGTATTGGAGCAGACCTGTGAGCTCAGCCAGAGTCTCCACCTCCTCTCCAAGATCTTGCTCTTTGACGAGGGGGAGCGTTGCGGGGTAGGTACACCCTGTCACAGGGTGTCTGGCCACGTGTGTACACAATCAAGGAAAGAGGCTAACTGCTAGAGCCAGTTAGGTCCAGTGCTAATGATCCTTACTACGAAACAGGGTAATACAGCCTAGTGGCCAGAGTCAGTAATGTTGCACTCCCACACAGGGCAACATGGCCTAATGGCTAGAGCCAATAAAGCGGCCCTTCCAGTCAGGGCAGCGTGACCTAATGGCCAAGGTCAGTAAAGCGGCCCTTCCACTCAGGGCAGCGTGGCCCAATGGCCAGAGTCACTAGATGGCCCTTTCACTCAGGGCAGTGTGGCCCAACTGCCAGGGTCAGCAAACGGCCCTTTCACTCAGGACAATGTGGCCCAATGGTCCGGGTCAGCAAATGGTCCTTCTGCTCGGGGCAGTGTTGCCTAAGGGCTAGAGTCAGTAAAATAGCCCACCTCTGTGAGAGTGCCTGGCGTGTTGGCCCACTGGGGGAGTGGGACACCACTCAGGGAACAGGGGGTGCCCTGGGTAAGGAGACTCAGGCCCTCGCTGCTCCTCCGAGTCCCAGCCCAGTGCCTTGGCAATGGTAGGGGTGCTCACCAGCAAGTAAGCAGTGATCCTCCCGAAACACAGACTGGTTCCCCAGTTCACTCACCAGCAAAAAGTTTTAAGTCCCCTGGGCTGCTTCTTACCCTTTCATAGAATCATAGAAGATTAGGGTTGGAACAGAACTCAGGATGTCATCTAGTCCAACCCCCTGTTCAAAGCAGGACCAACCCCAACTAAATCATCCCAGCCAGGGCTTTGTCAAGCTGGGTCTTAAAAACCTCCAAAATGGAGATTCTACCACCTCCCTAGGTAACCCATTTCAGTGCTTCACCACCCTCCTAGTGAAATAGTTTTTCCTAATATCCAACCTGCACCTCCCGTACTGCAACTTGAGACCATTACTCCTTGTTCTATCATCTGCTACCACTGAACAGCCGAGCTCCATCCTGTTTGGAACCTCCCTTCAGGTAGTAGAAGGCTACTATCAAATCCCCCCTCACTCTTCTCTTCTGCAGACTAAATAACCCAAGTTTCCTCAGCCTCTCCTCATAAATCATGTTCCCCAGCCCCCTAATAATTTTTGTTGCCCTCTGCTGGACTCTCCCCAATTTCTGCACATCCTTTCTGTAATGGGAGGCCCAAAACTGGACACAGTGCTCCAGATGTGGCCTCACCAGTGCTGAATAGAGGGGAATAATCACGTCCCTCAGTCTGCTGGCAGTGCTCCTACTAATGCAACCCATATTGCCGTTAGCCTTCTTGGCAACAAGGGCACACTGTTGACTCATATCCAGCTTCTCGTCCACTGTAATCCCCAGGTCCTTTCCTGCAGAACTGCCACTTAGCCAGTCGGTCCCCAGCCTGGAGCAGTGCACGGGATTCTTCCTTCCTAAGTACAGGACTCTGCACTTGTCCTTGTTGAACCTTATTAGATTTCTTTTGGCCCAATCCTCCAATTTGTCTAGGTCACCCTGGACCCTACCCTCCAGTGTATCTACCTCTCCCCCAACTTAGTGTCATCCACTAACTTGCTTAGGATGCAATCCATCCCATCATCTAGATCATTAATGAAGATGTTGAACACAACCAGCCCCAGGACTGATCCCTGGGGTACTCCGTTTGATACCAGCTGCCAACTAGACATGGAGCCGTTGATCACTACCAGTTGAGCCCGACAATGTAGCCAGCTTTCTATCAGCCTAATAGTCCATTCATTCAATCCATACTTTTTTAACTTGCTGGCAAGAATACTGTGGGAGACTGTATGAAAAGCTTTGCTAAAGTCGTATATCATGTCCACCACTTTCCCTATATCCATAGAGTCAGTTATCTCCTCACAGAAGGCAATCAAGTTGGTCAGGCATGACTTTCCCTTGGTGAATCCATGTTGACTGTTCCTGATCACCTTCCTCTCCTCCAAGTGCTTCAGAATGGATTCCTTGAGTATCTGCTCCAAGATTTTGCCAGGGACTGAAGTGAGGCTGTAGTTCCTCGGGTTCTCTTTCTTCCCTTTTTAAAATATGGGCACTATATTTGCCTTTTTCCAATCATCCAAGACCTCCCTGATTGCCACGAGTTTTCAAAGATAACAGCCAATGGCTCTGCAATCACATCAGCCAACTCCCTCAGCACCTTGGGGTGCATTGCATCTGGCCCCATAGACTTATGCATGTCCAGCTTTTCTAAATAGTCCTTAACCTGTTCTTTCACCACTGAGGGCTGCTCGCCTCCTCCCCATACTGTATTGCCCAGTGCAGCAGTCTGGGAGCTGACCTTGTCTGTGAAGACCGAGGCAAAAAAAAGCATTGAGTACATTATCTTTTTCCACATCGTCTGTCATTAGGTTGCCTTCCCCATTCAGTAAGGATCGCACACTTTCCCTGGCCACCTTCTTGTTGCTAACATACCTGTAGAAAGAAAAGGAGTACTTGTGGCACCTTAGAGACTAACCAATTTATTTGAGCATAAGCTTTCGTGAGCTACAGCTCACTTCATTGGATGCTTTTATGTAGCTCACGAAAGCTTATGCTCAAATAAATTGATTAGTCTCTAAGGTGCCACAAGTACTCTTTTTCTTTTTGCAAATACAGACTAACACGGCTGCTACTATGATACCTGTAGAAACCATTCTTGTTACCCCTCACATCCCTTGCTAGGTGCAACTCCAATTGTGCTTTGGCCTTCCTGATTGCACCCCTGTAGGTTCGAGCAATATTTTTATACTCCTCCCTAGTCATCTGTCTAAGTTTCCACTTCTTCTAAGATTCCTTTTTGTGTTTAAGCTCACCAAAGATTTCTCTGTTAACCCAAGCTGGTCACCTGCCATGTTTGCTATTCTTTCTGCACATCAGGATGGTTTGTTTCTGTGCCCTCAATAAGGCTTCTTTAAAATACAGCCAGCTCTCCTGGATTCCTATCCCCTTCATATTAGCACCCCAGGGTATCCTTCCCATCAGTTCCTTGAGGGAGTCAAAGTCTGCTTTTCTGAAGTCCAGGGTCCGTATTCTGCTACTCTCCTTTCTTCCTTTCGTCAGGATCCTGAACTTGACCACCTCATGATCACTGCTGCCCAGGTTGCCATCCACTTCTACTTCCCCTACCAATTCTTCCCTGTTTGTGAGCACCAGGTCAAGAGGAGCATGGCCCCTAGTTGGTTCCTCCAGCACTTGCACCAGGAAGTTTTCCCCCAAGTCTCTCCAAAAACTTCCTGGATTGTCTGTGCACTGCTCCATTGCTCTCCCAGCAGATGTCCAGGTGATTGAAGTCCCCCATGAGAACCAGGACCTGTGATCTGGAAACTTCTGTTAGTTGTTCCAAGAAAGCCTTGTAACAATGAAACAATGGGTGTTACCATATACACTGTAACAAGAGTGATCAGGTAAGGTGAGCTATTACCATCAGGAGACAAAAAAAAACCTTTTGTAGTGATAATCATAGAATCATAGAATATCAGGGTTGGAAGGGACCCCAGAAGGTCATCTAGTCCAACCCCCTGCTCGAAGCAGGACCAATTCCCAGTTAATCCATCCCAGCCAGGGCTTTGTCAAGCCTGACCTTAAAAACCTCTAAGGAAGGAGATTCTACCACCTCCCTAGGTAACGCATTCCAGTGTTTCACCACCCTCTTAGTGAAAAAGTTTTTCCTAATATCCAATCTAAACCTCCCCCACTGCAACTTGAGACCATTACTCCTCGTTCTGTCATCTGCTACCATTGAGAACAGTCTAGAGCCATCCTCTTTGGAACCCCCTTTCAGGTAGTTGAAAGCAGCTATCAAATCCCCCCTCATTCTTCTCTTCTGCAGGCTAAACAATCCCAGCTCCCTCAGCCTCTCCTCATAACTCATGTGTTCCAGTCCCCTAATCATTTTTGTTGCCCTTCGCTGGACTCTCTCCAATTTATCCACATCCTTCTTGAAGTGTGGGGCCCAAAACTGGACACAGTACTACAGATGAGGCCTCACCAATGTCGAATAGAGGGGAACAATCACGTCCCTCGATCTGCTCGCTATGCCCCTACTTATACATCCCAAAATGCCATTGGCCTTCTTGGCAACAAGGGCACACTGCTGACTCATATCCAGCTTCTCGTCCACTGTCACCCCTAGGTCCTTTTCCGCAGAACTGCTGCCTAGCCATTCGGTCCCTAGTCTGTAGCTGTGCATTGGGTTCTTCCGTCCTAAGTGCAGGACCCTGCACTTATCCTTATTGAACCTCATCAGATTCCTTTTGGCCCAATCTTCCAATTGGTCTAGGTCCTTCTGTATCCTATCCCTACCCTCCAGCGTATCTACCACTCCTCCCAGTTTAGTATCATCCGCAAATTTGCTGAGAGTGCAATCCACACCATCCTCCAGATCATTTATGAAGATATTGAATAAAACCGGCCCCAGGACCGACCCTTGGGGCACTCCACTTGATACCAGCTGCCAACTAGACATGGAGCCATTGATCACTACCCGTTGAGCCCGACAATCTAGCCAGCTTTCTACCCACCTTGTAGTGCATTCATCCAGCCCATACTTCCTTAACTTGCTGACAAGAATACTATGGGAGACCGTGTCAAAAGCTTTGCTAAAGTCAAGAAACAATACATCCACTGCTTTCCCTTCATCCACAGAACCAGTAATCTCATCATAAAAGGCGATTAGATTAGTCAGGCATGACCTTCCCTTGGTGAATCCATGCTGGCTGTTCCTGATCACTTTCCTCTCATGCAAGTGCTTCAGGATTGATTCTTTGAGGACCTGCTCCATGATTTTTCCAGGGACTGAGGTGAGGCTGACTGGCCTGTAGTTCCCAGGATCTTCCTTCTTCCCTTTTTTAAAGATTGGCACTACATTAGCCTTTTTCCAGTCATCCGGGACTTCCCTGGTTCGCCACGAGTTTTCAAAGATAATGGCCAGTGGCTCTGCAATCACAGCCGCCAATTCCTTCAGCACTCTCGGATGCAACTCGTCCGGCCCCATGGACTTGTGCACGTCCAGCTTTTCTAAATAGTCCCTAACCGCCTCTATCTCCACAGAGGGCTGGCCATCTCTTCCGCATTTTGTGATGCCCAGCGCAGCAGTCTGGGAGCTGACCTTGTTAGTGAAAACAGAGGCAAAAAAAGCATTGAGTACATTAGCTTTTTCCACATCCTCTGTCACTAGGTTGCCTCCCTCATTCAGTAAGGGGCCCACACATTCCTTGGCTTTCTTCTTGTTGCCAACATACCTGAAGAAACCCTTCTTGTTACTCTTGACATCTCTGGCTAGCTGCAGCTCCAGGTGCGATTTGGCCCTCCTGATAACATTCCTACATGCCCGAGCAATATTTATATACTCTTCTCTGGTCATATGTCCAACCTTCCACTTCTTGTAAGCTTCTTTTTTATGTTTAAGATCCGCTAGGAGTTCACCATTAAGCCAAGCTGGTCGCCTGCCATATTTACTATTCTTTTGACTCATCGGGATGGTTTGTCCCTGTAACCTCAGCAGGGATTCCTTGAAATACAGCCAGCTCTCCTGGACTCCTTTCCCCTTCAAGTTAGTCCCCCAGGGGATCCTGGCCATCCGTTCCCTGAGGGAGTCGAAGTCTGCTTTCCTGAAGTCCAGGGTCCGTATCCTGCTGCTTACCTTTCTTCCCTGTGTCAGGATCCTGAACTCAACCAACTCATGGTCACTGCCTCCCAGATTCCCATCCACTTTTGCTTCCCCCACTAATTCTACCCGGTTTGTGAGCAGCAGGTCAAGAAAAGCACCCCCCCTAGTTGGCTCCTCTAGCACTTGCTGCAGGAAATTGTCCCCTACGCTTTCCAAAAACTTCCTGGATTGTCTATGCACCGCTGTATTGCTCTCCCAGCAGATATCAGGAAAATTAAAGTCACCCATGAGAATCAGGGCATGCGATCTAGTAGCTTCCGTGAGCTGCCGGAAGAAAGCCTCATCCACCTCATCCCCCTGGTCCGGTGGTCTATAGCAGACTCCCACCACTACATCACTCTTGTTGCACACACTTCTAAACTTAATCCAGAGACACTCAGGTTTTTCTGCAGTTTCGTACCGGAGCTCTGAGCAGTCATACTGCTCCCTTACATACAGTGCTACTCCCCCACCTTTTCTGCCCTGCCTGTCCTTCCTGAACAGTTTATAACCATCCATGACAGTACTCCAGTCATATGAGTTATCCCACCAAGTCTCTGTTATTCCGATCACGTCATAGTTCCTTGACATCACCAGGACCTCCAGTTCTCCCTGCTTGTTTCCAAGGCTTTGTGCATTTGTATATAAGCACTTGAGATAACCTGTTGATCGCCTCTCATTGCCAGTATGAGGCAGGAGCCCTCCCCTCACAGACATTCCTGCCTGTGCTTCCTCCCGGTATCCCGCTTTCCCACTTACCTCAGGGCTTTGGTCTCCTTCCCCCGGTGAACCTAGTTTAAAGCCCTCCTCACTAGGTTAGCCAGCCTGCTGGCAAAGATGCTCTTCCCTCTCTTCGTAAGATGGAGCCCGTCTCTGCCCAGCACTCCTCCTTCATGGAACACCATCCCATGATCAAAGAAACCAAAGCCTTCTCTCCGACACCACCTGAAAACCTTTTGTAGTGATAATCAAGGTGGGCCATTTCCAGCAGTTGACAAGAACGTGTGAGGAACTTTGGGGGGAGGCAAATAAACATGGGGAGATAGTTTTACTTTGTTTAATGACACATCCATTCCCAGTCTTTATTCAAGCCTAAGTTAATTGTATCCAGTTTGCAAATTAATTCCAATTCAGCAGTCTCTCGTTGGAGTCTGTTTTTGAAGGTTTTTTTTGTTGAAGTGTTGCCACTTTTAGGTCTGTAATAGAGTGACCAGAGCGATTGAAGTGTTCTCCAACTGGTTTTTGAATGTTATAATTCCTGATGTCTGATTTGTGTCCATTTATTCTTTTACGTAGAGACTGTCCAGTTTGGCCAGTGTACGTGGCAGAGGGACATTGCTGGCACATGATGGCATATATCACATTGGTAGATGTGCAGGTGAATGAGCCTCTGATAGTGTGGCTGATGTGATTAGGCCCTGTGATGGTGTCCCCTGAATAGATATGTGGACACAGTTGGCAATGGGCTTTGTAGCAAGGATAGGTTTCTGGGCTAGTGTTTTTGTTGTGTGGTGTGTGGTTGCTGGTGAGTATTTGCTTCAGGTTAGGGGCTGTCTGTAGGCAAGGACTGGCCTGTCTCCCAAGATCTGTGAGAATGATGGGTCTTCCTTCAGGATAGGTTGTAGATCCTTGATGATGCGTTGGAGAGGATTTAGTTAGGGGCTGAAGGTGATGGCTGGTGGCATTCTGTTATTTTCTTTGTTGGGCCTTTCCTGTAGTAGGTAACTTCTGGGTACTCTTCTGGCTCTGTCAATCTGTTTCTTCACTTCAGCAGGTGGGTACTGTAGTTGTAAAAACACTTGATAGAGATCTTGTAGGTGTTTGTCTCTGTCTGAGGGGTTGGAGCAAATGCGGTTGTATCGTAGAGCTTGGCTGTAGACAATGGATTGTGTGGCGTGGTCTGGATGAAAGCTGGAGGCATGTAGGTAAGTATAGCGCCTCTAAACTTGACCGAAAGACTCTCAACAGGCTTTTCTGCAGTTTCATACTGGAGCTCTGAGCAATCATATACTGTTCTCTTACATACAGTGCAACTCCTCCACCTTTTCTCCCCCATCTGTCCTTCCTGAACAGTTTATACCCATCCATGACAGTGCTCCAGTCATGTGAGTTATCCCATGAAGTCTCTATAATTCCAATCACATCATAGTTCCTTGACTGTGCCAGGACTTCCAATTCTTCCTGCTTGTTTCCCAGGCTTCTTGCGTTCGTGTACAGGCACCTAAGAAAACTAGGTGATTGCCCTGCTTTCTCAGTATGAATCAGGAGGCTTCCCGTCTTGTACCCTCCTCCTTGTGTTTCCTCTTGGTATCCCACTTACCTCAGAGCTTCGGTCTCCATCTCCCAGCAAACCTAGTTTCCCCCTTGTCGAAGCTCCCCGGTATCTCTGGGTCTCTGCGGTCCTCAAATGGCCGGCTCCCAGTGGTGCGGTCCCTTCTTGGGGCTTGTTGGGCAGCCTGGAGTCTGTCTGGAACTCTGCAAGCTGTGGTCCCGCCACTGGGGCCTGTAGCAACTTCCTGGAGAGAGCTCGCAGCCTGCGTCCTTCCCCTACAGCAGCCTGCCCAGACTGAGCTGGGCTGCTTTCTTTTACATGCTTTAGTTGGGGATTGGTCCTGCTTTAAGCAAGGGGTTGGACTAGTTGACCTCCTGAGATCCCTTCCAACCCTGATATTCTATGATTCTATGCTGCCTCCAGGCTGGGCATGCCCATCAGTGTGGGAGGGATGTTGCTTCCTCAGCCTGCAAAGCAGAGTTAACCCTCTCGGGGCTTGTCAGGGTTCTCCCACACACACTCTGAACTCTGGGGTACAGATATGGGGACCCACATGAGAGACCCCCTAAGTTATATTCTACCAGCTTGGGTTAAAAACTTCCCCAAGGCACAAATTCCTTTCCTTGTCCTTGGACGGTATTGCTGCCACCACCAAGTGATTTACACAAAAATTCAGGGGTCACTTGGAATCCCTATCCCCCCAAGCCCCTTCACCCCCTTTCCTGGGGAGGCTTGAGAATAATATACCAACTAATTACCTTTGCAATGTAAGCACAGACCAGACCCTTTATCTTTAGAACACTAAAATCAATTAGGTTCTTAAAAGAAGAACTTTATAATAAAGAAAGAAGTAAAAGAATCACACCTGCAAAATCAGGATGGAAGGTAACTTTACCGGGTAATAAAAAGGATTTAAAACACAGAGGACTCCCCTCTGGCCTCAGCTTTATAGTTACAAAAACAGGAATAAAACTACCTTTGTAGCATAGGAAAATTCACAAGCCAAAACAAAAGATAACCTAATGCATTTTCTTGTCTTACTTACAAATTCTGTAATTTTAGATGGATCATTCCAGGTATGTTTTCAAGAGATGTTGAACCTGCTTGATCTCTCCCTCCATCCAGAGAGGGAACAAACAAAGAGAGCCACAAACAAATTCTCTTCAACCCCCCCCCCATTTGAAAGTATCTTCTTTCCTCATTCGTCATTCTGGTCCGGTTCCAACTAGGTGATTTGAGCTACTTAACCCCTTACAGATAAAGCGATTCAGTACAGCTACCAAGGAGGGATCTTATGCTACCCTTTTCTTTATATTTATGACAGGGCTGGTGCAAGGTAGGTATGCCCTGTCACAGGGAGCTTCATAGATCATAAAACAATAGGGTTAGAAAGGAACACAAGGGTCATCTAGGCCAACCCCTTGCCAAGATGCAGGATTTGTTCTGTCTAAACCATCCAAGACAGATGACTATCCAGCGCCCTTTTGGATACCTCCAGTGAAGGAGATTCCAGGAGCTTCAGCCAGGAGCTCACTTCTGGTGTGACCAGTGCTTTTGCAGGGAAGTGAAATGATCAGTCTGAGAATATCTGGATTTGGGGTCCTTTGGGTTCCCAGGTCAGCACCGGGTTGAGAGGGTAGGCTTTGTACCTCTGCTATGCTGAGATTGATAAGGGACAGATCGTCCAAGAAAACAGGATAAAGCAATCCCAGGGCTGCACTAACTTGCACCCCTTGCTGCCTTAGCCCTCATGGACATTGTGGTACCTGGGAAGCATCAGGGTGCAGGACTGTCTCAACCAGGCCTTCCCCTGCCTCTGATCTGCCCGAGATGCCTCCTGTGCCAGAGGATCCAAACCTGTGTTGCTGTTGCGGTGTCTGTCATGGGGGCCTGCTGCACCAGAGAAGTTTACTGGGGGCCTTGCAGCCACTTTGCCGAGTGTACATGCAGTTGTGCACAGAGCGCAGAGGAGATTTTCCAGCATCTGATGGACCTCTTCAGGGGGAAGATGGGACACTTCATTACTGAGCTCTGTGGTTGAGGCTCTCTTTATTTTGAAATGCAGGGAAATTCAAAGATAAATGTCACAAAGCCAGTTCAGGGCATGAAGGGACCCAACTCCACAGCACATCGCCAGGAAGTACAGTGCAAAGCCATGTAGCTACATACATCACAGTCTCACAAATGCACACCCATAAACAGTTTGTTCCTGGCAAACCAGCCCTTGGACACACCCAGACCTTTGCTTCTTTGTTTACTGTTTTTCTATCCCATTAGAAATCAAAGCAAGAGATTGAAGAAGAGGGACAAGCACTGTCCCAGAACGAGGGGATTTGTGGCAATGTCAAGCTGTGCTGCCTGCAACCTCTGCTGGAAGTGACAATCCAAGAAGCTGAAGCTCAGCCCTTTGAGGTGCTCATGCAGTTCCTGTACACGGATAAAATAAAATACCCACGCAAAGGTAGGACAGCAGGAGGAGGACTGTGTGCAAGCCAAACCTGGCCCATAGGGTCTTTTAAAAAGAAAATGAAAATTGAATATTAGCAATTTGTGAGCAAATCTTTATACTTATCACTGATGCAACCGCTGCTGGAATTCTGAGTCCAGTTCTGTTGTCCACAGCTCAAGAAGGATGCTCAAAAATCAGAGGGTTCAGAGAAGAGCCACAAGAATTATTAAAAGATTTGAAAACATGATTTGTAGTCATAGACTCAAGGAGCTCATTCTGCTTATCTTAACAAAGAGAAGGTTAAGAAGTGCCTTGATTAGTCTATAAGACTTACATAGGGAAAAAATATTTAATAATGGGCTCTTCAGTCTACCAGAGAAAGGTATAACACAGTGCAATGGCTGGAAGTTGAAGCTAGACAAATTCAGACAGGAATAAGGCATACATTTTTAACAGTGAGAGTAATTAACCATTAATCACTGACCATTTTAAAGTCAAGATTGGATGTTTTTCTAAAAATCTCCTTTAGGAGCTATTCTGGGGAAGCTCTGTGACCTGTGTTAAACAGGAGATCAGACTAGATGATCATAATGCTAATCTCCCTTGGTTCTGCTATCCGAATTACTCAAGATGGCATCAGAAATTGGGAAAATTTCTGACCCCACTGGACATCTTTGAAGAACCTTATATTAGAAAGCTCTCTAGAGCTGTGGAATGACACTGTTTCCCTTTGTGATGTACAGGTCATGTGCAGGATGTACTACTTATCATGGACGTGTACAAACTAGCCCTGAATTTCAAGCTCTCGCGACTGGAACAGCTCTGCCTCCAGTATATTGAAGCATCTGTAGATCTACAGAATGTGCTCATTGTGTGTGAAAATGCTAACAAGCTTCAACTGGATCAACTAAAGGTAAACACTGAATTTCACTAACAAGGTTACTGATAAAAATTAACAGGTTTCAGAGTAACAGCCGTGTTAGTCTGTATTCGCAAAAAGAAAAGGAGGACTTGTGGCACCTTAGAGACTAACCAATTTATTAGAGCATGAGCTTTCGTGAGCTACAGCTCACTTCCTCAGATGCATATCGTGGAAACTGCAGCAGGCTTTATATATACACAGAGAATATGAAACAATACCTATTCCCACCCCACTGTCCTGCTGGTAATAGCTTATCTAAAGTGATTTCCAGCACAAATCCAGGTTTTCTCACCCTCCACCCCCCACACAAATTCACTCTCCTGCTGGTGATAGCCCATCCAAAGTGACAACTCTTTACACAATGTGCATGACAATCAAGCTGGGCTATTTCCTGCATAAATCCAGGTTCTCACATCCCCCCCACCCCCATACACACACAAACTCCCTCTCCTGCTGGTAATAGCTCATCCAAACTGACCACTCTTCAAGTTAAAATCCAAGTTAAACCAGAACATCTGGGGGGGGGGGTAGGAAAAAACAAGAGGAAACAGGCTACCTTGCATAATGACGTCATTATGCAAGGTAGCCTGTTTCCTCTTGTTTTTTCCTACCCCCCCCCCCAGATGTTCTGGTTTAACTTGGATTTTAACTTGAAGAGTGGTCAGTTTGGATGAGCTATTACCAGCAGGAGAGGGAGTTTGTGTGTGTATGGGGGTGGGGGGGATGTGAGAACCTGGATTTATGCAGGAAATAGCCCAGCTTGATTGTCATGCACATTGTGTAAAGAGTTGTCACTTTGGATGGGCTATCACCAGCAGGAGAGTGAATTTGTGTGGGGGGTGGAGGGTGAGAGAACCTGGATTTGTGCTGGAAATCACTTTAGATAAGCTATTACCAGCAGGACAGTGGGGTGGGAATAGGTATTGTTTCATATTCTCTGTGTATATATAAAGCCTGCTGCAGTTTCCACGATATGCATCTGAGGAAGTGAGCTGTAGCTCACGAAAGCTCATGCTCTAATAAATTGGTTAGTCTCTAAGGTGCCACAAGTCCTCCTTTTCTTTTTGATAAAAATTAAAGAATTAAAGCTCAGTATAGTCACTGTAGACATTGACTCATGGACAAAACATATTATTGTTGTTTTGTGGGTTTTAAGGCTTTGACGTTGACTTTGAAATTGGTAGCAACTTAAAATTCCACCTGGGGGTCAGCATCAGCATTAAACTAGACTCCCTTCCTCCTGCTTCCTATGTCTTTAACATTACAGAGTTTGGTTGACCTAGGGCTGCATACGTTGACCTAGCTCTGTAAGTGTCTACACTAAAATGTAGCTCCCACCAATGTAAGTCACCCACTACAGCGACCTAATAACTTCACCTCTGCGAGAGGTGTAGGTTGATGTAGTTAGGGTGATGCAGTGCCGGTGTGGACACTGAGTTACGTACATCGTCTGTTGGCTGTCAGCCCTGGGGTGGGGGATGTGGGGAGCTCCAGGTGTCAGTGCCCTCCAGTGCCCCACACAGTTAAGTCAGTGGAAGCACTCCTGGTGAGAATGCGCTCCGCCGACAGAAGGTGGACATGAACCACCATTTTAATTACTATGGTGGCTATACATCGATTTAATTTTGTAGTGTAGACATGCCCTAATGCAGCAGCTGGAACAGCTACTGCCCTAAAAACATCTCTTTACCTGAAATCCCTTTACAGTTCTTAGGTGGTTGTCATGGATTCCCAGAGTCTGATCTGTGTCTTAGCCTTTAACCAGTCTACTGGGAGTCCCCTTTACTGTGCTGGACCCCTTGGATCCCCAGGGTTTTCCAGGGGCAGGACCATGGTGTCCATGACTCCACCTCTCTTTCCCTGTGGCTCCCTTCAGGGAGTCCAGCTGAGGCAGACTCCTGCAAGAGATTTCCCCTTCCAGAGTGCAGTGCTCTTAAGTAACTGCAGCAACACCAGGCAGCCTTTCTCCAGCAAGGTAACCTTTATTAGTCGCCTGGAGCACAGAAAGTCTTTGGGTTAGTATGAGAGTGACAGACTTATGATAGAGTCCATGTTGGTGGAGCCGGGGCTTCATCCTGCTCTGCTGCCTCTGAGCTCTATCCTACTGTCAAGGATTCATGTTTGGTCATTGAGGTTCCCATTTTTTTTCTGGACCCTTCATTGCTTTATGCTAATTCCAGCCAGCTCTTGATGGCACATTCTTACCACCCCAGACAGCCACATGACCCAAGCCTCTCATGCCTCCTGCTCTGTTCCAGGAGAAGCATGTTAACCCTTCTGCCTCCTGTGCAGTGAGGAGATGCATATAGTTCACAGAAATATTACAGAAAATTCACACATTTGTCACAGGAATTTATCTCTACTAAAGTTTGTCTGGTTTCTTAAGCTCATTTCTTTTTCTCTGTTAGCTCTTCAAGTATGTGTCAGTGTAGTCCCACGGTAGGTGTGCACAAGCCTCATGTGCAGAAGATCAGATATTTTGAATAGCTCCCACACAGTGGTGTAAAGGGCAGAGCAGCCACAACCCCCCTCAGTTCCCCCTACTGCCTTAGGAGTGAAAAGGAATTTGGCAAACCTCTGACCTGCAACTCGCTTCAGACACTTTAAGCCAGATCTTTCAAGATGCTTAGTGAAGAATTCTTACAATCAAATTTGTTCTCTAAAGGATATTGATTGGTGACATCTCCCCACCCCATGTGCAACAGGGTAAAATGCTTCTTGCCAGCTCCCATGTCTTGTGACAGAGTTCAAACCCTGCCCATCCTGCAATGAACAAGGGAATCCTGTCCCTATCATGGACAGACAAGCCAATGCCTCTCTTGCTTAGGAGAGTGTCACATCCTGAATAATTCCTTTGTGTGCAAGAACTTCTCCACCAGGACCTCCAAGTCTAGGAATGCATGGTTCAAGCTACATGTACTTGAGCAGTCCATACAGATCACTTTGGCCCCAGATGTGACGATTATGACCAGAGTGAGGCTGGTTAAATTAGCGTCGACCAGTGATCCCTTGAATACTCTTCAAACTCCAGGATCAGGCAGTGGAAAGAAGGCAAAGAGGACACTGGCAGAGTTGACACTAATGATGTCAACCGCCTCTTAAGAGCTTGGCACTATGCATCTTGGCATTGACAGACTTGGCATTGGTAAATCGGGTGCTGAGAACTTTGTCTTCCTTACTGGCTGCTCCAACTCAGCGAGTAAACCTGGCATTGCATCCACTTATAAACTGGACGCCCACTGATGTAGCCTGTCTGAGCATAAACCTAGCTCCAAGACCGAAGGGAACTCCCATATGGAAGACATGGGATGCTTCTCCAAGGAAAAAACCCTTAAACGGTTGGGCAAAACAAGATACCTGCCACGATCCCAGTACCAATGCCAGTGATGAAGCCAAGGAAGTACATCAGTTGGCCCCATTCAGTCCCTCAGTACCCTCCTTCAGTGAGGAGATATATTCCTCCTCACTCTTGCCAGTGTATCCCTTCTTGCTGACATTGAACAGAAATCTCTCTTCCGTGCCATTGGAGAATGACTTCAAGGAGGATATTGGGGAGCCCACATTTAGAGCACCACCTCAACCGGCTCTGGAGTGCCATGGGCCAACCAGCCCCAACATGGTCAACACCCATAAATATGCCACCTTGTTTGGCTGTATTGACATGTGAAGGAGCAGTTTAGCGTCTTCTACAATGTAGAAAAAGGAATATAGATCATGCTTCCTGATGGCTTCGCTGACTAGCCCATCCACAGAGGAATGAGAGGTGGGCCCACAGGAACAGGAGATGTTAGAGAGACAACAGTGAGCCCCGACATCCCCCAAGGAATCCTTCTCACCACCAGACAAGGCAGAGACACTAGCACGCACCCTGGCTACAGATCAGTGATTCTCAAACTTGTGTACTGGTGACTCCTTTCACATAGCAAGCTTCTGAGTGCAACCCCCCCACCATTTATAAATTAAAAACACTTTTTAATATATTTAACAGCATTATAAATGCTAGAGGCAAAGCGGGGGTGGGGTGGAGGCTGACAGCTCGCGACCCCCTATGTAATAACCTCATGACCCCCTGAGGGGTCCCGACCACCAGTGTGAGAACCCTTGCTATAGATGATTCTAAAGCCTTCCTGGACCTCCTGTCCTGAATTGTGGAGACCCTTGATACGGAGGCTTGGACTACACTATCAATTTATACCTGCCTGTGACAAAGTTCCTTCTCTGCCTTGGTGGGTCCTGCGCTTATTGGTGGCTTTGCTCGCCTCAGAGATTCACAGGAGCCCTCAGTTTGGCCACTTTTGCTAGTGGCTCAAACCTGCCGTTCACTCAGCTAACCTCATCACTGGCGAGCGTGGGGAAAAGGAAGGAGAACAATCCCTGCAGCCTCTGCTGATCAACCTAGTGGGTCGGGGGAGAGGCCAGGGACCATACCCTCTAGTGGAACCCACAGTCCAGGTCAACTCCTCCTGTATCCAACAGGGAGTTGGGGGAATGGGGTGAACCTGAGCCCGCCCTCAACTCTGGGTTCCATCCCAGAGCCCTGTGGATCACAGCTGTCTACAGTATTTTGTATAACACCGGTGTAACAGCTACAACTCCCTGGGCTACTTCCCCATGGCCTCCTCCCAACATCTTCTTTATCCTCCCCATAGGACCTTCTTCCTGATGCTAGATAGTGTTTGTACTCCTCAGTCCTCCAGCAGCACTCCCTCTCACTCTCAGCTCCTTACGTGCCCCTCACTGACCTGAAGTGAGGTTTTTTTTTAAACCAGGTGCCCTGATTAGCCTGCCTGTCTTAAGGGATTCTAGCAGCTTCTTAATTGGCTCCAGGTGTCCTAATTAGCCTGTCTGCCGTAATTGGTTCCAGCAAGTTCCTGATGGTTCTGGAACTGCCCGTTAGCTTACCCTGGGAAAAGGGACCTGCTTAATCTGGGGGTAATATGTCTGCCTTCTGTTACTCTCCTGTAGCCATCTGGCCTGACCCTGTCACATATTCCCCCCCCCCCCGTTCAACACCGCGGGGTTGGGCAACTTGGGATGTCAGGCAGTGTACCCGTGACAAGCCATTTGCATTGCCATGTGGCTTCCAGCCCGGTGTTGTCTGGTGAATTGAAAAGGTTGTTGGGGACAGGAACCATCTGGTCACCCTTGCGTTCTTCTTTTTATTTCATTGCATCCACTGGCGGGATGCATGGTTGGTCACAAGGGTAAACCGTCGTCCCAGCAGGTAATAACATAGTGTTTCCATGGCCCATTTCACAGCAAGGCACTTTGTCTCAACCACTGCATGCTTCTGCTCTCTCGGGAGGAGTTTCCTGCTGAGGTAGAGGATCAGGTGTTCTTTGTCTCTGACCATCTGTGACAGGACAGCTCCCAGTCCTACTTCAGATGCATCTGTTTGTAAAATGAACTCTTTGTTGAAGTGTGGGGCTGTAAGCACGGGGTTACTGCAGAGGGCTGTCTGTAGATCCATGAATGCTTTCTCTGCGGCATCTGTCCACTTCACCATGTCTGGACCCCAAGCTTTTATCAGCTCTGTCAGGGGACTTGCTCTGGTGGCGAAATGGGGAATAAATTGCCAGTAGTACCCCACCACAACCAGAAATGCCTGGACTTGCTTTTTCCAATTTGGCCAGGACCAATTTTGGTTAGCCTCCGGTTTGTTTATTTGGGGCTTGGCCATGCCCCTTCCTACAATGTAGCCAAGGTATTTAGCATTGGCAAGCCCTATAGCACACCTGCCTGGGTTGGCTGTAAGGCCGGCCAGTCTTAGTGTGTCCAGTACCACTTCCACCTTTTCCAAGAGGGTCTCCCAGTTGGGGGTGTGAATAATCACATCATTCAGGTACGCAGCTGAATAACTGGTATGGGGCCGCAGGAGCTTGTCCATAAGACGCTGGAAGGTGGCACGTGCCGCATGCTGTCCAAAAGGAAGAACAGTATATTGAAACAGACCCTCTGCTGTAGAGAGTGCCATCTTTTCTTTGGCAAGGGGAATCTGCCAGTATCCCTTTGTTAAATCAAGGGTGGTCAAAAATTGGGCATTGCCCAGGCGGTCAACTAACTCATCAATGCGGGGTATGGGTTATACATCAAATTTGGATATCTCGTTCAGATGGCGAAAGTCATTACAAAACCTAGTGGTGCCATCAGGTTTGGGCACCAACACAATCGGGCTTGACCACTGACTGTGGGTTCCAACATGCTTTTCACCTCTGCCTTGATCTTCTCCCTTTTTGCCGCTGGGACCCGGTAGGGCCTTAAAGTTATCTTTGCCCCAGGGTCTGTGATAATGTGGTGATATGCTTCCATGGTCTGGCCTGGTTTGGTTGAAAACACATCCTGATACCATCTTAGTTAGCTCCTTCTTCTGGTTCGGTGTCAGATCAGGTGATATCTGCCTATATCTACCTGCACATGTAGGTTATTTCCCTGGTTCGGGGCCTCTTGGGCCACTACACATGCCTCTTGCTGGTGCCAAGGTTTCAAGAGGTTGATGTGATAAATCTGTTCTTGTTTCCAGTGTCCTGGCTGCCGCATCTTGTAGGTTACTTCCCCAACGGGTTCAACCACCTCATAGGGCCCCTGCCATCGGGCCAAAAGCTTGCTTTCTGCCGTGGGTACCAACACCATCACCCGATTCCCCTGGTTGGAACTGTCGGACTTTTGCCTGGTGATTATAATGGGTTCGCTGGGCATCCTGCGCCTTTTCCAAATGTTCCTGTACAAAAGGGGTGACCCTGGCTATCTGGTCTCGCATCTGCAATACATGTTCAATTATATTTCTCCCCACATTGGGTTCCTCTTCCCAGATCTCTTTGGCGATATCTAGTATGCCACAGGGGTGGCACCCGTATAATAACTCAAAGGGGGAAAACCAGTTGAGGCCTGAGATACCTCCCATATGGCGAACATAAGGTAAGGTAGT
Organism: Lepidochelys olivacea; assembly: GCF_965140295.1. Classification (NCBI taxonomy): domain Eukaryota; kingdom Metazoa; phylum Chordata; order Testudines; family Cheloniidae; genus Lepidochelys; species Lepidochelys olivacea. Next base: position 3,092,695 of record NC_140437.1, on the reverse strand, counting down.
AGGGTGTCCCAAACCTTCCTGTCCCGACTTACCACCTTCTGTATCATAGCCTTGAGGGTTCGGTTAAACCTTTCTACCAGCCCATTGGTCTGTGGATGATAGACTGAAGTTCTCAGGGTACGTATATGGAGCAGGGTACAGAGGTCCTTCATTAGCTTCGACATGAATGGGGTTCCTTGGTCTGTTAATATCTCCTTTAGTAGCCCCACTCGGGCAAAGATCCCCACCAGCTCTTTGGCTATCATTTTAGAGGCCGTGCTCCGCAGGGCGATGGCTTCTGGTTAGCGAGTAGCATAGTCCAAAACAAGAAGTATAGGTGGCCCCAGGCTGTCTTCTCCAGGAGTCCCACTAGGTCCATGGCTATTCGCTCGAAGGGGACCTCTATGATGGGAAGGGGTACTAAAGGTGCCCTCAAGTGGGGATGGGGACTGTGCAGCTGACACTCTGGGCAGGATGCACAGTACCTCCGCACTTCTTCGTGTACTCCGGGCCAGAAGAAGCGTCGCACGACCCATGCCAGGGTCTTCTCTGCCCCCAAATGCCCCCCAAAAAGATGACTATGGGCAAGATGTAATACAGCATTCTGGTGTTTTTGAGGTACTAGGATCTGCTGTACCTTCTGCCCCTGTACTGGTGCGACCCGGTACAAGAGATCCTTCTTCATCATGAAGTAGGGTCCTGGTCCCTGGGTTTTCCCTTCCATGGGGACCCCATCTATTTCGGTCACCTCCTTCCTAATGTTGTCATACCTTGGGTCTTCAGCCTGGTCCCGTCCAAAACTTTCTCTCCTGGGGCTGATCTGCCCGAGATCTAGGGGGCCAGTCTCTGTCGCCTCTACTGGGTCAAAGGCATTAGGGTGGGGGTCAGACGTGGGTGCGTCTCCCTCCTGGGTGGCCTCCTTTTCAGCTGCTCGTGTCCGCCTACCTAAGAGAGCGACCCTCTGGCTTTGGGTCAGTATTCGGGTTCCCAAGGCCTTTGCTGCCCTTCTTTCCCTTTTCTTCTTTCTATCCTGCCTGGGAGTGGAGAACAAATCTGGGGATATTTCAGAGAAGATTGGGGGTTGACAGTCTACTGTGGATGTCTCACTAACTTCAGGGTTTCCCCCTTTCTCCAGTCCCCCTACTGGGAGTAAGTCTCCAAACCCTGGAAAGTCCCTCCCTATGAGCACCGGGTATGGGAGTTTAGGGACTACACCTGCTGCTACCTCAGTAGTGTTCTCCTGGATTTCAATTTTTACTGGGATGGTGGGGTAATAACTAACTGTCCCATGGACGCATGTCACCCCAGTGCGCTTTACCTGCAGCAGATGACAACACTTCACAAGCTTCCCTGAAATAAGCGTGATAGCACTCCCCAAATCAACTAGTGCCGTGGTTTCTGCCACATTTAGTTTTACTGGTCTGGTGTATATATGCAGGGTTAGTGCGACCCCCACCAGGTGAATTAGGGAGCATGTGTCTGCCCAGTTCCCCAGGTTACACTGCATAGGCTCCTCGGCATTGGGACACTGTGCAGCTATGTGTCCCCACTCCCTCAGGTGTAACATCTGTATGGGGCCCTAGGCATTGCCCAGTCTCTCGGTTTGGGCAGTCTAATGATACTATCCTCTTTCCCCTCAGTGCTCCAACTGTTTGCGGCTTCTGATGGGTCTTCAGCCTCTCTCTTTTTCCACTAGGCCCTCCTGGGGGCCCAGTTGCCCAAGCTTTGGGGCTTGGTGCTGCTTGTTTAACCCAGGGTGCCTTAAGATGCTTTAACCTTAAGTGGTTGGGTCAGTTCCCTTGCCGTCCTTTGCCTCTCTACTGGTGCGACAACCTCGTCATAGGTGGAGGGTTCATTCTGGCTTACCCAGACACAAAGGTCTGGCGGTAGTCCCCTCATGTATCGGTTGATGGCTCCAGGTGTCCTAATTAGCCTGCCTGCCTTAATTGGTTCCAGCAAGTTCCTGATTGTTCTGGAACTGCCTGTTACCTTACCCAGGGAAAAGGAACCTGCTTAATCTGGGTGTAAACAGTACGGGCTTCTCCCGTCAACATAGCTATCGCCTCTCTGGAGGTGGAGTACCTACGCTGATGGGAGAAGCTCTTCACTAAGTGCTACAGTGGGATGTAAACCTTAACACACTTAAAACTGCCTTCACCAAACAAGGACATTCCACCAGAGAAGTAGATTGCATCATGGAACAGGCCACACAAATACCCCGAGAGAACCTGCTTCAATACAGAAATAAAACCCCCTCTGACTGCACACCAGTAGTTGTCACTTACCATCCCACACTGGAACCCATATAAGATAGCATTAAATATTCACAACCCATACTCTATGGGGTCCACATTCTGAAAGAAATCTTTTCTGAACCCCTCTTCTGGCCTTCAAACAACCCCGCAGCTTCTCCAAAATCATCATTAGAAGCAAGCTCCCCACAGACCAGGACACATCAATTCAAATCTTTACCAGACCCCTGCCAGAACAACAGATGCAAAACCTGTAGACATATCTCCATGGCTACGATGATTGACACCCCCTCCCCAATACACCTTTCAAGATCTGAGAGTCCTGCAACATGTGGCATACCTTATCTGGTGCACTAAATGCCCCAGTAACAACTATGTGAGTGAAACCAGACGGGCACTATGCTCTCGAATGAGCTAACAGAAAAATCATAAAAAAAGAAAAAAACACCACGTGGGTGAACACTTTTCAGAAAATGATCACTCTATCTGACTTCTCAGGAAATCTTCACATCTTCAAAAGAGACTACTGGGAGCTTAAATTTATAACTTTGCTAGACCCTAAAAATCATGGACTAAATAGGACTCTAGATTTATGGCTTATTACAACAATCTCACCAACAACCCACTAACAACTTCTCTGACAAGTTGCCTCCCCCCGGCCTTTCCCCCCCATGACTGAAGGGTTGTTAACAGGCCAATTCACCTTTAATGGTCCCTTGCAATATGGTGTCCAGAAATAGACATATATGCCACAGATCAGAACAAGAAATGCCGTGTGTTCTGCTCCAGAGGGGTTTTGAGTCCAGGCTTTCTGTAGCCTCATAGGCAGAGGGGCTCATGTATGCCTTCTGCCAATTCATTTAATACCAGGAATCCTGAGGGAACTCGGACAAGGTTCAGCCTCAGTTATTATGCTAGACCCAGCGTGGCCCAGACAGCTCTGATACTCTGAGCTGATGAACCTATCAACACACCACTTGTTCTATCTGACATGATTTTGCAAAACAGAAGTGAGATCTTTCACCTCTTTCATCATTACATCTGACAGTGTGGTTGTTGGCTGATTAACTGCCTTTGAAAGGAGCTGTTCAAATGAAGTCCAGGACAGTTTGGTACATAGCAGAAAAACCTCTACTATACTGAGAAATGAAACAAAATGGAAGAGGTTTTCTATTTGGGCTCCAAAACATTTCCCTTGTCAATTCCTCTTTCTGCTACTCAGGACTGTCTGCTAGCTCTAACACATTTGGGGCCATCCATCAGATCCATAAGAGTACATTTAGCAGTAATAGCTGCATACCATCCTCAATTCAGGGTTATACTGTATCTTCCCACCCTACAGTTGCTAGATTCCGTAAGGGTTTTATTCATGTTTTTCCACCCAGACCAAGGGGCTCCTCCTTCCTGGGACCTCAACACAGTGTTAACTGTTTAGTGGGACCTCCTTTTTAGCCACAAGCAACCTGCTTTTTTGATCAACTGTCTATGAAGACTGCTGTCAAAGTTTGACTCAGACTCACAATTTATCAGACCACTCTGTTTTATTAGCAAAGCTGCTCTGCTAATACATTTAGAGTGGGGCTTGTGTCTCTTAATTTATACTGTTTTTGGAGAACAAGTTACAGAGAAGTTACAGACAAAAGAAGAAAAAAGATTTTAGTCACCACCCTTCGAGATCCCTGAGACCAGTCACGTATCTTCAATTACCTGCCACCCTTAACAATCTCCTTTAACAGCTTCCAGTTAACTTAACTAATTGCCCTTCACACCTTCCATTCTGATGCCTGATTCTTAGACTTGCTGGCTCTGTCTTAATTGCTTCTCCATTCAAAAGCTAACTGTCCCTACATGTGCTCCCTCAGATACTTTGTAACATGTTTTGGCATGCCCTCTCATATACAATGTATCCAGCATGTCCCCTTATACAACGCTATACTTATATAATGTTATACTTCCACACTGCTTACATCAACTCATAGGTTAGGGGACATGCAAGCCCTTATGGATGGTCCACCTGACATGACATTCCATAAAGATAGGCCTCACTCCAAATTCCTGCCTAATATTGTTTCTGATTTTTATTTAAATCAGTTGCTTCCCTGCCCAGTTTTCTCCCTCAAGTGCTACTCTCACACCAGGGGGAAGCCAAATGGCACACCCTTTGACATAGTAGGGCTCTAACATACTACCTGGATGGGATCACATCCTTCACAAGATCCCACAGACTGTGTGTAGCCTTTTCAGATAGGGTTAAGGTTCAAGCCACTTCCACCCAAAGGTTGTCCAAATAGATAACTAACTATATTAGATCCTGTTATGAAGTAGCTAGGGTAGATTTCACTTGGATGTTTTGGGGTTCACTCAGGCCAGACAGGGGTTTGATCAATATCTGCCTTTTAACCCTGGGTGTCTTGTGACTGTGCAGCTTTTGTCCAGAGCTTTGACCCCAACAGCCAGCCAGCGGCCCACAAGGCTCACTTTGCCTTTGCCCAACTTGGTTACTTCAGAAGAAGTCTGCTTTTCTGAAGTCCAGGGTCCGTATTCTGCTGCTTTCCTTTCTTCCTTGTGTCAGGATCCTGAACTCGACCATCTCATGGTCACTGCCTCCCAGGTACCCATCCACTTTTGCTTCCCCTACTAATTCTTCCCGGTTTGTGAGCAGCAGGTCAAGAAGAGCTCTGCCCCTAGTTGGTTCCTCCAGCACTTGCGCCAGGAAATTGTCCCCTACACTTTCCAAAAACTTCCTGGATTGTCTGTGCACCACTGTATTGCTCTCCCAGCTGACATCAGGGTGATTGAAGTCTCCCATGAGAACCAGGGCGTGCGATCTAGTAGCTTCTGCGTGTTGCCTGAAGAAAGCCTCGTCCACCTCATCCCCCTGGTCCGGTGGTCTATAGCAGACTCCCACCACGACATCACCCTTGGTGCTCACACTTCTAAACTTAATCCAGAGACTCTCAGGTTTTTCTGCAGTTTCATACCAGAGCTCTGAGCAGTCATACTGCTCTCTTACATACAGTGCAACTCCCCCACCTTTTCTGCCCTGCCTGTCCTTCCTGAACAGCTTATATCCGTCCATGACAGTACTCCAGTCATGGGATTTATCCCACCAAGTCTCTGTTATTCCAATCACATCATAATTCCTTGACTTTGCCAGGACTTCCAGTTCTCCCTGCTTGTTTCCCAGGCTTTGTGCATTTGTATATAGGCACTTGAGATAACCCGCTGATCACCCCTCTTTCTCAGTGTGAGGCAGGAGCCCTCCCCTCTCACACACTCCTGCTCGTGCTTCCTCCCGGTATCCCACTTCCACACTTACCTCAGGGCTTTGGTCTCCTTCCCCCGGTGAACCTAGTTTAAAGCCCTCCTCACTAGGTTAGCCAGCCTGCTCGCGAAGATGCTCTTCCCTCTCTTCATTAGGTGGAGCCCGTCTCTGCCTAGCACTCCTCCTTCTTGGAACACCATCTCATGGTCAAAGAATCCAAAGCCTTCTCTCCAACACCACCTGCATAGCTATTCGTTGACTTCCATGATTCAGTCTCCTGTCTCTCTCAGGGATGCAAGAACTATGTTAGTTCTGTCTCCTGAGTTCAGTCTCAGGATAACCCCCACTCGATTTAGCTTGATGGCTTTGTTTAGTGCTAATATGTAAACTAAGGCTAAACAAATTTGTTAGTCTAAGACAAATTGGTTTATTGGCTTTACCTGGGCTAGACCATCTGGTCTTAAACATGCTCTAATAACATTATAGAGAACATTTATAATTTCATATATAATGTTACATATGTTTCACAAACATATGTAACCACTTCCCCTCTGCCCAGTGGGTGCTCGACCCCCTGGCCCTGCTTCTTCCCACCCCTGCACCGCCCTTGCCCCACCCCCATTCCACCCCCTTCCACCAAGTACCCACCCCTGCCCTGCCTCTTCTCGGCCTCCTCCCCAGAGCGTGCCACATCCCCATTCTTCCCCCTCCCGGAAAGTCCTTAGCACCGCCAAACACCTGTTAGGCGACGGGCAGGCTGGAAGTGCTGGGAGGGAGGGGAAGGAGCAGGGACGCAGTGCACTTGGGTGGGGGGAGGAGAAGGAGGTGAGGATTGGGGAGGTTGGCTGCTGGTGGATGCGGAGCACCCACTAATTTTTCCCCATGGGTCCTCCAGCCCGGAGCACCCAAGGAGTCAGCACCTATGTTCACAATTATATTATTGACCAGGGTGGTGTTAGCTTTCAAGGCATGTTTTGTACAAATGTTATTGCAGTAATGCTTAGGATGTGAATACATGTGTGCCTTGGGTCACATTCACCCATGCTCATGAGAGCTCATTCCACCAGAGCTCAGGCGGTTTCTTCAGCTTCTATATGAAACATCCCTATTTCAAAATTTGCACGTCAGTGACGTGCGGATCAGTCCACACTTTTACCATGACTCGTCCTTAGTTGAAACTTCAAGATCAGACTCCCACTTTGGTAGAGCTGTCTTGCATTCATTATTTAATTAGGACTCCAAGAACCCATAGTAAGGTCACTGCTTGATAGTCATCAGAAGTGGAATCTGTGTGGACAGTCACTTGAAGAAGAAGGAACAGTTATTTACCTTGTAACACACCTTCAAGGTGTGTTATTCACATGGCTTACACAATCCACTTCCTTTCTGTATCTACTGTTTCCTGCTCTTCTGGGATTGTGTATTGGCAAAGGAACTGAAGGATCATTAGGCCTACTCTGTCCTTTATGGGTACATTTACACTGCAATAAAAGACCCCTGAATTAGGCTCATGGGGCTCGGGCTGCGGGGCTATAAAATTGCAGGGTAGAAGTTTGGGCCTGGGCTAGAGCCTTTGCTCTGAGACTCTGTAAGAGGGGAGGCCTGGGCTCTAGTCTGATCCTGAATGTCTGCACTGCCACTTCTAGTCCCGCAGCTGGAACCCCATAAGCCTGAGTCAGTTGATCCAGGCTCTGAGACTCAATTCTGTGAGTTTATCATTGCATTGTAGACGTATTGTATGTCCTCAGGTGTGAGGCATGAGAATGTCCAGGGCACAGACAATGGATACTGTTGGCCAGAAAGAATCAAATTTCACACATACAGGGTGCATGTGCCCCGGAAGTGAAATCTAGGTGGACAACACCTCTTTAAGAACTATGACAGGTTTCAGAGTAGCAGCCGTGTTAGTCTGTATTCACAAAAAGAAAAGGACTACTTGTGGCAATTGGTTAGTCTGTAAGGTGCCACAAGTCCTCCTTTTCTTTTTAAGAACTATGGTTACCGTAAGATATCATTCTTTATACACGGATGAATATGTTACAAGATGCTACACATCTGAACTAAAGGTTTGGAATAAAAATGTGTGATGTCAAATATAGCATCATTTGAGAGATTACGTGATTGTGTAAGCACAGTGTGTCATAACACATACACTTATGTGGGTAGAGGCAAGGTTGTGCATTCAGCCTTAACTTGGGCATTCCATTTTGAGTGCTTAATTTTATGCATAAATAATGTTGCATTGACAAAGCTTTTTGTATTTAATATCAGAAAGAATAACCAAGATTATGCTATCACGTGATACTGATTTCTCAGGATTCTGGTGAAAAACCATTGAGTTCTCTTCTCATGGTTAATACTGTTGGGAATCTTCAGTGGGGATTTTGGAATGGATGCTTTGTAATGGTTTTTCTTCTGTTCTGTATAAAATTACAGAATTTCCTCAGATGAGACTGTTTTTCGCTTTTTAAGGAACACTGCCTGAACTTTGTGGTTAAAGAGTCACATTTTAATCAGGTAATAATGATGAAGGAATTTGAGCATCTTTCCTCGTCCCTGATAGTGGAGATAGTACGAAGAAAACAGCAACCTCCTCTTCGAACACATTCCGATCAGCCTCTGGATATTGGTAATGTATTTTCCTTCCTGAACTAATAATCACACTGTTTTCTTGAGACTCTAACATGACTTGGGCATTGTCTACACTCAGGAATAGCAGATTACTCGCCATTGATTGCTCAGTCTAGCGTCACCCATACTGCCTCCTAAGTGCATACAAGGACATGCTAATATTTGCACCGGCTAAGCTTCAGGATTGCTGACATTCTATCAGAAACAGAGCTGATCACAGTGATTCCCATTTGTGACCTTTGGGCTCAATTGTTTCTACTGACTATATCTGATAATGAGTCCTGAGAAAGCTCCAGCTAGTCGCAATACAACCTGGCTGCCCATTTAAGGTCAGCTCAAGGTAATGAAAGTCCTCCACTGGATTGGCCCTAGGTACCTAAGAGATCACCTCCCCTTCCACAGCCACAGCCTCCTGCAAAAGGTGTGTTCCATGGGAACAGTGAAACCATCAAGTAATAAATAGTGGGAGGCTCCTGAATGCAGAAGACAGAACTGTCACAGGAGCAAGACCTAGGTTGTGGAACTAATTCCCCCAATAGGTAAGAATGACCACAGGACCCACTGAATTAGGAAAGAAATGCAAATTCATCTCTTTGCATTATCCTTCCCTCGGTAAGGTTTAAATTCACCCATGCTCATATGTATGTGCACGCTCCAGCTATTTCTCATAAGGGCTGGGAAGGAAGGAAGGAAAGAAGGAAGAAAAGAGAGTTTGCTATAGTTTCTTCTATTTTTAAATACTTACAATGGAAAGCCATTCAGGTCCCTAGATAGACACCTCCTGATCCCTAGTGACATGTTCCACAGCTGGGAGCCCTCTGCTAAAATGTTGTTTGCCCCTGCACTCCATTAGCTGAAGTATCCCTGAAGAGCTGTATAGAGAAATGTGCTCCATGATGTGGACCATACCATTCAGCTTATTTCATAGAATCATACAATATTAGGGTTGGAAGGGACCTCAGGAGGTCATCTAATCCAACCCCCTGCTCAAAGCCAGACCAATCCCCAACTAAATCATCCCAGCCAGGGCTTTGTCAAGCCTGACCTTAAAGACTTCTAAGGAAGGAGATTCCATCACCTCCCTAGGTAATGCATTCCAGTGTTTCACCACCTTTCTAGTGAAAAAGTTTTTCCTAATATCCAATCTAAACCTCCCCCACTGCAACTTGAGACCATTACTCCTTGTTCTGTTATCTGCTACCACTGAGAACAGTCTAGAGCCATCCTCTTTGGAACCCCCTTTCAGGTAGTTGAAAGCAGCTATCAAATCCCCCCTCATTCTTCTCTTCTGCAGACTAAACAATCCCAGTTCCCTCAGCCTCCCCTCAGCCTCTCCTCATAAGTCATGTGTTCCAGTCCCCTAACCATTTTTGTTGCCCTCCGCTGGACGTTTTCCAATTTTTCCACATCCTTCTTGTAGTGTGGGGCCCAAAACTGGACACAGTACTCCAGATGAGGCCTCACCAATGTCGAATAGAGGGGAACGATCACATCCCTCGATGTGCTGGCAATGCCCCTACATATACATCCCAAAATGCCATTGGCCTTCTTGGCAACAAGGGCACACTGTTGACTCATATCCAGCTTTCGTCCACTGTCACCCCTAGGTCCTTTTCTGCAGAAGAACTATTCCTTGGAAAATGTTTGTCATCTTGACACCTGTGAGAAGTGGGGTGGTCAGAGAAAGGCCAGGGCTTAGCATTGTGAAAGGGAGGGTGAGCTAAGTCAGTCTGCAATTTATAAAGTTTCCTCTGATGAGACTGTTTTTCATTTTTTAAGGAACACTGCGTGAACTTTGTGGTTAAAGACTCCAGAGGGGAGAGGAGGATGGGTAATTCCTGCTGCAGGTCTGATGAGGCAGGGTGGTAGGTTGAACCCCACTTTGGGGCTAAGAAGATTCATGGGTTTGACCTATGCCCTGCTGCAGGCTTCAGGATAGGAGTGTCAGTGCACACTAATTACTGCTACCAGATTAAAAAGAGTGATGGGGCATAATAAGCCTGCTGTTGAGGCCCTTATACCAATGGCATGTGTGGCAGAGCCTGTATGTAACAGGATAGCCTGTGTCCAGAATCAGGGCATGGGCAGTAAAGTCCAGTGGTTAGAGCTTTAGGTGGTGGAGCCTGAAGCAGGTGAGTTGGTAGCTGGGGTCTGGAGCCTAGGATCAATCTGGAGTCAATAGCCAGGAGCTGTAGCCAAGGGTTAAGCTGGAGTCAATAGCTAGGAACCATAAATGAGGCAAGAAAGCAAGAATGATTAGGGGTCTGTCTCAGCAGCAGTTCAGGGATGTGGATTGGTGCACATACAACTTCCTGGAACTCCCTTCAGGCTTAAATAGTAGGTCTGGGACAATCAGAGATATAGGGTGGGGCTGCCAGTCGTCAGTACTGTGGGTGGCACTCCCCACAGTGACTGGTCTCCTGGGATGCCTTCTGGCAGTGTGGAAGGGCCACCTGCTTGGCCTCCAGCAGATGTGGTTTCAAGTCCCATGAATCCTTACATTGCCCCTCTTCAGGTGTGCCCTGGGGCACTGAACACAAAGGCCATAATGGTTCAGACCAAAGGTCCATCCAGTTCAGTATCCTGTCTACCAACAGTGGCCAATCCCAGGTGTCCCAGAGGGAGTGAACCTAACAGGTGTAAGCAGTGTCAGGATGAGCTCCACCCTGACATCTGGTGGTGAGGTGTGGCAAGTTGTGGAAAAGAACTTCAGGGGCCGATCTCATTTGCATAGGCACACCCACCACGCCTAGAATGAGACCATAGCTGCCCAAATGGTCACTTTGGCTGCTGTGGGATCCCCAGTGTCTCTGTTATTGGGGCAGGAAGAATAAATTGCTATTACCCTGATTATGGGAACTGTGCTTGGAACTGTACGTGGCCTTTTGTTATGATGGAGGGATTCACCATCAACTAAGTAGCACTCGCTAGGCAAGGGTCATGGGTTCCAAAACTGTGTGAATGGAGAGAGGCTGGGGACAAGTATTAATACTTGGTGGCATGGGCCCCTTGGTGAGGGCCTTACATGCTGATTGCACTTCCTCCTCTCTCCACTGTGGAATATCAGAGCTAATTTTGATTTCATTAGAAGTCTAGTTATAGGCTGCTGAGCTCACTTTGGGCTGACAGTGCACCAGCACTGGGGCTCCCCTACTATAAGCTGAATTCACCTAAGAGCTGAAATCACTGAGTGTTGTGTTAAGTAGTGGGGGAGCCTGAAGATATATTGTGGAGCAATTTGCGGGACGGCTGGTGAAGCAGTTCGACGCGGAGCAGTGTGTGGATGGCAGGAGCTGCTTGTGGGCCGTGGAGCTGAGCGAAGGAGTTCGTGGGGCGGCTGGCGGAGCGGAGCGCAGCTGAGCGAAGGAGTTCGTGGGGCGGCTGGCGGAGCGGAGCGCAGCTGAGCGAAGGAGTTCGTGGGGCGGCTGGCGGAGCGGAGCGCAGCTGAGCGAAGGAGTTCGTGGGGCGGCTGGCGGAGCGGAGCGCCGCTATGGAGCTATGGGGCGGTCAGCTTCAGATCACGTAAGGTGCCTCTTACCCCTGTCCCATTTCCACCCAGATTGGGAGGTAAAGCTCCGCCGATAAACTTTCGAACTCTGGGGCTGCCCTGACCAGGGACAGAGACTTTTGGGGCATTGGACTTTTGGGACTTTGGGTGATTTGGGGTTGCTGGACTCAAGAACCAAAGGGAAAAGGGCATGCCCCAATTTGCCTGGGGTGGGGTTGTTTTTGCTCATGGGTTGTGTTATGAATCCTGTTGGTGGTGTTTCCCCAACATAATGCCACATTGTTTCTCTCTGTTATTAAAAGACTTTTGCTACACTCAGACTATGTGCTTGCGAGAGGGGAAGTATTGCCTCTTGGAGGCGCCCAGCGGGGGTGGTATATATTGGTCCCAGGTCACTGGGTGGGGGCTCGAGCCGGTTTGCATTGTGTTATTGGAATGGAACCCCTAGATATTGAACCCGGCCCTTGTTGCTGCCAACTCTGACGGGCAGAAGGGTTACACAGGTAATGATCTAGTGATCTCTCTCCTGCCATCCATGTCCACCCTCTGACAAACAGAGGCTAGGGACACCATTCCTTACCCATCCTGCTAATAGCCACTTATGGATTTAACCTCCATGAATTTATCCAGTTCTCTTTTAAACCCTGTTATAGTCCTAGCCTTCATAACCTCCTCAGACAAGGAATTCCACAGGTTGACTGTGCGCTGAGTGAAGAAGAACTTCCTTTAGTTTTATTAAACCTGCTACCCATTAATTTCATTTGTTGGCCCCTAGTTCTTATATTATGGGAACAAGTAAATACTTTTCCTTATTCACTTTCTCCACCCCATTCATGATTTTATAAACCTCTATCATATCCCCATCCTTAGTCTCCTCTTTTCCAAGCTGAAAAGTTCTAGCCTCTTTAATCTCTCCTCATGTGGGACCCATTTCAAACCCCTAATCATTTTAGTTGCCCTTCTCTGAAGTTTTTCTAATGACAGTATATCTTTTTTGACATGAGGAGACCACATCTGTACACAGTATTCAAGGTGTGGGCATACCGTGGATTTATATAAGGGCAATAAGATATTCTCTGTCTTATTCTCAATCCCTTTGTTAATGATTCCTAACATCCCGTTTGCTTTTTTGACTGTCGCTGCACACTGCGTGGACGTCTTCAGAGAACTATCCGCGATGATTCCAAGATCTTTCTCCTGATTAGTTGTAGCTAAATTAGCCCCCATCATATTGTATGTATAGTTGGGATTATTTTTTCCAATGTGCATTACTTTACATTTATCCCCATTAAATTTTATTTGCCATTTTGTTGCCTAATCCATTTAGTTTTGTGAGATCTTTTTGAAGTTCTTCACAATCTGCTTTGGTCTTAACTATCTTGAGCATCTGCAAACTTTGCCATCTCACTGTTTACCCCCTTCTCCAGATCATTTATGAATAAGTTGAATAGGATTGGTCCTAGGACTGACATCACTAGTTACCCCTCTCCATTCTGAAAATTTACCATTTATTCGTACCCTTTGTTCCTGGTCTTTTAATCAGTTCTCAATCCATGAAAGGATCTTCCCTCTTATCCCATGACAACTTAATTTACGGAAGAGCCTTTGGTGAGGGACCTTGTCAAAGGCTTTCTGGAAATCTAAGTATACTATGTCCACTGGATCCCCCTTGTCCACATGTTGTTTGACCCCTTCAAAGAACACTAATAGATTAATAAAATATGATCTTCTATGTGCCTGACCATTTTATTCTTTACTATTGTTTCAACTAATATGCCCGGTACTAATGTTAGACTTACTGGTCTGTAATTACCAGGATCACCTCTAGAGCCCTTCTTAAATATTGGCGTTACATTAGCTATCTCCCAGTCATTGGGTACAGTAGCTGATTTAAAGGACAGGTTACAGACCATAGTTAATAGTTCTGCAATTTCACATTTGAGTTCTTTCAGTACTCTTGCGTGAATGCCATCTGGTCCCGGTGACTTGTTACTGTTAAGTTTCTCAATTAATTCCAAAACCTCCTCTAGTGACACTTCAATCTGTGAGAATTTCTCAGATTTGTCACCTACAAAAGACGGTGACAAAAGATTGTCATGCCAGGTTTTTGTGGGTGACATTAGTGAAAGTCTTTTACAAGTTCAGGGGCATGAATGTTACTGGCAGGCTCCCAGTACTACTCTTTGGGGCCATAGCCTTCCCAGTCTACGAGGTACCACAATAATCTGGAGCCCAATCCTCAGACACCTCGTTGCCCTGAACTGGAACTAGTAAGGTGATGGCTGTGTTCAGTCAGGGAAGAGATTTTCAGTGGGTGCTTTCAAGAGGGAAATATGGAAGACTGGGTACAATTTGAGGTTGTGGAGTTTGAAAGCAACAGTTGATTTTCTGATAAATATATAGGGTCCAAGCAATTGGTGGTCTAGCTTGAGAGATGGCCTGCCCATGTTGCAATGCTTAGCAGATAACCAGATCTTCTGGCCTACATAAAAGATCAGTTCCTCCTGTCTCTGGCAGTCTTCTTAATGTCCTTGACATGCCCCGTTAGTTCTGGAATGTGGTGGATCCTTAAACTAAGTTGGTAGCTGACGGGTTTGGGGAGGCTGCTGGTAGTTAACATAGTTAACAAAAAAAAGAGCTTCGCTCGATCTGCTGGCAGTGCTTCTACTATTGCAGCCCAATATGCCGTTAGCCTTCTTGGCAACAAGGGCACACTGTTGACTCATATCCAGCTTCTTGTCCACTGTAATCCCCAGGTCCATTTCTGTAGAACTGCCGCTTAGCCAGTCGGTCCCCAGCCTGTAGCAGTGCATGGGATTCTTCCATCCTAAGTGCAGTACTCTGCACTTGTCCTCGTTGAACCTCATCAGATTTCTTTTGACCCAATACTCCAATTTTTCTAGGTCCCTCTGGACCTATCCCTACCCTCCAGTGTATCTACCTCTCCCCCCATCTTAGTGTCATCCGTGAACTTGCTGAGGGTGCAATCCATTGCCTTTAGGCTGTGACTCCACTCTTCAAATGTGGATTTAATCGCAAGCAATTCCTTATAGAGGATTTTGTACTTTTTTTCTGTGTGTTTTAGCTTCCATGAGTGTTATGTGCAGCAGGTGCTGGGGCCCGTGCATCTGAGAGAGTGTGACCTATATGGTCACATTAGATGCATCGGCTTCCACTAAGAACTCTCTAACTGAATCAGGATGCACCTAAATAGGAGCAGTGGTGAAGCTGATTTTGAGCTGTTTGAAGGCTTCGTGAGCCTCAGATAACCAAACAAATTTGACAGTCTTGCAGAGGAGGGATGTCAAGCCAACTGTTCACTGTGAGAACCCTGGAATGAAGTGGTGATAGAAATTGGTGAAATGTAGGAAACACTGCACTTCCCAAGTACTCCTAGTTGTAGACAGCTTTCATCTTATTTGGCTTCATGCAGAGCGCATGTACCCCAAAAGCTCTGCAGAGGATTGGTTGAAGGTTCACTTTTCCAGTTTTGTATATAGACTATGCTGCTGCTACCTCTCCTGGCCGGTCCTGATGTGGTGTTTGTGCTGCCCTGGATTCTCCAAAAAGACAAATATAATCTAAATGGACAACAATTTATTGATCCAGAATGTCCCTAAATACATCATTGATGAAGTGTTGCAAGATCACAGGGACATTACCAAATGTTCAGTCCAAAGAATATTACCAGGTATTCAAAGTATCTGTAACAAGTTCGCAAAGCAGCCTTCCATTTATCCCTGGTCTAGATGTGTATTAGATTGTATGCCCACCAGAGGTCTTGTTTGGTGAATATCCATGAGTATCTTACATCATCCAGCAAGTCAGAGATTAAGGACGGAGGGTACCAGTTCCAAATTATCCATTGGTTCAAAGCCTCATAGTCTCTAAAGAGGTGCAGAGTCCTGTCTTTCTTCTTTGCGAAGAAGGCCAGGGTCCCTGCGGGAAATGTTGAGAAGCAAATAAACCCTTGGGCCAGGTTTTCTTGAATATTTGCAAAAAGAGCTACTGGTTCTGGTTCGGACATCGTGTAAATATGGCCATAGGGAACCTTCACCCCAGGTTGTAGGACAACAAGGAAGTCATAGTCTCAGTGCAGAGGCAACATGTCCACATTCTTTTTTTGAAGATGCCTACATAATCCTAGTATTTATCAGGAATGTGGGGGGTCGGACCCAGGCGTGGTTTGGTTTGGCCAGTTGCTGTGAGCCCCAGCACACGTGGAGGTGCACTCAGTATTGCCTGGGACTGACCCCTGGACGTGCAACTGTTACTATGGAGGCAGGCCTGCTGACATGCTCAATGCTGAAATGCCGGGGATAGATCACACTGAACTGCAGGATTACATGGGGTTCCTGAATTATTGCTTCCAGGGGCACTGTCTTAGAATCATAGAATCTCAGGGTTGGAAGGGACCCCTGAACGTCATCTAGTCCAACCCCCTGCTCGAAGCAGGACCAATTCCCAGTTAAATCATCCCAGCCAGGGCTTTGTCAAGCCTGACCTTAAAAACCTGTAAGGAAGGAGATTCTACCACCTCCCTAGGTAACGCATTCCAGTGTTTCACCACCCTCTTAGTGAAAAAGTTTTTCCTAATATCCAATCTAAACCTTCCCCACTGCAACTTGAGACCATTACTCCTCGTTCTGTCATCTGCTACCATTGAGAACAGTGTAGAGCCATCCTCTTTGGAACCCCCTTTCAGGTAGTTGAAAGCAGCTATCAAATCCCCCCTCATTCTTCTCTTCTGCAGGCTAAACAATCCCAGCTCCCTCAGCCTCTCCTCATAAGTCATGTGTTCTAGACCCCTAATCATTTTTGTTGCCCTTCGCTGGACTCTCTCCAATTTATCCACATCCTTCTTGTAGTGTGGGGCCCAAAACTGGACACAGTACTCCAGATGAGGCCTCACCAATGTCGAATAGAGGGGAACGATCACGTCCCTCGATCTGCTCGCTATGCCCCTACTTATACATCCCAAAATGCCATTGGCCTTCTTGGCAACAAGGGCACACTGCTGACTCATATCCAGCTTCTCGTCCACTGTCACCCCTAGGTCCTTTTCTGCAGAACTGCTGCCTAGCCATTCGGTCCCTAGTCTGTAGCGGTGCATTGGATTCTTCCATCCTAAGTGCAGGACCCTGCACTTATCCTTATTGAACCTCATCAGATTTCTTTTGGCCCAATCCTCCAATTTGTCTTCTGGGTTACCGGCCCCAATGACAAGAGTGTCCCATTGCTGGTTTCCAAAATGTCTGGTATGGACTCCTGCCAGATAGTGATTTGCAGAGCTTGGGCTGTCTTGGAATTTGTGAAATTGGCAGTAGCCCTGGAAACAGTGAGTGCCCACAGCAATGGCAGCTGTCAAGTTTTGCCACGGAGGCACAGCTAACTTGGAACCTGAAGATGCAGGAAATGTCTGGGTGGGCCTGTCAAGACTTGGGGGCAGGGGTCAGTCCTGAGTGTATTTTTGTGGTTGTGCCCAAGCCAAGACCCACTATGAAGTCCAAGCTTGGTCATTTCCTGATCCCTTCCTGGCTGGGGTCCATGATGCATGAAGCAAGTATGTGTTCTGACTCACCGCAGTAGTAGTGCAAGCTTGTTTGTGCCAAGGTTGCTCCTTCTCCTTGGTGGTCAAGCGTTGGCAGTCCACGTTGACCTGCATGTGTTCAGGGGATGAGCTCGAGGGTGCTAGTGCAAGATGTGGGCAAGAACTGGGTAGAACCCCTCTTTTCCTCTCTCTGCTTCTGTAGCCCATTGTCAATGTGGATGGCTAGATCAGTGAAGGTGTCCAGGCCCGTGGTGGCTTCCACACATTCTGAACCTCTTCACTGAGTCCTTACTGAGTCTGGTAGATCTGGGCTACTTCATTCCACTTGATGTCATCCACAAGCCATCAGAAATGTGCAGCCTACAAGGCAGCTGGCCCTTGTCCCTGTGTGAAGTTCTGCAGGGCAGCTTCAGCGATCACATGCACCAAGGGTAATAAAAAATCATAGACAAGGCTCAGTGCTGGACTGTTCTGCTGGAGCAGGGGGGAGGCCCAAACCAGTGCCTCACCTGTCAGAAACTAATTACCAATCCCACCTTGGCCTGACCGAGGGGGTAGGTCTGGGGGTGGAGCAGAAACAATGACGACACTGGTTAAGGAATTTTCAGGGGTCTCCATCAAACCACAGGTCCTGGCTTGTATAGCGGCGCTATCACTCACACCATGTGTGATGTATCTCCTTATGCATGGGTTGCTTGTGGAGGGTTTTCTGCAAAAAGTTGCAGCACCTGGGCCTACAGAGCTGAAATCTCTGCTTGTACGTGGGCGACCTGTGCCTGCAGATCCGGTGCCCCTATGGGACAATGGAATGCCTAGTCCCTCCAACTCCTGCTGGAGTGTTGGCCACAGAATGTCGGAGGTGTCTGTGCAAGCTGTCAGGAACCAGGGCATGGGCATTCAGTTCCAGTAGTTAGAGCCATAGGCAGTTGGTCCTGAGTGGTCAAGCCAAGGATCATGTCAAGTTCCATAACTGGGAACCAGAGCCTAGGGTCAAGCTAGGGTCAATAGCCTACTGAGCTGAAGCTGAAGGTTAAACTGGCATCAATAGTCAAGAACCAGAACCAAGGGGTAAGCCAGAGTCAGCAGCTAGGAACCAGAGCTGAGGGTCAGGCCTTAGTCAATAGCCACGGGTTAAGCCAGAATCAATAGCCAGGAACTGGAGGGCAAGGCAAGGAGGCAGAAACTGGGAATGAGGCAAGGGAGCAGGAACCAGGAGCCAAGCAAGGGACCAGGAACAAGGCAGGGTCTGTCTCAACAGCATGTCAGGGATCTACTTTGTTTCTCAGATAACTTTCTGGTACTCCTGCCTTGTTTAAACACTTGGTCTGAGTCAATCAGATGTTGACGGAGGGGCTGCCAATAATTTCTATTGTGGGCAGCACTTCCTACAGTGACTGTCTCCCAGGAAGTATGATGTGCTCAACAAGGCTGTCTGGCGGCAGTGTGGAAGCCCTGCCCACTTGGAGCCCCACAGACTGTGGTTTGAGACCAATGAATTCTCACAGTCTGCCTTTTTAAGGGCTAGGAGACCTGTTCAGTTAGCCCTACCTGTGCTATAATTAACTGCATCCCAGCCTGAAGGGGAAGGACTGAAGGGGTCGTGTATTAGTGTGGCAAATACTAGGCCTTACAATAAAAAGGGCATAAGAGAACACAATCAGAAGGAAGCTGGGATAAAAACCCAGTTTTGGCTCCTTTGGGAAGCCCCGTGTAGCAAGGCCGAGTGGCCTCCCTCCGAGTGGGAGAGTGAGGGACCATTACACTCCCCTTGGAGGGCAGAGCCTAGATCGTCCCGCCCCCCTCACCGGAAGTACCAGAGCGTGGCTGGAAGGCAGGCTCAGCAGCACAGTTGGGGCAGAGCCTGCAGAGGAGGATACTCTGCCTGTTCTGCCACGTCCCAGAGGGGAACCTACGCCTGGCTGGTCCCGATCCCCAGATGCTGGCAAGGACTGGCCCGGAGTGCCTGCCGTGTACCCCAAGGAGCCGGAAGAGGCCTGGAGGCCACAGGTACCGAACCCTGGGGAAGCAGGAAGTGGTCCAGGGGCAGCCACAGAGCAGCTGGCTGCAGAGTCAGGTGTGGCTCAGTCAGCGTGTTGTGGCTGGATCCCCACTGACGCAGGGGCAGCCAGTGCTGCCCCTGCCAGGGCCCTGAGCTGGGAAGCAGTGAAGTAGGGTGGGCCCGCATCCCCCTGTCACCCCACCCTGGGGTGGCTGACTCCCTACATTGTTCAGGGAAGCTCTAGCCCTGAAGAAGGAGCCTCCCTTACCAGCTCCCTTATAAACTGTTTGCTGGCTACCTGAGCTCCACCCAGGCTAAAGCCAGCCCTGATAGTCTGTTTGTTGTTGGCTGCCTGAGCCTCCTCAAGCCCAGGCCCCCAGCTCAGTTATAGACTGTTTCGGGGCCGACAGTTTGAGCCGTCCAAACCCAGGCTAAAGCCTGACTATGACTATTGATTGCCCAGCCCTATTGTGGGCTCTTGGCTGTCCTGCGGACTCGAATCCTGGCCAAACAGGACTGGAATGAGTGGCCTCCCTCCGAGCGGGAGAGCAAGGGACCATTACACCCTGAGATACAGCTTGCCGGTCCCAGGTCCCATGTGAAGCTGCTGGAGTCTTTGGGGAGGAAAGGCAGTGGGAGACCTGTCAGGCCCAAGAGGGGCAGAAATTCAGTTGGTTGGATATTTTATTTTAATTGGACTTTTGTTACCCTGGAAGGGGACTGAACTTTAACTGCAACCTGGTTGGAGGACTGAGTGACCCAGAAGACCAGTTCAGAAACCGATTGGCCAACAAAAGGGGGAATACTCAAGATGAAGTCACTGCAGTGCTGAATCCTGGCGTGATGGGATGCTCTGGCAGTGAGTGCACCACATAACAACTGATACCAGTGGTGGGATTCCGAAGATCCCCTTTCCCTCCCATTAAGGAGGGTTGATTGAGCAGCAAGGCGGAGCTTCTGTATCACTAGGCTGTGTCGTGAGGGGGCCCTGTCTCACATCCAAAATGGAAGGTGGTGTACACCTGAAGTCTCGCAGGCCCACTACAATAGCAGGAGCAGCAGAAACAAATTCAGAATCTTCTGTTCCATTCCCTGGAAACCCAGCAAAAAGAGCAGGATGTACATTTCCCTGTACAACAACACTGGCCAGAGGTCAGTGACAGCTGCACAAATGGTTCTTACAACAGCTAGAGAAATGGGGTACCAGGAGTCAATCTAGCACAGGGATGGGTTCCATGGGCAGACTGTTCCATGTATTGGAAAAATTGGGGCTGCAGGATGACTAGAAGCCTTCCCTCGCACATTTGAATGGGTGGCTAGTGCAGCTGATTGGGAAGAGTCATCCTGGGAGGCCAGGATGGCCCCATTTTTGACTGGGGAAGCAGTTGCATATAAGGTCCTGATTGATGAACAGGCTGGCTTGTATGTGGAGGTCAAGGAAGCTATCCTAGTCAGGATGGGTTTTACCCCACAAGCATATAGACATCAGTTTTTGGATGGAGCCATTACTCTAGGGAGCCCGTCTGTGAGTTGTAGCCCAGTGGTTTTGGAACCTTAAAGTACCCCAGTGTCCTGCTGGGGGAAAGTCATGACATAGTTGCAGGACTGCAACTTTTTTGGGTCCTGGGGGAACATAGATATGGTCCCTTATATATGTGATCCCTTCCCAGGAGTCACGTGGTTTGCTTATTGATGATAGCTTGTTTGTCAGGTGGAATTCCTCAGGCAGAGGTAGAGCATATCAGTGTGAGTACATCTTGGTGAAGAGCTGCACTGAGAAAGTTATGGGATTTGAAAATGAGGGGATATTCCTGGCTGGGGCCTCACAGGTTAGTACCATATCTTCAGAACAGTGCATCTACCTTGCCATTTTTGGACCTGGGATGATATGTGATGATGAAATCAAATTGGGAGAAAAATAGGGCGCATCGAAGCTGCTGTTGGTTTAAGGCTTTTGCCCTATGTAGGTGCTCCAGATGTTTATGATCAGTGAATACCTGGACTGGGTGGTGAGCTCCTTCCAGACAGTGGTATTTTTGCTCCTGGTTGCACTCTATTGGGTAGTCAGAGTCTTGGTGTAGAGGCAGGGTTTCTGCACTCCTCTTTTCAAAAACTTCATCCTATTCTTGGTATTTCAACGGGCATTCCAATGTAGTTTCAACAGAGGGTTATGCCTGGATAGCCACCCCCACCTGAGCCTCTTGAGTTTAGGTGCCGCAACAGGATCTATTAGTCCCCAACAGTGCTGCTGACAAAATCCAGTGGAAGATAGACTTCCTGTGCTTGCCACTACGTTAGTGGATTGTGGAGAGCCAGTCAGGAGATACCGAGGATCAGGAGAAAGTGTGGAGAAAGGGTCATGCTAAATTGTAACATTTCTTGGTGCCCCTGTATCATGGCCTCCAGGGGAGTTTTTTCCTCTATTACTGGACCTGAAGACTAAGGGGAACCATCAGTAGTCTCTATGAGGTTGGGAGTGATCTTGCTTTGCAGGGGAATCTGAAAACCTGAGCCAAACCTGTGTTTGCAAAGCAGTCGGTGCACCTGACTTAATCATAGAATCATAGAATAACAGAGTTGGAAGGGACCTCTGGAGGCCATCTAGTCCAACCCCCTGCCCAGAGCAGGACCAATCTCAACTAAATCATCACAGCCAGGGCTTTCTCAAGCCTGACCTTAAAAACTTCTACGGAAGGGGATTCCACCACCTCCCTAGGTAACTCATTCCAGGGTTTCACCACCCTCCTAGTGAAAAAGTTTTTCCTAATATCCAATCTAAACCTCCCCCACTGCAACTTGAGACCATTACTCCTTGTCCTGTTATCTGCTATCACTGAGAATAGTCTAGATCCATCCTCTTTAGATCCACCTTTCAGGTAGTTAAAAGCAGCTATCAAATCTTCCCTCATTCTTCTCTTCCATAGACTAAACAATCCCAGTTCCCTCAGCCTCTCCTCATAAGTCATGTGTTCCAGTCCCCTAATCATTTTTATTGCCCTTCACTGGACTCTCTCCACATCCTTCTTGTAGTGTGGGGCTCAAAACTGGACACAGTACTCCAGATGAGGCCTCACCAATGTCGAATAGAGGGGAACGATCACGTCCCTCGATCTGCTGGCAATGCCCTGATTTATACACCCCAAAATGCTATTGGCCTTCTTGGCAACAAGGGCACACTGTTGACTCATATCCAGCTTCTCGTCCACTGTCACCCCTAGGTCCTTCTCTGCAGAACTGTTGCCTAGCCATTCAGTCCCTAGTCTGTAGCGGTGCATTGGATTCTTCCGTCCTAAGTGCAGGACTCTGCACTTGTCCTTATTGAACCTCATCAGATTTCTTTTGGCCCAATCCTCCAATTTGTCTAGGTCTCTCTGTATCCTATCCCTACACTCCAGCATATCTACCACTCCTCCCAGTTTAGTGTCATCCACAAACTTGCTGAGGGTGCAATCCACATAATCCTCCAGATCATTAATGAAGATATTGAACAAAACCGGCCCCAGGACCGACCCTTGGGGCAGTCTGCTAGATACCGGCTGCCAACTAGACATGGAGCCATTGATCACTACCCGTTGAGCCCGACAATCTAGCCAACTTTCTACCCACCTTGTAGTGCATCCATCCAGCCCATACTTCTTTAACTTGCTGACAAGAATACCGTGGGAGACCGTGTCAAAAGCTTTGCTAAAGTCAAGGAATAACACATCCACTGCTTTCCCTTCATCCACAGAACCAGTTATCTCATCATAGAAGGCAATTAGATTAGTCAGGCATGACTTCCCCTTGGTGAATCCATGCTGACTGTTCCTGATCACTTTCCTCTCGTCTAAGTGCTTTAGAATTGATTCCTTGAGGAAATGCTCCATGATTTTTCCGGGGACTGAGGTGAGGCTGACCTGATGAGGACTAGTGAGAAAGGAGTTTGCAGGGTCATCCTGGGGATGAGCTACTGGACCAGCACCTGCAAGTGGGGAGCCCTGGGACAGAGTTCAGGGTGTGTTCCAGTCAAGACCAAAGTGTGGGGGAGCTCTTTTTCCTGATACCTTGGAGGCGTACATGACAGGCAGAGATGGAGTGACCTGACTCACCAGAATAGAAGCAGAGATGGTGTTGGCAGTGTCATTTCTTGTCTACGGGGGTGAGCCGTCAACAGCCCATGTCCACCTGCATCAGCTTGGTAGGAAGCATTGATAAAGAAGTAAGAGAAAATGATAAAATAGTTGCAAGACCCCCATTTTTCCCTCCATTTGTTCCTGTAACCAATTGTCTGTATGGATGGTAAGATCCATGAGGGCATGCAGACTTGCGGAAGTTTCCACTCAGGACAATTCATCTTTAATTTCGTCTCACATTTCCCACCATAACTGGTATAGCTGCGCCACCTCGTTCCGATCTGTATCAGCCATGAGGTGACAGAATTGTACTGCATATGAGCCTGTAGTGCTCTGCCGTTGTTGGAGATTTCTTAGGGCGGCCTCCACTTTTGGAGTTTGGTGCAGATCTCCAAACAGCACTGAACTGACTTTCAGGAATATGTCCCAAGTTGACAATACCAAAATGTCACACTCCAAGAGGGGAGAGGCTTCCCCGGACAGCAGGCTGATAACCAGGCTTACCTTTATACAATCAGTAGTGTAGGACTCAGGATGCATCATGAACAGGAGGCAGCACTGGTTTATAAAACTATGGAATCCCTGGTGATTACCATCAAACCATTCCTGCAGACATATCAGGGAACAGGGCACTGTGAGCCATGTCTGGAGTGCAGTGTTTTCAGCATGCAATTGTGTGACTTGCTCTTGCAATACCTAGTTCTTCTCTGAATGCTTGCTCATGTCAATTCCATTTTTGGTGCATGTGCACCCATGTGCACAGTTATCGGAGTTTACTGCCTTAGCGGTATCCATAGGGCTGACTGTGGCACCCCCTGGAGTGGCTCTCCCATGCGGCAACATATCAGGCACCACCGGCCCTACACCCTCTCAATTCCTTCTTACCGCCCGTGATGGTTGGTTGAAGTGTCTTGTCTTGCTTCACAAGAACGGTAGCAGTTTATCCATTGACTTGCTAGTTGTGGTTGTACATAGTTTCATAGTTAGTTAGCTAATAGTGTTAGTTAGTCAAGAGAGTCCCCTGTTAGGACTTTGCCCCACTACCGCGGCTTTAAGCCATGTGCGTCATGTAGCATGCCGATACCAATCAGCGATCTGCACGATAGCTGTCTTAAGTGTCTGGGAGAAGGCCATCGCAAGGACAGGTGCCGCATCTGTAAGAACTTTCGCCCATGGACTCAGAAAGAACGGGATCTCTGCTTGAGGGCATTCTTGATGGAGGTTGCTCTGTCCGGCATCGGAACCCTCCACTGCAGCACCTATGCCCAGTACTTTGGTCTCAGTGTGCAGCGCAGCCCCGGACTCGGCCCAGCACTGCTCCGTCTCGCCGGTGCTGAAGAAATGGAGTCCTCTGTCCCCTGGAGGGAGCATCAGGCAGAGGACTGCTGTCAGGCCATGCGCCTGCTACGGGGAGTCACGGGAGTACCACAGAGGTTGGATGCAGCAGCCCTGCCAAGGACCTGCCCCCGACCCCAGGGAGCACCAAGGGTTCCCAGCCTGTGATGGGGCCTTCAGTGCCCGAAGTGGTCTTGGCAGCCAAGGACAAGGCCGACCAATTCTGCAGGTGCCATGCCAGGTGACCAGTGTGGCTCTGCTTGTGCACCGAAGGGGAAGGTCACCAGTGTATTGCAGCCTAGACTGGCGGAACACCGGAGGTCACCAAATCACAGATGCAAGTCCCCCTCACTGCAACCGCAGGACCTGGCACCGTACCCTAGCTCACCAGCCAGATGGCCAAGATCTCTGTTGAGATTCCCCTCCTACTAGGCCGGGGACTCCGGACTAATGGCGCCGCTCCCCGTACTGCTGGTACCAAGAGTCATAGGTCGTCTATATGCCAAACACCTTCTCCCAGAAGGTCTCCTTGTTGTCAGTCCCCATCACTCGGGGTCTCGACATCGGTCACACTCGCCCTGGTACTGCTCCTCTGGCAGGTGGCACGACTCCCTGTCACACTGTCGTTTGCCTACCAGGGTCAGTAGGTAGACTCAGGCCTCAACAGCTCTGCCGTGGTCACCAGAGGGGCAGTGGTTGGATCAGACCGTGACTTCTCAGCTTGTCACCGAAGCAGGGTGACTCCCCTCCGACACAGGAGACTGAGACGTCACCAGCCGTGGTGCCAACACAGCAGGGACTGTGACACCGACACTCTCTCTCCCTCCCTCCCCCCCCCCCCTGGCAGTCCTGGAATCCATGGGGGGTGCTGGTGATGTTGGTCTAGCCTTCCCTGGCCACGTTGGACAAAAGGGCCGAGGTGCACCCAGTGCTGCAATCAGAGCATGGCACCGCGGCACAAGCAGAACCGGCACCCCATACTCTGGCGCCGAGGGAGCTCTCCCCCAACAAAGAAAGGGGTGACACCATCCCTCAGGCCAGTCAATCATCATCGTCGTCCCCGGACGAGGTGGTGGTCGGACCCTCCCACACCAGCGGTCCCCTAGACGATTTTAAGGAGAACCAGGCCCTCCTTAAATGAGTGATGGAGAATTTGGGCTTGCAAATCGAAGAGGTTGCTGAAGTGTCATCTTGGCCACCACACCAGCAAAAATTACATTGCCCGTCCACTCAGGGGTGCTCAAAATAGCCAAATCAGTTTGTCAAATCATAGAATCATAGTCTATCAGGGTTGGAAGGGACCTCAGGAAGTCATCTAGTCCAACCCCCTGCTCAAAGCAGGACCAATCCCCAACTAAATCATCCCAGCCAGAGCTTTCTCAAGCCTGACCTTAAAAATATGTAAGGAAGGAGATTCCACCACCTCCCTAGGTAACTCATTCCAGGGTTTCACCACCCTCCTAGTGAAAAAGTTTTTCCTAATATCCAACCTAAACCTCCCCCACTGCAACTTGAGACCATTACTCCTTGTCCTGTCATCAGCTACCACTGAGAACAGTCTAGATCCATCCTCTTCGGAACCCCCTTTCAGGTAGTTGAAAGCAGCTATCAAATCCCCCCTCATTCTTCTCTTCTGCAGACTAAACAATCCCAGTTCCCTCAGCCTCTCCTCATAAGTCATGTGTTCCAGTCCCCTAATCATTTTTGTTTCCCTCCGCTGGACCCTTTCCAATTTTTCCACATCCTTCTTGTAGTGTGGGGCCCAAAACTGGACACAGTACTCCAGATGAAGCCTCACCAATGTCGAATAGAGGGGAACGATCACGTCCCTCAAAGCTGCTGGCAGTGCCCCTACATATACATCCCAAAATGCCGTTGGCCTTCTTGGCAACAAGGGCACACTGTTGACTCATATCCAGCTTCTCGTCCACTGTAACCCTTAGGTCCTTTTCTGCAGAACTGCTGCCGAGCCATTCGCTTCCTAGTCTGTAGCAGTGCATGGGGTTCTTCCGTCCTAAGTGCAGGACTCTGCACTTGTCCTTGTTGAACCTCATCAGATTTCTTTTGGCCCAATCCTCTAATTTGTCTAGGTCTCTCTGTATCCTATCCCTACCCTCCAGCGTATCTACCTCTCCTCCCAGTTTAGTGTCATCTGCATACTTGCTGAGGGTGCAATCCACGGCATCCTCCAGATCATTTATGAAGATATTGAATAAAACCGGCCCGAGGACTGACCCTTGGGGCACTCCACTTGATACCGGCTGCCAGCTAGACATGGAGCCATTGATCACTACCCGTTGAGCCCAACAATCTAGCCAACTTTCTATCCACCTTATAGTCCATTCATCCATTCAAATGCCCTCATCTATTCCGCTAACATCCTAAAAAGCGGAAAAGAAATACTGTGTCCTTGCAAGGATTTTGAGTATCTGTATACTCGTCCCTCCGCGGCATCACCGGTCATGTCTGCGGTGAATGAAAGGGACAGACAGGGCCACTCCAGCGGACCCCTCAAAAAATAGAGACCAAGAGACTCAACTTATTTGGGAGAAAAGTTTATTCGATGGCCAGCTTACAGTTTAAGGTCTCTAACCACCAGGCCCTGCTGGGATGTTATAACTTTAACCTGTGGGACTCCCTTAGTAAGTTCACGGGGGCCCTCCCACAGGTTCGTGCCCAAGAGTTCGCTGCGTTGGTGAGCAAAGGCACGGCGGTGGCCTGGGGAATCTTCCATATAGCCTGGGATGCGACAGGCTTGGCTGCCAGGGTGGTCGTGTTGGTGGTAGCCATGCGACGCAGCTCCTAGTTGCAGGCTTCTGGGCTGTCTCAGGAGATGCAGACCACGATACAGGACCTGCCATTTGAGGGTTTGGGGCTCTTTTCTGAGCTGACTGACTCTAGGCTCCATGGGCTCAAGGACACCTGAGCCACCCTCCATTCCCTGGGTCTGCACACCTCTCAGCAGTCCAAGAAGCCATTCTGCCCTCTGCCTCCTCCTCAGATGCAGTCTAGGTTGTGGGGGGCTCCCAGGTCTGGCTCCTCCAGGAGAAAGAACAAGGACAAAGCGTGTAAGAGACGCTACCCATCCTCTTCCCATCCGGCTGCTCAACCTGACTCTCCCAGAAGTCAGGGAGGCTAGAAGCAGTCATTTTGAGGGTACGCTCGAAGACAGTGCCCCAGCCAATGTACTGGATCCAAACCCTCCCTTTCCTCAACGGCCTCCGCCCTTTCCGGTCGGCCTGGTCCTGTGTCACCTTGGACTGCTGAGTGCTAAATATGGTTTCTTCGGGCTATACCCTGCCGTTTACAGCTGACCACTTCTCCCACTCCCCCGTCGCTCTTCAGGGACCCTTCTCACAAGCAACTCCTTATTCGGGAGATCAAAAACCTTCACCTGGGGGCAGTGGAAAAAGTTCCTCGGAACATGGAAGGCAGAGGATTCTACTCCCACTGCTTCCTAATTCCGAAGGCAAAAGGAGGCCTCAGACCCACCTGTGTCGACTCAAGAAGTAGCTCCAGAAGTTGAAGTTCCACAGGGTTTCCCTGTCATCCATCATCCCCTCCCTGAATCCAAGAGACTGGTACGCCGTCCTCAATTTAAAGGACGCGTACTTCCATATTTCCATCTTCCCAGGACACCGGTGCTTCTTCCACTCCATGTTGGGAGGGCGCAATTTCCAGTTCTTGGCGATGCCCTTTGGTGTTTCGTCGGCCCCGAGGGTATTCACAAAATGTATAGCACCAGTGGCTGCTTACCTGAGATGTCGGGGAGTCCAAATATACCTGTACCTCGATGACTGGGTGATAAAGGGCTGGTCTCCGGGTCAGGTGCAGAGGCATCTTGACCTGGTCTGTTTCACCTGTCGCGACCTGGGGTTTATAATAAATGAGACAAAATACAACGCATAGAGTTAATCGAATCGGTCCTCGACTCCACTCGGGCCAGGACTTTCCTCCCTGAGACTTGGTTCCAGGCCATTTCAGACCTTATTGTGGGCCTGCAGGCCCACCCACTCACTAGCACCCACACGTGCCTGAGGCTGCTGTGCCACATGCAGCATGTACTTACATGGTCTGGCATGCACAACTCCACCTCAGACCTGTTCAGGCATGGCTGGCGTCGGTCTGTGTCCCCAGCTGGTACAGCATGAACCGGGTAGTCAGGATTCCGGACAGCGTCCTGGCGTCCCTCATCTGGTGGCAGAATCCCTCGTCATGGTTGGAAGGTGTTCCTTTTGCGGCCCCATCCTCATCGGTGATCCTTGTCTCCGACACCTCAGACCTGGGCTGGGGAGCACACTTCGGTGATCTCAACACTCAAGGCTGTTGGTCCACTCAAGATGGTTCCCTTCATATCAATGTCAGGGAACTCAGGGCGGTCTGACTGGCTTGCCAGGCCTTTCTACCTCATATACAAGACAGGGTTGTACAGGGTCCTGACGAACAAAACGGCTACAGTTTTCTATATCAACAGGCAGAACAGAACCAGGTCATCGGTCCTTTGCTGGGAAGCCCTCTGGCTCTGCGACTTCTGTCTACAGTACAATATCCATCTCGTAGCCGCTCACCTTCTGGGATCCAAGAACCCATTGGCAGATCGCCTCAGCAGGACATTCTTGTCTCGCCGCAAATTCATCCGGAGGTGGTCAGCTCCATCTTCCGCAGGTGGGGAACTCCCCAGGTGGATTTGTTCACTTCCAAACAGAACAGAAAGTGCCACGTCTCCTGATTGATTGGAGGCATGGACAGAGGAGCCTTGTCTGATGCCTTTCTGCTCCCATGGTCACGGGATCTGATGTACACCTTCCCTCCGGTACTGTTGCTGCCCAGGGTCATCATGAAGATCAGACAAGACAGGGCGAGGATCATCTTCATGGCATCAGTGTGTCCATGCCAACACTGGTTCAGCACCCTTCTGGACCTCTCAGTAGCAACCCCATTCCAGCTACCGCTCAGTTCGGACCTGTTGTCCCAGAACCATGGCAGTCTTCTGCACCCCAACCTGGCGGTACTACATCTGACAGCCTGGCTGCTGCGTGGTTAAATGCGCAGGAGCAGCCGTGCTCGGTGGAGGTTCAACGCGTTCTGTTGGGAAGCAGGAAGCCCTCCACCAGAGCGATCTAAGTGGCCAAATGGAGATGGTTCTCACCTGTTGGATTGCGGACAAAGGTGATCATCTTCGAGTGATTGCTCATGTATATTCCACAATAGGTGTGCATGCTCTCCACGTGCACCGATGTCGGAAGTTTTCCCCCTA
This sequence comes from Lepidochelys olivacea, assembly GCF_965140295.1. Lineage (NCBI taxonomy): Eukaryota > Metazoa > Chordata > Testudines > Cheloniidae > Lepidochelys > Lepidochelys olivacea. The sequence continues at coordinate 3,062,806 of NC_140437.1, read as the reverse complement.
GCAATACCCGTAGGTGAGCATCCCTAGCAACCTCTGGAGTGGCGCCTCCATGGTGCAGTATAAGGGGCACTGCACACTTCCCTCACCCCCAGTTCCTTCTTGCTGCCAGTGAAAGTGCTTCAGAACTGCTCTGCTCCAGCTTTGCTGCAGCTCGTCCCCAGAACTCTTGTTCATTCAGTGTTGGTACCTGGAGTTAGTTTAGTTAGTGCACCTGGGCCCCGGGTTTTAAGTCGTGCAATGCTTGTGGGCGACCGATACCAGTGAGTGATCTGCATTCAGACTGTTTACACTGTTTGGGTGAAACTCATCTCAGCAATCACTGCAAGATTTGCAAGTCGTTTAAACCTCGGACCAAGAGAGAAAGAGACATTAGGCTCCGAGTACCGGGGCGTCGGTATGCGATGACCCACCTGCACTATCTACCAATCTGCACCACTTCCCATCCATGGGACATGCCAAGGAGGCTAAGAAGAGGCCTTGTTCGCCACAGCACTGGAGCAAAACTGGGGGAGAGGCTAGACCCATGCTGGGCAGTCCTTGATCCTCTCGGCCTCTGACTCAGGTCGAGCGGAGTAGCCCGGGCCCCTTTGGAGCAGGCTTCCCTGGATGTCTGGATGCCCTCCACACCAGAGGCCCTGCAAGCAACTCAGGATGTTATGTCCATGCCAGTACCAGAAGCACCGCCAATGTTGGCCCCGTGCTCCAAAGGCAAAACGCCTGTGGGATCCCCACAGTCTCCCCCGGCTCAATACCAGTCTTGGTCGAGGGAACGTTCCTGATGCCATTCACTGCTCAGCAACCATCCTGTGCTTAGTCCACGCAGGTCGCCTTTGACCCCCACCAGGGGTCTGCTTGGGTTCCATCTGACAGAGGCTCCAGGCACCGCTCTGTCTCGAGAAGCGGATACCAATGGGACTGAGGCAGACGACGACACAGGTCCTCATCTCAGCAGGGCTGCCGTAGCCAGTCATGACACGAACATTGATGCTGTTCTCGTTCGTCGTCTCACTCCAGGACCCCTCCTCAGGACCCCTCCTCGGCACCTCTCCTGTAGCCCTGGGCATCGATCGCCGGCGCGGGTTCGCCCGCCGGAGCCAATCGCAGAGCAGCTGCTACCGGCAGTACTGTTCTTCCATGTCGGGGTCACGGTCTCATGGTCAGCATCACTCCCAGTGTTGCCACTCCTCCCGGTCCAGGGACAGCATCAGGTCGTATGTCATAGAATCATAGAATCATAGAATATCAGGGTTGGAAGGGACCCCAGAAGGTCATCTAGTCCAACCCCCTGCTCAAAGCAGGACCAATTCCCAGTTAAATCATCCCAGCCAGGGCTTTGTCAAGCCTGACCTTAAAAACCTCTAAGGAAGGAGATTCTACCACCTCCCTAGGTAACGCATTCCAGTGTTTCACCACCCTCTTAGTGAAAAAGTTTTTCCTAATATCCAATCTAAACCTCCCCCACTGCAACTTGAGACCATTACTCCTCGTTCTGTCATCTGCTACCATTGAGAACAGTGTAGAGCCATCCTCTTTGGAACCCCCTTTCAGGTACTTGAAAGCAGCTATCAAATCCCCCCTCATTCTTCTCTTCTGCAGGCTAAACAATCCCAGCTCCCTCAGCCTCTCCTCATAACTCATGTGTTCCAGTCCCCTAATCATTTTTGTTGCCCTTCGCTGGACTCTCTCCAATTTATCCACACCCTTCTTGAAGTGTGGGGCCCAAAACTGGACACAGTACTCCAGATGAGGCCTCACCAATGTCGAATAGAGGGGAACGATCACGTCCCTCGATCTGCTCGCTATGCCCCTACTTATACATCCCAAAATGTCATTGGCCTTCTTGGCAACAAGGGCACACTGCTGACTCATATCCAGCTTCTCGTCCACTGTCACCCCTAGGTCCTTTTCCGCAGAACTGCTGCCTAGCCATTCGGTCCCTAGTCTGTAGCTGTGCATTGGGTTCTTCCGTCCTAAGTGCAGGACCCTGCACTTATCCTTATTGAACCTCATCAGATTCCTTTTGGCCCAATCTTCCAATTGGTCTAGGTCCTTCTGTATCCTATCCCTACCCTCCAGCGTATCTACCACTCCTCCCAGTTTAGTATCATCCGCAAATTTGCTGGGAGTGCAATCCACACCATCCTCCAGATCATTTATGAAGATATTGAATAAAACCGGCCCCAGGACCGACCCCTGGGGCACTCCACTTGATACCGGCTGCCAACTAGACATGGAGCCATTGATCACTACCCGTTGAGCCCGACAATTTAGCCAGCTTTCTACCCACCTTATAGTGCATTCATCCAGCCCATACTTCCTTAACTTGCTGACAAGAATACTATGAGAGACCGTGTCAAAAGCTTTGCTAAAGTCAAGAAACAATACATCCACTGCTTTCCCTTCATCCACAGAACCAGTAATCTCATCATAAAAGGCGATTAGATTAGTCAGGCATGACCTTCCCTTGGTGAATCCATGCTGGCTGTTCCTGATCACTTTCCTCTCATGCAAGTGCTTCAGGATTGATTCTTTGAGGACCTGCTCCATGATTTTTCCAGGGACTGAGGTGAGGCTGACTGGCCTGTAGTTCCCAGGATCTTCCTTCTTCCCTTTTTTAAAGATTGGCACTACATTAGTCTTTTTCCAGTCATCCGGGACTTCCCCGGTTTGCCACGAGTTTTCAAAGATAATGGCCAGTGGCTCTGCAATCACAGCCGCCAATTCCTTCAGCACTCTCGGATGCAACTCGTCCGGCCCCATGGACTTGTGCACGTCCAGCTTTTCTAAATAGTCCCTAACCGCCTCTATCTCCACAGAGGGCTGGCCATCTCTTCCCCATTTTGTGATGCCCAGCGCAGCAGTCTGGGAGCTGACCTTGTTAGTGAAAACAGAGGCAAAAAAAGCATTGAGTACATTAGCTTTTTCCACATCCTCTGTCACTAGGTTGCCTCCCTCATTCAGTAAGGGGCCCACACATTCCTTGGCTTTCTTCTTGTTGCCAACATACCTGAAGAAACCCTTCTTGTTACTCTTGACATCTCTGGCTAGCTGCAGCTCCAGGTGCGATTTGGCCCTCCTGATAACATTCCTACATGCCCGAGCAATATTTTTATACTCTTCCCTGGTCATATGTCCAACCTTCCACTTCTTGTAAGCTTCTTTTTTATGTTTAAGATCCGCTAGGATTTCACCATTAAGCCAAGTTGGTCGCCTGCCATATTTACTATTCTTTCGACTCATCGGGATGGTTTGTCCCTGTAACCTCAACAGGGATTCCTTGAAATACAGCCAGCTCTCCTGGACTCCTTTCCCCTTCAAGTTAGTCCCCCAGGGGATCCTGGCCATCCCGCCCTCCCTTCATAGTTCTCCATCGATGGGTCAGGCCAGCCAAGCCGAACTGCCTGCTCCGCTGGTACTGAAGGTGGTGCAGTGCACCGGGCCCTGTGGCTGGCATAGTGGTACCAGTGTGCACCATAGTCCCCGATGCAGCCCCCAGTGGGGGCTCACTCGGTTGGCCGGAGCTTCTGGACGGTCGTCGGCCTCCCTCTCCCGGCCTCCGAGGAAGGAGTCGTTGGGATGCACATCTTCGGCACTGTGCCTGGAGAGCGACGAGCGAACGGATCCCCCGATGCCGATGAACACGCAAAGTACCGTGCCTGTCTCCTCGCCCACCCATGATGAGGCGATTAGGGCCCTCCATACCGCAAAAGAACTCTAAAGTCCCACCAGGAACACTTGAAAAGGATGGCATCAAACCTCAACCTCCAGACAGAGGAGGTGGAAGAGCCCTTGGACTCTCTCTTTAAGATCATGTCCACCTTGGTACCGGGCAGGGTGGCCTTGCCACTCCACAAAGGGGTGGTGAAAATTTCAAATGCCTTGTGGCAAACCCTGGCCTCACTGGCCCCCATCTCTAAGAGAGCGGAGTACAAGTATTTTGTGCCCGCCAGTGGTCATGAGTACCTTTACCTCCACCCTACCTGTAACTCCCTGGTGGTTGAGTCGGTCAACCAGAGAGAACGCAAGGCCAACCAGCTCCTTCTCCGAAGAATAAAGACTCAAGGAGGCTGGATTCCTTTGGAAGAAAAATGTATTCGTCCTCGAGCTTCCAGTTATGGGTGGCAAACCATCAAGCTCTCCTGGGCCAAGTTCAATCTTCCGGGCTCTCTGCCCAAGTTCGAGGACTCCCTCCAGGAGCATGACAGGAAGGAGTTCACAGCTCTGGTGGAGGAGGGTACAGCAGCTGCCAAGGCAACCCTGCAGGCAGCGGCAGATGCGGCGGACACGGCCGTGTGGTCCATGGCCTCCGTGGTGTCCATGAGAAGGGTGTGGTGGTTCCTGCTGTCTGAGCTGTCCAGTGAGGTGCAGAGCTCCCTGCGGGACCTCCTGTTTGATGGCAAGGCTCTGTTTGTGGAACAGACAGACATAAAACTGCGTGGCCTGAAGGACTCCCGCACTACGCTTAAGACTCTGGGCCTCTATGTTCCAGCTCTGGCTACATCTAAGTTTAAGCAGCAGCAGGCTCCCACCAAGGCCACGCACTCTAAATATGAGCCCCCTTATAAAAAGTCACGGGACTACAAGAAATGGCACCAGAGGCAGTCTCGGTCTGCCCCCCAGCCTGGGTCCTCCAAAGGCAAACAGGCAGAGAAACGGTAGTTTTGACAGGATGCCTGGGGGCGACCTACCAGTTCTTATCAGGGATCCACCCCCAATAAAGCTTCCCTTCTCCAACTGGTTGTGTGCTTTCCTCCCGGAGTGGTCGTGGCTGACTTCGGACCGATGGGTCCTCAGCACCATCTCTTGGGGCTACACCCTCCAGTTTATCTGTACCCCACCCAACCACCCTCTGCCCCCGTCCGTCCTGCGGGACCTCCTCTCACGAGGATCTACTCGAGCAGGAGGTGGGGTGGCTCCTTGGACTAGGAGCAGTGGAAGTGGTGCCAGCGAAGTTCAAACGCAAGGAGTACTACTCCCACTATTTCCTTATCCCGAAGGCCAAAGCGGGGCTCAGACCCATCCTGGACCTGTGAGGCCTGAACCAGTACATGGTGAAGCTCAAGTTCTGCATGGTCTCCCTGGCCTCCATCATCCCCTGCCTGGATCCCGGGGAATGGTATGCTACCCTCGATCTGCAGAACACATACTTCCACATCCATATCTTGGAGGGGCACAGGAGCGTCTTCCATTTCATGGTTGGGCAGGAACACTACGAATTTACAGTGCTCCCATTTGGCCTGTCCAGTGCCCTCAGTGTATTTACAAAGTGTATGTCTGTGGCAGCAGCCTACCTCAGGTGCCGTGGGGTCTAGATCTTCCCCTGTCTGGATGACTAGCTGGTCCAGGGCAGCTCCCGGTCGCAAGTACAGAACCACTTGGCACTCCTCCTGTCCATGTGCGCCACTCTGGGCCTGTTAGTAAACAACACCAGGTCCACATTAGTCTCAGTACAATGCATAGAGTTTACCCCTGGACGCCACGTCGCCCAGAGCCTCCCTCCCACTGGATAGGTTCGAGACCCTGAAAGGGCTCCTTGCCTCAGTCACAAGGTTTCCAGTGACAACAGCCAGAGCGTGTCTCCAACTCTTGGGTCACATGTCGGCGTGCACATATGTGATTCGTCACGCCAGACTCAGGATGAGGCCCCTCCAGCTCTGGTTGGCCTCAGTTTTCTCCCAGGCCAGAGACAGGATGGACACGATCCTCACTGTGCCCAAACTGGTGATCGCCTCCCTACGATGGTGGTCCTCACCAGGGAAATTGCTCCACGAGGTCCCGTTCAGAGGCAGGCCCCCATCTCTGGAACTGTATCCAACGCCTCGGATCTGGGGTGGGGAGCCCATGTGGGAAACGTTCAGACCCAAAGTCTGTTATCTGCACAGGACCTGGCCCTCCATATAAATGTCAAGGAGCTCAGGGTAATCCAGCTGGCATGCATGGCCTTCCACTTGCACCTGGCAGGCAGGGTAATCAGGGTTCTCATGGACAACACGGCCTCAATGTTTTACATCGGCAGACAAGGCGTGGCCCGTTCCTCCGCCTTCTGCCTGGAAGCCCTCAAGCTGTGGGAATTCTGTATAGCCCACGATATTTGCCTACAGGCCTACCACCTACCAGGCACCCGGAACTCGCGGGTGGATCGCTTGAGCAGGGACTTCTCAGCATGAGTGGTCTCTTCACCCAGAGGTGGTGCACAGACTTCCAAGACTGGGGAACTCCCCAATTGGACGTGTTCACAACTCAACAGAACCATTTCTGTTCCCAGTTCTGCTCCGGGGCGGGCTGAGATGGGGCGCTATCTCCGATGCCCTCCTGCCTTCCGTCCCGATGCCTTCCGTCCCGTCCAGACCTGCTCTCCCAGGACCAGGGCCACCTCCTCCACCCCAACCTAGCGGCGCTCCACTTCACAGCATGGCTGCTCAGTGGTTAGGCCAGGAGGAAAGGACATGCTCAAAAGGGGTCCAGCATGTCCTTTTGGAAAGCAGGCTACCCTCCGCGTGCTGAGCCTACTTGGCAAAGTGGTCAATGGGTGGCTGAGCGGTGCGTTTCCGCCATGGCTGCCCCGATCCAGCTCATTTTGGACTACCTCCTTCACCTTAGAGACCACGGCCTGGCACACTCATCTGTCAAGGTGTACTTGGCGGCCATATCGGCCTTCCACCCGCCGGTGCAGAGGCACACAGTATTCTCCCATACCATGGCCTGCCGATGCCTTAAGGGGTTGGATCATCTCTTCCCATAAGCTAGGTCCCCTGTCCCTCAGTGGGACCTGAACTTGGTGCTGGCCTGGCTGATGGGCCCCCTGTTTGAGCCGCTCGCTACATGCTCCTGGTCACACACCTTGTGGAAGGTAGCCTTCCTGGTAGCGATCACGTCGGCTAGACGGGTCTCCGAACTCAGGGCCCTGATGTCCGAGCTCCCATAGACAGTGTTCCATAAATTTAAGGTCCAGCTCTGCCACACACCCCTTTCCTCTTGCAGGTGGTCTCCGCCTACCACATGGATCAGGACATTTTCCGGCCGGTCCTCTTCCCCAACCCCCATGCATCCAGCGACATGCACCGTCTCCACATGTTGGAGACGGGCTCTGGCTTTTTATCTGGAGCGGAGTAAGCCGTACAGGAAGTCTTCGCAGCTGTGCATCGCCTCGGCTGCACGCATGAGGGGTCAGCCGATCTCCACTCAGCGGCGTTCCAACTGGATCACCTCATGCATCTGTACCTGTTATGACTTGGCAGGAATCCCTCCGCCATCAATCGGGAGGGCACACTCGACTCAGGTGTAAGCCTCGTCAGCTGCCTTTTTAGCCCATGTCCCCATTCAGGACATTTGCAGGGCTGCCACATGGCCTTCTGGTTACACGATCACCTTGCATTATTCAGTCGTCTCCCAGACCAGGGAAGACGCCGGGTTCAGCAGGGCTGTGCTCCGTCCCAAGAGTTTGTGAACTCTTACTGACCTCCAACAGATATAGCTTGGAATCACCTATTGTGGAATACACATGAGCAATCACTTGAAGAAGAAAAGACGGTTACCTTTTTCGTAACTGGTGTTCTTCGAGATGTGTTGTTCATGTCTACTCCACATCCCGCCCTCCTTCTCCTCTGCCGGAGTTATCTGGCAAGAGGGACCTGAGGGTGGGGGGAGCACGCAGCGCCCCTTATACTGCACCATGAAGGTGCCACTCCAGCGGTCACTAGGGTTGCTCCACTATGGATACTGCTAGGGGAAGAACTTCCGACACCAGTGCACGTGGCGAGCACACACATCTATTGTGGAATAGACGTGAGCAACACATCTTGAAGAACACCAGTTATAGAAAAGGTAATTGTCTTTTCGTCCCAAGTGGGCTTCAGTGCAGCTTATGCTGGACTAACTCCTGCATCTTAAGCTTAAGAGATGTTAAGAGTAACAAGAAGGGTTTCTTCAGGTATGTTGGCAACAAGAAGAAAGCCAAGGAAAGTGTGGGCCCCTTACTGAATGAGGGAGGCAACCTAGTGACAGAGGATGTGGAAAAAGCTAATGTACTCAATGCTTTTTTTGCCTCTGTCTTCACGAACAAGATCAAGACTGCTGTGCTGGGCATCACAGCATGGGGAGTAGGTGGCCAGCCCTCTGTGGAGAAAGAAGTGGTTAGGGACTATTTAGAAAAGCTGGACATGCACAAGTCCATGGGGCCGGACGCATTGCATCCGAGAGTGCTAAAGGAATTAGCGGCTGTGATTGCAGAGCCATTGGCCATTATCTTTGAAAACTCATGGCGAACGGGGGAAGTCCCGGGTGACTGGAAAAAGGCTAATGTAGTACCAATCTTTAAAAAAGGGAAGGAGGAGGATCCTGGGAACTACAGGCCAGTTAGTCTCACCTCAGTCCCCGGAAAAATCATGGAGCAGGTCCTCAAGGAATCAATCCTGAAGCTCTTACACGAGAGGAAAGTGATCAGGAACAGTCAGCATGGATTCACCAAGGGAAGGTCATGCCTGACTAATCTAATCGCCTTCTATGATGAGATAACTGGTTCTGTGGATGAAGGGAAAGCAGTGGATGTATTGTTTCTTGACTTTAGCAAAGCTTTTGACACGGTCTCCCACAGTATTCTTGTCAGCAAGTTAAAGAAGTATGGGCTGGAGGAATGCACTATAAGGTGGGTAGAAAGTTGGCTAGATTGTCGGGCTCAACGCGTAGTGATCAATGGCTCCATGTCTAGTTGGCAGCCGGTATCAAGTGGAGTGCCCCAAGGGTCGGTCCTGGGGCCGGTTTTGTTCAATATCTTCATAAATGATCTGGAGGATGGTGTGGATTGCACTCTCAGCAAATTTGCGGATGATACTAAACTAGGAGGAGTGGTAGATACGCTGGAGGGCAGGGATAGGATACAGAGGGACCTAGACAAATTGGAGGATTGGGCCAAAAGAAATCTGATGAGGTTCAACAAGGATAAGTGCAGGGTCCTGCACTTAAGATGGAAGAACCCAATGCACCGCTACAGACGAGGGACCGAATGGCTAGGCAGCAGTTCTGTGGAAAAGGACCTAGGGGTGACAGTGGACGAGAAGCTGGATATGAGTCAACAGTGTGCCTTTGTTGCCAAGAAGGCCAGTGGCATTTTGGGATGCATAAGTAGGGGCATAGCCAGCAGATCGAGGGACGTGATCGTTCCCCTCTATTCGACATTGGTGAGGCCTCATCTGGAGTACTGTGTCCAGTTTTGGGCCCCGCGCTACAAGAAGGATGTGGAAAAATTGGAGAGAGTCCAGCGAAGGGCAACAAAAATGATTAGCAAAAAGAAAAGGAATACTTGTGGCACCTTAGAGACTAATCAATTTATTTGAGCATTGGTTAGTCTCTAAGGTGCCACAAGTACTCCTTTTCTTTTTGCAAATACAGACTAACACGGCTGTTACTCTGAAAAATGATTAGGGGTCTGCAACACAAGACTTATGAGGAGAGGCTGAGGGAACTGGGATGGTTTAGTATGCAGAAGAGAAGAATGAGGGGGGATCTGATAGCTGCTTTCAACTGCCTGAGAGGTGGTTCCAAAGAGGATGGTTCTAGACTATTCTCAGTGGTAGAAGAGGACAGGACAAGGAGTAATGGTCTCACGTTGCAGTGGGGGAGGTTTAGGTTGGATATTAGGAAAAACTTTTTCACTAGGAGGGTGGTGAAACACTGGAAATGCGTTACCTAGGGAGGTGGTAGAATCTCCTTCCTTAGAGGTTTTTAAGGTCAGGCTTGTCAGAGCCCTGGCTGGGATGATTTAGTTGGGGATTTGTCCTGCTTTGATCAGGGGGTTGGACTAGATGACCTCCTGAGGTCCCTTCCAAACCCTGATATTCTATGGTTCTCCAGGAATTGTCCCTCTCATTGATAAAGGTCCATCTAGCGGCCATCTCGGCTTTCCACCCACCGTTACAGGGTAGGTCTGTTTTTGCTCAGGAAATCATGGCCTGATTCCTTAAAGGCCTGGAGTGCCTCTACCCACAAGTCAGAGACCCCATCCCTCTGTGAGACTTGAATCTGGTGCTGTCTCAGCTAACGGGTCCTCCTTTTGAGCCCTTGGCTTCTTGCTCTCTCCTCCTCTCCTGGAAGGTCACGTTCCTGGTTGCAGTGATGTCGGCCCACTGGGTATCCGAGATTCAGGTGCTCACCTCGGAGCCACTGTACATGGTCTTCTACAAGGACAAGGTCCAGCTAAGGCTACACCCAGCTTTTCTTCCTAAAGTAGTCTCCGTTTCATTGGAGCCAGAACATTTACTTACTGGTCTTCTTTCCAAAGCCGCATAAGTCAGAAGAGGAGCTCAGGCTAAGTGCCCTGGACATTAGGAGGGCTCTGGCCTTCTGTGTGGATAGGACCAAGTTGTTCCGTAAATCGATGCAATTGTTCGTCACAGTGGCTGACAGGATGAAAGGTCACCAGGTATCCACTCAAAGAATTTCTTCTTGGATCACGGTCTGCATTCGCTTTTGCTATGACCAAGCGAAGGTGCCACCTGCGGCGATCGTCACCACCCACTCTACAAGGGCGCAGACTTCTTCGGCAACTTTCTGGCCCATGTGCCTATCCAGGGCATCTATAGAGTGGCCAAATGGTCGTCTGTCTACACTTTTACGTCCCATTATGTGCTGACCCAGCAGGCCTGGGATAAGGCTGGTTTCGGTAGGACAATACTGCATGCCGCTAAGCTATGAACTCCAAGCCCACCTCTGTTGATACTGCTTGTGAGTCACCTGAAAAGGAATTGACATGAGCAAGCACTCAAAGAAGAAAAACCGGTTAACTACTTTTCCTAACTGTTCTTCTAGATGGGTTGCTCATGTCCATTCCATTTCCCCCCCACACCCCCACCCCTCTGTTGGAGTTGCCAGCAAGAAGGAACTGAGAGGGTGCCAGGAGGGAGGCAGCACCTGATATACCACTGCATGGGAGTGCCACTCCAGGGGGCACCACAGCCAGCCCTAAGGATAATGCTGAGGCAGAAATCTCTGACAGCTGTGCATGTGGGTGCGCGCACACCGAGAATGGAATCGACACGAGCAACACATCTCAAAGAACAACAGTTATGAAAGGTAGGTGACAGTTTTTTCTCCGAGGTCAGCTGAATGACCTGGGCCTCCAAGGCTTAGTTGTCAGCCTGAAGTCAGGCAGCCCAGTTGGGAGTGTCCAGTGCTTCCAGAAGTTTGGCCAGGTCTATTTTACTGGCATCAAGCCCACTCCTGTGGCTTAAGTGGTCCATGCAAACTGACGTGGGCAGTCTGACCTAGCGGCCAGACCAGGAGTCGGGAGCCAGGCTGGGTCAGATACCAGGAGATTAGATTCTGAGTTATGCCAGAGATCGAAAGTCAAGTGTAAGGAGGCAGGCAGGGTCAGGTTACCAGGGGATCAGAGTCAGGTAGTAGGAGCAGGTAGTGCAAGGGAAACAGTCCTGAGCAGGGGCAACCCAGTTACATGGACAACTTCTTCTTTCTGTGCTTGATTTTAAATACAGTCAGGGACATTCAGAACCCCCGAATTCCACCTAGCAGATTCCAGGATTGCAGTCCTCTGTTCTCTCAGAATTCAACTTCTAGTTCTGGTGCCTGTTAGCAGCCACTTGGTGGCAGGGAGTAGTGGATCAGTGTTCTCATTGCACACATCATGAGTACCTGGTTCATACCAGGAAGCTGACGATCTAACCAACGAATCACATTCAAAATCCTTTTTAGGGACACATGTAGATCACTTGCCAACCAACATTTCTGATGCAATTCTTTCCTCCCAATGTTTGAGCCACGGTGGAAAGTGTCCACGGTCAGGCTATCTTCTCTGAGGATCTCTGGGTGGATCTCAGGTTGTATCTTACTCTGCTATCAATTGTCTCACTTTCCTTCCCTCACGCAGGATGAGCACAAGCAGTGTCTATAGCATTGCTTGAGGGTAGTGTCTTTGGTTAACATTTGTAAAGCAGCTACGTGGACTTCCAACCATATGTTCCTGAGTCATTATGCTTTAGTAGAAGACTCTGCTGCTGACACATACTATGAGGCAACAGTCCTTCATGCAACTCTGCCACCTACATCCTTGCACTCGCTTCTTTCTTGAGTACTAGCTGTCAGTCACCCACAATGGAGTACACATAGGGACCAGCACTTGAAGAAGAAGAGGAAGTTATTTACCTTACAGGTTATTTGAGATTTGTGGTCCCTATCATACATACTACCACTCTCCTTCCCCTCTGCTTTGGACATTGATTAGATTCATGGTAGAGAAGGAACAGGAGAGGTGGTTGGTGTGCTCCATCTTTTATCTCCTTCGGTGGAGGCCCTAGGAAAGTAAGGGTGCATGTGCGAGTCAGCGGACACTGCTTTCAAAATTCTCTGACTCTGGGAGCATGGAGTACATGCGTATCCCTAATGGAATACAGATAGGGACCACACATCTCGAAGACCCTCCAGTTACTATAAGGTAAGTAACTTCCTCATGCGGGGGTGAGCTAGGGCTGGAGGTTGGTAGGGCAGATCTTGCACTGAGAGAGAGAGGCAAAAGAGGCAAAGGTGGAGGGAGGGAGCGAATCAACAACAGTGAAAGAAAGGATGAGAATGCTGAGAGCAGATAAGAAGTCACTGATGTTGAAGGACTAGAAGTCACGGAAAGACCAAGTGACAGGGCATGAGGGAGTTGGGGAGCAATGGGTGATCCTGAAAGGGAGGGAGCTCAGCAAGAGAGATCTGAGAAAGCAATGCTTGGTGAGACCAAATTCCATGAGTGTTCCTTTTGGTGAATGGGAGAGTTGACCGTGAGCTGCAGATTGAATGAAGAGGGGAGGAAAAGAAAGTGTGCAGCTAAGGGGTTGGATGGGTTGTTCCCATGGAAGTTGAAGTCCCTGATGCTGAGTGTGGGAGATTGTAAGAAGAGGGAGAGAGAGAGAGAGAGAGCGAGGAGTTGAGATCAGAGAGGAAGGCTGATGGGGAGGAGCTGGATGGATGGTAGGTGACAGCAATATTGAGGGGGAGAAGAGAGAAGTCAATGCAGCATTGTTCAGAAGAAGAGAGGAGGGGGAAGGGAGGAGGGAGGTATTGGAAATAGCAGCAAGGGGACAGGAGAAGCTCCGTACCCCACCACAGTCTGATCCAGGCGGGGGGGGGGGGGGGGCGGGGCGGGGAAGGAAGGGGTGAGAGAAGGAGAAGCCTCTATAAGAGATGGCAGCTGTAGAGGGATCCAGGTTTCTTGAAGAGCCAGGAGCTGGAGGGAGCAAGATAGGAAGAGGTCACAGGTGGCTGAGATCTTTGTAGATATGTCATGGCGTTCCAGAGACAGCGAGAGAAGTGGAGGTGCAATGTATGTGAGGTTAGCAATGTTGGCACAAAATGGACAGGGGGTGGGTGAGGAGTGGATTGAGGCAAATGTACCAGAGGTGAGGAAAAGGATGCAGATGTAAAACCTCACCGAGGGCATCAGTCTTACATACAGAACAAATTTCCAGGGATCGTGGCCTGGCCTTATCCATGGCATACGAAAAGAGGCCTCCCATAGTGCTGAGAATGTGATGAAGTGCCTGCCTACTAACAACTCCCTTAATCCCATGGGAAAACCTGTATGTAGATGTGGCACAACCGTGTATTAACTTTATAGCAGCTGATTACCTGGAAATGTCTTCTTTTTAATCATTTTACCATGTTGCCTCTGTCAGGAACATCTTTGATTCAGGATATGAAGGCTTATCTAGAAGGAGCTGGGATCGAGTTTTGTGATATCATCCTCCTGTTAGATGGCCACCCAAGACCAGCACATAAGGCAATTCTGGCAGCCCGCTCCAGGTGTGTGCACTCTGATCAACCATTTACTGAAACTTAGAAACTTTTTAAATAGTCATCATTTACTAGAGCAATAACAAATGTCATGTGTGGACATGATTTCTCAGTACCACAGACTGCTTCTTGGATCAGGTTGTTTTGAAGCACACAAGAGAATAGGCTTCTGTTCACTGAGTAACACATAGGATTTTTCTCCTAGAAATTCAACATAATAGAGCCATTAAGCAACAGTGACTAAAATATGAATGAATTTGCCATCTCAGCAGGGAAATGTTAGAAAATCAAAACCTTAGTTGAATAACAGATGGTCTGTATCCTACCACAATTTCAAAAAGAAGCAAATAATCACGCATAAAACTACTGTCATGAACTTGAAAGGAACAAGTGTTCATGAAGAACAAAAAGGATGTTCTAAAAATGAAAATGCAGCTCAAGAGATGCTAATAGAAATGAAGCCTAAACTTTGGTATGTAAGCTATGAGGTAGAGATTTAAGAATCCATTGAACAAACATATAAAAACATCAATACATTAGGGGGTAGATTGGTCTCTCTGGGTTCCCACTTGGTTGAAGTTGTAAATAACTTACTCGTTTAAGGGTGTATCATACGTCTCTTCCCTGGCACGGCCACCCAGCTCTCTTGGCTGGTACATGTAGTGAGGAGAGGTGGATATTGGTTCTGCCCTTCCCTGTACCTTCTTCACTCACTTGCAGGGGGAGCATTGGGTGCATGGCATTGGGTTCTGCAGTGCATAGAGCTGCAATCTAGGCAGCCTTAACCTGGCTGAGTGAGAGAGATGGGAATCTACTCTGTGTATGGCTATGTTAAAGCTAGGTATGATCTAGTCCTGTATCTGTACATCAAAGTAAGAAGCCAGTGGAGAATCAGCAGGCCTGTTAAACTGTGTAAAGGGAGTAATCGAAAAGGAGAGGGGGATTGTTGGCGAGATAAATGGTTCGTAGATTCCAAGGCCGGAAGGGACCATTAGATCATCTAGTCTGACCTGTATATCACAGGCCATAGAATCTTGCCCTCTTACACTGTACTGAGCCCAGTAACTTGTGGATGATTAAAGTATGTCTTCCAGAAAAGATGTCCAATCTTGATTTAAAAAGATGGAGAAGCCACCGCCTGTCTTGATAGTTTGTTCCAATGGCTAATCACCTTCACTGTGTGTATTATTTCTAATTTGCATTTGGCTTTAACTTCCAGCCACAGATTCTTATTCTGACTTCCTTGATAAAGAGCCCTTTAGTACCTGTGAAGAAAATACAAGGGACATGGTAATCAAATCACCTTTCAATCTTCAAACCCAGTGGTTAGGGCACTTGTGTGGGATGTGAGAGACCTGGGTTCAAAACACTGCTCCTCATCAAGGGGAGTGGGGATTTGAACCTGAGTCTCCCAAATTGTGGATGAGTTCTTTAGCCACAGGACTATTGGTGAAGGGGAAAGTACCATCACCTCCTGCTTCTCAGTTTTTGTTGAGAAAGGGCTGACCCGGCTTAGGTGACTGACTCCAGAAGGCTCATGGCTGTGACCCCCCCAGCTAGAGGGAGGCACCTCCCTCAGACCGAAGTTAGGCACCTTCCTCCCTTTACCTACCACCACCACCACCTACCACCCCTCTCCTCAGCATTTCCTATTGACTGGCTTAGGCAACTCCCCGCTCAGCATGCTGGCTTTTGGGAATCCCTTTTTGAGGCATCTAACTCTTCTCAGTTCAGGGTTTGATAGGGTGACCCTATACAGCTTCATCCTCACTGATCAGCATGGTTTACAGATGACCTGGGACAGATGGAGCAGGAGAGGAAGCTAGACAGACAGCTAGAGTGCCAGTGGCAGAAATCTCAGGCCGAGTCTAATTGGTTGTGACATGAAGAATTTGCTAGGGAGAAATTGTGAAGGGCTTTAATCAGGTATACAAGTTGAAGAGAATATAATACTGAATGCCATTAGGAGTCTACAGTAACCGGTGACAAGAACCTGCACTCAGAAGCTGTTATCCAGAAATTGTGACCATGTCATTCAGATTCAGGCACCTGAAAAAACTGACTCTTACATATTCAAAAAAGGAAGGGGGAGCTGGATCAATAGTCCAGAGTTAGAGGTACACCTGGTGGGGTGAAGAAAAGCACTTTGCCACATCAGTAGATGCAAGTTATGTTATATGGAGAGGAAGGGTAGAAAAGGCGGGAAACCAGACTAGAATCTAGCTCATCCGATGAAGTGAGCTGTAGCTCACGAAAGTTTATGCTCAGATAAATTTGTTAGTATCTAAGGTGCCACAAGTACTCCTTTTCTTTTTGTGAATACAGACTAACACGGCTGCTACTCTGAAACCTATCTATTAATGGTGCAATGAGGTTAGTAGATGAGCACAATCTAATACTATCACAGGCAAACTTACTAATGCCTATAGCCAGTGAAAATGGGTTCCTTCCATTCAGTATACAATAATAATTAGAAAATGGAGGGGGTCAACAGAAAATTTTGACTTTTTGTTGAAAAAAAACTTGATTTTTTGTTTAATTTTTGGCAATACTTTCTGCAAAAATTTTCGTTTAGTTAAAATCCAATTTTCCATTAAAAAAAGTTTTGAAGGAAAATTTTCAGCCAGCCCTAATAATCTTTAGCATGTACATACTTTAGTACTTTACAAATAGTATCTAACAAACCATCACAATATCCTTGTACAGTAGGCAGGTAACCATTTATATTAGTGTCTAGCCCCTAAGAAACCAGGAGACCCATAATGTTTGAAGTTTACCAGTACTTCATATGCAAAGTAAGTAAATGAATTATTACAGTGTATTATATCCTAATTTTTATATTTTTGAAAATTAATTGCCATAAAGAAAATCCATATGGCATTGTTTCCTATATAACATCCTATAGCATTGTTGGGATTGTGTTGCTTTGTTGCATCACACACAGATTTATCTGAAACATGACAATACTACATTTGAGAGACAAGGTTTGAGTGTGACTGGATCTCTGGGGTACAACTTGGAACCGTGGGACCCTTGTTCCCCCTTAGCTCTCCAATCTGGGCTGTCTCTCATAGTGCTTTGCTAGTGATAAGCAGTAAACACCTCCAGGTGCTGTGATCACTCAGCCACCCGCATGCAGAGATTCAAACAATTTAGCTGAGTGTATGTTCTCTAAGCCACTCATGAACTATATAGAGGAAAACACTAGCAAATCCCCTTTGGGAAGAGACCTGAGATCTGTGTAGCTCAAAAGCTTGTCTCTTTCACCAGCAGAAGCTGGTCCAATAAAAGATATTACCTCACCCACCTTGTCTCTCTAATATCCTGGACCAACATGATTACAACAACACTGCATACTATATTTGAGGAGGCATTTAGAGGCAGTTTTCCCCTCCGCATAGTAGCTAGGAAGTAATTTATGTGAAAGCATCAATGCTTTGTAGCCCCCTTTGAACAGTACTGCTTGAAACCATCTGCAGAACCTTTCTTGTGGTTATGTAAAATCTCCTTGTGTTACATCAGTCACCTTTCCTTTTCCAGTTACTTTGAAGCCATGTTCCATTCCTTCATGCCAGAAGATGGACAAGTAAATATTTCTATAGGTGAAATGGTTCCCAGTAAACAAGCATTTGAGTCTATGCTGAGATACATTTACTATGGTGAAGTGAACATGCCTCCTGAAGATTCCCTGTATCCTTAAATCTACTGAAGCCTAAGGTCTGTAGATGCAATTGAAACAGACACTTTGGATTTCTTTTGCTATGGATATTTTAATATGTTGGCTCTGATTCTGCCATGTCATGCACCTGGTGTCATCATTTACACCTGTGCAAAGTGAGTGAAAAAAAATATGCCAGACCAGAAGAGAAGCATATTACACCTGCTCTGCACTGCTGCAAATGCCTTCATTGTGAGGGAGTGGAGAATCAGGCCCTTCTACTGGACTATGAAACAGTTCAGTTGAGTTAAACTATAACTAGTGTTATGATTTTGTCATGAAATTTTTAAATATATTTCATGGCAGAGGTGCTGGAAAACAACAATATGTCACAGAAAGAGGTTAGTGGGAGACGGAGAGTGACCCTACCCCACACTCGCCCCACAATGGCAACTCCTGTCCCGTGGGACTGAGCCCAGCTGTCTGCTCTAGGCCTTGCGACCTAGCACATGGGGTCACAATGCTGAACAGTTTTGAAGAGTCCATGCTGCTTTAGATGGAGATGGTAGGGCAGATGGACCAAACCTGAGTGGTGCTGTGACCCCATGTACAAGTTTGTAACACCACTTGGTTTGAGCACATTTCAGTTGTTTTGGAGGGCATTTGATGGACTTTATTCAAATTCATGCTTTCTGTGACCATCATGACAAAATCATAGCCTTAATTATAACTAGCCAGGGATTTGAACCTGGCTTTCCCATGTGAGTTTTCAGACCACTGATCTATGCAATTTCTCTCTTTTCCTGATCTAATGAATATTTAATTATACAAAGTGGAACAGCTCCAACAGGACAGATTGAGAAGTCCCCACCCCAAATGTCCAATAGCCTGCCACTTAAGGTATTCACCTGGGATATGGGAGACTGGGGTTCAAGTCGCTAATCCAGAGAAGGGTTTAAATCTAGGTCTCCTGCAGTCCAGGTGTGTGTGCTAACCACTGGGCTGTTGGCTGTAATGGGGGCAAGCTCTGTCTTGGGTTGTTTGTGTGAAAGGACTGGTGTGTCTTAGAGAGCTAGGGTAAGATGCACAAAAAGAGTGTCTCCTATACATCACTAACTTTCACAAAATCACCACTCAGCTGCCACCAAACTATGTAGGCACCTAAATCCCTAAAGGCACCTGCATTTCTGCTGGTGGGCATGCCCAAAGCTGACTAAATCCTGACACTGCCCTCACAGCTAACAAGACATTCAGAGCCTAAGCTGCTTCTTTGAGTAGATGCAGCCGTGTTGGTGGGTGCATGCCTAGGGCTCTGGAGCCAGAGAACTTTGCTTAGCAATGTCTGTAAAGGGGCAGCGCTCACACCTCCTTGCCACAGCTTCTGGCTATATGAGGCGGCACCACCCTGACCCCTTTCATTTCCTTCTTACTGCCTGTGGCTGGAGTCAGAGCTTTGTGTGATTCTTAACCATGCAATCTCTCACTGTCTTTTTCTAGTGTTTGTTCTAGTCGTATATAATTAGTACCCTTAGTGTTAGTTAAATGTAGTGTTAATTACATTTAGTTAAGTATTTCCCCGGTGATGCCCTCACCATGGTTTAAAGATTGTTATATGGGGAGAGCGATCCCCAACAACAATCCCCACACACTGCTTACTGTGACGTCTACGTCAAGGAGCGGTGTGCAATTTCTAGGTCGTTCTTGAAAGGAACTCAGCTGGCTAGGGACCTTCGCCTAAAGCAGCACCTGCTTGACCAGGCCATGTGGCCTGCTTAAGCACCGAGGACCTCCTCAGATTGGAAGTCACCCTCAGGTTCTGAGAGTGCTGCCATGTCATGCTCTGGAGCCAGCGCCTCTCCAAAGGGATGGAGGAGGAGTTCCCCATCGAATGCGCCGAGGAAGAGGTCACATAAGACCAATCCAGACCACTGCAGGTCTCATGAAAACTCTTCTGCCTCCTCCAGAAAGAGTGTGGACCAGCATTGTGTTAATGCCAGCATACATGAGGGTGTGGGTGCCTCTAACAGCTTCCTGATACTGAGCAGAGAGGTCAGAGACCCTCTACCATTGACTCTGATTCTTGAATCCAGTACTGACGAGAGTGATGCTGGCATCAGTTGTTTCCACGCCGGCGGCATATCAAGCAGCAACAGACCTCCTTTGCTTTTCCATCCTGACCCCTCCATTGATCCAGGCTTTTGCCAGGGCTGTGTCGTTTATAGCCTCATTGTGTGGATGGGCCACTGAACCTTTTGGTCCATTGGGACCACACTCCGATGTTCCCCTTCCACAGTCTGTGGAAGCAGGGCTGGTATGGGCTTGGTGCAAGGGATCTCTTTGGCACTGGGAAACTCCTTGGCACCATTGCATTCACACCACTGATGTTACCATGGCAGCTCTCACTGCCCTCCACTTTGGAACCGTCAGCTACTTTGGTGCCACCACTGATTTTGGGGTCCACACTGCTCCCCCCATCGGGAACAATTTGGCAGGGCTCTTCCTCGCCTTCAATACCTGAGGATTTCAAGTCCTATCAGGACCTTTGGTGGTGCATGGCTGCTTCCCTGGCCTTCAGGCAGAGTTCCTGCAGGAGAGCACCATTATGTTGCTGGATATCCTGCAGCTGTCTGCTCCTGGGAGAGTGGCTCCTCTTATTAATGATGCACTCCTAGAGTCTGCAAATGTTCTTTGGAGATTGCCAGCTTGGAGGGATTGCTCAGTGGTTTGAGCATTGGCCTGCTAAACCCAGGGTTGTGAGTTCAATCCTTGAGGGGGCCACTTAGGGAACTGGGGCAAAAATTGGGGCTTGGTCCTGCTTTTAACAGGGGGTTGGACTAGAAGACCTCCTGCGGTCCCTTCCAACCCTGATAGTCTATGATTCAGTATCATGTATGACAAAGCACATGGAGAAACTCTGTTTTGTCCTGGTGCAGGGATCTGAGGGCTTTTATTTTCACCTGGATCCAAATTCCTGGTCGTAACTGTGGTGAACAATAAAGGCCAGCAGGGCAGATTTAAGTCCACTGCTAAGGATGAGGACTCTAAAAGGATGGACTTTATGGGTAGGAAGATTTATATTTCCTCCTTTTTGCAAATGCAGATTGCAAACCAGCAGGCATTGTTGTCCAAATACAAATTTGTAAATTAGATGTTCATGTCTAAGTTTGCAGACCAGATGTCTGAAACCTCCAGAGAGAAATTTGGGGCATTCATTACCAAAGGCTGCTTGATGGCCAAGACATCATTGCAGTCGATGCTGAACATCACAGACTCTTCAGTCAGAGTTGTGGCCTCCAAGAGACCATGAGAAGGGTATCTTGGCTGCAGAATTTGGGCATTGCTCCTGACCTGCAGCAGGCTATAGATGATCTGCCTTTCAATGGCTAGGTGCTTTTTTCAGACAAGATGGACAAGACTCAGTACTTCAAGGGTTCTAGGGCCACCCTACATTCCTTGGGTTTGTACACACCGGCAGAGCAAAGGTGCTGCTATGGGCAGCAGCAGCAATACTGTCCACAATGCACTTTTGGGCAGTCTCAGCCTTCCATCGCAGTTTGGATGTGCGTGAGGCTCTTGGGCCACATATCTGTTTGCATGCAGAGGGTTCTGTTAGCAAGATTGCGCCTTTACCCCTTCAGATGTGGCTCAGGATGGTTTACCATCTGACTCTTCAATCCTTGGACAGATCGGTCCATCTACCTCCACTGGTCCTGGACTCCTTGTAGTGGTGGATGCTTCCAGAAAGTATATGTCAGGGCATTCCCTTTGTCCAGCCCCTACCAACCAGGTCTGTTGTCTCTGACATCTCCCTGGTGGGCTGGGGAGCACATCTGGAGTCACTGAAAATTCAGGTTTCAGAGTAGCAGCCATGTTAGTCTGTATTTGCAAAAAGAAAAGGAGGACTTGTGGCACCTTAGAGACTAACCAATTTATTTGAGCATAAGCTTTCGTGAGCTACAGCTCACTTCATCGGATTCATTCAGTGGAAAATACAGTGGGGAGATTTATATACATAGAGAACATGAAATTCTCCTTGATTATCACTACAAAAGGTTTCTCCTTCCCCCCCACCCCTGCCACTCTCCTGCTGGTAATAGCTCACCTTAAGTGATCACTCTCATTAAAGTGTGTATGGTAACACCCATTGTTTCATGTTCTTTATGTATATAAATCTCCCAGCTGTATTTTCCACTGAATGCATCCGATGAAGTGAGCTGTAGCTCATGAAAGCTTATGCTCAAATAAATTGGTTAGTCTCTAAGGTGCCACAAGTTTTTCTTTTTGAAAATTCAGGGTCTGTGGTCAGAGCAGGAAGTGTCTCTGCATATCAACATACTGGAGCTTCGGGCCATCTGCGATACTTGTCCCGCCTTTCTGAACCGCATCGGGGAGCCATCATTTACATATTTACCAGTGATACTGCTGTGATACATTATGTGAACAGAGAAGGGGAGCACAATCCAGGGTGGTTAGGTTATGGCAGTTCTGCATCAAGGAGGCTATCACTCTAATAGCCGATCGCTTTTCCGAGGCCCCGAATCATCT
The DNA here is from genome assembly GCF_965140295.1 of Lepidochelys olivacea. NCBI lineage: Eukaryota > Metazoa > Chordata > Testudines > Cheloniidae > Lepidochelys > Lepidochelys olivacea. The sequence continues at coordinate 3,040,818 of NC_140437.1, read as the reverse complement.
CGCAGACCATCTCAGAAAAAATTTTTGCCTGAATCACGAGTGTTCCCTGAAGACAAGCATCCTGCAGGTCATCTTTGCAGCTTGGGGCATTCCAACAACCAACCTGTTTGCTACAAGGGACAACAGGAAATGCCATCTGTTCTGCTCTCGAGGGGAATTCTGTCCAGGCTCCCTGACTGACACCTTCCATCTCAGCTGACATTAGCTCTTCTGTATGTTTTTTCCCAATCCCAGTCATACAACAGATCATCCTCAAACTGAAAGCGGATCAGGACATGCTTATCCTCCTTGTACCAGCATGGCTGAGGCAGTGTTGATTCTCCAACCTTGCGCTTGTCAATTCAGCCTCCTTTATCCCTTTATCTTCATCCTGACCTACTCACTCAGAATCATGGTGTTGCCTTGCATCCCACACTCAGCTCCCTGCATCTCACTGTGTGGTTGTTTTGTGGTTGAACGAGAATGAAAAGTGGTGTTTGGCAGCCATTCTGCAGGTTCTATTAAATAGAAAGCCCTGTACCAAAATCACCTGTTTGAGAAAATGGAACCATTTTTTTGGTGTGTTCATCGGCCCCGCAGAATTCAACTGATGCTGGTCTCTATCCAGGACATCTTAGAGTACTTGCTGTGTCTTCGGTTGCCTGGTGGTGCCTTTAGCTCTTGAGGTCGCACCGGGTAGTGATTTCAGTGTTTCATCCACCCATTCTTGGAAGATCAGTCTTTTCCAGTACCATGGCAGCAAGATTCTTTAAAGGCCTTCTTCATCTCCATCCTCCAGTGTCTCAAAACCAGTTCCTCTGTGGGACCTTAATACTTTCCCAGTGGACTTAATGGGACCTCCATTTGAGTCTCTGGCATCTTAACCCTTTCTACTTTCTGTCAGAAAACTGCTTTCCTGGTTTCAATAACATCTGGAAGGGGAGTCTCTGAGTTGCAGGCTCTGAGAGCCTCCTTATACAGGGTTCTCGAAGGTGGTATATGTACCCATGTTTTTTCCTGAGCTGCAATCAGCTCCGGAGGAGCAGTATCTCCATACATTAGTTGTCAGATGATGTCTTGTCATTATACCATTACTGCATCTTCCAGAGCTAATGCAAACTTTGAAAGGGTGGTCCAGCAATCCTTAGTTACACTCTGAGCCCCACCTCCTGTGGATACTCCTTGTGCATCACCTATGTGGAATACTCGGTTGCATGTAATTGAAGAAGAAGAAACCAGTTACTTATTGTAACTGGTTCTTCTAGATGTGATACAGACATGAATTCCACTACCCACCCTCCACCTCCTTTCCATCAGAGTCTGGTCTCTGGATGTTCGTTGCAAAGGAACTGAGTGGGGTTGGGGTGTCACTGCCTTCAAAAGCCTGGAGTGGTGCTATGGCTATGAGGCATGAGCGCTGCCCTTCTGCAGGTACTGCTAGGGAAAATTCTCTTCCTCTGCTGCACTGGGTACACACACGCCTAAGTGGAATACACACGTCTGCATCACATCTTGAAGAATCAGAGTTAGTAAGTAACCTTTTCTTACACCCAAGCCACAGTGGAATTCTCAAAGTAGGTGTTCCCTGCCCATCTCACTTGTGCAGGGCCTGATCTGGTTGATGCACTCAGAGTGCTGAACCCACACAAAAGGGTAAGCAAGTCATCACCTGATAGCCTGGTGTTTACAGCAAGCACCAGGAGTGTAGGAAACATGTGTTAGAGCAGGGTTATGAAAACAGGTCTCCCACACCCCCAGGTGTGTGCAGTGGGCTATTGGGGGCTGGACTTGATGGCCTCTTGAGAGCCCTTCATTCCTATAATTTTAAAATGGGGTAGAGGAGTGTCTCTTCAATTCTTTGTGAGAAAGAGCTCACCTGGTTTGGGTACCTAAATCCAGGAAAGGGTTCAAGGCTAAGAATCCTGAGCATAGATAGGCGCATCCTTCCAGCCTCTCAATTTGGTATGTAAATCCCTTTGTGAATCTGGGCCCTAAGCCCTCTGCATTTCACTCCTGGCCAGCTCAGGCAGTTCCCTGCTCAGCTGCTGGCTTCTGAGAATCCGGTTCATAGGTGCTTAACTCTCCCCATACAATGCATGGGGAGCCTGACAACCTAACTCGGGACGTGAATTCCACTGTGTGGCAAGGTGCCTAGAAGTTAAGTGTTGCAATGCCAAGATCCCCTGCGTGAGCACAACTATGCAGGACTTAATCCCTGCTCACTATATTTTTGGGCCATTGCTGTCATTCACAATGGGTACCAGAGAGTATGCATGCCTCAGTATGTTGGACTGGTCCACTGACTAACCATCTTGCTATACAACTCTTGGGGAAGTACTTTATATACATCTTTGGAGGGAGCTTGCATGGACCACCATAGAGTCATAGAAATGTAGGGCTGGAAGGGACTTGGAGAAGTCATCAAGTCCAGCCCCCTTGCTCTGAGGCAGGACCAAGGAAACCTAGACCATCCCTGACAGGTGTTCATCCAACATGTTCCTAAAAACTGCCAATGATGGGAATTCTACAACCTCCCTTAGAAGCCTATTCCAGAGGTGAACTACCCTTATAGTTAGAAAGTGTTACCTAATATCTAATGTAAATCTCTCTTGCTGCAGATTAAGTCCATTACTTCTTGTTCTATATGAGCAGCTGGCCCCTGAGCCAGCTGCTTGGGCAGCCCTGGGATCAGCCACACTGGCTGCTGCAGAAGTCATGGAATCCATGACTTCCGCAACCTCCATGGCAGACACGGAGCCCTAATTATTACCAACTTGGAACACAGATTTGTTCTCCTTGACTAGCTTTATAGCTACCTCTTCTCTGCCCCTTATTATTATGGTTTCTACAACAACAGACTTCAAGCATACTGCAAGCAGAACCTGGAAATGAATGTTACAGTGGAAAATGTGCTCCAGGTAATTGTCCCTGATCCATTTTAATTAGTCATTGGTAGTCTTAAATACAGTAAATATTCAAGAAATTCAAAGGGTCCAGCAACACCAGCCAGAAGGGTCTGTGATTTACTCACATTCTTAGACAAAAATAATTGGCTAAACTGCAGTTAAGATTATAGGGATACTATAGTTTTTGGGTGGAAAAGCATTAGAATGCCATGGAATTGAAACAGAATTTGTAAACAAGAATGTGCAAAATTTGAAGTATGGGGATGAGTTAAAACATTTGATGTTTCTAGGCCAAGCTGTTATACAGATGTGACTGGGGAAAGTGTATTAAAATTTTTACAGAGTAAGTAATACTTGTGTTCTTCTTCAGAGGCTTCTGTGCATCCCTACTTGCAGGTCTGACATCCTCTGGCTTCAAGTTCATGGAACCTCTACTACAGCTGTATCCAGTGGGGCTGCATAAGCCCTCCTAGTGATGTCAGTGCTCAATATCTGAATCTATATAAAGCAGTGCAGACCCCAGTGTCTTCATTTCCTTCTCCTCTCCTGTGCAAAGCAGTAGGATCCTCGCTGTGTGTGACTTTGTCTAATTATTTAATAGACCATCTTTGCCATCTGAATTTTCTTTTATTCACTTTAATTATAAGGAAGAGAGAATAGTGTAGGAGATTGATCTGGTGTTGGTCCATGCAAAGATGGCTGGAGTAGAGCCCTAGAAAGGCTGTAAGAATATCTGACAGTCTATCTGAAATCAGACATGTATGTTTAATGTCTGGTGTGCTCAGGTGAAGCTCACACTCCATCACATTCATCCCCAGAGTATGCCATGATCAGCAATTGAGTCTAAAGGCCTATCTGTCTTTCAAACCAGTGACACTCAGACAGCACAGGCCCTGCTATCAGGCTGACGAGGCAATAAAATCTGGGCCCACAATGACCCTCCTTGGCACAAAAATGCACTACTATTAAATGAGTGAAGCCTTGGAACCTGGCTCCAGCCTCTTCACCGGCCTCAACTTGGGCCTCTAACAAGGGTTCCAGTGCCAGGTCTGTGCCTCAGGCAGCACTGACCTCCCCTGTGAAGCATTATCAGGCGTTTTCATCTGCATTGGCACTTGTGATGCGGATAAGTTTGACTCCCCAAATGGTATTAGTTTCGAGACCCGTTTATTGAGAGAACATCCTCAGCTGTTGAAGATCCTTCTATGGCACCTGCTGCACCATCCTAGGAATATACACCATCTGCACAGAAGAAACAAGGAAAGGAAAGCATAGGTCTGGTTCTGGGGAAGTGAAGAAGGAAAGAAGAAATTCCCCAGGGTTGATTTTGGAGAAGGTCTCAGCTCCTAAGTTGTCACTGGCCCTGTAACAGCTGCAGACTTCCCCAGTTCATGTTCCTGGTAGTCCAGCAACTTTTCCCAAGACTGGTCAACTAGTCCACATAAAAGATTTTTGCTTCACTGGTGCACGGTTTGGCTTTGGAACTTACTCCTGATTCATCTCTGGAATTCCTGTTCAGTGATGCCCAGGATCTCCCTTTTGCTTCACTCAGGCCCCCTTTGAGTGAACCATCACCATCAGCCTTCATACACCTCTTCAGTTCCACAGAGCACTCTGTCTTCCATGATATCAGGAGTTCACAGATGTTGCTATGGCATTCCTTCACAAAGCCTTAAGGACACTACTTGGTGGTGCTTGAACTGTGTGGTCTCTGCTGCATTAGAAAAGATAAAGGGTACTAAATCTGCTCCCTGGGCACAGAATTTCCTCGCTCAGTAGGAAATCATATTTGTTGGGATCCAAGTGTATTGCCAGTTACTAGGCAGTGACAAGATACTAACAGTACACCCTCTGGGATGCAATTGTTCTGTAGTTGATTCCTAAAGATCAGGCTAAGGCAGCAAAGGATCTTGCCACTGAAGCAGAAGTATGGCCTGTCATTCCCCCCATGCGGCCTATGACACCTCTGCCCCTTGCAACAGAGCCACGGCCGCAGAGATATTCAGGAATTAAATCATAGAATCATAGAATATCAGGGTTGGAAGGGACCCCAGAAGGTCATCTAGTCCAACACCCTGCTCGAAGCAGGACCAATTCCCAGTTAAATCATCCCAGCCAGGGCTTTGTCAAGCCTGACCTTAAAAACCTCTAAGGAAGGAGATTCTACCACCTCCCTAGGTAACGCATTCCAGTGTTTCACCACCCTCATAGTGAAAAAGTTTTTCCTAATATCCAATCTAAACCTCCCCCCCTGCAACTTGAGACCATTACTCCTCGTTCTGTCATCTGCTACCATTGAGAACAGTCTAGAGCCATCCTCTTTGGAACCCCCTTTCAGGTAGTTGAAAGCAGCTATCAAATCCCCCCTCATTCCTCAGACCTTGCCCCAGAATCACAAGTGTGAATACAGAATTTGAAAGTTAAGGCCATTTTACTGAAAAAATCAACAAAACCTTAGAAATTTTTGGTAAGATGAGACCCTGAAACATAATCCAGAGACCGGTATGAGACCTAAGGCCTGAACTAAAGTAATGGTCAAGACTTTGCTAACACAAAGCAAGTTAAGCTGTGATCCAGAGGCAGGCTCTGCTCACAGGAGCTGGCAAGAAGAAGGCTAATGTTGCAAATATACATGTACCTAAAAGGTACGAAGCACTAGTAATATAAACATGTGCCAGGACAGTACCAGAACATTCCGGTACTAGCACATTCCACATAGATAACAAGGAATATACTGACCCATCCTAAAGACAGGGGCAGGAGGGTAATATGATGGATAGAGTTGTTTTGTTTGAACCAACATGTACAAGGTGAGAGGCAGCACCCTAACACATAGTGGGGTTGCACCTCTATATGTCAGAGTAATGTGTAACTTATTTGTATCGTGAGCTGTAGCTCACGAAAGCTTATGCTCAAATAAATTGGTTAGTCTCTGAGGTGCCACAAGTACTCCTTTTCTTTTTGCGAATACAGACTAACACGGCTGTTACTCTGAACCCTGAAGGGTTGTCTTTGTCTGGCCTAGGGGGCAATGGAGAGTCCCACCACTGACTAAGCAGGTCCATTGTCAGGGGGTACATATTTGTAGTATGTCCTGTAGAGTCTCTGGGAAACTATTACTGTGCTTCGTTTGACAATAAACCTGGCCAGGTGCCTTCGTACCTTATCAGAGTCTGTGGTCATTGGGGATTCTCTCGGGGTCTGCTGTGTCAGCTACCTGCTCAGAGCTGAAGCAGCACGAAGAGGGAACGCACACATGCAGCTGACTGTTATCAACATTGAACAGAGCAGAGCACCACACTGGTGATATCTGATGACATTGGTGTGGTGACACCACAGTTGGGAGCCGCATTCCAGTTTCTTGCACGCTCTTCTCTTCATTTACCACCTCCACGTCCTTTAGAGACTTCACAAAGCCAAGTATGAAATCACATCAGACTGCTGGATACTGAAGACTACGCATCAAGGTTACTCCATACAGTTCTTCACCATCCTGCTTCCAAGCCCCCCTTCTCAGTTCCTCTTCACAGATCCTTTGGAAGATAGATGGCCTGAAGACTGAAGAGACACATCAGAACCTTCAAAATGAGGATGATCACTATGGCAGTGGTTCTCAACCAGGGGTCCGGGGCCCACTGGGGGGCCAAGAGCTGGTTTCAGGGATTCAGTCAAGCAGGCCCAGCATTCGACTTGCTGGGGCCCTAGGCAGAAAGATGAAGCCCCACTGTATGGGGCTGAAGCCTGAGGCCCCAAGCCCTACCATCCAGGGGCCCAAGCCCCACCGCTTGGAGCAGATGCCAAAGCCTGAGCAACTAAGCTTTGCGGGGCCCCTTATGGTGGGGGACCCTGGATAATTGCCCTGCTTGCTACCCTAATGCTGGTCCTGGCTTTTATTTGCAGAAAAACAATTGTGGCACAGGTGGACCGTGGAGTTTTTTTAGCATGTTGTGGGGGCCTCAGAAAGAAAGTTTGATAACCCCTGCTGGTTCGTCATTCCCCCTCCCTATTCCAAAGAGACTGAAGGCTTATCTACATGAACATTGAGTTCTCAGCAAGCTGGGGTGAAAATCTATCCTGCACTAGTGTGCCACTCACTAAGTATTCATGTGGACCCTGCTGCTGTGCACTGAAAGTTCCCTGGTACACTTTGATCTACCCCACTTTGAAACAGGAGTAGATTAAAGTGCATTAGGGAACTTTTAGGGTGTGTCAGCAGGAGCCCTACGGAAACTTACCCCACACTAGCATGCCGCACACTACGTTTTCACCCCAGCTTGCTGCAAATCATTGCTCATATAGACAAGCCCTGATGCATGATTCTTGATTTGAAGGACACCTACTTTCACAGACATAAAGCAATCACATAGGAAATGCATGAAGTTTTGCATAGGAGAAAAGTTTTTACAATACAGCATTCTCCGTCAGCCTGTCAACAGCACTAAGAGTGTTTACTGAGCGCCTGGCTGTGGTGACAACCCAGCTAAGGAAAAGAGGAATATATGTTTTGCCATATCTATACAACTGACCTCTCAAAGCCAGATCATGGCAGGAGCTCTTCTGCTCTTTGGTCCTGACCTGTCATTTAATCAAGACTTTGGGGCTCAAAATCAAGTGGGGCATGTTGAACTGTGCCCTTGTAAGAGCCTCACTTTTATTGGCACAGTCTGAGACTAACCTGTGGACAAGATGTTGCTGCCAGAAGACAGATTTCACAGTACCGGTCAAACTCTGCAAACCTTGCAATATCAGCTTTGCCAAATTATCTGGTTCTTTCTGAGGCTCATGGGACTTAGGCAAGAGCTAGGCATCTGGACACCCCTGGTAACGCAGCAGTGTGCCTGCCCACAGGCAGTAAGATAGGCATCTAGGGAACTTTTAGTGCAAATAGCTGAGTGCCAAGTGAGTTCAGGCGCTTGCAGGGTTTGGCAGGGGGTTGTGCATCACAGTGGTGCTGAAAGTAGGACTTAGATGCCTAAAATAGGGACTTATGCACCTAATTCCTTTCATGCATTCAGGCCAAGGCAACTAGACCAACATGAGTGGTCTCTGGAAACATCGTTGTCTTGCCATCTCTTCTGCACGTAAACATCTGTGCTAAAATGCTTTGCTATAAAGGCAGAAAGGGTCACCTTTTCTGTTCAATAATGGTCAGGAAGAAGGAGTCTCTCAGGGTCACATTCCTCCTGGACTGGAGCAAGAACTTTGTACTTTCCTGGCAGTACCTCGTACCCTGAGAGAGGGTAAAAACTCTTGTCATTGCTCCAGAGTGTCTCAGAGCACTGGTATGCCAAGCTGTTGCATCCTCCTTTGAGCTACCATGTCACGTTCTGCTATCTCCTGATCTTCTATCTCAGGCTGGAAGAGAATTCTGCATCCAGATCTAGTATCTTTGCATCTGACTGCCGGGCTGATAGATTCTTAACCAACTCTGACCTGTCTAGTTCTGCAAGAGTGAGAAAGATTCTTCAGTCTAGAAAACGTGTGACACACATGTACTGTGTTCAAAGTGGAAGATATGCTCCACTTGGGCAATGGCTGAAGGATTGTTCTAGAGTGCTCCCCTCCATTCTAGACCACTACCAAAAGGAGACCAGTCTGTTCGATGCATCCCCAAAAGTCCATCAGGATGCAGATTCTGTATGCCAACTCCATCTGCAAGGGTCTAGTGTGGTTGGGCGGTTCATTTCCTCCACACTCTCTGCAATCACACATTCCATCTAAGGCTTTGCGAACACCTTTCTCTTGTGAGGTAGCCTCTTTCTGCATGGGACTTGCACTGGGTGCTAGCAAAGGTCATGGAACCACACCTCTGAACCACTGGCAAACTGCTTTTTGGACTATCTCTTACAAAAAAGCCTTACTCAATGCCATTATGTCAGCTTGGAGGGTCAGTCAGTTGCAGATTTAATGGTGACCTAGTTTTACACATAAGGCTGAGGGATTTCTATAGCCACACCCAAACTTAATTGCTAAAACAGTGATGGATTTTCATATTAACCAGTCTGTATCCCTTCTGGTTTTCTTCCTCAAAACTCACACCACTCCCAGAGGATGCATATTTTCACACATTGAATGTGAGAAGGGCACTCTGTTTCTGTCCAGAGAGAACTAAGCCCTTCTGAAATAGCACTAGGCTAATTTAGCATATGGGAAGAGGTACAAGGGACAGGTTGTTTCTTCTCGCAGGTTATCCAAGTGGATCATCTTGTCCATTTGTTTCTATTACTCTTGGACTAAGGTTCTCTTGCCATTATGCATTACAGCCATTTGTGTGGCATGTTCAAGCTGTTGCCCAGTAGGGCGTTCTGTAGAGCACTCATTTAGAGTTCAGATCACATCTTAGCAAGCACTGTTCCTTAATCTTGACCTCCTGTTTGGAGGCCGAGACTGGGAAAGTAGTGCTACAACTTCTCTTCAGCTGCAAACTCCTCAGCCTGCCTTGCATCTCTGTGGGTACTGCTCGCTAATCTCCTGCAAATGAGAATGCACAGAGGACCTGGAAGAAGAAACTTATAACAGTTGTTCTTTGAGAGTTATCTTTCTGCATTCACACTTCCTGTCCCCATTCCATACAGAGTTCTCATCATACTTTGGTATAGAAGAAGAAGCCGAGGTGGTTGGGTACTGGACTTCCTTCTGTAGGCTTAGAAGTTGAACATCAGTGTCAGTAAGGGGTGCTCATGCAGACCCAATGGACACTGGTTTGGTAGAAGTTCCATCAGCAGATCATTGGGAGCGTCAAACCCACAAATGTGAATGCATAGAGGCAACTTTCAATGAACGACAGTTACCATAAATAAACTATTTTTTCCTAAAGATCATGGACCAGATCCTCTGCCCTGGTCCTGCTCATTTTTTGCTGCCCAGGTGGTGCAAAAGAGCCAAAATCTAGCCAACTAAGAATTTCCCTGGTAGAGGGAATCCTCAGTTGGCAAAAAGTTAGCAGTGCTCCCTCCTACGTTGACTGCTCCCCACCCACAGCCTAGGGTATTGCTTTCCCTTTGCCTGCACCAGTCTCATTCTGGCACCTGAGACAATCTGGCTCCATGCATAGCCTAAGTCGTCTCCAGTTTTCCATAAAAATTACCTTCTGACAAGAACCACACACAACAGCCAAAATCCAGTTCAGAATGGAAAGCTGGTAGCAGCCTCAAGTTTAGGGAAATGACCTTCTCTGCATAAAATCAGCACTTGTCTGTGATTAGACTTTTATCAGAAGAAGAAAGAGAAGAGAGTTTTAACTTTGTTCTGCTCTAGATTTTAGAGGCAGCTGACAAGACACAGGCTCTGGACATGAAGAAGCACTGCCTACATATCATTGTTCACCAATTCACCAAGGTTGGTTGGATCTTCTCTGGGTTTCTGGGAATCTGTTGTCCTCTGTCACTACCATGGCTGAGAGCAGCTTAATCTGGGCCTTCATTTAATTCTTCTTGCTTCACAGGACAGCTTGCTATGCTTACAACTGGACATTGTTACTGACAGGCATACTGTGGACAATACCTGGTTTTCTTGTCTTTTTTTATCTAAAGGAACAGCTTTTTGGAGACATGAAAACCTACCAAAACAGAGCAGATATTCAGAACTCCCACCATTTCCTTGTCCTTTTCTTTCTGAAATATTAGCCCTTCTGTGCTACACCAGTGCTGGGTTTTGATATGTATGACAAGATATGTTTGACATGTATTGAATGTACAAGCTTCTTTCTCTGGCAATTATAAATGTGATACTCAGTTTTTTGGTGAAGAAAGTACTGTCTATGTGGTAGTGGTAATGGTAATATTACATAATTTCATAAAACATATCATCATGTTCATAGATCATAGAATATCAGGTTTGGAAGGGACCTTAGGAGGTCATCTAGTCCAACCCCCTGCTCAAAGCAGGACCAATCCCCAGTTGTTCTGGCTGGATCTTCTACAGTCTCCATATTTGTGAAACTTAAATATGGATTATTGTATAAAATAGTGAGAAAATGTCAAAAGACTGAAATTCAAATTCCCGTTAGTTTGTGTCATATGATATGTGGTCCCTTATTGATGGGAATATTGTTATTCAATACATTGTGTGTCCAAACAAAGAACCCCAACTACCAAGAGGCAGAGCAGACGTTGGTCTGAAAGGTGAACGTTTTAGAAAGTTATGAGCAAATGAAAACAGGAGTTAGAATGGAAAACCGCACTAATTCTTCTCTACCTTTGATTCTAGTCTTGCACTGACTTCCCTTCTCCACTGAAGATCGTCTCTTTTTTTTTTTTAAGGCGAGACCAAATACTATTCAGCATGAGCTTCCACTTCTACTCCTCCCCCTCATTTGTTCCCATCCTGCTCCATCTCTCCGTACATCCCAGTCTTCAACTCAGCAATATGTCTCCTGCTTTCTTTCTCTAACCCTGCACCCAGCACCTTTGGCCTACTCTTTTCTCAAAGGTAGATCCTCCTCACTGACCTCATCCTTCCACCTCCCCCTCAACCACTCTGTCTCCAACATACCATCTCCTTTATTGTTAAAAAAACACCCTTGATTCCCTCCTGCACGTCTTCTCCAACTGCTGTCCCATCTCACTCCTTCCTTTTGCCGCTGAAGCACGTGGTTTACTTCTTTTGTCTCATCATCTCCATCTTCATTCTTAATCCCCTACAATTTGGCATCTGTACCTCCACTGGATGCCCTCAACAACGTCAACGGTGACCTCTTCCTGGCCAAATCCCAAGACCACGCTGCCTTTCTCCTCCTTCTCAGTCTTACACCACCATTAACTCAGTTGATCCAGTCCCTCCTCCTAATGATTCTCCTTTCTTGGCTTTATAGGGCTTGTTTACATGATAACATTGCCCCAGTTTAACGGATGGTGTGAATTTCAATAGATTCAGTTAACCCGATATCGACACTATTCAGTATAAGAGTGGCTTTTTATGCTAATAAACTGAATAGGAAAAGGCTTAGTTCAACCAAAATGAGACACTTTTAAACTGGAACAAGAGTGTCCACATAAGGGTTTGCACTAATTTAACTTAAACCAATGCAATTTACCCATGTAGACAATGCCTTGGACTTGGTGCTCTTCTGGTTCTCATCTTACACCCCCAGCCACTCTTCAGTGGCTACTTTGTGGACTCTGTCTCCCTTTCAGTGTCTGTCAGAGCTACATTCTTGTCTCCCTCCTCTTCTCTTCTTGCTCCCTGTCTCTGTACAACTTCATCTGGTTACACAACTTTAGCTGTTGCCTCTCTGGTGAAGATTCACAAATTCATTTCTCCACTCCCGAGCTCTGCTCAGTCCATTATTTCTGATTGCCTCTCTGCCATCCCTTCCTGAATTTCCAGCTGTCAGAAAAATCAGCATGAGTAAAACTGAGCTCCTTCCCTTTCTCCTGAAGCTTTCCCTTCTCCCTCCCTTTGCTGTCAAGGTTGCTTTCTCTTTTCTCTTTCTGCTGCAGTATCTCATCCCTCGTATTACTTTGGATTCCTCTTCTCTGTCCCTCCACCCCACCCCAAATTGATGCTATCACTAAATCCTGCTAGATTGCCTCACAGCATCTCTAAAACGTGCTCATCCTTCTCTGTTCCCACCTTGAAGTCCACAGGGTTCCATTCTTCTATTGTCATCTGTCACCTTAACTTCTGCAACAGCATCCTGTCTGGCCTGCCTGACACCCACGTCCATCCAAAATGCCTTCCTTGCCTGCTATTCTGATAGCATCAAGCCCCTCCTCATCCTTTGGCTGGCTTTCCTCTCCATTTCTACAGCAAAGCCAAGCTCCTTGTCTTCTCGTTCAGGCCTTGCTCAGCGTGATTCCCACATGTGCCCACAGATCTTTCTGCTCCTCCTCCTTACTGTGCTCAAACTGTCTGATTCACTAAGTCCTTAGTATCCTTTCTCCATTCCCGCCTTCCTGGCTTTCCCTAGGTGGCTTCCTACACACAGAGGCCCCTCCCTGACCTGCTCTGCAGGACCTCCACCTTCTCCTCCTTCAAAGTCCTTCCATTAAAACAGACTACTTCCAACAAGCCTGAAAACCCTAGTCCTCCCTGCAGAGGAGTAGTCATAGAATCCTAAAAAGAAAAGGAGGACTTGTGGCACCTTAGAGACTAAGAAATTTATTTGAGCATAAGCTTTCCGATGAAGTGAGCTGTAGCTCATGAAAGCTTATGCTCAAATGAATTTGTTAGTCTCTAAGGTGCTACAAGTACTCCTTTTCTTTTTGTGAATACAGACTAACACGGCTGCTACTCTGAAACCTGTCATAGAATCATAGAGTATCAGGGTTGGAAGGGACCTCAGGAGGTCATCTAATCCAACCCCCTGCTCAAAGCAGGACCAACACCAACTAAAATATCCCAGCAAGGGCTTTGTCAAGCCTGACCTTAAAAACTTCGAAGGAAGGAGATTCCACCACCTCCCTAGGTAACGCATTCCAGTGTTTCACCACCCTCCTAGTGAAAAAAATTTTCCTAATATCCAATCTAAACCTCCCCCACTGCAACTTGAGACCATTACTCCTTGTCCTGTCATCCGCTACCACTGAGAATAGTCTAGAACCATCCTCTTTGGAACCACCTTTCAGGTAGTTGAAAGCAGCTATCAAATCCCCCCTCACTCTTCTCTTCTGTAGACTAAACAATCCCAGTTCCCTCAGCCTCTCATCATAACTCATGTGTTCCAGTCCCCTAATCATTTTTGTTGCCCTCCGCTGGACTCTTTCCAATTTTTCCACATCCTCCTTGTAGTGTGGGGCCCAAAACTGGACACAGTACTCCAGATGAGGCCTCACCAATGTCGAATAGAGGGGAACAATCACGTCCCTCGATCTGCTGGAAATGCCCCTACTTATACATCCCAAAATGCCATTGGCCTTCTTGGCAACAAGGGCACACTGTTGACTCATATCCAGCTTCTCGTCCACTGTAACCCCTAGGTCCTTTTCTGCAGAACTGCTGCCTAACCATTCTGTTCCAAGTCTGTAGCGGTGCATTGGATTCTTCCGTCCTAAGTGCAGGACTCTGCACTTGTCCTTGTTGAACCTCATCAAATTTCTTTTGGCCCAATCCTCCAATTTGTCTAGATCCCTCTGTATCCTGTCCCTACCCTCCAGCGTATCTGCCACTCCTCCCCCTTTAGTGTCGTCTGCAAACTTGCTGAGGGTGCAATCCATGCCATCCTCCAGATCATTTATGAAGATATTGAACAAAACCGGCCCCAGAACCGACCCTTGGGGCAGTCCACTTGATACCGGCTGCCAACTAGACATGGAGCCATTGATCACTACGCGTTGAGCCCGACAATCTAGCCAACTTTCTACCCACCTTATAGTGCATTCATCCAGCCCATACTGCTTTAACTTGCTGGCAAGAATACTGTGGGAGACCGTGTCAAAAGCTTTGGTAAAGTCAAGGAACAACACGTCCACTGCTTTCCCTTCATCCACAGAACCAGTTATCTCATCATAGAAGGCAATTAGATGAGTCAGGCATGACTTGCCCTTGGTGAATCCATGCTAACTCTTCCTGATCACTTTCCTCTCTTCTAAGTACTTCAGAATTGATTCCTTGAGGACCTGCTCCATGATTTTTCCAGGGACCTAGGTGAGGCTGACTGGCCTGTAGTTCTCAGGATCCTCCTTCTTCCCTTTTTTAAAGATGGGCACTACATTATCCTTTTTCTAGTCATCCGGGAATTCCCCGGATCGCCATGAGTTTTCAAAGATAATGGCCAATGGCTCTGCAATCACATCCACCAACTCCTTTAGCACTCGCGGATGCAGCGCATCTGGCCCCATAGACTTGTGCCCGTCCAGCATTTCTAAATAGTCCCGGACCATTTCTTTCTCCACAGAGGGCTGGTTACCTCCTCCCCATGCTGTGCTGCCCAATGCAGTAGTCTGGGAGCTGATCTTGTTCGTGAAGACAGAGGCAAAAAAAGCATTGAGTACATTAGCTTTTTCCACATCCTCTGTCACTAGGTTGCCTCCCTCATTCAGTAAGGGGCCCACACTTTCCTTGACTTTCTTCTTGTTGCTAACATACCTAAAGAAACCCTTCTTGTTACTCTTAACATCTCTTGCTAGCTGCAACTCCAAGTGTGATTTGGCCTTCCTGATTTCACTCCTCCATGCCCGAGCAATATCTTTATACTCTTCCCTGGTCATTTGTCCAATCTTCCACTTCTTGTAAGCTGCTTTTTTGTATTTAAGATAAGCAAGGATTTCACTGTTAAGCCAAGCTGGTCGCCTGTCATATTTACTATTCTTTCTACACATCAGAATGGTTTGTTGCTGTAACCTCAATAAGGATTCTTTAAAATACAGCCAGCTCTCCTGGACTCCTTTCCCTCTCATGTTGTTCTCCCAGGGGATCCTGCCCATGAGTTCCCTGAGGGAGTCAAAGTCTGCTTTTCTGAAGTCCAGGGTCACATTTCCTGAAAAAGAACTCATGGAGCTAACAAGCATGCTATTCTTCAGTACACATTCTTGCTGCTTGTTACCTCATCCCTCGATTCCCTTTACAGACTTCATAATAACATCCTGAGAGTTGGCGCTACGGGCGGAGTAAGGGAGCATAATGCCCCAACCCATGCAAGTCATGCATTACCTACCTAGATCTTGAGTCTGGGCACTGGGTAAGAGCAAGGGCAGCAGAGATGGCTGGACACAATGGGAGGAGTATGCTGCATCTGCTAATGGGTGATGCACTGCCTGGAGGGGAGTGTGCAGCAATACAAGAGTTGTGAAAGGCTTGTGAGTTACCTTAATGTAAGAGTCATTGGCCAGGGAGTGTAGCCTAGTGGGAGGGCACTCACTGGGGAGGTGACCCATGCTCTAGTGGTTCTTTAATTGTTTATCCAGAGTGGAATAGCTTTATTAGGAGAGACTGAGGAAGGCACACATAAAAATGTCCCTTAGCCCAGTATTTAGAGCCTGCACCTGAGAGTTGGGAGATCCTTGTTCAAATCCTTTCTCCCCTTCTGCCTGAAGGGGGAACTGACCCTAGGTTTCGCACATCCCAGATGTAGAATCAAATGAAATAAAAATCTTAAATGAATCCACATGTTCCATAGAATCTCTGTGGATAGTAATTCCATGCTTTAAGAAGAATATAACAGTAAGGCTCTATTATCGACCACCTGATCAGGACAGTGACAATGACGATGAAATGCTAAGGGAGATTAGAGAGGCTATCAAAATAAAGAACTCAATAATAGTGAGGGATTTCAATTATCCCCATATTGACTGGGTACATGTCACCTCAGGACGAAATCATAGAATCATAGAATATCAGGGTTGGAAGGGACCCCTGAAGGTCATCTAGTCCAACCCCCTGCTCGAAGCAGGACCAATTCCCAGTTAAATCATCCCAGCCAGGGCTTTGTCAAGCCTGACCTTAAAAACCTCTAAGGAAGGAGATTCTACCACCACCCTAGGTAACGCATTCCAGTGTTTCACCACCCTCTTAGTGAAAAAGTTTTTCCTAATATCCAATCTAAACCTCCCCCACTGCAACTTGAGACCATTACTCCTCGTTCTGTCATCTGCTACCATTGAGAAAAGTCTAGAGCCATCCTCTTTGGAACCCCCTTTCAGGTAGTTGAAAGCAGCTATCAAATCCCCCCTCATTCTTCTCTTCTGCAGGCTAAACAATCCCAGCTCCCTCAGCCTCTCCTCATAACTCATGTGTTCCAGTCCCCTAATCATTTTTGTTGCCCTTCGCTGGACTCTCTCCAATTTTTCCACATCCTTCTTGTAGTGTGGGGCCCAAAACTGGACACAGTACTCCAGATGAGGCCTCACCAATGTCGAATAGAGGGGAACAATCACGTCCCTCGATCTGCTTGCTATGCCTCTACTTATACATCCCAAAATGCCATTGGCCTTCTTGGCAACAAGGGCACACTGCTGACTCATATCCAGCTTCTCATCCACTGTCACCCCTAGGTCCTTTTCCGCAGAACTGCTGCCTAGCCATTCGGTCCCTAGTCTGTAGCGGTGCATTGGATTCTTCCATCCTAAGTGCAGGACCCTGCACTTATCCTTATTGAACCTTATTGAACCTCATCAGATTTCTTTTGGCCCAATCCTCCAATTTGTCTAGGTCCTTCTGTATCCTATCCCTCCCCTCCAGCGTATCTACCACTCCTCCCAGTTTAGTATCATCCGCAAATTTGCTGAGAGTGCAATCCACACCATCCTCCAGATCATTTATGAAGATATTGAACAAAACCAGCCCCAGGACCGACCCTTGGGGCACTCCACTTGATATGCAGAGACAACATTTCTCGATACTTTAAATGACTGCTTCTTGGAGCAGCTGGTACAGGAACCCACAAGGGGAGAGGCAGTTCTTGATTTAGTCGTGAGTAGAGTGCAGGATCTGGTCCAAGAGGTAGCTATAACAGGCCCACTTGGAAATAGTGACCATAATATAACAACATTTAACATCCCTGTGGTGGGAAGAACACCTCAGCAGCCCAACGCTGTGGCATTTAATTTCAGAAAGGGGAACTATGCAAAAATGAGGAGGTTAGTTAAACAGAAATTAAAAGGTACAGTGACTAGAGTGAAATCCCTGCAAGCTGCATGGACACTTTTCAAAGACACCATCATAGGGGCTCAACTTAAATGTATACCCCAAATTAAAAAACACAGTAAAAGAACTAAAAAAGAGCCACCATGGCTTAACAACCATGTAAAAGAATCAGCGAGAGATAAAAAGGCATTTTTTAAAAAGGGGAAGTCAAATCCTAGTGAGGTAAATAGAAAGGAGCATAAACACTACCAAATTAAGTGTAAAAATGTAATAATAAAAGCCAAAAAGGAGTTTTTGAAAAACAGTTAGCCAAAAACTCAAAAGGTGGTAATAAAATGTTTTTTAAGTACATCAGAAGCAGGAAGCCTGCTAACAACCAGTGGGGCCCCTGGACGATCGAGTTAAAAAAGGAGCACTTAAAGATGATAAAGTAATTGCAGAGAAACTAAATGAATTCTTTGCTTCAGTCTTCACGGCTGAGGATGTTAGAGAGATTCCCAAACCTGAGCTGTCCTTTGTAGGTGACAAATCTGAGGAATTCTCACAGATTAAAGTGTCATTAGAGGAGGTTTTGGAATCAATTGATAAACTTAACAGTAACAAGTCACTGGGACCAGATGGCATTCACTCAAGTGTTATGAAAGAACTCAAAAGTGAAATTGCAGAACTATTAACTATGGTTTGTAACCTGTCCTTTAAATCAGCTTCTGTACCCAGTGACTGGAAGAAAGCTAATGTAACGCCAATATTTAAAAAAGGGCTCTAGAGGTGATCCCCGCAATTACAGACCAGTAAGTCTAACGTTAGTACCGGCAAATTAGTTGAAACAATAGTAAAGAATAAAATAGTCAGGCACATAGAAGAATATAAATTGTTGTGCAAAAGTCAACGTGGTTTCTGTAAAGGGAGATCTTATTAATCTATTAGTGTTCTTTGAAGGGGTCAACAAACATGTGGACAAGGGGGATCCAGTGGACATAGTATACTTAGATTTCCAGAAACCCTTTGACAAGGTCCCTCACCAACGGCCCTTCCGTAAATTAAGTTGTCATGGGATAAGAGGGAAGATCCTTCCATGGATTGAGAACTGGTTAAAAGACAGGGAACAAAGGGTAGGAATAAATAGTAAATTTTCAGAATGGAGAGGGGTAACTAGTGGTGTTCCCCAAGGGTCAATCCTAGGACCAATCCTATTCAACTTATTCATAAATGATCTGGAGAAGGGGGTAAAGAGTGAGATTGCAAAGTTTGCAGATGGTACTAAACTGCTCAAGATAGTTAAGACCAAAGCAAACTGTGAAGAACTTCAAAAAGATCTCACAAAACTAAGTGATTGGGCAACTAAATGGCAAATGAAATTTAATGTGGATAAATGTAAAGTAATGCACATTGGGAGTGGAGCCCTGAAAGCCAGGCAGATGGAAGATCTCTTCTGCACTGGCAACTCCTGCAGCATAGTTGAGTCCAAGTGTATCCACTCCCGTCCTTCCTTTGGTTCAAACCAGTGAAGGGGGATGCTGACACATGGGCAAAGCAGTGTCTCCATATCAACTACCCAAGCTATTGCAGCCACATCACACGGAGAGGACACTCCATCCTTGCTGGCAACCTGGACACAACACAGAAGGTGACAGTTATGGGTAAAAAGCTCTTACTTGATTGGCATAGAGGGTTCCAAGAGTCACCTTCGACGATGGGAAGAATCACTGCATTCCATTGGTCAGCCACCACCCACCACAAAGCCAGGCAGCCCCCAGAAAGTTAGGTGCTGGCCCGCCATGGTCTGTCCACGTCCTGAGGTGCGTGGTGCTAGACAAAAAGTTGAAAGGCAGATGGAAATCTGGCACCTGGCAAAAATAAGAAACCAAGAACTTTCTGCCTTGGGAGCTGGAATGTCAGGACCATGTGTCCAGGATTGACAGGCGATGATGACCTACAATACACAAGCAGTATACGGAAGTCAGCTTTGCTAGACCATGAGCTGTACAAACTCAATGTTGACATTACAGCACTTCAGGAAACAAGACTTGCAGATGCTGGTTCTGTCCAAGAGGCCAGTTACACCTTCTTTTGGCAAGGTAAAAGCAGTGAAGAAAATACTCTTCATGGTGTCAGTTTCGCTGTGAAAAACAAGTGGGTAAAGCTCTAGAGACACCCATTGGGAAATCAGAGCGTATCATCTCACTTAAACTTCAGACGACCATCGGCTCTGTGAACATCTTTAGTGCCTATGCACCAGCACTCAAATCTATCCCCGAGGAGAAGGATACATTTTACAACTCTTTGCATCAAGTCATCAAAAGAATACCATCAACTGAGCAACTTTTCCTCCTTGGTGACTTTAATGCAAGAGTCGGTGCAGACAACTACTCATGGCCAGATTGCCTGGGACATTTTGGCATTGGCAAGATGAATGAGAATGGCCAACAAGTTCTTGAATTCTGCGCCCAAAACCAAATGTGTATTTCCAATTCATATTTTACAGGAAAAGATCACCACAAAGCATCATGGCGACATCCATGATCAGGCCACTGGCACCGATTAGACCTTGTTATCGTCAGGAGGAAAGACCTACCCTTAGTGGAGAACACTCACACGTTCCACAGTGCTGATTGTGACATTGACCACTCCTTGATTATTGGCAAAGTGAAGATTACAGCCAAGAAACTACGTAGAGCAAAACCTAGGAGCAAGCCCAAAATCAATGCTATTAACACCAAAAAACAGAGGAAATGCCAGGAGTTTGTGAATGCTTTTGAACTTAGCATACATGGAAAATCATTAACAGAGAGTGCAGAGCAATTTGGGCAAGATTTAAGAACAACAATCCATGAAACAACTTGAGCTACATTCGGGGGGAAGAGAACATCAAAAAAGGACTGGTTTGAAGAAAATGAAGTGGAACTATTATCTCTCATCAACATTAAGAACACAGCCTATCTGGAACTGAACAAGAAGCCAACAGAGAGCGCCAAAGTGAGACTTCAATATGCAAAAACTGAGGTGCAGTGAGCAAGCAGACACTGTGCAAATCATTACTGGATCAAGATCCGTGAAGAGATACAGACAACCTCAGACACAGGAAACCTCAAAGTCATGTATGATGGCCTGAAGAAAGTTCTAGGTCCCACTGTCAACAAGGTTGCCCCTCTCAAATTGCACAGCGGCGAAATCATTACAGATAAAAGCAAGCACTTGTGTCGTTGGCTTGTACACTATTCAGAGCTATATGCACAAGAAAGAAACATCACCAGCGAATCACTGGACCAAATACCAACTCTACAGGTCATGCCAGAGCTAGATGTGGAGCCCACTGTAGAAGAACTAAGCAAGGCCATGGATTTGCTATCAAGTGGCAAGGCTCCTGGAAAAGATGGCATCCCAGCGGAAATCCTCAAGTCTGGGAAAGACAGCCTATTACCATATCTTCATTAGCTGCTACTTAAATGCTGAAAAAAGGGTGAGGTACCACAAGAGATGCGCGACACAAAAATCATCACTTTGTATAAAAATAAAGGTGAAAAGTGTGGTGCAACAGAGGTATCTCGCTACTAAGTGTAGCAGGAAAAGCTTTCACAAAAGTCATCTTAGTGTGCCTACAACAGCTGGCGAATTGTGTCTACCCTGAATCACAGTGTGGATTCAGGGATGGAAGATCAACTGTAGACATGATATTTTCTCTGCAGAGAGCAAAACAGACCATTGTACATCACCTTTGTGGACCTAACCAAAGCATTCAACACAGGCAGCAGAGTAGGTCTATTTGCAATCCTAGAAAAGATAGGATGCGCACCTGTTAAGTCTTATATGTTCATTCCACAACAACATGAGAGCAGCTGTCCAGTTTGAAGGGTCCACTTTGGACAGTTTTGAGATGAAAAGCAGAGTGAAGCAAGGATGCGTTCTTGCCCCTACACTCTTTGGAATCTTCTTCTCGGTACTCTTGAATGGCGTGTTTAAGGACATGAAAGATGGAGTGTATCTCCACACAAGATCAGATGCCAAACTCTTCCACCTGTCCCGACTTGTCGAAGGCCAAAGTCAAAAAGGTGCTAATCAAGGAATTTTTATTCACTGATGATGATGCCCTCATAGCCCACAGTGAAGATCTACTACGAGGATTCATGGACCTCCTTTCAAGTGCCTCTCAGGCATTTGCTCTCACTATCAGCATCAAGAAAACAGTTGTATTAGGACAGCGGGTTCCACAGGATCCTTCAATTACCTTAAATGCAAATCAGCTAGAAGTAGTCCAAAAGTTCAGCTATTTAGGTTCTACAGTGACTACCAACCTCTCACTGGATGAAGAACTAAATGTTCACATTGGAAAGGCAGCCACCACCTTTAGCAGACTAACTAAAAGAGCATGAAACAACTCAAAGCTTACCATCAAGACCAAAATGCTAGTGTACTAAGCCTGCATCCTCAGCACGCTCATGTATGGTGGGGAAACATGGACAACTTATGCTCATCAGGAGAAAAGGTTAAACAGTTTCCACCTCCACTGTTTACGCCGCCTACTCAACACCAAATAGCAAGATAAAGTCCCCAATGCAGAGGTTCTTCAAAGGGCAAAGTTACCAAGTATAACAGCCCTGCTCAAGCAAAGACAATTGTGCTGGTTGGGCCATCTGAGTAGGTTGGAAAATGGACGCATACCCAAGGACATGCTATACGGGGAGCTGTTGGAGGGAACAAGAACAAGAGGATGTCCCAAGCTTCGCTATAAAGACACGTGCAAGCAAGATCCTGGCCAGTGAGAAGTCTTGGCAAGTGATGGTAACACGTGGCTCCATCGTCTCCATCAGGGTATCAAAGTCCATGACAGAAGCTGGCTCCTACAGCTTGAAGAGAAAAGAGCCTTTAGGAAGCAAGCAGTTCCCAACCAAGATACAGACATTTGCAATAACTGCCAAAGATTATGCAAATCTCAGATTGGACTATTCAGTCACATGAGACATTGCAAACCATGTACATCATAGGCTGCAATTCCCACTGTCTCTCGCAGACCAAAAAATGCCAACATGTCTAATCTGGCATATTTATATGGCTCCTGTCATGTTAGTATCTGAGCTCCTAACAGTCTTTACTGTATTTATCCTCACAACATTCCCAAGGTAAGGAAGCACTGTAAACTCCAGTTCATAGATGGGAAACTAGGGCACAGAGAGCTAGATCCACAAAGGGAATTAAACATGTAACTCCCAGTACAGATGGCAACGTCCAACTTTTAGGTACCAGTGAGATCATCAACCCCGACTCAGCTACTTCCTAACACTGAAGGCACTTAAGTTTCTGCCAGAAGGCATGCACAAAACCACTGAAATCACCAAGCTGCTCAGAGCCCTCTCTCACACTTAAACCCTGATGGATTCACAAATGAGGCGTTCTCCAATCTGGTAGGCAGGCTCTGAGCATGTCTAAGCTGCACAAAGGACATTTGTAACTCTGGGGGCATGTACCCAATGCCCAGAATTGGGAGTTGTCAGGGTTCCTTCCCAACTCTGAACTCTAGGGTACAGATGTGGGGACCCGCATGAAAGACCCCCTAAGCTTATTTCTACCAACTTAAGTTAAAAACTTTCCCAAGGCACAATTTCCGCCTTGTCCTTGAACAGTATGCTGCCACCACCAAGTGATTTAGACAAAGAGCAGGGAAAGGACCACTTGGAGTCCTATTCCCCCAAGCCCTACACCCCCTTCCCTGGGGAAGGCTTGATGATAATATCCTCACCAACTGGTACAGGTGAACACAGACCCAAACCCTTGGATCTTAAAAACAATGAAAAATCAATCAGGTTCTTAGAAGAATTTTATTTAAAGAAAAGGTAAAAGAATCACCTCTGTAAAATCAGGATGGTAAATACTTTACAAGGTAATCAGATTCAAAACGTAAAGAATCCCTCTAGGCAAAACCTTAAGCTACAAGAAGACACAAAAACAGGAATACACATTTTCTCCAGCACAGCGAATTTCACAAGCCAAAACAGAGAAAACCTAGCGCATTTTCTAGCTAGATTACTTACTAACTTTTACAGGAGTTGGAGGGCTTGCATCCTTGATCTGTTCCCAGCAAAGGTATCACACAGACAGACAAAAGCCTTTCCTCCCCCCAAATTTGAAAGTATCTTGTCCCCTCATTGGTCATTTTGGGTCAGGTGCCAGCCAGGTTACCTGAGCTTCTTAATCCTTTACAGGTAAAAGGACTTTGCCTCTGGCCAGGAGGGATTTTATAGCACTGTATACAGAAAGGTGATTACCCTTCCCTTTATATTTATGACAGGAGCACTCAGTTGGGATAGAGAAGACTTGTTTTCAAATCGTTGCGCTGCCTGATTTTGATCAGGGACTTGAATCCAGGCCCCACACGTGCAAGGAGCGTGTCGTAATCATTCAGGTATTGCCTGCTCTTGGATGGAGCTTGCTTAGTGTCTCCTGTTAAAGCTGTTCCACTTTGTATTAAATAATTAACTATTCGTTGGAGCAGAAAGAGCAGGGAAGAGCTTGACTGTAGCTCAGTGGCTAAGGCACTGACCTGGGACAAGTCCCTGTTCCAATTTATATTTCATTATTTATATTTATTCCAATGGGAGAGGCTGTAGCACAATTATCCCAGAATAACCTCACCTGGCATGTGGGAAAATCAAGATCACAAACCTGCTCTGAATCAAGCATAAGGGCAGTTTGAAAACTGGTCTCCTGCATTAGGGCTGAGTGCCACAGCCAGTGGGCAGCTATGGTTAGTTTCTCTTGCTCCTTTTTCCTGAGAAGGGGTTTGCCTAGCTAAGACACCTGGCTGCAAGAGACGGTTCACAGCTGAGAATCCCAAATGCAGCTAGGCACCCCCCCTCGAGCCCAGAGCTAGGCATTTAACTGCCTCAGCTTTTTCTGCTGACTAGCTTAGCAAGGCTTCTTGCTCAGCTGTATCTCTCCCCAGGCATTGTATAGTGAGCCTGGGCGCCTGACTCAAGACTAAGAATTCTACTGGGAGGCAGTGTGCCTAAAAGTCCCTTTGTCAATCTGTCCCCAAGAGACTAAGGACCAGATATATAAAGGTATTTAGGTGCCCAAGGTGCAGATAGACACTGAATGGGATTTTCAGATGTGCCTGAGCGTGTTACACGTCTAGCTCCCATTGAAGTGAATGGCACCAAATCGATTTAGGTGCTTTTGAAAATGCCATTGGCAGAAACTTAGGCAGCTAGGGAATTTTATTAGCAAAAACGTAGGTAGCTATGGACTTTGGCCAGCAGCTGAGTAGAGGGTTAAGAAACTCAACGGCACTTGCATATTTTATTTAAGCCCCTAGAATGGCAGTGAGGCACCAAAGTCCCTTTGTGGCGCTCTAGCTCTAGATGTCTACATGCATCTTTAGGTACGTAAATGTCTTTGGAAATCTGGCCCTGAGGGACTTACCCACAGTCACATATTGATCTGTAGCCAAACAGGGAGCTGAACGTGAGTCTGGCACCATAACACTTGGGCTGTCCCTTCTGTCCACTAAGCGCACCTCGCTTGCACACCTACCTAGGTACTGTCAGGCCCAAAATAAGGGGGAGGTTGTTTGTTTCTATCATCTTTGCATTCTTTCCATTCAAAAAACTGAACTACATCAGGTAAAAACAAAAGACAAAAATGACACAATTGACCACTGCATACAAGTAATATTTAAAATGTACAATCTCTGAAAAGAATACAGAAATACTGAAGAATCTGGAAAGATGTAATCTATGCTAGAATTAACCTAATGGATTCAGCATTCCATATTCTGCATTTCCATTTGGAAATGCAGATTATACAGATGGGCTCTGGCAGTCATAGAGTGTCCGGCTGCATTTACTGCTGTGCAAATTGTCTTATTTTAATACAGTGTCATGGTCTTGACTAGAGCCCTGCGCAGATACAAAATTTGCATCTGCATCTGATGCATAATCTGCAAACATAGTCCGCGAATATAAAGTGGATATAAAGCAGATATCCACAGATTTGCAGGGCTCTAGTTTTGACTTCCTTGTGGTAGACCTGATCAGTAACAACTTGAAACTAATGTTGAGTGCAATGTTGCACTGTGGCCAGAAAAATGAACAAAATGCAACATTTCAGAAAATGTTTGAGGCTCTGACATTTTGTTAAATTTCTGTCGTTGCTAATTTTTTTCTTTTAACTCTGGTTTTGTAATTTAAAAACTGTGATTCTAGGGACAGGCTCATCAAATTATCATTGAAAGACTGAGTGTTAGGGTAGGAGAATACCTGCAGCTTTCAAGAAATCCAAATGCTGTAATGTTTATGTTGTGTTTTGGAGATTTTGGTATGTAACTTTTTGCCCAGCACTATATGAACGTGCGGCCATTACAGTCTCCTTCAGCTCTGTTGACTCGTTAAAGGTTGCTGTTCCCTATTCAGAATATCAGAGGAGAATATTAACCGGAGAGCTGACTATATTGTTGTAATACTTTGGGCAAGGTTATACATTAGTCTCCCAGTGTGTGTTAGGTTTATACAAATGCCTAATAAAAATCTTTTTTGTTTATACTCTGCAATAATTCTGTGTCTTTGCCCTTGGTCTTAATCCTATCTCAATGCAATATGCTCTTCAGTGCAGGTGCCTAATTCCCACTAATGTTAATGGAATCTACCCCTCCATCCCCTGCACATTGTCTATTCCCCCTTATTTTAGACAGATAACTCTGTGTACTGATTTCTTTCCAGAAGTGGTCTGATTCATCTGCTTCATTTCACTCTTATACTAGAGGCACAAAATGCCTTTGTTTCTTCACTACAGACACTGGACCTACAAAGATAGGAGGAAATATTAAGTAATTTAAAAAAGATATCCAAATATTCTCCATTGATTGGGCTAAAATATGAGGTAAAATACGGATGTTTCTCAAGGTCAGAAAATGGCTCTTCAGAGAAAACTTGGGTTTGTGTGAATTCTCCGTTCAGTCTGATGCTGTCAGAAAATAAACATTATTATAGAGCAGTTGATTAGCTAAGACCTTCAGTGCACGTGTTGATTATTAGTTCTCATGGCATTCTTTAACTGCTTGAAAGATCCAGGCAAAAATATTATGTGCACTAAATAGAGCAGTACTTTGAGCTACTTCTCAGGGCACACCATAACAAAGTAGATAGATTTCAGAGTAGCAGCCGTGTTAGTCCATTTCCGCAAAAAGAAAAGGAGTACTTGTGGCACCTTTATAGACTAACAAATTTATTTGAGCATAAGCTTTCATGAGCTACAGCTCAATTCATCTCACTGCATGCATCCAATGAAGTGAATTGTAGCTCAGGAATATTTATTATGCTCAAATAAATTTGTTAGTCTCTAAGGTGCCACAAGTACTCCTTTAGAGTAGATAGATTATTTGCACAAATCCTGAGCTACCAGTTCCAGTGGATCTTAATGTCAGCAGAAATACAAACGGCATGAATTTCAAAGCTAGTTAAGGGCCTAAGATATGTTTTAGCCTACACTAGTTTGCATCTTGTATATTAATTATGGAATCATTATTATGAATAATTATATATTAATTATGGAATCATTATTGTGAATAATTATTGTCATTCTCGTGTCAGATTTCCTGACATACCTTCAACTCCACCCCACAGCAAAGGCAGTCTAAAACCAGAAGACAAGGAAGGAGAATTATTATTTTACATAGAAACCACAGTTGTAGTGATTTTCATGGAACTTTGCATCTTGGTTCTGTGTGCTTGTCATTTTACTAGTAACATGACAATATCCACACAATGGAATATCACTGGATTTCACTAACCTGTATATGTCTACTATGGGTCTGTTGGGATTAAACAGTGATATTTAAAATATGGTTTTAATTTTTTTCTTTTTTGTGTGTTTTTCTGTTTGTTTTTGTTTTCCCTGAAGGTCTCCAAGTTGCCAAACCTGCGATCCCTCAGTCAGCCGCTCCTTCTTGACATCATAGAATCATTAGCCAATCACATATCAGACAAGCAATGTGCAGAGCTGGGTTCAGACATATAAAACACTTCCAAATCTCTTTCATTTGTTCCTCAAAGTGCTGCACTTTACAGCTGAATCCCTCTATACTGAGCTGCTCAGAATGTCAACACAATAAAGCAGAAGACCTGTGAAGAGCATAAAAATCTGAACTATTGCTCTCCTATAGAGCTGCATGGCTTACATCTGTGTATTTGGGGCAGAAGCTGGTCTCAGCCGTACCAATGTAAAATTGAAATCACTGCGGGCAATGAGTTTATTCCAGATTTACCGTGGTGTCACTAAGTTCAGAATCTGGCCTATTGCTTTTGTTTTGTAAAATATAAAAGGATCATTATTATTATGAAACACAACATTTAGTGAAACATATTCAAAGGGCTTTATCATTGTAACACAATCCAGTGGCTGGAAGTTGAAATCAGCAATAATTAAATTGGGAATAAAATGCACAATGATAACAGTTAATTGATAATTGGCCCAGAATACAAAGGCTTTCTATAGATTTTCTGTCACTTGGAGTCTTTAAATCTACATTGGGTGTCTTTCTAAAATATAAGCTGTTTTTCAACTACCTTATTGGGCTGGATACGGGACGCACTGCGTGAAATTCTCGGGACAGTGTTTTGAAAGAGGCCAGACTAAGATAGTCATAATGGCCCCTTCTGACTTTTAAAATCTATTAACCCTCTCCAGTCAAGCCTTTCTGAAATAATGTATTAGTAAATAGCTAAGATCTTCTGCCTGCATGGCAGGAATCACTTTGTTTTAGCTTGAGGGAAATGAAGCAAAAGGAAGCACTGGAAAAGGGGTGTCCAACCTGTGGCCATTGAAAGTATGCTTCCAGCTACATCCTGTGACTTTTTTTTTTTTTTTTTTGGTAACTCAGCCGTAGTCACTACAGAAAGGTGTATGGATCCTCTAAAAGATCTGCCGTAGTTCAAACAGGAATTAATTCAGGGAAATCCTATGGCTTGTGTTCTACACATGAGCACAATGGGCCCTTCTAGCTTTATAATCTATGAAAAGCACCTCCCACTGCGGCTCATGCAACCCCAAAGATTTATTGTGAGCAGCCGATGTCCCACTCCTACTGCAGCTGCCCTCTCTGGCCACCTGCTGCATCAAAGGGGAAGAGAGAGTAGCTCTGGCTTCATTGCATACACTGCTACTGGTCTGGGGGAGCCTAGGTGAACAGGGCAGACACTCAGAAGGCTTTGCTTAGGTGAACAGCCATAAAGGACAGCTTATTTACCCCAGACAGCACCCAGGGCAGGCCAGGAGGGAAAGCTGAGAACCAACAACAGGAGTTCCATGATCTAACTTGCATCAACTGTCAAGGGTCCCCAAGAAACCATACAATAGCTGCAGCACTGTGTACACCAGCCACTACCCCATGCTTACACTCAACCTGCCCCTCTGCACCCTGACATTACTCCTGTGCCAGAGTAACTGTGGGGAGGGAGGCATAGGAGCTGAATATGCTGGCTCTGTGCCTGCTGGGGATTACTAGTAGCAAAGCAGATAATGTAGCAACTAAAACTAGTCTCCCTTCCCCGGTATGTAGCAAATGGCCAGCTGGGGGAGCGGCTAAGCAGCTGCACTCAGCAGGGGCTTGTGGATCATTTCTACTCCAATGGCTACTGTCTGAGCGGTTCAATGAGAGCAGAAGAGGCCAGAGAATCTACTCACGAGCATTGATTTGGAGCCCCTCGGCTTTTGGGGATAATGTATTTGACTCTCATGCTGGAGAGTGTGGACAGACCTGCAGTAGAAATACAGTGGCCAGGCAGCTTATGTTTATACACTAGCCACCTCCGCATGGGGGGATGGACTAGGTGACCTCTTGAGGTCCTTTCCAGCCTAACAGTTCTATGATTCTTGGATCTCTTCTAGTTAAGGGCAGTAAAGGTCTGTTTCCAGCAGACCAGAGCTACACGCCTGTGTTGTACCGTTAGCTTCACCATTTCCTGTGTGTGTCTGAAAAGGTGGTTGCTTTTGTGATGTCCAGTTGCTGTTCACCAGCTCCTTGGTGCTGGGTAGCAGGGTTTTAGATGCTGTTGTCCCTTCAATTAATTCAAGGGACGTGCTTTATGGAATGATAGATTGTCCTCCCAGTTAAGGACTTGTGCTAGCTGCATGTGCAGGTGGCTCTGACTGGAGAAGGCAGAGTGACCTGACATCAGGCCATGCGCGTTGAACTGAACTCTAGTAGATGCACCTCATCTCCAGCTATGTACACCCATTCCTCTGGTATATGCGCTCTGTATTTCATTTGGAAATTAAACTGACCAGTAAGTAGCACACCAGTAAATAGCACTTATGCACCACTACCACTAACCCTATCGACTCCACTTTCTGAGAATCTCAGGGCAATTTAAAGCTGAAACCTGTGGTTCACACCTATGACTGTCAGCATTGCACAGAGTCTATATTCTGAGAACTCAGAGGCACATGCAACCCCATGGTTTTTTACAACAAACCTTATGACCTTATGCATCTGATCAAGTGAGCTGTAGCTCACGAAAGCTCATGCTCAGATAAATTGGTTAGTCTCTAAGGTGCCACAAGTCCTCCTTTTCTTCTTATGACCTAGTTATCTCAAGTGCAAAGTAAAACTTACTTTATAGCGAAATGGAACCATATAGCCTGCAGCATCAGTCAGCAGAGCTGTTCTGGTTGGGAGTCTCACACTGACTACAGCTGCCTTTACATGGAAACAGTCAAATGTCTCTCACATGGAGGAGATTTTGATCTACAGTGTGCACAAGACTGCCCACATTCTGACAGCACAGCAACAAAGGTGACATTTTCAGGTTGGGTTTCAGCCAGTCTCACTGAGATTTTAGACCTGCTAGGTGAGTTAGGGCTGGGAGCTCTTATTTGAACCTCCTGATGGGTAAAATGAAGCACCATTATTAATAAAGATTGGCAACACCCTATTTGAGTGCTAGGAACATAAGAATTGCCATACCAGATCAGACCAGCTGTGCATCTCATCTAGTAGTATGTTGTCTCTGACTCAGAGGAAGATGCAAGAATTCTGTAGTGGATACTGTGGGATAAGCAGCCCTTATGAGTAGTTTCTCCCTAACTCCCACCAGTCAGAAATTTGTGAAGGGTTACCTCCTTTTATTCTCCTCTCACTGTGGTGGTTCTAATTATCCATATAAATCCTCAACCCTTTTAAAAATCCTGTTGAGCTCTTGGTCTCAATGATATCTTGGCAGTGATTTCCACAGATTGATTATGTGTTGTGTTCAAGGGTATTTCCTTTGATCAGTTTTCAGTTCCGTAAATGTCGTCTTGTTCTTGTATTTGAAAAAGGATAAAGAGGAATATAAATCTCTATAACATTAATCATTCTGTGTACCTTTGTAATGTACCCTCTGAGTCGTGTCTTTAAAGTAACTTGTCTTGATCTTTTCAACATCTTTCCATCCCTCTAAGAATTTTTATCTTCTGTCGCAGAATCCCCTGGGTTTTCTGTAGGTTGTATCCTTTTTAAGATAGGATGACCAGTACTGAAGGCAACATTCATAGAATCATAGAATCATAGAATATCAGGGTTGGAAGGGACCCCAGAAGGTCATCTAGTCCAACCCCCTGCTCAAAGCAGGACCAATTCCCAGTTAAATCATCCCAGCCAGGGCTTTGTCAAGCCTGACCTTAAAAACCTCTAAGGAAGGAGATTCTACCACCTCCCTAGGTAACGCATTCCAGTGTTTCACCACCCTCTTAGTGAAAAAGTTTTTCCTAATATCCAATCTAAACCTCCCCCACTGCAACTTGAGACCATTACTCCTCGTTCTGTCATCTGCTACCATTGAGAACAGTGTAGAGCCATCCTCTTTGGAACCCCCTTTCAGGTAGTTGAAAGCAGCTATCAAATCCCCCCTCATTCTTCTCTTCTGCAGGCTAAACAATCCCAGCTCCCTCAGCCTCTCCTCATAACTCATGTGTTCCAGTCCCCTAATCATTTTTGTTGCCCTTCACTGGACTCTCTCCAATTTATCCACATCCTTCTTGAAGTGTGGGGCCCAAAACTGGACACAGTACTCCAGATGAGGCCTCACCAATGTCGAATAGAGGGGAACGATCACGTCCCTCGATCTGCTCGCTATGCCCCTACTTATACATCCCAAAACGCCATTGGCCTTCTTGGCAACAAGGGCACACTGCTGACTCATATCCAGCTTCTCGTCCACTGTCACCCCTAGGTCCTTTTCCGCAGAACTGCTGCCTAGCCATTCGGTCCCTAGTCTGTAGCTGTGCATTGGGTTCTTCCGTCCTAAGTGCAGGACCCTGCACTTATCCTTATTGAACCTCATCAGATTCCTTTTGGCCCAATCTTCCAATTGGTCTAGGTCCTTCTGTATCCTATCCCTCCCCTCCAGCGTATCTACCACTCCTCCCAGTTTAGTATCATCCGCAAATTTGCTGAGAGTGCAATCCACACCATCCTCCAGATCATTTATGAAGATATTGAATAAAACCGGCCCCAGGACCGACCCTTGGGGCATTCCACTTGATACCGGCTGCCAACTAGACATGGAGCCATTGATCACTACCCGTTGAGCCCGACAATCTAGCCAGCTTTCTACCCACCTTATAGTGCATTCATCCAGCCCATACTTCCTTAACTTGCTGACAAGAATACTGTGGGAGACCGTGTCAAAAGCTTTGCTAAAGTCAAGAAACAATACATCCACTGCTTTCCCTTCATCCACAGAACCAGTAATCTCATCGTAAAAGGCGATTAGATTAGTCAGGCATGACCTTCCCTTGGTGAATCCATGCTGGCTGTTCCTGATCACTTTCCTCTCATGCAAGTGCTTCAGGATTGATTCTTTGAGGACCTGCTCCATGATTTTTCCAGGGACTGAGGTGAGGCTGACTGGCCTGTAGTTCCCAGGATCTTCCTTCTTCCCTTTTTTAAAGATTGGCACTACATTAGCCTTTTTCCAGTCATCCGGGACTTCCCCGGTTCGCCACGAGTTTTCAAAGATAATGGCCAGTGGCTCTGCAATCACAGCCGCCAATTCCTTCAGCACTCTCGGATGCAACTCATGGACTTGTGCACGTCCAGCTTTTCTAAATAGTCCCTAACCGCCTCTATCTCCACAGAGGGCTATCAGTCTCAAGCCCTCCGTAAAAGAGACAAAAATGGCACCTTCCTTCCTGACATGACAAAGCCATGAAAAAAATGCAGAAATTGGGCTTGTTTTTGGCTTAATTGGCTTGTGAGTTGCTTGTTGGCTAGTTTCTAGCTTGTTGCTTGTTTGGCTTGTAGCTTGTTGCTTCTTTTTTTTGATCGGCTCCTGGCAAACAGGCAAGCGGGGGAGAGAGTCAGGAGTGCACAGCGGGCCCATCACAGTCCCAGGCTGCACATCAGGGGGATCTAGTCCCATAGAGTGTTGGGGTTCTTAGAGATTGGCTTGTTTTGGCCTTGTTTTGAAATGGGATTAGCTTGATTTTTGGCTTTTTTGTGACATTTGGGGTGCTTATTTACCGCGTGAAAGTTGGCAACTGTGCTTACTTCTTTAGGGAGCAACTCTGAGCTACTTCTCCTCCAGCTGCTGTAACCTTCCCCCTGCAGCCAGCACTTCCCCTTTCTGGGCTCAGCCATGTACAGATTCTTCAGGGCCTGTAGGTGCTTTGCACAGGTTGTCCATCGGGGTCCTGCTGCAGTCCCCCAGGTAGTTTGTCTCTCCAGTGTTGATGAGGCAGGCAGTCTCCTTTCCATTTCCATAGAACTCTGCCTGCTGCTGGCTATGGGAGATACACAGGGCCTATGCACACACCTCTTCAAGGTTACTCTGCCCATTCTAGGGGACCTGTTGAATCCTTGGCTGCTTCTGGAGTAACAGGAAGCAGCAGAAGCTATTTTCATCTTCCCTCAGTGAGGAAATGGCTTCCTTTGCTCCTGGAGGTGAATTTTGCCACAGCTGTCCATGCTTTGTCATGTTGAAACGTGCAGGGCCTGGGCTACTCTTGAAGATCACTCAAAGATCAGTTCATTTAAGGCAGAATGTGCGGGCTGCTCACATGGAGCATATTCCACCTGCTGCCAGTTTGTTCCAGATGCAATTGGAGTTGTTGATTTGGATCTATAAAGCCTATATGTTTTAGTCCTAACTCCTGTGTACATCGACTATTTCTTCATGCACCACCCTGACATCTGAGATCAGCTGAGAGGCTCTCTAACAAGCCCCAGATTTGAACATTAGTAAAGGGGGCAGCATGTTCTCACGGCTGGGGTATGGGAATAATCTGTGTGCAAGTTTCTTGTTTTGCTCAGGACTGTGGCAGGGCTTTGAATGATTTCTGTTGACTTTTTGTTAATTTTGTTGTGCTTTAATGTATATAACATGGATTCTGGTGGTGCCTAAAGCCGAAAATAGATGCAGTTTACATGTTTTAAAACATCCACATGTATCAAACCAGGAGACCAGTGAACGTGCCAGAGTCAATGTGGCAGTGAGAGTCAGGAATCTGCTTTTCCCCTTCCAGGTCTGACACCTGAATGTTATCTCTCCTTTCTGTCTCTCCTTTACCATTCCCATCCAAGCTCTTGCTAAGTCTTGGTGCTTCTTCCTTTATAGTATCTCCAGAATCCATCCTTTCTTCTCCATCTCTCCTGTCCAAACCTTTCCTTGGTGATCTCCCAACCAGATTATTGCTGCCTCCTTCCTGTGGCCTACGTGACTCTGACTCCCCTCCAGTCTGTACATCGTATAGGTGCCACACATCTGTCTCTGCTGGTGCTCACCCCACATCCCAACCCCTCTGCATTCTCTTCTACCTCAGACCCACAGTCCTCATCTTCAAGCCCCTAACCAGCTCTGCCCTTGTCTTCATTTTGTCCCTTGTTTCCTGCACTCCCCGCATGCCCTGCAATTCACACATCCCTTTGCATTCTTCCTCCACCTCCCTGCGGTGTCCCATTCTGCCCCAATGACTAAAATGTCCTCCCTCATTGCACTCACTGCATAATCGCCCTTCAGATCTTACCTCACAGGCCATTCTTGTCTGCAGTCCCCCGGCGGACACACAATCCCATGCCAACTAATTAAGTCTCTCCTCTCAGTGTCACTGTGTCAGGTTGGATTGAACCTAGGCTCTGCTCCTGCAATGCATGATGTGTAAGTGGACTGTGGCACTTGCACCAGGCCTTGGGGAAGCCATTGGGGCTATCCATGCAAGTGCAGCAGACTACCCACATCTTGAACACTACAGGATTGGGACCCTGAACTGTATGTTTCTCAGGGCAGGAACCTTGTGTGTGTTCTGTTGTTACAGCACCAGTCACACTTCTTCTGCTATCCAGAAGTGTTAAACTGATCAGATGATGCTATTCAGTGGATCTCTGAAGGCCATTCCAGCAATAGCTGTGTGTTTTCTCTTATGATCAGTGTATACTCTTTCTTTCAAGATAAAGTTATTACAATATGTCCTAATTAAAGTACAACCCTTTCCCTCATAAAAATGACAACCCTAATAAACATTATTTGGGATCAACATGCAGTTCAGTTGTTTTCATTTTGTCTGTTATTTTATTATGGAGGTACCATAGTTCAGAGTCAGTTCCATTTTGCACTTAAAGCAGGGATTTAATCTTTGTTTACTGTGAAAAAAATACAGAGTATCCACCCCAAATTTATAATATTTGCTTTTGGAGTACAGGATAATTTTTCTGAGAATTTACAAGTAACTCACCTAATGAATTTATGAGGTATAATTAATTGAATAACAGAACCTTTAAAAAATGTAGCATCTCTGTCAGTGTTTTCTTTGTTACAAATGATCTTAACAATAAAATGGCACAGACCCTTCACACTTTGCATATAGTTAAAATTATTTGAAATCTTGTGCATAGATTAATAATGTAGCTTAATTACAACCTAATGATTGTTGTATCCAATTGTTATGATTATATATACTACAGACAAACTCTTGTCAACAGTTCAGGTAACTCTCAACTGTGGACATTGTGACATCACAGGTCACTCAGCCAGTCACTACCCTTCTTCTACAGCTAATTTGTATGCAGCAATTCTGTTGATTGTGACTTAGTGGTATAAGGGAGATTGCACACGTCAAGCACTCTCGCTAGTAAAGAGCAAGTGACAGCTAGCCAAGTAAAGATTCCAGATATCCATACTAATTTGGGCTTCCTTATAACACTGCTGCATCAGCTCCACCATACCCCAAGGGAATACAGGCCTGCTCTGCAACTATAAGTTAGGTTTGTGCATGTGTCTATATGCAAATTTGTCTCTGGCTGAGGTAAGGATCCCATTACAGCAATGCAGTAAAACCACCTCCCCAAACAGTGTAAAGCCATGTTCATCCTACTTTGGTCAACACAGTGTGAGTATAGACATTGCATGGACTGTGTTGACCCTAACAGCCCTTCAGCCACTGTCTCACAATCCTCTAATGTCCACAACACTGATCACTCTGCTTATAATTTTAAACTCCGCTGCCCAGAGATTAAATCTAATCTAGCAGCTCATCTTTGTCATTTTTCTTCCAATCAACCATGCTGGCTCCACACACACAGGGGGGTAGTAGACGCACTCCTGCCTGGAGCAGACAAGAAGTTTTGGATCTCCTGGGCCCGTAGGAATAAGAGTTTGTGCAAGCACAGCTACGGATCAGCCGTAGTAATGTGGACATTTATGAGCAGTTTGCACAAGAGATGCAGGCATAGGGGCTAGGACAGGGATTAGCAGCAGCACCACATGAAAGTGAAGGAACTTCACCAGGGATACCACAAGGTGAGAGAGGACAACAAAAGATGTGGTGCTGCCCTACAGACCTGCTTCTTTTACAACGAACTGCATGTCATAGTTGCAGTGACCCCACAGACCACTGTGCAGGCATCAGAGGAGCCTAAAATTGAACCCGTGCCATGAACAATGAGGGGGAAGAGGAGTGGGGAAACACAGGAGAGCGCTCCAACCATGCCATAAAACTGGACCTGTTTGAAACTGTGGGAGAATTGCTAGTCCCATCAGGAGAGTGCAGATGAGCCTGCTGATGAAGGGGAAGGGAGCTTGGGTAAGTGTGTGCCTGCATTTTTTCCTTACAATGTTTTATTTACTTTTCCTTCCTCTCTCCCTGCCCCTCCCCTCCTGCCATTTAAAGATGGCACCCATCCCATCCCATCCCCACATTTACAAGAGAAAGATATCAACTTTTCAGTGTTTTACTGGTGTACTGTGAGAAAGTTAAAAAGTCAATTTAAAATAAATTCTGGAACAGTACTATGACAGTCCGATTACACGATCCTCCTCATAATGTAGGACCGGAAAGGCCCTCGTGAGATCATCCAGTTCAGTCTCCTGCACTGAAGCAGGGCTAAGTCTCCTGCCAGTGTTTGTCTAACCTGGTTTTAAACATCTCCAATTACAGAGATTCCACAACCGCCCCAGTGCTTAACCACCCTGACAGGAAGTTTTTCTTAATGTCTAACCTACACCGCCCTTGCTGCAATTTACTCCAATTATTACTTGTCCTGTCCTCAGTGGATAAGAACAATTTATCACCCTCCTCTTTATAAGAACCTGTTACATACTTGAAGACCTTTACCATGGTTCTTTCACCATTCCAGATACCCCCAGGTACCATGGCAACCAGCAGCACCCCAAAAGCCCCAAGTTCCATCCTGAGTGCTCCCAGCACTAGCTCAGGCACCCCAAGTGAGGCCCTCAGAGCATGATAGAATCTCCCAGAGACAGCACAGATGATGGCAACCCTAACAATGCCTCCCTCCTGTGTTTCCCCACTCCTTCCCCCCCAACCCAGTAGGGCAACCCTAGCAATGCCTCTGGCACCATCATATACCCATGGTGATGCCCCAGTGCCAACCCATGGAGCCTTAACAGCATCGCAGCTGCCCCGGGTAACAACTCTGTACCATCCCAAGCATCACCAGTGTTGCCCAAAGTTCCCAGCATCCATCTCAATGATGTCAAGGAACTAAAAACAGAACAAAGCTCTGAGAGCTGGTCTACACTACCACTTAAGTTGACATAAGTTATGTCACTCGGGTGTGAACCCCCTGAGCAATGTAATTTACATCAACTTAAAGCAGTGTCTATACTGCACTATGTCAATGGGTGTGTCACGGTTCCTCCCCCACTCTGAACTCTAGGGTACAGATGTGGGGACCTGCATGAAAACCTCCTAAGCTTACTTTTACCAGCTTAGGTTAAAACTTCCCCAAGGTACAAATTAATTTTACCCTTTGCCCTGGGAATTTCCACTGCCACCACCAAACTTTAACTGGGTTTACTGGGAAACGTAGTTTGGACACGTCCTTCCCCCCAGAATCCTCCCAACCCTTGCACCCCACTTCCTGGGGAAGGTTTGGTAAAAATCCTCACCAATTTGCATAGGTGGCCACAGACCCAAACCCTTGGATCTTAGAACAATGAAAAGCATTCAGTTTTCTTACAAGAAGACTTTTAATAGAAGTAAAGGAATCACCTCTGTAAAATCAGGATGGTAGATACCTTACAGGGTAATTAGATTCAAAATATAGAGAATCCCTCTAGGCAAAACCTTAAGTTACAAAAAAGACACACAGACAGGAATAGTCATTCTATTCAGCACAGTTGCTTAATTACAGTTGCTCAGCCATTTAAAGAAATCATAATCTAACACATACCTAGGTAGATTACTTACTAAAAGTTCTAAGACTCCATTCCTGTTCTGTCTCTGGCAAAAGCAGCATACAGACAGACCCAGACCCTTTGTTTCTCTCCCTCCTCCCAGCTTTTTAAAATATCTTGTCTCCTTATTGGTTATTTTGGTCAGGCGCCAGCGAGGTTACATTTAGCTTCTTAACCCTTTACAGGTGAGAGGATTTTTCCTCTGGCCAGAAGGGATTTTAAAGGGGTTTACCCTTCCCTTTATATTTATGACGGTGTAATTACGTCAACAGGAGAGCACGCTCCTATTGACTTTGCACATCTTCACCAGATACAGCAATGGCCAATTTAGTGTGGTAGTGAAGACAAGCTCTGAGTACATAAGCTTCTGTTGCTTATAGAATAGAAATGAATGGCCTTTCTGTGGCCTCTTTGCAGCCTGTTTGAGATTAATTTGTACCTTTAATTAGCTCTGACTACTTGAATGACAAGTTATAACATAGAGAGACAAGGTGGGTGAGGTGATATATTTTATTGGACCAACTTCTGTTAGTGAGAGAGAGAAGTTTTTGAGCCACACAGAACTTGAAAGCTTGTATCTGACCAACCGAAATTATAATGTAGTAATGGAAACCACAAGAAAAGGCTGTAGTAAAAGAACATTGTTAATAGCAAATTAATTTTATTATTGGGGACAGGAATCAGGAAAATGTTAAACTATACCCAACTGCAAAAGACAACATGAAATATGTTAAAACCATGTTTTCAGGTCAGGCTAAAGTAAGTTAAAGTTGTTACAGTGGAAATGTAGGCATAACAGAATATGACATTTAATTATGATTGATTGATGGTAAATTGCATAACTAACTGCAAATTGTAATATGAAATAAATAAGGGGTTATAAAAAAAACCCCTATAAATTGTTACCCAGCTTTGGAACCAGGTGAGCTGTGGACTGGACCCAAGATTGGTAGTGAGTTACCCCGTTCCTGTAATGCGCTGTCATTTCTTTAATCAGGGCAACCTGGTTTAATAAACTTACCACTTGATGTCTCACTAATTAATAACATAAATGGAACCATTTATTACAGCAGCCAAACCCCACCCTGGGTACTCATATCAATGTCCCAAGCATCGTTCCCAGGTACCTCAGGCGCACAGTTCTGGGAACCCTTAACATTACCCCCAGTGCTGTTCCAGCAATGCCCCCAGAGCTGCCAGACATCCATGAAGATGGTCTAATGCTGCTCTGAGTGCCCCTGGTGATATCTCCAGCACCTTCACAGGTGACACTGATGACACAGCACCATCCTCCATGCCCCGATGACACCTCAGTGCCGTCCTAGGTGCCTGTGGCATTATGGATGCCTCTGCCATTGGACCTGCA
This sequence comes from Lepidochelys olivacea, assembly GCF_965140295.1. Lineage (NCBI taxonomy): Eukaryota > Metazoa > Chordata > Testudines > Cheloniidae > Lepidochelys > Lepidochelys olivacea. Next base: position 3,001,381 of record NC_140437.1, on the reverse strand, counting down.
AGAATACTGCATCTCCCAGGGGACATCCCTGGGTGCCCACACCTGGCACTGTCCCATTGTGCCCCTGGAGTCATTCTGGACACCCCCACTGACATCTTCACGAACCAGCTGAGCGGCGGCGAACCAGCTGAGCAGCGGGGGACAGCAGAGCAGCTCACAGCAGGAGTTTGCCTGGGAGTTCGCCTGGAGTGAGCCCAGTGAGGCGTACGTCTTGCAAACTGCTCTGAGGAAGCTCATAGTAGGAAGGTGATATGGAAGGGGGGGCGTTCAGCTGTTGTGACCTGCACTGGATGTGCCATGTTTGTCTTTCTTCCACAGGACAGAAGCGACTTTGTCTGTACAAAGTGCAAGCTGGTCTCCATATTGGAAGACAAGATTGAAGGTCTGGAGCAACAGATAACAACCCTGCGTTGCATTCGAGAAACTGAGGATTTTCTGGACAAAACTCAGGATATGCTTCTAGGGGCACAGAGCTCTAAAGATATAGAGCAGGTTGCACAGAGGAGCCAAGAGGCCAGTGAAGAAGCTTGGCAACATGTGACCTCCAGAAGAGGTAAGCGGAATGTCCGGGTTCCAGTAACACAGACACAGGTAACTAACCGCTTTCATGTTCTCTCCACAGGTACCGTTGCGGAGAGTGGACCAGATGATATGTCTGGGGCGAGAAAGCAGAAGGAGACTCCGCTGGTTGGAAGGCATGAGATGCGATGTCCTGAGGTTGGGGGTTCCACGACCATCACTCCCAAGAGGAGAAGGCGGGTGGTGGTGGTCGGGGACTCTCTCCTCCGGGGGACTGAGTCATCTATCTGCCGCCCTGACCGGGAAAACCGAGAAGTCTGCTGCTTGCCAGGGGCTAAGATTCACGATGTGACGGAGAGACTGCCGAGACTCATCAAGCCCTTGGATCGCTACCCCTTCCTGCTTCTCCACGTGGGCACCAATGATACTGCCAAGAATGACCTTGAGAGGATCACTGCGGACTACGTGGCTCTGGGAAGAAAGATAAAGGAGTTGGAGGCGCAAGTGGTGTTCTCGTCCATCCTTCCCGTGGAATGAAAAGGCCTGGGTAGGGACCGTCGAAGTCAACGAATGGCTACGCAGGTGGTGTTGGAGAGAAGGCTTTGGATTCTTTGACCATGGGATGGTGTTCCATGAAGGAGGAGTGCTGGGCAGAGACGGGCTCCATCTTACAAAGAGAGGGAAGAGCATCTTTGCCAGCAGGCTGGCTAACCTAGTGTGGAGGGCTTTAAACTAGGTTCACCGGGGGAAGGAGACCAAAGCCCTGAGGTAAGTGGGAAAGCGGGATACCGGGAGGAAGCACAGGCAGGAATGTCTGTGAGGGGAGGGCTCCTGCCTCATACTGGGAATGAGGGGCGATCAACAGGTTATCTCAAGTGCTTATATACGAATGCACAAAGCCTTGGAAACAAGCAGGGAGAACTGGAGGTCCTGGTGATGTCAAGGAACTATGACGTGATTGGAATAACAGAGACTTGGTGGGATAACTCACATGACTGGAGTACTGTCATGGATGGTTATAAACTGTTCAGGAAGGACAGGCAGGGCAGAAAAGGTGGGGGAGTAGCACTGTATGTAAGGGAGCAATATGACTGCTCAGAGCTCCGGTACGAAACTGTAGAAAAACCTGGGTGTCTCTGGATTAAGTTTAGAAGTGTGTGCAACAAGAGTGATGTAGTGATGGGAGTCTGCTATAGACCACCGGACCAGGGGGATGAGGTAGATGAGGCTTTCTTCCAGCAGCTCACGGAAGCTACTAGATCGCATGCCCTGATTCTCATGGGTGACTTTAATTTTCCTGATATCTGCTGGGAGAGCAATACAGCAGTGCATAGACAATCCAGGAAGTTTTTGGAAAGTGTAGGGGACAATTTCCTGGTGCAAGTGCTAGAGGAGCCAACTGAGGGGGGCGCTTTTCTTGACCTACTGCTCACAAACCGGGTAGAATTAGTGGGGGAAGCAAAAGTGAATGGGAATCTGGGAGGCAGTGACCATGAGTTGGTTGAGTTCAGGATCCTGACGCAGGGAAGAAAGGTAAGCAGCAGGATATGGACCCTGGACTTCAGGAAAGCAGACTTCGACTCCCTCAGGGAACGGATGGCCAGGATCCCCTGGGGGACTAACATGAAGGGGAAAGGAGTCCAGGAGAGCTGGCTGTATTTCAAGGAATCCCTGTTGGGGTTACAGGGACAAACCATCCCGATGAGTGGAAAGAATTGTAAATATGGCAGGCAACCAGCTTGGCTTAATGGTGAAATCCTAGCGGATCTTAAACATAAAAAAGAAGCTTACAAGAAGTGGAAGGTTGGACATATGACCAGGGAAGAGTATAAAAATATTGCTCGGGCATGTAGGAATGTTATCAGGAGGGCCAAATCGCACCTGGAGCTGCAGCTAGCCAGAGATGTCAAGAGTAACAAGAAGGGTTTCTTCAGGTATGTTGGCAACAAGAAGAAAGCCAAGGAAAGTGTGGGCCCCTTACTGAATGAGGGAGGCAACCTAGTGACAGAGGATGTGGAAAAAGCTAATGTACTCAATGCTTTTTTTTGTCTCTGTCTTCACTAACCAGGTCAGCTCCCAGACTGCTGGGCTGGGCATCACAAAATGGGGAAGAGATGGCCAGCCCTCTGTGGAGATAGAGGTGGTTAGGGACTATTTAGAAAAGCTGGACGTGCACAAGTCCATGGGGCCGGACGAGTTGCATCCGAGAGTGCTGAAGGAATTGGCGGCTGTGATTGCAGAGCCATTGGCCATTATCTTTGAAAACTCGTGGCGAACCGGGGAAGTCCCGGATGACTGGAAAAAGGCTAATGTAGTGCCAATCTTTAAAAAAGGGAAGAAGGAGGATCTTGGAAAAATCGTGGAGCAGGTCCTCAAGGAATCAATCCTGAAGCACTTACATGAGAGGAAAGTGATCAGGAACAGTCAGCATGGATTCACCAAGGGAAGGTCATGCCTGACTAATCTAATCGCCTTTTATGATGAGATTACTGGTTCTGTGGATGAAGGGAAAGCAGTGGATGTATTGTTTCTTGACTTTAGCAAAGCTTTTGACACGGTCTCCCACAGTATTCTTGTCAGCAAGTTAAGGAAGTATGGGCTGGATGAATGCACTATAAGGTGGGTAGAAATCTGGCTAGATTGTCGGGCTCAACGGGTAGTGATCAATGGCTCCATGTCTAGTTGGCAGCCGGTGTCAAGTGGAGTGCCCCAGGGGTCGGTCCTGGGGCCGGTTTTGTTCAATATCTTCATAAATGATCTGGAGGATAGTGTGGATTGCACTCTCAGCAAATTTGCGGATGATACTAAACTGGGAGGAGTGGTAGATACACTGGAGGGGAGGGATAGGATACAGAAGGACCTAGACAAATTGGAGGATTGGGCCAAAAGAAATCTGATGAGGTTCAATAAGGATAAGTGCAGGGTCCTGCACTTAGGACGGAAGAATCCAATGCACCGCTACAGACTAGGGGCCGAATGGCTAGGCAGCAGTTCTGCGGAAAAGGACCTAGGGGTGACAGTGGATGAGAAGCTGGATATGAGTCAGCAGTGTGCCCTTGTTGCCAAGAAGGCCAATGGCGTTTTGGGATGTATAAGTAGGGGCATAGCGAGCAGATCGAGGGACGTGATCGTTCCCCTCTGTTCGACATTGGTGAGGCCTCATCTGGAGTACTGTGTCCAGTTTTGGACCCCGCACTACAAGAAGGATGTGGATAAATTGGAGAGAGTCCAGCGAAGGGCAACAAAAATGATTAGGGGTCTAGAACACATGACTTATGAGGAGAGGCTGAGGGAGCTGGGATTGTTTAGTCTGCAGAAGAGAAGAATGAGGGGGGATTTGATAGCTGCTTTCAACTATCTGAAAGGGTGTTCCAAAGAGGATGGCTCTAGACTGTTCTCAATGGTAGCAGATGACAGAACGAGGAGTAATGGTCTCAAGTTGCAGTGGGGGAGGTTTAGATTGGATATTAGGAAAAACTTTTTCACTATGAGGGTAGTGAAACACTGGATTGCGTTACCTAAGGAGGTGGTAGAATCTCCTTCCTTAGAGGTTTTTAAGGTCAGGCTTGACAAAGCCCTGGCTGGGATGATTTAACTGGGAATTGGTCCTGCTTCGAGCAGGGGGTTGGACTAGATGACCTTCTGGGGTCCCTTCCAACCCTGATATTCTATGATTCTATGATCTTAGATGCTGTGCCAGATACTCCTTGTGCTGCATCTGGTACCATGGCAAGTTCCCCAGGAAATGTCTCCAACAATGTCCTGGATGTCCCCTGTGCTATTCTTCGTGCCCCTCCAGTACCCTGGGCTGTCCCACAGTGCATTTGTCCCCATCCTGGATGTCTGTGTTAAAATAGAGGGTATAAAACAAACCTTAGGTAAGTAACTGCTTATCTGATTTCCCACACCACCTTTCTTAGGGTCCTTTTAATTTCAATTCTTAATCTCTTACCTAACAGCCTAAATTTGGCATCTTGAGACACTCTCCTAACTTTCCCTCTATCATTTGTACCTACATATACCATAACCACTGACTCCTCCCCAGCACTGCCTACCAGGCTGTCTAGATGTCTCCTAGATCCACTACTTTCATGCTTGGCAGGCAATTTATCATGCAATTAGCCAGGTCATCCCAAAGCCAACTATATATAATTCTAATATCAAATTCCCCCAGTACTAATACCCATCTCTTCCTAATAATTGGGGTCCCCTCCCCTGGATGGGGTATCCTCACTGGGAGATGATATCATGATATCATCCGGAAGGAGGGTCCCAACTGTGCGATTGTTTTTCCCTGCTCCAGCTTCATGCTTTCCTGTCCTGAGACCTTCATCTTCCTGAACAGCACAGGGGCTGTTGAACAGGCAGTGTCACTGCTCTACTGTGTCCTTTCCGCCCATCCAATCAGAGAATGAGACCTTTTGAGTTCTTGCCGCCGGTACTGGAATTTTTCAGTTCTTTTGTGCAACTCATCCATCACACCAGTTCGTGTAAGATTAGACCACAGCTATTGGTACATACCTTGAAGACCAGCTGGTTTGCTCCAGTCAGCAACTTACCTCTGGAAGTTGCTTTCTGTGGGCCCCTTTATAATCCTCCCTTGGCCAACTTTATAGTTATGCTTCTCAAGTAGCAGTTTTTCCATCAACACTTTTCTAGCTGCTGAAATATCCAGTTTAAAGTTCATATAATTTATACAAAGTCCCTCCATATTCTTTATAGTTGTTTTAACAGTGATTATACAATGCAAAGTCACTTCAAGAATTGTTGTTTGCAAGCAGGCTGGAACAGGTGTGTAAATCTTCCATTCCTGTTCTCTTTGTTTTAACAATGATGGAACCTTGGTATATGTGATTGATACGTGATGTGTGAACTGAGGCGCTACATTATTTATCAAACAGATACAGATCCAATTATGCCATTCTGGGATCATGTTCTTATACATACTATCTGGCTTCAGTTCATTGTATTTATTGCCTCTTTCAGCCCAGGTGTATGTCACTAACTTGATAGCATAAGCCTGCTTGATGGCAAACATTAGTCTTACTTCTTAATTTTGTTACTTAAACTAAAGGAAATCAACATGAACATAAGCACTGAGGGACAGGACCTCAGGAGCAGACTATACTTGCATAAGCATAGCAGTTCTGCCTGAGGTGATCAGCAGACAGGGTCCTGTGACAGTGCTCTGGCTCACAGCATAGCGTTATGGGTGCCAGGTGCCACCAGGGGTGTTCAAGATGGTGCTGGGAGCGTGCTGGGCTATTGTTGGCAGTAGGCAGGGTAGCTCTTGGGCCTGATTGGGGTTGCCTGGGACAGTGCTGGGGAGATCACCTGGTGTCAGAGTTGTTGCCCAGAGAACCTGGGACAGTGGCAGGGTGGACTTGGGTGTGCCCAAGATGGTACCAAGACCATCACCTGGCGTGTGCAGGATGACACCCACTGCATTGCTGAGGGTGTCTGGGACATCAATGGAGGCACCCAGACCCTCATCAGGATCATGGCCAGAGGCTCCAAGTGCATCACAGGGACACTGAGGATCATATTGTGGAAACCTAAAATGGCACTTGGGGCACTGCTTGGGTGCCCAAGATGACATTCAGGCCATGCCTGGGGGCTCCCTGGATCATGTCAGGGGTGTTTGGGATGGTATGAAAGGTGTTGCTGGTGCACCCAGGATGGCAACGTGGGCATTGCTGGGACACCTGGAGTCATACAGGACCCTTTTGTGGGGGAGCATGGGATGGCTCCAAGGCAGTTGCTTGCCACGGGTGCTGTCTGGGGCAGCACCTTGTTTCTCACCAGGAGCATCAAGCCTGCACTGGGAATGTCACCACCAGCTCCCAGGACAATGTCAGAGGCCTCGCTATGGGGGCTGTGACAGGATGTACCCACAGACGTCCCTGGTTGGTGACGCCATTCAGGTCAGCATCAGGACTGTCTCTGTGAGCATCCAGGATGGCTTGCAGCAGTGGTTCTCAACCAGAGGTACATGTACCCCTGGGGGTGCTCAGAGGTCTTCCGGGGGAGGGGGTATATCAACTCATCTAGATATTTGCCTAGTTTTACAACAGGCGACATAAAAAGCACTAGCGAAGTCAGTACAAACTAAAATTTCATTTAGACAATGACTTTACACTGCTTTATACTATGCACTGAAATGTAAGTACGATATATTCCAATTTATTTTATTATATGGTAAAAATGATAAAGTCAGCAGTTTTTCAGTAATAATGTGCCATGACACTTTTGCATTTTTGTGTCTGATTTTGTAAGCAAGTAGTTTTTAAGTGAGGTATAACCTGGCGGCTATGCAAGACAAATCAGACTCCTTAAAGGGGTACATTAACCTAGGGGTTATCCACAGTGACCTTGTAGTTGAAGTGTTGTAAATAAGGCTCCAAAATTAAAGAGTTAGTGCTATTTAAGAATTGCCCAGGCATCAAAACTATTCAGAAAAAAATAGGACAGAAAACAAACAAACAACCCTTCCTCAAAATACCTCAGACGTTGCAGGGTAATGAAATGTGATTATCGTGATTATATGACGAAAGGGCACCAAACTTGTACTTACTACCCCAAACTGAAGGATCTCCCTAACACAGCTAATGTCTAGATTTCTTCAATAAGCTGAGGAAACTCAGAGTTACTGCAGCCTTTCACAAGAGTATACCGTGGCACAGCTAAAGAGGCTTCCATTTTTCCCTGTCTCTGAATGAGTGAATTAATTAAACATTAAATTAATATAAAAATTAAGATATTATATGGTGTTGCCATATACAGTAGTTGAAAACAGGGAACTTGGTGAAATCTAATATTATGATTAAATGAAGTTATATGTATAAAGGGATGTCAACTATAAGTTATACAGCTTTGGACAAAATATTGCATAAGCCAGACGAATTAGCTGTCCCCTGTACCCAAGGTGATGCATCTGTCCCTGCTGTGGTGCTTGTCACGGAGTCCGCGGGCGATGCTCTGGAACTGCTCCCTATGAAGCCAGTCAGGACTCTGGTGAGGTCTCCTCTCTTGAGCAGCCTGTCTGCAGGACACATAGCTCATACAGCTTCCACCTTCCTGGGTCTCTGCATCATTCAGCATCCTCTGCCCCTCCGTATGCTTCCCACAGCAAGTCTGCCCAGGTGGGGTCCTGGGGAAGCCAGAGGGTCCTGCCCCGCAACTTCGCAGTCAGACGGGACTCTCAGCCAGCCAGTAAAACAGGGGTTTATTAGATGACAGGAACATGGTCTAACACAGAGCTTGTAGGTACAGAGAACAGGATCCTTCAGCCGGGTCCATTTTGGGGGGCAGTGAGCCAGACAACCCCGTCTGCACTTCACTCCATGTCCCCAGCCAGTCCCAAACTGAAACTCCCCCCAGCCCCTCCTCCTCTGGGCTTTGTCCCTTTCCCGGGCCAGGAGGTCACCTGATTCCTTTGTTCTCCAAGCCTTTAGCTATCAGCTTGCAGGGGGAAGGGCCCAGGCCATCAGTTGCCAGGAAACAGAGTGTTGGCCATTCTCTGTGTCCAGACCCCTGCACACACCTGCTCTCTTGGGCTCTAAAACGATCATACAACCTTATCCCACCAGCTAGATACTTAAGAACTGCATAGGGGAAACTGAGGCACCCCCACAATATTCAGAGGAAACATTAAGAACAGTCCCACTGTGTCACAGAGCTGTCCCCAGCACTCTCAGTGATGCTTCTGCAACATCCTGAGGTGCCTAGAGCTGGGTAAATGGGCAGTTGGGGAGCCTGGAGACTTGTATTCACACCCTACACATCAGTGTAATAATCTGTTTACAAAGTATGCCTTGATGGTGTCATTTGAAAACTCATAGTTTGCTAGTCCTTATTGGCCTGGTAAAATATGTGTGACAACCTTGAATGTTAAGCTATAAGATTCCATTGTCTGGTGTCATAAGCACATGTTCCAAACGCCACAGACCTGTCCAGGCAGAAGTCAGGTCTGTCTTAAACAAAGGAAGAAATGTGTGCTGACCTTAACTTGCACTTAAGCAAGAAACAAAGTCATCAAGCAGGAAGAGAAACAGAGGCCTGGTCTACACTACGAGTTGAGGTCGAATTTAGCAGCATTATCTTGATTTAAACTTGCACCCGTCCACACGACGAAGACCTTTTTTTCGACTTAAAGGGCTCTTAAAATTGATTTCTTTACTCCACCCCCGACGAGGGGATTAGTGCTGAAATCGGCCTTGCCGGGTTGAATTTGGGGTACTGTAGATGCAATTCGATGGTATTGGCCCCGGAAGCTATCCCAGAGTGCTCAGTTGTGACTGCTCTGGACAGCGCTGTCAACTCAGGTGCACTGGCCAGGTATACGGGAAAAGGTCTGCAAACTTTTGAATCTCATTTCCTGTTTGGCCAGCGTGGCGAGCTCACCTGCACAGGTCACCATGCAGAGCTCATCATCACAGGAGACCATGCAGTCCCAGAATCGCTGAAGAGCTCCAGCATGGACCGAACGGGAAGTACGTGATCTGATCACTGTATGGGGAGATGAATCTGTGCTGGCAGAACTTCATTCGAAAAGACAAAATGCCAAAATATTTGAAAAAATCTCCAAGCATGAAGGACAGAGGTTATAACAGGGACCTGCAGCAGTTCCACGTGAAAATTAAGGAGCTCAGGCAAGCCTACCAAAAAACCAGAGAGGCAAACGGCCACTCCAGTTCAGAGCCCCAAACATGCCGCTTCCATGATGAGCTGCATGCCATTCTAGGGGGTGTAGACACCACTACCCCAACCCTGTGCTTTGACTCCGTCCAAGGAGTGGGAGGCAACACGGAAGCGGGTTTTGGGGGCGAGGAAGATGATGAGGAGGAGGAGGTTGTAGATAGCTCACAGCAAGGAAGCGGAGAAACCGGTTTCCCCAACAGCCAGGATCTGTTTATCACTCTGGACCTGGACCCAGTACCCCCGAACCCACGCAAGGCGGGCTCCCGGACCCTGAAGGTGGAGAAGGGACCTCTGGTGAGTGTACCTTTGTAAATATTATACATGGTTTAAAAGCAAGCGTGTTTAATGATTTATTTGTCCTGGTATTCGCGGCCAGTACAGCTACTGGAAAAGTCTGTTAATGTGTCTGGGGATGGAGCAGAAATCCTCCAGGGATGTCTCCATAAAGCTCTCCTGGATGTACTCCCAAAGCCTTTGCAAAAGGTTTCTGGGGAGGGCAGCCTTATTCTGTCCTCCATGGTAGGACACTTTACAATGCCAGGCCAGTAGCACATAGTCGGGAATCATTGCAGAACAAAGCATTGCAGCGTATGGTCCCACTGTTTGCTGGCATTCAAACAACATCAGTTCTTTATCTCTCTGTGTTATCCTCAGGAGAGTGATCATAGAATCATAGAATATCAGTGTTGGAAGGGACCTCAGGAGGTCATCTAGTCCAACCCCCTGCTCAAAGAAGGACCTAATCCCTAACTAAATCATCCCAGCCATGGTTTTGTCAAACCTGACCTTAAAAACTTCTAAGGAAGGAAATTCTACCACCTCCCTAGGTAACTCATTCCAGTGTTTCACCACCCTCTTAGTGAAAAAGTTTTTCCTAATATCCAACCTAAACCTCCCCCACTGCAACTTGAGACCATTACTCCTTGTCCTGTCTTCTACCACTGAGAATAGTCTAGAACCATCCTCTTTGGAACCACCTCTCAGGTAGGTGAAAGCAGCTATCAAATCCCCCCTCATTCTTCTCTTCTGCATACTAAACCATCCCAGTTCCCTCAGCCTCTCCTCATAAGTCACGTGTTCCAGACCCCAATCATTTTTGTTGCCCTTCACTGGATCTCTCCAATTTTTCCACATCCTTCTTGTAGTGTGGGGCCCAAAACTGGACACAGTACTCCAGATGAGGCCTCACCAATGTCGAATAGAGGGAACGATTACGTCCCTCGATCTGCTGGCTATGCCCCTACTTATACATCCCAAAATGCCATTGGCCTTCTTGGCAACATGGGCACACTGTTGACTCATATCCAGCTTCTCGTCCACTGTCACCCCTAGGTCCTTTTCCGCAGAACTGCTGCCTAGCCATTCGGTCCCTAGTCTGTAGCGGTGCATTGGATTCTTCCGTCCTAAGTGCAGAACTCTGCACTTGTCCTTGTTGAACCTCATCAGATTACTTTTGGCCCAATCCTCCAATTTGTCTAGGTCCCTCTGTATCCTCTCCCTCCCCTCCAGCGTATCTACCACTCCTCCTAGTTTAGTATCATCCGCAAATTTGCTGAGAGTGCAATCCACACCATTGTCCAGATCATTTATGAAGATATTGAACAAAACCGGCTCCAGGACCGACCCTTGGGGCACTCCACTTGATACCGGCTGCCATCTAGACATGGAGCCATTGATCACTACCCGTTGAGCCTGACAATCTAGCCAACTTTCTACCCAGCTTATAGTGCATTCATCCAGCCCATACTTCTTTAACTTGCTGACAAGAATACTGTGGGAGACAGTGTCAAAAGCTTTGCTAAAGTCAAGGAATAACACGTCCACTGCTTTCCCTTCATCCACAGAACCAGTAATCTCATCATAGAAGGCGATTAGATTAGTCAGGCATGACCTTCCCTTGGTGAATCCATGCTGACTGTTCCTGATCACTTTCCTCTCCTCTAAGTGCTTTAGGATTGATTCCTTGAGGACCTGCTCCATGATTTTTCCGGGGACTGAGGTGAGGCTGACTGGCCTGTAGTTCCCAGGATCCTCCTCCTTCCCTTTTTTAAAGATGGGCACTACATTAGCCTTTTTCCAGTCTTCTGGGACTTCCCCTGATCGCCATGAGTTTTCAAAGATAATGGCCAATGGCTCTGCAATCACATCCGCCAATTCCTTTAGCACTCTCGGATGCAACGCATCCGGCCCCATGGACTTGTGCACGTCCAGCTTTTCTAAATAGTCCCGAACCACTTTTTTCTCCACAGAGAGCTGGCCACCTACTTCCCATGCTGTGTTGCCCAGCGCAGCAGTCTGGGAGCTGACCTTGTTAGTGAAGACAGAGGCAAAAAAAGCATTGAGTACATTAGCTTTTTCCATATCCTCTTTCACTAGGTTGCCTTCCTCATTCAGTAAGGGGCCCACACTTTCCTTGGCTTTCTTGTTGTTGCCAGCATACCTGAAGAAACCCTTCTTGTTACTCTTAACATCTCTTGCGAGCTGCAACTCCAGGTGCGATTTGGCCCTCCTGATTTCATTCCTACATGCCCGAGCAACATTTTTATGCCCTTCCCTGGTCATTTGTCCAATCTTCCACATCTTGTAAGCTTCTTTTTTATGTTTAAGATCCGCAAGGATTTCACTGTTAAGCCAAGCTGGTTGCCTGCCATATTTACTATTCTTTCGACACATCGGGATGGTTTGTTCCTGTAACCTCAATAGGGATTCTTTGAAATACAGCCAGCTCTCCTGGACTCCTTTCCCCCTCATGTTATTTCCCAGGGGATCCTACCCATCCGTTCCCTGAGGGAGTCGAAGTCTGCTTTCCTGAAGTCCAGGGTCCGTATTCTGCTGCTTACCTTTCTTCCCTGTGTCAGGATCCTGAACTCGACCAACTCATGGTCACTGCCTCTCAGATTCCCATCCACTTTTGCTTCCCCTACGAATTCTTCCCGGTTTGTGAGCAGCAGGTCAAGAAAAGTTCCCCCCCAGTTGGTTCCTCCAGCACTTGCATCAGGAAATTGTCCCCTACACTTTACAAAAACTTCCTGGATTGTCTGTGCACCGCTGTAGTGCTCTCCCAGCAGATATCAGGGTGATTGAATTCGCCCATGAGAACCAGGGCGTGCGATCTAGTAGCTTCTGCGAGTTGCCGGAAGAAAGTCTCATCCACCTCATCCCCCTGGTCCGGTGGTCTATAGCAGACTCCCACCACTACATCACTCTTGTTGCTTACACTTCTAAACTTAATCCAGAGACACTCAGGATTTTCTGCAGTTTCATACTGGAGCTCTGAGCAGTCATACTGCTCCCTTACGTACAGTGCTACTCCCCCACCTTTTCTGCCTTGCCTGTCCTTCCTGAACAGTTCATAACCATCCATGACAGTACTCCAGTCATGTCAGTTATCCCACCAAATCTCTGTTATTCCAATCACATCATAATTCCTTGCCTTCACCAGGACCTCCCGTTCTCCCTGTTTGTTTCCAAGGCTTTGTGCATTTGTATATAGGCACTTGAGATAACCTGCTGATCGCCCCTCATTCTCAGTATGAGGTAGGAGCCCTCCCCTCACAGACGTTCCTGCCTGTGCTTCCTCCCAGCATCCTGCTTGCCCACTTACCTCAGGGCTTTGGTCTCCTTCCTCCGGTGAACCTAGTTTAAAGCCCTCCTCACTAGGTTAGCCAGCCTGCTGGCAAAGATGCTCTTCCCTCTCTTCGTTAGGTGGAGCCCGTCTCTGCCCAGCACTCCTCCTTCATGGAGCACCATCCCATGATCAAAGAATCCAAAGCCTTCTCTCTGACACCACCTGCGTAGCTATTCGTTGACTTCCACGATTCGACGGTCCCTACCCCGGCCTTTTCCTTTCCACAGAGAGGATGGACGAGACCACCACTTTCGCCTCAAACTCCTTTATCCTTCTTCCCAGAGCCACATAGTCCGCAGTGATCCGCTCAAGGTCATTCTTGGCAGTATCCTTGGTGCCCACGTGGAGAAGCAGGAAGGGGTAGCGATCCGAGGGCTTGATGAGTCTCGGCAGTCTCTCCGTCACATCGCAAATCTTAGCCCCCGGCAAGCAGCAGACTTCTCTGTGTTCCCGGTCAGGGCGGCAGATAGATGACTCAGTCCCCCGGAGGAGAGAGTCCCCGACCACCACCACCCGCCTCCTTCTCTTGGGAGTGGTGGTCGTGGAACCCCCAACCTTACGACAGCGCGTCTCATGCCTTCCAACCAGCGGAGCCTCCTTCTGCTTTCTCCCCCCAGACATATCATCTGGTCCACTCTCCGCAATGGTACCTGTGGAGAGAACATAGAATCATAGAATATCAGGGTTGGAAGGGACCCCAGAAGGTCATCTAGTCCAACCCCCTGCTCAAAGCAGGACCAATTCCCAGTTAAATCATCCCAGCCAGGGCTTTGTCAAGCCTGACCTTAAAAACCTCTAAGGAAGGAGATTCTACCACCTCCCTAGGTAACGCATTCCAGTGTTTCACCACCCTCTTAGTGAAAAAGTTTTTCCTAATATCCAATCTAAACCTCCCCCACTGCAACTTGAGACCATTACTCCTTGTTCTGTCATCTGCTACCATTGAGAACAGTCTAGAGCCATCCTCTTTGGAACCCCCTTTCAGGTACTTGAAAGCAGCTATCAAATCCCCCCTCATTCTTCTCTTCTGCAGGCTAAACAATCCCAGCTCCCTCAGCCTCTCCTCATAACTCATGTGTTCCAGTCCCCTAATCATTTTTGTTGCCCTTCGCTGGACTCTCTCCAATTTATCCACATCCTTCTTGAAGTGTGGGGCCCAAAACTGGACACAGTACTCCAGATGAGGCCTCACCAATGTCGAATAGAGGGGAACGATCACGTCCCTCGATCTGCTCGCTATGCCCCTACTTATACATCCCAAAATGCCATTGGCCTTCTTGGCAACAAGGGCACACTGCTGACTCATATCCAGCTTCTCGTCCACTGTCACCCCTAGGTCCTTTTCCGCAGAACTGCTGCCTAGCCATTCGGTCCCTAGTCTGTAGCTGTGCATTGGGTTCTTCCGTCCTAAGTGCAGGACCCTGCACTTATCCTTATTGAACCTCATCAGATTCCTTTTGGCCCAATCCTCCAATTTGTCTAGGTCCTTCTGTATCCTATCCCTCCCCTCCAGCGTATCTACTACTCCTCCCAGTTTAGTATCATCCGCAAATTTGGTGAGAGTGCAATCCACACCATTGTCCAGATCATTTATGAAGATATTGAACAAAACTGGCCCCAGGACCGACCCTTGGGGTACTCCACTTGATACCGGCTGCCAACTAGATATGGAGCCATTGATCACTACCCGTTGAGCCCGACAATCTAGCCAGCTTTCTACCCAGCTTATAGTGCATTCATCCAGCCCATACTTCCTTAACTTGCTGACAAGAATACTGTGGGAGACCGTGTCAAAAGCTTTGCTAAAGTCAAGAAACAATACATCCACTGCTTTCCCTTCATCCACAGAACCAGTAATCTCATCATAAAAGGCAATTAGATTAGTCAGGCATGACCTTCCCTTGGTGAATCCATGCTGGCTGTTCCTGATCACTTTCCTCTCATGCAAGTGCTTCAGGATTGATTCTTTGAGGACCTGCTCCATGATTTTTCCAGGGACTGAAGTGAGGCTGACTGGCCTGTAGTTCCCAGGATCCTCCTTCTTCCCTTTTTTAAAGATTGGCACTACATTAGCCTTTTTCCAGTCATCCGGGACTTCCCCGGTTCGCCACGAGTTTTCAAAGATAATGGCCAACGGCTCTGCAATCACAGCCGCCAATTCCTTCAGCACTCTCGGATGCAACTCGTCCGGCCCCATGGACTTGTGCACGTCCAGCTTTTCTAAATAGTCCCTAACCACCTCTATCTCCACAGAGGGCTGGCCATCTCTTCCCCATTTTGTGATGCCCAGCGCAGCAGTCTGGGAGCTGACCTTGTTAGTGAAAACAGAGGCAAAAAAAGCATTGAGTACATTAGCTTTTTCCACATCCTCTGTCACTAGGTTGCCTCCCTCATTCAGTAAGGGGCCCACACATTCCTTGGCTTTCTTCTTGTTGCCAACATACCTGAAGAAACCCTTCTTGTTACTCTTGACATCTCTGGCTAGCTGCAGCTCCAGGTGCGATTTGGCCCTCCTGATAACATTCCTACATGCCCGAGCAATATTTTTATACTCTTCCCTGGTCATATGTCCAACCTTCCACTTCTTGTAAGCTTCTTTTTTATGTTTAAGATCCGCTAGGATTTCACCATTAAGCCAAGCTGGTCGCCTGCCATATTTACTATTCTTTCGACTCATTGGGATGGTTTGTCCCTGTAACCTCAACAGGGATTCCTTGAAATACAGCCAGCTCTCCTGGACTCCTTTCCCCTTCAAGTTAGTCCCCCAGGGGATCCTGGCCATCCGTTCCCTGAGGGAGTCGAAGTCTGCTTTCCTGAAGTCCAGGATCCGTATCCTGCTGCTTACCTTTCTTCCCTGTGTCAGGATCCTGAACTCAACCAACTCATGGTCACTGCCTCCCAGATTCCCATCCACTTTTGCTTCCCCCACTAATTCTACCCGGTTTGTGAGCAGCAGGTCAAGAAAAGCGCCCCCCCTAGTTGGCTCCTCTAGCACTTGCGCCAGGAAATTGTCCCCTACGCTTTCCAAAAACTTCCTGGATTCTCTATGCACCGCTGTATTGCTCTCCCAGCAGATATCAGGAAAATTAACATGAAAATGGTTACTTACCTATGTCTGCAAAAAGAAAAGGAGTACTTGTGGCACCTTAGAGACTAACCAATTTATTTGAGCATGAGCTTTCGTGAGGTACAGCTCACTTCATCAGATGTATGCCGTGGAAACTGCAGCAGACTTTATATATACACAGAGAATATGAAAAAATACCTCCTCCCACCCCATTGTCCAGCTGGTAATAGCTTATCTAAAGTGATCATCAGGTGGGCCATTTCCAGCACAAATCCAGTTTTTCTCACCCTCCACCCCCCCACACAAATTCACTCTCCTGCTGGTGATAGCCCATCCAAAGTGACAACTCTTTACACAATGTGCATGATAATAAAGTTGGGCCATTTCCTGCACAAATCCAGGTTCTCTCACCCCCCTCCCAAAAACCACACACACATACTCACTATTCTGCTGGTAATAGCTCATCCAAAGTGACCATTCTCTCTACAATGTGCATAATTAAGGTGGGCCATTTCCAGCACAAATCCAGGTTTTCTCACATCCCCCCGACCCCTATACACACAAACTCACTCTCCTGCTGGTAATAGCTCATCCAAACTGACCACTCTCCAAGTTTAAATCCAAGTTAAACCAGAACATCTGGGGGGGGGGTAGGAAAAAACAAGAGGAAATAGGCTACCTTGCATAATGACTTAGCCACTCCCAGTCTCTATTTAAGCCTAAATTAATAGTATCCAATTTGCAAATGAATTCCAATTCAGCAGTTTCTCGCTGGAGTTTGGATTTGAAGTTTTTTTGTTTACTCTGTTACTCTGTTACCTGTGTCTGCGCTGCTGGTACCTGGACATTCCCCCTTCTTCTTCTGGAGGTCACATGTTGCCAAGCTTCTTCTCTGGCCTCTTGGCTCCGCTGTGCAACCTGCTCTAAATCTTTAGAGCTTTGTGCCCGTAGAAGCATATCCTGACTTTTGTCGAGGAAATCCTCAGATTCTCGTATGCAACACAGGGTCGATATCTGTTGCTCCAGACCTTCAATCTTCTCTTCCAATATGAATACTAGCTTGCACTTTGTACAGACAAAGTCACTTCTGTCCTGTGGAAGAAAGACAAACATGGCACATCCAGTGCAGGTCACAATAGCTGAACACCCCCCTCCATATCACCTTCCTACTATGAGCTTCCTCAGAGAAGCTGGCAAGATGTAAGCCTCACTGGGCTCACCCCAGGCAATCTCCTGCTGTCTACTGCTCTGCCGTTCCCCGAAAATTAGAAGGCGAAAAAAACACACTCATGATGAAATGTTCTCTGACCTCATGCTGTCCTCTAACACTGACAGAGCACAGCAAAATACGTGGAGGCAGACAATCTCAGAGTGCAGGAAAACACAATATGACTGCGAGGTGCCTGGAGGAGAGGTGGCGGGCTGAAGGTGGTAGATGATGTCAGCTTGCTGAAAAAAGGCAGGGGTCAATGCTCCGGCTGCTGGAGGATCAGACTCATATGCTCCAGCATATGGTTGAGCTGCAGGAAAGGCAGCAGGAGCACAGACCACCGCTACAGCCCCTGTGTAACCAACCACCCTCCTCCCCAAGTTCCATAGCCTCCTCACCCAGGTGCCCAAGAATGCGGTGGTGGGGCCTCTGGCCATCCAGCCACTCCACCCCAGAGGATTGCCCAAGCAACAAAAGGCTGGCATTCAATAAGCTTTAAAGTTCTGTGTGGCCTTGTCCTTCCCCCCTCCCTCACCCCACCCGGTGCTTCCCTCCTCCACCACCCATCCCGGGCTACCTTGGCAGTTATCCCCCTATTTGTGTGATGAATAAATAAATAATGCATGAATGTGAAGCAATAATGACTTTATTGCCTCTGCAAGCAGTGACCGAAGGGGGTAGGGGAGGGCGGTTGGCTTACAGGGAAGTAGAGTGAACCAAGGGGGCAGGTTTTCATCAAGGAGAAACAAACAGAACTTTCACACCGTAGCCTGGCCAGTCATGAAACTGGTTTTCAAATCTTCTCTGATGCGCACTGCGCCCTCCTGTACTCTTCTAACTACCCTGGTGTCTGGCTGCACATAATCAGCGGCCAGGAGATTTGCCTCAACCTCCCACCCCGCCATAAACGTCTCCCCTTTACTCTCACAGAGATTGTGGAGCGCATAGCAAGCAGTAATAACAATTTTCAGAGTAGCAGCTGTAATCACAGTGGGAATATTGGTTTTGCTGAGGTGTAACCGGTACCAGGAGCACCGCCAATGTTGGCCCCGCAGTCCAGAGGCAAGCCGCTACTGAGATCCCCGCAATCTCCCCCAGCTCAATACTGGTCTCGGTCGAGGGAATGTTCCTGATGCCACTCAGCGACCATCCCGTGCGTAGTCCACGCAGGTTGCCTTTGACCCCCACCAGGTTGTCTGGTTGGGTTCCGCCTGACAGAGGCTCCAGGCACCACTCTGCCTCGAGAAGCGGATACCAATGGGACCGAGGCAGATGACGATGCAGTTCCTCGTCTCAGCAGGGCTACCATAGCCAGTCGTGACACAAACTTCAACGCAATTCTCGTTCGTCGTCTCACTCCAGGACCCTGCCTCAGCACCACTCCCGTAGCCCTGGGCGTCAATCGCTGGTGCCTCGCTGGCGCGTGTCTGCTCGTCGGAGCTGATCACAGAGCAGCTGCTACGGATGGTACCATTCTTCCATGTCAGGGTCGTGGTCTCGTGGTCAGCATCACTCCCGGCATCACTGCTCCTTCTGGTCCAGGGACAGCAGCAGGTCATGTCTCAGCCCAGCCTCCCTTTGTAGTCGTCCACTGATGGGTCAGGCCAGCCAGGCCAAACAGCCTGCTCCACCAGTGCCTCAGCAGGTGCAATGGTACCAGGCCCCGTGGCCAGCACAGTGGTACCAGTGGGCACTGTGGCCACCGATGCAGCCCCTGGTGGGGGCTCGTTCGGTGGCTGAAGCTTCTGAACAGCTGTAGGCCTCCCTCTCCCAGCCTCTGAGGAAGGAGAAGGTGGGACGTGCGTCTTTGGCACCATGCCCAGAGAGCGACCAGGGAATGGATCCCCGGTGCAGGTGGACACGCAAAGTACCGCGCCTGTCTCCTTGCCCTCCCCTGATGAGGCGATTACAGCGCCTCCTCCCTCCATTCCACAGGAAGAATCTAAAGCCTACCAGGAACTCTTGAAAAGGGTGGCATCAAACCTGAACCTCCAGGCAGAGGAGGTGGAGGAGCCCTCAGAATCCCTCTTTAACATCCTGTCCACCTCGGTATTGGGCAGAGTGCCCTTGCCACTCCACGAAGGGGTGGGGAAAATTTCAAATGCCTTGTGGCAAACCCCAGCCTCGCTGGCCCCCATCTCTAAGGGAGCAGAACACAAGTATTTTGTGCCCGCCAAAGGTCATGAGTACCTTTACACCCACCCTGCCCCTAACTCCCTTGTGGTTGAGTCAGTCAACCAGAGAGAACGGCAGGGCCAACCAGCCCCTACTCCAAAGAATAAAGACTTAAGGAGGCTGGATTCCTTTGGGAGAAAAATGTATTTGTCCTCGAGCTTCCAGTTATGGGTGGTGAACCATCAGGCTCTCCTGGGCTGGTACAAGTTCAATCTATGGGGCTCTGCCCAAGTTTGAGGACTCCCTCCAGGAGCGTGACAGAAGGAATTCAAAGCTCTGGTGGAGGAGGGTACAGCAGCTGCCAGGGCAACCCTGCAGGCAGCGGCAGATGTGGCAGACACAGCCACGTGGTCCATGGCCTTCACGGTGTTCATGAGAAGGGCATGGTGGCTCCTGCTGTCTGGGCTGTCCAGTGAGGTGCAGAGCTCCCTGCAAGACCTCCAGTTTGATGGCAAGGCTCTGTTTGTGGAACAGACGGACATAAAACTGCCTGGCCTGAAGGACTCCCGCACTAAGCTTAAGACTCTAGGCCTCTATGTTCCGGTTCCGGCTAGATCTAAGTTTAAGCCGCAGCAGGCTCCCACCCAGGCCACCCACTCTAAATATGAGCCCCCTTATAAAAAGTCACGAGACTGTAAGAAATGACCTCAAAGGCAGTCTTGGTCTGCCCCCCCAGCCTGGGTCCTCCAAGGAAAACAGGCAGAGAAACGGTAGTTTTGACGGGACGCCCGGGGGCGACCTACCAGTTCTCATCAGGGATCCACCCCAAATAAAGCTTCCCTTCTCCAACCAGTTGTGTGCTTTCCTCCTCGAGTGGTCGCAGCTGACCTCGGACCGATGGGTCCTCAGCACCATTTCTTGGGGCTACACCCTCCAGTTTACCTCTACCCCGCCCAACCACCCTCCGCCCCCATCCCTCCTGGGGGACCCCTCTCACAAGGCACTGCTTGAGCAGAAGGTAGGGTGTCTCCTTGGACTAGGAGTGGTGGAAGTGGTGCCAGCAGAGTTCGAACGCAAGGGGTACTACTCCTGCTATTTCCTTATCCCAAAGGCCAAAGCGGGGCTCAGGCCCATCCTGGCCTGTGAGGCCTGAACCAGTACATGGTGAAGCTCAAGTTCCACATGGTCTCCCTGGAGGACTGGTACGCCGCCCTTGATCTGCAGGACACATACTTCCACATCCATATCTTCGAGGAGCACAGGCGCTTCCTCCATTTCACGGTTGAGCAGGAACACTACCAATTTACAGTCCTCCCATTTGGCCTGTCCACTGCCCCCAGGGTATTTACAAAGTGTATGTCTGTGGTGGCGGCCTACCTTAGGCGCCGTTGGGTCCAGATCTTCCCCTATCTGGCTGGTCAAGGGCAGCTCCCGGTCACAGGTGCGGGATCACGTGGCGCTCCTCCTGTCCACGTGCGCCACTCTGGGCCTGTTGGTAAACAACACCAAGTCACGTTAGTCCCGGTACAACGCATAGAGTTTATTGGGGCAGTCCTGGACACCACCTCGGCCAGAGTCTCGCTCCCCCCAGACAGGTTGAGACTCTGAAAGGGCTCCTCACCTCAGTCACAAGATTCCCAGTGACAACAGCCAGAGCGTGTCTCCAACTCTTGGGTCACATGTCAGCATGCACATATGTGGTTCGTCAGGATGAGGCCTCTCCAGCTCTGGTTGGCCTTGGTGTTCTCCCAGGCCAGAGACAGGATGGACAAGGTCCTCACTGTGCCCAAACCAGTGATCGACTCCCTATAAGGGGCTCCGTTCAGAGGCAGGCCCCCGTCTCTGGAGCTGGAGTCCAATGTCTTGGATCTGGGGTGGGAAGCCCATGTGGGAGATGTTCAGACCCAAGGTCTGTGGTCTGCACAGGACCTGTCCCTCCATATAAACGTCAAGGAGCTCAGGGTGGTCCGGCTGGCATGCATGGCCTTCTGCTCGCACCTGGTGGGCAGGGTTCTCATGGACAACACGGCCTCGAAGTTTTACATCTACAGGCAAGGAGGCATCCATTCCTCTGCCCTCTGCCTGGAAGCCCTCAAGCTGTGGGACTTCTGTATAGCCCACAACATTTGCCTACAGGCCTACCACCTACCGGGCGCCCAGAACTCCTGGGCAGATTGCTTCAGCAGGGACTTCTCTTCTCAGCACGAGTGGTCTCTTCACACAGAGGTGGTGCACAGGCTTTTCCAAGAGTGGGGAACTCTCCAGGTGGACCTGTTTGCAACTCGACAGAACCGTCGCTGTCCTCGGTTCTGCTCCAGGGGAAGGCTAGGATGGGGCGCTATCTCCAATGCCTTTCCCCTGTCCTCGTCAGGCCAGGTTCTCTATGCCTTCCCCCCCATTCCCACTGATCAGCAAGGTCCTGGAAAAGATAAAGATGGATAGGGCCCGGGTCCTCCTGATTGCCCCAGCATGGCCCAGGCAGCATTGGTACGGGACCCTTACGAGCCTGGTGTCTGCCCCACCATAACCTTTACCATCCCACCTGGACCTGCTCTCCCAGGACCAGGGCCACCTCCTCCACCCCAACCTAGCGGTGCTCCACCTCACGGCGTGACTGCTCAATGGTTAGGCCAGGAGGAAAGAACATGCTCGGAAGGCGTCCAGCCCGTCCTCTTGGAAAGCAAGCAACCCTCCACGCGCCAAGCCTACTTGGCAAAGTGGTCTCAGTTTTCCCAATCGGTGGCTGAGCGATGCGTTTCCCCCATGGCTGCCCTGATCCAGCTCATTTTGGACTACCTCCTTCACCTTAGAGACCTGGCACCCTCGTTCATCAAGGTGCATTTGGCAGCCATATCAGCCTTCCACCCACCTGTGCAGGGGCACACAGTATTCTCCCATGCCATGACTGGCCAATTCCTTACGGGGTTGGATCATCTCTTCCCATACGCTAGGCCCCCTGTCCCGCAGTGGGACCTGAACTTGGTGCTGGCCTGGCTGACGGGCCCCCTCATTTCAGCTGCTCGCTACATGCTCCTGGTCACACCTCTCGTGGAAGGTAGCCTTCCTGGTAGCAATCACGTCGGCTAGACGGGTCTTGGAACTCCGGGCCCTGACCTCTGAGTCCCCATACACGGTGTTCCGTAAGGATAAGGTCCAGCTCTGCCCACACCCCTTGTTCCTCTTGCAGGTGACCTCTGCCTACCACATGGGTCAGGACATTTTCCTGCCGGTCCTCTTCCCCAAGCCCCATGTGTCCAGCAAGGAGTGCCGTCTCCACACGTTCGATGTGAGATGGGCTCTGGCTTTTTATCTGGAGCAGACTAAGCCGAACAGGAAGTCTTCGCAGCTGTTCATGGCCTCAGCTGAACGCATGCGGGGTCGGCCGATCTCCACTCAGTGCCTCTCCAACTGGATCACCTCGTGCATCTGTACCTGTTATGACTTGGCAGGAATCCGTCCACTGTCAGTCGTGAGGGCACACTCGACTCGGGTGCAAGCCTCGTCGGCTGCCTTTTTAGCCCATGTCCCCATTCAGGACATTTGCAGGGCTGCCACATGGTCTTCTATTCACACGTTCACTTCACATTATGCAATCGTCTCCCAGCCCAGGGAAGACGCCAGGTTCAGCAGGGCTGTGCTCCGTCCTGAGAGCTTGTGAACTCTTACCGACCTCCAACAGATATAGCTTGGAATCACCTATTGTGGAATACACATGAGCAATCACTCGAAGAAGAAAAGACGGTTACCTTTTCCGTAACTGGTGTTCTTCAAGATGTGTTGCTCATGTCTGTTCCACATCCCGCCCTCCTTCCCCTCTGTCGGAGTTGTCTGGCAAGAAGGAACTGAGGGTGGTGGGAGCACGCAGGAGGCGCCACTACAGGGGTCTCTAGGGGCACTCCCCTACGGGTACTGCTAGGGGAAAAACTTCCGACAGCAGTGCACGTGGCGAGCACGCACACCTATTGTGGAGTAGACATGAACAACACATCTCGAAGAACACCAGTTACAGAAAAGGTAACTGTCTTTTCAAACAGGTGAAAAAAAACAGCAGAGAACATCCTTCTACACTGACTTTTTGTCTCTTGGATCTCAGCTGGAAATGTTTTTCAAGAGTGCGACTGAAACTATAAAAAGAAGAGACAAACACCCCAAGGGTCCCGTCCCCCCCACTCATTCTCCACACCTGAGATGACAAAAGAAAATAGTCGTTGGCATCTGGGGGAGGGGTCCTGACCTGAAGTTTGGGCAATAATCTGCAGGGGCACGTGGTGAAAATATTTGCCTTGTAATTAAGCTAGTATCTTAAGTACTAGTATCTACTAGTAAGTGTATTATCTTTATTTTTCTTGTAATCATTTCTGACTGTTATGCCTCGTTATTTGTATTTGCTTAAGTCAAAATCTCTCTTTATAGTTAATAACTTGTTTTACTGTTTTATCTAATCCAGTGTGTTTAAATTGAAGTATCTGGGTAAATCCATTTAAGATAATAAACTGGCATATTATTCCTTTAAAGGAATAATTAACTTAATATATTTCTACTGTCCAGAAAAGGGCTGGGCAGTACACGATATACATTTCTGGGGAAGAGCTGGGATTGTGGGTGTGTTGAGGTCACCCTGCAGTATAACTAGTATTCCTCATTTTTGGTTTTTAACTGATTTTCACCAATAAATTACCAGGTTTTTTAAATAAAGGAGTTCGGTTTTTACTGATTTACACCCGTTTATCAAGCCACTCAGTATTTTTTTTCGAGTGCTTACTTTTGTTAAACATTAACGTCCTGCAGCTCTGAGATTGAAGTAGTTCCACAGTGCAAAACACAGAACACACACATGGTGAAGGTTAGAAAATCAAACAATGTTAATATCACGCTGTGATTGGATCACAGGTAGACGCTTTCCACCTATTTCTTTGCATCCATTTAGTACAGTGCTGAATTTAAACAATCAATCCTCCACAAACATAGATAAGGTAAAAATGGGGCAAAACTACAAATCTATGCCTGAATACCAACAGGAAAATCAGTGCTAAATTTTCAAGGAAAGTAAAGACGGGTGTGAAGAGGATGCATTGCACTACAAGTACTGCACCATTCAGGGCAGTGCATGTGCTGACAGAATAAAGGACCATGTCAAAAGCAAGTGACACAAGAAGTTTAAAGGAGAAAGTGAGCTTTGGCATAAACCATCAATATCAGGAGCTTTCACTAGGGCTTTAATGAAAGAGGACACAGCACAATTGTGTCAATGAATTTGTGTGTGCTCTTTATTTCACCAGACAACTGAGAGGGGCCTGTTTGTGACTTTGTGTGACAATATTGTCCAGCAGCAAAAACCCTTCCTTAGGCAGACCACCTCGCTCATAAGTATATGAAAGCATGTGATGATACTTTAATATCTAAACTGATGGAATGACTTGATGGAAATGTGGTGTCTAGTCTGATTTTTGATGAGTTTCCTGATGCTTTTCACCATCCAGTTATTGGCCTTTTGTTTTCCTTGTTTTATTTCAAAGCGAATAAACCCGCATTGTTTTGTGCTGATGTGATATTCATCCTCTCTGCTGACAGACGTTTTGTCGATGCAGCAGTAACTGACATATTTGAGATGTGTGATGCTGTATGGAATATGGGAGACACCTCATGATATTGTTGACACCAATATTTTAAAATTGCAAGAAATCTGACCAGATATGCCACATGAGATATTTGCAAAAATGTTACAATTTCCAAATATGATAATCTTGTTTATAAGTTTTTATCAACTTTGTATTACGAGTTATAGATATGTATGGTATATCTGTATTTCCAAACTTGTGTTGTATTTCTGGGTGACACCCCCAGACAGTTGGCATCCGCATTGCCTACCCTGTTTGATGGCTTATCAGAAGGCATCAACTGTACAGTGAACCCATTGAAAGGTGATCAGAAACAGTCAACATGGATTCACCAATGGCAAGTCATGCCTGACCAACCTGACTGCCTTCTATGATGAGATGACTGACTCTGGATTTGGGGAAAGCGGTGGACATGATATACCTTGACTTTAGCAAAGCTTTTGATACGGTCTCCCCCAGTATTCTTGCCAGCAAGTTCAAAAAGTATGGACTATAAGGTGGATAGAAAGCTGGCTAGATCGTTGGGCTCAGCAGATAGTGATCAATGGCTCGATGTCTAGCTGGTATCAAGCGGAGTGACCTAGGGGTTGGTCCTGTGGCAGGTTTTGTTCAATATCTTCATTAATAATCTGGATGATGGAATGGATTGTACCCTCAGCAAGTTTGTGGATGACACTAGGCTGGGGGGAGAGGTATCATAGAATCATACAATATCAGAGTTGGAAGGGACCTCTGGAGGTCATCTAGTCCAAACCCCTGCCCAGAGCAGGACCAATCCCCAACTAAATCATCCCAGCCAGGGCTTTGTCAAGCCTAACGTTAAAAACTTCTAGGGAAGGGGATTCCATCACCTCCCTAGGTAACGCATTCCAGTGTTTCACCACCCTCCTGGTGAAAAAGTTTTTCCTAATATCCAACCTAAATCTCCCCCACTGCAACATGAGACCATTACTCCTTGTCCTGTCATCTGCTATCACTGAGAATAGTCTAGATCCATCCTCTTTGGATCCACCTTTCAGGTAGTTAAAAGCAGCTATCAAATCCCCCCTCATTCTTCTCTTCCGTAGACTAAACAATCCCAGTTCCCTCAGCCTCTCCTAATAAGTCATGAGTTCCAGACCCCTAATCATTTTTGTTGTCCTTCGCTGGACGTTTTCCAGTTTTTCCACATCCTTCTTGTAGTGCGGGGCCCAAAACTGGACACAGTACTCCAGATAAAAGAAAAGGAGTACTTGTGGCACCTTAGAGACTAACCAATTTATTTGAGCATAAGCTTTCATGAGCATCCAATGAAGTGAGCTGTAGCTCACGAAAGCTTATGCTCAAATAAATTGGTTAGTCTCTAAGGTGCCACAAGTACTCCTTTTCTTTTTGTGCATACAGACTAACATGGCTGTTACTCTTAAAGTACTCCAGATGAAGCCTCACCAATGTCGAATAGAGGGGAATGATCACGTCCCTCGATCTGCTGGCAATGCACCTACTTATACACCCCAAAATGCCATTGGCCTTCTTGGCAACATGGGCACACTGTTGACTCATATCCAGCTTCTCGTCCACTGTCACCCCTAGGACCTTCTCTGCAGAACTGCTGCCTAGCCATTTGGTCCCTAGTCTGTAGCGGTGCATTGGATTCTTGTGTCCTAAGTGCAGGACTCTGCACTTGTCCTTGTTGAACCTCATCAGATTTCTTTTGGCCCAATCCTCCAATTTCTCTAGGTCCCTCTGTATCCTGTCCCTACCCTCCAGTGTATCTACCACTCCTCCCAGTTTAGTGTCATCTGCAAACTTGCTGAGGGTGCAATCCACACCATCCTCCAGATCATTAACGAAGATATTGAACAAAACCGGCCCCAGGACCGACCCTTGGGGCACTCCGCTAGATACCGGCTGCCAACTAGACATGGAGCCATTGATCACTACCCGTTGAGCCCGACAATCTAGCCAACTTTCTACCCACCTTGTAGTGCATCCATCCAGCCCATACTTCTTTAACTTGCTGACAAGAATACTGTGGGAGACCGTGTCAAAAGCTTTGCTAAAGTCAAGGAATAACACGTCCACTGCTTTCCCTTCATCCACAGAACCAGTTACCTCATCATAGAAAGCAATTAGATTAGTCAGGCATGACTTTCCCTTGGTGAATCCATGCTGACTGTTCTTGATCACTTTCCTCTCGTCTAAGTGCTTCAGAATTGATTCCTTGAGGACATGCTCCATGATTTTTCTGGGGACTGAGGTGTGGCTGACCGGCCTGTAGTTCCCAGGATCCTCCTTCTTCCCTTTTTTAAAGATTGGCACTACTTTTGTCTTTTTCCAGTCTTCTGGGACTTCCCCTGATCGCCATGAGTTTTCAAAGATAATGGCCAATGGCTCTGCAATCACATCCGCCAATTCCTTTAGCACTCTCGGATGCAACGCATCCAGCCCCATGGACTTGTGCACGTCCAGCTTTTCTAATTAGTCCCAAACCACTTCTTTCTTCACAGAGGGTTGGCCACCTCCTCCCCATGCTGTGCTGCCCAGTGCAGTAGTCTGGGAGCTGACCTTGTTCGTGAAGACAGAGGCAAAAAAAGCATTGAGGTAGATACACTGGACAGTAGGGATAGGGTACAGAGTGATCAGACAAATTGGAGGATTGGGCCAACAAGGACAAGTGCAGAGTCCTGCACTTCGGACAGAAGAATCCCATTCACTGCTACAGGCTGGGGACCAACTGGCTAAGTGGCAGTTCGGCAGAAAAGGACCTGGGGATTACGGTGGATGAGAAGCTGGATCTGAGTCAACAGTGTGCCCTTGTTGCCAAGAAGAATAACGGCATATTGGGCTGCATTAGTAGGAGCATTGCTAGCAGGTGGAGGGAAGTGATTATTCCCCTCTATTTGGCACTGGTGAGGCCACAACTGGAGTATTGCATCTAGTTTTGGGGCCCCCACTACAGAATGGATGTGGACAAATTGGAGAGAGTCCAGTGGAAGACAATGAAAATGATTAGGGGGCTGGGGCACATGTCTTATGAGGCTAGTCTGAGGGAACTGGGCTTATTTAGATTGCAGAAGAGAAGAGTGAGGGGAGATTTGATAGCAGCCTTCAACTACCTGAAGGGGGGTTCCAAAGAGGATGGAGCTAGGCTGTTCTCAGTGATGGTAGATGACAGAACAAGAAGCAATGGTCTAAAATGAAATGGGGGAGATCTAGGTTGGATATTATGAAAAACTATTTCACTAGGAGGATGGTGAAGCACTGGAATGGGTTATTGTAGCGAGGTCGAAGACTCACTGGTGAGGCGCCTCCTGCTGGTCATTTTGGGAATTAGCTCTTCACCAGCTTTGGAGCTCCCTCTGCTGGCCAGTGTCTTGCCTGCCTCAGGCCACCCATGTCCCTCCCAGACCCCAGTTCCCCTTTATCCTGGGGTTCTGCCCACTGCAGTACCCCCAAACGCTGGGTCTCCACTCCCAGGGGAACCCCCAACCCTCTAAGCCCACCTTGCCTCAGTGGCTGCTGCCAGTCATCATCTAGACCTTGCTCATTGGGGCAGACTGCAGTCTGTAAATCACTCATCACTGGCAAGGGGGTTTGGACCAGCTGCCTCTGCCTAACCCCGGATGGTACCTCTGCAGCCCCAGTAGCTTCTTTAGGCCTTGCACAAGGCCTGCAGCCTGAGGAGTTACCAGGCTGGAGCTCCCCAGCTCCTCTTGCCTTTCCCCAGCACTACTCTACCTCAGGCACCCTTCTCTCCCAGACAGCCTGGTCCTTCTCTCTCCAGAGAGTACCAATGACATAGGGAAGGGTAGAAGAGATGTCCTGGAAGCCAAATTTAGGCTGCTAGGAAAGAGACTGAAATCCAGGACCTCTATGGTGGCATTCTTAGAAATGCTTCCAGTTCCAGGTGCAGGGCCGGGTGGGCAGGCAGCGCTTCAGAGTCTCAATGCGTGGATGAGACGATGGTGTAGAGAGGAGAGGTTTAGATTTATTAGGAACTGGGGAAACTTTTGGGATAGGGGGAGCCTATACAGGAAGGATGGGCTCCACCTAAACCAAAGTGGATCCAGCCTGCTGGCACCTAACATTAAAAAGGTTGCAGAGCAGTTTTTAAACTAAGAGATGGGGAAAGCCTATGGCTGCAGAGGCGCACGTGGATCAGACAGAGACTTCTCTTAGAGGAGAGTCTATTGATAGAGATTCTCAAGGTTTTAGTCAGGAGGAGGGGATGGAAGAGGATCAAGTATGGGCCACATCAGACGAGAAACATTCACATAAAGAATCTGACACATCAGAAAAAGGCAGACAAATAAACAGTGACAAGTTTTTTAAAGTGCTTGTACACAAATGTTAGAAGTCTAAATAATAAGAGGGGTGAACTAGAGTGCGTCATGTTAAAGGAGGATATTGATATAATAGGCATCACAGAAACCTGGTGGAGTGAGGACAATCAATGGAACACAATCATTCCGAGGTACAAAATATATCGGAAGGACAGAACAGGTCATGCAGGGAGGGGAGTGGCACTATATGTGAAAGAAAATGTAGAATCAAATGAAATAAAAATCTTAAATGAATCCATATGTTGCATAGAATCTCTATGGATAGTAATTCTGTGCTCTAATAAGAATATAACAGTAGGGATCTATTATCGACCACCTGACCAGGACAGTGATAGTGACGATGAAATGCTAAGGCAGATTAGAGAGGCTATCAAAATAAAAAAACTCAATAATAGTGGGGGATTTCAATTATCCCCATATTGACTGGGGACACGTCACCTCAGGACGAAATGCAGAGACAAAATTTCTCGGTACTTTAAATGACTGCTTCTTGGAGCAGCTGGTACAGGAACCCACAAGGGGAGAGGCAACTCTCAATGTCGTCCTGAGTGGAGCGCAGGCTCTGGTCCAAGAAGTAACTATAACAGGACCGCTTGGAAATAGTGACCATAATATAATATTTAACATTCCTGTGGTGGGAAGAACACCTCAACAGCCCAACAGTGTGGCATTTTATTTCAGAAAGGGGAACTATGCAAAAATGAGGAGGTTAGTTAAACAGAAATTAAAAGGTACAGTGACTAGAGTGAAATCCCTGCAAGCTGCATGGACACTTTTCAAAGACACCATCATAGGAGCTCAACTTAAATGTATACCCCAAATTAAAAAACATAGTAAAAGAACTAAAAAAGAGCCACTATGGCTTAACAACCATGTAAAAGAAGCAGTGAGAGATAAAAAGGCATCTTTTAAAAAGTGGAAGTCAAATCCTAGTGAGGTAAATAGCAAGGAGCATAAACACTACCAAATTAAATGTAAAAATGTAATAAGAAAAGCCAAAAAGGAGTTTGAAGAACAGCTAGCCAAAAACTCAAAAGGTAATAACAGAATGTTTTTAAAGTACATCAGAAGCAGGAAGCCTGCTAAACAACAAGTGGGGGCCCCGGGCCAATTGAGATCCAAAAGGAGCACTTAAAGACAATAAAGTCATCGTGGAGAAACTAAATGAATTCTTTGCTTCAGTCGTCACGGCTGAGGATGTTAGGGAGATTCCCAAACCTGAGCTGTCTTTTGTAGGTGACACAGCTGAGGAATTGTCACAGATTGAAGTGTCACTAGAGGAGGTTTTGGAATTAATTGAGAAACTTAACAGTAACAAGTCACCAGGACCAGAGTTCTGAAGGAACTCAAATGTGAAATTACGGAACTAACTACTATAGTTTGTAACCTCTCCTTTAAATCAGCTACTGTACCCAATGACTGGAAGATAGCGAATGTAACTCCAATTTTTAAGAAGGGCTCTAGAGGTGATCCTGGCAATTACAGACCGGTAAGTCTAATGTCAGTACCGGGCAAATTAGTTGAAACAATAGTAAAGAATAAAATTGTCAGACACATAGAAGAACATAAATTGTTGTGCAAAAGTCAACATGGTTTCTGTAAAGGGAGATCATGTCTTACTAATATATAAGAGTTCTTTGAGGGGGTCAACAAACCTGTGGACAGGGGGGATCCAGTGGACATAGTGTACTTAGATTTCCAGAAAGCCTTTGGCAAGGTATCTCATCAAAGGCTCTTCCGTAAATTAAATTGTCATGGGATAAGAGGGAAGATCCTTTCATGGATTGAGAACTGATTAAAAGACAGGGAACAAAGGGTGGGAATAAATGGTATATTTTCAGAATGGAGAGGGGTAACTAGTGGTGTTCCCCAAGGGTCAGTCCTAGGACCAATCCTATTCAACTTATTCATAAATGATCTGGAGAAAGGGGTAAACAATGAGGTGGCAAAGTTTGCAGATGATACTAAACATGCGGACTACGTGGCTCTGGGAAGAAGGATAAAGGAGTTGGAGGTGCAAGTGGTGTTCTCATCTGTCCTCCCCGTGGAAGGAAAAGGCCTGGGTAGGGACCGTCGAATCGTGGAAGTCAACGAATGGCTACGCAGGTGGTGTCGGAGAGAAGGCTTTGGATTCTTTGACCATGGAATGGTGTTCCATGAAGGAGGAGTGCTGGGCAGAGACGGGCTCCATCTTACGAAGAGAGGGAAGAGCATCTTTGCCAGCAGGCTGGCTAACCTAGTGTGGAGGGCTTTAAACTAGGTTCACCGGGGGAAGGAGACCAAAGCCCTGAGGTAAGTGGGAAAGCAGGATACCGGGAGGAAGCACAGGCAGGAATGTCTGTGAGGGGAGGGCTCCTGCCTCATACTGGGAATGAGGGGCGATCAACAGGTTATCTCAAGTGCTTATATACAAATGCACAAAGCCTTGGAAACAAGCAGGGAGAACTGGAGGTCCTGGTGATGACAAGGAACTATGACGTGATTGGAATAACAGAGACTTGGTGGGATAACTCACATGACTGGAGTACTGTCATGGATGGTTATAAACTGTTCAGGAAGGACAGGCAGGGCAGAAAAGGTGGGGGAGTAGCACTGTATGTAAGGGAGCAGTATGACTGCTCAGAGCTCCTGTACGAAACTGTAGAAAAACCTGAGTGTCTCTGGATTAAGTTTAGAAGTGTGTGCAACAAGAGTGATGTAGTGGTGGGAGTCTGCTATAGACCACCGGACCAGGGGGATGAGGTAGATGAGGCTTTCTTCCAGCAGCTCACGGAAGCTACTAGATCGCATGCCCTGATTCTCATGGGTGACTTTAATTTTCCTGATATCTGCTGGGAGAGCAATACAGCGGTGCATAGACAATCCAGGAAGTTTTTGGAAAGCGTAGGGGACAATTTCCTGGCGCAAGTGCTAGAGGAGCCAACTGGGGGGGGGCGCTTTTCTTGACCTACTGCTCACAAACCGGGTAGAATTAGTGGGGGAAGCAAAAGTGGATGGGAATCTGGGAGGCAGTGACCATGAGTTGGTTGAGCTCAGGATCCTGACACAGGGAAGAAAGGTAAGCAGCAGGATACGGACCCTGGACTTCAGGAAAGCAGACTTCGACTCCCTCAGGGAACGGATGGCCAGGATCCCCTAGGGGACTAACTTGAAGGGGAAAGGAGTCCAGGAGAGCTGGCTGTATTTCAAGGAATCCCTGTTGAGGTTACAGGGACAAACCATCCCGATGAGTCGAAAGAATAGTAAATATGGCAGGCGACCAGTTTGGCTTAATGGTGAAATCCTAGCGGATCTTAAACATAAAAAAGAAGCTTACAAGAAGTGGAAGGTTGGACATATGACCAGGGAAGAGTATAAAAATATTGCTCGGGCATGTAGGAATGATATCAGGAGGGCCAAATCGCACCTGGAGCTGCAGCTAGCAAAAGATGTCAAGAGTAACAAGAAGGGTTTCTTCAGGTATGCTGGCAACAAGAAGAAAGCCAAGGAAAGTGTGGGCCCCTTACTGAATGAGGGAGGCAACCTAGTGACAGAGGATGTGGAAAAAGCTAATGTACTCAATGCTTTTTTTGCCTCTGTCTTCACTAACAAGGTCAGCTCCCAGACTGCTGGGCTGGGCATCACAAAATGGGGAAGAGATAGCCAGCCCTCTGTGGAGATAGAGGTGGTTAGGGACTATTTAGAAAAGCTGGACGTGCACAAGTCCATGGGGCCGGACGAGTTGCATCCGAGAGTGCTGAAGGAATTGGCGGCTGTGATTGCAGAGCCATTGGCCATTATCTTTGAAAACTCGTGGCGAACCGGGGAAGTCCCGGATGACTGGAAAAAGGCTAATGTAGTGCCAATCTTTAAAAAAGGGAAGAAGGAGGATCCTGGAAACTACAGGCCAGTCAGCCTCACCTCAGTCCCTGGAAAAATCATGGAGCAGGTCCTCAAAGAATCAATCCTAATGCACTTGCATGAGAGGAAAGTGATCAGGAACAGCCAGCATGGATTCACCAAGGGAAGGTCATGCCTGACTAATCTAATTGCCTTTTATGATGACATTACTGGTTCTGTGGATGAAGGGAAAGCAGTGGATGTATTGTTTCTTGACTTTAGCAAAGCTTTTGACATGGTCTCCCACAGTATTCTTGTCAGCAAGTTAAGGAAGTATGGGCTGGATGAATGCACTATAAGTTGGGTAGAAAGCTGGCTAGATTGTCGGGCTCAACGGGTAGTGATCAATGGCTCCATGTCTAGTTGGCAGCCGGTATCAAGTGGAGTGCCCCAAGGGTTGGTCCTGGGGCCGGTTTTGTTCAATATCTTCATAAATGATCTGGAGGATGGTGTGGATTGCACTCTCAGCAAATTTGCGGATGATACTAAACTGGGAGGAGTGGTAGATACGCTGGAGGGCAGGGATAGGATACAGAAGGACCTAGACAAATTGGAGGATTGGGCCAAAAGAAATCTGATGAGGTTCAATAAGGATAAGTGCAGGGTCCTGCACTTAGGATGGAAGAATCCAATGCACCGCTACAGACTAGGGACCGAATGGCTAGGCAGCAGTTCTGCGGAAAAGGACCTAGGGGTGACAGTGGACGAGAAACTGGATATGAGTCAGCAGTGTGCCCTTGTTGCCAAGAAGGCCAATGGCATTTTGGGATGTATAAGTAGGGGCATAGCGAGCAGATCGAGGGACGTGATCGTCCCCCTCTATTCGACATTGGTGAGGCCTCATCTGGAGTACTGTGTCCAGTTTTGGGCCCCACACTACAAGAAGGATGTGGATAAATTGGAGAGAGTCCAGCAAAGGGCAACAAAAATGATTAGGGGTCTAGAACACATGAGTTATGAGGAGAGGCTGAGGGAGATGGGATTGTTTAGCCTGCAGAAGAGAAGAATGAGGGGGGATTTGATAGCTGCTTTCAACTACCTGAAAGGGGGTTCCAAAGAGGATGGCTCTAGACTGTTCTCAATGGTAGCAGATGACAGAACGAGGAGTAATGGTCTCAAGTTGCAGTAGGGGAGGTTTAGATTGGATATTAGGAAAAACTTTTTCACTATGAGGGTGGTGAAACACTGGAATGCGTTACCTAGGGAGGTGGTAGAATCTCCTTCCTTAGAGGTTTTTAAGGTCAGGCTTGACAAAGCCCTGGCTGGGATGATTTAACTGGGAATTGGTCCTGCTTCGAGCAGGGGGTTGGACTAGATGACCTTCAGGGGTCTTTTCCAACCCTGATATTCTATGATTCTATGCTCAAGATAGTTAAGACCAAAGCAGACTGTGAAGAACTTCAAAAAGATCTCACAAAACAAAAAAGGGATTGGGCAACAAAATGGCAAATGAAATTTAATGTGGATAAATATAAAATAATGCACATTGGAAAAAATAATCCCAACTATACATACAATATGATGGGGGCTAATTTAGCTACAACTAATCAGGAGAAAGATTTTGGAGTCATCGTGGATAGTTCTCTGAAGACGTCCACGCAGTGTGCAGCGGCAGTCAAATAAGCAAACGGGATGTTAGGAATCATTAGCAAAGGGATCAAGAATAAGACGGAGAATATCTTATTGCCCTTATATAAATCCATGATATGCCCACACCTTGAATACTGCATACAGATGTGGTCCCCTCATCTCAAAATGATATACTGGTATTAGAAAAGGTTCAGAGAAGGGCAAATAAAATGATTAGGGGTTTGGAATGGGTTCCATATGAGGAGAGATTAAAGAGGCTAGGACTTTTCAGCTTGGAAAAGAGGCGACTAAAGGGGGATATGATAGACGTCTATAAAATCATGAGTGGTGTGGAGAAAGTGAATACGGAAAAGTTATTTACTTTTTCCCATAATATAAGAACTAGGGGCCACCAAATGAAATTAATGGGTATCAGGTTTAAAACAAATAAAAGGAAGTTCTTCTTCACTCAGTGCACAGTCAACCTCTGGAACTGAGGAGGTTGTGAAAGCTAGGACTATAACAGGGTTTAAAAGAGAACTGGACAAATTCATGGAGGTTAAATCCATAAATGGCTATTAGCCAGGATGGGTAAGGAATGGTGCCCCTAGCCTCTCTTTCTCAGAGTGTGGAGATGGATGGCAGGAGAGAGATCACTAGATCATTACCTGTTAGGTTCACTCATTCTGGGGCACCTGGCATTGGCCACTGTTGGTACTGGGCTGGATGGACCTTTGGTCTGAACCAGTATGGCCATTCTCATGTTTTTATGAGCTAGAGGGAGACTGACCCAGCTCCTCCCTGATCCCTTATAACAGGACCAGGTGTGGCCTGATTGGGGCATGGCCCCAGCTGTGGCTGCTTCCCCAATCAGCCTACTTTTCCCTCATTGTTCAAGAGTGGGGTACAGTTACCTAGGGAGGTGGTGGACTCTCCATGCTTAGAGGTTTTTAAGGCTCAGCTTGACAAATCCCTGACTGGGATGATTTAGTTGAGGTTGGTCCTGCTTTGAGCAGGGGATTGGACTAGATGACCTCCTGAGTTCTCTTCCAACCCTAATCTTCTATGATTCTATGAAAGGAGCCAGGGGATACATGGCTCAGCAAGGCATGTAGGGGCATGCCTGTGAACTGAGAACTCTAAGGCCTTTCCAAGTGCTATAAAGTTTGTGTTTGGAACAAAGGAAGTACCAGACACATGGCAAAAGGACTATAAAAGGCAGCTGCATCACCTCCATTTTATATTCAGTCCTGCTTCTTACCTCTGGAGTAACTTTTCTACAAACTGAAGCGCTGAACAAAGGACTGAATGACTTATCCGAGCTGTGGATGTGTTCCAGCGGGACTTTCAAGACAGCAAATTCACCAATACTGCTAAGAACCTGACATATGGACTTTGAAGTCTTTGTATGTATGTGACTGCTTTACCATTTAACCACTCTCTTCTTGTTCTTTCTTTTTTCATAGAATCATAGAATATCAGGATTGGAAGGGACCTCAGGAGGTCATCTAGTCCAACCCCCTGCTCAAAAGCAGGACCCATACCCAATTAAATCATCCCAGCCAGGGCTTTGTCAAGCCTGACCTTAAAAACTTCTAAGGAAGGAGATTCCACCACCTCCCTAGGCAACGCATTCCAGTGTTTCACCACCCTCCTAGTGAAAAAGTATTTCCTAATATCCAACCTAAACCTCCCCCACTGCAACTTGAGACCATTACTTCTTGTCCTGTCCTCTTCCACCACTGAGAATAGTCTAGAACCATCCTCTCTGGAACTACCTCTCAGGTAGTTGAAAGCAACTATCAAATCCCCCCTCATTCTTCTCTTCTGCAGACTAAACAATCCCAGTTCCCTCAGCCTCTCCTCATAACTCATGTGTTCCAGACCCCTAATCATTTTTGTTGCCCTTCGCTGGACTCTCTCCAATTTATCCACATCCTTCTTGTAGTGTGGGGCCCAAAACTGGACACAGTACTCCAGATGAGGCCTCACCAATGTCGAATAGAGGGGGACGATCACGTCCCTCGATCTGCTCGCTATGCCCCTACTTATACATCCCAAAATGCCATTGGCCTTCTTGGCAACAAGGGCACACTGCTGGCTCATATCCAGCTTCTCGTCCACTGTCACCCCTAGGTCCTTTTCCGCAGAACTGATACTGAGCCATTCGGTCCCTAGTCTGTAGCTGTGCATTGGGTTCTTCTGTCCTAAGTGCAGGACCCTGCACTTATCCTTATTGAACCTCATCAGATTTCTTTTGGCCCAATCCTCCAATTTGTCTAGGTCCCTCTGTATCCTATCCCTGCCCTCCAGCGTATCTACCACTCCTCCCAGTTTAGTATCATCCGCAAATTTGCTGAGAGTGCAATCCACACCATCCTCCAGATCGTTTATGAAGATATTGAACAAAACCAGCCCCAGGACCGACCCCTGGGGCACTCCACTTGACACCGGCTGCCAACTAGACATGGAGCCATTGATCACTACCCGTTGAGCCTGACAATCTAGCCAACTTTCTACCCACCTTATAGTGCATTCATCCAGCCCATACTTCTTTAACTTGCTGACAAGAATACTGTGGGAGACCGTGTCAAAAGCTTTGCTAAAGTCAAGATACAATACATCTACTGCTTTCCCTTCATCCACAGAACCAGTAATTTCATCATAGAAGGCAATTAGATTAGTCAGGCATGACCTTCCCTTGGTGAATCCATCCATTCTTTAATTTTAATAAACCTTTATTTTAGATACTAAAGGATTGGCTGGCAGCGTGGTATTTTGGGCAAGATCCAACCTAATACTCACCAAGCAATGTGGCTGGCCCTGTGGGGTTCAGAAGAAAATTTTGTAGTGAGAAGAGTTTTTAAGTAACTCCTCACCTTACTGCACCTAGGTCCTGACTGGGAGCCAGAGAACTGGAATGCAATAAAGGGGGCTGTGTGGTTTCTTTTTTTGCTTCTTGATAACCAGTGTGGGGGATCAGAAGCACAGTTTGTGACTGGTTGAAGAGTTTAACTTTCATGTTAACCACCAGTCTTGGGAATGTCTGCTCTCTCTTTTGCAGGTTGCCCTGACCTTGGCATTTCCAGTGAGGGCTACCCTAGGCACACCGGGTCACACGATGTACCAATAAACTTGGAAAATGTGGCCACAACTAATAGATTCTGCTTCCTACATAGCTAAGTGGGCATGGAGATTAAACTCAATTGGAAAACGGAGCTGCTACATAATACCTGTCCTGCTGATCTGATTAACGTTGCGCTGTCAGCAGCTACTGCTACAGAATCATAGAATCATAGAATATCAGGGTTGGAAGAGACCTCAGGAGGTCATCTAGTCCAATCCCCTGCTCAAAACAGGACCAACACCACCAAGAAGAAATGAAAGACCTGAAATCTTGCATCATTGGATTCGGGGCCATTTTCAAGCATGCAAACAAGTTGAAGGCTTTGTTTTACACAGTGCGAGAAGAATACAGAGACAACTGCTGCTTACTTACCCCTGTTGTGCCACATCAGTGGATGAGCTTGTACTTTGCTACCTGTCATGTAAATAACATGTAGCCTGGGCTAATGCATCTCCTTGATCACGGGTTCTCCACCTTTTTCTTTCTGAAGATCCCCTAAACATGCTATAAAAACTGCAGGATCTGGGTGGAGGGGACTTGGGACTCCAAGGCAGGAGGGGACCTCAGGCATAGCGTAGTTTAACTTCTGTATTTGGGGGGCAGGGGCTGGTGGGGCTCAGGCCATCTCCACATGGCAGGGTCCAGGGAGGGAGCGCAACCTCCACCCCCTAACTCACCTGTCTGCGTCGTGGTGGAGCAATGAAAAATTATAACTCAAGGGGTGGGGCTCAGCTCAAAAAATTTGAAAGTTGCTCAGGATGCATGCGCCGGGGAGCTAGGGGCTGTGTGCAGGGAGGGGATAGCTAGGGGCTGCGTGCGGGCAGAGGGGTAACTCAGGGTGCAGGGAGGGGGTAGCTAGGGGCTGTGTGCGAGCAGAGGGGTAGCTCAGGGTGCAGGGAGGGGGTAGCTAGGGGCTGCGTGCGAGCAAAGAGGTAGCTCAGGGTGAAGGCAGAGGTAGCTAGGGGCTGTGCAGGCAGGGGGTAACTCAGGGTGCAGAGACGGATTAGCTAGGGGCTGTGTGTGGGCAGAGGGGTAGCTTGGGAGGGCCCCCTTGTCATCACTGCTACCCAAGGACTCTGCATCCTCTGAGCTGGATCCCCCTGCCTGGGGGGCTATTACTGACTGCATGAGCAGTCAAAGTGGGCTGGGAGCTTAGGAGCAGCTGCAATCCCAGGCAGCAGCAGGAGACGGGACCACCGCTGCTGCCTGCT
The DNA here is from genome assembly GCF_965140295.1 of Lepidochelys olivacea. Classification (NCBI taxonomy): domain Eukaryota; kingdom Metazoa; phylum Chordata; order Testudines; family Cheloniidae; genus Lepidochelys; species Lepidochelys olivacea. Next base: position 2,962,413 of record NC_140437.1, on the reverse strand, counting down.
CCATGGCACCATCCAGAGCAGCAGCTGCCCCACACTGCCCGGCTTTGACTTCCTGCCGCCACAGGTGCTGGAACTAGGTGTTGAAGTGGATTACATTCTATACATGGTTTACAATTTGGTTCAATGGCTCTCAGCACCCCCACTATAGAAATTGTTCCTGCACCCCTACCCGCCTCCGACCCCTTCCCTTCCCTTCTCTTCCCCCTACCCCTTCAACTCCACCCTTGGGCTCAGAGCTTTTGCCCCGCTGAGAGCACTGGGGCTCAGGGCTTCAGCCCCACAGCTCCCAGCTTTAGCCCTGCATGGGCTCCAGGTTTCAGTCCCTCGGCTTCCAGCTTCAGCCCTGCAGGGGGCGTCGGGGCCGCCACAGACCCCCGATTGAGAATCACTGTCTTAGATCATGCTGAGTTTGTTGGTTCTAAAGCAGAAACTCTGAAGAGGCTGGCAAATAACTGAAATGACCACCAGATTCTGCGCACCAAGGTAATTTCATAATGGAAAACTTAGAATCACTGTGTAACACACAGAAAACACGAGTTTTCTGCAGTTACTGCCAACACGTTTGCCACTACAGATATTTACTGGATCCTAACAACCAAAATCTCAACTAAATTTAGCACAAAAGCTGCAGGAGAAACATACGGTGAGAAAACTCAGCTGTTTTTGGAAATCCTTCTGACCCCCGTAACATGAGAAAACTAAAAAATTGTTCAAAAGCTTCAACACAACGCTCAGTGAGAAATGGGAGAGAACTGTGACCCTGAAATGTTTGGTATGTCCAGAATTGAAACAAAACCAAATTGCAAAATACCAAACTTTCTTGTGAAACCCCAAAGTTTCAGCCAGCTCTAGTTGTGAGTGTGACCCTGGCAGGAAGCAAGAGGCAGGGCTTCCTTTTGAATGCAGTACTTTTTGGGGAGAGAGGCCATGTCTACACTAAAGAGCCTACAGCAGCACAGCTGTACTGGGAGAGATCTGTCCTGTCAACATAATTAAACCACCTCCAACAAATGGCAGTAGCTAGGGTGGCGAAAGAAGCGCTCCCACCACCCTAGCACTGTCCATACTAGTGCTTCTGTCGGTGTAACTTATGTTGCTGGGGGGGGAGATTGTCACACCCCTGAGCTACATATGTTATAGTGACAGAAGTGCTAGTGTAGACATGTCCTTTGATTTCTGAATAAGGAAACTGCCTGCTGTTGTTTGTTTCTGCTGTGTTCATGGAAACAGGCCTGTGCGGCCATTCTTTGTAAATGAACGGGATTGCACCAAGGAAATAATGACCCAAATAATCAGTTTCTTCACCTAAAGTCTCTTTAGACAGTCATTTCAATACCCTCAGCCAAGTCCATGGAGCACGTTGAAGACAGGGACTGAGACCTTGAACTTGTTTAAATTCTATAGGGAGCCAGAGTAGGCAATGCAGGACAGGTTTGATGTGTTCATGGTAGCCAGTTTCTGAGGAGACACACTGAAGCATTTTGTACTAGTTGGAGTTTCCTAGGTGCTGAAGGCTTCAGGCCCAATATATTGCCTGGTTGCTGCTTTGTAACATGCAGGAAAATAACCTGCTAGCAGAGAGATGTGGAGTTTCCCCATTCATCAATGCTTAGTGCAGGAATCAGGACTCCTGGGTTCTGTGCTGACTGAATTATTTATACCAAAGCAGGAGGGGGTTGCACTATTTGGCAGTGCTGCAGCTTCGCTGCTAATTTTTATTTAATCAAACCCCAGCCACAGGGCTATGTGCAGTAATGTATCCAAGAGTGGTTTGTTCTGGCGTTTTAACCACCTATCCAGGTTGTGCAACACACTCTGAAGAAGGGGAGCACTGAACATGCTCAGGCTTGTCCCTTCAACCTGTTCCCAGTTGGAGCTAGAGGGGTACATAGGTCCCTGCACCCATGCTGGTCATACAGGCAGTGGGGCTAGGATCAGGGCACAGGCAAATCTGACCAGCATATGGGACCAGTTCACACAGGTCTGGGGCTGCCCAGAGCCACTAGCTCCTTCTGCTTGCCCTCTGATCACCTCAAATACCACTAGTCTTCTTCTCCCACTCCTAGCTTCACCTCTGTCTGTTCTTCTATTGCCCTATGCATCTGTCTGTCTATCACCATAAACACCTGGCTATCTATTTATCCCCATTCACTCCACACCACCACCACCATAGAGTCCGACAGATGAATTGACTTCAGTTTAAGTGACTGACACTGGAATGTGTGTGGCCTTAGCTGGGGAATTTGAAAACATTTCCCATGTAAGCCACTGGGGATTTATGTAAACACAATGAAGCAATCACATGGGCGCAGCGGAGGATCAGGAAAGGCAAAGAGGCCCTTCACCATGCTAAACCAAGAAGTGTATTGTATTGAGTTTTGTATTTTACAGTTCCTTGTGTGCAAAGGGTCACTTTTCGCCCCCCCTTCTGTGGGGATGAGCCTGCCCTCCCTGAGATGGCCAGGAGGACTCCATCTTCCCCCAGGTCTCATTGTAGATAGTAGCTGCTTCAGAGTTAATGTGACAAGGGGGCCACAATAGATAGAAACAGGCTCCAAGGAGATGAATTAACAGAAATGGGAACAGAATTCAGGATTCCTGACATCCAGCCATTCCCACAGTCAGGAATACAACCCAGGCATCCTGACTCCCAGCCTGTCCCAGAGTTGGGAATAGAATCCAGGAGCCCTGACACTCAGCCCTCCTTCACCCAATCTTGTCACTAGAATCCCCACTCCCATCCCAGAGCGAGGGATAGAACCTAGGAGTTCTACTCCTACTCTGCTGCTACTCTGAAACCTAGGAGTCCTGACTCTCAGCCCCCCCCCCCAAGATCCTATTGTCGTCTCTAAATAAAACTTGTGACCCTTTTGTCATTAGACTGTCAGATAGCTTTATTCAGGAAAACCTGCTCCCAGCACCCTAAGGTGCAATCCCACTAGGGGGACAACACTCCCCCACAGTTAAAGACCCACTTTGGAGCTAGTTAAGAAGGAGAAGCAGTTGCTCACAGAGGATTTCAATGAGGTGCTAAATCTGCAGGGGCCTAATGTGACTGCAGTACACCGCATCTAGCAGGTCCAGGGCATCCAAAGGTGCTCCTTCATCTACTTCCCACATTGCATCCTTCCACCCACTGTGAGAGGTCATGGCCCTCACAGTGTTTCCTCCAGGCCAGCCTGAGAAGGATAAACAAAGAAAGCAAGATCAGCTGGCATTGAGAGCAGTGCTGTCGCATGGGGATGGGCCAGTCCTAAGATGCAGCCCTCTGGGCGGGGCAGCTGGGTAACAGCTATGCAGGGTTTACTCACCAGGCTCTGAGATGCAGCTGCCTTTCGGGTGGGGCAGCCAGGTTACAACCACACAGTGAAAATGTATGGGGATAACTCCCAGGGTGCTGAGCAGTAGTTGCCTCCGGGGTGGAGCATTTGGGGAACAGCAACACTGCATAAGGATTGCTTGTCCAGCACTGAGATGCAGCTGCCTATGGGCAGGGCAGCATGGTAACAGCCTTGTTGCTCTGTGGAGTTTTGTCTTTTGTTTGGTTGTATAAACAAAGTACTGCGCTACACTGTATGTTTTCTTTACACTGCATTGTATCGTGGGGTTGTCTGGTGTAGTGCCTTGTTGCACTAAATACAGCTGTATAACATTGTGTTTCATGGCATTGACTATGTAGTTCCGTGCTGTAGCAGTACATTGTGTAAAGCTGTATAGCGGTGTGTAGTGCTGTGCGGTTTCATGTTGCGTGCTGCAGAGCTAGGTGGGCAGCATAGTGCCATGTTACCCTGTGCTGCATATTTTGCCATGCACTGCTACACTGGCACTCCACCCCACCCCTCCACCAGCTCCCCCTTACCAGGCCCCCATTCCCCTTGGCTGTTGCACAATCTGCATGGCACACACGATGTCATCGTTGATGTTACTGGTCAGCAAATCTGGTGGTGGGGAAGGAGAAGAGAGTGAGGATAGGGCATAACCCTTGGAAGCTCAACACTGTAGCATGGGAGCCCTGGTCCTCCTAGCAGGAGATACCACCATTCAGCCAACCAACCCAGCCCCCATTGTGCTGCCCTCTGCTGTCCACTGAAGGCAAGGGTGACCTTCCTTTGCCATTCCAAAATGTCTTGGGCCTGACGTTGGTTCCCCTGACTACCAGGAGGACTTGCCCCCTACAGGCCCCACCCTGCTCCCTGCCGCACAGGTCTCTAGCACTGAGCCATGGCCTAGGGGTCAGGACCAGGACTGGAAAGGAGTTACTCACCACTGCAGTGCATGTGACAGAGGTTCCGGGCGGAGCGCTTATAGTCATCACACCACTGGCGGCTGTTGATCTGGAAGATGCCGTTGTCAGTGCTGCCATCAGCTTCATGATCCACGGTGTCCGTGTTGAACCGGCTTTCATGGAACGCCATGCACAGCCCTGGTACAGGATTTAGTAATATACGGGGAGGGCGGGGGGAGGGATATGCACAGAGCCCCATGCAGGATGGGGCTGGGGGAGTAAGGTGACCAGATGTCCCGATTTTATAGGGACAGTCCTGACATTTGGGGCTTTGTCTTATGTAGGTGCCTATTACCCCCGACACGGTCCCCATTTTTCACACTTGTTGTCTGGTCACCCTAGGGGGAGGGATACGCATCGAACCCCATGGGGAGGGCAGGGGGAGGGATACGCACCGAGCCCCAGGGGGAGGGCAGGGGGAGGGATACGCACCGAGCCCCAGGGGGAGGGCAGGGGGAGGGATACGCACCGAGCCCCAGGGGGAGGGGAAGGAAATATATGTACAGCCTCATGAGGAGGCCAGGAGATCACTCACAATCAGCCAGGCTGTAGCCTCGGAACCCATCCATCCCTGCCTGGTGCAGCACCTGGGCCAGCTCGCAGCGCCGGAAGATCTTTCCCATGTTCCCCACAAGGAGGCAGGCCACGATGGACAGGAGCACGAGCGCTGCCATTCCTGCAGTGTGGCCAGAGCTGGAGGCTGCACTCTAGGTGATGTCTGAGCACAGCTGGGGCCCCAGGCCCAGCACAAGCTGCTTACACAAGGTGCACTGTGAAGGAGGAGGCAAGCAGTTGGGTTAGTGTCTGTTGTGGGACCTTACCATCAGCAGGGCAACCATAGTAATGAGAGCCTGGAGCCTGTCTGCCCACTCTGCTGGGCAGCCCTCAGACTAGGCGCCATGGCTAGGCCAGCGAAGAGGGCCCAGGGGGCCAGCACTGCGTGGAAGCTGACAGCCCCGGGGATCATGGAGTGTTGTCAGGGCTGCAGGGGTGCTGATGGCTGTCCTTCCCCCTTTGTGGGCCTAGCTGGAATAGGAACTGTGAGTTTTGGCCCCTGCCTGGATTCTTGGATCCCGTTCCAGATAGCTGCTCACTGGGCCTGTGGAGTGTAGAGCAGCAGCAAGTCCCAGATTCCTCCTGAGTGCCAAAGTCAGGGCTAGTGTTCCAGAACCCCCTGGGAACTTGTGATGTCATGGCTTCACTGCTTCTAGAACCTTCCCTGTCTGAGGCATGGGTCTGTTGTCACTACTGGGCCTACAAAGTGTACCCTTACTGTGAGCTCCAAGATAAAAGTATGGTTCTAGCCCCAGCTTCAGGGGTGGAGCCGGGGAGTATTGGTCTACTGTGTTAAAGCTGATCAAGTACAGCTACACCAAAAGTTCTAAGTTACAGTCTATCTTTCTCCTTGTGGTGACAGACAATTCATATCACTTCTAGGGTGCAACAAACAGAAAGAAAAACAACAGAAAAGTACCTGGGGATTACAGTGGACGAGAAGCTGGATATGAGTCAGCAGTGTGCCCTTGTTGCCAAGAAGGCCAATGGCATTTTGGGATGTATAAGTAGGGGCATTGCCACCAATCGAGGGACATGATTGTTCCCCTCTTTTCGGCACTGATGAGGCCACAGCTGGAGTACTGTGTCCAGTTTTGGGCCCCCCCCAGTACAGAAAGGATATGGACAAATTGGAGGGAGTCCAGCGGAGGGCAACGAAAATTATTAGGGGGACTGGGACACATGACTTATGAGGAGAGCTGGAGGGAACTGGGCTTATTTAGTTTGCAGAAGAGAAGAGTGATGTGGGATTTGATAGCAGCCTTCAACTACCTGAAGTGGGATTACAGAGGATGGAGGTAGGCTGTTCTCAGCGGTGGCAGATGACGGAACAAGTCTCAAGTTGCAGTGGGGGAGGTCTAGGTTGGATATTAGGAAAAACTTGGAATGCTCAGCTTTGTGGTTCACACAGCAAGCTTACACCCTTCTCTGAGAATGTATTCATCTTTCATATGGCAAGAAAGGTGATTAGAGATATTCAAATAACCTAGTCCAGATTAGTGAGCCAGAGGGCACCTTCGGAAATGGCTTGATGTAAATCTGATATGCCAGTAGCAAACAATCAAAGTGAGCACTGATTTACAGTGTGGTCCATAATTTGTGACTGGTGTCAACAGTCATAATGTGTGTTGACTCGCATCTTCCAAAGGTGTATGAGATGACAGCATCTGCCATGCAATGTTCTAAAATGGTTCACTGGACTCGCCTTGTACATCAGTCATGAATCATAGAATATCAGGGTTGGAAGGGACCTCAGGATGTCATCCAGTCCAACCCCCTGCTCAAAGCAGGACCAATCCCCAATTAAATCATCCCAGCCAGGGCTTTGTCAAGCCTGACCTTAAAAACTTCTAAGGAAGGAGATTCTACCACCTCCCTAGTGAAAAAGTTTTTCCTCAATATCCAATCTAAACCTCCCCCACTGCAACTTGAGACCATTACTCCTTGTCCTGTCCTCTTCTACCACTGAGAATAGTCTAGAACCATCCTCTCTGGAACCACCTCTCAGGTAGTTGAAAGCAGCTATCAAATCCCCCCTCATTCTTCTCTTCTGCAGACTAAACAATCCCAGTTCCCTCAGCCTCTTCTCATAACTCATGTGTTCCAGACCCCTAATAATTTTTGTTGCCCTTCGCTGGACTCTCTCCAATTTATCCACATCCTTCTTGTAGTGTGGGACCCAAAACTGGACACAGTACTCCAGATGAGGCCTCACCAATGTCGAATAGAGGGGAACGATCACGTCCCTCGATCTGCTTGCTATGCCCCTACTTATACATCCCAAAATGCCATTGGCCTTCTTGGTAACAAGGGCACACTGCTGACTCATATCCAGTTTCTCGTCCACTGTCACCCCTAAGTCCTTTTCCGCAGAACTGCTGCCTAGCCATTCGGTCCCTAGTCTGTAGCTGTGCATTGGGTTCTTCTGTCCTAAGTGCAGGACCCTGCACTTATCCTTATTGAACCTCATCAGATTTCTTTTGGCCCAATCCTCCAATTTGTCTAGGTCCTTCTGTATCCTATCCCTGCCCTCCAGCGTATCTACCACTCCTCCCAGTTTAGTATCATCCGCAAATTTGCTGAGAGTGCAATCCACACCATCCTCCAGATCATTTATGAAGATATTGAATAAAACCGGCCCCAGGACTAACCCCTGGGGCACTCCACTTGACACCAGCTGCCAACTAGACATGGAGCCATTGATCACTACCCGTTGAACCCGACAATCTAGCCAACTTTCTACCCACCTTATAGTGCATTCATCCAGCCCATACTTCTTTAACTTGCTGACAAGAATACTGTGGGAGACCGTGTCAAAAGCTTTGCTAAAGTCAAGAAACAATACATCCACTGCTTTCCCTTCATCCACAGAACCAGTAATCTCATCATGATTTTAAAGATATTTCAGTTCTGGAATAATACAAGACCAGTGTGTCTCTGTTGCTGCAATAGGAGTCAGACAACTGACCATAACAAACCTCCAAATAATGAATGGCCAAAGCTTTCACTTCTGTCTTTTTCCCACCCTGCTGCTTACGGTGGTTACCTTAATAGCCACCACTTACAACGGGGCTATAGTACTGTCCTGCCCTCAGGTGACCAACCATGAGACCCACCCTTTAAATTCTCTGGGAATTTTGAAAATTCCCTTCCTGTTTGCTCAGCAAGGCATGGAGTGCTCCCAGCTAACCTTTCCAGCTGACCATGCCTCCACGCACCACGTGATCCCCAGTATGGAGCAATGGCGAGGTGCTGGACCTCATCAGTATTTGGGTGGAGGAAGCTGTCCAGTCGATTCCTTCGAGCAGATATCAAGGGACATGATGGAAAGGAGCCATGACCGGGACGCACTGCAGTGCAGGGTTAAAGTGAAGGAGCTATAGAACGCCTACCACAAAGCCTGCAAGGCAAACCGCCGCTCCAGTGCTGTCCCCACGACCTGCCATTTCTACAAAGAGCTGGATGCAATATACTTGGGGGCAACTCCACCTCTACTCCAAGGACCACCCTGGTCACTTCAGAGCCCAGTTCAACAAGGCAGGAGGAGGAGGAGGAAAGCGGGAGCAAGGGTGCTGAGGAAGAGGGAGACATCCCGGCATCCCTAGATGCATGCAGCCAGGAGCTGTTCTCAAGCCAAGAGGAAGGTAGCCAGTCACAGCGGCCGGTGCTTGGGGAAGGACAAACACCAGAGGAGGTTCCCAGTAAGCAGCTTTTATTTTGGGAAGGAAGTTGTTCAGTGCGGACTCTTGGGGCAAGGAGGGTTAGGGATACATGCATGCCTAGATGCGGAATAGGACGTTGATGTGCTCTTTCACATTCCGGTACAGCTGATTCAGACCCATCAGTTTGTATGTATAGTTGGGATTGTGTTTTCCAATGTGTATCATTTTGCATTTATTTACATTGCATTTCATCTGCCATTTTGTTGCGCAATTTAGTGAGATTCCTTTGTAACTCTTCCCAGTCAGCTTTGAACTTAACTATCTTGAGTAAATGTTGTATTGTCCACAAATTTCACTACCTAGCTGTTTATCCCCTTTTCTAGAGCATTTCTGAATATGTCGAACAGCACTGGTGCAGTGCAGGTCCGTAGGGGAACCTGGCTATTTACCTCCCTCCATTCTGAAAACTAACCATTTAGTCCTACCCTTTGTTTCCTATCTTGTTTGGAAGTCTGGATCCCAGCTTCCATTTTTGCTGCAGCAGGGCAGGGAGCACTTTCTGTTACGCAGTAAATATCATTATGGGATTCAAATGCTGACCGCCTGGTCCATTTGAGGATTTCAATATCCGTGTACCACTATCAGATAAAAGTGCTGCTTCTCTAGCTCAAGTAGCTATCTGTGCATGTGGCTAGGATTTGAACCTGTGGCTACTTGCCTATGAGACAGACAGCTTTCAGTAGCCCAAGGTGTTTGTACTGGCTTGCTAAGCAGAAAGTTCTGATTTTAGCAGCGATATTATGGTGTTCACTCCACACTGACCTCCTTGGGAAGGAGGTGTGTTCCATAGCCTATAGAGGGAAGACTGCCAAACACTCTGTTATGAAGCCAAGTTTGCCTTGCCTTTGTTATGCTCCCAGACTCTCCAGATTGGAGCATTTTATTGGAGAGAAAAGATTGAGCCAGGCCCCTCTGCCTTGGCTATCCCACCACAGCTAGTGATGGAATTCGCTCTAGTGGAGCAGTGTGTCCATTGGGAGGGGGAGGCAATGACAACCCCTGAGGGATTCTCGCCAGACAAAAACCCTTCAGAAGCAAGAGTTGAGGCAGTTGCATCTGAAGAAGTGGGCTTTTTACCCACGAAAGCTTATGCCCAAATAAATCTTAGTCTTTAAATTGCCACCGGACTCCTCATTGTTTTTGTGGATACAGACTAACATGGCTACCCCTCCGATAGTTGAGGCAGACACACCCCAAAAGCCCTCAGGGAAGGAAGCAGCCTTCCCCATCCCATGCAGAGATGGTCTGTGACAATCTGAATGACCTTGAACAGGATGGAAGAGGGAGAAATCTTCATCTCACCTCAGCATGTGGGAACAAAGGTTAACCCAGCGGGAGGATGGGGAGGTCAATCCACTACTCCCTGTACCCAGAGAACCTGGGAGGATGCCACAGGATCCCCAGGCCCTGACCTGAGAGGAGATGGAGCAGAGTAGGGGCTTTGGCTGTGAGAGAGGGTCCCTTACCAGAGGTTGGGCTCCCTCCGTGATTTCAAGCAGTGTGCATGGTTCAGAGCCAGGCCTTGCCTGGTCCCCATAATGCCCCAAGAGAGTGAACTCCAGGGCAGCACCAGGGCTGCTGATGCCTTAAGGAACAAAGTCACCATCCCTAGGCACCGGGTGGGAGGAATAGGTCTCAGGTTCACATCCAAAGGTTTTGGGGTGACAGATATAAGGGGGGCATGGGAGACCTCTGCTGCAAATCCTCTCTGCAGGGTCTAAAACGAACATGTGTATATGGGGTCGTTGTCAACCAGCTGGTTTATGAATGATGTGCCAGCTTGTTATAAGCTGATTTATTATCTGAATAGCTGAAATTTGAAATTACCAGACATAGTAGCAGACATGGCACAACCTGCAGGCTCTCCCAGGCTACTGGTCCAGACCGCTTGCTGGCCCTTTTCCAAAAGGGGAAGCTGTGACAGAGATTTTGCACTCTTGGCAGGGGGCTCAGGGGGCTGTTTTTGTTAGTGACAAAAGGGAAAATAGAATGTTTGAAGTAAAATGTCTCAGGTATTCCATATGTGGGGTCACCTCTGAGAATGTTCTGGACCTTTGTAGAACCTCATGGAATCTTCCAGACTTTCTGAGAACTACATTTTCCTCCAATGTCCTAGATATCTGGACCTTTGTAGAATCTCATGGAATCTTCCAGACTTTCTGAGAACTACATTTTCCTCCAACGTCCTAGAAGGTCAGCCACACCCTTATGGGTATATAAGTGTAAGGGGACTGTTGCCCCCTTACTAACATTCAATGGGGTTGTTTTAGTTGCTAGCTCCCAGTACTAAAAAGGGGGAAGGGTCGATGGGGAATCAGGACCCTGAGACTGACAGCCCCCAGGAACAATGGGGAGAGGCCAATGCTCCAGGTCAGCCTGAATGACAGGGCGAGCAGGCTAATCAGGGAGTCAGGAGGCCAGGGAGGTCCTGTCCTCTGTGTGAGCTGGAATTGCCTGGGTCAGAGTGGGGCTGAGCCAAGGAGAAAGCAGGGGCTCAAGCTGAGCTGGGGTGCAGAGCTGGGCCAGATCCAGAGGAACCAGAAAAGCAGCCCAGAGAGAACAGACCCTGTCCTGGAAGCAGAGCTGCAGCCCCAAAGCCAGAGGCACAACCCAGAGAGAACAGACCTGCAGGAACCAGAGCCAGAGGGGCCAGAAAAGCAGCCCAGGAAGCAGGTCAGTGCTGGGAGCAGAGTTACAGAAGCACCCTGCAGAGCAGACCTGTCCTGTGAGTGGAGCTGCAGCACCCAGAGCCAGAGGGGCCAAAGAAGCAGCCCAGGGAGCTGGAGGCAGAGCAGCAGCAGTGCAGAGACCAAGTGGTGCAGCTGGAGCCGTCTGGAGCTGGGTGCAGTGAGCAGCTGGGGAGACCGAGGGGGACCCTGGGCAGCGGGCCCAGCACAGGGAGATTCCTCAGTCAAGAGGTTCTGCAGGCCAGGCTTGGATCATAACCCCAATAGGGCGGGGGTGACACTGGGAAGAAGGGTCCTACCACTTAGAGTCTGAGAGCATGTGGCCACCACCAAAGCAAGTGTCCAACCCACAGCATCCCTGTAGCACAGCCAGGGCCTGAGAAGAAGGCCTGGGACTTACAAGGAGCAGACTGTGAACTGCCCTGACACTTCAGAGACACTGTTTGTGGTGTTCCCTGCCACAGAGCGGGCTGATGTGTTTCCTTTAACCTTTCCCATTTTGCCTTATTCTTTTTAAAATTAATTGTTGATTAAATAACTTGTATTTGCTTTAACTTGTATGTAATGGTCAGTGGGTCAGAGAAGTGCCCAGTGCAGAGAGAGTACCCCGGAGTGGGGACACCCTAGCCCCTGTCCTAGGTGACCACAGCAGGGTTGGGGGTCGAGCCCCCCAGGAATCCTGGGCCCAGCCTTGTTGGAGTTGCGAGGACTCTGCCAGACAGGAGAGTGGAAGGGGAGTCCTTAAGGACAGGGAGGCCAGTGGGTAAAGGAAGTGGGAGCAAGGACTCAGATCCTTTCGCTAGCCTACTTCACCGGGGTAGTACAGAAGCCAGGAAGGTTCCTCACAATAGCGGGACTATTCACCCGCTTACATAAGGGTCGGGGTGTTGCCAGCCAGTCAGTGAGAAATAAGAATGAACTGAAGTGAAGGGAGAGCCCAGCTGCAACTTTATATATATATATAATTGTGAAAGTGTTGGCTCCTCTGATGCTGTGCTTCAGCTCGTGAGGGCAAAGATGAGAAAAGCAGCCTTCTGAACGAGTGTTAACATTCTCATACTCTCACCTAGTGTAACTCTGTTTAATACTGGTCTACATAGTGCTGGTGCACAGATCAATTTCTTGATGTTAGTAAATTTCAATTATTCTTAAAATTAAAGTTTCTATAAGCTTAGCTGAAACAAAATTTTTATTTGCTTAAAAATGGCATGAATATATACACATTTACAGTTCCTAGCATACTAATTTATCATCTTATATGACAGGGCTAAATCATGCATGCAAATTGTGCATCAAAGTCATGAAATGGGCACAAAGGCAATAAATAAGGTATTGAAAAGTTTAACAAATGGTGGAGGGGGGGGCGTGCGGGATTTGGTGTAGGGCTGGCCCTGCTCTTGGGCTCACAAGGCCATGGTATCAACTGTATAAAGGTTGTATGTGTTCATGTAGGCTGGGGATTGTATTCTGTCCCCATGGGAGTGTCCTGCAGGAACTAAAACCACTGTGGGGGTGATTAATGGAAACCCCTATGCAGTGGATGAGCAACTGGATATGAGTCAGCAGTGTGCCCTACTTGCCAAGAAGGCTAACAGCATATTGGGCTGCATTAGTAGAAACATTGCCAGCAGTTTGAGGGAAGTGATTATTCCCCTCTATTCAGCACTGGTGAGGCCACACCTGGAGTACTGCGTCCAGTTCCCCCCCACCCCAGAAAGAATGTGGACAAATTGGATAGAGTCCAAAGAAAATGATTAGGGGGCTGGAGCACATGACTTACAAGGAGACGCTGAGGGAACTGGGCTTATTTAGTGTGCAGAAAAGAAGAGTGAGGGGGGGATTTGATAGCAGCCTTCAACTACCTGAAATGGGGTTCCAAAGAGGATGGAGCTAGGCTGTTCTCAGTGGTGGCAGATGACAGAACAAGGCGCAATGGTCTCAAGTTGCAGTGGGGGAGGTCTAGGTTGGATATTAGGAAAAACTATTTCACTAGGAGGGTGGTAAAGCACTGGAATGGGTATCTAGGGAGGTGGAGGAATCTCCATCCTTAAAGGTTTTTAAGGCCTGGCTTGACAAAGCCCTGATTGGGATGAGTTAGTTGGGGTTGGCTCTGCTTTGAGCAGGGGGTTGACTTCCTGAGGTCTCTTCCAACCCTAATCTTCTATGATTCACATACTGCTCTTTCCAGGAGAGAAGGCTGCTGCGTCCGTGTGTGTTTGTGTACAGACGTTTGTATCTGTGCACAGATGTCCATATGTGTAGCCCTCCAGCTGGCTCACCCAAACTGGCTGTTCTCTGTGACTCAGCCAAAGCAAGAGCTGCCCCGTCAGTTCCCACTGTGCTGTTGCCTTGGTGGTGGTGGTGAAGGGGTGGGGTGGGCAGTGCTGGGGATCAGGGTTCATCCCCTCAGGGAATAGGTCAACCCCACACACAGCTGGGGGCCACGGCCTAAAGGTGTATGTGAAGGATCCACATACAAACAGCCCCAGTGCCTTACCCCAGCAATGGACTCATCTCTGCTTCAGGTGAACAATCCTTGTATAAACAGCCTCTGTGCCTCACTGCAGAGGAGGCTGCATCTCAACACTGGGTGTAAACAGCCTGGGCCACACACCGAGCCCCAGACAGATCCCTGGCTGACAGCAGAACCCAGAGAGGGTAATGAGCCATAAGGAGCTGCATTGGCTGAGGACCCCAGAGACCTAGGGGAATTGTGGACCACTGCAGCAGAAGACAAAGTAGGAGGTAGCCCAGGGGACTGAAACATTGCTCCAGTTGTAGAACCAGCGAACCGGTCAGCATGTTTCAGGAGGATCCCCATTGCCAGGGCCCTAAAGTCTATGCAGAACCTCACGGTCCCTTCAGACTTTGGGATCAGGACTATTGGGCTTCATCATTCACGCTGGGACTCTTCCATTATCCCCCAGGGCCAGCATTGCCTCAAGTTCTTTCTGGACCACTTCCCACCTTTTTCTGGGAAGTGGGCAATGCTGGGTGCAGACCTTCTCTGCCTGGGAATGGTGTCTATGATGACGGGTAATGTTCATCTGCACTAGATGGAAAGATAAAATGGAGGGAAAGTCTTGGACCAACTTTTGTAGCTTTGCTTTTTGTTCCGGGTCTGAGACCTGCCAGGGCCCTGCTTTGGGACTCTGAGGAGCAGGAAGGATCCCAGTTCCTCTACCGCAGATACCCCACGCTCCTAGGTGGTGTCCTGCTTCCCTGATGGGCCAATAGGCCACACATCCCCATGGAGGTGGGCAGCTTTGTTGACTCTGGCCCTTGGCCATGCAGCCCGTTAAGGAAGGGCCACTTTATTGACTCCAGCCACTGGCCCACAGAGCCCTGTAAGGAAGGGCTACCTATTGACTTAGGCCATCAGGCCACACTGCCTGAGAGTGAGGGAAGTCTAAGGGAGTCTAAATACTAGACAGTACTAACCTGCTTGGTAGTCAGTCACCATTATGGAATCTAGCCGGCGGCAGTACATCCCTTCTGTTTAACCATTCGTGACCTGACACCCTGTGACAGGGTGTACCTACGCTGCAATACAAGGCCAAATTGTCCTGACTCTATGGTTTTTGTTTCCAACTTATGGTGGCTGAGCATACATGGTTATGCTAAAGCCATACACAAGTCCAGGTCTCTCATAACATATATTTTTCTTCCCCATTGACTTAGTTTCCTGTAGCACCAGCTATTCAGAGTGTGGGGATAGCAGGTTAGATTCCTGAATCAGGCCCTGGTGAGCCCCAGCTGCACCGCCTGCTGAGCCCCAATGCATACTGGACAGGACCGTGCAGACTCCCTGAGGGGCCCCAGTGCATGCTGGGAGAAAGCAATGGAGAGAGGCCTGCTCTGCAGCTCAGCACTGCTGCCCTACTCTCACCCACCCCCTCAGAAGGGGGTAAAAATCGTATCTTTCTCACTCAGGTTTAACCCTTCTGTCAGGTGGAGTCAGCAGCAACAAGGGCCAGGTTCAATATTTAGGGATGCCTCTTAATAGTACAAAACAGAAATAGCTTCAACCTCCACCCAGTAATTTGGGAAAATTAAATATCACCCCTGGGCATCTCTAAGAGGTAGACTCACAAGCATTGAGTCTGTGTACAACAAAGAACATTTTTAGTAAAACGGGAAAAGGAACCCAGCATTAATTTTGGAAAACACCACAATTCAAAAGTATATGACCATGAGCAAACACCCATCTCAGAGTACACGGGGCAGTACTCTTTGCCTCAGTTTCTCATCTTGCAGTGTAAAAACACACCACTCTCCCCAGTGCACCCTCCTCACAGTTACTGTCCTCAATCAGTAAAGACCCATAGTTCAGAGGTGTGTTCACATGAGTTCACCCCAAAAGCGTTGAGCACTGCTTCTGTGCTCACCATTGCAACTGTCTCATAGTTGCTAGTGTTCACTGGGCCAGGACTGTTCACTGGGCCACTGCTACTGCCATTTCTCTGCTGTGATATCACATTCTGAGGTGCTACTACTTAAAACAGCTCTGTGATTTTAAGAGGTGGAAGGAACCTCACGTCTACCACAGACTTTGCAATTTCTTTCAGTCCATTACTACTATACCCCAGATCTAACGCTCAGCACCTAGTTATCAGTGATTTCAGCTCTAGTGATCACTGAACCCACACAAAAACTCTAATCAGCTCTATTTTTAAACACTACAGAGAACAGTAGCAAATAATACCTAGGACTCCCTAGTAAGACCCCATACCCCCAGACATGAACACTCACTCTTACTCTCTTTCTTCTGCCCTAGGTATTGGCATCCCTGCCCCCTGCATAGCAAGTGAGATTCAGTTTAGGGTAAGCCCCTCAATCAGGGCAGGCTAAGTACAGTTCTGCTGCCCTTTACTCATATAATAGGGATAACAACATTTCATTACCCCTGCATTCAATAAAGTGATTTGTAACCCAAGACTAGCAAAAACTGATCACTTTGGCAAAGCAGCTCCATCATGCTGTGCACCTAGAAAGAGTAGGTGAGTTTATGAAAATACAGTCTGTTCCTGAAATCTTTTCATCTTGGCTCATTGCTAGATGTCAGAGGAGAGTTCATTCAGCCTTTGCTTACACAAGTAATCCTTGTCCTGTGGCTTCTGGTTGGATCCCCCTGCAGGTCACATCCTTCCATGTCATCCAAGGGGGATGGTGGGGATGGGGAAATCCATGACTCCTACCCACCCCTGGCCAGGTGCAGGTCTCTGCTGTTCATAGACTGCTCTTGCTGTCACTGATGGTTGAGGTGGGATACTTCTTCCTGCTGAGGGCACTGCTGTGCTCTTGCAGAGATGGGGTGTCACTCAGGCCCACAGTGTCTTGACTCTCAGCCTTGGGAGGCTGGGATGATGAATCTTTCTGGAGTCTGGGTGTGGGGGCAATTAATAATGCAACTAGAGAATTAAAAGCCCCATTCAATTATAGTAATCCCTCTCCCAGTGTAAACCCTCTCTGCAAGTTATTAGTACCATGCTATGGTCATGCAAAGAGACCCTGTCCAAGATCAGGGCCTCTTTGGTGCCAGATATTGTCCAGACCCTATCCAAGATCAGGGACCCATTGTGCTGGATGCTGCATAGACCTCCAACCTAGACTGGGTTCCCCATTGTTCTGGGCACTGCACAGACAACAAACAGGCACTGAGAGAAGTAGGGAATTGCATAAGGTCTCTGGAAGAGGAAGGAATAGAACCCAAGTGTCCTGATCCCATGTGCCAGACATGAGGTGCTCCTGGACCAGCCCTCACGACATGGGAAATAAGGTGGCAACATTTTCTCCAATAAGCAGGGGGGCTGCACTGGGATCCCAGGGACTGAACCTGAGCAGGCGCACCCTGAAGCCCCACTTGTATTTGGAGGAAATAATAAAACCACATTACTGGGAGATTCAGTTTGGCTTTCAGCCCTGAAAGCTACTTCCAGCAGAACTGTGCCCCCTACTGAACCTCCATCCAGCTCCCTGCAGCACTACATCCCCTTCTGCAGCGGTTCTCAACCAGGGGTCCATGCGCCCTTTCGTGGGGGGGACGGGACGGGACCCTGTGGCTGAAACCCAGATCCCAAGCCCTGGCACTCTACGTCATGGGGCTGAAACCCTGAGCCCCAGCACCCCCCACCACGGTGCTGAAACTCCAAGCCCTGGTCCCCCCCACCAACTGCAGTGCCAGAGCAGGACAGTCCCTGGGGCAGCTCCCCACCCCACTTCCTCCTCTCCCTGCCCCTGAGGCCCCCACCCCCTGGCCAGGTTGGAAGCAGGAAGCCAGAGTCTGGGCAATGCGGGCAGCTGCTGCTCTGGCTAGTTTCATAGAGCAGGCAGCCACGGCATTCCCCTGTCTGCTGCTGCTGGTGCCTGGGGTTGCAGCGGCTCCTCAGCTCACACATCTGGTAAGAGCTGCCCAGGCAGGGGGACCCTGCGCTGTGGCCAGCAGAGCCCTTGGGGAGCAGTGACCGCAGGGGAGCCCTCCTGGCACACAGCCCCTAGCTACCCCCTCCCTGCACCCTGAGTTACCCCCCCCTGCCCGCACACAGCCCCCAGCTACCCCCTCCCTGCACCCTGAACTACCCCCTGCATGCACACAGCCCCTAGCTCCCCCCTCCTTGCACCCTGAGCTACACCCCCCACCCACAGCCCTGAGCTCCCCCCTCCCTGTACTCTGAACAGTTTTCAAACTTTTGGAGCTGAACCCCCACCACACACAACCCAGACAGGCTAGGTGGCCTGACGTGGTGAGTCAGAGGGTGGAGGTGGCGCTGCCTTCCTGGACCCCACTGTGCGGAGCTGGCCCAAGCCCCACCAGCCCCTGCCCTCCCCCAATAGAAATCAAACTACGCCTATGTCCAGCGGCCCACTCTTGGTCTGGAGCCCTGATTCCCCTCCCCCTCTGGACCCTGGAGTTTTTATAGCATGTTGAGGGGGGCCTCAGAAAGAAAAAGGTTGATAACCCCTGTTCTACTGCACCCCTGCCACCCGACTCCATACAGCATTGCGCCCCCTATTCAGGCCCTGACCCTCTCCCTGAACCCTGGTGCCCCCTACTGACACCCTATCCCAATCCCTGAAGAACAACACCCCATACTGAGCCTCCACCATGATCCTTGAAGCACAGCTCACACTACTGACCCACCCGCTCCCAGCAGCAAGGGGCCTTCTACTAAGCACCCCGCCCCACTCTCTGCAGCACAGGACCCCTTATTGCCCCCGCCCCACTCCAGGCAGCACAGGACCCCTTGAATATTTCATGTATGTCTCCTATCCTATCCAGTCCCACTTGGCCTGTATGCTGCAGCCTGGGGCAGGCACCATCTTGGATCCTGGGGATGTTCAGGCCCCTCACCTGTTCTTGGCCGAGGCAGCACGGTCCCGCTGTCGGCGGTTCTTGAACCAGTTCCCCACCTGGGTGGGGGTAAGGCCAGTGGCATGGGCCAGATGGCGCTTGCAGGAGGGGTTGGGGTAGGGGTCCTGCAGGTACCATTCCCGCAGCAGGTTCCGTGTCTTCTCCTGGGGACAGAGAGAAGGGCAGTGGGATGGGTATCAACACAGGGATGGGGTCAGCAGGGAGACCCTTATACCCTATCCTGATGAGCCTTCCCAGCCATGCACAGGCCCATATAGAGCATTCACCATCCTGGTGGGCAGCATAATCCACTGCAGTCTATTCACTGGGTGGTGGCTGTGGGAGACAGAATCATCCCCTCCAGTCTGTCCCACCTGAGGAGGAGGTGGGATTGCCCTACAGAGCATTCCTCTTGGGGAGGGGGGGCAGAGCTGTCCCCAGCAGTCTATTTAATCATCGCCCACAGTCTATTCCCTGGGGGTGGGGGATTGTACCCTACACTCTATTCTCTCACCAAGGAGCTGTCAATCTGCTGCTCATGACCCTCTTCCTCTCCTGCCCCACCACCCGATGCCCTGCTCACCTTGAAGCTGCTGGCCCTGTGCTGGATGTTGCTGTTGGAGAAGGATAGTCTCCTGCATGATGGGTACTGGTCCAGGCCCCCCAAGGTCCCTGGGGCCCCACGGGGTGAGGCCTGGCTGCAATAGGGTGCCAGCAGGGCTGCGGTGTGGGGGCCCAGTGGCCCCAGCTCAGGGCAGGCCCGCACCCATGGAGGGACCTGGTGGGACCTGTGGGCAAGGGTAGGCGGCAGGGCCCAGAGGAACCGTGCCAGACGCTCGAACTCCCCACTCTCTTGCAGGGCCTCACAGACTCGGGCCACCTGCCCTGGGGGGAAGAGTGACAGACCAGGTGGTGGTAGTGGCATAGGGCCAGTGGGGGGATGGGACCAGGGCAGAGAAAGGTGTAGGTTTGAATATGGGATGGAGAGGTAAAGTGCAGGAGGCAGGAGGGTATAGAGCAAGAAAAGGGGAACAGGGCAGGGGATCGGGATGGGAGTATGGGATGGAGGAGGGATGAGGCAGGAATCAGGGCGAGCGGGGATGGGGCAGTTTTGTGTGGGGCTGGAATGAGAGGAATGGGACAAGCAATCCGAGTATGGAACAGAGGGTTATGGGTCTGGGATTGGGGTGTGAGGAACAGAGAGGGACAGGGCAGAGGATTGAGGGGGAGGCCTATAGGAGGCAGACAGAGGGAATTGGACAAACTGAGGATGGGAGAGAGAAATAACAGAAATGATGTTAGTGCCACTACCCAGTAACTAGGCAGAGCTTTGCATCAGTCCTTCCCTTCCCACCCACCCACCCCCCGCACCCTGGGCAGTGCCATGGAGGGCCACCTGGCTCAGCCAGATGACATGGCAGCTCTGAGGTTTGATCTCCAGACTCACCAGCTATGCTGACTCCCTTAAAGCCTCAGCTCCTCAGACGGGGGTGGGGTGGGGGGGAATCTCAGCCTCCATGGAGGAAAAAGGCACTTTCTAACCTTTGTGTTTGTAGAGAGAAGGCTGGGGACATGACCCCCACCTCCCACGAAAGCTGGGGACTCAAACTCCCCCCCCATCCCACCGAAAGTTGTTGATGTGATATATGCCCATCCTAACTCCCCAAGGAGGCTGGAACCAGACCCCTGCCCCTCAAGAAAGCTGGAGATGTGATCCCTGCTCCCTCCCCACAAAGGCTGGAGACAACCCCCAGGCCTCCCTGAAGGGTCACAAAGCAGAAAGCAAAGAAAGAAGCCAACATGGATTACTTTTAAAACTCTTGGTTTGAAGCCAATCTCATGCAATTTTGAGTGGCTGACTCTGCTGGCCCAGTCAGGGACCCAGAGAAAGCAACTCACCTGTCATGTGCAAATGGTGGATTGGTTGGAGATGGTTAGAAAGAGGACCAGACGCCAGGCCATCCAGCTAGGTACTGAGAATATAGATAAGACATATGGGCTGGGGACGATTTCTGGGCCCTAAGGACTCAGGAGCCCCAATGAGAACCAGCAGACCAGTGACTCCTAGTGCGATATCATGTGAGAGCGATTAAGAAGGAGCAGAGTGGTGGGATCCCTTGGGATATGACCTTAGTCAGACTAACAATGAGTCCTGTATCTGGCTTTGGGGTGCACACTTCAAAGAGGATGGTGACAATTTGACAATCCAATCCATAATAGTGAATAATTAGGAGTTTTAATAAAGAGAATTTAAAATACTCTTTATAAAGAGTAAAGAATTAATAATAATAATAAAATAATAAAGAATTTTCAATCCTTGAGGGGGCCACTTGGGATCTGGGGCAAAAATTGGGGATTGGTCCTGCTTTGAGCAGGAGGTTGGACTAGATGACCTCCTGAGGTCCCTTCCAACCCTGATAGTCTATGAAATACGATCTACCTATTCACCCTCTCTAATATACAGCCACTATACATCCAAAACATATCTATCCATCCAGTCCATATCTATCTATCCAGTCATTGTGACAAAGTCAGCTGGACAGCTGCAAGAGGGTGTGGGAAGGCAGGCATGTTAGCCCTAGAATGTTAAAGGCCCTCTTCCCTATAAGCTGAGAAGGGGTTACCTCAGGTCAATTAGGAACACCTGGATCCAGTTAAGGGCTGCCTGAGAACTTTTAAAACTGGAAGGGAGAGAGAGACAAGCTGTTACCAGGCTAGTGGCAGCAGGGAAGTAAGCTTCTCCAGAATGGGAGGCTACACTCCTCCCCATAGGGGAAGCAGACAAGCCTGAGTGCCTTCTAGGGGAAGGACTGACATCCTGGGGCAGGCTACAGGGCAACACCCACCTCAGTGAGGAGGCAGGGGAAGGTATCATCCCTTTGTTTTCATGTTTATGGGACTATTGCCCTTTTGTTTGTGTAGGATCACCCAGTAGGGCCAAAGGAGCACAGATAATGGGAGGATGAACACTCCTCGGAGTAGGGTGGGGCTGATTTACCCATCACCAGAGGGGGAAGTGCTTGGTCCAGCAAGGCGAAGGAGGTGCCTTGCCACACCATCCACCCACCCCAATATACAGCTATCCATCCAATACACATCTACGGGGTCAGTTCTAGGGGTGGACAAGCAGGGCAGTTTGCCAAACTGCTGGGCGTTTTTTTTTGGTTTTTTTTTGCTCAGCAATGAGGTGCCCAAAAACATACAGGTTTCAGAGTAACAGCCATGTTAGTCTGTAGTCGCAAAAAGAAAAGGAGGACTTGTGGCACCTTAGAGACTAACCAATTTATTTGAGCTACAGCTCACTTCATCGGATCCATACTGTGGAAAGTGTAGAAGATCTTTTTATATACACACAAAGCATGAAAAAGTACCTCCTCCCACCCCACTCTCCTGCTAGCAATAGCTTATCTAAAGTGATCACTCTCCTTACAATGTGTATGATAATCAAGTTGGGCCATTTCCAGCACAAATCCAGGTTCTCTCACCCCCCCACCCCTCCCCCACACAAACCCACTTCCTTGCCTACAGACAGCCCCCCAACCTGAAGCAAATACTCACCAGGAACCACATACCACACAACAGAACCACTAACCCAGGAACCTATCCTTGCAACAAAGCCCGTTGCCAACTGTGCCCACATATCTATTCAGGGGACACCATCACAGGGCTTAATAACATCAGCCACACTATCAGAGGCTCGTTCACCTGCACATCCACCAATGTGATATATGCCATCATGTGCCAGCAATGTCCCTCTGCCACGTACATTGGTCAAACTGGACAGTCTCTACGTAAAAGAATAAATGGACACAAATCAGATGTCAAGAATTATAACATTCATAAACCAGTCGGAGAACACTTCAATCTCTCTGGTCACGCAATTACAGACATGAAAGTTGTGATATTACAACAAAAAAACTTCAAATCCAGACTCCAGCGGGAAATTGTTGAATTGGAATTCATTTGCAAATTTGATACAATTAACTTAGGCTTGAATAGAGACTGGGAGTGGCTAAGTCATTATGCAAGGTAACCTATTTCCCCTTGTTTTTTCCTACCCCGCCCTCCCTTAGACATTCTTGTTAAACCCTGGATTTGTGCTGGAAATGGCCCACCTTGATTATCATACACGTTGTAAGGAGAGTGGTCACTTTAGATAAGCTATTACCAGCAGGAGAGTGGGGTGGGAGGAGGTACTTTTTCATGCTGTGTGTGTATATAAAAAGATCTTCTACACTTTCCACAGTATGCATCCGATGAAGTGAGCTGTAGCTCACGAAAGCTTATGCTCAAATAAATTGGTTAGTCTCTAAGGTGCCATAAGTACTCCTTTTCTTTTTGCAAAAACATACATTAACTACAAATACATGTCTATCTATCCACCCTCATAAACATCTATCCATCCAATACACATACATCTACCCAAATCCCATAGCCATCCCCAACGTGCATCTATCCCTCTATCCCCAATAAACTTCTCGCCGTCCATCCCAATACATATCCACCCACACATCTGCAATATGTATCTATTTCTCTGTGCATCCCCAATTTGTATCTATCTGTCTGACACTCAATACATATCTTCAATCTGTGATGGCTGGGAAGGTGCTCCATGGTGAGAGTGTTGATCTGTACCCCAAAACATGGTTTATGTATTGGGTTTCTGTGACAGGTGCTGAGCCTGCTGGAGGGAATGGTCAGTTTGAACACCTTTCTCAGAGACAGATGCAGTCATAAGAGGAGTGATTAAATTGTTCCAGATGCCAAGCAATGGAACAGCCATCACAGGCATTCTTCTAGATCATTGGTTCCTAAACTGGGGGGCAAGAAGAAATTCCAAGGGGGAACGTGAGGCTGCCTGGCCCTTGAGCTCCCTGCTGGGGAGGCTAGCCCCCAGCTCCTCCTCTGCTGTCCCCCCCGCCCCCATGCCCCTCGCAGCCATGCCACCATGCGGGCAGCGCGGCTTGTGCCCGCCCACCTCCCAGGCTTTCCAGTAAGCCAGTCCTGCCACTCTGAGTGGCCTGGTAAGGGGGGTGGGGGTTGGATAAGGGGCAGGAGGTCCTGGGGACAACGTTCCCTCTAATTTTTGACAGGCCGTGTGTGCAAAAAATTTCTTCTGTGCAAATTTTTGAAGCAGAGTTCAAATTTGTGCACCATGAGGCAAATGCACTCAAGCGAGTAAAATGCTTATACATTTAAAAAGTTTTAATTTGCAATTTGTAATAATAATAGTTTTACACCATGTTATTTTATAAATGTCATTTTAAATACTTAGAAAAAGGAAATTTAACCATTCTTCATGAAGCAGAAGTTAGTTTTAAGCATTACCCTTTATGATCTTTTTTATAGACAATCACGAGCATATATCAAGCACATATTAATCATGATCATTATCAGTCCATAGGCTTCTGCCCATTGGTGTCCACTTTCACCTTTCATTCTATACACATGTCCGAAAAGACTTTGATAAACATATGATAAAGAATTTAATAAGTATGCCATTATGTCCATTTATATGGGTTTTCAGATAGAGACATCATAAGTTAAAAAAGCAAAACAAGAGTTTGTGTTTTAAATTTAAAATTTTCCTAAAAAATATCAATAAATGATTATCAGCCAAGAATAAGATATGTAATTACAAATGCATTTTAAATTTTCTTATTGGTTGAAATGTCAAAGACTGCTAAACTAACCTTACTGTTTTTCCCTGCGATCTTTTTCATTTGCACATTCAATATAAACTCTGTCCAGATCTATCAGTCCTCCATCCAGCTGGTAACTCTTAATATACATCTGCATGTTCAAATGATCTACTTGTAAACGATTCCGTAGTGTTTTTTAGAGTGTTCATTAAGCTAAAGCCACGCTCACAGTCTGCACTTGATGCTAGGAATGTTCCTCCAATATCCATCAACTTTGCAAGATCCTGAAACTCTTCGTTCGGGTGAGCAAATATCACCATATCCGGGAAACTTAAAACCAGTTGGCTTTTGATTCTTTTGGCTACTGCAAACTTGAAATCGTTGTACTGACTGACTATAACAATCTCTTCAGCAAGAAAGTCTTTGTATTTTGAACATAGGGATTTGACAGATTTCGCTTTAAGAAATCCAACTTCCATACATCATTCCACATTCTTCCTGTTGAAAATTCTCCTGAAGCTCTGGCGTCTCGACAATAGACACAAACCACTCCGTTGTCCTCATGATATGTGAATATTTCACGAAGTTTAACAAGCATTACACTTTCAGAGTAACAGCTGTGTTAGTCTGTATTCGCAAAAAGAAAAGGAGTACTTGTGGAACCTTAGAGACTAACCAATTTATTTGAGCATGAGCTTTCGTGAGCTACAGCTCACTTCATCGGATGCATACCGTGGAAACTGCAGCAGACATTATATACACACAGAGATCATGAAACAATACCTCCTCCCACCCCACTGTCCTGCTGGTTATAGCTTATCTAAAGTGATCATCAAGTTAGGCCATTTCCAGCACAAATCCAGGTTCTCACCCTCCACCCCCACCCCCCACAAACTCACTCTCCTGTTGGTAATAGCCCATCTAAAGTGACAACTCTCTTCACAATGTGCATGATAATCAAGGTGGGCCATTTCCTGCACAAATCCAGGTTCTCTCACCCCCTCACCCCCCCTCCAAAATCCACACACACAAACTCGCTCTCCTGCTGGTAATAGCTCATCCAAAGTGACCACTCTCCCTACAATGTGCATGGTAATCAAGGTGGGCCATGTCCAGCACAAAGAAAGCCTGGATTTGTGCTGGACATGGCCAACCTTGATTACCATGCACATTGTAGGGAGAGTGGTCACTTTGGATGAGCTATTACCAGCAGGAGAGTGAGTTTGTGTGTGTATGGGGGTGGGGGGTGAGAGAACCTGGATTTGTGCAGGAAATGGCCCATCTTGATTATCATGCACATTATGAAGAGAGTTGTCACTTTAGATGGGCTATTACCAGCAGGAGAGTGAGTTTGTGTGTGGGGGGGTGGAGGGTGAGAAAACCTGGATTTGTGCTGGAAATGGCCCAACTTGATGATCACTTTAGATAAGCTATTACCAGCAGGACAGTGGGGTGGGAGGAGGTATTGTTTCATGATCTCTGTGTGTATATAATGTCTGCTGCAGTTTCCACGGTATGCATCCGATGAAGTGAGCTGTAGCTCACGAAAGCTCATGCTCAAATAAATTGGTTAGTCTCTAAGGTGCCATAAGCATTACACTATGTGACTTCGGTGTAACCGTTTCTGTAGTCTCATCCAGTCTTCCAGATTTAAATGAAGTCACTGTTCTTTTACGCTTTAGACCTCTAGACAGTGACATTTTGGGATTGATTTTTACCAGATTGGTTTATTTAAAATTAATACTTTTATTATACGGCTACTATTTCAATGCGCTTAGCAGCGTGACTCGACAAAAGGGCAAACAGGAGATCAGTCAGATCAGGATACCTGAAGTTTGTGCATAGCTCCAATCATGACCACGCATCTGGGGCAAAAAAATGAGGGAAAATGGAGATGTGTGGGTCCGACCTTCCCAACATGATCAACGTTCCACGTTTGAAATGCTGGCAGGGAGGGGTATGATTCATTGCCCTCCTTTCCCTTTTCTCCCCTTGCCAGCTAGTAGAATCTGGCTGTGTTGACAGATGGCAGGGTAACAGTGTCAAAAGTCACCCGTAAATGATATTTCGGCCTGACTCCAATAGAGTATTTCATTTTTTGTGCATGTGGTGTTTCGCTGTGCACGGGGGGGTTTAGGATCTGTGTGTGCGTGCACAGCGAACCAGGAACAGTGTCCAGGGGGCAGTCAGGGGACAGGGAGTGGTTGGATGGGGCAGAGGTTTTGTGGGGGCGGTCAGGAGACAGGGAACAGGGGGTTTGGATAGGTGCGGGAGTCTCGGGGGGCCTGTCAGGGGGCGGGGATGTTGATTGGGGTCAGGGCAGTCAGGGGACAAGGAGCAGGGGGGTTGGATAGGGGGTAGGGTCCCGGGAGGGGGTAGTCAAGGGTCAAGGAGATAATAGACCAACAGACAAAATTATAATTATTATGTATACATAATAATAAGTATTCATAAAATTGTCCAATTACAGGTCTATATTATTTAACTACAATAAAGTATTAACAATCTTCTCGTTTCTGATTATGAATATAAGTAGACAAGAATAAAGGTATAACATAAAGTACAATAATAAAAATACAACTATAAATAAAACTATATAACTGCAATGTTTTCAAATTTCATACCACAAAATGGGAATATTTTTTATTTTTTTGCCTTTTGACGTGTCGGAGTGCCATTTCAGTTGGTGAGGAAGCCGAAGAACGATGTAGAAAGCAAGGGAACTTTTAAAAACTTCCTAGCTCACTTGCGAGAGTATTCAAGACTCTCGAGACTTCGAGAGTGTTCTATCATGGGAGTGGTTATCTCCACCACTCACAATGCAAGATCGGCTACTTGCCGGACTGGTGGTGGGGTATATATAGGGCAGCACGCGTCCCTACGTAA
The DNA here is from genome assembly GCF_965140295.1 of Lepidochelys olivacea. Lineage (NCBI taxonomy): Eukaryota > Metazoa > Chordata > Testudines > Cheloniidae > Lepidochelys > Lepidochelys olivacea. The sequence goes on along the minus strand of NC_140437.1, from coordinate 2,935,285 downwards.
TAGTAGTAGTAGTAAATAAATGTTTGCGACAACTCAAATTAACTTGCATCCGTTATTATTCATGAATCAGGAAAATTATTTTTATAGATTTTTTTATAATGTATTATGGCCACGATTAAGAAAAGGAAGTATGATGAAGACTACATTAAGTATGGTTTCACCATCATGGAAAAAAATGGGATCGATCATCCTCAATGCATAGTATGCCACGCGGTTCTCAGCAATGATGCCTTGAGACCTAGTCGTCTTGAGTGACACTTGGCAAAGAGCCACAACGCTTTGAAAGAGAAACCAAAAGAGCTTTTTGCTGCTAAACTTCAACATTTAAAATGCATGAAGCTGGACACTACTGGAGCTTTTCATTAAGCGTCGGCCAAAGTGGTAGAAGCATCTTATGAACTGTCATTGCTCATCGCTAAAGCTAAGAAAGCGCACATAATAGGAGAAACTCTTGTGAAGCCTTGCTTATTGAAAGAAGCGGATATTGTGCTTGGTGCTGAAAGCAAGAAAAATATATCGGAAATTTCGTTTTCTGACAATTCCACGAAACATCGCATCGATGACATGGCGAAAGATCTAAAACTTCAAGTTGTGGAGGCAGTGAAAGCTTCTCCTTTTTTCGCAATTCAGTGCGACGATACCACTGATGTAGTACAATGCTGTCATTTGTTTGTCTACGTTTGATTCATTAACGATGGAACTGTGAAAGAATAACTGCTTTTTTCGAAGGAATTGATGACCACATCAAAGGCTTCGGATGTTATGAAAACGTTTTCTGACTTTTTTTTTTTTTTTTTTTTTTTTTTTTTTAAGAGAATGGCCTTTCATGTGAAAAACTGGTTGGTGTATGCACAGCCAGTACTCCAGTGATGCTTGGCTCTTGCTCTGCATTTGTGACCTTGGTGAAAGAAAAAAAATCCAGCCATAACCATGACTCACTGTGTCATACACAGATAAGCATTGGCTGCTAAAACCCTTCCAGATGACTTACATGACTCGTTGAATTTGGCCATCAAAGTTGTCAATTTTGTGAAGAACAGTGTTTTAAATACGAGACTTTTTGCAGCTCTTTGTGCAGATTTGGGAGTGGATCATAAAATTATTTTGTTTCACACAGAGGTATGATGGCTTTCCAAAGGGAACATGCTTTCGAGATTATTCGAACTGAAAGATGAAGTGGAAATTTTCCTCAAGCAACAGAAAAAAGAAGAGAGTTATAGCATGCATTTACAGACCACACGTTTCAACTTTCACTGGCATACGTCATGGACATTTCTGAATCTTTGAACAATCTCAATTTGAAGTTGTAAGGAAACAACACTGAAAACATTATAGTGCACCACGGTGCCATCAAAGTGTTTGCGGAAAAAATCAAGCTTTGGAAACATCGAACACAAGCCCAGATGCCTAACTTTTTGTCTTTTCCAACATTTTCATCACTCGCTGAAAATGAAGGTTTCCAAGAACTTTGTAAAGAGAATGCAAAGAACAAAGTTGTGTTTCATCTGGACTGCCTTGCTGACGAATTCATCTGCTATTTTCCAGACAACTTTTCTGGCAACCCTGTTCATAAATTAGCACATAATCCATTCAGTGTTGATGTCGATTCATTGCCAGAAGTATTGCAAGAACAAGCACTCAAAATGAGATACGATTCAAGTGCAAAAGATAATTTTGAAAACTTAAGCCTGGAACAATTTGGGATAAAATATTTCCCAATTTACCCGAAAAGTTGGAGAAGAAGCACTACATATTATTCTTTCGTTTTCGTCCATGTACCTCTGTGAAAAAAGCTTTTCAAGTTTAGTCATAATAAAAACAAAACAAAGGAATCAACTGGATGTCAAAAACAATTTGCGTTGCACACTTTCATCTTTCAAACCTAGGATTTCCCAACTCATGAAGAAAATGCAGCATCATCCTTCACATTAAATTTGTTTTGTTTATGCTATTTCTTATCTTAAATTTCATTTTTATTAAATTTTTGTGCCAAGAAAAACTATTTGTGCTTATTTTTAATTTTAAATTACAAATTGAATTTGTTAAAAGGGGGGTTGGATGATGGTAAAGGAGAGGTGGGGGGCGTGAGGGTTTCTTGAAAATTAAAAAGGGGACACGATGCCAAAAAGTGTGGCTCACAATCTTTCCAGACTACCTTACCCATTTTAAGAGTCTGATTTGTCTTGTGTACCCCTCAAGTTTCACCTCTTAAAAACTTATAAAATCAGACATAAAAATTCAAAAGTGTCACAGCACACTATTTCTGAAAAAATGGCTTACTTTCTCATTTTTACCATACAATTATAAAATAAATAAATTTGAATATAAATATTGTACTTATATTTCAGTGTATAGTACACAGAGCAGTCTAAACAAATCACTGTATGAAATTTTAGTTTGTACTGACTTCACTAGTGTTTTTTACGCAGCCTGTTGTAAAACTAGGCAAATATCTAGTTGAGCTTTTGTACCCCTTGGAAGACTTCCGAGTACCCCCAGGGGTACACGTAACCCTAGTTGAGAACCACTGTTCTAGATGGTCCAACTGACCCACTGCCATTCTCATTGTCTACCCTGGGAAATGGGACAGGGCAGAACAAGCCAGCTCTCTGGGTGGATACTGTTACAGAATAAATGTTACTGAATTCCAGAATCATTGATCTGCTCCCTATTTCCCCATACAGACAAGGCCTAAAGAAAAGGCAAGACTTGGCACCATAGTTGCATCGGGATGATTGGGACCAAAGACCCAACTTCCCTGAGAAATGGGAGACCAACATGCAGGGCAAGCTGAGGTTATGGCTACAGATCCAGAAAGGTGTGATTGTGGCACAGTTAGGCATAACATGCCAGCTTCAATCTAGCTAACATGGGTAACAACAACAAAGAAGTTGCAGCAGCGTGGACCCCTGTCATTAGCCAGCCACTGGAGTACATCCCTGGCAGGCTGGTACTGGGGCAGCGAGCCCATGATGCCACATGTTCACTACCAGCATTATCTGCACCTGCTAGACTGAAGTTAGCATGGGCCCCATGGCTTCCTACAGGACTGTGAGCTGGACCCATTGGGTTCCAGTAGCTCAGTGAGATTAGAAGAGACTGGATGTGTGTGTTCCTAAATTTTCTCCAAAGTTTTGTTTCTGCTGCTGAATATGGTAGCTGGATTTAAGAGGATGCACTTGTGACAGCCAGGTGGACCTGCTCAGTAAGAAGGGTTTGACACAGACGGGGTTGTACCCAGATCCCAGGTTAAGTGTGGGAGAATTGTGAGATTCCCACACCCAGACAAGTAAGGGCAAGAGATCAAACACCTGATGGGATGCAAGGAGGTTGACCGGACTGTGGCTACCCTGTAAATATGACAGCATCTATCTGTCTATCTAGACCAGGGGCACTTTTAGATCAGAACAAAGTAACAATCTGGGCTGCTTTATTTATTGTGGATAAGGGATATGGATTGCTTTAGCAAATCTTTAACTTCAAAAAATTCTAATTATATTGCAGAAAAAATGTGGGATTTATTAATAATAATACAGGGGCCTATCAGTTGTCAAACTTGTTTCCAAAAATTAGGAAAAAGAATGGTGAAAAAGAGAGGGATAAAGCGAAAGATGGGTGTGTTTGGCAATTGATAGATAGACATAGCATGATGGGTCCCTGGTATCAGCTGGAGCCTTTATCAAACCAATAACCCCTCTACATTCAGATCAAATGTAACATCTTTTTAAAGGATGTAGGAAGGTCTTTGCTGGGAAAATTCACATAAGATAAAATAGTTAGCAGCTTTAAAAGGATATCCCCAATCTAGCATTATTTGTTTATCCAATTTGTGGATGACACTGTCTTGTGTCTCTGCCTGCTTTCTGTCTCTTCCCCTGTCTGTCTATTTCCTCTCTGTCTTTCTAGGTCCTTGTCAGTCTAAGATTGTTCCTGTCCCTCCAGTATCTGATAAAACATTTGCATTCTGCTAATAAATTGTTTAAGAAATCTGGCTCACCAGTTGCTACTAAAGAGAGCTCTAAAGTGCGCTAGGAATCCTAAGCCTCAACAATGTTCCAAACTTTCATCCAAATTAAGAAATAATAAATGCCTTTACTTAAAAAAATAACAGCATAAATGTATTTCATTAGTAAAATAATACATGCAGGTCAGCTTTCCAGCAATGTTGGAATGACAGAATCCATTCCAATCCCAAAGCGCTGGAATAAGGAGGACGTTATTCGAGTTAATGATTATTACTGAGAACTGGACTAATGCTACCCGGAGAGGTGGCTGAGCCCCACTTCAGAAATTTACAAATAACTCAGCATGAGGGAAATTCGTACTTTGTTGATTTGTTCAATTGTCAAGTCCTTTCAGAACAAAATTCCTCTCTTAAGAATCTTTTAGCTGAAACAGTGATTCGGGTTGAAGGAAAATGTTCCGAAATAGACTAAACTCAGAGTCGCGAAGATCAAAACTTGGCAGGGAAAGGAGCTCATAGGCGGTGGGTGCCAGCGGAGAAGGGGTGAAATGAACCTGCGCCCCTGAACGCACACACTCGAAGGCCCCCTTCCGCGGGAAGGATAGGCGCCCACCCCCAGGTTTCACAAGGGGCTCCGCTCCCGGTCCCGCGCCCGGGGTCCCGGCTGTGGCCCAAGCCTGGGCCCCCGGCCCTTACCCCTGTCCGGGTCCCCACTCCCGGAGACACGACTGTGCTCCCAACCCCACTGAGCGGGGCAAGACACGGACAGGTCTCAGGTGGCAGCTTTCAACACCCCCACCACTAAAAGCTGGAAGAGAGGGTCAGTACGTCCGGGAGTTACCTGCGGCAGCTGACGAATTTCTCCGGGTGGAGGCTCAGGGGTGAAAGCCGGAGGACCCTGCACTCCCCCACCGAGACCGGCGATGCTCCGCGATGAGCGGAAGCCCGCAGGTTTCTATGCGCTGTGCCCTGCGGCTGCGGCGGCGGCTAATCGCGCTGCCCAGGAGTTTCCGCAGACCAGGCGTCTCGCTCCTAGCCGAGGACAGGAAGGCGAGTGCGAATGCTGGGCTGGGGGGGAGGCAACTGAATGAACACGGAGGGAGCTCAGTTTCTCCAGGGACAATTCAGAGTCACCCCTGGCCTGGGGGGAGGGCCAGATTCCGGGCACTTCGGGTGGATATTGTGTGCAGAGTGAGGCTGATGACCGGGGGAAACCCACATCTGGCAGTGGGGTGTGGGGCCTGTGATGGAGGGAGGGATAATCCGAAGAGTGGTGTCCCCACCGTCTTTTGCTCCTCTCTAATTGGTATAAAGAAAAGGAGGACTTGTGGCACCTTAGACACTAACAAATTTATTTGAGCATAAGCTTTTCTGAGTTACAGCTCACTTCATTGGATGCATTCAGTGGAAAATACAGAGGGGAGATTTACACGCAGAACATGAAACAATGGGTGTTACCATACACACTCTAACCAGAGTGATCAGGTAAGGTGAGCTATTACCAGCAAGGGGGGGGGAGGGACCTTTTTAGTGATAATCAAGGTGGGCCATTTCCAGCAGTTGACAAGAACATCTGACAGGTTTCAGAGTAGCAGCTGTGTTAGTCTGTATCCACAAAAAGAAAAGGAGGACTTGCGGAACCCTAGAGACCAACAAATAAATTTCATCTCAGGCACTGGCACCCTGACAGCAGGATTGTCTGGCTATGTAGACTCCCTCCTCAGGCCCTTCGCTACCAGCCCTCCCAGCTATCTTCGAGACACCACTGACTTCCTGAGGAAACTACAATCCCTCGGTGATCTTCCTGATAACACCATCCTGGCCACTATGGATGTAGAAGCCCTCTACACCAACATTCCACACAAAGATGGACTGCAAGCCGTCAAGAACACTATCCCTGGTAATGTCACGGCAAACCTGGTGGCTGAACTTTGTGACTTTGTCCTTACCCATAACTATTTCACATTTGGGGACAATGTATACCTTCAAATCAGCGGCACTGCGATGGGTACCCGCATGGCCACACAGTAAGCCAACATTTTTATGTCTGACAGAACAACGCTTCCTCAGCTCTCGTCCCCTAATGCCCCTACTCTACTTGCACTACATTGATGACAACTTCATCATCTGGACCCATGGAAAAGAAACCCTTGAGGAATTCCATCATGATTTCAACAATTTCCGTCCCATCATCAACCTCAGCCTAGACCAGTCCAAAGAAGTGGTCCACTTCCTGGACACTATGGTGCTAATAAGAGATGGTCACATAAACACCACCCTATACCGGAAACCTACTGACCACTGTGCCTACCTACATGCCTCCAGCTTTCATCCAGACCACACCACACGATCCATTATCTACAGCCAAGCTCTTCGATACAACCGCATTTGCTCCAGCCCCTCAGACAGAGACAAACACCTACAAGATCTCTATCAAGTATCCTTACAACTACAATACCCACCTGCTGAAGTGAAGAAACAGATTGACAGAGCTAGAAGAGTACCCAGAAGTCACCTACTACAACAGGCCCAACAAAGAAAATAACAGAATGCCACTAGCCATCACCTTCTGCCCCCAACTAAAACCTCTCCAACGCATCATCAAGGATCTACAACCTATCCTGAAGGAAGACCCATCACTCTCACAGATCTTGGGAGACAGGCCAGTCCTTGCTTACAGACAGCCCCCAGCCTGAAGCAAATACTCACCAGCAACCACACATCACAGAACAAAACTACCAACCCATGAACCTATCCTTGCAACAAAGCCCGTTGCCAACTGTGTCCACATATCTATTCAGGGAACACCATCACAGGGCCTAATCACATCAGCCACACTATCAGAGGCTCATTCACCTGCACATCTACCAATGTGATATATGCCATCATGTGCCAGCAATGCCCCTCTGCCATGTACATTGGTCAAACTGGACAGTCTCTACGTAAAAGAATAAATGGACACAAATCAGACGTCAAGAATTATAACATTCAAAAACCAGTTGGAGAACACTTCAATCTCTTCTGTCACTCGATTACAGACCTAAAAGTTCAATTCTTCAACAGAAAAACTTCAAAAACAGACTCCAACGAGAGACTGCTGAATTGGAATTAATTTGCAAACTGGATACAATTAACTTAGGCTTGAATAAAGACTGGGAGTGGATGGGTCATTACACAAAGTAAAACTATTTTCCCATGTTTATTCCCCCCGCCCCCATTCCTCAGATGTTCTTCAAAGAGAAAGGGAGTACTAGTGGCACCTTAGAGACTAACAAATTTATTTGATGGTCTCTAGGGTGCCAAAAGTACTCCTTTTCGTTTTTCGGATACAGACTAACACGGCTGCTACTCTGAAACCTCTAATTAGTATGTGTGACTTAAATGCTCTCCCCTGCCCTTGCTATGCTCATCTCCCCCGTGCCATGCTCATCTATCCTCTGCACCCGCCCCATAGAATCATAGAATATCAGGGTTAGAAGGGACCTCAGGAGGTCATCTAGTCCAACCCCCTGCTCAAAGCAGGACCGATCCCCAATTAAATCATCCCAGCCAGGGCTTTGTCAAGCCTGACCTTAAAAACTTCTAAGGAAGGAGATTCCACCACCTCCCTAGGTAACACATTCCAGTGCTTCACCACCCTCCTAGTGAAAAAGTTTTTCCTAATATCCAACCTAAACCTCCCCCACTGCAACTTGAGACCATTACTCCTTGTTCTGTCATCTGCTACCACTGAGAACAGTCTAGAGCCATCCTCTTTGGAACCCCCTTTCAGGTAGTTGAAAGCAGCTATCAAATCCCCCCTCATTCATCTCTTCCTTAGACTAAACATCCCCAGTTCCCTCAGCCTCTCCTCATGACTCATGTGTTCCAGTCCTCTAATCACTTTTGTTGCCCTCCGCTGGACTCTTTCCAATTTTTCCACATCCTTCTTGTAGTGTGGGAACCAAAACTGGACACAGTACTCCAGATGAGGCCTCACCAATGTCGAATAGAGGGGAACGATCACGTCCCTTGATCTTCTGGCAATGCCCCTACTTATACATCCCAAAATGCCATTGGCCTTCTTGGCAACAAGGGCACACTGTTGACTCATATCCAGTTTCTCATCCACTGTAACCCCTAGGTCCTTTTCTGCCGAACTGCTGCCAAGCCATTCGGTCTTTCGTCTGTAGCGGTGCATGGGATTCTTCCGTCCTCTGCACTTGTTGTTGTTGAACCTCATCAGATTTCTTTTGGCCCAATCCTCCAATTTGTCTAGGTCCCTCTGTATCCTATCCCTACCCTCCAGCGTATCTACCACTCCTCCCAGTTTAGTGTCGTCTGCAAACTTGCTGAGGATGCAATCCACACCATCCTCCATATAATTTATGAAGATATTGAACAAAACCAGCCCGAGGACCGACCCTTGGGGCACTCCACTTGATACCGGCTGCCAACTAGACATGGAGCCATTGATCACTACCTGTTGAGCCCGACAATCTAGCCAGCTTTCTCTCCACCTTATAGTCCATTCATCCAGCCCATCCATCCCCGTCATGCTCATCTACCACCTCCCGTCACCCTGCTTATTTACCCCAGCCCCCATGACCCCCACCACACACATTTATCCACCCTGCTCATTTACTCCCTGCCCCCCACCACACACATCTACCCCCCCTTGCCATGATCATAGATCCCCCATCCTCCACCCCTCCTGCTTATGGACTCCCTGCCTCCAACTCCAACCCCCACATGCTATGTTTATCTACCCCTGCCACCCACTCTACTCCACAGACACACTCATCTACTCCATGCCCCCCACCACCCTACTATGCTCATCTGCACTGTCCACCACCCTGCCACACTTATATACCCCCTGTCCCCAGACCCCACTCTGCCACACTTATCTACCCCTGCCCCCATAACTCCACCACACTCATCTACACTGCCCCCACCCCTCCACCACCTCACCATGCTCATCTATCCCCTGTCCCCTTCCTCCTTGCAATACCAGCCCCCACGCCAAATCACAAACCCACCATTCACCAAAGTCACATCTCTCTTTCCCTTCACCACACCCCCAGTCCAAAACAGGAGTATTGAGGTTATATTTGCTCTGTATTTGGCACGGATGCAACCACTAGCCAAAAGTATAACTGGGTTAAACAAATTAGAAAGTTCATGGAGGTTAGGTCCATCAATGGCTATTAGCCAAGATTATCAGGGACACAGCCCCTTGGTCTGGGTGTCCCTAAGCCTCTGACTGCCGGATTCTGAGACATGATGACAGGGGATGGATCACTCAATAAATTGCCCTGTTCTGTTCACTCTCTCTGAAGCAGCAGGCACCAGCCACTGTTGGAAGGCAGGACACTGGGCTGGATTAACCATTGGTCTGACCCAAGGTTGTCCTTATGTTCGTTGCTGGAATTCTGTGTCCAGTTCTGGTGCCCATAATTCCAGAAGGATGTTGGTAAACTGGAGAGGGTTCAGAGAAGAGCCATGAGAATGATTAGAAAACATGGCTTACAGTGATGGACTCAAGGAGCTCAGTCTCCAAAGGAGCATAACAGAAAGAAGGTTAGGGGTGACTTGATCACAGTACCTACATGGAGAACAGAAATTTATCTAAGTCTCTTCAGCCTAGCAGAAAAAGGTATAACCAGATCCAATGGATGAAACTGAAACTAGACAAATTCAGACTAGAAATGAGGTACAAATTCGTAACAGTGAAGGTAATTAACGAGGCTCATTGTGGATTTCCATCACTGGCAATTTTTAAGTCCAGATTGGCTGTTTTTTAAACTAAGTCCAATGGCCTGTGTTATGCAGGAGGTCAGACTAGATGATCACAGTAGTCCCTCTGGCCTTACAATCTGCCCCTAGGGCTGGGCCCTGCAGTCTAAGCATGTCGCTCAGTCCTGGTTACATCCCCCTTTTTGTTCTTTCAGTTCAGGAGGGGTTTGTTCGGAAGGACACTTCGGGCCCTACCTATGCTGCCCCCTGGCTGGGGGGCAGGGGCGGCTGTGGCAGTGAGGGGAGTGGCAGAGCTGTGTGTGTGTGTATGGTGTGGCTTTGCAGGCCAGTGCTGTTAGGAGCTGGAGCCAAAGCACCAGCTGTGTTAAATAGCCTCTCTCAGGATCTGAGCCGCAAGCTGCTTGCAGCCAAGCAGGAATTGATGAGCCTTAAGGGATTAGGGGGACAACAGCCTCGCTGATCAACCACTTAGCATTCCTGCACTGTGTTAAATAAGTAACACCTGTTCACCCGGCTGAGCTGCCAGGTCTGGCTGAGAGCAGCCCCAGCCCAGGCAATGGGGTGGGTGGGGAACAGCTCACTGCTGTCACAAACAGAAAAGGAACTCAGGAGCCCTGGCTGCCAGCTCCCCACCCTGTTTTAACTACTAGAACCCACTCCCCTCTCAGAGCATAGATAGAGCCCCAGAGCCCTGATTCCCAGGCTTCTGTCCTAACAAAACATTCCGTGTGCTATGCCGTTGGTGCACCTGCTCATGTTAGGCCAAGGGGCCTGGTCTGCAGTTGCCGGGTTTCTAGTAACGTGCGGCGACCAGAAGAATGTGCCTGTGGTGTGAGGAACAAGGTGCTCCAGCTGCCCCCTTAGTGTCCTTTAGCTGAACTGGCTCTTAGAGCAGAGTAATTCTGGGAAAGCCAGGTGCACCCAGGGTTCTTAGTGAAAACGGGACCATCAGAGACTGAAAGGCCATGGTAGGAGCCATGCAGTGAGCCATTTGCAGAGAGGGCCTGTGACCCATAGCAAATGGTGGGAGTTCACAGACATATGAGATCAATTTGAAAAAAGGGAGGTTCTGATGAATTGGGCACCAGCCTGCAGCATTGACTGGGCTCTAGCACCAGTACATTTTACACGCCCATGATAAAGCAGTTTGTTATCATTAGGGTTCAGAACTAATGTTCCATTGAGGAAACAAGCCAGTTTGCACTTCTCCCAGTTGTTGCTTCAGGCAGTTGAAGACTCAGGCACGGCCTCCTATATTTAGATCTGCAGCCCCCAGGGCAGGTTCTGTGCTTCCCTATACCATGTAGGTGAATACACAGTGTCCTGTACCGCTGCAGCTGTCTGTGCCGCTGCCTGACTGGCTGCTACCTTTATAGGACCCCTAATCAGTGAAGCCCTGCCCCCTAATCAGGGCTCAGCTTCTCTCCCAGCACAAAGCCCCTACACATACAGATACTACCAATACAAAACCAAACACACACAAATATCTTCTCCTCCAACAGAACTCCCACTCAAACTCCCCTGTTTACAGCTCTGTCTGCTAGCTCCTGTGCCGCTGCCTGACTGGCTGCTACCTTGAGAGGACCCCTAGTCAGTGAAGCCCCGCCCCCTAATCAGGGCTCAGCTTCTCTCCCAGCACAACGCCCCTCCAAGCCTCTACACATACAGATACTACCAATACAAAACCAAACACACGCAAATACCATCTCCTCCAACAGAACTCCCACTCAAACGCCCCTGTTTACAGCTCTGTTTGCTAGCTCCTGTGCCGCTGCCTGACTGGCTGCTCCCTTTATAGGACCCCTAGTCAGGGAAGCCCCGCCCCCTAATCAGGGCTCAGCTTCTCTTCCAGCACAAAGCCCCTCCAAGCCTCTACACATACAGATACGACCAATACAAAACCAAAGACACACACAAATACCTTCTCCTCCAACAGAACTCCCACTCACCCTCCGCTGTTTACAGCTCTGTTTGCTAGCTCCTGTGCCGCTGTCTGACTGGCTGCTCCCTTTATAGGACCCCTAGTCAGTGAAGCCCCGCCCCCTAATCAGGGCTCAGCTTCTCTCCCAGCACAAAGCCCCTACACATACAGATACGACCAATACAAAACCAAACACACACACAAATACCTTCTCCTCCAACAGAACTCCTACTCAAACTCCCCTAAAAAGGGAGTTTGAGTGGGAGTGCTGTTGGAGCAGAAGGTATTTGTGTGTGTGTTTGGTTTTGTATTGGTCGTATCTGTATGTGTAAGGGCTTTGTGCTGGGAGAGAAGCTGAGCCCTGATTAGGGGGCGGGGCTTCACTGACTAGGGGTCCTATAAAGGTAGCGGCACAGGAGCTAGCAAACAGAGCTGTAAACAGGGAAGTTTGAGTGGGAGTTCGGTTGGAGGAGAAGGTATTTTTGTGTGTGTGTGTTTGGTATTGTATTGGTGGTATCTGTATGTGTAGAGGCTTGTAGGGGCTTTGTGCTGGGAGAGAAGCTGATCCCTGATGAGGGGGTGGGGCTTCCCTGACTAGGGGTCCTATAAAGGTAGCAGCCAGTCAGACAGCGGCACAGGAGCTAGCAAACAGAGCTGTAAACAGGGGAGTTTGAGTGGGAGTTCTGTTGGAGGAGAAGGTATTTGTGTGTGTGTTTGGTTTTGTATTGGTGGTATCTGTATGTGTAGAGGCTTGGAGGGGCTTTGTGCTGGGAGAGAAGCTGAGCCCTGATTGGGGGCGGGGCTTCACTGACTAGGGATCCTATAAAGGGAGCAGCCAGTCAGGCAGCGGCACAGGAGCTAGCAAACAGAGCTGTAAACAGGGAAGTTTGAGTGGGAGTTCTGTTGGAGAAGAAGGTATTTGTGTGTGTGTTTGGTTTTGTATTGGTGGTATCTGTATGTGTAGAGGCTTGGAGGGGCTTTGTGCTGGGAGAGAAGCTGAGCCCTGATTAGGGGGCGGGGCTTCACTGACCAGGAGTCCTATAAAGGTAGCGGCAAAGACAGCTGCAGCGGCACAGGAGCTAGCAAACAGAGCTGTAAACAGGGGAGTTTGAGTGGGAGTTCTGTTGTAGGAGAAGGTATTGGTGTGTGTTTGGTTTTGTATTGCAAGTATCTGTATGTGTAGGGGCTTTGTGCTGGGAGAGAAGCTGAGCCCTGATTAGGGGGCGGGGCTTCACTGACTAGGGGTCCTATAAAGGGAGCAGCCAGTCAGGCAGCGGCACAGGAGCTAGCAAACAGAGCTGTAAACAGGGAAGTTTGAGTGGGAGTTCTGTTGGAGGAGAAGGTATTTGTGTGTGTGTTTGGTTTTGTATTGGTGGTATCTGTATGTGTAGAGGCTTGGAGGGGCTTTGTGCTGGGAGAGAAGCTGAGCCCTGATTAGGGGGCGGGGCTTCACTGACTAGGGGTCCTATAAAGGTAGCGGCAAAGACATCTGCAGCGGCACAGGAGCTAGCAAACAGAGCTGTAAACAGGGGAGTTTGAGTGGGAGTTCTGTTGTAGGAGAAGGTATTGGTGTGTGTTTGGTTTTGTATTGGAAGTATCTGTATGTGTAGAGGCTTGGAGGGTCTTTGTGCTGGGAGAGAAGCTGAGCCCTGATTAGGGGGCGGGGCTTCACTGACTAGGGGTCCTATAAAGGTAGCGGCCAGTCAGGCAGCGGCACAGGAGCTAGCAAACAGAGCTGTAAACAGGGGAGTTTGAGTGGGAGCTCTGTTGGAGGAGAAGGTATTTGTGTGTGTGTGTGTTTGGTTTTGTATTGGTAGTATCTGTATTTGTAGAGACTTGGAGGGGCTTTGTGCTGGGAGAGAAGCTGAGCCCTGATTAGGGGGCGGGGCTTCACTGACTAGGGGTCCTACAAAGGTAGCAGCCAGTCAGGCAGCGGCACAGACAGCTACAGCAGCACAGGAGCTAGCAAACAGAGCTGTAAACAGAACTCCCACTCAAATTCCCCTGTTGGAGGAGCAGTTATTTGTGTGTGTGTTTTGTATTGGTGGTATCTGTATGTGTAGGGGCTTTGTGCTGGGAGAGAAGCTGAGCCCTGATTAGGGGGCGGGGCTTCACTGACTAGGGGTCCTATAAAGGTAGCGGCACAGACAGCTGCAGCAGCACAGGAGCTAGCAAACAGAGCTGTAAACAGGGGGGTTTGAGTGGGAGTTCTGTTGTAGGAGAAGGCATTTGTGTGTGTTTGGTTTTGTATTGGTAGTATCTGTATGTGTAGAGGCTTTGTGCTGGGAGAGAAGCTGAGCCCTGATTAGGGGGGGGGCTTCACTGACTAGGGGTCCTATAAAGGTAGCAGCCAGTCAGGCAGCGGCACAGGAGCTAGCAAACAAAGCTGTAAACAGGGGAGTTTGAGTGGGAGTTCTGTTGGAGAAGAAGGTATTTGTGTGTGTTTGGTTTTGTATTGGTAGTATCTGTATGTGTAGGGGTTTGGAGGGGATTTGTGCTGGGAGAGAAGCTGAGCCCTGATTAGGGAGCGGGGCTTCCCTGACTAGGGGTCCTATAAAGGTAGCAGCCACTCAGGCAGCGGCACAGGAGCTAGCAAACAGAGCTGTAAACAGGGGAGTTTGAGTGGGATTTCTGTTGGAGGAGAAGGTATTCGTGTGTGTTGTTTTGTATTGGTAGTATCTGTATGTGTAGGCGCTTTGTGCTGGGAGAGAAGATGAGCCCTGATTGGGGGCGAGGCTTCACTGACTAGGGGTCCTATGAAGGTAGCAGCCAGTCAGGCAGCGGCACAGACAGCTGCAGCGGCACAGGTGCTAGCAAACAGAGTTGTAAACAGGGGAGTTGGATTGGGAGTTCTGTTGGAGGAGAAGGTATTTGTGTGTGTTTGGTTTTGTATTGGTAGTATCTGTATGTGTAGAGGCTTGGAGGGGCTTTGTGCTGGGAGAGAAGCTGAGCCCTGATTAGGGGGCGGGGCTTCACTGACTAGGGGTCCTATAAAGGTAGCAGCCAGTCAGGCAGCGGCACAGGAGCTAGCAAACAGAGCTGTAAACAGGGGAGTTTGAGTGGGAGTTCTGTTGGAGGAGAAGGTGTTTGTGTGTGTGTTTGGTTTTGTATTGGTAGTATCTGTATGTGTAGGGGCTTTGTGCTGGGAGAGAAGCTGAGCCCTGATTAGGGGGCGGGGCTTCACTGACTAGGGGTCCTATAAAGGGAGCAGCCAGTCAGGCAGCGGCACAGGAGCTAGCAAACAGAGCTGTAACCAGGGGAGTTTGAGTGGGAGTTCTGTTGGAGGGGAAGGTATTTGTGTGTGTGTTTGGTTTTGTATTGGTGGTATCTGTATGTGTACAGGCTTGGAGGGGCTTTGTGCTGGGAGAGAAGCTGAGCCCTGATTAGGGGGCGGGGCTTCTGTGACTAGGGGTCCTATAAAGGTAGCAGCCAGTCAGGCAGCGGCACGGACAGCTGCAGCGGCACAGGAGCTAGCAAACAGAGCTGTAAACAGGGGAGTTTGAGTGGGAGTTCAGTTGGAGGAGAAGGTATTTGTGTGTGTTTGGTTTTGTATTGCTGGTATCTGTATGTGTAGGGGCTTTGTGCTGGGAGAGAAGCTGAGCCCTGATTAGGGGGCGGGGCTTCACTGACTAGGGGTCCTATAAAGGTAGCAGCCAGTCAGGCAGCGGAACAGACAGCTGCAGTGGCACAGGAGCTAGCAAACAGTGCTGTAAGCAGGGGAGTTTGAGTGGGAGTTCTGTTGGAGGAGAAGGTATTTGTGTGTGTTTTTTTGTATTGGTAGTATCTGTATGTGCAGAGGCTTGGAGGGGCTTTGTGCTGGGAGAGAAGCTGAGCCCTGATTAGGGGGCGGGGCTTCACTGACTGGGGGTCCTATAAAGGTAGCAGCCAGTCAGGCATCGGCACAGACAGCTGCAGCGGCACAGGAGCTAGCAAACAGAGCTGTAAACAGGGGAGTTTGAGTGGGAGTTCTGTTGGAGGAGAAGGTATTTGTCTGTGTTTGGTTTTGTATTGGTAGTATCTGTATGTGTAGGTGCTTTGTGCTGGGAGAGAAGCTGAGCCCTGATTAGGGGGCGGGGCTTTACTGACTTGGGGTCCTATAAAGGGAGCAGCCAGTCAGGCAGCGGCACAGGAGCTAGCAAACAGAGCTGTAAACAGGGGAGTTTGAGTGGGAGTTCTGTTGGAGGAGAAGGTATTTGTGTGTGTTTTTGTATTGGAAGTATCTGTATGTGTAGAGGCTTGGAGGGGCTAGGTGCTGGGAGAGAAGCTGAGCCCTGATTAGGGGGCGGGGCTTCACTGACTAGGGGTCCTATAAAGGTAGCAGTCAGTCAGGCAGAGGAACAGACAGCTGCAGCGGCACAGGAGCTAGCAAACAGAGCTGTAAACAGGGGAGTTGGAGTGGGAGTTCTGTTGAAGGAGAAGGTATTTGTGTGTGTTCGGTTTTGTATTGGTAGTGTCTGTATGTGTACGGGCTTTGTGCTGGGAGAGAAGCTGAGCCCTGATTAGGGGGCGGGGCTTCACTGACTAGGGGTCCTATAAAGGTAGCAGCCAGTCAGGCAGCGGAACAGACAGCTGCAGTGGCACAGGAGCTAGCAAACAGTGCTGTAAGCAGGGGAGTTTGAGTGGGAGTTCTGTTGGAGGAGAAGGTATTTGTGTGTGTTTGGTTTTGTATTGGTAGTATCTGTATGTGCAGAGGCTTAGAGGGGCTTTGTGCTGGGAGAGAAGCTGAGCCCTTATTAGGCGGCGGGGCTTCACTGACTTGGGGTCCTATAAAGGTAGCAGCCAGTCAGGCAGCGGCACAGGAGCTAGCAAACAGAGCTGTAAACAGGGGAGTCGGAGTTCTGTTGGAGGAGAAGGTATTTGTGTGTGTTTGGATTTGTATTGTCAGTATCTGTATGTGCAGGGGCTTTGTGCTGGGAGAGAAGCTGAGCCCTCATTAGGGGGCGGGGCTTCCCTGACTAGGGGTCCTACAAAGGTAGGAGCCAGTCAGGCAGCGGCACAGGAGCTAGCAAACAGAGCTTTTAACAGGGGAGTTGGAGTGGGAGTTCTGTTGGAGGAGAAGGTATTTGTGTGTGTTTGGTTTTGTATTGGTGGTATCTGTATGTGTATTGGTTTGGCGGGGCTTTGTTCTTGGAGAGAAGCTGAGCCCTGATTAGGGGGCGGGGTTTCACTGACTAGGGGTCCTATAAATGTAGCAGCCAGTCAGGCAGCGGCCCAGGAGCTAGCAAACAGAGCTGTAAACAGGGGAGTTTGAGTGGGAGTTCTGTTGGAGGAGAAGGTATTTGTGTGTGTTTGGTTTTGTATTGGTAGTATCTTTATGTGTAGGGGCTTTGTGCTGGGAGAGAAGCTGAGCCCTGATTAGGGGGCGGGGCTTCACTGACTAGGGGTCCTATAAAGGTAGCAGCCACTCAGGCAGCGGAACAGACAGCTGCAGTGGCACAGGAGCTAGCAAACAGTGCTGTAAGCAGGGGAGTTTGTGTGGGAGTTCTGTTGGAGGAGAAGGTATTTTTGTGTTTGTTTTTGTATTGGTATTATCTGTATGTGTAGAGGCTTGGAGGGGCTTTGTGCTGGGAGAGAAGCTGGGCCCTGATTATGGGGCGGGGCTTTACTGACTAGGGGTCCTATAAAGGGAGCAGCCAGTCAGGCAGCGGCACAGGAGCTAGCAAACAGAGCTGTAAACAGGGGAGTTTGAGTGGGAGTTCTGTTGGAGGAGAAGGTATTTGTGTGTGTTTTTGTATTGGAAGTATCTGTATGTGTAGAGGCTTGGAGGGGCTAGGTGCTGGGAGAGAAGCTGAGCCCTGATTAGGGGGCGGGGCTTCACTGACTAGGGGTCCTATAAAGGTAGCAGTCAGTCAGGCAGAGGAACAGACAGCTGCAGCGGCACAGGAGCTAGCAAACAGAGCTGTAAACAGGGGAGTTGGAGTGGGAGTTCTGTTGAAGGAGAAGGTATTTGTGTGTGTTCGGTTTTGTATTGGTAGTGTCTGTATGTGTACGGGCTTTGTGCTGGGAGAGAAGCTGAGCCCTGATTAGGGGGCGGGGCTTCACTGACTAGGGGTCCTATAAAGGTAGCAGCCAGTCAGGCAGCGGAACAGACAGCTGCAGTGGCACAGGAGCTAGCAAACAGTGCTGTAAGCAGGGGAGTTTGAGTGGGAGTTCTGTTGGAGGAGAAGATATTTGTGTGTGTTTTTTTGTATTGGTAGTATCTGAATGTGCAGAGGCTTGGAGGGGCTTTGTGCTGGGAGAGAAGCTGAGCCCTTATTAGGCGGTGGGGCTTCACTGACTAGGGGTCCTGTAAAGGTAGGAGCCAGTCAGGCAGCGGCACAGGAGCTAGCAAACAGAGCTTTTAAAAGGGGAGTTGGAGTGGGAGTTCTGTTGGAGGAGAAGGTATTTGTGTGTGTTTGGTTTTGTATTGGTAGTATCTGTATGTGTATTGGTTTGGCGGGGCTTTGTGCTGGGAGAGAAGCTGAGCCCTGATTAGGGGGCGGGGCTTCACTGACTAGGGGTCCTATAAAGGTAGCAGCCAGTCAGGCATCGGCACAGACAGCTGCAGCGGCACAGGAGCTAGCAAACAGAGCTGTAAACAGGGGAGTTTGAGTGTGAGTTCTGTTGGAGGAGAAGGTATTTGTCTGTGTTTGGTTTTGTATTGGTAGTATCTGTATGTGTAGGGGCTTTGTGCTGGGAGAGAAGCTGAGCCCTGATTAGGGGGCGGGGCTTCACTGACTAGTCGTCCTATAAAGGTAGCAGCCAGTCAGGCAGCGGCACAGGAGCTAGCAAACAGAGCTGTAAACAGGGGAGTTTGAGTGGGAGTTCTGTTGGAGGAGAAGGTATTTGTGTGTGTTTTTGTATTAGTATTATCTGTATGTGTAGAGGCTTGGAGGGGCTTTGTGCTGGGAGAGAAGCTGGGCCCTGATTAGGGGGCGGGGCTTCACTGACTAGGGGTCCTATAAAGGGAGCAGCCAGTCAGGCAGCGGCACAGGAGCTAGCAAACAGAGCTGTAAACAGGGGAGTTTGAGTGGGAGTTCTGTTGGAGGAGAAGGTATTTGTGTGTGTTTGGTTTTGCATTGGTAGTATCTGTATGTGTAGAGGCTTGGAGGGGCTTTGTGCTGGGAGAGAAGCTGAGCCCTGATTAGGGGGCGGGGCTTCACTGACTAGGGGTCCTATAAAGGTAGCAGCCAGTCAGGCATCGCACAGACAGCTGCAGCGGCACAGGAGCTAGCAAACAGTGCTGTAAACAGGGGAGTTTGAGTGGGAGTTCTGTTGGAGGAGAAGGTATTTGTCTGTGTTTGGTTTTGTATTGGTAGTATCTGTATGTGTAGGGGCTTTGTGCTGGGAGAGAAGCTGAGCCCTGATTAGGGGGCGGGGCTTCACTGACTTGGGGTCCTATAAAGGTAGCAGCCAGTCAGGCAGCGGCACAGGAGCTAGCAAACAGAGCTGTGAACAGGGGAGTTGGAGTGGGAGTTCTGTTGGAGGAGAAGGTATTTGTGTGTGTTTGGTTTTGTATTGGTAGTATATGTATGTGTAGAGGCTTGGAGGGGCTTTGTGCTGGGAGAGAAGCTGAGCCCTGATTAGGGGGCGGGGCTTGACTGACTAGGGGTCCTATAAAGGTAGCAGCTAGTCAGGCAGCGGCTAAGACAGCTGCAGCGGCACAGGAGCTAGCAAACAGAGCTGTAAACAGGGGAGTTGGAGTGGGAGTTCTGTTGTTGGAGAAGGTATTTGTGTGTGTTTTTGTATTGGTAGTATCTGTATGTGTAGAGGCTTGGAGGGGCTAGGTGCTGGGAGAGAAGCTGAGCCCTGATTAGGGGGCGGGGCTTCACTGACTAGGGGTCCTATAAAGGTAGCAGCCAGTCAGGCAGCGGCACAGGCGCTAGCAAACAGACGTGTAAACAGGGGAGTTTGAGTGGGAGTTCTGTTGGAGGAGAAGGTATTTGTGTGTGTTCGGTTTTGTATTGGTAGTATCTGTATGTGTACGGGCTTTGTGCTGGGAGAGAAGCTGAGCCCTGATTAGGGGGCGGTGCTTTCCTGACTAGGGGTCCTATAAAGGTAGCAGCCAGTCAGGCAGCGGCACAGGCGCTAGCAAACAGACGTGTAAACAGGGGAGTTTGAGTGGGAGTTCTGTTGGAGGAGATGGTATTTGTGTGTGTTTGGTTTTGTATTGGTAGTATCTGTATGTGTAGAGGCTTGGATGGGCTTTGTGCTGGGAGAGAAGCTGAGCCCTGATTAGGGGGCGGGGCTTCACTGACTAGGCGTCCTATAAAGGTAGCAGCCAGTCAGGCAGCGGAACAGACAGCTGCAGTGGCAGAGGAGCTAGCAAACAGAGCTGTAAACAGGGGAGTTTGAGTGGGAGTTCTGTTGGAGGAGAAGGTATTTGTGTTTGTTTTTGTATTGGTAGTATCTGTATGTGTAGAGGCTTGGAGGGGCTTTGTGCTGGGAGAGAAGCTGAGCCCTGATTAGGGGGCGGGGCTTCACTGACTAGGGGTCCTGTAAAGGTAGCAGCCAGTCAGGCAGCGGCAGAGAGCTGCAGCGGCACAGGAGCTAGCAAACAGAGCTGTAAACAGGGGAGTTTGTGTGGGAGTTCTGTTGGAGGAGAAGGTATTTGTGTGTGTTTGGTTTTGCATTGGTAGTATCTGTATGTGTAGAGGCTTGGAGGGGCTTTGTGCTGGGAGAGAAGCTGAGCCCTGATTAGGGGGCGGGGCTTCACTGACTAGGGGTCCTATAAAGGTAGCAGCCAGTCAGGCATTGGCACAGACAGCTGCAGCGGCACAGGAGCTAGCAAACAGAGCTGTAAACAGGGGAGTTTGAGTGGGAGTTCTGTTGGAGGAGAAGGTATTTGTCTGTGTTTGGTTTTGTATTGGTAGTATCTGTATGTGTAGAGGCTTGGAGGGGCTAGGTGCTGGGAGAGAAGCTGAGCCCTGATTAGGGGGCGGGGCTTCACTGACTTGGGGTCCTATAAAGGTAGCAGCCAGTCAGGCAGCGGCACAGGAGCTAGCAAAGAGAGCTGTAAACAGGGGAGTTGGAGTGGGAGTTTTTTTGGAGGAGATGGTATTTGTGTGTGTTTGGCTTTGTATTGGTATCATCTGTATGTGTAGAGGCTTGGAGGAGCTTTGTGCTGGGAGAGAAGCTGAGCCCTGATTAGGGTGCGGGGCTTCACTGACTAGGCGTCCTATAAAGGTAGCAGCCAGTCAGGCAGCGGAACAGACAGCTGCAGTGGCACAGGAGCTAGCAAACAGAGCTGTAAACAGGGGAGTTTGAGTGGGAGTTCTGTTGGAGGAGAAGGTATTTGTGTTTGTTTTTGTATTGGTAGTATCTGTATGTGTAGAGGTTTGAAGGGGCTTTGTGCTGGGAGAGAAGCTGAGCCCTGATTAGGGGGCGGGGCTTCCCTGACTAGGGGTCCTATAAAGGTAGCAGCCAGTCAGACAGCAGCACAGGAGCTAGCAAACAGTGCTGTAAGCAGGGGAGTTTGAGTGGGAGTTCTGTGGGAGGAGAAGGTATTTGTGTGTGTTTTTTTGTATTGGTAGTATCTGTATGTGCAGAGGCTTGGAGGGGCTTTGTGCTGGGAGAGAAGCTGAGCCCTGATTAGGGGGCGGGGCTTCACTGACTAGGGGTCCTATAAAGGTAGCAGCCAGTCAGGCAGCGGCAGACAGCTGCAGCGGCAAAGGAGCTAGCAAACAGAGCTGTAAACAGGGGAGTTTGAGTGGGAGTTCTGTTGGAGGAGAAGGTATTTGTGTGTGTTTGGTTTTGCATTGGTAGTATCTGTATGTGTAGAGGCTTGGAGGGGCTTTGTGCTGGGAGAGAAGCTGAGCCCTGATTAGGGGGCGGGGCTTCACTGACTTGGGGTCCTATAAAGGTAGCAGCCAGTCAGGCAGCGGCACAGGAGCTAGCAAACAGAGCTGTGAACAGGGGAGTTGGAGTGGGAGTTCTGTTGGAGGAGAAGGTATTTGTGTGAGTTTGGTTTTGTATTGGTAGTATCTGTATGTGTAGAGGCTTGGAGGGGCTTTGTGCTGGGAGAGAAGCTGAGTCCTGATTAGGGGGCGGGGCTTCACTGACTAGGGGTCCTATAAAGGTAGCAGCCAGTCAGGCAGCGGCTAAGACAGCTGCAGCGGCACAGGAGCTAGCAAACAGAGCTGTAAACAGGGGAGTTGGAGTGGGAGTTCTTTTGTTGGAGAAGGTATTTGTGTGTGTTTTTGTATTGGTAGTATCTGTATGTGTAGAGGCTTGGAGGGGCTAGGTGCTGGGAGAGAAGCTGAGCCCTGATTAGGGGGCGGGGCTTCACTGACTAGGCGTCCTATAAAGGTAGCAGCCAGTCAGGCAGCGGCACAGGAGCTAGCAAACAGAGCTGTAAACAGGGGAGTTTGAGTGGGAGTTCTGTTGGAGGAGAAGGTATTTGTGTGTGTTTTTGTATTGGTATTATCTGAATGTGTAGAGGCTTGGAGGGGCTTTGTGCTGGGAGAGAAGCTGGGCCCTGATTAGGGGGCGGGGCTTCACTGACTAGGGGTCCTATAAAGGGAGCAGCCAGTCAGGCAGCGGCACAGACAGCTGCAGTGGCACAGGCGCTAGCAAACAGAGCTGTAAACAGGGGAGTTTGAGTGGGAGTTCTGTTGGAGGAGAAGGTATTTGTGTGTGTTCGGTTTTGTATTGGTAGTGTCTGTATGTGTACGGGCTTTGTGCTGGGAGAGAAGCTGAGCCCTGATTAGGGGGCGGGGCTTCACTGACTAGGGGTCCTATAAAGGTAGCAGCCAGTCAGGCAGCGGAACAGACAGCTGCAGTGGCACAGGAGCTAGCAAACAGAGCTGTAAACAGGGGAGTTTGAGTGGGAGTTCTGTTGGAGGAGAAGGTATTTGTGTTTGTTTTTGTATTGGTAGTATCTGTATGTGCAGAGGCTTGGAGGGGCTTTCTGCTGGGAGAGAAGCTGAGCCCTGATTAGGGGGCGGGGCTTCACTGACTAGGGGTCCTATAAAGGTAGCAGCCAGTCAGACAGCAGCACAGGAGCTAGCAAACAGTGCTGTAAGCAGGGGAGTTTGAGTGGGAGTTCTGTTGGAGGAGGAGGTATTTGTGTGTGTTTTTTTGTATTGGTAGTATCTGTATGTGCAGAGGCTTGGAGGGGCTTTGTGCTGGGAGAGAAGCTGAGCCCTGATTAGGGGGCGGGGCTTCACTGCCTAGGGGTCCTATAAAGGTAGCAGCCAGTCAGGCATCGGCACAGACAGCTGCAGCGGCACAGGAGCTAGCAAACAGAGCTGTAAACAGGGGAGTTTGAGTGGGAGTTCTGTTGGAGGAGAAGGTATTTGTCTGTGTTTGGTTTTGTATTGGTAGTATCTGTATGTGTAGGGGCTTTGTGCTGGGAGAGAAGCTGAGCCCTGATTAGGGGGCGGGGCTTCACTGACTAGGGGTCCTATAAAGGTAGCAGCCAGTCAGGCAGCGGCAGACAGCTGCAGCGGCACAGGAGCTAGCAAACAGAGCTGTAAACAGGGGAGTTTGTGTGGGAGTTCTGTTGGAGGAGAAGGTATTTGTGTGTGTTTGGTTTTGCATTGGTAGTATCTGTATGTGTAGAGGCTTGGAGGGGCTTTGTGCTGGGAGAGAAGCTGAGCCCTGATTAGGGGGCGGGGCTTCACTGACTAGGGGTCCTATAAAGGTAGCAGCCAGTCAGGCATTGGCACAGACAGCTGCAGCGGCACAGGAGCTAGCAAACAGAGCTGTCAACAGGGGAGTTTGTGTGGGAGTTCTGTTGGAGGAGAAGGTATTTGTCTGTGTTTGGTTTTGTATTGGTAGTATCTGTTTGTGTAGGGGCTTTGTGCTGGGAGAGAAGCTGAGCCCTGATTAGGGGGCGGGGCTTCACTGACTAGGCGTCCTTTTAAGGTAGCAGCCAGTCAGGCAGCGGCACAGGAGCTAGCAAACAGAGCTGTAAACAGGGGAGTTTGAGTGGGAGTTCTGTTGGAGGAGAAGGTATTTGTGTGTGTTTTTGTATTGGTATTATCTGTATGTGTAGAGGCTTGGAGGGGCTTTGTGCTGGGAGAGAAGCTGGGCCCTGATTAGGGGGCGGGGCTTCACTGACTAGGGGTCCTATAAAGGGAGCAGCCAGTCAGGCAGCGGCACAGACAGCTGCAGTGGCACAGGCGCTAGCAAACAGAGCTGTAAACAGGGGAGTTTGATTGGGAGTTCTGTTGGAGGAGAAGGTATTTGTGTGTTTTTTTGTATTGGTAGTATCTGTATGTGTAGAGGCCTGGAGGGGCTTTGTGCTGGGAGAGAAGCTGAGCCCTGATGGGGGCGGGGCTTCACTGACTAGGGGTCCTACAAAGGTAGCAGCCAGTCAGGCAGCGGCACAGGAGCTAGCAAACAGACCTGTAAACAGAGGAGTTTGAGTGGGAGTTGTGTTGGAGGAGAAGGTATTTGTGTGTGTTCGGTTTTGTATTGGTAGTGTCTGTATGTGTACAGGCTTTGTGCTGGGAGAGAAGCTGAGCCCTGATTAGGGGGCGGGGCTTCACGGACTAGGTGTCCTATAAAGGTAGCAGCCAGTCAGGCAGCGGCTAAGACAGCTGCAGCGGCACAGGAGTTAGCAAACAGAGCTGTAAACAGGGGAGTTTGAGTGGGAGTTCTGTTGGAGGAGAAGGTATTTGTGTGTGTTTGGTTTTGTATTGTCAGTATCTGTATGTGCAGGGGCTTTGTGCTGGGAGAGAAGCTGAGCCCTGATTAGGGGGCGGGGCTTCCCTGACTAGGGGTCCTACAAAGGTAGCAGCCAGTCAGACAGCAGCACAGAAGCTAGCAAACAGTGCTGTATGCAGGGGAGTTTCAGTGGGAGTTCTGTGGGAGGAGAAGGTATTTGTGTGTGTTTTTTTTATTGGTAGTATCTGTATGTGCAGAGGCTTGGAGGGGATTTGTGCTGGGAGAGAAGCCGAGCCCTGATTAGGGGGCGGGGCTTCACTGACTAGGGGTCCTATAAAGGTAGCAGCCAGTCAGGCATCAGCACAGACAGCTGCAGCGGCACAGGAGCTAGCAAACAGAGCTGTAAACAGGGGAGTTTGAGTGGGAGTTCTGTTGGAGGAGAAGGTATTCGTGTGTGTTTGGTTTTGTATTGGTAGTATCTGTATGTGTAGGGGCTTTGTGCTGGGAGAGAAGCTGAGCCCTGATTAGGGGGCGGGGCTTCACTGACTAGGGGTCCTATAAAGGTAGCAGCCAGTCAGGCAGCGGCAGACAGCTGCAGCGGCACAGGAGCTAGCAAACAGAGCTGTAAACAGGGGAGTTTGTGTGGGAGTTCTGTTGGAGGAGAAGGTATTTGTGTGTGTTTGGTTTTGCATTGGTAGTATCTGTATGTGTAGAGGCTTGGAGGGGCTTTGTGCTGGGAGAGAAGCTGAGACCTGATTAGGGGGCGGGGCTTCACTGACTAGGGGTCCTATAAAGGTAGCAGCCAGTCAGGCAGCGGCACAGGGGCTAGCAAACAGAGCTGTAAACAGGGGAGTTTGAGTGGGAGTTCTGTTGGAGGAGAAGTATTTGTGTGTGTTTTTGTATTGGTATTATCTGTATGTGTAGAGGCTTGGATGGGCTTCGTGCTGGGAGAGAAGCTGAGCCCTGATTAGGGGGCGGGGCTTCACTGACTAGGCGTCCTATAAAGGTAGCAGCCAGTCAGGCAGCGGAACAGACAGCTGCAGTGGCAGAGGAGCTAGCAAACAGAGCTGTAAACAGGGGAGTTTGAGTGGGAGTTCTGTTGGAGGAGAAGGTATTTGTGTTTGTTTTTGTATTGGTAGTATCTGTATGTGTAGAGGCTTGGAGGGGCTTTGTGCTGGGAGAGAAGCTGAGCCCTGATTAGGGGGCGGGGCTTCACTGACTAGGGGTCCTGTAAAGGTAGCAGCCAGTCAGGCAGCGGCAGAGAGCTGCAGCGGCACAGGAGCTAGCAAACAGAGCTGTAAACAGGGGAGTTTGTGTGGGAGTTCTGTTGGAGGAGAAGGTATTTGTGTGTGTTTGGTTTTGCATTGGTAGTATCTGTATGTGTAGAGGCTTGGAGGGGCTTTGTGCTGGGAGAGAAGCTGAGCCCTGATTAGGGGGCGGGGCTTCACTGACTAGGGGTCCTATAAAGGTAGCAGCCAGTCAGGCATTGGCACAGACAGCTGCAGCGGCACAGGAGCTAGCAAACAGAGCTGTAAACAGGGGAGTTTGAGTGGGAGTTCTGTTGGAGGAGAAGGTATTTGTCTGTGTTTGGTTTTGTATTGGTAGTATCTGTATGTGTAGAGGCTTGGAGGGGCTAGGTGCTGGGAGAGAAGCTGAGCCCTGATTAGGGGGCGGGGCTTCACTGACTTGGGGTCCTATAAAGGTAGCAGCCAGTCAGGCAGCGGCACAGGAGCTAGCAAACAGAGCTGTAAACAGGGGAGTTGGAGTGGGAGTTTTTTTGGAGGAGATGGTATTTGTGTGTGTTTGGCTTTGTATTGGTATCATCTGTATGTGTAGAGGCTTGGAGGAGCTTTGTGCTGGGAGAGAAGCTGAGCCCTGATTAGGGTGCGGGGCTTCACTGACTAGGCGTCCTATAAAGGTAGCAGCCAGTCAGGCAGCGGCACAGACAGCTGCAGTGGCACAGGCGCTAGCAAACAGAGCTGTAAACAGGGGAGTTTGAGTGGGAGTTCTGTTGGAGGAGAAGGTATTTGTGTGTGTTCGGTTTTGTATTGGTAGTGTCTGTATGTGTACGGGCTTTGTGCTGGGAGAGAAGCTGAGCCCTGATTAGGGGGCGGGGCTTCACTGACTAGGGGTCCTATAAAGGTAGCAGCCAGTCAGGCAGCGGAACAGACAGCTGCAGTGGCACAGGAGCTAGCAAACAGAGCTGTAAACAGGGGAGTTTGAGTGGGAGTTCTGTTGGAGGAGAAGGTATTTCTGTTTGTTTTTGTATTGGTAGTATCTGTATGTGTAGAGGTTTGAAGGGGCTTTGTGCTGGGAGAGAAGCTGAGCCCTGATTAGGGGGCGGGGCTTCCCTGACTAGGGGTCCTATAAAGGTAGCAGCCAGTCAGACAGCAGCACAGGAGCTAGCAAACAGTGCTGTAAGCAGGGGAGTTTGAGTGGGAGTTCTGTGGGAGGAGAAGGTATTTGTGTGTGTTTTTTTGTATTGGTAGTATCTGTATGTGTAGGGGCTTTGTGCTGGGAGAGAAGCTGAGCCCTGATTAGGGGGCGGGGCTTCACTGACTAGGGGTCCTATAAAGGTAGCAGCCAGTCAGGCAGCGGCAGACAGCTGCAGCGGCAAAGGAGCTAGCAAA
The DNA here is from genome assembly GCF_965140295.1 of Lepidochelys olivacea. NCBI lineage: Eukaryota > Metazoa > Chordata > Testudines > Cheloniidae > Lepidochelys > Lepidochelys olivacea. The sequence goes on along the minus strand of NC_140437.1, from coordinate 2,908,443 downwards.
CAGAGCTGTAAACAGGGGAGTTTGAGTGGGAGTTCTGTTGGAGGAGAAGGTATTTGTGTGTGTTTGGTTTTGCATTGGTAGTATCTGTATGTGTAGAGGCTTGGAGGGGCTTTGTGCTGGGAGAGAAGCTGAGCCCTGATTAGGGGGCGGGGCTTCACTGACTAGGGGTCCTATAAAGGTAGCAGCCAGTCAGGCAGCGGCGGACAGCTGCAGCGGCACAGGAGCTAGCAAACAGAGCTGTAAACAGGGGAGTTTGTGTGGGAGTTCTGTTGGAGGAGAAGGTATTTGTGTGTGTTTGGTTTTGCATTGGTAGTATCTGTATGTGTAGAGGCTTGGAGGGGCTTTGTGCTGGGAGAGAAGCTGAGCCCTGATTAGGGGGCGGGGCTTCACTGACTTGGGGTCCTATAAAGGTAGCAGCCAGTCAGGCATTGGCACAGACAGCTGCAGCGGCACAGGAGCTAGCAAACAGTGCTGTAAACAGGGGAGTTTGAGTGGGAGTTCTGTTGGAGGAGAAGGTATTTGTCTGTGTTTGGTTTTGTATTGGTAGTATCTGTATGTGTAGGGGCTTTGTGCTGGGAGAGAAGCTGAGCCCTGATTAGGGGGCGGGGCTTCACTGACTTGGGGTCCTATAAAGGTAGCAGCCAGTCAGGCAGCGGCACAGGAGCTAGCAAACAGAGCTGTGAACAGGGGAGTTGGAGTGGGAGTTCTGTTGGAGGAGAAGGTATTTGTGTGAGTTTGGTTTTGTATTGGTAGTATCTGTATGTGTAGAGGCTTGGAGGGGCTTTGTGCTGGGAGAGAAGCTGAGTCCTGATTAGGGGGCGGGGCTTCACTGACTAGGGGTCCTATAAAGGTAGCAGCCAGTCAGGCATCGGCACAGACAGCTGCAGCGGCACAGGAGCTAGCAAACAGAGCTGTAAACAGGGGAGTTTGAGTGGGAGTTCTGTTGGAGGAGAAGGTATTTGTCTGTGTTTGGTTTTGTATTGGTAGTATCTGTATGTGTAGGGGCTTTGTGCTGGGAGAGAAGCTGAGCCCTGATTAGGGGGCGGGGGTTCACTGACTTGGGGTCCTATAAAGGTAGCAGCCAGTCAGGCAGTGGCACAGGAGCTAGCAAACAGAGCTGTGAACAGGGGAGTTGGAGTGGGAGTTCTGTTGGAGGAGAAGGTATTTGTGTGTGTTTGGTTTTGTATTGGTAGTATATGTATGTGTAGAGGCTTGGAGGGGCTTTGTGCTGGGAGAGAAGCTGAGCCCTGATTAGGGGGCGGGGCTTGACTGACTAGGGGTCCTATAAAGGTAGCAGCCAGTCAGGCAGCGGCTAAGACAGCTGCAGCGGCACAGGAGCTAGCAAACAGAGCTGTAAACAGGGGAGTTGGAGTGGGAGTTCTTTTGTTGGAGAAGGTATTTGTGTGTGTTTTTGTATTGGTATTATCTGAATGTGTAGAGGCTTGGAGGGGCTTTGTGCTGGGAGAGAAGCTGGGCCCTGATTAGGGGGCGGGGCTTCACTGACTAGGGGTCCTATAAAGGGAGCAGCCAGTCAGGCAGCGGCACAGACAGCTGCAGTGGCACAGGCGCTAGCAAACAGAGCTGTAAACAGGGGAGTTTGAGTGGGAGTTCTGTTGGAGGAGAAGGTATTTGTGTGTGTTCGGTTTTGTATTGGTAGTGTCTGTATGTGTACGGGCTTTGTGCTGGGAGAGAAGCTGAGCCCTGATTAGGGGGCGGGGCTTCACTGACTAGGGGTCCTATAAAGGTAGCAGCCAGTCAGGCAGCGGAACAGACAGCTGCAGTGGCACAGGAGCTAGCAAACAGAGCTGTAAACAGGGGAGTTTGAGTGGGAGTTCTGTTGGAGGAGAAGGTATTTGTGTTTGTTTTTGTATTGGTAGTATCTGTATGTGCAGAGGCTTGGAGGGGCTTTCTGCTGGGAGAGAAGCTGAGCCCTGATTAGGGGGCGGGGCTTCACTGACTAGGGGTCCTATAAAGGTAGCAGCCAGTCAGACAGCAGCACAGGAGCTAGCAAACAGTGCTGTAAGCAGGGGAGTTTGAGTGGGAGTTCTGTTGGAGGAGGAGGTATTTGTGTGTGTTTTTTTGTATTGGTAGTATCTGTATGTGCAGAGGCTTGGAGGGGCTTTGTGCTGGGAGAGAAGCTGAGCCCTGATTAGGGGGCGGGGCTTCACTGCCTAGGGGTCCTATAAAGGTAGCAGCCAGTCAGGCATCGGCACAGACAGCTGCAGCGGCACAGGAGCTAGCAAACAGAGCTGTAAACAGGGGAGTTTGAGTGGGAGTTCTGTTGGAGGAGAAGGTATTTGTCTGTGTTTGGTTTTGTATTGGTAGTATCTGTATGTGTAGGGGCTTTGTGCTGGGAGAGAAGCTGAGCCCTGATTAGGGGGCGGGGCTTCACTGACTAGGGGTCCTATAAAGGTAGCAGCCAGTCAGGCAGCGGCAGACAGCTGCAGCGGCACAGGAGCTAGCAAACAGAGCTGTAAACAGGGGAGTTTGTGTGGGAGTTCTGTTGGAGGAGAAGGTATTTGTGTGTGTTTGGTTTTGCATTGGTAGTATCTGTATGTGTAGAGGCTTGGAGGGGCTTTGTGCTGGGAGAGAAGCTGAGCCCTGATTAGGGGGCGGGGCTTCACTGACTAGGGGTCCTATAAAGGTAGCAGCCAGTCAGGCATTGGCACAGACAGCTGCAGCGGCACAGGAGCTAACAAACAGAGCTGTCAACAGGGGAGTTTGTGTGGGAGTTCTGTTGGAGGAGAAGGTATTTGTCTGTGTTTGGTTTTGTATTGGTAGTATCTGTATGTGTAGGGGCTTTGTGCTGGGAGAGAAGCTGAGCCCTGAGTAGGGGGCGGGGCTTCACTGACTAGGGGTCCTATAAAGGTAGCAGACAGTCAGGCAGTGGCACAGGAGCTAGCAAACGAAGCTGTAAACAGGGGAGTTTGAGTGGGTTTTCTGTTGGAGGAGAAGGTATTTGTGTGTGTTTGGCTTTGTATTGGTGGTATCTGTTTGTGTAGAGGCTTGTAGGGGCTTTGTGTTGGGAGAGAAGCTGAGCCCTGATTAGGGGGCGGGGCTTCACTGACTAGGGGTCCTATAAAGGTAGCGGCACAGACAGCTGCAGCGGCACAGGAACTAGCAAACAGAGCTGTAGACAGGAGAGTTTGAGTGGGAGTTCAGTTGGAGGAGAAAGTCTTTGTGTGTGTGTTTGGTTTTGTATTGGTAGTATCTGTATGTGTAGGGGCTTGGAGGGGTTTGTGCTGGGAGAGAAGCTGAGCCCTGGTTAGGGGGCGGGGCTTCACTGACTAGGGGTCCTATGAAGGTAGCAGCCAGTCAGGCAGGGGCACAGACAGCTGCAGCGGCACAGGAGCTAGCAAACAGAGCTGTAAACAGGGGAGTTTGAGTGGGAGTTCTGTTGGAGGAGAAGGTATTTGTGTGTGTGTGTTTTTGCATTGGTAGTATCTGTATGTGTAGAGGCTTGGAGGGGCTTTGTGCTGGGAGAGAAGCTGAGCCCTGATTAGGGGGCGGGGCTACACTGACTAGGGGTCCTATAAAGGTAGCAGCCAGTCAGGCAGAGGAACAGACAGCTGCAGTGGCACAGGAGCTAGCAAACAGAGCTGTAAACAGGGGAGTTTCAGTGGGAGTTCTGTTGGAGGAGAAGGTATTTGTGTGTGTTTCTGTATTGGTAGTATCTGTATGTGTAGAGGCTTGAAGGGGCTTTGTGCTGGGAGAGAAGCTGAGCCCTGATTAGGGGGCGGGGCTTCACTGACTAGGGGTCCTATAAAGGTAGCAGGCAGTCAGGCAGCGGCACAGGAGCTAGCAAACAGAGCTGTGAACAGGGGAGTTTGAGTGGGAGTTCTGTTGGAGGAGAAGGTATTTGTGTGTGTTTGGTTTTGTATTGGTAGTATCTGTATGTGTAGGGGCTTTGTGCTGGGAGAGAAGCTGAGCCCTGATTAGGGGGCGGGGCTTCACTGACTAGGTGTCCTATAAAGGTAGCAGGCAGTCAGGCAGCGGCACAGGAGCTAGCAAACAGAGCTGTAAACAGGGGAGTTTGAGTGGGAGTTCTGTTGGAGGAGAAGGTATTTGTGTGTGTGTGTTTTTGCATTGGTAGTATCTGTATGTGTAGAGGCTTGGAGGGGCTTTGTGCTGGGAGAGAAGCTGAGCCGTGATAGGGGGCGGAGCTTCACTGACTAGGGGGTCCTATAAAGGTAGCAGCCAGTCAGGCAGCAGCACAGACATCTGCAGCGGCACACGAGCTAGCAAACAGAGCTGTAAACAGGGGAGTTTGAGTGGGAGTTCTGTTGGAGGAGAAGGTATTAGTGTGTGTGTTTGGTTTGTGTTGGTGGTATCTGTATGTGCAGGGGCTCAGCTTCTCTCTCAGCACAACGCCCCTACACATACAGATACTACCAATACAAACCAAACACACACAAATACCTTCTCCCCCAACAGAACTCCCACTCAAACTCCCCTGTTAAAAGCTCTGTTTCCTAGCTCCTGTGCCGCTGCAGCTGTCTGTGCCGATGCCAGACTGGCTGCTACCTTTATAGGACCCCTAGTCAGGGAAGCCCAGCCCCCTAATCAGGGCTCAGCTTCTCTCCCAGCACAAACCCCCTCTAAGTCTCTACACATACAGATACTACCAATACAAAACCAAACACACACAAATACCTTATCCCCCAACAGAACTCCCACTCAAACTCCCCTGTTTACAGCTCTGTTTGCTAGCTCCTGTGCCGCTGCCTGCTACCTTTATAGGACCCCTAGTCAGTGAAGCCCCGCCCCCTAATCAGGGCTCAGCTTCTCTTCCAGCACAGAGCCCCTACACCCACAGATACTACCAATACAGAACCAAACACACACAAATACCTTCCCCTCCAACAGAACTCCCACTCAAACTCCCCTGTTTACAGCTCTGTTTGCTAGCTCCTGTGCCGCTGCCTGACTGGCTGCTACCTTTATAGGACCCCTAGTCAGTGAAGCCCCGCCCCCTAATCAGGGCTCAGCTTCTCTCCCAGCACAGAGCCCCTACACATACAGATACTACCAATACAGAACCAAATACACACAAATACCTTCCCCTCCAACAGAACTCCAACTCAAAGTCCCCTGTTTACAGCTCTGTTTGCTAGCTCCTTTGCCGGTGCAGCTGTCTGTGCCACTGCCTGACGTGCTGCTACCTTTATAGGACCCCTAGTCAGTGAAGCCCCGCCCCCTAATCAGGGCTCAGCTTCTCTCCCAGCACAAAGCCCCTACACATAGAGATACCACGAATACAAAACCAAACACACAAATACCTTCTCCTCCAACAGAACTCCCACTCAAACTCCCCTGTTTACAGCTCTGTTTGCTAGCTCGTGTGCCGCTGCAGCTGTCTGTGCTGCTGCCTGACTGGCTGCTACCTTCATAGGACCCCTAGTCAGTGAAGCCCCGCCCCCTAATCACGCCTCAGCTTCTCTCCCAGCACAAAGCCCCGACAAGCCCCTACACATACAGATACTACCAATAGAAAACCAAACACGCACAAATACCTTCTCCTCCAACAGAACTCCCACTCAAACTCCCCTGTTTACAGCTCTGTTTGCTAGCTCCTGTGCCGCTTCCTGACTGCCTGCTACCTTTATAGGACCCCGAGTCAGGGAAGCCCCGCCCCCTAGTCAGGGCTCAGCTTCTCTCCCAGCACAAAGCCCCTACACGTACAGATACTACCAATACAAAACCAAACACACACAAATACCTTCTCCTCCAACAGAACTCCCACTCAAACTCCCCTGTTTACAGCTCTGTTTGCTAGCTCCTGTGTCGCTGCAGCTGTCTGTGCCGCTGTCTGACTGACTGCTACCTTTATAGGACCCCTAGTCAGAGAAGCCCCGCCCCCTAATCAGAGCTCAGCTTCTCTCCCAGCACAAAGCCCCTACATATACAGATACCACCAATACAAAACCGAACACACACAAATACCTTCTTCTACAACAGAACACCCATCAAACTCCCCTGTTTATAGATCTGTTTGCTAGCTCCTGTGCCGCTGCAGTTGTCTGTGCCGCTGCGTGACTGGCTGCTACCTTTATAGGACCCCTAGTCAGTGAAGCCCCACCCCCGAATCAGGGCTCAGCTTCTCTCCCAGCACAAAGCCCCTCTAAGTCTCTACACATACAGATACTACCAATACAAAACCAAACACACACAAATACCTTCTCCCCCAACAGAACTCCCACTCAAACTCCCCTGTTTACAGCTCTGTTTGCTAGCTCCTGTGCCGCTGCCTGACTGGCTGCTACCTTTATAGGACCCCTAGTCAGTGAAGCCCCGCCCCCTAATCACGGCTCAGCTTCTCTCCCAGCACAAAGCCCCGCAAAGCCCCTACACATACAGATACTACCAATACAAAACCAAACACGCACAAATACCTTCTCCTCCAACAGAACTCCCACTCAAACTCCCTTGTTTACAGCTCTGTTTGCTAGCTCCTGTGCCGCTGTCTGACTGGCTGCTACCTTTATAGGACTCCTAGTCAGTGAAGCCCCGCCCCCTAATCAGGGCTCAGCTTCTCTCCCAGCACATAGCCCGTCCAAGCCTCTGCACAAACAGATACTACCAATACAACACCAAACGCACACACACACAAATACCTTCTCCTCCAACAGAACTCCCACTCAAACTCCCCTGTTTACAGCTCTGTTTGCTAGCTCCTGTGCCGCTGCCGTACTGGCTGCTACCTTTATAGGACCCCTAGTCAGTGAAGCCCCGCCCCCTAATCAGGGCTCAGCTTCTCTCCCAGCACAAACCCCCTCCAAGCCTCTACACATACAGATAGTACCAATACAAAACCAAACACACACAAATACCATCTCCTCCAACAGAACTCCCACTAAAACTCCCCTGTTTACAGCTCTGTTTGCTAGCTCCTGTGCTGGTGCCTGACTGGCTGCTACCTTTATAGGACCCCTAGTTAGGGAAGCCCTGCCCCCTAATCAGGGCTCAGCTTCTCTCCCAGCACAAAGCCCCTACATATACAGATACCACCAATACAAAACCAAACACACACAAATACTTTCTCCTTCAACAGAACTCCCACTCAAACTCCCCTGTTTACAGCTCTGTTTGCTAGCTCCTGTGCCGCTGCCTGACTGGCTGCTACCTTTATAGGACCCCTAGTTAGGGAAGCCCTGCCCCCTAATCAGGGCTCAGCTTCTCTCCCAGCACAAAGCCCCTACATATACAGATACCACCAATACAAAACCAAACACACACAAATACTTTCTCCTTCAACAGAACTCCCACTCAAACTCCCCTGTTTACAGCTCTGTTTGCTTGCTCCTGTGCCGCTGCAGCCGTCTGTGCCACTGCCTGACTGGCTGCTACCTTTATAGGACCCCTAATCAGGGCTCAGCTTCTCTCCCAGCACAAAGCCCCTACACTTACAGATACTACCAATACAAAACCAAACACACACAAATACCTTCTCCTCCAACAGAACTCCCACTCATACTCCCCTGTTTACAGCTCTGTTTGCTACCTCCTGTGTCGCTGCAGCTGTCTGTGCCGTTGCCTGACTGGCTGCTACCTTTATAGGACCCCTAGTCAGAGAAGCCCCGCCCCCTAATCAGGGCTCAGGTTCTCTCCCAGCACAAAGCCCCTCCAAGCCTCTACACATACAGATACTACCAATACAAAACCAAACACACACAAATACCTTCTCCGCCAACAGAACTCCCACTCAAACTCCCCTGTTTACAGCTCTGTTTGCTAGCTCCTGTGTCGCTGCAGCTGTCTGTGCCGGTGCCTGACTGGCTGCTACGTTTATAGGACCCCTAGTCAGTGAAGCCCCGCCCCCTAATCAGGGCTCAGCTCCTCTCCCAGCACAAAGCCCCTTCCAATTCAGATACCACCAATACAAAACCAAACACACACAAATATTTTCTCCTCCAACAGAACTCCCACTCAAACTCCCCTGTTTACAGCTCTGTTTGCTAGCTCCTGTGTCGCTGCAGCTGTCTGTGCTGCTGCCTGACTGGCTTCTACCTTGATAGGACCCCTAGTCAGTGAAGCCCCGCTCCCTAATCAGGGCTCAGCTTCTCTCCAAGCACAAAGCCCCTTCCAATTCAGATACCACCAATACAAAACCAAACACACACAAATACTTTCTCCTCCAACAGAATTCCCACTCAAACTCCCCTGTTTACAGCTCTGTTTGCTAGCTCCTGTGTCGCTGCCGCTGTCTGTGCCGCTACCTTTATAGGACTCCTAGTCAGTGAAGCCCCGCCCCCTAATCAGGGCTCAGCTTCTGTCCCAGCACAAAGCCCCTCCAAGCCTCTACACATACAGATATTACCAATACAAAACCAAACACACACAAATACCTTCTCCTCCAACAGAACTCCCACTCAAACTCCCCTGTTTACAGCTCTGTTTGCTAGCTTCTGTGCTGGTGCCTGACTGGCTGCTACCTTTATAGGACCCCTATTCAGGGAAGCCCCGACCCCTAATCAGGGCTCAGCTTCTCTCCCAGCACAAAGCCCCTACATGTACAGATACCACCAATACAAAACCAAACACACACAAATACTTTCTCCTCCAACAGAACTCCCACTCCAACTCCCCTGTTTACAGCTCTGTTTGCTAGCTCCTGTGCCGCTACCTTTGTAGGACTCCTAGTCAGTGAAGCCCCGCCACTAATCAGGGCTCAGTTTCTCTCCCAGCACAAAGCCCCTACAAGCCTCGACACATACAGATACTACCAATACAAAACCTAACACACACACACACAAATACCTTTTCCTCCAACAGAACTCCCACTCAAACTCCCCTGTTTACAGCTCTGATTGCAAGCTCCTGTGCCGCTGCCTGACTGGCTGCTACCTTTATAGGACCCCTAGTCAGTGAAGCCCCGCCCCCTAATCAGGGCTCAGCTTCTCTCCCAGCACAAAGCCCCTCCAAGCCTCTACACATACACATAGTACCAATACAAAACCAAACACACACAAATACCTTCTCCTCCAACAGAACTCCCACTCAAACTCCACTGTTTACAGCTCTGTTTGCTAGCTCCTGTGCCGGTGCAGCTGTCTGTGCCGCTACCTTTATAGGACTCCTAATCAGTGAAGCCCCCCCCCGTAAACAGGGCTCAGCTTCTCTCCCAGCACAAAGCCCCTCCAAGCCTCTACACATACAGATAATACCAATACAAAACCTAACACACACACACACAAATACCTTCTCCTCCAACAGAACTCCCACTCAAACTCCCCTGTTTACAGCTCTGTTTGCTAGCTCCTGTGCCGGTGCAGCTGTCTGTGCCGCTACCTTTATAGGACTCCTAATCAGTGAAGCCCCGCCCCGTAAACAGGGCTCAGCTTCTCTCCCAGCACAAAGCCCCTCCAAGCCTCTACACATACAGATAATACCAATACAAAACCTAACACACACACACACAAATACCTTCTCCTCCAACAGAACTCCCACTCAAACTCCCCTGTTTACAGCTCTGTTTGCTAGCTACTGTGCCGCTGCAGCTGTCTGTGCTGCTGCCTGACTGGCTGCTACCTTTATAGGACCCCTAGTCAGAGAAGCCCCGCCCCCTAATCAGGACTCAGCTTCTCTCCCAGCACGAAGCCCCTACACATACAGATACCACCAATACAAAACCAAACACACACACACACAAATACCTTCTCCTCCAACAGAACTCCCACTCAAACTCCCCTGTTTACAGCTCTGTTTGCTAGCTCCTGTGCCGCTGCCTGACTGGCTGCTACCTTTATAGGACCCCTAGTCAGGGAAGCCCCGCCCCCTAATCAGGGCTCAGCTTCTCTCCCAGCACAAAGCCCCTCCAAGTCTCTACACATACAGATACGAACAATGCAAAACCAAGCACACACAAATACCTTCTCCTCCAACAGAACTCCCACTCAAACTCCCCAGTTTACAGCTCTGTGTGCTAGCTCCTGCGCCGCTGCCTGACTGGCTGCTACGTTTATAGGACCCCTAGTCAGGGAAGCCCCGCTCCCTAATCAGGGCTCAGCTACTCTCCCACCATAAAGCCCCTACACATACAGATATTACCAATACAAAACCAAACAAACACAAATACCTTCTCCTCCAACGGAACTCCCACTCAAACTCCCCTGTTTACAGCTCTGTTTGCTAGCTCCTGTGCCGCTGCAGCTGTCTGTGCCGCTGCCTGACTGGCTTCTACCTTCACAGGAACCCTAGTCAGTGAAGCCCCGTCCCCTAATCAGGGCTCAGCTTCTCTCCAAGCACAAAGCCCCAACACATGCAGATACTACCAATACAAAACCAAACACACACAAATACCTTCTCCTCCAACAGAACTCCCACTCAAACTCCCCTGTTTACAGCTCTGTTTGCTAGCTCCTGTGCCGCTGCAGCTGTCTGTGCCGCTGCCTGAATGGCTGCTCCCTTTATAGGACCCCTAGTCAGTGAAGCCCCGCCCCCCAATCAGGGCTCAGCTTCTCTCCCAGCACAAAGCCCCTCCAAGCGTCTACACATACAGATACTACCAAACAAAAACACACACAAACACCTTCTGTTCCAACAGAACTCCGACTCAAACTCCCCTGTTTATAGCTCTGTTTGCTAGCTCCTGTGCCGCTGCAGCTGTGTGTGCCGCTACCTTTATAGGACCCCTAGTCAGTGAAGCCCCGCCCCCTAATCAGGGCTCAGCTTCTCTCCCAGCACAAAGCCCGTACACATACAGATACTAAAAATACAAAACCAAAGACACACAAATACCTTCTCCTCCAACAGAACTCCCACTCAAACTCCCCTGTTTACAGCTCTGTTTGCTAGCTCCTGTGCCACTGCAGATTTCTGTGCCGCTGCCTGACTGGCTTCTACCTTCACAGGAACCCTAGTCAGTGAAGCCCCGTCCCCTAATCAGGGCTCAGCTTCTCTCCAAGCACAAAGCCCCAACACATGCAGATACTACCAATACAAAACCAAACACACAAATACCTTCTCCTCCAACAGAACTCCCACTCAAACTCCCCTGTTTACAGCTCTGTTTGCTAGCTCCTGTGCCGCTGCAGCTGTCTGTGCTGCTGCCAGACTGGCTGCTACCTTCATAGGACCCCTAGTGAGTGAAGCCCCGCCAACTAATCAGGGCTCAGCTACTCTCCCACCATAAAGCCCCTACACATACAGATATTACCAATACAAAACCAAACAAACACAAATACCTTCTCCTCTAACAGAACTCCCACTCAAACTCCCCTGTTTACAGCTCTGTTTGCTAGCTCCTGTGCCGCTGCAGCTGTCTGTGCCGCTGCCTGACTGGCTTCTACCTTTATAGGACCCCTAGTCAGTGAAGCCCCGCCCCTCATCAGGGTTCAGGTTCTCTCCCAGCACAAAGCCCCTCCAAGCCTCTACACATACAGATACTACCAATACAAAACCAAACACACAAATACCTTCTTTGCTAACAGAACTCCCACTCAAACTCCCCTGTTTACAGCTCTGTTTGCTGGCTCCTGTGCCACTACAGCTGCCTTTGCCGCTGCCTGACTGGCTGCTACCTTCATAGGACCCCTAGTCAGAGAAGCCCCGCCCCCTAATCAGGGCTCAGCTTCTCTCCCAGCACAAAGCCCCAACACATACAGATACTACCAATACAAAACCAAACACACACAAATACCTTCTCCTCCAACAGAAGTCCCACTCAAACTCCCCTGTTTACAGCTCTGTTTGCTAGTTCCTGTGCCGCTGTAGCTGTCTGTGCCGCTGCCTGACTGGCTGCTACCTTCATAGGACCCCTAGTCAGTGAAGCCCCGCCCCCTAATCAGGGCTCAGCTTATCTCCCAGCACAAAGCCTCTACACATACAGATACTACCAATACAAAACCAACCACACACAAATACCTTCTCCTCCAACAGAACTCCCACTCAAACTCCCCTGTTTACAGCTCTGTTTGTTAGCTCCTGTGCCGCTGCCTGACTGGCTGCTACCTTTATAGGACCCCTAGTCAGGCAAGTCCCGCCCCCTAATCAGGGCTCAGCTTCTCTCCCAGCACAAAGCCCCTACACATAGAGATACTACCAATACAAAACCAAACACACACAAATACCTTCTCCTCCAACAGAAGTCCCACTCAAACTCCCCTGTTTACAGCTCTGTTTGCTAGTTCCTGTGCCGCTGTAGCTGTCTGTGCCGCTGCCTGACTGGCTGCTACCTTTATAGGACCCCTAGTCAGGCAAGCCCCGGCCCCTAATCAGGGCTCAGCTTCTCTCCCAGCACAAAGCCCCTACACATACAGATACTACCAATACAAAACCAAACACACACAAATACCTTCTCCTCCAACAGAACTCCCACTCAAACTCCCCTGTTTACAGCACTGTTTGCTAGCTCCTGTGCCGCTGCCTGACTGGCGGCTACCTTCATAGGACCCCTAGTCATTGAAGCCCCGCCCCCTAATCAGGGCTCAGCTTCTCTCCCAGAACAAAGCACCTACACAAACAGATACCACCAATACAAAACCAAACACACACAAATATCTTCTCCTCCAACAGAACTCCCACTCAAACTCCCCTGTTTACAGCACTGTCTGCTAGCTCCTGTGCCGCTGCAGCTGTCTGTTCCGCTGCCTGACTGGCTGCTCCCTTTATAGGACCCCTAGTCAGTGAAGCCCCGCCCCCTAATCATGGCTCAGCTTCTCTCGCAGCACAAAGCCCCTACAAGCCTCTACACATACAGATACCACCAATACAAAACCAAACACACACACAAATACCTTCTCCTCCAACAGAACTCCCACTCAAACTCCCCTGTTTACAGCTCTGTTTGCTAGCTCCTGTGCCGCTGCAGCTGTCTGTGCCGCTGTCTGACTAGCTGCTACCTTCATAGGACCCCAAGTCAGTGAGGCCCCGCCCCCTAATCAGGGCTCAGCTTCTCTCCCAGCACAAAGCCCCTCCAAGCCTCTACACATACAGATACTACCAATACAAAACCAAACACACACACACACAAATACCTTCTCCTCCAACAGAACTCCCACTCAAACTCCCCTGTTTACAGCTCTGTTTGCTAGCTCCTGTGCCGCTGCCTGATTGGCTGCTACCTTTATAGGACCCCAAGTCAGGGAATCCCTACCCCCTAACCAGGGCTCAGCTTCTCTCCCAGCACAAAGCCCCTACACATACAGATACCACCAATACAAAACCAGACACACAAAAATACCTTCTCCTCCTACAGAACTCCCATTCAAACTCCCCTGTTTACAGCTCTGTTTGTTAGCTCCTGTGCCGCTGCCTGACTGGCTGCTACCTTTATAGGACCCCTAGTCAGGGAAGCCCCGACCACTAATCAGGGCTCAGCTTCTCTCCCAGCACAAAGGCCCTCAAAGCCTCTACACATACAGATACCACCAATACAAAACCAAACACACACAAATACCTTTTCCTCCAACAGAACTCCCACTCAAACTCCCCTGTTTACAGCTCTGTTTGATAGCGCCTGTGCCGCTGCCTGACTGGCTGCAAGCTTTATAGGACCCCTAGTCAGGGAAGCCCCGCCCCCTAATCAGGGCTCAGCTTCTCTCCCAGCACAAAGGCCCTCAAAGCCTCTACACATACAGATACTACCAATACAAAACCAAACACCCACAAATACCTTCTCCTCCAACAGAACTCCCACTCAAACTCCCCTGTTTACAGCTCTGTTTCCTAGCTCCTGTGCCGCTGCAGCTGTCTGTGCCGCTGCCTGACTGGCTGATACCTTTTTTGGACCCCTAGTCAGTGAAGCCCCGCCCCCTAATCACGGCTCAGCTTCTCTCCCAGCACAAAGCCCCTACACATACAGATACTACCAATACAAAACCAAACACACACACAAATACCTTCTCCTCCAACAGAACTCCCACTCAAACTCCCCTGTTTACAGCTCTGTTTGCTAGCTCCTGTGCCGCTGCCTGACTAGCTGCTACCTTTATAGGACCCCTAGTCAGGGAAGCCCCGCCCCCTAATCAGGGCTCAGCTTCTCTCCCAGCACAAAGCCCCTACACACACAGATACCACCAATACAAAACCAAACACACACAAATACCTTCTCCTCCAACAGAACTCCCACTCCAACTCCCCTGTTTACAGCTCTGTTTGCTAGCTCCTGTGCCGCTGCAGCTGTCTGTGCCGCTGCCTGATTGGCTGCTACCTTTATAGGACCCCTAGTCAGTGAGGCTCCGCCCCCTAATCAGGGCTCATCTTCTATCCCAGCACAAAGCCCCTACACATACAGATACCACCTATACAAAACCAAACACACACAAATACCTTCTCCTTCAACAGAACTCCCACTCAAACTCTCCTGTTTACAGCTCTGTTTGCTAGCTCCTGTGCCGCTGCAGCTGTCTGTGCCGCTGCCTGATTGGCTGCTACCTTTATAGGACCCCTAGTCAGGGAAGCCCCGCCCCCTAATCACGGCTCAGCTTCTCTCCCAGCACAAAGCCCCTGCACATACAGATACTACCAATACAAAACCAAACGCACACAAATAGCTTCTCCTCCAACAGAACTCCCACTCCAACTCCCCTGTTTACAGCTCTGTTTGCTAGCTCCTGTGCCGCTGCAGCTGTCTGTGCCGCTGCCTGATTGGCTGCTACCTTTATAGGACCCCTAGTCAGTGAGGCTCCGCCCCCTAATCAGGGCTCATCTTCTCTCCCAGCACAAAGCCCCTACACACACAGATACTACCAATACAAAACCAAACACACACAAATACCTTCTCCTCCAACAGAACTCCCACTCAAACTCCCCTGTTTACAGCTCTGTTTGCTAGCTCCTGTGCCGCTGCCTGACTGGCTGCTACCTTTATAGGACCCCTAGTCAGGGAAGGCCCGCCCCCTAATCAGGGCTCAGCTTCTCTCCAAGCACAAAGCCCCTACACACACAGATACTACCAATACAAAACCAAACGCACACAAATAGCTTCTCCTCCAACAGAACTCCCACTCCAACTCCCCTGTTTACAGCTCTGTTTGATAGCGCCTGTGCCGCTGCCTGACTGGCTGCAAGCTTTATAGGACCCCTAGTCAGGGAAGCCCCGCCCCCTAATCAGGGCTCAGCTTCTCTCCCAACACAAAGCCCCTACACATACAGATACCACCTATACAAAACCAAACACACACAAATACCTTCTACTTCAACAGAACTCCCACGCAAACTCCCCTGTTTACAGCTCTGTTTGCTAGCTCCTGTGCCGCTGCAGCTGTCTGTGCCGCTGCCTG
The DNA here is from genome assembly GCF_965140295.1 of Lepidochelys olivacea. NCBI lineage: Eukaryota > Metazoa > Chordata > Testudines > Cheloniidae > Lepidochelys > Lepidochelys olivacea. The sequence goes on along the minus strand of NC_140437.1, from coordinate 2,893,222 downwards.
ATTGGCTGCTACCCTTATAGGACCCCTAGTCAGGGAAGCCCCGCCCCCTAATCACGGCTCAGCTTCTCTCCCAGCACAAAGCCCCTGCACATACAGATACTACCAATACAAAACCAAACACCCACAAATACCTTCTCCTCCAACAGAACTCCCACTCAAACACCCCTGTTTACAGCTCTGTTTGCTAGCTCCTGTGCCGCTGCCTGACTGGATGCAACCTTTATAGGACCCCTAGTCAGGGAAGCCCCGCCCCCTAATCAGGGCTCAGCTTCTCTCCCAGCACAAAGCCCCTGCACATACAGATACTACCAATTCAAAACCAAACACCCACAAATACCTTCTCCTCCAAAAGAACTCCCACTCAAACTCCCCTGTTTACAGCTCTGTTTCCTAGCTCCTGTGCCGCTGCAGCTGTCTGTGCCGCTGCCTGACTGGCTGATACCTTTTTTGGACCCCTAGTCAGTGAAGCCCCGCCCCCTAAACACGGCTCAGCTTCTCTCCCAGCACAAAGCCCCTACACATACAGATACTACCAATACAAAACCAAACACACACACAAATACCTTCTCCTCCAACAGAACTCCCACTCAAACTCCCCTGTTTACAGCTCTGTTTGCTAGCTCCTGTGCCGCTGCCTGACTAGCTGCTACCTTTATAGGACCCCTAGTCAGGGAAGCCCCGCCCCCTAATCAGGGCTCAGCTTCTCTCCCAGCACAAAGCCCCTACACACACAGATACCACCAATACAAAACCAAACACACACAAATACCTTCTCCTCCAACAGAACTCCCACTCAAACTCCCCTGTTTACAGCTCTGTTTGCTAGCTCCTGTGCCGCTGCCTGATTGGCTGCTACCTTTATAGGACCCCTAGTCAGTGAGGCTCCGCCCCCTAATCAGGGCTCATCTTCTCTCCCAGCACAAAGCCCCTACACACACAGATACTACCAATACAAAACCAAACACACACAAATACCTTCTCCTCCAACAGAACTCCCACTCAAACTCCCCTGTTTACAGCTCTGTTTGCTAGCTCCTGTGCCGCTGCCTGACTGGCTGCTACCTTTATAGGACCCCTAGTCAGGGAAGGCCCGCCCCCTAATCAGGGCTCAGCTTCTCTCCAAGCACAAAGCCCCTACACACACAGATACTACCAATACAAAACCAAACGCACACAAATAGCTTCTCCTCCAACAGAACTCCCACTCCAACTCCCCTGTTTACAGCTCTGTTTGCTAGCTCCTGTGCCGCTGCAGCTGTCTGTGCCGCTGCCTGATTGGCTGCTACCTTTATAGGACCCCTAGTCAGTGAGGCTCCGCCCCCTAATCAGGGCTCATCTTCTCTCCCAGCACAAAGCCCCTACACACACAGATACTACCAATACAAAACCAAACACACACAAATACCTTCTACTCCAACGGAACTCCCACTCAAACTCCCCTGTTTACAGCTCTGTTTGATAGCGCCTGTGCCGCTGCCTGATTGGCTGCTACCCTTATAGGACCCCTAGTCAGGGAAGCCCCGCCCCCTAATCACGGCTCAGCTTCTCTCCCAGCACAAAGCCCCTGCACATACAGATACTACCAATACAAAACCAAACACCCACAAATACCTTCTCCTCCAACAGAACTCCCACTCAAACACCCCTGTTTACAGCTCTGTTTGCTAGCTCCTGTGCCGCTGCCTGACTGGATGCAACCTTTATAGGACCCCTAGTCAGGGAAGCCCCGCCCCCTAATCAGGGCTCAGCTTCTCTCCCAGCACAAAGCCCCTGCACATACAGATACTACCAATTCAAAACCAAACACCCACAAATACCTTCTCCTCCAAAAGAACTCCCACTCAAACTCCCCTGTTTACAGCTCTGTTTCCTAGCTCCTGTGCCGCTGCAGCTGTCTGTGCCGCTGCCTGACTGGCTGATACCTTTTTTGGACCCCTAGTCAGTGAAGCCCCGCCCCCTAATCACGGCTCAGCTTCTCTCCCAGCACAAAGCCCCTACACATACAGATACTACCAATACAAAACCAAACACACACACAAATACCTTCTCCTCCAACAGAACTCCCACTCAAACTCCCCTGTTTACAGCTCTGTTTGCTAGCTCCTGTGCCGCTGCCTGACTAGCTGCTACCTTTATAGGACCCCTAGTCAGGGAAGCCCCGCCCCCTAATCAGGGCTCAGCTTCTCTCCCAGCACAAAGCCCCTACACACACAGATACCACCAATACAAAACCAAACACACACAAATACCTTCTCCTCCAACAGAACTCCCACTCAAACTCCCCTGTTTACAGCTCTGTTTGCTAGCTCCTGTGCCGCTGCCTGATTGGCTGCTACCTTTATAGGACCCCTAGTCAGGGAAGGCCCGCCCCATAATCAGGGCTCAGCTTCTCTCCCAGCACAAAGCCCCTACACACACAGATACTACCAATACAAAACCAAACACACACAAATACCTTCTCCTCCAACAGAACTCCCACTCAAACTCCCCTGTTTACAGCTCTGTTTGCTAGCTCCTGTGCCGCTGCCTGACTGGCTGCTACCTTTATAGGACCCCTAGTCAGGGAAGGCCCGCCCCCTAATCAGGGCTCAGCTTCTCTCCCAGGACAAAGCCCCTACACATACAGATACCACCAATACAAAACCAAACACACACACAAATACCTTCTCCTCCAACAGAACTCCCACTCAAACTCCCCTGTTTACAGCTCTGTTTGCTAGCTCCTGTGCCACTGCCTGACTGGCTGCAAGCTTTATAGGACCCCTAGTCAGGGAAGCCCCGCCCCCTAATCACGGCTCAGATTCTCTCCCAGCACAAAGCCCCTACACATACAGATACTACCAATACAAAACCAAACACACACAAATAGCTTCTCCTCCAACAGAACTCCCACTCAAACTCCCCTGTTTACAGCTCTGTTTGATAGCTCCTGTGCCGCTGCCTGACTGGCTGCAAGCTTTATAGGACCCCTAGTCAGGGAAGCCCCGCCCCCTAATCAGGGCTCAGCTTCTCTCCCAGCACAAAGCCCCTACACATACAGATACTAACAATACAAAACCAAACACACACAAATACCTTCTACTTCAACAGAACTCCCACTCAAACTCCCCTGTTTACAGCTCTGTTTGCTAGCTCCTGTGCCGCTGCATCTGTCTGTGCCGCTGCCTGATTGGCTGCTACCTTTATAGGACCCCTAGTCAGGGAAGCCCCGCCCCCTCATCAGGGCTAAGCTTCTCTCCCAGCACAAAGCCCCTGCACATACAGATACTACCAATACAAATCCAAACACACACAAATACCTTCTCCTCCAACAGAACTCCCACTCAAACTCCCCTGTTTACAGCTCTGTTTGCTAGCTCCTGTGCCGCTGCCTGACTGGCTGCTACCTTTATAGGACCCCTTACCCAGGGAAGCCCCGCCCCCTAACCAGGGCTCAGCTTCTCTCCCAGCACAAAGCCCCTGCACATACAGATACCACCAATACAAAACGAAACACACACAAGTACCTTCTCCTCCAACAGAACCCCCACTCATACTCCCCTGTTTACAGCTCTGTTGGCTAGCTCCTGTGCCACTGCAGCATCTGTGCCGCTGCCTGATTGGCTGCTACCTTTATAGGACCCCTAGTCAGTGAAGACCCGCCCCCTAATCAGGGCTCAGCTTCTCTCCCAGCACAAAGCCCCTCCAAGCCTCTACACATACAGATACCACCAATACAAAACCAAACACACACACAAATAACTTTTCCTCCAACAGAACTCCCACTCATACTCCCCTGTTTACAGCTCTGTTTGCTAGCTCCTGTGCCGCTGCCTGACTGGCTGCTACCTTTATAGGACCCCTAGTCAGTGAAGCCCCGCCCCCTAATCAGAGCTCAGCTTCTCTCCCAGCACAAAGCCCCTGCACATACAGATACCACCAATACAAAACGAAACACACACAAGTACCTTCTCTTCCAACAGAACCCCCACTCATACTCCCCTGTTTACAGCTCTGTTGGCTAGCTCCTGTGCCACTGCAGCATCTGTGCCGCTGCCTGACTGGCTGCTACCTTTATAGGACCCGTAGGCAGTGAAGCCCCGCCCCCTAATCAGGGCTCAGCTTCTCTCCCAGCACAAAGCCCCGACACACACAGATACTACCAATACAAAACCAAACACACACAAATACCTTCTACTCCAACAGAACTCCCAGTCAAACTCCCCTGTTTACAGCTCTGTTTGCTAGCTCCTGTGCCGCTGCAGCTGTCTGTGCCGCTCCCTGATTGGCTGCTACCTTTATAGGACCCCTAGTCAGTGAAGCCCCGCCCCCAAATCAGGGCTCAGCTTCTCTCCCAGCACAAAGCCCCTCCAAGCCTCTACACATACAGATACCACCAATACAAAACCAAACACAAACAAATACCTTCTCCTCCACCAGAACTCCCACTCAAACTCCCCTGTTTACAGCTCTGTTTGCTAGATCCTGTGTCGCTGCAGCTGTCTTTGCCGCTGCCTGACTGGCTGATACCTTTATAGGACCCCTCGTCAGTGAAGCCCCGCCCCCTAATCACGGCTCAGCTTCTCTCCCAGCACAAAGCCCCTACACATACAGATACTACCAATACAAAACAAAACACACTCAAATACCTTCTCCTCCAACAGAACTCCCACTCAAACTCCCCTGTTTACAGCTCTGTTTGCGAGCTCCTGTGCCGCTGCCTGACTGGCTGCTACCTTTATAGGACCCCTAGTCAGGGAAGCCCCGCCCCCTAATCACTTCTCAGCTTCTCTCCCAGCACAAAGCCCCTACACAAACAGATACCACCAATACAAAACCAAACACCCACAAATACCTTCTCCTCCAACAGAACTCCAACTCAAACTCCACTGTTTACAGCTCTGTTTGCTAGCTCCTGTGCCGCTGCAGCTGTCTGTGCCGCTGCCTGACTGGCTGATACCTTTTTTGGACCCCTAGTCAGTGAAGCCCCGCCCCCAATCACGGCTCAGCTTCTCTCCCAGCACAAAGCCCCTGCACATACAGATACTACCAATACAAAACCAAACACACACACAAATACCTTTTCCTCCAACAGAACTCCCACTCAAACTCCCCTGTTTACAGCTCTGTTTGCTAGCTCCTGTGCCGCTGCAGCTGTCTGTGCCACTGCCTGACTGACTGCTACCTTTATAGGACCCCTAGTCAGGGAAGCCCCGCCCCCTAATCAGGGCTCAGCTTCTCTCCCAGCACAAAGCCCCTACACACACAGATACTACCAATACAAAACCAAACACACACAAATACCTTCTACTCCAACAGAACTCCCACTCAAACTCCCCTGTTTACAGCTCTGTTTGATAGCTCCTGTGCCGCTGCCTGACTGGCTGCAACCTTTATAGGACCCCTAGTCAGGGAAGCCCCGCCCCCTAATCAGGGCTCATCTTCTGTCCCAGCACAAAGCCCCTACACAAACAGATACCACCAATACAAAACCAAACACACACAAATACCTTCTCCTCCAACAGAACTCCAACTGAAACTCCACTGTTTACAGCTCTGTTTGCTAGCTCCTGTGCCGCTGCAGCTGTCTGTGCCGCTGCCTGACTGGCTGATACCTTTTTTGGACCCCTAGTCAGTGAAGCCCCGCCCCCAATCACGGCTCAGCTTCTCTCCCAGCACAAAGCCCCTGCACATACAGATACTACCAATACAAAACCAAACACACACAAATACCTTCTCCTCCAACAGAACTCCCACTCAAACTCCCCTGTTTACAGCTCTGTTTGCAAGCTCTTGTGCCGCTGCCTGACTGGCTGCTACCTTTATAGAACCCCTAGTGAGGGAAGCCCCGACCACTAACCAGGGCTCAGCTTCTCTCCCAGGACAAAGCCCCTACACATACAGATACCACCAATACAAAACCAAACACACACACAAATACCTTTTCCTCCAACAGAACTCCCACTCAAACTCCCCTGTTTACAGCTCTGTTTGCCAGCTCCTGTGCCGCTGCAGCTGTCTGTGCCGCTGCCTGACTGACTGCTACCTTTATAGGACCCCTAGTCAGGGAAGCCCCGCCCCCTAATCAGGGCTCAGCTTCTCTCCCAGCACAAAGCCCCTACACACACAGATACTACCAATACAAAACCAAACACACACAAATACCTTCTCCTCCAACAGAACTCCCACTCAAACTCCCCTGTTTACAGCTCTGTTTGCTAGCTCCTGTGCCGCTGCCTGACTGGCTGCTACCTTTACAGGACCCCTACCCAGGGAAGCCCCGCCCCCTAATCAGGGCTCAGCTTCATTCCCAGGACAAGCCCCTACACATACAGATACCACCAATACAAAACCAAACACACACAAATACCTTCTCCTCCAAAAGAACTCCCACTCAAACTCCCCTGTTTACAGCTCTGTTTGCTAGCTCCTGTGCCGCTGCAGCTGCCTGTGCCGCTGCCTGACTGGCTGATATCTTTTTTGGACCCCTAGTCAGTGAAGCCCCGCCCCCTAATCAGGGCTCATCTTCTGTCCCAGCACAAAGCCCCTACACATACAGATACTACCAATACAAAACCAAACACACACAAATACCTTCTACTCCAACAGAACTCCCACTCAAACTCCCCTGTTTACAGCTCTGTTTGATAGCTCCTGTGCCACTGCCTGACTGGCTGCAAGCTTTATAGGACCCCTAGTCAGGGAAGCCCCGACCACTAATCAGGGCTCAGCTTCTCTCCCAGCACAAAGCCCCTCCAAGCCTCTACACATACAGATACTACCAATACAAAACCAAACACACACAAATACCTTCTACTCCAACAGAACTCCCACTCAAACTCCCCTGTTTACAGCTCTGTTTGATAGCTCCTGTGCCGCTGCCTGACTGGCTGCAAGCTTTATAGGACCCCTAGTCAGGGAAGCCCCGCCCCCTAATCAGGGCTCAGCTTCTCTCCCAGGACAAAGCCCCTACACATACAAATACTACCAATACAAAACCAAACACACACAAATACCTTCTCCTCCAAAAGAACTCCAACTCAAACTCCCCTGTTTACAGCTCTGTTTGCTAGCTCCTGTGCCGCTGCAGCTGTCTGTGCGGCTGCCTGACTGGCTGCTACCTTTATAGGATCCCTAGTCAGGGAAGCCCCGCCCACTAATCAGGGCTCACCTTCTCTCCCAGCACAAAGCCCCTCCAAGCCTCTACACATACAGGTACTACCAATACAAAACCAAACACACACAAATACCTTCTCCTCCAACAGAACTCCCACTCAAACTCCCCTGTTTACAGCTCTGTTTGCTAGCTCCTGTGCCGCTGCCTGACTGGCTGCGACCTTTATAGGACCCCTTGTCAGTCAAGCCCCGCCCCCTAATCAGGGCTCAGCTTCTCTCCCAGCACAAAGCCCCTACGCATACAGATACTACCAATACAAAACCAAACACACAAATACCTTCTCCTCCAACAGAACTCCCACTCAAACTCCCCTGTTTACAGCTCTGTTTGCTAGCTCCTGTGCCGCTGCAGCTGTCTGTGCCGCTGCCTGACTGGCTGCTACCTTCATAGGACCCCTAGTCAGTGAAGCCCCGCCCCCTAATCAGGGCTCAGCTTCTGTCCCAGGACAAAGCCCCTACACATACAGATACTAACAATACAAAACCAAACACACACAAATACCTTCTACTCCGACAGTACTCCCACTCAAACTCCCCTGTTTACAGCTCTGTTTGATAGCTCCTGTGCCGCTGCCTGACTGGCTGCAACCTTTATAGGACCCCTAGTCAGGGAAGCCCCGCCCCCTAATCAGGGCTCAGTTTCTCTCCCAGCACAAAGCCCCTACACATACAGATACCACCAATACAAAACCAAACACACACAAATACCTTCTCCTCCAACAGAACTCCCACTCAAAATCCCCTGTTTACAGCTCTGTTTGCTATTTCCTGTGCCGATGCAGCTGTCTGTGCCGCTGCGTGACTGGCTGATACCTTTTTAGGACCCCTAGTCAGTGAAGCCCCGCCCCCAATCAGGGCTCAGCTTCTCTCCCAGCACAAAGCCCCTACACATACAGATACTAACAATACAAAACCAAACACACACAAATACCTTCTCCTCCCACTCAAACTCCCCGTTTACAGCTCTGTTTGCTAGCTCCTGTGCTGCTGCAGCTGTCTGTGCCGCTGTCTGACTGGCTGCTACCTTTATAGGACCCCTAGTCAGTGAAGCCCCGCCCCCTAATCAGGGCTCAGCTTCTGTCCCAGGACAAAGCCCCTACACACACAGATACTACTAATACAAAACCAAACACACACAAATACCTTCTACACCAACAGTACTCCCACTCAAACTCCCCTGTTTACAGCTCTGTTTGATAGCTCCTGTGCCGCTGCCTGACTGGCTGCTACCTTTATAGGACCCCAAGTCAGGGAAGCCCCGCCCCCTAATCAGGGCTCAGCTTCTCTCCCAGCACAAAGCCTCTACACATACAGATACTACCAATACAAATCCAAACACACACAAATACCTTCTCCTCCAACAGAACTCCCACTCCAACTTTCCTCTTTACAGCTCTGTTTGCTAGCTCCTGTGCCGCTGCAGCTGTCTGTGCCGCTGCCTGACTGGCTGCTACCTTTATAGGACCCCTAGTCAGTCAAGCCCCGCCCCCTAATCAGGGCTCAGTTTCTCTCCCAGCACAAAGCCCCTACACATACAGATACTACCAATACAAAACCAAACACACACAAGTACCTTCTCCTCCAACAGAACTCCCACTCAAACTCCGCTGTTTACAGCTCTGTTTGCTAGCTCCTGTGCCGCTGCAGCTGTCTGTGCGGCTGCCTGACTGGCTGCTACCTTTATAGGACCCCTAGTCAGGGAAGCCCCACCCCCTAATCAGGGCTCAGCTTCTCTCCCAGCACAAAGCCCCTACACATACAGATACTAACAATACAAAACCAAACACACACAAATACCTTCTCCTCCAACAGAACTCCCACTCAAACTCCCCTGTTTACAGCTCTGTTTGCTAGCTCCTGTGCCGCTGCAGCTGTCTGTGCGGCTGCCTGACTGGCTGCTACCTTTATAGGACCCCTAGTCTGGGAAGCCCCGCCCACTAATCAGGGCTCAGCTTCTCTCCCAGCACAAAGCCCCTCCAAGCCTCTACACATACAGGTACTCCCAATACAAAACCAAACACACACAAATACCTTCTCCTCCAACAGAACTTTCACTCAAACTCCCCTGTTTACAGCTCTGTTTGCTAGCTCCTGTGCCGCTGCCTGACTGGCTGCTACCTTTATAGGACCCCTAGTCAGGGAAGCCCCGCCCCCTAATCAGGGCTCAGCTTCTCTCCCAGCACAAAGCCCCTACACATACAGATACTAACAATACAAAACCAAACACACACAAATACCTTCTCCTCCAACCGAACTCCCACTCAAACTCCCCTGTTTACAGCTCTGTTTGCTAGCTCCTGTGCCGCTGCAGCTGTCTGTGCGGCTGCCTGACTGGCTGCTACCTTTATAGGACCCCTAGTCAGGGAAGCCCCGCCCACTAATCAGGGCTCAGCTTCTCTCCCAGCACAAAGCCCCTCCAAGCCTCCACACATACAGATACTACCAATACAAAACCAAATACACACAAATACCTTCTCCTCCAAGAGAACTCCCACTCAGACTCCCCTGTTTACAGCTCTGTTTGCTAGCTCCTGTGCCGCTGCAGCTGTCTGTGCCGCTGCCTGACTGGCTGCTACCTTTATAGGACCCCTAGTCAGTGAAGCCCCGCCCCCTAATCAGGGCTCAGCTTCTGTCCCAGCACAAAGCCCCTACACACACAGATACTACCAATACAAATCCAAACACACACAAATACGTTCTACTCCAACAGAACTCCCACTCAAACTCCCCTGTTTACAGCTCTGTTTGATAGCTCCTGTGCCGCTGCCTGACTGGCTGCAACCTTTATAGGACCCCTAGTCAGTGAAGCCCGGCCCCCTAATCAGCGCTCAGCTTCCCTCCCAGCACAGAGACCCTCCAAGCCTCTACCATACAGATACCACCAATACAAAACCAAACACACACAAATACCTTCTCCTCCAACAGAACTCCCACTCAAACTCCCCTGTTTACTGCTCTGTTTGCTAGCTCCTGTGCCGCTGCCTGACTGGCTGCTACCTTTATAGGACCCCTAGCCAGGGAAGCCCCGCCCCCTCATCAGGGCTCAGCTTCTCACCCAGCACAAAGCCCCGACACATACAAATAATACCAATACAAAACCAAACACACACACAAATACCTTCTCCTCCAACAGAACTCCCACTCAAACTCCCCTGTTTACATCTCTGTGTGCTAGCTCCTGTGCCGCTGCCTGACTGGCTGCTACCTTTATAGGACCCCTAGTCAGTGAAGCCCCGCCCCCCAATCAGGGCTCAGCTTCTGTCTCAGAACAAAGCCCCTACACACACAGATACTACCAATACAAAACCAAACACACACAAATACCTTCTACTCCGACAGTACTCCCACTCAAACTCCCCTGTTTACAGCTCTGTTTGATAGCTCCTGTGCCGCTGCCTGACTGGCTGCAACCTTTATAGGACCCCTAGTCAGGTAAGCCCCGCCCCCTAATCAGGGCTCAGCTTCTCTCCCAGCACAAAGCCCCTACACATACAGATACCACCAATACAAAACCAAACACACACAAATACCTTCTCCTCCAAAAGAACTCTCACTCAAACTCCCCTGTTTACAGCTCTGTTTGCTAGCTCCTGTGCCGCTGCAGCTGTCTGTGCCGCTGCCTGACTGGCTGCTACCTTTATAGGACCCCTAGTCAGTCAAGCCCCGCCCCTAATCAGGGCTCAGCTTCTCTCCCAGCACAAAGCCCCTACACATACAGATACTAACAATACAAAACCAAACACACACAAATACCTTCCCCTCCAAAAGAACTCCCACTCAAACTCCCCTGTTTACAGCTCTGTTTGCTAGCTCCTGTGCCGCTGCAGCTGTCTGTGCCACTACCTGACTGGCTGCTACCTTTATAGGACCCCTTGTCAGTGAAGCCCCGCCCCCTAATCAGGGCTCAGCTTCTCTCCCAGCACAAAGCCCCTACACATACAGATACTAAGAATACAAAACCAAACACACACAAATACCTTCTCCCCCCACTCTAACTCCCCTGTTTACAGCTCTGTTTGCTAGCTCCTGTGCCGCTGCCTGACTGGCTGCAACCTTATAGGACCCCTAGTCAGGGAAGCCCCGCCCACTAATCAGGGCTCAGCTTCTTTCCCAGCACAAAGCCCCTCCAAGCCTCTACACATACAGATACCACCGATACAAATCCAAACACACACACAAATAGGTTTTCCTCCAACAGAACTCCCACTCAAACTCCCCTGTTTACAGCTCTGTTTGCTAGCTCCTGTGCCGCTGCCTGACTGGCTGCTACCTTTATAGGACCCCTAGTCAGGGAAGCCCCGCCCCCTAATCAGGGCTCAGCTTCTCTCCCAGCACAAAGCCCCTACATATACAGATACTAACAATGCAAAACCAAACACACACAAATACCTTCTCCTCCAACAGAACTCCCACTCAAACTCCCCTTTTTACAGCTCTGTTTGCTAGCTCCTGTGCCGCTGCAGCTGTCTGTGCCGCTGCCTGACTGGCTGATACCTTTATAGGACCCCTAGTCAGTGAAGCCCCGCCCCCTAATCAGGGCTCAGCTTCTGTCCCAGCACAAAGCCCCTACACACACAGATACTACCAATACAAAACCAAACACACACAGATACCTTCTACTCCAACAGAGCTCCCACTCAAACTCCCCTGTTTACAGCTCTGTTTGCTAGCTCCTGTGCCGCTACAGCTGTCTGTGCCGCTGCCTGACTGGTTGCTACCTTTATAGGACCCCTAGTCAGGGAAGCCCCGCCCACTAATCAGGGCTCAGCTTCTCTCCCAGCACAAAGCCCCTGCACATACAGATACCACCAATACAAAACGAAACACACACAAGTACCTTCTCCTCCAACAGAACCCCCACTCATACTCCCCTGTTTACAGCTCTGTTTGCTAGCTCCTGTGCCACTGCAGCATCTGTGCCGCTGCCTGACTGGCTGCTACCTTTATAGGACCCCTAGTCAGTGAAGAGCCGCCCCCTAATCAGGGCTCAGCTTCTCTCCCAGCACAAAGCCCCTACACATACAGATACTACCAATACAAAACCAAACACAAACAAATACCTTCTCCTCCACCAGAACTCCCACTCAAACTCCCCTGTTTACAGCTCTGTTTGCTAGCTCCTGTGCCGCTGCCTGACTGGCTGCTACCTTTATAGGACCCCTAGTCAGTGAAGCCCCGCCCCCTAATCAGAGCTCAGCTTCTCTCCCAGCACAAAGCCCCTGCACATACAGATACCACCAATACAAAACCAAACACACACAAATACCTTCTACTCCAACAGAACTCCCAGTCAAACTCCCCTGTTTACAGCTCTGTTTGCTAGCTCCTGTGCCGCTGCAGCATCTGTGCAGCTGCCTGACTGGCTGCTACCTTTATAGGACCCGTAGGCAGTGAAGCCCCGCCCCCTAATCAGGGCTCAGCTTCTCTCCCAGCACAAAGCCCCGACACACACAGATACTACCAATACAAAACCAAACACACACAAATACCTTCTACTCCAACAGAACTCCCAGTCAAACTCCCCTGTTTACAGCTCTGTTTGCTAGCTCCTGTGCCGCTGCAGCTGTCTGTGCCGCTCCCTGATTGGCTGCTACCTTCATAGGACCCCTAGTCAGTGAAGCCCCGCCCCCAAATCAGGGCTCAGCTTCTCTCCCAGCACAAAGCCCCTACACATACAGATACCACCAATACAAAACCAAACACACACAAATACCTTCTCCTCCAACAGAACTCCCACTCAAACTCCCCTGTTTACAGCTCTGTTTGCTAGCTCCTGTGCCGCTGCAGCTGTCTGTGCCGCTGCCTGACTGGCTGATACCTTTATAGGACCCCTAGTCAGTGAAGCCCCGCCCCCTAATCAGGGCTCAGCTTCTGTCCCAGCACAAAGCCCCTACACACACAGATACTACCAATACAAAACCAAACACACACACAAATACCTTCTACTCCAACAGAACTCCCACTCAAACTCCCCTGTTTACAGCTCTCTTTGATAGCTCCTGTGCCGCTGCCTGACTGGCTGCATGCTTTATAGGACCCCTAGTCAGGGAAGCCCCGCCCACTAATCAGGGCTCAGCTTCTCTCCCAGCACAAAGCCCCTCCAAGCCTCCACACATACAGATACCACCAATACAAAACCAAACACACACACAAATACCTTTTCCTCCAACAGAACTCCCACTCAAAGTCCCCTGTTTACAGCTCTGTTTGCTAACTCCTGTGCCGCTGCAGCTGTCTGTGCCGCTACTTGACTGGCTGCTACCTTTATAGGACCCTTAGTCAGTGAGGCCCCGCCCCCTAATCAGGGCTCATCTTCTGTCCCAGCACAAAGCCCCTACACATACAGATACTACCAATACAAAACCAAACACACACAAATACCTTCTCCTCCAACAGAACTCCCACTCAAACTCCCCTGTTTACAGCTCTGTTTGCTAGCTCCTGTGCCGCTGCCTGACTGGCTGCTTCCTTTATAGGACCCCTAGTCAGGGAAGCCCCGCCCCCTAATCAGGGCTCAGCTTCTCTCCCAGCACAAAGCCCCTGCACATACAGATACTACCAATACAAAACCAAACACACACAAATACCTTCTCCTCCAACAGAACTCCCACTCAAACTCCCCTGTTTACAGCTCTGTTTGATAGCTCCTGTGCCGCTGCAGCTGTCTGTGCCGCTGCCTGACTGGCTGCAACCTTTATAGGACCCCTAGTCAGGGAAGCCCCGCCCCCTAATCAGGGCTCAGCTTCTCTCCCAGCACAAAGCCCCTACACACACAGATACTACCAATACAAAACCAAACACACACAAATACCTTCTACTCCAACAGAACTCCCACTCAAATCCCCCTGTTTACAGCTCTGTTTGCTAGCTCCTGTGCCGCTGCAGCTGTCTGTGCCGCTGCCTGATTGGCTGCTACCTTAATAGGACCCCTAGTCAGTGAAGCCCCGCCCCCTAATCAGGGCTCAGCTTCTCTCCCAGCACAAAGCCCCTCCAAGCCTCTACACATACAGATACCACCAATACAAAACCAAACACACACACAAATACCTTTTCCTCCAAAAGAACTCCCACTCAAACTCCGCTGTTTACAGCTCTGTTTGCTAGCTCCTGTGCCGCTGTCTGACTGACTGCTACCTTTATAGGACCCCTAGTCAGGAAAGCCCCGCCCCTAATCAGGGCTCAGCTTCTCTCCCAGCACAAAGCCCCTACACATACAGATACTAACAATACAAAACCAAAAACACACAAATACCTTCTCCTCCAACAGAACTCCCACTCAAACTCCCCTGTTTACAGCTCTGTTTGCTAGCTCCTGTGCCGCTGCAGCTGTCTGTGCCGCTGCCTGATTGGCTGCTACCTTTATAGGACCCCTAGCCAGAGAAGCCCCGCCCCGTAATCAGGGCTCAGCTTCTCTCCCAGCACAAAGCCTCTACACATACAAATACTGCCAATACAAATCCAAACACACACAAATACCTTCTCCTCCAACAGAACTCCCACTCAAACTCCCCTGTTTACAGCTCTCTTTGATAGCTCCTGTGCCGCTGCCTGACTGGCTGCATGCTTTATAGGACCCCTAGTCAGGGAAGCCCCGCCCACTAATCAGGGCTCAGCTTCTCTCCCAGCACAAAGCCCCTCCAAGCCTCCACACATACAGATACCACCAATACAAAACCAAACACACACACAAATACCTTTTCCTCCAACAGAACTCCCACTCAAAGTCCCCTGTTTACAGCTCTGTTTGCTAACTCCTGTGCCGCTGCAGCTGTCTGTGCCGCTACTTGACTGGCTGCTACCTTTATAGGACCCCTAGTCAGTGAGGCCCCGCCCCCTAATCAGGGCTCAGCTTCTCTCCCAACACAAAGCCCCTACACATACAGATACCACCTATACAAAACCAAACACACACAAATAACTTCTCCTTCAACAGAACTCCCACTCAAACTCCCCTGTTTACAGCTCTGTTTGCTAGCTCCTGTGCCGCTGCCTGACTGGCTGCTACCTTTATAGGACCCCTAGTCAGGGAAGCCCCGCCCCCTAATCAGGGCTCAGCTTCTCTCCCAGCACAAAGCCTCTACACATTCAGATACTACCAATACAAAACCAAACACACACAAATACCTTCTCCTCCAACAGAGCTCCCACTCAAACTCCCCTGTTTACAGCTCTGTTTGATAGCTCCTGTGCCGCTGCCTGACTGGCTGCAAGCTTTATAGGACCCCTAGTCAGGGAAGCCCCGCCCACTAATCAGGGCTCAGCTTCTCTCCCAGCACAAAGCCCCTCCAAGCCTCCACACATACAGATACCACCAATACAAAACCAAACACACACACAAATACCTTATCCTCCAACAGAACTCCCACTCAAACTCCCCTGTTCACAGCTCTGTTTGCTAGCTCCTGTGCCGCTGCCTGACTGGCTGCTACCTTTATAGGACCCCTAGTCAGTGAAGCCCCGCCCCCTGATCAGGGCTCAGCTTCTCTCCCAGCACAAAGCCCCTGCACATACAGATACTGACAATACAAAACCAAACACACACACAAATACCTTATCCTCCAACAGAACTCCCACTCAAACTCCCCTGTTTACAGGTCTGTTTGCTAGCTCCTGTGCCGCTGCCTGACTGGCTGCTACCTTTATAGGACCCCTAGTCACTGAAGCCCCGCCCCCAAACCAGGGCTCAGCTCCTCTCCCAGCACAAAGCCCCTCCAAGCCTCTACACATACAGATACTACCAATACAAAACCAAACACACACAAATACCTTCTCCTCCAACAGAACTCCCACTCAAACTCCCCTGCTTACAGCTCTGTTTGCTAGCTCCTGTGCCGCTGCCTGACTGGCTGGTACCTTTATAGGACCCCTAGTCACTGAAGCCCCGCCCCCTAATCTGGGCTCAGCTTCTCTCCCAGCACAAAGCCCCTCCAAGCCTCTACACATACAGATACTACCAATACAAAACCAAACACACACAAATACCTTCTCCTCCAACGGAACTCCCACTCAAACTGCCCTGTTTACAGCTCTGTTTGCTAGCTCCTGTGCCGCTGCTTGACTGGGTGCTAGCTTTATAAGACCCCTAGTCAG
The DNA here is from genome assembly GCF_965140295.1 of Lepidochelys olivacea. Taxonomy (NCBI): domain Eukaryota; kingdom Metazoa; phylum Chordata; order Testudines; family Cheloniidae; genus Lepidochelys; species Lepidochelys olivacea. Next base: position 2,876,977 of record NC_140437.1, on the reverse strand, counting down.
TGAAGCCCCGCCCCCTGATCAGGGCTCAGCTTCTCTCCAAGCACAAAGCCCCTCCAAGCCTCTACACATACAGATACTACCAATACAAAACCAAACACACACAAATACCTTCTCCTTCAACAGAACTCCCACTCAAACTCCCCTGTTTACAGCTCTGTTTGCTAGCTCCTGTGCCGCTGCCTGACTGGCTGCTACCTTTATAGGACGCCTAGTCAGTGAAGCCCCGCCCCCTAAGCAGGGCTCAGCTTCTCTCCCAGCACAAAGCCCCTCCAAGCCTCTACACATACAGATACTACCAATACAAAACCAAAAACACACAAATACCTTCTCCTCCAACAGAACTCCCACTCAAACTCCCATGTTTACAGCTCTGTTTGCTAGCTCCTGTGCCGCTGTCTGACTGACTGCTACCTTTATAGGACCCCTAGTCAGGAAAGCCCCGCCCCTAATCAGGGCTCAGCTTCTCTCCCAGCACAAAGCCCCTACACATACAGATACTAACAATACAAAACCAAACACACACAAATACCTTCTCCTCCAACAGAACTCCCACTCAAACTCCCCTGTTTACAGCTCTGTTTGCTAGCTCCTGTGCCGCTGCAGCTGTCTGTGCCGCTGCCTGACTGGCTGATACCTTTATAGGACCCCTAGTCAGTGAAGCCCCGCCCCCTAATCAGGGCTCAGCTTCTGTCCCAGCACAAAGCCCCTACACACACAGATACTACCAATACAAAACCAAACACACACACAAATACCTTCTACTCCAACAGAACTCCCACTCAAACTCCCCTGTTTACAGCTCTCTTTGATAGCTCCTGTGCCGCTGCCTGACTGGCTGCATGCTTTATAGGACCCCTAGTCAGGGAAGCCCCGCCCACTAATCAGGGCTCAGCTTCTCTCCCAGCACAAAGCCCCTCCAAGCCTCCACACATACAGATACCACCAATACAAAACCAAACACACACACAAATACCTTTTCCTCCAACAGAACTCCCACTCAAAGTCCCCTGTTTACAGCTCTGTTTGCTAACTCCTGTGCCGCTGCAGCTGTCTGTGCCGCTACTTGACTGGCTGCTACCTTTATAGGACCCTTAGTCAGTGAGGCCCCGCCCCCTAATCAGGGCTCATCTTCTGTCCCAGCACAAAGCCCCTACACATACAGATACTACCAATACAAAACCAAACACACACAAATACCTTCTCCTCCAACAGAACTCCCACTCAAACTCCCCTGTTTACAGCTCTGTTTGCTAGCTCCTGTGCCGCTGCCTGACTGGCTGCTACCTTTATAGGACCCCTAGTCAGGGAAGCCCCGCCCCCTAATCAGGGCTCAGCTTCTCTCCCAGCACAAAGCCCCTGCACATACAGATACTACCAATACAAAACCAAACACACACAAATACCTTCTCCTCCAACAGAACTCCCACTCAAACTCCCCTGTTTACAGCTCTGTTTGATAGCTCCTGTGCCGCTGCAGCTGTCTGTGCCGCTGCCTGATTGGCTGCTACCTTTATAGGACCCCTAGCCAGAGAAGCCCCGCCCCGTAATCAGGGCTCAGCTTCTCTCCCAGCACAAAGCCTCTACACATACAAATACTGCCAATACAAATCCAAACACACACAAATACCTTCTCCTCCAACAGAACTCCCACTCAAACTCCCCTGTTTACAGCTCTCTTTGATAGCTCCTGTGCCGCTGCCTGACTGGCTGCATGCTTTATAGGACCCCTAGTCAGGGAAGCCCCGCCCACTAATCAGGGCTCAGCTTCTCTCCCAGCACAAAGCCCCTCCAAGCCTCCACACATACAGATACCACCAATACAAAACCAAACACACACACAAATACCTTTTCCTCCAACAGAACTCCCACTCAAAGTCCCCTGTTTACAGCTCTGTTTGCTAACTCCTGTGCCGCTGCAGCTGTCTGTGCCGCTACTTGACTGGCTGCTACCTTTATAGGACCCCTAGTCAGTGAGGCCCCGCCCCCTAATCAGGGCTCAGCTTCTCTCCCAACACAAAGCCCCTACACATACAGATACCACCTATACAAAACCAAACACACACAAATAACTTCTCCTTCAACAGAACTCCCACTCAAACTCCCCTGTTTACAGCTCTGTTTGCTAGCTCCTGTGCCGCTGCCTGACTGGCTGCTACCTTTATAGGACCCCTAGTCAGGGAAGCCCCGCCCCCTAATCAGGGCTCAGCTTCTCTCCCAGCACAAAGCCCCTGCACATACAGATACTACCAATACAAAACCAAACACCCACAAATACCTTATCCCCCAACAGAACTCCCACTCAAACTCCCCTGTTTACAGCTCTGTTTGCTAGCTCCTGTGCCGCTGCCTGACTGGCTGCTACCTTTATAGGACCCCTAGTCAGTGAAGCCCCGCCCCCTAATCAGGGCTCAGCTTCTCTCCCAGCACAAAGCCTCTACACATTCAGATACTACCAATACAAAACCAAACACACACAAATACCTTCTCCTCCAACAGAGCTCCCACTCAAACTCCCCTGTTTACAGCTCTGTTTGATAGCTCCTGTGCCGCTGCCTGACTGGCTGCAAGCTTTATAGGACCCCTAGTCAGGGAAGCCCCGCCCACTAATCAGGGCTCAGCTTCTCTCCCAGCACAAAGCCCCTCCAAGCCTCCACACATACAGATACCACCAATACAAAACCAAACACACACACAAATACCTTTTCCTCCAACAGAACTCCCACTCAAACTCCCCTGTTTACAGCTCTGTTTGCTAGCTCCTGTGCCGCTGCCTGACTGGCTGCTACCTTTATAGGACCCCTAGTAAGTGAAGCCCCGCCCCCTAATCAGGGCTCAGCTTCTCTCCCAGCACAAAGCCTCTACACATACAAATACTACCAATACAAATCCAAACACACACAAATACCTTCTCCTCCAACAGAACTCCCACTCAAACTCACCTGTTTACAGCTCTGTTTGATAGCTCCTGTGCCGCTGCCTGACTGGCTGCTACCTTTATAGGACCCCTAGTCAGGGAAGCCCCGCCCCCAAATCAGGGCTCAGCTTCTCTCCCAGCACAAAGCCCCTACACACACAGATATTACCAATACAAAACCAAACACACACAAATACCTTCTACTCCAACAGAACTCCCACTCAAACTCCCCTGTTTACAGCTCTTTTTGATAGCTCCTGTGCCGCTGCCTGACTGGCTGCAAGCTTTATAGGACCCCTAGTCAGGGAAGCCCCGCCCCCTAATCAGGGCTCAGCTTCTCTCCCAACACAAAGCCCCTACACATACAGATACCACCTATACAAAACCAAACACACACAAATACCTTATCCTCCAACATAACTCCCACTCAAACTCCCCTGTTCACAGCTCTGTTTGCTAGCTCCTGTGCCGCTGCCTGACTGGCTGCTACCTTTATAGGACCCCTAGTCAGTGAAGCCCCGCCCCCTGATCAGGGCTCAGCTTCTCTCCCAGCACAAAGCCCCTGCACATACAGATACTGACAATACAAAACCAAACACACACAAATACCTTCTCCTCCAACAGAACTCCCACTCCAACTCCCCTGTTTACAGGTCTGTTTGCTAGCTCCTGTGCCGCTGCCTGACTGGCTGCTACCTTTATAGGACCCCTAGTCACTGAAGCCCCGCCCCCAAACCAGGGCTCAGCTCCTCTCCCAGCACAAAGCCCCTCCAAGCCTCTACACATACAGATACTACCAATACAAAACCAAACACACACAAATACCTTCTCCTCCAACAGAACTCCCACTCAAACTCCCCTGCTTACAGCTCTGTTTGCTAGCTCCTGTGCCGCTGCAGCTGTCTGTTCCGCTGCCTGACTGGCTGGTACCTTTATAGGACCCCTAGTCACTGAAGCCCCGCCCCCTAATCTGGGCTCAGCTTCTCTCCCAGCACAAAGCCCCTCCAAGCCTCTACACATACAGATACTACCAATACAAAACCAAACACACACAAATACCTTCTCCTCCAACGGAACTCCCACTCAAACTGCCCTGTTTACAGCTCTGTTTGCTAGCTCCTGTGCCGCTGCTTGACTGGGTGCTAGCTTTATAAGACCCCTAGTCAGTGAAGCCCCGCCCCCTGATCAGGGCTCAGCTTCTCTCCAAGCACAAAGCCCCTCCAAGCCTCTACACATACAGATACTACCAATACAAAACCAAACACACACAAATACCTTCTCCTTCAACAGAACTCCCACTCAAACTCCCCTGTTTACAGCTCTGTTTGCTAGCTCCTGTGCCGCTGCCTGACTGGCTGCTACCTTTATAGGACGCCTAGTCAGTGAAGCCCCGCCCCCTAAGCAGGGCTCAGCTTCTCTCCCAGCACAAAGCCCCTCCAAGCCTCTACACATACAGATACTACCAATACAAAACCAAAAACACACAAATACCTTCTCCTCCAACAGAACTCCCACTCAAACTCCCATGTTTACAGCTCTGTTTGCTAGCTCCTGTGCCGCTGCAGCTGTCTGTGCCAATGCCTGACTGGCTGCTACCTTTATAGGACCCCTAGTCAGTCAAGCCCCGCCCCCTAATCAGGGCTCAGCTTCTCTCCCAGCACAAAGCCCCTTCAAGCCTCTACACATACATATACTACCAATACAAAAACACACACAAATACCTTCTCCTCCAACAGAACTCCCACTCAAACTCCCCTGTTCACAGCTCTGTTTGCTAGCTCCTGTGCCGCTGCCTGACTGGCTGCTACCTTTATAGGACCCCTAGTCAGTGAAGCCCCGCCCCCTAATCAGGGCTCAGCTTCTGTCCCAGCACAAAGCCCCTACACACACAGATACTACCAATACAAAACCAAACACACACACAAATACCTTCTCCTCCAACAGAACTCCCACTCAAACTCCCCTGTTTACAGCTCTCTTTGATAGCTCCTGTGCCGCTGCCTGACTGGCTGCATGCTTTATAGGACCCCTAGTCAGGGAAGCCCCGCCCACTAATCAGGGCTCAGCTTCTCTCCCAGCACAAAGCCCCTCCAAGCCTCCACACATACAGATACCACCAATACAAAACCAAACACACACACAAATACCTTTTCCTCCAACAGAACTCCCACTCAAAGTCCCCTGTTTACAGCTCTGTTTGCTAACTCCTGTGCCGCTGCAGCTGTCTGTGCCGCTACTTGACTGGCTGCTACCTTTATAGGACCCCTAGTCAGTGAGGCCCCGCCCCCTAATCAGGGCTCAGCTTCTCTCCCAACACAAAGCCCCTACACATACAGATACCACCTATACAAAACCAAACACACACAAATACCTTCTCCTCCAACAGAACTCCCACTCAAACTCCCCTGTTTACATCTCTGTGTGCTAGCTCCTGTGCCGCTGCCTGACTGGCTGCTGCCTTTATAGGACCCCTAGTCAGGGAAGCCTCGCCCCCTAATCAGGGCTCAGCTTCTCTCCCAGCACAAAGCCTCTACACATACAAATACTACCAATACAAATCCAAACACACACAAATACCTTCTTCTCCAACAGAACTCTCACTCCAACTCCCCTGTTTACAGCTCTGTTTGCTAGCTCCTGTGCCGCTGCAGCTGTCTGTGCCGCTGCCTGACTGGCTGATATCTTTTTTGGACCCCTTGTCAGTGAAGCCCCGCCCCCTAATCAGGCCTCAGCTTCTCTCCCAGCACAAAGCCCCTACACATACAGATACTATCAATACAAAACCAAACACACACAAATACCTTCTTCTCCAACAGAACTCCCACTCAAACTCCCCTGTTTACAGCTCTGTTTGCTAGCTCCTGTGCTGCTGCAGCTGTCTGTGCCGCTACCTGACTGGCTGCTACCTTTATAGGACCCCTAGTCAGTGAAGCCCCGCCCCCCAATCAGGGCTCAGCTTCTGTCTCAGCACAAAGCCCCTACACACACAGATACTACCAATACAAAACCAAACACACACAAATACCTTCTACTCCGACAGTACTCCCACTCAAACTCCCCTGTTTACAGCTCTGTTTGATAGCTCCTGTGCCGCTGCCTGACTGGCTGCAACCTTTATAGGACCCCTAGTCAGGTAAGCCCCGCCCCCTAATCAGGGCTCAGCTTCTCTCCCAGCACAAAGCCCCTACACATACAGATACCACCAATACAAAACCAAACACACACAAATACCTTCTCCTCCAACAGAACTCCCACTCAAACCCCCCTGTTTACAGCTCTGTTTGCTAGCTCCTCTGCCGCTGCAGCTGTCTGTGCCGCTGCCTGACTGGCTGCTACCTTTATAGGACCCCTAGTCAGTCAAGCCCCGCCCCCTAATCAGGGGTCAGCTTCTCTCCCAGCACAAAGCCCCTACACATACAGGTACTAACAATACAAAACCAAACACACACAAATACTTTCTCCTCCCACTCAAACTCCCCGTTTACAGCTCTGTTTGCTAGCTCCTTTGCCGCTGCAGCTGTCTGTGCCGCTGTCTGACTGGCTGCTACCTTTATAGGACCCCTAGTCAGGAAAGCCCCGCCCCTAGTCAGGGCTCAGCTTCTCTCCCAGCACAAAGCCCCTACACATACAGATACTAACAATACAAAACCAAACACACACAAATACCTTCCCCTCCAAAAGAACTCCCACTCAAACTCCCCTGTTTACAGCTCTGTTTGCTAGCTCCTGTGCCGCTGCAGCTGTCTGTGCCGCTGCCTGACTGGCTGCTACATTTATAGGACCCCTAGTCAGTGAAGCCCCGCCCCCTAATCAGGGCTCAGCTTCTTTCCCAGCACAAAGCCCCTCCAAGCCTCTACACATACAGATACTACCAATACAAAACCAAACACACACACAAATACCTTCTCCTCCAACAGAACTCCCACTCAAACTCCCCTGTTCACAGCTCTGTTTGCTATCTCCTGTGTCGCTGCCTGACTGGCTGCTACCTTTATAGGACCCCTAGTCAGGGAAGCCCCGCCCCCTAATCAGGGCTCAGCTTCTCTCCCAGCACAAAGCCTCTACACATACAGATATTACCAATACAAAACCAAACACACACAAATACCTTCTCCTCCAACAGAACTCCCACTCAAACTCCCCTGTTTACATCTCTGTGTGCTAGCTCCTGTGCCGCTGCCTGACTGGCTGCTGCCTTTATAGGACCCCTAGTCAGGGAAGCCTCGCCCCCTAATCAGGGCTCAGCTTCTCTCCCAGCACAAAGCCTCTACACATACAAATACTACCAATACAAATCCAAACACACACAAATACCTTCTCCTCCAACAGAACTCTCACTCCAACTCCCCTGTTTACAGCTCTGTTTGCTAGCTCCTGTGCCGCTGCAGCTGTCTGTGCCGCTGCCTGACTGGCTGATATCTTTTTTGGACCCCTTGTCAGTGAAGCCCCGCCCCCTAATCAGGCCTCAGCTTCTCTCCCAGCACAAAGCCCCTACACATACAGATACTATCAATACAAAACCAAACACACACAAATACCTTCTTCTCCAACAGAACTCCCACTCAAACTCCCCTGTTTACAGCTCTGTTTGCTAGCTCCTGTGCTGCTGCAGCTGTCTGTGCCGCTACCTGACTGGCTGCTACCTTTATAGGACCCCTAGTCAGTGAAGCCCCGCCCCCCAATCAGGGCTCAGCTTCTGTCTCAGCACAAAGCCCCTACACACACAGATACTACCAATACAAAACCAAACACACACAAATACCTTCTACTCCGACAGTACTCCCACTCAAACTCCCCTGTTTACAGCTCTGTTTGATAGCTCCTGTGCCGCTGCCTGACTGGCTGCAACCTTTATAGGACCCCTAGTCAGGTAAGCCCCGCCCCCTAATCAGGGCTCAGCTTCTCTCCCAGCACAAAGCCCCTACACATACAGATACCACCAATACAAAACCAAACACACACCAATACCTTCTCCTCCAACAGAACTCCCACTCAAACCCCCCTGTTTACAGCTCTGTTTGCTAGCTCCTCTGCCGCTGCAGCTGTCTGTGCCGCTGCCTGACTGGCTGCTACCTTTATAGGACCCCTAGTCAGTCAAGCCCCGCCCCCTAATCAGGGGTCAGCTTCTCTCCCAGCACAAAGCCCCTACACATACAGGTACTAACAATACAAAACCAAACACACACAAATACTTTCTCCTCCCACTCAAACTCCCCGTTTACAGCTCTGTTTGCTAGCTCCTTTGCCGCTGCAGCTGTCTGTGCCGCTGTCTGACTGGCTGCTACCTTTATAGGACCCCTAGTCAGGAAAGCCCCGCCCCTAGTCAGGGCTCAGCTTCTCTCCCAGCACAAAGCCCCTACACATACAGATACTAACAATACAAAACCAAACACACACAAATACCTTCCCCTCCAAAAGAACTCCCACTCAAACTCCCCTGTTTACAGCTCTGTTTGCTAGCTCCTGTGCCGCTGCAGCTGTCTGTGCCGCTGCCTGACTGGTTGCTACCTTTATAGGACCCCTAGTCAGGGAAGCCCCGCCCACTAATCAGGGCTCAGCTTCTCTCCCAGCACAAAGCCCCAGCACATACAGATACCCCCAATACAAAACGAAACACACACAAGTACCTTCTCCTCCAACAGAACCCCCACTCATACTCCCCTGTTTACAGCTCTGTTTGCTAGCTCCTGTGCCACTGCAGCATCTGTGCCGCTGCCTGATTGGCTGCTACCTTTATAGGACCCCTAGTCAGTGAAGACCCGCCCCCTAATCAGGGCTCAGCTTCTCTCCCAGCACAAAGCCCCTCCAAGCCTCTACACATACAGATACCACCAATACAAAACCAAACACACACACAAATACCTTTTTCTCCAACAGAACTCCCACTCAAACTGCGCTGTTTACAGCTCTGTTTGCTAGCTCCTGTGCCGCTGCCTGACTGGCTGCTTCCTTTATAGGACCCCTACTTAGTCAAGCCCCGCCCCCTAATCAGGGCTCAGCTTCTCTCCCAGCACAAAGCCCCTACACATACAGATACTACCAATACAAAACCAAACACAAACAAATACCTTCTCCTCCACCAGAACTCCCACTCAAACTCCCCTGTTTACAGCTCTGTTTGCTAGCTCCTGTGCCGCTGCCTGACTGGCTGCTACCTTTATAGGACCCCTAGTCAGTGAAGCCCCGCCCCCTAATCAGAGCTCAGCTTCTCTCCCAGCACAAAGCCCCTGCACATACAGATACCACCAATACAAAACGAAACACACACAAGTACCTTCTCTTCCAACAGAACTCCCACTCAAACTCCCCTGTTTACAGCTCTGTTTGCTCGCTCCTGTGCCGCTGCAGCTGTCTGTGCAGCTGCCTGACTGGCTGCTACCTTTATAGGACCCGTAGGCAGTGAAGCCCCGCCCCCTAATCAGGGCTCAGCTTCTCTCCCAGCACAAAGCCCCGACACACACAGATACTACCAATACAAAACCAAACACACACAAATACCTTCTACTCCAACAGAACTCCCACTCAAACTCCCCTGTTTACAGCTCTGTTTGCTAGCCCCTGTGGGGCTGCCTGACTGGCTGCTACCTTTATAGAACCCCTAGTGAGGGAAGCCCCGACCACTAATCAGGGCTCAGCTTCTCTCCCAGGACAAAGCCCCTACACATACAGATACCACCAATACAAAACCAAACACACACACAAATACCTTTTCCTCCAACAGAACTCCCACTCAAACTCCCCTGTTTACAGCTCTGTTTGCTAGCTCCTGTGCCGCTGCAGCTGTTTGTGCCGCTGCCTGACTGACTGCTACCTTTATAGGACCCCTAGTCAGGGAAGCCCCGCCCCCTAATCAGGGCTCAGCTTCTCTCCCAGCACAAAGCCCCTACACACACAGATACTACCAATACAAAACCAAACACACACAAATACCTTCTACTCCAACAGAACTCCCACTCAAACTCCCCTGTTTACAGCTCTGTTTGATAGCTCCTGTGCCGCTGCCTGACTGGCTGCAAGCTTTATAGGACCCCTAGTCAGGGAAGCCCCGCCCCCTAATCAGGGCTCAGCTTCTCTCCCAGCACAAAGCCCCTGCACATACAGATACCACCAATACAAAACCAAACACACACAAGTACCTTCTCCTCCAACAGAACTCCCACTCAAACTCCCCTGTTTACAGCTCTGTTTGATAGCTCCTGTGCCACTGCCTGACTGGCTGCAAGCTTTATAGGACCCCTAGTCAGGGAAGCCCCGACCACTAATCAGGGCTCAGCTTCTCTCCCAGCACAAAGCCCCTCCAAGCCTCTACACATACAGATACCAGAAATACAAAACCAAACACACACACAAATACCTTTTCCTCCAACAGAACTCCCACTCAAACTCCCCTGTTTACAGCTCTGTTTGATAGCTCCTGTGCCACTGCCTGACTGGCTGCAACCTTTATAGGACCCCGAGCCAGGGAAGCCCCGCCCCCTAATCAGGGCTCAGCTTCTCTCCCAGCACAAAGCCCCTACACATACAGATACTACCAATACAAAACCAAACACCCACAAATACCTTCTCCTCCAACAGAACTCCCACTCAAAGTACCCTGTTTACAGCTCTGTTTCCTCGCTCCTGTGCCGCTTCCTGACTGGCTGCTACCTTTATAGGACCCCTAGTCAGGGAAGCCCCGCCCCCTAATCAGGGCTCAGCTTCTCTCCCAGCACAAAGCCCCTGCACATACAGATACTACAAACACAAAACCAAACACCCACAAATACCTTCTCCTCCAAAAGAACTCCCACTCAAACTCCCCTGTTTACAGCTCTGTTTGCTAGCTCCTGTGCCGCTGCAGCTGTCTGTGCCGCTGCCTGACTGGCTGATATCTTTTTTGGACCCCTAGTCAGTGAAGCCCCGCCCCCTAATCAGGGCTCATCTTCTGTCCCAGCACAAAGCCCCTACACATACAGATACTACCAATACAAAACCAAACACACACACAAATACCTTCTCCTCCAACAGAACTCCCACTCAAACTCCCCTGTTTACAGCTCTGTTTGCTAGCTCCTGTGCCGCTGCCTGACTGGCTGCTACCTTTACAGGACCCCTACCCAGGGAAGCCCCGCCCCCTAATCAGGGCTCAGCTTCTCTCCCAGCACAAAGCCCCTGCACATACAGATACCACCAATACAAAACCAAACACACACAAGTACCTTCTCCTCCAACAGAACTCCCACTCAAACTCCCCTGTTTACAGCTCTGTTTGATAGCTCCTGTGCCGCTGCCTGACTGGCTGCTACCTTTACAGGACCCCTACCCAGGGAAGCCCCGCCCCCTAATCGGGGCTCAGCTTCATTCCCAGGACAAGCCCCTACACATACAGATACCACCAATACAAAACCAAACACACACAAATACCTTCTCCTCCAAAAGAACTCCCACTCAAACTCCCCTGTTTACAGCTCTGTTTGCTAGCTCCTGTGCCGCTGCAGCTGTCTGTGCCGCTGCCTGACTGGCTGATATCTTTTTTGGACCCCTAGTCAGTGAAGCCCCGCCCCCTAATCAAGGCTCATCTTCTGTCCCAGCACAAAGCCCCTACACATACAGATACTACCAATACAAAACCAAACACACACAAATACCTTCTACTCCAACAGAACTCCCACTCAAACTCCCCTGTTTACAGCTCTGTTTGATAGCTCCTGTGCCACTGCCTGACTGGCTGCAAGCTTTATAGGACCCCTAGTCAGGGAAGCCCCGACCACTAATCAGGGCTCAGCTTCTCTCCCAGCACAAAGCCCCTCCAAGCCTCTACACATACAGATACCACCAATACAAAACCAAACACACACACAAATACCTTTTCCTCCAACAGAACTCCCACTCAAACTCCCCTGTTTACAGCTCTGTTTGCTAGCTCCTGTGCCGCTTCAGCTGTCTGTGCCGCTACCTGACTGGCTGCTACCTTTATAGGACCCCTAGTCAGTGAGGCTCCGCCCCCTAATCAGGGCTCATCTTCTGTCCCAGCACAAAGCCCCTACACATACAGATACTACCAATACAAAACCAAACACACACAAATACCTTCTACTCCAACGGAACTCCCACTCAAACTCCCCTGTTTACAGCTCTGTTTGCTAGCTCCTGGGCCGCTGCCTGACTGGCTGCTACCTTTATAGGACCCCTAGTCAGGGAAGCCCCGCCCCCTAATCAGGGCTCAGCTTCTCTCCCAGCACAAAGCCCCTGCACATACAGATACTACCAATACAAAACCAAACACACACAAATACCTTCTCCTCCAACAGAACTCCCACTCAAACTCCCCTGTTTACAGCTCTGTTTGCTAGCTCCTGTGCCGCTGCCTGACTGGCTGCATGCTTTATAGGACCCCTAGTCAGGGAAGCCCCGCCCACTAATCAGGGCTCAGCTTCTCTCCCAGCACAAAGCCCCTCCAAGCCTCCACACATACAGATACCACCAATACAAAACCAAACACACACACAAATACCTTTTCCTCCAACAGAACTCCCACTCAAAGTCCCCTGTTTACAGCTCTGTTTGCTAACTCCTGTGCCGCTGCAGCTGTCTGTGCCGCTACTTGACTGGCTGCTACCTTTATAGGACCCCTAGTCAGTGAGGCCCCGCCCCCTAATCAGGGCTCATCTTCTGTCCCAGCACAAAGCCCCTACACATACAGATACTACCAATACAAAACCAAACACACACAAATACCTTCTACTCCAACAGAACTCCCACTCAAACTCCCCTGTTTACAGCTCTGTTTGCTTGCTCCTGTGCCGCTGCCTGACTGTCTGCAAGCTTTATAGAACCCCTACCCAGGGAAGCCCCGCCCCCTAATCACGGCTCAGCTTCTCTCCCAACACAAAGCCCCTACACATACAGATACCACCAATACAAAACCAAACACACACAAATACCTTCTCCTCCAAAAGAACTCCCACTCAAACTCCCCTGTTTACATCTCTGTTTGCTAGCTCCTGTGCCGCTGCAGCTGTCTGTGCCGCTGCCTGACTGGCTGATATCTTTTTTGGACCCCTAGTCAGTGAAGCCCCGCCCCCTAATCAGGGCTCATCTTCTGTCCCAGCACAAAGCATCTACACATACAGATACCACCAATACAAAACCAAACACACACAAATACCTTCTACTCCAACAGAACTCCCACTCAAACTCCCCTGTTTACAGCTCTGTTTGATAGCTCCTGTGCCGCTCCCTGACGGGCTGCTACCTTTATAGGACCCCTAGTCAGTGAAGCCCCGCCCCCTAATCAGGGCTCAGCTTCTCTCCCAGCACAAAGCCTCTACACATTCAGATACTACCAATACAAAACCAAACACACACAAATACCTTCTCCTCCAACAGAGCTCCCACTCAAACTCCCCTGTTTACAGCTCTGTTTGCTAACTCTTGTGCCGCTGCAGCTGTCTGTGCCGCTACTTAACTGGCTGCTACCTTTATGGAACCCCTAGTCAGTGAGGCCCCGCCCCCTAATCAGGGCTCATCTTCTGTCCCAGCACAAAGCCCCTACACATACAGATACTACCAATACAAAACCAAACACACACAAATACCTTCTACTCCAACAGAACTCCCACTCAAACTCCCCTGTTTACAGCTCTGTTTGCTAGCTCCTGTGCCGCTGCCTGACTGGCTGCTACCTTTAAAAGACCCCTACCCAGGGAAGCCCCGCCCCCTAATCAGGGCTCAGCTTCTCTCCCAGGACAAAGCCCCTACACACACAGATACTACCAATACAAAACCAAACACACACAAATAGCTTCTACTCCAACAGAACTCCCACTCAAACTCCCCTGTTTACAGCTCTGTTTGCTAGCTCCTGTGCCGCTGCCTGACTGGCTGCTACCTTTATAGGACCCCTACCCAGGGAAGCCCCGCCCCCTAATCAGGGCTCAGCTTCTCTCCCAGGACAAAGCCCCTACACATACAGATACCACCAATACAAAACCAAACACACACAAATACCTTCTCCTCCAAAAGAACTCCCACTCAAACTCCCCTGTTTACAGCTCTGTTTGCTAGCTCCTGTGCCGCTGCAGCTGTCTGTGCCGCTGCCTGACTGGCTGATCTCTTTTTTGGACCCCTAGTCAGTGAAGCCCCGCACCCTAATCAGGGCTCATCTTCTGTCCCAGCACAAAGCCCCTACACATACATATACTACCAATACAAAACCAAACACACACAAATACCTTCTACTCCAACAGAACTCCCACTCAAACTCCCCTGTTTACAGCTCTGTTTGATAGCTCCTGTGCCACTGCCTGACTGGCTGCAAGCTTTATAGGACCCCTAGTCAGGGAAGCCCCGCCCCCTAATCAGGGCTCAGCTTCTCTCCCAGCACAAAGCCCCTACACATACAGATACTAACAATACAAATCCAAACACACACAAATACCTTCTCCTTCAACAGAACTCCCACTCAAACTCCCCTGTTTACAGCTCTGTTTGCTAGCTCCTGTGCCGCTGCCTGACTGGCTGCAACCTTTATAGGACCCCTAGCCAGGGAAGCCCCGCCCCCTAATCAGGGCTCAGCTTCTCTCCCAGCACAAAGCCCCTACACATACAGATACTACCAATACAAAACCAAACACCCACAAATACCTTCTCCTCCAACAGAAATCCCACTCAAACTCCCCTGTTTACAGCTCTGTTTCCTCGCTCCTGTGCCGCTGCAGCTGTCTGTGCCGCTGCCTGACTGGCTGATATCTTTTTTGGACCCCTAGTCAGTGAAGCCCCGCCCCCTAATCAGGGCTCATCTTCTGTCCCAGCACAAAGCCCCTACACATACAGATACTACCAATACAAAACCAAACACACACGAATACCTTCTCCTCCAACAGAACTCCCACACAAACTCCCCTGTTTACAGCTCTGTTTGATAGCTCCTGTGCCGCTGCCTGACTGGCTGCAACCTTTATAGGACCCCTAGTCAGGGAAGCCCCGCCCCCTAATCAGGGCTCAGCTTCTCTCCCAGCACAAAGCCCCTGCACATACAGATACTACCAATTCAAAACCAAACACCCACAAATACCTTCTCCTCCAAAAGAACTCCCACTCAAACTCCCCTGTTTACAGCTCTGTTTCCTAGCTCCTGTGCCGCTGCAGCTGTCTGTGCCGCTGCCTGACTGGCTGATACCTTTTTTGGACCCCTAGTCAGTGAAGCCCCGCCCCCTAATCACGGCTCAGCTTCTCTCCCAGCACAAAGCCCCTACACATACAGATACTACCAATACAAAACCAAACACACACACAAGTACCTTCTCCTCCAACAGAACTCCCACTCAAACTCCCCTGTTTACAGCTCTGTTTGCTAGCTCCTGTGCCGCTGCCTGACTGGCTGCTACCTTTACAGAACCCCTACCCAGGGAAGCCCCGCCCCGTAATCAGGGCTCAGCTTCATTCCCAGGACAAGCCCCTACACATACAGATACCACCAATACAAAACCAAACACACACACAAGTACCTTCTCCTCCAACAGAACTCCCACTCAAACTCCCCTGTTTACAGCTCTGTTTGCTAGCTCCTGTGCCGCTGCCTGACTGGCTGCTACCTTTATAGGACCCCTAGTCAGAGAAGCCCCGCCCCGTAATCAGGGCTCAGCTTCTCTCCCAGGACAAAGCCCCTACACATACAGATACCACCAATACAAAACCAAACACACACACAAATACCTTTTCCTCCAACAGAACTCCCACTCAAAGTCCCCTGTTTACAGCTCTGTTTGCTAACTCCTGTGCCGCTGCAGCTGTCTGTGCCGCTACTTGACTGGCTGCTACCTTTATAGGACCCCTAGTCAGTGAGGCCCCGCCCCCTAATCAGGGCTCAGCTTCTCTCCCAACACAAAGCCCCTACACATACAGATACCACCAATACAAAACCAAACACACACAAGTACCTTCTCCTCCAACAGAACTCCCACTCAAACTCCCCTGTTTACAGCTCTGTTTGCTAGCTCCTGTGCCGCTGCCTGACTGGCTGCTACCTTTATAGGACCCCTAGTCAGGGAAGCCCCGCCCCCTAATCAGGGCTCAGCTTCTCTCCCAGGACAAAGCCCCTACACATACAGATACCACCTATACAAAACCAAACACACACAAATAACTTCTCCTCCAACAGAACTCCCACTCAAACTCCCCTGTTTACAGCTCTGTTTGCTAGCTCCTGTGCCGCTGCAGCTGTCTGTGCCGCTGCCTGATTGGCTGCTACCTTTATAGGACCCCTAGTCAGGGAAGCCCCGCCCCGTAATCAGGGCTCAGCTTCTCTCCCAGCACAAAGCCCCTCCAAGCCTCCACACATACAGATACCACCAATGCAAAACCAAACACACACACAAATACCTTTTCCTCCAACAGAACTCCCACTCAAAGTCCCCTGTTTACAGCTCTGTTTGCTAACTCCTGTGCCGCTGCAGCTGTCTGTGCCGCTACTTGACTGGCTGCTACCTTTATAGGACCCCTAGTCAGTGAAGCCCCGCCCCCTAATCAGGGCTCAGCTTCTCTCCCAGCACCTAGCCCCTCCAAGCCTCTACACATACAGATATTACCAATACAAAAACACACACAAATACCGTCTCCTCCAACAGAACTCCCACTCAAACTCCCCTGTTTACAGCTCTGTTTGCTAGCTCCTGTGCCGCTGCCTGACTGGCTGCTACCTTTATAGGACGCCTAGTCAGTGAAGCCCCGCCCCCTAAGCAGGGCTCAGCTTCTCTCCCAGCACAAAGCCCCTCCAAGCCTCTACACATACAGATACTACCAATACAAAACCAAAAACACACAAATACCTTCTCCTCCAACAGAACTCCCACTCAAACTCCCCTGTTTACAGCTCTGTTTGCTAGCTCCTGTGCCGCTGCAGCTGTCTGTGCCAATGCCTGACTGGCTGCTACCTTTATAGGACCCCTAGTCAGTGTAGCCCCGCCCCCTAATCAGGGCTCAGCTTCTCTCGCAGCACCTAACCCCTCCAAGCCTCTACACATACAGATACTACCAATACAAAAACACACACAAATACCTTCTCCTCCAACAGAACTCCCACTCAAACTCCCCTGTTCACAGCTCTGTTTGCTATCTCCTGTGTCGCTGCCTGACTGGCTGCTACCTTTATAGGACCCCTAGTCAGTGAAGCCCCGCCCCCTAATCAGGGCTCAGCTTCTCTCCCAGCACAAAGCCCCTCCAAGCCTCTACACATACAGATATTACCAATACAAAACCAAACACACACAAATACCTTCTCCTCCAACAGAACTCCCACTCAAACTCCCCTGTTTACAGGTCTGTTTGCTAGCTCCCTTGCCGCTGCCTGACTGGCTGCTACCTTGATAGGACCCCTAGTCAGTGAAGCCCCGCCCCATAATCAGGGCTCAGCTTCTCTCGCAGCACCTAGCCCCTCCAAGCCTCTACACATACAGATACTACCAATACAAAAACACACACAAATACCTTCTCCTCCAACAGAACTCCCACTCAAACTCCCCTGTTCACAGCTCTGTTTGCTAGCTCCTGTGCCTCTGCCTGACTGGCTGCTACCTTTATAGGACCCCTAGTCAGTGAAGCCCCGCCCCCTAATCCGGGCTCAGCTTCTCTCCCAGCACAAAGCCCCTGCACATACAGATACTGACAATACAAAACCAAACACATACAAATACCTTCTCCTCCAACAGAACTCCCACTCAAACTCACCTGTTTACAGATCTGTTTGCTAGCTCCTGTGCCGCTGCAGCTGTCTGAGCCGCTGCCTGACTGGCTGCTACCTTTATAGGACCCCTAGTCAGTCAAGCCCCGCCCCCTAATCAGGGCTCAGCTTCTCTCCCAGCACAAAGCCCCTTCAAGCCTCTACACATACATATACTACCAATACAAAAACACACACAAATACCTTCTCCTCCAACAGAACTCACACTCAAACTCCCCTGTTCACAGCTCTTCTTGCTAGCTCCTGTGCCGCTGCCTGACTGGCTGCTACCTTTATAGGACCCCTAGTCAGTGAAGCCCCGCCCCCTAATCAGGGCTTAGCTTCTCTCCCAGCACCTAGCCCCTCCAAGCCTCTACACATACAGATACTACCAATACAAAAACACACACAAATACCTTCTCCTCCAACAGAACTCCCACTCAAACTCCCCTGTTCACAGCTCTGTTTGCTAGCTCCTGTGCCGCTGCCTGACTGGCTGCTACCTTTATAGGACCCCTAGTCAGTGAAGCCCCGCCCCCTGATCAGGGCTCAGCTTCTCTCCCAGCACAAAGCCCCTGCACATACAGATACTGACAATACAAAACCAGACACACACAAGTACCTTCTCCTCCAACAGAACACCCACTCAAACTCCCCTGTTTACGGCTCTGTTTGTAGCTCCTGTGCCGCTGCCTGACTGGCTGCTACCTTTATAGGACCCCTAGTCAGGGAAGCCCCGCCCCCTAATCAGGGCTCAGCTTCTGTCTCAGCACAAAGCCCCTACACACACAGATACTACCAATACAAAACCAAACACACACAAATACCTTCTACTCCGACAGTACTCCCACTCAAACTCCCCTGTTTACAGCTCTGTTTGATAGCTCCTGTGCCGCTGCCTGACTGGCTGCAACCTTTATAGGACCCCTAGTCAGGGAAGCCCCGCCCCCTAATCAGGGCTCAGCTTCTCTCCCAGCACAAAGCCCCTACACATACAGATACCACCAATACAAAACCAAACACACACAAATACCTTCTCCTCCAACAGAACTCCCACTCAAACTCCCCTGTTTACAGCTCTGTTTGCTAGGTCCTGTGCCGCTGCAGCTGTCTGTGCCGCTGCCTGACTGGCTGATACCTTTCTAGGACCCCTAGTAAGTGAAGCCCCGCCCCCTAATCACGGCTCAGCTTCTCTCCCAGCACAAAGCCCCTTCACATACAGATACTACCAATACAAAACCAAACACACACGAATACCTTCTCCTCCAACAGAACTCCCACTCGAACTCCCCTGTTTACAGCTCTGTTTGTAGCTCCTGTGCCGCTGCCTGACTGGCTGCAACCTTTATAGGACCCCTAGTCAGGGAAGCCCCGCCCCCTAATCAGGGCTCAGCTTCTTTCCCAGCACAAAGCCCCTCCAAGCCTCTACACATACAGATACTACCAATACAAAACCAAACACACACACAAATACCTTCTCCTCCAAAAGAACTCCCACTCAAACTCCCCTGTTTACTGCTCTGTTTGCTAGCTCCTGTGCTGCTGCAGCTGTCTGTGCCGCTACCTGACTGGCTGCTACCTTTATAGGACCCCTAGTCAGTGAAGCCCCGCCCCACAATCAGGGCTCAGCTTCTGTCTCAGCACAAAGCCCCTACACACACAGATACTACCAATACAAAACCAAACACACACAAATACCTTCTACTCCGACAGTACTCCCACTCAAACTCCCCTGTTTACAGCTCTGTTTGATAGCTCCTGTGCCGCTGCCTGACTGTCTGCAACCTTTATAGGACCCCTAGTCAGGGAAGCCCCGCCCCCTAATCAGGGCTCAGCTTCTCTCCCAGCACAAAGCCCCTACACATACAGATACCACCAATACAAAACCAAACACACAAATACCTTCTCCTCCAACAGAACTCCCACTCAAACACCCCTGTTTACAGCTCTGTTTGCTAGCTCCTGTGCCGCTGCAGCTGTCTGTGCCGCTGCCTGATTGCCTGCTACGTTTATAGGACCCCTAGTCAGGGAAGCCCCGCCCCCTCATCAGGGCTCAGCTTCTCACCCAGCACAAAGCCCCTACACATACAGATACTACCAATACAAAACCAAACACACACACAAATACCTTCTCCTCCAACAGAACTCCCACTCAAACTCCCCTGTTTACAGCTCTGTTTGCTAGCTCCTGTGCCGCTGCCTGACTGGCTGCTACCTTTATAGGACCCCTAGTCAGGGAAGCCCCGCCCCCTAATCAGGGCTCAGCTTCTCTCCCAGCACAAAGCCTCTACACATACAAATACTACCAATACAAATCCAAACACACAAATACCTTCTCCTCCAACAGAACTCCCACTCAAACTCCCCTGTTTACATCTCTGTGTGCTAGCTCCTGTGCCGCTGCCTGACTGGCTGCTACCTTTATAGGACCCCTAGTCAGGGAAGCCTCGCCCCCTAATCAGGGCTCAGCTTCTCTCCCAGCACAAAGCCTCTACACATACAAATACTACCAATACAAATCCAAACACACACAAATACCTTCTCCTCCAACAGAACTCTCACTCCAACTCCCCTGTTTACAGCTCTGTTTGCTAGCTCCTGTGCCGCTGCAGCTGTCTGTGCCGCTGCCTGACTGGCTGATATCTTTTTTGGACCCCTTGTCAGTGAAGCCCCGCCCCCTAATCAGGCCTCAGCTTCTCTCCCAGCACAAAGCCCCTACACATACAGATACTATCAATACAAAACCAAACACACACAAATACCTTCTTCTCCAACAGAACTCCCACTCAAACTCCCCTGTTTACAGCTCTGTTTGCTAGCTCCTGTGCTGCTGCAGCTGTCTGTGCCGCTACCTGACTGGCTGCTACCTTTATAGGACCCCTAGTCAGTGAAGCCCCGCCCCCCAATCAGGGCTCAGCTTCTGTTTCAGCACAAAGCCCCTACACACACAGATACTACCAATACAAAACCAAACACACACAAATACCTTCTCCTCCAACAGAACTCCCACTCAAACCCCCCTGTTTACACCTCTGTTTGCTAGCTCCTGTGCCGCTGCAGCTGTCTGTGCCGCTGCCTGACTGGCTGATACCTTTATAGGACCCCTAGTCAGTGAAGCCCCGCCCCCTACTCAGAGCTCAGCTTCTCTCCCAGCACAAAGCCCCTACACATACAGATACTACCAATACAAAACCAAACACACACACAAATACCTTCTCCTCCAACAGAACTCCCACTCAAACTCCCCTGTTTACAGCTCTGTTTGCTAGCTCCTGTGCCGCTGCCTGACTGGCTGCTACCTTTATAGGACCCCTAGTCAGGGAAGCCCCGCCCCCTAATCAGGGCTCAGCTTCTCTCCCAGCACAAAGCCTCTACACATACAAATACTACCAATACAAATCCAAACACACAAATACCTTCTCCTCCAACAGAACTCCCACTCAAACTCCCCTGTTTACATCTCTGTGTGCTAGCTCCTGTGCCGCTGCCTGACTGGCTGCTACCTTTATAGGACCCCTAGTCAGGGAAGCCTCGCCCCCTAATCAGGGCTCAGCTTCTCTCCCAGCACAAAGCCTCTACACATACAAATACTACCAATACAAATCCAAACACACACAAATACCTTCTCCTCCAACAGAACTCTCACTCCAACTCCCCTGTTTACAGCTGTTTGCTAGCTCCTGTGCCGCTGCAGCTGTCTGTGCCGCTGCCTGACTGGCTGCTACCTTTATAGGACCCCTAGTCAGTCAAGCCCCGCCCCCTAATCAGGCCTCAGCTTCTCTCCCAGCACAAAGCCCCTACACATACAGATACTATCAATACAAAACCAAACACACACAAATACCTTCTTCTCCAACAGAACTCCCACTCAAACTCCCCTGTTTACAGCTCTGTTTGCTAGCTCCTG
This sequence comes from Lepidochelys olivacea, assembly GCF_965140295.1. Taxonomy (NCBI): domain Eukaryota; kingdom Metazoa; phylum Chordata; order Testudines; family Cheloniidae; genus Lepidochelys; species Lepidochelys olivacea. The sequence goes on along the minus strand of NC_140437.1, from coordinate 2,855,458 downwards.
TGCTGCTGCAGCTGTCTGTGCCGCTACCTGACTGGCTGCTACCTTTATAGGACCCCTAGTCAGTGAAGCCCCGCCCCCCAATCAGGGCTCAGCTTCTGTCTCAGCACAAAGCCCCTACACACACAGATACTACCAATACAAAACCAAACACACACAAATACCTTCTACTCCGACAGTACTCCCACTCAAACTCCCCTGTTTACAGCTCTGTTTGATAGCTCCTGTGCCGCTGCCTGACTGGCTGCAACCTTTATAGGACCCCTAGTCAGTGAAGCCCCGCCCCCCAATCAGGGCTCAGCTTCTCTCCCAGCACAAAGCCCCTACACATACAGGTACTAACAATACAAAACCAAACACACACAAATACTTTCTCCTCCCACTCAAACTCCCCGTTTACAGCTCTGTTTGCTAGCTCCTTTGCCGCTGCAGCTGTCTGTGCCGCTGTCTGACTGGCTGCTACCTTTATAGGACCCCTAGTCAGGAAAGCCCCGCCCCTAGTCAGGGCTCAGCTTCTCTCCCAGCACAAAGCCCCTACACATACAGATACTAACAATACAAAACCAAACACACACAAATACCTTCCCCTCCAAAAGAACTCCCACTCAAACTCCCCTGTTTACAGCTCTGTTTGCTAGCTCCTGTGCCGCTGCAGCTGTCTGTGCCGCTGCCTGACTGGCTGCTACATTTATAGGACCCCTAGTCAGTGAAGCCCCGCCCCCTAATCAGGGCTCAGCTTCTCTCCCAGCACAAAGCCCCTACACATACAGATACTAAGAATACAAAACCAAACACACACAAATACCTTCTACTCCAACAGAACTCCAACTCAAACTCCCCTGTTTACAGCTCTGTTTGATAGCTCCTGTGCCGCTGCCTGACTGGCTGCAACCTTATAGGACCCCTAGTCAGGGAAGCCCCGCCCACTAATCAGGGCTCAGCTTGTTTCCCAGCACAAAGCCCCTCCAAGCCTCTACACATACAGATACCACCGGTACAAATCCAAACACACACACAAATACGTTTTCCTCCAACAGAACTCCCACTCAAACTCCCCTGTTTACAGCTCTGTTTGCTAGCTCCTGTGCCGCTGCCTGACTGGCTGCTACCTTTATAGGACCCCTAGTCAGGGAAGCCCCGCCCCCTAATCAGGGCTCAGCTTCTCTCCCAGCACAAAGCCCCTACATATACAGATACTAACAATGCAAAACCAAACACACACAAATACCTTCTCCTCCAACAGAACTCCCACTCAAACTCCCCTGTTTACAGCTCTGTTTGATAGCTCCTGTGCCGCTGCCTGACTGGCTGCAACCTTATAGGACCCCTAGTCAGGGAAGCCCCGCCCCCCAATGAGGGCTCAGCTTCTGTCTCAGCACAAAGCCCCTACACACACAGATACTACCAATACAAAACCAAACACACACAAATACCTTCTCCTCCAACAGAACTCCCACTCAAATCCCCCTGTTTACAGCTCTGTTTGCTAGCTCCTGTGCCGCTGCAGCTGTCTGTGCCGCTGCCTGATTGGCTGCTACCTTAATAGGACCCCTAGTCAGTGAAGCCCCGCCCCCTAATCAGGGCTCAGCTTCTCTCCCAGCACAAAGCCCCTCCAAGCCTCTACACATACAGATACCACCAATACAAAACCAAACACACACACAAATACCTTTTCCTCCAACAGAACTCCCACTCAAACTCCGCTGTTTACAGCTCTGTTTGCTAGCTCCTGTGCCGCTGCCTGACTGGCTGATACCTTTATAGGACCCCTAGTCAGGGAAGCCCCGCCCCCTAATCAGGGCTCAGCTTCTGTCCCAGCACAAAGCCCCTACACACACAGATACTACCAATACAAAACCAAACACACACAGATACCTTCTACTCCAACAGAACTCCCACTCAAACTCCCCTGTTTACAGCTCTGTTTGCTAGCTCCTGTGCCGCTGCAGCTGTCTGTGCCGCTGCCTGACTGGTTGCTACCTTTATAGGACCCCTAGTCAGGGAAGCCCCGCCCACTAATCAGGGCTCAGCTTCTCTCCCAGCACAAAGCCCCAGCACATACAGATACCACCAATACAAAACGAAACACACACAAGTACCTTCTCCTCCAACAGAACCCCCACTCATACTCCCCTGTTTACAGCTCTGTTTGCTAGCGCCTGTGCCACTGCAGCATCTGTGCCGCTGCCTGATTGGCTGCTACCTTTATAGGACCCCTAGTCAGTGAAGACCCGCCCCCTAATCAGGGCTCAGCTTCTCTCCCAGCACAAAGCCCCTCCAAGCCTCTACACATACAGATACCACCAATACAAAACCAAACACACACACAAATACCTTTTTCTCCAACAGAACTCCCACTCAAACTGCGCTGTTTACAGCTCTGTTTGCTAGCTCCTGTGCCGCTGCCTGACTGGCTGCTTCCTTTATAGGACCCCTACTTAGTCAAGCCCCGCCCCCTAATCAGGGCTCAGCTTCTCTCCCAGCACAAAGCCCCTACACATACAGATACTACCAATACAAAACCAAACACAAACAAATACCTTCTCCTCCACCAGAACTCCCACTCAAACTCCCCTGTTTACAGCTCTGTTTGCTAGCTCCTGTGCCGCTGCCTGACTGGCTGCTACCTTTATAGGACCCCTAGTCAGTGAAGCCCCGCCCCCTAATCAGAGCTCAGCTTCTCTCCCAGCACAAAGCCCCTGCACATACAGATACCACCAATACAAAACGAAACACACACAAGTACCTTCTCTTCCAACAGAACTCCCACTCAAACTCCCCTGTTTACAGCTCTGTTTGCTCGCTCCTGTGCCGCTGCAGCTGTCTGTGCAGCTGCCTGACTGGCTGCTACCTTTATAGGACCCGTAGGCAGTGAAGCCCCGCCCCCTAATCAGGGCTCAGCTTCTCTCCCAGCACAAAGCCCCGACACACACAGATACTACCAATACAAAACCAAACACACACAAATACCTTCTACTCCAACAGAACTCCCACTCAAACTCCCCTGTTTACAGCTCTGTTTGCTAGCTCCTGTGCCGCTGCAGCTGTCTGTGCCGCTCCCTGATTGGCTGCTACCTTTATAGGACCCCTAGTCAGTGAAGCCCCGCCCCCAAATCAGGGCTCAGCTTCTCTCCCAGCACAAAGCCCCTGCACATACAGATACCACCAATACAAAACCAAACACACCAAATACCTTCTCCTCCAACAGAACTCCCACACAAACTCCCATGTTGACAGCTCTGTTTGCTAGCTCCTGTGCCGCTGCCTGACTGGCTGCTACCTTTATAGGACCCCTAGCCAGGGAAGCCCCGCCCCCTAATCAGGGCTCATCTTCTGTCCCAGCACAAAGCCCCTACACAGATACCACCAATACAAAACCAAACACACCAAATACCTTCTCCTCCAACAGAACTCCCACTCAAACTCCCCTGTTTACAGCTCTGTTTGCTAGCCCCTGTGGGGCTGCCTGACTGGCTGCTACCTTTATAGAACCCCTAGTGAGGGAAGCCCCGACCACTAATCAGGGCTCAGCTTCTCTCCCAGGACAAAGCCCCTACACATACAGATACCACCAATACAAAACCAAACACACACACAAATACCTTTTCCTCCAACAGAACTCCCACTCAAACTCCCCTGTTTACAGCTCTGTTTGCTAGCTCCTGTGCCGCTGCAGCTGTTTGTGCCGCTGCCTGACTGACTGCTACCTTTATAGGACCCCTAGTCAGGGAAGCCCCGCCCCCTAATCAGGGCTCAGCTTCTCTCCCAGCACAAAGCCCCTACACACACAGATACTACCAATACAAAACCAAACACACACAAATACCTTCTACTCCAACAGAACTCCCACTCAAACTCCCCTGTTTACAGCTCTGTTTGATAGCTCCTGTGCCGCTGCCTGACTGGCTGCAAGCTTTATAGGACCCCTAGTCAGGGAAGCCCCGCCCCCTAATCAGGGCTCAGCTTCTCTCCCAGCACAAAGCCCCTGCACATACAGATACCACCAATACAAAACCAAACACACACAAGTACCTTCTCCTCCAACAGAACTCCCACTCAAACTCCCCTGTTTACAGCTCTGTGTGCTAGCTCCTGTGCCGCTGACTGACTGGCTGCTACCTTTACAGGACCCCTACCCAGGGAAGCCCCGCCCCCTAATCAGGGCTCAGCTTCATTCCCAGGACAAGCCCCTACACATACAGATACCACCAATACAAAACCAAACACACACAAATACCTTCTCCTCCAAAAGAACTCCCACTCAAACTCCCCTGTTTACAGCTCTGTTTGCTAGCTCCTGTGCCGCTGCAGCTGTCTGTGCCGCTGCCTGACTGGCTGATATCTTTTTTGGACCCCTAGTCAGTGAAGCCCCGCCCCCTAATCAGGGCTCATCTTCTGTCCCAGCACAAAGCCCCTACACATACAGATACTACCAATACAAAACCAAACACACACAAATACCTTCTACTCCAACAGAACTCCCACTCAAACTCCCCTGTTTACAGCTCTGTTTGATAGCTCCTGTGCCACTGCCTGACTGGCTGCAAGCTTTATAGGACCCCTAGTCAGGGAAGCCCCGACCACTAATCAGGGCTCAGCTTCTCTCCCAGCACAAAGCCCCTCCAAGCCTCTACACATACAGATACCAGAAATACAAAACCAAACACACACACAAATACCTTTTCCTCCAACAGAACTCCCACTCAAACTCCCCTGTTTACAGCTCTGTTTGCTAGCTCCTGTGCCGCTGCAGCTGTCTGTGCCGCTACCTGACTGGCTGCTACCTTTATAGGACCCCTAGTCAGTGAGGCTCCGCCCCCTAATCAGGGCTCATCTTCTGTCCCAGCACAAAGCCCCTACACATACAGATACTACCAATACAAAACCAAACACACACAAATACCTTCTACTCCAACGGAACTCCCACTCAAACTCCCCTGTTTACAGCTCTGTTTGCTAGCTCCTGTGCCGCTGCCTGACTGGCTGCTACCTTTATAGGACCCCTAGTCAGGGAAGCCCCGCCCCCTAATCAGGGCTCAGCTTCTCTCCCAGCACAAAGCCCCTGCACATACAGATACTACCAATACAAAACCAAACACACACAAATACCTTCTCCTCCAACAGAACTCCCACTCAAACTCCCCTGTTTACAGCTCTGTTTGCTAACTCCTGTGCCGCTGCAGCTGTCTGTGCCGCTACTTGACTGGCTGCTACCTTTATAGGACCCCTAGTCAGTGAGGCCCCGCCCCCTAATCAGGGCTCATCTTCTGTCCCAGCACAAAGCCCCTACACATACAGATACTACCAATACAAAACCAAACACACACAAATACCTTCTACTCCAACAGAACTCCCACTCAAACTCCCCTGTTTACAGCTCTGTTTGCTAGCTCCTGTGCCGCTGCCTGACTGTCTGCAAGCTTTATAGGACCCCTACCCAGGGAAGCCCCGCCCCCTAATCACGGCTCAGCTTCTCTCCCAACACAAAGCCCCTACACGTACAGATACCACCAATACAAAACCAAACACACACAAATACCTTCTCCTCCAAAAGAACTCCCACTCAAACTGCCCTGTTTACAGCTCTGTTTGCTAGCTCCTGTACCGCTGCAGCTGTCTGTGCCGCTGCCTGACTGGCTGATATCTTTTTTGGACCCCTAGTCAGTGAAGCCCCGCCCCCTAATCAGGGCTCATCTTCTGTCCCAGCACAAAGCATCTACACATACAGATACCACCAATACAAAACCAAACACACACAAATACCTTCTACTCCAACAGAACTCCCACTCAAACTCCCCTGTTTACAGCTCTGTTTGATAGCTCCTGTGCCGCTGCCTGACCGGCTGCAAGCTTTATAGGACCCCTAGTCAGGGAAGCCCCGCCCCCTAATCAGGGCTCAGCTTCTCTCCCAACACAAAGCCCCTACACATACAGATACCACCTATACAAAACCAAACACCCACAAATAACTTCTCCTTCAACAGAACTCCCACTCAAACTCCCCTGTTTACAGCTCTGTTTGCTAGCTCCTGTGCCGCTGCCTGACTGGCTGCTACCTTTATAGGACCCCTAGTCAGTGAAGCCCCGCCCCCTAATCAGGGCTCAGCTTCTCTCCCAGCACAAAGCCCCTCCAAGCCTCCACACATACAGATACCACCAATACAAAACCAAACACACACACAAATACCTTTTCCTCCAACAGAACTCCCACTCAAACTCCCCTGTTTACAGCTCTGTTTGCTAACTCTTGTGCCGCTGCAGCTGTCTGTGCCGCTACTTAACTGGCTGCTACCTTTATGGAACCCCTAGTCAGTGAGGCCCCGCCCCCTAATCAGGGCTCATCTTCTGTCCCAGCACAAAGCCCCTACACACACAGATACTACCAATACAAAACCAAACACACACAAATACCTTCTACTCCAACAGAACTCCCACTCAAACTCCCCTGTTTACAGCTCTGTTTACTCGCTCCTGTGCCGCTGCCTGACTGGCTGCAACCTTTAAAGGACCCCTACCCAGGGAAGCCCCGCCCCCTAATCAGGGCTCAGCTTCTCTCCTAGGACAAAGCCCCTACACACACAGATACTACCAATACAAAACCAAACACACACAAATAGCTTCTACTCCAACAGAACTCCCACTCAAACTCCCCTGTTTACAGCTCTGTTTGCTAGCTCCTGTGCCGCTGCCTGACTGGCTGCTACCTTTATAGAACCCCTACCCAGGGAAGCCCCGCCCCCTAATCAGGGCTCAGCTTCTCTCCCAGGACAAAGCCCCTACACATACAGATACCACCAATGCAAAACCAAACACACACAAATACCTTCTCCTCCAAAAGAACTCCCACTCAAACTCCCCTGTTTACAGCTCTGTTTGATAGCTCCTGTGCCGCTGCAGCTGTCTGTGCCGCTGCCTGACTGGCTGATCTCTTTTTTGGACCCCTAGTCAGTGAAGCCCCGCACCCTAATCAGGGCTCATCTTCTGTCCCAGCACAAAGCCCCTACACATACAGATACTACCAATACAAAACCAAACACACACAAATACCTTCTACTCCAACAGAACTCCCACTCAAACTCCCCTGTTTACAGCTCTGTTTGATAGCTCCTGTGCCACTGCCTGACTGGCTGTAAGCTTTATAGGACCCCTAGTCAGGGAAGCCCCGCCCCCTAATCAGGGCTCAGCTTCTCTCCCAGCACAAAGCCCCTACACATACAGAAACTAACAATACAAATCCAAACACACACAAATACCTTCTCCTTCAACAGAACTCCCACTCAAACTCCCCTGTTTACAGCTCTGTTTGCTAGCTCCTATGCCGCTGCCTGACTGGCTGCAAGCTTTATAGGACCCCTAGTCAGGGAAGCCCCGACCACTAATCAGGGCTCACCTTCTCTCCCAGCACAAAGGCCCTCAAAGCCTCTACACATACAGATACCACGAATACAAAACCAAACACACACAAATACCTTTTCCTCCAACAGAACTCCCACTCAAACTCCCCTGTTTACAGCTCTGTTTGATAGCGCCTGTGCCGCTGCCTGACTGGCTGCAAGCTTTATAGGACCCCTAGTCAGGGAAGCCCCGCCCCCTAATCAGGGCTCAGCTTCTCTCCCAACACAAAGCCCCTACACATACAGATACCACCTATACAAAACCAAACACACACAAATACCTTCTCCTTCAACAGAACTCCCACTCAAACTCCCCTGTTTACAGCTCTGTTTGCTAGCTCCTCTGCCGCTGCCTGACTGGCTGCAACCTTTATAGGACCCCTAGCCAGGGAAGCCCCGCCCCCTAATCAGGGCTCAGCTTCTCTCCCAGCACAAAGCCCCTACACATACAGATACTACCAATACAAAACCAAACACCCACAAATACCTTCTCCTCCAACAGAACTCCCACTCAAAGTACCCTGTTTACAGCTCTGCTTCCTCGCTCCTGTGCCGCTTCCTGACTGGCTGCTACCTTTATAGGACCCCTAGTCAGGGAAGCCCCGCCCCCTAATCAGGGCTCAGCTTCTCTCCCAGCACAAAGCCCCTGCACATACAGATACTACAAATACAAAACCAAACACCCACAAATACCTTCTCCTCCAAAAGAACTCCCACTCAAACTCCCCTGTTTACAGCTCTGTTTGCTAGCTCCTGTGCCGCTGCAGCTGTCTGTGCCGCTGCCTGACTGGCTGATATCTTTTTTGGACCCCTAGTCAGTGAAGCCCCGCCCCCTAATCAGGGCTCATCTTCTGTCCCAGCACAAAGCCCCTGCACATACAGATACCACCAATACAAAACCAAACACACACAAGTACCTTCTCCTCCAACAGAACTCCCACTCAAACTCCCCTGTTTACAGCTCTGTTTGCTAGCTCCTGTGCCGCTGCCTGACTGGCTGCTACCTTTACAGGACCCCTACCCAGGGAAGCCCCGCCCCCTAATCGGGGCTCAGCTTCATTCCCAGGACAAGCCCCTACACATACAGATACCACCAATACAAAACCAAACACACACAAATACCTTCTCCTCCAAAAGAACTCCCACTCAAACTCCCCTGTTTACAGCTCTGTTTGCTAGCTCCTGTGCCGCTGCAGCTGTCTGTGCCGCTGCCTGACTGGCTGATATCTTTTTTGGACCCCTAGTCAGTGAAGCCCCGCCCCCTAATCAAGGCTCATCTTCTGTCCCAGCACAAAGCCCCTACACATACAGATACTACCAATACAAAACCAAACACACACAAATACCTTCTCCTCCAACAGAACTCCCACTCAAACTCCCCTGTTTACAGCTCTGTTTGCTAGCTCCTGTGCCGCTGCCTGACTGGCTGCATGCTTTATAGGACCCCTAGTCAGGGAAGCCCCGCCCACTAATCAGGGCTCAGCTTCTCTCCCAGCACAAAGCCCCTCCAAGCCTCCACACATACAGATACCACCAATACAAAACCAAACACACACACAAATACCTTTTCCTCCAACAGAACTCCCACTCAAAGTCCCCTGTTTACAGCTCTGTTTGCTAACTCCTGTGCCGCTGCAGCTGTCTGTGCCGCTACTTGACTGGCTGCTACCTTTATAGGACCCCTAGTCAGTGAGGCCCCGCCCCCTAATCAGGGCTCATCTTCTGTCCCAGCACAAAGCCCCTACACATACAGATACTACCAATACAAAACCAAACACACACAAATACCTTCTACTCCAACAGAACTCCCACTCAAACTCCCCTGTTTACAGCTCTGTTTGCTTGCTCCTGTGCCGCTGCCTGACTGTCTGCAAGCTTTATAGAACCCCTACCCAGGGAAGCCCCGCCCCCTAATCACGGCTCAGCTTCTCTCCCAACACAAAGCCCCTACACATACAGATACCACCAATACAAAACCAAACACACACAAATACCTTCTCCTCCAAAAGAACTCCCACTCAAACTCCCCTGTTTACATCTCTGTTTGCTAGCTCCTGTGCCGCTGCAGCTGTCTGTGCCGCTGCCTGACTGGCTGATATCTTTTTTGGACCCCTAGTCAGTGAAGCCCCGCCCCCTAATCAGGGCTCATCTTCTCTCCCAACACAAAGCCCCTACACATACAGATACCACCTATACAAAACCAAACACACACAAATAACTTCTCCTTCAACAGAACTCCCACTCAAACTCCCCTGTTTACAGCTCTGTTTGCTAGCTCCTGTGGCGCTGCCTGACTAGCTGCTACCTTTATAGGACCCCTAGTCAGGGAAGCCCCGCCCCCTAATCAGGGCTCAGCTTCTCTCCCAGCACAAAGCCCCTGCACATACAGATACTACCAATACAAAACCAAACACCCACAAATACCTTATCCTCCAACAGAACTCCCACTCAAACTCCCCTGTTTACAGCTCTGTTTGCTATCTCCTGTGCCGCTGCCTGACTGGCTGCTACCTTTATAGGACCCCTAGTCAGTGAAGCCCCGCCCCCTAATCAGGGCTCAGCTTCTCTCCCAGCACAAAGCCTCTACACATTCAGATACTACCAATACAAAACCAAACACACACAAATACCTTCTCCTCCAACAGAGCTCCCACTCAAACTCCCCTGTTTACAGCTCTGTTTGATAGCTCCTGTGCCGCTGCCTGACTGGCTGCAAGCTTTATAGGACCCCTAGTCAGGGAAGCCCCGCCCACTAATCAGGGCTCAGCTTCTCTCCCAGCACAAAGCCCCTCCAAGCCTCCACACATACAGATACCACCAATACAAAACCAAACACACACACAAATACCTTTTCCTCCAACAGAACTCCCACTCAAACTCCCCTGTTTACAGCTCTGTTTGCTAACTCTTGTGCCGCTGCAGCTGTCTGTGCCGCTACTTAACTGGCTGCTACCTTTATGGAACCCCTAGTCAGTGAGGCCCCGCCCCCTAATCAGGGCTCATCTTCTGTCCCAGCACAAAGCCCCTACACATACAGATACTACCAATACAAAACCAAACACACACAAATACCTTCTACTCCAACAGAACTCCCACTCAAACTCCCCTGTTTACAGCTCTGTTTGATAGCTCCTGTGCCGCTGCCTGACTGGCTGCTACCTTTATAGGACCCCTAGTAAGTGAAGCCCCGCCCCCTAATCAGGGCTCAGCTTCTCTCCCAGCACAAAGCCTCTACACATACAAATACTACCAATACAAATCCAAACGCACACAAATACCTTCTCCTCCAACAGAACTCCCACTCAAACTCCCCTGTTTACATCTCTGTTTGCTAGCTCCTGTGCCGCTGCCTGACTGGCTGCTACCTTTATAGGACCCCTAGTCAGGGAAGCCCCGCCCCCTAATCAGGGCTCAGCTTCTCTCCCAGCACAAAGCCCCTGCACATACAGATACTACCAATTCAAAACCAAACACCCACAAATACCTTCTCCTCCAAAAGAACTCCCACTCAAACTCCCCTGTTTACAGCTCTGTTTCCTAGCTCCTGTGCCGCTGCAGCTGTCTGTGCCGCTGCCTGACTGGCTGATACCTTTTTTGGACCCCTAGTCAGTGAAGCCCCGCCCCCTAATCACGGCTCAGCTTCTCTCCCAGCACAAAGCCCCTACACATACAGATACTACCAATACAAAACCAAACACACACACAAATACCTTCTCCTCCAACAGAACTCCCACTCAAACTCCCCTGTTTACAGCTCTGTTTGCTAGCTCCTGTGCCGCTGCCTAACTGGCTGCTACCTTTATAGGACCCCTACCCAGGGAAGCCCCGCCCCCTAATCAGGGCTCAGCTTCTCTCCCAGGACAAAGCCCCTACACATACAGATACCACCAATACAAAACCAAACACACACACAAATACCTTCTCCTCCAACAGAACTCCCACTCAAACTCCCCTGTTTACAGCTCTGTTTGCTAGCTCCTGTGCCACTGCCTGACTGGCTGCAAGCTTTATAGGACCCCTAGTCAGGGAAGCACCGACCACTAATCAGGGCTCAGCTTCTCTCCCAGCACAAAGCCCCTCCAAGCCTCTACACATACAGATACCACCAATACAAAACCAAACACCCACAAATACCTTCTCCTCCAAAAGAACTCCCACTCAAACTCCCCTGTTTACAGCTCTGTTTCCTAGCTCCTGTGCCGCTGCAGCTGTCTGTGCCGCTGCCTGACTGGCTGATACCTTTTTTGGACCCCTAGTCAGTGAAGCCCCGCCCCCTAATCACGGCTCAGATTCTCTCCCAGCACAAAGCCCCTACACATACAGATACTACCAATACAAAACCAAACACACACAAATAGCTTCTCCTCCAACAGAACTCCCACTCAAACTCCCCTGTTTACAGCTCTGTTTGATAGCTCCTGTGCCGCTGCCTGACTGGCTGCAAGCTTTATAGGACCCCTAGTCAGGGAAGCCCCGCCCCCTAATCAGGGCTCAGCTTCTCTCCCAGCACAAAGCCCCTACACATACAGATACTAACAATACAAAACCAAACACACACAAATACCTTCTCCTTCAACAGAACTCCCACTCAAACTCCCCTGTTTACAGCTCTGTTTGCTAGCTCCTGTGCCGCTGCAGCTGTCTGTGCCGCTGTCTGACTGACTGCTACCTTTATAGGACCCCTAGTCAGGGAAGCCCCGCCCCCTAATCAGGGCTCAGCTTCTCTCCCAGCACAAAGCCCCTACACACACAGATACTACCAATACAAAACCAAACACACACAAATACCTTCTACTCCAACAGAACTCCCACTCAAACTCCCCTGTTTACAGCTCTGTTTGATAGCTCCTGTGCCGCTGCCTGACTGGCTGCAACCTTAATAGGACCCCTAGTCAGGGAAGCCCCGTCCCCTAATCAGGGCTCAGCTTCTCTCCCAGCACAAAGCCCCTGCACATACAGATACCACCAATACAAAACCAAACACACACAAATACCTTCTCCTCCAACAGAACTCCCACTCAAACTCCCCTGTTTACAGCTCTGTTTGCTAGCTCCTGTGCCGCTGCCTGACTGGCTGCTACCTTTACAGAACCCCTACCCAGGGAAGCCCCGCCCCCTAATCAGGGCTCAGCTTCATTCCCAGGACAAGCCCCTCCAAGCCTCTACACATACAGATACCACCAATACAAAACCAAACACACACACAAATACCTTTTCCTCCAACAGAACTCCCACTCAAAGTCCCCTGTTTACAGCTCTGTTTGCTAACTCCTGTGCCGCTGCAGCTGTCTGTGCCGCTACTTGACTGGCTGCTACCTTCATAGGACCCCTAGTCAGTGAGGCCCCGCCCCCAAATCAGGGCTCATCTTCTGTCCCAGCACAAAGCCCCTACACATACAGATACTACCAATACAAAACCAAACACACACAAATACCTTCTACTCCAACAGAACTCCCACTCAAACTCCCCTGTTTACAGCTCTGTTTGCTAGCTCCTGTGCCGCTGCCTGACTGTCTGCAAGCTTTATAGGACCCCTAGTCAGGGAAGCCCCGCCCCCTAATCAGGGCTCAGCTTCTCTCCCAACACAAAGCCCCTACACATACAGATACCACCAATACAAAACCAAACACACACAATTACCTTCTCCTCCAACAGAACTCCCACTCAAACTCCCCTGTTTACAGCTCTGTTTGCTAGCTCCTGTGCCGCTGCCTGACTGGCTGCTACCTTTATAGGACCCCTACCCAGGGAAGCCCCGCCCCCTAATCAGGGCTCAGCTTCTCTCCCAGGACAAAGCCCCTACACATACAGATACCACCAATACAAAACCAAACACACACACAAATACCTTTTCCTCCAACAGAACTCCCACTCAAACTCCCCTGTTTACAGCTCTGTTTGCTAGCTCCTGTGCCGCTGCAGCTGTCTGTGCCGCTACCTGACTGGCTGCTACCTTTATTGGACCCCTAGTCAGTGAGGCCCCGCCCCCTAATCAGGGCTCATCTTCTGTCCCAGCACAAAGCCCCTACACATACAGATACTACCAATACAAAACCAAACACACACAAATACCTTCTACTCCAACAGAACTCCCACTCAAACTCCCCTCTTTACATCTCTGTTTGCTAGCTCCTGTGCCGCTGCCTGACTGGCTGCTACCTTTAAAAGACCCCTACCCAGGGAAGCCCCGCCCCCTAATCAGGGCTCAGCTTCTCTCCCAGGACAAAGCCCCTACACACACAGATACTACCAATACAAAACCAAACACACACAAATAGCTTCTACTCCAACAGAACTCCCACTCAAACTCCCCTGTTTACAGCTCTGTTTGCTAGCTCCTGTGCCGCTGCCTGACTGGCTGCTACCTTTATAGGACCCCTACCCAGGGAAGCCCCGCCCCCTAATCAGGGCTCAGCTTCTCTCCCAGGACAAAGCCCCTACACATACAGATACCACCAATACAAAACCAAACACACACAAATACCTTCTCCTCCAAAAGAACTCCCACTCAAACTCCCCTGTTTACAGCTCTGTTTGCTAGCTCCTGTGCCGCTGCAGCTGTCTGTGCCGCTGCCTGACTGGCTGATCTCTTTTTTGGACCCCTAGTCAGTGAAGCCCCGCACCCTAATCAGGGCTCATCTTCTGTCCCAGCACAAAGCCCCTACACATACATATACTACCAATACAAAACCAAACACACACAAATACCTTCTACTCCAACAGAACTCCCACTCAAACTCCCCTGTTTACAGCTCTGTTTGATAGCTCCTGTGCCACTGCCTGACTGGCTGCAAGCTTTATAGGACCCCTAGTCAGGGAAGCCCCGCCCCCTAATCAGGGCTCAGCTTCTCTCCCAGCACAAAGCCCCTACACATACAGATACTAACAATACAAATCCAAACACACACAAATACCTTCTCCTTCAACAGAACTCCCACTCAAACTCCCCTGTTTACAGCTCTGTTTGCTAGCTCCTGTGCCGCTGCAGCTGTCTGTGCCGCTGCCTGACTGGCTGATATCTTTTTTGGACCCCTTGTCAGTGAAGCCCCGCCCCCTAATCAGGGCTCATCTTCTGTCCCAGCACAAAGCCCCTACACATACAGACACTACCAATACAAAACCAAACACACACAAATACCTTCTACTCCAACAGAACTCCCACTCAAACTCCCCTGTTTACAGCTCTGTTTACTCGCTCCTGTGCCGCTGCCTGACTGGCTGCAACCTTTATAGGACCCCTAGCCAGGGAAGCCCCGCCCCCTAATCAGGGCTCAGCTTCTGTCCCAGCACAAAGCCCCTACACATACAGATACTACCAATACAAAACCAAACACCCACAAATACCTTCTCCTCCAACAGAAATCCCACTCAAACTACCCTGTTTACAGCTCTGTTTCCTCGCTCCTGTGCCGCTTCCTGACTGGCTGCTACCTTTATAGGACCCCTTACCCAGGGAAGCCCCGCCCCCTAATCAGGGCTCAGCTTCTCTCCCAGGACAAAGCCCCTACACATACAGATACCACCAATACAAAACCAAACACACACAAATACCTTCTCCTCCAACAGAACTCCCACTCAAACTCCCCTGTTTACAGCTCTGTTTGCTAGCTCCTGTGCCGCTGCAGCTGTCTGTGCCGCTGCCTGACTGGCTGATATCTTTTTTGGACCCCTAGTCAGTGGAGCCCCGCCCCCTCATCAGGGCTCATCTTCTGTCCCAGCACAAAGCCCCTACACATACAGATACTACCAATACAAAACCAAACACACACACAAATACCTTCTCCTCCAACAGAACTCAAACTCAAACTCCCCTGTTTACAGCTCTGTTTGATAACTCCTGTGCCACTGCCTGACTGGCTGCAAGCTTTATAGGACCCCTAGTCAGGGAAGCCCCGACCACTAATCAGGGCTCAGCTTCTCTCCCAGCACAAAGCCCCGACACATACAGATACTACCAATACAAAACCAAACACACACACAAATACCTTCTACTCCAACAGAACTCCCACTCAAACTCCCCTGTTTACAGCTCTGTTTGATAGCTCGTGTGCCGCTGCCTGACTGGCTGCAAGCTTTATAGGACCCCTAGTCAGGGAAGCCCCGACCACTAATCAGGGCTCAGCTTCTCTCCCAGCACAAAGCCCCTCCAAGCCTCCACACATACAGATACCACCAATACAAAACCAAACACACACACAAATACCTTTTCCTCCAACAGAACTCCCACTCAAAGTCCCCTGTTTACAGCTCTGTTTGCTAACTCCTGTGCCGCTGCAGCTGTCTGTGCCGCTACTTGACAGGCTGCTACCTTTATAGGACCCCTAGTCAGTGAGGCCCCGCCCCCTAATCAGGGCTCATCTTCTGTCCCAGCACAAAGCCCCTACACATACAGATACTACCAATACAAAACCAAACACACACAAATACCTTCTCCTCCAACAGAACTCCCACTCAAACTCCCCTGTTTCCAGCTCTGTTTGCTAGCTCCTGTGCCGCTGCCTGACTGGCTGCTACCTTTATAGGACCCCTAGTCAGGGAAGCCCCGCCCCCTAATCAGGGCTCAGCTTCTCTCCCAGCACAAAGCCCCTGCACATACAGATACTACCAATACAAAACCAAACACACACAAATACCTTCTCCTCCAACAGAACTCCCACTCAAACTCCCCTGTTTACAGCTCTGTTTGCTAGCTCCTGTGCCGCTGCAGCTGTCTGTGCCGCTGCCTGATTGGCTGCTACCTTTATAGGACCCCTAGTCAGAGAAGCCCCGCCCCGTAATCAGGGCTCAGCTTCTCTCCCAGCACAAAGCCTCTACACATACAAATACTGCCAATACAAAACCAAACACACACAAATACCTTCTCCTCCAACAGAACTCCCACTCAAACTCCCCTGTTTACAGCTCTCTTTGATAGCTCCTGTGCCGCTGCCTGACTGGCTGCATGCTTTATAGGACCCCTGGTCAGGGAAGCCCCGCCCACTAATCAGGGCTCAGCTTCTCTCCCAGCACAAAGCCCCTCCAAGCCTCCACACATACAGATACCACCAATACAAAACCAAACACACACACAAATACCTTTTCCTCCAACAGAACTCCCACTCAAACTCCCCTGTTTACAGCTCTGTTTGCTAGCTCCTGTGCCGCTGCAGCTGTCTGTGCCGCTACCTGACTGGCTGCTACCTTTATTGGACCCCTAGTCAGTGAGGCCCCGCCCCCTAATCAGGGCTCATCTTCTGTCCCAGCACAAAGCCCCTACACATACAGATACTACCAATACAAAACCAAACACACACAAATACCTTCTACTCCAACAGAACTCCCACTCAAACTCCCCTGTTTACAGCTCTGTTTACTCGCTCCTGTGCCGCTGCCTGACTGGCTGCAAGCTTTATAGGACCCCTAGTCAGGGAAGCCCCGCCCCCTAATCAGGGCTCAGCTTCTCTCCCAGCACAAAGCCCCTACACATACAAATACTACCAATACAAAACCAAACACACACAAATACCTTCTACTCCAACAGAACTCCCACTCAAACTCCCCTCTTTACATCTCTGTTTGCTAGCTCCTGTGCCGCTGCCTGACTGGCTGCTACCTTTAAAAGACCCCTACCCAGGGAAGCCCCGCCCCCTAATCAGGGCTCAGCTTCTCTCCCAGGACAAAGCCCCTACACACACAGATACTACCAATACAAAACCAAACACACACAAATAGCTTCTACTCCAACAGAACTCCCACTCAAACTCCCCTGTTTACAGCTCTGTTTGCTAGCTCCTGTGCCGCTGCCTGACTGGCTGCTACCTTTATAGGACCCCTACCCAGGGAAGCCCCGCCCCCTAATCAGGGCTCAGCTTCTCTCCCAGGACAAAGCCCCTACACATACAGATACCACCAATACAAAACCAAACACACACAAATACCTTCTCCTCCAAAAGAACTCCCACTCAAACTCCCCTGTTTACAGCTCTGTTTGCTAGCTCCTGTGCCGCTGCAGCTGTCTGTGCCGCTGCCTGACTGGCTGATCTCTTTTTTGGACCCCTAGTCAGTGAAGCCCCGCACCCTAATCAGGGCTCATCTTCTGTCCCAGCACAAAGCCCCTACACATACATATACTACCAATACAAAACCAAACACACACAAATACCTTCTACTCCAACAGAACTCCCACTCAAACTCCCCTGTTTACAGCTCTGTTTGATAGCTCCTGTGCCACTGCCTGACTGGCTGCAAGCTTTATAGGACCCCTAGTCAGGGAAGCCCCGCCCCCTAATCAGGGCTCAGCTTCTCTCCCAGCACAAAGCCCCTACACATACAGATACTAACAATACAAATCCAAACACACACAAATACCTTCTCCTTCAACAGAACTCCCACTCAAACTCCCCTGTTTACAGCTCTGTTTGCTAGCTCCTGTGCCGCTGCAGCTGTCTGTGCCGCTGCCTGACTGGCTGATATCTTTTTTGGACCCCTTGTCAGTGAAGCCCCGCCCCCTAATCAGGGCTCATCTTCTGTCCCAGCACAAAGCCCCTACACATACAGATACTACCAATACAAAACCAAACACACACAAATACCTTCTACTCCAACAGAACTCCCACTCAAACTCCCCTGTTTACAGCTCTGTTTGCTAGCTCCTGTGCCGCTGCCTGACTGGCTGCAACCTTTATAGGACCCCTAGCCAGGGAAGCCCCGCCCCCTAATCAGGGCTCAGCTTCTGTCCCAGCACAAAGCCCCTACACATACAGATACTACCAATACAAAACCAAACACCCACAAATACCTTCTCCTCCAACAGAAATCCCACTCAAACTACCCTGTTTACAGCTCTGTTTCCTCGCTCCTGTGCCGCTTCCTGACTGGCTGCTACCTTTATAGGACCCCTTACCCAGGGAAGCCCCGCCCCCTAATCAGGGCTCAGCTTCTCTCCCAGGACAAAGCCCCTACACATACAGATACCACCAATACAAAACCAAACACACACACAAATACCTTTTCCTCCAACAGAACTCCCACTCAAACTCCCCTGTTTACAGCTCTGTTTCCTAGCTCCTGTGCCGCTGCAGCTGTCTGTGCCACTGCCTGACTGGCTGATACCTTTTTTGGACCCCTAGTCAGTGAAGCCCCGCCCCCTAATCACGGCTCAGATTCTCTCCCAGCACAAAGCCCCTACACATACAGATACTACCAATACAAAACCAAACACACACAAATACCTTCTACTCCAACAGAACTCCCACTCAAACTCCCCTGTTTACAGCTCTGTTTGATAGCTCCTGTGCCACTGCCTGACTGGCTGCAAGCTTTATAGGACCCCTAGTCAGGGAAGCCCCGACCACTAATCAGGGCTCAGCTTCTCTCCCAGCACAAAGCCCCTCCAAGCCTCTACACATACAGATACCACCAATACAAAACCAAACACACACACAAATACCTTTTCCTCCAACAGAACTCCCACTCAAACTCCCCTGTTTACAACTCTGTTTCCTAGCTCCTGTGCCGCTGCAGCTGTCTGTGCCGCTGCCTGATTGGCTGCTACCTTTATAGGACCCCTAGTCAGGGAAGCCCCGCCCCCTAATCACGGCTCAGCTTCTCTCCCAGCACAAAGCCCCTACACATACAGATACTAACAATACAAATCCAAACACATACAAATACCTTCTCCTTCAACAGAACTCCCACTCAAACTCCCCTGTTTACAGCTCTGTTTGATAGCTCCTGTGCCGCTGCCTGACTGGCTGCAAGCTTTATAGGACCCCTAGTCAGGGAAGCCCCGCCCCCTAATCAGGGCTCAGCTTCTCTCCCAGGACAAAGCCCCTACACATACAGATACCACCAATACAAAACCAAACACACACAAATACCTTCTCCTCCAAAAGAACTCTCACTCAAACTCCCCTGTTTACAGCTCTGTTTGCTAGCTCCTGTGCCGCTGCAGCTGTCTGTGCCGCTGCCTGACTGGCTGATATCTTTTTTGGACCCCTAGTCAGTGGAGCCCCGCCCCCTAATCAGGGCTCATCTTCTGTCCCAGCACAAAGCCCCTACACATACAGATACTACCAATACAAAACCAAACACACACAAATACCTTCTACTCCAACAGAACTTCAACTCAAACTCCCCTGTTCACAGCTCTGTTTGATAACTCCTGTGCCACTGCCTGACTGGCTGCAAGCTTTATAGGACCCCTAGTCAGGGAAGCCCCGACCACTAATCAGGGCTCAGCTTCTCTCCCAGCACAAAGGCCCTCAAAGCCTCTACACATACAGATACCACGAATACAAAACCAAACACACACACAAATACCTTCTCCTCCAACAGAACTCCCACTCAAACTCCCCTGTTTACAGCTCTGTTTGCTAGCTCCTGTGCCGCTGCCTGACTGGCTGCTACCTTTATAGGACCCCTCGTCAGGGAAGCCCCGCCCCCTAATCAGGGCTCAGCTTCTCTCCCAGCACAAAGCCCCTGCACATACAGATACTACCAATACAAAACCAAACACACACACAAATACCTTCTACTCCAACAGAACTCCCACTCAAACTCCCCTGTTTACAGCTCTGTTTGATAGCTCGTGTGCCGCTGCCTGACTGGCTGCAAGCTTTATAGGACCCCTAGTCAGGGAAGCCCCGACCACTAATCAGGGCTCAGCTTCTCTCCCAGCACAAAGCCCCTCCAAGCCTCTACACATACAGATACCACCAATACAAAACAAAACACACACACAAATACCTTCTCCTCCAACAGAACTGCCACTCAAACTCCCCTGTTTACAGCTCTGTTTGATAGCTCCTGTGCCGCTGCCTGATTGGCTGCTACCTTTATAGGACCCCTAGTCAGGGAAGCCCCGCCCCCTAATCAGGGCTCAGCTTCTCTCCCAGCACAAAGCCTCTACACATACAAATACTACCAATACAAATCCAAACACACACAAATACCATCTCCTCCAACAGAACTCTCACTCCAACTCCCCTGTTTACAGCTCTGTTTGCTAGCTCCTGTGCCGCTGCAGCTGTCTGTGCCGCTGCCTGACTGGCTGCTACCTTTATAGGACCCCTAGTCAGTGAAGGCCGCCCCCTAATCAGGGCTCAGCTTCTGTCCCAGCACAAAGCCCCTACACACACAGATACTACCAATACAAAACCAAACACAAACAAATACCTTCTACTCCAACAGAACTCCCACTGAAAATCCCCTGTTTACAGCTCTGTTTGATAGCTCCTGTGCCGCTGCCTGACTGGCTGATACCTTTATAGGACCCCTAGTCAGGGAAGCCCCGCCCCCTAATCAGTGCTCAGCTTCTCTCCCAGCACAAAGCCCATACACATACAGATACTAACAATACAAAACCAAACACACACAAATACCTTCTCCTCCAACAGAACTCCCACTCCAACTCCCCTGTTTACAGCTCTGTTTGCTAGCTCCTGTGCCGCTGCCTGACTGGCTGCTACCTTTATAGGACCCCTAGTCAGTGAAGCCCCGCCCCCTAATCAGGGCTCAGCTTCTCTCCCAGCACAAAGACCCTCCAAGCCTCTACCATACAGATACCACCAATACAAAACCAAACACACACAAATACCTTCTCCTCCAACAGAACTCCCACTCAAACTCCCCTGTTTACAGCTCTGTTTGCTCGCTCCTGTGCCGCTGCCTGATTGGCTGCTACCTTTATAGGACCCCTAGCCAGGGAAGCCCCGCCCCCTAATCAGGGCTCAGCTTCTCTCCCAGGACAAAGCCCCTACACATACAGATACCACCAATACAAAACCAAACACACACAAATACCTTCTCCTCCAACAGAACTCCCACTCGAACTCCCCTGTTTACAGCTCTGTTTGTAGCTCCTGTGCCGCTGCCTGACTGGCTGCTACCTTTATAGGACCCCTAGTCAGGGAAGCCCCGCCCCCTAATCAGGGCTCAGCTTCTTTCCCAGCACAAAGCCCCTCCAAGCCTCTACACATACAGATACTACCAATACAAAACCAAACACACACAAATACCTTCTCCTCCAACAGAACTCCCACTCGAACTCCCCTGTTTACAGCTCTGTTTGTAGCTCCTGTGCCGCTGCCTGACTGGCTGCTACCTTTATAGGACCCCTAGTCAGGGAAGCCCCGCCCCCTAATCAGGGCTCAGCTTCTTTCCCAGCACAAAGCCCCTCCAAGCCTCTACACATACAGATACTACCAATACAGAACCAAACACACACACAAATACCTTCTCCTCCAACAGAACTCCCACTCAAACCCGCCTGTTTACAGCTCTGTTTGCTAGCTCCTGTGCCGCTGCAGCTGTCTGTGCCGCTGCCTGACTGGCTGATACCTTTCTAGGACCCCTAGTAAGTGGAGCCCCGCCCCCTGATCAGGGCTCAGCTTCTGTCCCAGCACAAAGCCCCTACACACACAGATACTACCAATGCAAAACCAAACACACACAAATACCTTCTACTCCAACCGAACTCCCACCCAAACTCCCCTGTTTACAGCTCTGTTTGATAGCTCCTGTGCTGCTGCCTGACTGGCTGCAACCTTATTGGACCTCTTGTCAGGGAAGCCCCGCCCACTAATCAGGGCTCAGCTTCTTTCCCAGCACAAAGCCCCTCCAAGCCTCTACACATACAGATACCACCAATACAAAACCAAACACACACACAAATACCTTTTCCTCCAACAGAACTCCCACTCAAACTCCGCTGTTAACAGCTCTGTTTGCTACTCCTGTGCCGCTGCCTGACTGGCTGATACCTTTATAGGACCCCAAGTCAGGGAAGCCCCGCCCCCTAATCAGGGCTCAGCTTCTCTCCGAGGACAAAGCGCCTACACATACAGATACCACCAATACAAAACCAAACACACACAAATACCTTCTCCTCCAACAGAACTCCCACTCAAACTCCCCTGTTTACAGCTCTGTTTGCGAGCTCCTGTGCCGCTGCAGCTGTCTGTGCCGCTGCCTGACTGGCTGATACCTTTATAGGACCCCTAGTCAGGGAAGCCCCGCCCCCTAATCAGGGCTCAGCTTCTCTCCCAGCACAAAGCCCATACACATACAGATACTAACAATACAAAACCAAACACACACAAATACCTTCTCCTCCAACAGAACTCCCACTCCAACTCCCCTGTTTACAGCTCTGTTTGCTAGCTCCTGTGCCGCTGCAGCTGTCTGTGCCGCTGCCTGACTGGCTGCTACCTTTATAGGACCCCTAGTCAGTGAAGCCCCGCCCCCTAATCAGGGCTCAGCTTCTCTCCCAGCACAAAGACCCTCCAAGCCTCTACCATACAGATACCACCAATACAAAACCAAACACACACAAATACCTTCTCCTCCAACAGAACTCCCACTCAAACTCCCCTCTTTACAGCTCTGTTTGCTAGCTCCTGTGCCGCTGCCTGACTGGCTGCTACCTTTATAGGACCCCTAGCCAGGGAAGCCCCGCCCCCTAATCAGGGCTCAGCTTCTCTCCCAGCACAAAGCCCCTACACACACAGATACTACCAATACAAAACCAAACACACACACAAATACCTTCTCCTCCAACAGTACTCCCACTCAAACTCCCCTGTTTACAGCTCTGTTTGCTAGCTCCTGTGCCGCTGCCTGACTGGCAGATACCTTTATAGGACCCCTAGTCAGTGAAGCCCCGCCCCCTAATCAGGGCTCAGCTTCTCTCCCAGCACAAAGACCCTCCAAGCCTCTACCATACAGATACTAACAATACAAATCCAAACACACACAAATACCTTCTCCTCCCACTCAAACTCCCCGTTTACAGCTCTGTTTGCTAGCTCCTGTGCCGCTGCCTGACTGGCTGCTACCTTTATAGGACCCCTAGCCAGGGAAGCCCCGCCCCCTAATCAGGGCTCAGCTTCTCTCCCAGGACAAAGCCCCTACACATACAGATACCACCAATACAAAACCAAACACACACAAATACCTTCTCCTCCAACAGAACTCCCACTCAAACTCCCGTTTACAGCTCTGTTTGCTAGCTCCTGTGCCGCTGCAGCTGTCTGTGCCGCTGCCTGACTGGCTGCGACCTTTATAGGACCCCTAGTCAGTCAAGCCCCGCCCCCTAATCAGGGCTCAGCTTCTGTCCCAGCACAAAGCCCCTACACACACAGATACTACCAATACAAAACCAAACACACAAATACCTTCTACTCCAACTGTACTCCCACTCAAACTCCCCTGTTTACAGCTCTGTTTGCTAGCTCCTGTGCCGCTGCCTGACTGGCTGCTACCTTTATAGGACCCCTAGTCAGGGAAGCCCCGCCCCCAAATCAGGGCTCAGCTTCTCTCCCAGCACAAAGCCCCTACACATACAGATACTAACAATACAAAACCAAACACACAAATACCTTCTCCTCCAAAAGAACTCCCACTCAAACTCTCCTGTTTACTGCTCTGTTTGCTAGCTCCTGTGCTGCTGCAGCTGTCTGTGCCGCTACCTGACTGGCTGCTACCTTTATAGGACCCCTAGTCAGTGAAGCCCCGCCCCCCAATCAGGGCTCAGCTTCTGTCTCAGCACAAAGCCCCTACACACACAGATACTACCAATACAAAACCAAACACACACAAATACCTTCTACTCCGACAGTACTCCCACTCAAACTTCCCTGTTTACAGCTCTGTTTGCTAGCTCCTGTGCCGCTGCCTGACTGTCTGCAACCTTTATAGGACCCCTAGTCAGGGAAGCCCCGCCCCCTAATCAGGGGTCAGCTACTCTCCCAGCACAAAGCCCCTACACATACAGATACTAACAATACAAAACCAAACACACACAAATACCTTCTCCTCCAACAGAACTCCCACTCAAACTCCCCTGTTTACAGCTCTGTTTGCTTGCTCCTGTGCCGCTGCAGCTGTCTGTGCGGCTGCCTGACTGGCTGCTACCTTTATAGGACCCCTAGTCAGGGAAGCCCGCCCACTAATCAGGGCTCAGCTTCTCTCCCAGCACAAAGCCCCTCCAAGCCTCTACACATACAGGTACTACCAATACAAAACCAAACACACACAAATACCTTCTCCTCCAACAGAACTCCCACTCAAACTCCCCTGTTTACAGCTCTGTTTGCTAGCTCCTGTGCCGCTGCCTGACTGGCTGCTACCTTTATAGGACCCCTAGTCAGGGAAGCCCCGCCCCCTAATCAGGGCTCAGCTTCTCTCCCAGCACAAAGCCCCTACACATACAGATACTAACAATACAAAACCAAACACACACAAATACCTTCTCCTCCAACAGAACTCCCACTCAAACTCCCCTGTTTACATCTCTGTGTGCTAGCTCCTGTGCCGCTGCCTGACTGGCTGCTACCTTTATAGGACCCCTAGTCAGGGAAGCCCCGCCCCCTAATCAGGGCTCAGCTTCTGTCCCAGCACAAAGCCCCTACACATACAGATACTAACAATACAAAACCAAACACACACAAATACCTTCTCCTCCAACAGAACTCTCATTCCAACTCCCCTGTTTAGAGCTCTGTTTGCTAGCTCCTGTGCCGCTGCAGCTGTCTGTGCCGCTGCCTGACTGGCTGCTACCTTTCTAGGACCCCTAGTAAGTGAAGCCCCGCCCCCTAATCACGGCTCAGCTTCTCTCCCAGCACAAAGCCCCTTCACATACAGATACTAACAATACAAAACCAAACACACACAAATACCTTCTCCTCCAAAAGAACTCCTACTCAAACTCCCCTGTTTACAGCTCTGTTTGCTAGCTCCTGTGCTGTTGCAGCTGTCTGTGCCGCTACCTGACTGGCTGCTACCTTTATAGGACCCCTAGTCAGTGAAGCCCCGCAACCCAATCAGGGCTCAGCTTCTGTCTCAGCACAAAGCCTCTACACATACAGATACCACCAATACAAAACCAAACACACACAAATACCTTCTACTCCGACAGTACTCCCACTCAAATTCCCCTGTTTACAGCTCTGTTTGCTAGCTCCTGTGCCGCTGCCTGACTGGCTGCAACCTTTATAGGACCCCTAGTCAGGGAAGCCCCGCCCCCTAATCAGGGCTCAGCTTCTCTCCCAGCACAAAGCCTCTACACATACAGATACCACCAATACAAAACCAAACACACACAAATACCTTCTCCTCCAAAAGAACTCCCACTCAAACTCCCCTGTTTACAGCTCTGTTTGCTAGCTCCTGTGCCGCTGCAGCTGTCTGTGCCGCTGCCTGATTGGCTGCTACGTTTTTAGGACCCCTAGTCAGGGAAGCCCCGCCCCCTAATCAGGGCTCAGCTTCTCACCCAGCACAAAGCCCCGACACATACAAATACCAATACAAAACCAAACACACACAAATACCTTCTCCTCCAACAGAACTCCCACTCAAACCCCCCTGTTTACAGCTCTGTTTGCTAGCTCCTGTGCCGCTGCAGCTGTCTGTGCCCCTGCCTGACTGGCTGCTTCCTTTATAGGACCCCTAGTCAGTCAAGCCCCGCCCCCTAATCAGGGGTCAGCTTCTGTCCCAGCACAAAGCCCCTACACATACAGATACTACCAATACAAAACCAAACACACACAAATACCTTCTCCTCCAACAGAACTCCCACTCAAACTCCCCTGTTTACAGCTCTGTTTGCTAGCTCCTGTGCCGCTGCAGCTGTCTGTGGCGCTGCCTGACTGGCTGCTACCTTTATAGGACCCCTAGTCAGTGAAGCCCCGCCCCCTAATCAGGGCTCAGCTACTCTCCCAGCACAAAGCCCCTACACATACAGATACTAACAATACAAAACCAAACACACACAAATACCTTCTCCTCCCACTCAAACTCCCCGTTTACAGCTCTGTTTGATAGCTCCTGTGCCGCTGCCTGACTGGCTGCAACCTTATAAGACCCCTAGTCAGGGAAGCCCGGCCCACTAATCAGGGCTCAACTTCTTTCCCAGCACAAAGCCCCTCCAAGCCTCTACACATACAGATACCACCAATACAAAACCAAACACACACACAAATAGCTTTTCCTCCAACAGTACTCCCACTCAAACTCCACTGTTTACAGCTCTGCTTGCTAGCCCCTGTGCCGCTGCCTGACTGGCTGCTACCTTTATAGGACCCCTAGTCAGGAAAGCCCCGCCCCTAATCAGGGCTCAGCTTCTCTCCCAGCACAAAGCCCCTACACATACAGATACTAAGAATACAAAACCAAACACACACAAATACCTTCTCCTCCCACTCAAACTCCCCTGTTTACAGGTCTGTTTGCTAGCGCCTGTGCCGCTGCAGCTGTCTGTGCCGCTGCCTGACTGGCTGATACCTTTCTAGGACCCCTAGTCAGTGAAGCCCCGCCCCCTAATCACGGCTCAGCTTCTCTCCCAGCACAAAGCCCCTACACACACAGATACTACCAATACAAAACCAAACACACACAAATACCTTCTCCTCCAACAGAACTCCCACTCAAACTCCTCTGTTTACAGCTCTGTTTGCCAGCTCCTGTGCCGCTGCAGCTGTCTGTGCGGCTGCCTGACTGGCTGCTACCTTTATAGGACCCCTAGTCAGGGAAGCCCCGCCCACTAATCAGGGCTCAGCTTCTCTCCCAGCACAAAGCCCCTCCAAGCCTCTACACATACAGATACTACCAATACAAAACCAAACACACACAAATACCTTCTCCTCCAACAGAACTCCCACTCGAACTCCCCTGTTTACAGCTCTGTTTGTAGCTCCTGTGCCGCTGCCTGACTGGCTGCGACCTTTATAGGACCCCTAGTCAGTCAAGCCCCGCCCCCTAATCAGGGCTCAGCTTCTGTCCCAGCACAAAGCCCCTACACACACAGATACTACCAATACAAAACCAAACACACACAAATACCTTCTACTCCAACAGTATTCCCACTCGAACTCCCCTGTTTACAGCTCTGTTTGTAGCTCCTGTGCCGCTGCCTGACTGGCTGCGACCTTTATAGGACCCCTAGTCAGTCAAGCCCCGCCCCCAAATCAGGGCTCAGCTTCTCTCCCAGCACAAAGCCCCTACACATACAGATACTACCAATACAAAACCAAACACACACAAATACCTTCTCCTCCAAAAGAACTCCCACTCAAACTCCCCTGTTTACTGCTCTGTTTGCTAGCTCCTGTGCTGCTGCAGCTGTCTGTGCCGCTGCCTGACTGTCTGATACCTTTATAGGACCCCTAGTCAGTGAAGCCCCGCCCCCTAATCAGGGCTCAGCTTCTCTCCCAGCACAAAGCCCCTACACATACAGATACTACCAATACAAAAACACACACAAATACCTTCTCCTCCAACAGAACTCCCACTCAAACCCCCTGTTTACAGCTCTGTTTGATAGCTCCTGTGCCGCTGCCTGACTGGCTGCAACCTTATAGGACCCCTAGTCAGGGAAGCCCCGCCCCCTAATCAGGACTCAGCTTCTTTCCCAGCACAAAGCCCCTCCAAGCCTCTACACATACAGATACTACCAATACAAAACCAAACACACACACAAATACCTTCTCCTCCAACAGAACTCCCACTCGAACTCCCCTGTTTACAGCTCTGTTTGTAGCTCCTGTGCCGCTGCCTGACTGGCTGCTACCTTTATAGGACCCCTAGTCAGGGAAGCCCCGCCCCCTAATCAGGGCTCAGCTTCTGTCCCAGCACAAAGCCCCTACACACACAGATACTACCAATACAAAACCAAACACACACAAATACCTTCTACTCCAACAGTACTCCCACTCAAACTCCCCTGTTTACAGCTCTGTTTGCTAGCTCCTGTGCTGCTGCAGCTGTCTGTGCCGCTACCTGACTGGCTGCTACCTTTATAGGACCCCTGGTCAGTGAAGCCCCGCCCCCCAATCAGGGCTCAGCTTCTGTCTCAGCACAAAGCACCTACACACACAGATACTACCAATACAAAACCAAACACACACAAATACCTTCTACTCCGACAGTACTCCCACTCAAACTCCCCTGTTTACAGCTCTGTTTGATAGCTCCTGTGCCGCTGCCTGACTGGCTGCAACCTTTATAGGACCCCTAGTCAGGGAAGCCCCGCCCCCTAATAAGGGCTCAGCTTCTCTCCCAGCACAAAGCCCCTACACATACAGATACCACCAATACAAAACCAAACACACACACAAATACCTTCTCCTCCAACAGTACTCGCACTCAAACTCCCTGTTTACAGCTCTGTTTGCTAGCTCCTGTGCCGCTGCCTGACTGGCTGCTACCTTTATAGGACCCCTAGTCAGGGAAGCCCCGCCCCTAATCAGGGCTCAGCTTCTCTCCCAGCACAAAGCCCCTACACATACAGATACTAACAATACAAAACCAAGCACACACAAATACCTTCTCCTCCGAAACAACTCCCACTCAAACTCCCCTGTTTACAGCTCTGTTTGCTAGCTCCTGTGCTGCTGCAGCTGTCTGTGCCACTACCTGACTGGCTGCTACCTTTATAGGACCCCTTGTCAGTGAAGCCCCGCCCCCTAATCAGGGCTCAGCTTCTGTCTCAGCACAAAGCCCCTACACACACAGATACTACCAATACAAAACCAAACACACACAAATACCTTCTCCTCCAACAGAACTCCCACTCAAACTCCCCTGTTTACAGCTCTGTTTGCTAGCTCCTGTGCCGCTGCCTGACTGGCTGCTACCTTTATAGGACCCCTAGTCAGGGAAGCCCCGCCCCCTAATCAGGGCTCAGCTTCTCTCCCAGCACAAAGCCCCAAAACATACAGATACTACCAACACAAAACCAAACACACACACAAATACCTTCTCCACCAACAGAACTCCCACTCAAACTCCCCTGTTTACATCTCTGTGTGCTAGCTCCTGTGCCGCTGCCTGACTGGCTGCTACCTTTATAGGACCCCTAGTCAGGGAAGCCCCGCCCCTTAATCAGGGCTCAGCTTCTCTCCCAGCACAAAGAGCCTACACATACAGATACTAACAATACAAAACCAAACACACACAAATACCTTCTCCACCAACAGAACTCCCACTCAAACTCCCCTGTTTACAGCTCTGTTTGTAGCTCCTGTGCCGCTGCCTGACTGGCTGCGACCTTTATAGGACCCCTAGTCAGTCAAGCCCCGCCCCCTAATCAGGGCTCAGCTTCTGTCCCAGCACAAAGCCCCTACACACACAGATACTACCAATACAAAACCAAACACACACAAATACCTTCTACTCCAACAGTAATCCCACTCAAACTCCCCTGTTTACAGCTCTGTTTGATAGCTCCTGTGCCGCTGCAGCTGTCTGTGCCGCTGCCTGACTGGCTGATACCTTTATAGGACCCCTAGTCAGTGAAGCCCCGCCCCCTAATCAGGGCTCAGCTTCTGTCCCAGCACAAAGCCCCTACACACACAGATACTACCAATACAAAACCAAACACACACAAATACCTTCTACTCCAACAGTACTCCCACTCAAACTCCCCTGTTTACAGCTCTGTTTGATAGCTCCTGTGCCGCTGCAGCTGTCTGTGCCGCTGCCTGACTGGCTGATACCTTTATAGGACCCCTAGTCAGTGAAGCCCCGCCCCCTAATCTCGGCTCAGCTTCTCTCCCAGCACAAAGCCCCTACACATACAGATACTACCAATACAAAAACACACACAAATACCTTCTCCTCCAAAAGAACTCGCACTCAAACTCCCCTGTTTACAGCTCTGTTTGCTAGCTCCTGTGCCGCTGCCTGACTGGCTGCAACCTTATAGGACCCCTAGTCAGGGAAGCCCCGCCCCCTAATCAGGACTCAGCTTCTTTCCCAGCACAAAGCCCCTCCAAGCCTCTACACATACAGATACTACCAATACAAAACCAAACACACACACAAATACCTTCTACTCCGACAGTACTCCCACTCGAACTCCCCTGTTTACAGCTCTGTTTGTAGCTCCTGTGCCGCTGCCTGACTGGCTGCAACCTTTATAGGACCCCTAGTCAGGGAAGCCCCGCCCCCTAATAAGGGCTCAGCTTCTCTCCCAGCACAAAGCCCCTACACATACAGATACCACCAATACAAAACCAAACACACACAAATACCTTCTCCTCCAACAGAACTCCCACTCAAAATCCCCTGTTTACAGCTCTGTTTGCTAGCTCCTGTGCCGATGCAGCTGTCTGTGCCGCTGCGTGACTGGCTGATACCTTTTTAGGACCCCTAGTCAGTGAAGCCCCGCCCCCTAATCAGGGCTCAGCTTCTCTCCCAGCACAAAGCCCCTACACATACAGATACTAACAATACAAAACCAAGCACACACAAATACCTTCTCCTCCGAAAGAACTCCCACTCAAACTCCCCTGTTTACAGCTCTGTTTGCTAGCTCCTGTGCTGCTGCAGCTGTCTGTGCCACTACCTGACTGGCTGCTACCTTTATAGGACCCCTCATCAGTGAAGCCCCGCCCCCTAATCAGGGCTCAGCTTCTGTCTCAGCACAAAGCCCCTACACACACAGATATTACCAATACAAAAACACACACACACAAATACCTTCTCCTCCAACAGAACTCCCACTCAAACTCCCCTGTTTACAGCTCTGTTTGCTAGCTCCTGTGCCGCTGCCTGACTGGCTGCTACCTTTATAGGACCCCTAGCCAGGGAAGCCCCGCACCCTAATCAGGGCTCAGCTTCTCTCCCAGCACAAACCCCCTCCAAGCCTCTACACATACAGATACCACCAATACAAAACCAAACACACACAAATACCTTCTCCTCCAACAGAACTCCCACTCCAACTCTCCTGTTTACAGCTCTGTTTGCTAGCTCCTGTGCCGCTGCAGCTGTCTGTGCCGCTGCCTGACTGGCTGATACCTTTCTAGGACCCCTAGTCAGTGAAGCCCCGCCCCCTAATCACGGCTCAGCTTCTCTCCCAGGACAAAGCCCCTACACATACAGATACCACCAATACAAAACCAAACACACACAAATACCTTCTCCTCCAACAGAACTCCCACTCCAACTCTCCTGTTTACAGCTCTGTTTGCTAGCTCCTGTGCCGCTGCAGCTGTCTGTGCCGCTGCCTGACTGGCTGATACCTTTATAGGACCCCTAGCCAGGGAAGCCCCGCCCCCTAATCAGGGCTCAGCTTCTCTCCCAGGACAAAACACCCTACACATACAGATACCACCAATACAAAACCAAATACACACAAATACCTTCTCCTCCAACAGAACTCCCACTCAAACTCCCGTTTACAGCTCTGTTTGCTAGCTCCTGTGCCGCTGCAGCTCTCTGTGCCGCTGCCTGATTGGCTGCTACCTTTATAGGACCCCTAGTCAAGGAAGCCCCGCCCCCTAATCACGGCTCAGCTTCTCTCCCAGCACAAAGCCCCTACACATACAGATACTACCAATACAAAACCAAACACACACACAAATACCTTCTCCTCCAACAGAACTCCCACTCAAACTCCCCTGTTTACAGCTCTGTTTGCTAGCTCCTGTGCCGCTGCCTGACTGGCTGCTACCTTTATAGGACCCCTAGTCAGGGAAGCCCCGCCCACTAATCAGGGCTCAGCTTCTGTCCCAGCACAAAGCCCCTGCACATACAGATACTACCAATACAAAACCAGACACCCACAAATACCTTCTCCTCCAACAGAACTCCCACTCAAACTCCCCTGTTTACAGCTCTGTTTGCTAGCTCCTGTGCCGCTGCCTGACTGGCTGCTACCTTTATAAGACCCCTAGTCAGGGAAGCCCCGCCCCCTAATCAGGGCTCATCTTCTGTCCCAGCACAAAGCCCCTACACATACAGATACCACTAATACAAAACCAAACACACACAAATACCTTCTCCTCCAACAGAACTCCCACTCAAACTCCCCTGTTTACAGCTCTGTTTGCTAGCTCCTGTGCCGCTGCCTGACTGGCTGCTACCGTTATAGGACCCCTAGTCAGGGAAGCCCCGCCCCCTAATCACGGCTCAGCTTCTCTCCCAGCACAAAGCCCCTGCACATACACATACCACCAATACAAAACCAAACACACACAAATACCTTCTTCTCCAGCAGAACTCCCACTCAAACTCCCCTGTTTACAGCTCTGTTTGCTAGCTCCTGTGCCGCTGCAGCTGTCTTTGCCGCTGCCTGACTGGCTGCTACCTTTATAGGACCCCTAGTCAGTGAAGCCCCGCGCCCTAATCAGGGCTCAGCTTCTCTCCCAGCACAAAGCCCCTACACATACAGATACTACCAAAACAAAACCGAACACACACACACACACACACAAATACCTTCTCCTCCAACAGAACACCCACACAAACTCGCCTGTTTACAGCTCTGTTTGCTAGCTCCCGTGCCGCTGCCTGACTGGCTGCTACCTTTATAGGACCCCTAGTCAGGGAAGCCCCGCCCCCTAATCAGGGCTCAGATTCTCTCCCAGCACAAAGCCCCTGCACATACAGATACTAACAATACAAAACCAAACACACACACACAAATACCTTCTCCTCCAACAGAACTCCCAGTCAAACTCCCCTGTTTACAGCTCTGTTTGCTCGCTCCTGTGCCGCTGCAGCTGTCTGTGCCGCTGCCTGACTGGCTGCAACCTTTATAGGACCCCTAGTCAGGGAAGCCCCGCCCCCTAATCAGGGCTCATCTTCTGTCCCAGCACAAAGCCCCTACACATACAGATACCACCAATACAAAACCAAACACACACAAATACCTCCTCCTCCAACAGAACTCCCACTCCAACTCTCCTGTTTACAGCTCTGTTTGCTAGCTCCTGTGCCGCTGCAGCTGTCTGTGCCGCTGCCTGACTGGCTGATACCTTTATAGGACCCCTAGTCAGGGAAGCCCCGCCCCCTAATCAGGGCTCAGCTTCTCTCCCAGCACAAAGCCCCTCCAAGCCTCTACACATACAGATACCACCAATACAAAAGCAAACACACACACAAATACCTTTTCCTGCAACAGAACTCCCACTCAAACTCCCCTGTTTACAGCTCTGTTTGCTAGCTCCTGTGCCGCTGCAGCTGTCTGTGCCGCTGCCTGATTGGCTGCTACCTTTATAGGACCCCTAGCCAGGGAAGCCCCGCACCCTAATCAGGGCTCATCTTCTCTCCCAGCACAAAGCCCCTACACATACAGATACTACCAATACAAAACCAAACACACACACAAATACCTTCTCCTCCAGCAGAACTCCCACTCAAACTCCCCTGTTTACAGCTCTGTTTGCTAGCTCCTGTGCCGCTGCATCTGTCTGTGCTGCTACCTTTATAGGACCCCTAGTCAGTGAAGCCCCGCCCCCAATCAGGGCTCAGCTTCTCTCCCAGCACAAAGCCCCTACACATACAGATACTACCAATACAAAACCAAACACACACAAATACCTTCTCCTCCAACAGAACTCCCACTCAAAATCCCCTGTTTACAGCTCTGTTTGCTAGCTCCTGTGCCGCTGCAGCTGTCTGTGCTGCTGCCTGACTGGCTGCTACCTTTATAGGACCACTAGTCAGTGAAGCCCCGCCCCCTAATCAGGGCTCAGCTTCTCTCCCAGCACAAAGCCCCTACACACACAGATACTACCAATACAAAACCAAACACCCACAAATACCTTCTCCTCAAACAGAACTCCCACTCAAACTCCCCTGTTTACAGCTCTGTTTGATAGCTCCTGTGCCGCTGCCTGACTGGCTGTAACCTTTATAGGACCCCTAGTCAGGGAAGCCCCGCCCACTAATCAGGGCTCAGCTTCTCTCCCAGCACAAAGCCCCTCCAAGCCTCTACACATACAGGTACCACCAATACAAAACCAAACACACACACAAATACCTTTTCCTGCAACAGAACTGCCACTCAAACTCCCCTGTTTACAGCTCTGTTTGCTAGCTCCTGTGCCGCTGCCTGACTGGCTGCTACCTTTATAGGACCCCTAGCCAGGGAAGCCCCGAACCCTAATCAGGGCTCAGCTTCTCTCCTAGGACAAAGCCCCTACACATACAGATACCACCAATACAAATCCAAACACACAAAAATACCTTCTCCTCCAACAGAACTCCCACTCAAACTCCGCTGTTTACAGCTCTGTTTGCTAGCTCCTGTGCCGCTGCCTGACTGGCTGCTACCTTTATAAGACCCCTAGTCAGGGAAGCCCCGCCCCCTAATCAGGGCTCATCTTCTGTCCCAGCACAAAGCCCCTACACATACAGATACCACTAATACAAAACCAAACACACACAAATACCTTCTCCTCCAACAGAACTCCCACTCAAACTCCCCTGTTTACAGCTCTGTTTGCTAGCTCCTGTGCCGCTGCCTGACTGGCTGCTACCGTTATAGGACCCCTAGTCAGGGAAGCCCCGCCCCCTAATCACGGCTCAGCTTCTCTCCCAGCACAAAGCCCCTACACATACAGATACTACCAAAACAAAACCGAACACACACACACACACACACAAATACCTTCTCCTCCAACAGAACACCCACACAAACTCGCCTGTTTAAAGCTCTGTTTGCTAGCTCCCGTGCCGCTGCCTGACTGGCTGCTACCTTTATAGGACCCCTAGTCAGGGAAGCCCCGCCCCCTAATCAGGGCTCAGATTCTCTCCCAGCACAAAGCCCCTGCACATACAGATACTAACAATACAAAACCAAACACACACACACAAATACCTTCTCCTCCAACAGAACTCCCAGTCAAACTCCCCTGTTTACAGCTCTGTTTGCTCGCTCCTGTGCCGCTGCAGCTGTCTGTGCCGCTGCCTGACTGGCTGCAACCTTTATAGGACCCCTAGTCAGGGAAGCCCCGCCCCCTAATCACGGCTCAGCTTCTCTCCCAGGACAAAGCCCCTACACATACAGATGCCACCAATACAAAACCAAACACACACAAATACCTTCTCCTCCAACAGAACTCCCACTCAAACTCCGCTGTTTACAGCTCTGTTCGCTAGCTCCTGTGCCGCTGCCTGACTGGCTGCTACCTTTACAGGAGCCCTAGTCAGGGAAGCCCCGCCCCCTAATCAGGGCTCATCTTCTGTCCCAGCACAAAGCCCCTACACATACAGATACCACCAATACAAAACCAAACACACACAAATACCTCCTCCTCCAACAGAACTCCCACTCCAACTCTCCTGTTTACAGCTCATTTGCTAGCTCCTGTGCCGCTGCAGCTGTCTGTGCCGCTGCCTGACTGGCTGATACCTTTATAGGACCCCTAGTCAGTGAAGCCCCGCCCCCTAATCAGCGCTCAGCTTCTCTCCCAGCACAAAGACCCTGCACATACAGATACCACCAATACAAAACCAAACACACACAAATACCTTGTCCTCCAACAGAACTCCCACTCAAACTCCCCTGTTTACAGCTCTGTTTGCTAGCTCCTGTGCCGCTGCCTGACTGGCTGCTACCTTTATAGGACCCCTAGCCAGGGAAGCCCCGCCCCCTAATCAGGGCTCAGCTTCTCTCCCAGGACAAAAGACCCTACACATACAGATACCACCAATACAAAACCAAACACACACACAAATACCTTTTCCTGCAACAGAACTCCCACTCAAACTCCCCTGTTTACAGCTCTGTTTGCTAGCTCCTGTGCCGCTGCAGCTCTGTGCCGCTGCCTGATTGGCTGCTACCTTTATAGGACCCCTAGCCAGGGAAGCCCCGAACCCTAATCAGGGCTCAGCTTCTCTCCTAGGACAAAGCCCCTACACATACAGATACCACCAATACAAATCCAAACACACAAAAATACCTTCTCCTCCAACAGAACTCCCACTCAAACTCCGCTGTTTACAGCTCTGTTTGCTTGCTCCTGTGCCGCTGCAGCTGTCTTTGCCGCTGCCTGACTGGCTGCTACCTTTATAGGACCCCTAGTCAGGGAAGCCCCGCCCCCTAATCACGGCTCAGCTTCTCTCCCAGCACAAAGCCCCTACACATACAGATACTACCAATACAAAACCAAACACACACACAAATACCTTCTCCTCCAACAGAACTCCCACTCAAACTCCCCTGTTTACAGCTCTGTTTGCTAGCTCCTGTGCCGCTGCCTGACTGGCTGCTACCTTTATAGGACCCCTAGTCAGGGAAGCCCCGCCCACTAATCAGGGCTCAGCTTCTGTCCCAGCACAAAGCCCCTGCACATACAGATACTACCAATACAAAACCAGACACCCACAAATACCTTCTCCTCCAACAGAACTCCCACTCAAACTCCCCTGTTTACAAGCTCCTGTGCCGCTGCCTGACTGGCTGCTACCTTTATAGGACCCCTAGTCAGGGAAGCCCCGCCCCCTAATCACGGCTCAGCTTCTCTCCCAGCACAAAGCCCCTGCACATACAGATACCACCAATACAAAACCAAACA
Organism: Lepidochelys olivacea; assembly: GCF_965140295.1. Taxonomy (NCBI): domain Eukaryota; kingdom Metazoa; phylum Chordata; order Testudines; family Cheloniidae; genus Lepidochelys; species Lepidochelys olivacea. The sequence goes on along the minus strand of NC_140437.1, from coordinate 2,818,781 downwards.
CACACAAATACCTTCTCCTCCAGCAGAACTCCCACTCAAACTCCCCTGTTTACAGCTCTGTTTGCTAGCTCCTGTGCCGCTGCATCTGTCTGTGCTGCTACCTTTATAGGACCCCTAGTCAGTGAAGCCCCGCCCCCAATCAGGGCTCAGCTTCTCTCCCAGCACAAAGCCCCTACACATACAGATACTACCAATACAAAAACACACACAAATACCTTCTCCTCCAACAGAACTCCCACTCAAAATCCCCTGTTTACAGCTCTGTTTGCTAGCTCCTGTGCCGCTGCAGCTGTCTGTGCTGCTGCCTGACTGGCTGCTACCTTTATAGGACCCCTAGTCAGTGAAGCCCCGCCCCCTAATCAGGGCTCAGCTTCTCTCCCAGCACAAACCCCCAACACACACAGATACTACCAATACAAAACCAAACACCCACAAATACCTTCTCCTCAAACAGAACTCCCACTCAAACTCCCCTGTTTACAGCTCTGTTTGATAGCTCCTGTGCCGCTGCCTGACTGGCTGCTCCCTTTATAGGACCCCTAGGTAGTGAATCCCCGCCCGCTAATCGGGGCTCAGCTTCTCTCCCAGCACAAAGCCCCTACACATACAGATACCACCAATACAAAACCAAACAAACACAAATACCTTCTCCTCCAACAGAACTCCCACTCAAACTCCCCTGTTTACAGCTCTGTTTGCTAGCTCCTGTGCCGCTGCAGCTGTCTGTGCCACTACCTTTATAGGACCCCTAGTCAGTGAAGCCCCGCCCCCTAATCAGGGCTCAGCTTCTCTCCCAGCACAAAGCCCCTACACATACAGATTCTACCAATACAAAACCAAACACACACAAATACCTTCTCCTCCAACAGAACTCCCACTCAAACTCCCCTGTTTACAGCTCTGTTTGGTAGCTCCTGTACCGCTGCAGCTGTCTGTGCCGCTGCCTGACTGGCTGCAACCTTTATAGGACCCCTAGTCAGTGAAGCCCCGCCCCCAAATCAGGGCTCAGCTTCTCTCCCTGCACAAAGCCCCTACACATACAGATTCTAACAATACAAAACCAAACACACACCAATACCTTCTCCTCCAGCAGAACTCCCACTCAAACTCCCCTGTTTACAGCTCTGTTTGCTAGCTGCTGTGCCATTGCCTGAGTGGCTGCTACCTTTATACGACCCCTAGTCAGTGAAGCCCCGCCCCCTAATCAGGGCTCAGCTTCTCTCCCAGCACAAAGCCCCTCCAAGCCTCAACACATACAGATACCACCAATACAAAACCAAACACACACAAATACCTTCTCCTCCAACAGAACTCCCACTCAAACTCCCCTGTTTACAGCTCTGTTTGCTAGCTCCTGTGCCGCTGCAGCTGTCTGTGCCGTTGCCTTTATTGGACCCCTAGTCAGGGAAGCCCCGCCCCCTAATCAGGGCTCAGCTTCTCTCCAAGCACAAAGCCCCTACACATACAGATACTACCAATACAAAACCAAACACACACACACAAATACCTTCTCCTCCAACCGAACTCCCACTCAAACTCCCCTGTTTACAGCTCTGTTTGCCAGCTCCTGTGCCGCTGCAGCTGTCGTTGCGCTGCCTGACTGGCTGCTCCCTTTATAGGACCCCTAGGTAGTGAATCCCCGCCCGCTAATCAGGGCTCAGCTTCTCTCCCAGCACAAAGCCCCTACACATACAGATACCACCAATACAAAACCAAACACACACAAATACCTTCTCCTCCAACAGAACTCCCACTCAAACTCCCCTGTTTACAGCTCTGTTTGCTAGCTCCTGTGCCGCTGCAGCTGTCTGTGCCACTACCTTTATAGGACCCCTAGTCAGTGAAGCCCCGCCCCCTAATCAGGGCTCAGCTTCTCTCCCAGCACAAAGCCCCTACACATACAGATTCTACCAATACAAAACCGAACACACACAAATACCTTCTCCTCCAACAGAACTCCCACTCAAACTCCCCTGTTTACAGCTCTGTTTGGTAGCTCCTGTGCCGCTGCAGCTGTCTGTGCCGCTGCCTGACTGGCTGCTACCTTTATAGGACCCCTAGTCAGGGAAGCCCCGCCCCCTAATCACGGCTCAGCTTCTCTCCCTGCACAAAGCCCCTACACATACAGATTCTACCAATACAAAACCAAACACACACACAAATACCTTCTCCACCAACAGAACTCCCACTCAAACTCCCCTGTTTACATCTCTGTGTGCTAGCTCCTGTGCCGCTGCCTGACTGGCTGCTACCTTTATAGGACCCCTAGTCAGGGAAGCCCCGCCCCCTACTCAGGGCTCAGCTTCTCTCCCAGCACAAAGCCCCTCCAAGCCTCTACACATACAGATACTAACAATACAAAACCAAACACACACAAATACCTTCTCCTCCAACAGAACTCCCACTCGAACTCCCCTGTTTACAGCTCTGTTTGTAGCTCCTGTGCCACTGCCTGACTGGCTGCTACCTTTATAGGACCCCTCGTCAGGGAAGCCACGCCCCCTAATCAGGGCTCAGCTTCTTTCCCAGCACAAAGCCCCTCCAAGCCTCTACACATACAGATACTACCAATACAAAACCAAGCACACACACAAATACCTTCTCCTCCAACAGAACTCCCACTCAAACCCGCCTGTTTACAGCTCTGTTTGCTACCTCCTGTGCCGCTGCCTGACTGGCTGCAACCTTTATAGGACCCCTAGTCAGTGAAGCCCCGCCCCCTAATCTGGGCTCAGCTTCTGTCCCAGCACAAAGCCCCGACACACACAGATACTACCAATACAAAACCAAACACACAAATACCTTCTCCTCCAACAAAACTCCCACTCAAACTCCCCTGTTTACAGCTCTGTTTGATAGCTCCTGTGCCGCTGCAGCTGTCTGTGCCGCTGCCTGACTGGCTGATAAGTTTATAGGACCCCTAGTCAGTGAAGCCCCGCCCCCTAATCTCAGCTCAGCTTCTCTCCCAGCACAAAGCCCCTACACATACAGATACTACCAATACAAAAACACACACAAATACCTTCTCCTCCAACAGAACTCCCACTCAAACTCCCCTGTTTACAGCTCTGTTTTCTAGCTCCTGTGCCGCTGCCTGACTGGCTGCTACCTTTATAGGACCCCTAGTCAGGGAAGCCCCGCCCCCTAATCAGGGCTCAGCTTCTCTCCCAGCACAAAGCCCCTACACATACAGATACTAACAATACAAAACCAAACACACACAAATACCTTCTCCTCCAAAAGAACTCCCACTCAAACTCCCCTGTTTACAGCTCTGTTTGCTAGCTCCTGTGCTGCTGCAGCTGTCTGTGCCGCTACCTGACTGGCTGCTACCTTTATAGGACCCCTAGTCAGTGAAGCCCCGCCCCCCAATCAGGGCTCAGCTTCTGTCTCAGCACAAAGCCCCTACACACACAGATACTACCAATACAAAACCAAACACACACAAATACCTTCTACTCCGACAGTACTCCCACTCAAACTCCCCTGTTTACAGCTCTGTTTGATAGCTCCTGTGCCGCTGCCTGACTGGCTGCAACCTTTATAGGACCCCTAGTCAGGGAAGCCCCGCCCCCTAATCAGGGCTCAGCTTCTCTCCCAGCACAAAGCCCCTACACATACAGATACTAACAATACAAAACCAAACACACACAAATACCTTCTCCTCCCACTCAAACTCCCCGTTTACAGCTCTGTTTGCTAGCTCCTGTGCCGCTGCAGCTGTCTGTGCCGCTGCGTGACTGGCTGATACCTTTATAGGACCCCTAGTCAGTGAAGCCCCGCCCCCTAATCAGGGCTCAGCTTCTGTCCCAGCACAAAGCCCCTACACACACAGATACTACCAATACAAATCCAAACACACACAAATACCTTCTACTCCAACAGAACTCCCACTCAAACTCCCCTGTTTACAGCTCTGTTTGATAGCTCCTGTGCCGCTGCCTGACTGGCTGCAACCTTTATAGGACCCCTAGCCAGGGAAGCCCCACCCCCTAATCAGGGCTCAGCTTCTCACCCAGGACAAAGCCCCTACACATACAGATACCACCAATACAAAACCAAACACACACAAATACCTTATCCTCCAACAGAACTTCCACTCAAACTCCCCTGTTTACAGCTCTGTTTGCTAGCTCCTGTGCCGCTGCAGCTGTCTGTGCCGCTGCCTGACTGGCTGATACCTTTATAGGACCCCTAGCCAGGGAAGCCCCGCCCCCTAATCAGGGCTCAGCTTCTCTCCCAGCACAAAGCCCATACACATACAGATACTAACAATACAAAACCAAACACACACAAATACCTTCTCCCCCAACAGAACTCCCACTCCAAATCCCCTGTTTACAGCTCTGTTTGCTAGCTCCTGTGCCGCTGCAGCTGTCTGTGCCGCTGCCTGACTGGCTGCTACCTTTATAGGACCCCTAGTCAGTGAAGCCCCGCCCCCTAATCAGGGCTCAGCTTCTCTCCCAGCACAAAGACCCTCCAAGCCTCTACCATACAGATACCAGCAATACAAAACCAAACACACACAAATACCTTCTCCTCCAACAGAACTCCCACTCAAACTCCCCTGTTTACAGCTCTGTTTGCTAGCTCCTGTGCCGCTGCCTGACTGGCTGCTACCTTTATAGGACCCCTAGCCAGGGAAGCCCCGCCCCCTAATCAGGGCTCAGCTTCTCTCCCAGGACAAAGCCCCTACACATACAGATACCACCAATACAAAACCAAACACACACAAATACCTTCTCCTCCAACAGAACTCCCACTCAAACTCCCCTGTTTACAGCTCTGTGTGCTAGCTCCTGTGCCGCTGCCTGACTGGCTGCTACCTTTATAGGACCCCTAGTCAGGGAAGCCCCGCCCCCTACTCAGGGCTCAGCTTCTCTCCCAGCACAAAGCCCCTACACATACAGATACTAACAATACAAAACCAAACACACACAAATACCTTCTCCTCCAACAGAACTCCCACTCGAACTCCCCTGTTTACAGCTCTGTTTGTAGCTCCTGTGCCACTGCCTGACTGGCTGCTACCTTTATAGGACCCCTCGTCAGGGAAGCCCCGCCCCCTAATCAGGGCTCAGCTTCTTTCCCAGCACAAAGCCCCTCCAAGCCTCTACACATACAGATACTACCAATACAAAACCAAGCACACACACAAATACCTTCTCCTCCAACAGAACTCCCACTCAAACCCGCCTGTTTACAGCTCTGTTTGCTACCTCCTGTGCCGCTGCAGCTGTCTGTGCCGCTGCCTGACTGGGTGATACGTTTATAGGACCCCTAGTCAGTGAAGCCCCGCCCCCTAATCTCAGCTCAGCTTCTCTCCCAGCACAAAGCCCCTACACATACAGATACTACCAATACAAAAACACACACAAATACCTTCTCCTCCAACAGAACTCCCACTCAAACTCCCCTGTTTACAGCTCTGTTTGCTAGCTCCTGTGCCGCTGCCTGACTCGCTGCTACCTTTATAGGACCCCTAGTCAGGGAAGCCCCGCCCCCTAATCAGGGCTCAGCTTCTCTCCCAGCACAAAGCCCCTACACATACAGATACTAACAATACAAAACCAAACACACACAAATACCTTCTCCTCCAAAAGAACTCCCACTCAAACTCCCCTGTTTACAGCTCTGTTTGCTAGCTCCTGTGCTGCTGCAGCTGTCTGTGCCGCTACCTGACTGGCTGCTACCTTTATAGGACCCCTAGTCAGTGAAGCCCCGCCCCCCAATCAGGGCTCAGCTTCTGTCTCAGCACAAAGCCCCTACACACACAGCTACTACCAATACAAAATCAAACACACACAAATACCTTCTACTCCGACAGTACTCCCACTCAAACTCCCCTGTTTAGAGCTCTGTTTGATAGCTCCTGTGCCGCTGCCTGACTGGCTGCAACCTTTATAGGACCCCTCGTCAGGGAAGCCCCGCCCCCTAATCAGGGCTCAGATTCTCTCCCAGCACAAAGCCCCTACACATACAGATACCACCAATACAAAACCAAACACACACAAATACCTTCTCCTCCAACAGAACTCGCACTCAAAATCCCCTGTTTACAGCTCTGTTTGCTAGCTCCTGTGCCGATGCAGCTGTCTGTGCCGCTGCGTGACTGGCTGATACCTTTTTAGGACCCCTAGTCAGTGAAGCCCCGCCCCCTAATCAGTCCTCAGCTTCTCTCCCAGCACAAAGCCCCTACACATACAGATACTAACAATACAAAACCAAACACACACAAATACCTTCTCCTCCCACTCAAACTCCCCGTTTACAGCTCTGTTTGCTAGCTCCTGTGCCGCTGCAGCTGTCTGTGCCGCTGCGTGACTGGCTGATACCTTTATAGGACCCCTAGTCAGTGAAACCCCGCCCCCTAATCAGGGCTCAGCTTCTGTCCCAGCACAAAGCCCCTACACACACAGATACTACCAATACAAATCCAAACACACACAAATACCTTCTACTCCAACAGAACTCCCACTCAAACTCCCCTGTTTACAGCTCTGTTTGATAGCTCCTGTGCCGCTGCCTGACTGGCTGCAACCTTTATAGGATCCCTAGTCAGGGAAGCCCCGCCCACTAATCAGGGCTCAGCTTCTCACCCAGCACAAAGCCCCTCCAAGCCTCAACACATGCAGATACTACCAATTCAAAACCAAACACACACACAAATACTTTCTACTCCAACAGAACTCCCACTCAAACTCCCCTGTTTACAACTCTGTTTGCTAGCTCCTGTGCCGCTGCCTGACTGGCTGCTACCTTTATAGGACCCCTAGTCAGGGAAGCCCCGCCCCCTAATCAGGGCTCAGCTTCTCTCCCAGCACAAAGCCCCTACACATACAGATACTAACAATACAAAACCAAACACACACAAATACCTTCTCCTCCAACAGAACTCCCACTCGAACTCCCCTGTTTACAGCTCTGTTTGTAGCTCCTGTGCCGCTGCCTGACTGGCTGCTACCTTTATAGGACCCCTAGTCAGGGAAGCCCCGCCCCGTAATCAGGGCTCAGCTTTTTTCCCAGCAAAAAGCCCGTACACATACAGATACTACCAATACAAAACCAAACACACACAAATACCTTCTCCTCCAACAGAACTCCCACTCAAACCCGCCTGTTTACAGCTCTGTTTGCTAGCTCCTGTGCCGCTGCAGCTGTCTGTGCCGCTGCCTGACTGGCTGATACCTTTATAGGACCCCTAGTCAGTGAAGCCCCGCCCCCTAATCACGGCTCAGCTTCTCTCCCAGCACAAAGCCCCTACACATACAGATACTACCAATACAAAAACACACACAAATACCTTCTCCTCCAACAGAACTCCCACTCAAACTCCCCTGTTTACAGCTCTGTTTGCTAGCTCCTGTGCCGCTGCCTGACTGGCTGTTACCTTTATAGGACCCCTAGTCAGGGAAGCCCCGCCCCCTAATCAGGGCTCAGCTTCTCTCCCAGCACAAAGCCCCTACACACACAGATACTACCAATACAAAACCAAACACACACAAATACCTTCTACTCCAACAGAACTCCCACTCAAACTCCCCTGTTTACAGCTCTGTTTGATAGCTCCTGTGCCGCTGCCTGACTGGCTGCAACCTTATTGGACCCCTTGTCAGTGAAGCCCCGCCCCCTAATCAGGGCTCAGCTTCTCTCCCAGCACGAAGACCCTCCAAGCCTCTACCATACAGATACCATCAATACAAAACCAAACACACACAAATACCTTCTCCTCCAACAGAACTCCCACTCAAACTCCCCTGTTTACAGCTCTGTTTGCTAGCTCCTGTGCCGCTGCAGCTGTCTGTGCCGCTGCCTGACTGGCTGATACCTTTCTAGGACCCCTAGTAAGTGAAGCCCCGCCCCCTAATCACGGCTCAGCTTCTCTCCCAGCACAAAGCCCCTTCACATACAGATACTAACAATACAAAACCAAACACACACAAATACCTTCTCCTCCAACAGAACTCCCACTCAAACTCCCCTGTTTACAGCTCTGTTTGCCAGCTCCTGTGCCGCTGCCTGACTGGCTGCTACCTTTATAGGACCCCTAGTCAGGAAAGCCCCGCCCACTAATCAGGGCTCATCTTCTCTCCCAGCACAAAGCCCGAAAACATACAGATACTACCAATACAAAACCAAAGACACACACAAACACCTTCTCCACCAACAGAACTCCGACTCAAACTCCCCTGTTTACAACTCTGTGTGCTAGCTCCTGTGCCGCTGCCTGACTGGCTGCTACCTTTATAGGACCCCTAGTCAGTCAAGCCCCGCCCCCTAATCAGGGCTCAGCTTCTCTCCCAGCACAAAGCCCCTACACATACAGATACTAACAATACAAAACCAAACACACACAAATACCTTCTCCTCCAACAGAACTCCCACTCAAACTCCCCTGTTTACAGCTCTGTTTGCTAGCTCCTGTGCCGCTGCAGCTGTCTGTGCGGCTGCCTGACTGGCTGCTACCTTTATAGGATCCCAAGTCAGGGAAGCCCCGCCCACTAATCAGGGCTCAGCTTCTCTCCAAGCACAAAGCCAATCCAAGCCTCTACACATGCAGATACTACCAATACAAAACCAAACACACACAAATACCTTCTACTCCAACAGAACTCCCACTCAAACTCCCCTGTTTACAGCTCTGTTTGCTAGCTCCTGTGCCGCTGCCTGACTGGCTGCTACCTTTATAGGACCCCTAGTCAGGGAAGCCCCGCCCCCAACTCAGGGCTCAGCTTCTCTCCCAGCACAAAGCCCCTACACACACACATACTACGAATACAAAACTAAACACACACAAAAACCTTCTACTCCAACAGTACTCCCACTCAAACTCCCCTGTTTACAGCTCTGTTTGATAGCTCCTGTGCCGCTGCCTGACTGGCTGCAACCTTTATAGGACCCCTAGTCAGGGAAGCCCCGCCCCCTAATCAGGGCTCAGCTTCTCTCCCAGCACAAAGCCCCTACACATACAGATACTAAGAATACAAAACCAAACACACACAAATACCTTCTCCTCCCACTCAAACTCCCCTGTTTACAGCTCTGTTTGCTAGCTCCTGTACCGCTGCCTGACTGGCTGCTACCTTTATAGGACCCCTAGTCAGGGAAGCCCCGCCCCTAATCAGGGCTCAGCTTCTCTCCCAGGACAAAGCCCCTACACACACAGTTACTACCAATACAAAACCAAACACACACAAATACCTTCTACTCCAACAGAACTCCGACTCAAACTCCCCTGTTTACAGCTCTGTTTGATAGCTCCTGTGCCGCTGCCTGACTGGCTGCAACCTTATAAGACCCCTAGTCAGGGAAGCCCCGCCCACTAATCAGGGCTCAGCTTCTTTCCCAGCACAAAGCCCCTCCAAGCCTCTACACATACAGATACCACCAATAGAAAACCAAACACACACACAAATACCTTTTCCTCCAACAGAACTCCCACTCAAACTCCCCTTTTACAGCTCTGCTTGCTAGCCCCTGTGCCGCTGCCTGACTGGCTGCAACCTTTATAGGACCCCTAGTCAGGGAAGCCCCGCCCCCTAATCAGGGCTCAGCTTCTCTCCCAGCACAAAGCCCCTACACATACAGATATTACCATTACAAAACCAAACACACACAAATACCTTCTTCTCCAACAGAACTCCCACTCAAACTCCCTGTTTACAGCTCTGTTTGCTAGCTCCTGTGCCGCTGCCTGACTGGCAGCTACCTTTATAGGACCCCTAGTCAGGGAAGCCCCGCCCCCTAATCAGGGCTCAGCTTCTCTCCCAGGACAAAGCGCCTACACATACAGATACCACCAATACAAAACCAAACAAACACAAATACCTTCTCCTCCAAGAGAACTCCCACTCAGACTCCCCTGTTTACAGCTCTGTTTGCTAGCTCCTGTGCCGCTGCAGCTGTCTGTGCTGCTGCCTGACTGGCTGCTACCTTTATAGGACCCCTAGTCAGTGAAGCCCCGCCCCCTAATCAGGGCTCATCTTCTGTCCCAGCGCAAATCCCCTCCAAGCCTCTACATATACAGATACCACCAATACAAAACCAAGCACACACACAAATACCTTCTCCTCCAACAGAACTCCCACTCAAACTCCCCTGCTTACAGCTCTGTTTGCTAGCTCCTCTGCCGCTGCAGCTGTCTGTGCCGCTGCCTGACTGGCTGCTACCTTTATAGGACCCCTAGTCACTCAAGCCCCGTCCCCTAATCAGGGCTCAGCTTCAACGTGGGGAAGCCACTAACAAAGTTATTCACCATTTGCTGGCCTGCTTTTCTGTTATGGGTCGCCCCTGCCGAATAAAAACAGATAATGCCCCAGCCTACTGCTCTGCAGCCCTCTCCACCTTTTGTGCCCACTGGGACGTCCGTCTTAAACACGGAATCCCTTATAATTGCACGGGCCAAGTCATTGTTGAACGTGCCAATCGCATACTCAAAACCTTGCTTGATAAACAATTAAAACAAGGGGAGCTGCGTCTCCGAACCTTAGGAGACATTCAACAACAAATGCATATCCTCTTGTTTACTTTAAATAATTTAACATTGAATGCAGATCAGCAGACCCCTGCGGATTGGCATTTTCACAAATCTGAGGTACTGGAAAGACCGTGTGTCTTTTACTGTCAGCTGCCTGATCCACAGTGGCTGGGCCCAGTACCTCTAATCACTTGGGGTCGGGGATATGCTGCTGTGTCTCTCCCTGCAGGACCGTTGTGGGTTCCAGCTCGGTGTGTGTGACCGGCACTTAAACAACATGGCATGGCACCAGGGGCTGTCGAATCCCATACCAGAGTTTCAGCTGACTTTGGAGGAGACCGCGTTGTCCCCCGAGTCGACAACGACGGGACGGAAACGGAGGAGACGTAGTGTCCCAAACCGGCCCGTGACATGGGGAGCAGTAAAAGCATTGGTCGCCGTGGCCCAACAAAGACTGGCAGCAGATCAACAGCCAGAGACTCCTAAGACTTTGTTTGTGGCGATTCTCGCCCAAATCACTGCTAATTCTGTGATGATTGTGTGCCTTTTGTGCCTGCTATTTCCTGTAGGGGTTGGCTCGGACGCGCTTCCCCCGTTATGAGCCCGAATGACATATAACATATGGGAAAGATTGGCTTCAATAGCAAATGTTACCCACTTTTGTCTATCTAATTCTTTAGCAGCCGGAGATTTGTTAGGTACATGCCTTATTCCAATATGTCATCACCCTGAGGAGATGGAAAATAAGACACTGTTTTCTCCTTATGAGAATCTTTCTTCCCAGTACTCTAGCATGGCTAATTGGGGCCCGGCCAACTATACTCTGCCTCGCACGGCTATATCCCTCCACACACTGTACCCGGCCGGGGCTGACAATGTCACCTGTGCGCGTGTAGTTAACTGCACTAGTACAAACGTGCCTTTGGGCTGTCGAAAAATTTCTCAACCACTTTTAAATTGTTCCCATGCTGTTAATGTTTCATACAATTATGGCCATATCATCCTACCATCAGGATGGTTTTTTACTTGCGGTTCACGCACTTTTAATTATATCCCTGCAAATTTAAGTGATGGCACCCTTTGCTGTCTTAGTAGAATGACACTTATATTGCCTTTTGCTGGTCAAAAACGTAGTAGAAGAAGTGTACACCTTTCATATGATTGTATTGCAGATGTTGAGCTTTTTAGTCGTGCTGAGTATACTGCTTTAGCAGCCTCTATTGTTGGGGTCCCCACGCTTGCCATGTATTCAGCCAGAACTTTAAATAACCTGGCATGCTTTGCAGCAAAGGCAATTAATACAACATCCCAGGCTAGTGCCTTACTTAACACAGAACAACACGAATTAAGGGATGCAATCTTGGATAACAGAGCAGCCATTGATTTTCTGCTCCTGAAACACCATCTAGGCTGCTCCACGTTTCAGCACATGTGTTGCTTTAATTTAACTGATAATAGTCGCTCCATAGAAACTAGACTGGCTGAATTGGCCAATCTTACAACACACATACGCCAAGATCTGGGGTTTGAGGGTTTTTGGAATTGGCTTACAGGTTGGCTGCCCTCTCTAGAATGGCTGCGACAGCTTTTCGGTTATGCTGTGTTTGTAATTATTGGGCTTATTTTTTGCTGCTCCTGTGTACAATGTATTCCTTCCTTGTTAAGATTTTGTGAAATTTCGCCCTGGAAAGCGCCCCAAGTTATGTCCTTGTCTGTCTGGGAGTTAAACAGCATGACAAAACAAATTGACGGCTACCATGAGATGGCCGAATATCATTAAATAAAAAACGGGGGGATGAAGGGTTCATGTTTAGTTATTCCACCTGGAAGCAGGCAGGGCACACCCTGACTGTTTTGTAGAAGCAATGCACACATTGGTCTATCCAAGGACAAGGGCTAGATATGAACTATGAGAACTTGATTGTTGGGACAGTGACTGTGGGAAGCTTTCTTAGCCTGGGCTCAAGGCCTGAGAACCAGCATTGTAGTAGATAAAAGATGGTAAATAAGTATATTAATCAACGTCATACTTTCCTTTGTGTAACTTTTTGCGGTAGCAGTGTGAAATGCTTAGGGGGGAGAAATATAATAAAAGGAGAAGGAGGAAGGCGGGGGGCAGAACAGCCCATCTCAGCTGACCAGCCTGCTTCCTTGCACAAAAGCTGTGTTCTGTCTCATCATTGAATTGCCACATCCCATTACACCTTGAGCATCCCAACCAAAATCTCCTTTTCTTACGGCACCCCACAGAGTCACTCTGCTCAAGAGACTCTGGCCCCTCTCCACCTACATCCCCCCGAGCCCTGTCCCCAGCGAGGACGCCCACGGCCGCTGAGGAGGACGACAGCGACTGCGGACGAGGAACTGGAAGCACTGACCTGGCAGCCAGGTCTGCAGAGGGCAGAGAGCGGAGGCCTTGTTCCGCCCCCTTGGAAAGAGGCCCAAGCGGCTCAGGCCCCCTCCTGCCGTGTTTCCCTCCGGCGAGAGCTCCGGCACCATTCCTCGCCAGAGCCGCTGCGAAAGCCGAGCCGGAGCCCTCGCTCCACAGCGCTCATCATGTTGTGGGTCGTCTTGTGTTGCGTGTGACATGTTGTGGGTTATTTTGTGTTGAGTGAGTGTGTGTTTGTGAGATGTTGTGGGTCGTGTGTGTGATGTTTTGTGTGTGTTGCTTTCCGTGTCGCGGTGTGTGTGTGTCTTTGTCGTGTGTTATTTTTGTGTGTCGTGTTCTGTGCCCTTCTGTGTCATCGTATCGAAAAGCATTTTGGTGAATAATTCGAGGAGAGCTTTAGCACTAGTACTTGTCGATAATTTAAGTCTCCTTAGGAGTAATTTTCTTGACCCAATCGCTACGAACTCTTCAGGAGAGACGCTGGATTGCTGGAGTCTTTACCACTAGATACTTGTAAAGAATGATTTTCTACCTTGAGTCCTTTGCACGAACCGATCTGTTCCAACGCACCAAAGGAGAATGCCTTTGCTTTTCTGCTGGAGGATTCCGTGGGAAATTTATCAGAGGACGGCTGAGGAATGAATTGTCTCATTCCTAGTCATTTTCACGGACCGATTTTAGTCCAAATCTCCAGGAGCTAATTATGAACATAGTACGGAGGATGATTCCATGTGTAATTAATTGCTAACATTGATCAGAAAGAACTGCCTCCTTTTTAGTCATTTCTACCAAATCGTCAACTGATATCTACCTAATCACAAGGAGCCAATCTGAAAGGCTTTTGGAGGAGGATTCCATTTGTCATTGATTATAAGCATTGATCAGTTATAACTTTCTCTTTTTTAGCAATTTTCTCGATAAATCCTTGCTAAATGCCAAAGAGAGAATAGACTTGCTTTTTGGTGCATGGTTCCATGAGGAGGACATCAGGATACCTGATTTCGAATGACGTTCTCATTTTCAGTAATTTTCGCAACCTGCTCTGTACCGTCTGACGAGAAGTGAATCCTCGGGGCTTTCAGGAAGATTCCTTCTCAAATTTATCTGTCGCACAGATCAAAGATGAATTTCTCTATTTTAGTATATTTCGAGAAACGATTTCTTCCAAATCACCAGCAGGGAATCGAAAAGCGTTTTGGTGAATCATTCGAGGAGAAATGGATCACTAGTACTTGTCAATAATGTATGTCTCATGATGAGTAATTTTCTGGAACAGATCTCTACCAAATGATCAGGCGAGATTACGTATGGCTTTTCGAGGAAGAGTGCATGAGACATCAACGGCTACATCTGATTAGAAATGAAAGTCTCATTTTTAGCACTTTACACTACCCATCTGTATGTGTGACGTGTTCTGTGTGTGTGTGCGTCGGTATCGTGCTGTGTGTGTTGTCTTGGGTGGCCACAACACAGGGAAATGCACAAAGCATTCCCCTCCTGGAGGAAGAGTGACACGACGTGGCCACTCAGGAGTAATACACAAACAATCCCAAGCCTCCCCCCCCACCCCCCACCCCGGAGCAACAGTGATGTCTGTGGCCAATTCAGGTCATTCAGAAAGCATTTCCCTCATGGAGCAACAGTGACACTGGGTGGCCACTTGGAGTAATGCAGAAAGCATTTCCCTCACGGAGCAATGGTGAAACTGCGTGGCCAATTCAGGTAGTGCTCATATCATTTCCCTCCCGGAGCAACAGTGACACCGGGCAGCCCCTTGGAGTAAGACACAAATCATTTCCTCACGGAGCACCAGTTGCACAAAATGAGTTGAATAATAATAATAATCATTAATAATAAAACTAAACAAAAAATAGGTAGGTAGATTTTCAATAATTGGAAGGTAGAGCAAACAGAAGAAGGCAGATTTCTAAGCAACTACAAATTCGCACGCATACTGAGCCTAAGATCTTCAAGAGACTGGATTCAACAAGTATTTTCCCATCCTACATGTCTTTCGCCAACTTGAAGAGTTTCTGTAGATTAGATTTGCCGTTGTTTCTCTTTACAGATTACACTCCTGTGTTAGGCTGGACTTCCCCCTTCTCGTTTCCTTTGTCTCTTCAGGTACTTTCAGCAGCCTTTCTACTGCCCTGCATGATCTTCGTCCTCTCCGACTTTTCCATGGCTCCCGAGACCTCACTTGTGGGAATGCACACCTACCCGCGTCCTGTGAAGGGACACGGCACGAGGAGAGAAGAGGAGAGACGAGAAAGAGAGAGTTGGCGAACACAGGAGAGAAAACAGAGAAACAGGAGAGCAAGGCGAGCAACTCACCACCTGGAGTCATCCTCTTGGATCCAAGCTTCAGTTGTGGAGAAGACACCGTTCCTGACCAGAGAAACGAGCAGCCTCTGAAAATGGGGCCTTTTCTCCCTCCTAGCCACAGCTGGTCAGGATCCTTTGCTTACAAACCGAACCCTAATGGACGGGGCTTCCCGACCCGGACTCAGGTGGGGCGTGTGAGAAGTGGGACTGTTCTTAATGTTTCCTCTGAATAGTGTGGGGGTGCCTCAGTTTCCCCTAGGCAGTTCTTAAGTATCTAGGGGGTGGAGTAAGGGTGTATGATCATTGCAGAGCCCTAGAGGGCATGTGTGTGCAGGAGTCTGGACACAGAGAATGGCCAACACCCTGTTTCCTGGCAACTGATGGCCTGGGCCCTTCCCCCCCTGCAAGGGGAGAGCTGAAGGGTTGGAGAACAAAGGAATCAGGTGACCTCCTGGCCCGGGAAAGGGACAAAGCCCAGAGGAGGAGGGGCTGGAGGGGGGTTTCAGTTTGGGGCTGGCTGGGACATGGAGTGAAGTGCAGACGTGGTTGTCTGGCTCACTGCCCCCCAAAATGGACCCAGCTGAGGGGTCCCGTTCTCTGCACCTGCAAGCTCTGTTTTAGACCATGTTTCTGTCGTCAAATAAACCTTCTGTTTTACTGGCTGGCTGAGAGTCACATCTGACTGCGGAGTTGGGGTGCAGGACCCTCTGGCTTCCCCAGGAGCCCCGCCTGAGCGGACTCGCTGGGGGGAAGCGCACGGAGGGGCAGAGGAGGCTGAATGCTCCGAGGTCAGACCCAGGAAGGTGGAAGCTGTGTGAGCTGTGAGTCCTGAAGACAGGCTGCTCACAGAAAAGCGACTGCCCCAGAGTTCTGACTGGCTTCATAGGGAGCAGTTTCAGAGCATGCCGGGGACTCCGTGACAGGGCGTGAGCAGAGTCCTCACCAAACCAGACACTTCTCTCTCCGAGACTGGCGAGAGCTCGGCTCCCAGATGGAGGGCTCTTGCCTGGCATCACCAACGGTCACAGGCTCGCTGCTCTCACTCACATTCCGTCGCATGAGGGCAGTAGATTCTGAGGCTTGACTTCTTTTTCCTTGCTACTAAAGCCAGCCCAAGGGGAAAAAAACAAGTAAGTTACCATCTCAGGCGGCAACGTCTCAGAGGCTCCTCTGTTTGCCTCTTCCACACGGCGGGGATCCGCCCTCCACTCTCCTCCCATTACACCTTGAGCATCCCAACCAAAATCTCCTTTTCTTACGGCATCCCACAGAGTCACTCTGCTCAAGAGACTCTGGCCCCTCTCCACCTACATCCCCCCGAGCCCTGTCCCCAGCGAGGACGCCCACGGCCGCCGAGGAGGACGACAGCGACTGCGGACGAGGAACTGGAAGCACTGACCTGGCAGCCAGGTCTGCAGAGGGCAGAGAGCGGAGGCCTTGTTCTGCCCCCTTGGAAAGAGGCCCAAGCGGCTCAGGCCCCCTCCTGCCGTGTTTCCCTCCGGCGAGAGCTCCGGCACCATTCCTCGCCAGAGCCGCTGCGAAAGCCGAGCCGGAGCCCTCGCTCCACAGCGCTCATCATGTTGTGGGTCGTCTTGTGTTGCGTGTGACATGTTGTGGGTTATTTTGTGTTGAGTGAGTGTGTGTTTGTGAGATGTTGTGGGTCGTGTGTGTGATGTTTTGTGTGTGTTGCTTTCCGTGTCGCGGTGTGTGTGTGTCTTTGTCGTGTGTTATTTTTGTGTGTCGTGTTCTGTGCCCTTCTGTGTCATCGTATCGAAAAGCATTTTGGTGAATAATTCGAGGAGAGCTTTAGCACTAGTACTTGTCGATAATTTAAGTCTCCTTAGGAGTAATTTTCTTGACCCAATCGCTACGAACTCTTCAGGAGAGACGCTGGATTGCTGGAGTCTTTACCACTAGATACTTGTAAAGAATGATTTTCTACCTTGAGTCCTTTGCACGAACCGATCTGTTCCAACGCACCAAAGGAGAATGCCTTTGCTTTTCTGCTGGAGGATTCCGTGGGAAATTTATCAGAGGACGGCTGAGGAATGAATTGTCTCATTCCTAGTCATTTTCACGGACCGATTTTAGTCCAAATCTCCAGGAGCTAATTATGAACATAGTACGGAGGATGATTCCATGTGTAATTAATTGCTAACATTGATCAGAAAGAACTGCCTCCTTTTTAGTCATTTCTACCAAATCGTCAACTGATATCTACCTAATCACAAGGAGCCAATCTGAAAGGCTTTTGGAGGAGGATTCCATTTGTCATTGATTATAAGCATTGATCAGTTATAACTTTCTCTTTTTTAGCAATTTTCTCGATAAATCCTTGCTAAATGCCAAAGAGAGAATAGACTTGCTTTTTGGTGCATGGTTCCATGAGGAGGACATCAGGATACCTGATTTCGAATGACGTTCTCATTTTCAGTAATTTTCGCAACCTGCTCTGTACCGTCTGACGAGAAGTGAATCCTCGGGGCTTTCAGGAAGATTCCTTCTCAAATTTATCTGTCGCACAGATCAAAGATGAATTTCTCTATTTTAGTATATTTCGAGAAACGATTTCTTCCAAATCACCAGCAGGGAATCGAAAAGCGTTTTGGTGAATCATTCGAGGAGAAATGGATCACTAGTACTTGTCAATAATGTATGTCTCATGATGAGTAATTTTCTGGAACAGATCTCTACCAAATGATCAGGCGAGATTACGTATGGCTTTTCGAGGAAGAGTGCATGAGACATCAACGGCTACATCTGATTAGTAATGAAAGTCTCATTTTTAGCACTTTACACTACCCATCTGTATGTGTGACGTGTTCTGTGTGTGTGTGCGTCGGTATCGTGCTGTGTGTGTTGTCTTGGGTGGCCACAACACAGGGAAATGCACAAAGCATTCCCCTCCTGGAGGAAGAGTGACACGACGTGGCCACTCAGGAGTAATACACAAACAATCCCAAGCCTCCCCCCCACCCCCCACCCCGGAGCAACAGTGATGTCTGTGGCCAATTCAGGTCATTCAGAAAGCATTTCCCTCATGGAGCAACAGTGACACTGGGTGGCCACTTGGAGTAATGCAGAAAGCATTTCCCTCACGGAGCAATGGTGAAACTGCGTGGCCAATTCAGGTAGTGCTCATATCATTTCCCTCCCGGAGCAACAGTGACACCGGGCAGCCCCTTGGAGTAAGACACAAATCATTTCCTCACGGAGCACCAGTTGCACAAAATGAGTTGAATAATAATAATAATCATTAATAATAAAACTAAACAAAAAATAGGTAGGTAGATTTTCAATAATTGGAAGGTAGAGCAAACAGAAGAAGGCAGATTTCTAAGCAACTACAAATTCGCACGCATACTGAGCCTAAGATCTTCAAGAGACTGGATTCAACAAGTATTTTCCCATCCTACATGTCTTTCGGCAACTTGAAGAGTTTCTGTAGATTAGATTTGCCGTTGTTTCTCTTTACAGATTACACTCCTGTGTTAGGCTGGACTTCCCCCTTCTCGTTTCCTTTGTCTCTTCAGGTACTTTCAGCAGCCTTTCTACTGCCCTGCATGATCTTCGTCCTCTCCGACTTTTCCATGGCTCCCGAGACCTCACTTGTGGGAATGCACACCTACCCGCGTCCTGTGAAGGGACACGGCACGAGGAGAGAAGAGGAGAGACGAGAAAGAGAGAGTTGGCGAACACAGGAGAGAAAACAGAGAAACAGGAGAGCAAGGCGAGCAACTCACCACCTGGAGTCATCCTCTTGGATCCAAGCTTCAGTTGTGGAGAAGACACCGTTCCTGACCAGAGAAACGAGCAGCCTCTGAAAATGGGGCCTTTTCTCCCTCCTAGCCACAGCTGGTCAGGATCCTTTGCTTACAAACCGAACCCTAATGGACGGGGCTTCCCGACCCGGACTCAGGTGGGGCGTGTGAGAAGTGGGACTGTTCTTAATGTTTCCTCTGAATAGTGTGGGGGTGCCTCAGTTTCCCCTAGGCAGTTCTTAAGTATCTAGGGGGTGGAGTAAGGGTGTATGATCATTGCAGAGCCCTAGAGGGCATGTGTGTGCAGGAGTCTGGACACAGAGAATGGCCAACACCCTGTTTCCTGGCAACTGATGGCCTGGGCCCTTCCCCCCCTGCAAGGGGAGAGCTGAAGGGTTGGAGAACAAAGGAATCAGGTGACCTCCTGGCCCGGGAAAGGGACAAAGCCCAGAGGAGGAGGGGTTGGAGGAGGGTTTCAGTTTGGGGCTGGCTGGGACATGGAGTGAAGTGCAGACGTGGTTGTCTGGCTCACTGCCCCCCAAAATGGACCCAGCTGAGGGGTCCCGTTCTCTGCACCTGCAAGCTCTGTTTTAGACCATGTTCCTGTCCTCTAATAAACCTTCTGTTTTACTGGCTGGCTGAGAGTCACATCTGACTGCGGAGTTGGGGTGCAGGATCCCCTGGCTTCCCCAGGAGCCCCGCCTGAGCGGACTCGCTGGGGGGAAGCGCACGGAGGGGCAGAGGAGGCTGAATGCTCCGAGGTCAGACCCAGGAAGGTGGAAGCTGTGTGAGCTGTGAGTCCTGAAGACAGGCTGCTCACAGAAAAGCGACTGCCCCAGAGTTCTGACTGGCTTCATAGGGAGCAGTTTCAGAGCATGCCGGGGACTCCGTGACAGGGCGTGAGCAGAGTCCTCACCAAACCAGACACTTCTCTCTCCGAGACTGGCGAGAGCTCGGCTCCCAGATGGAGGGCTCTTGCCTGGCATCACCAACGGTCACAGGCTCGCTGCTCTCACTCACATTCCGTCGCATGAGGGCAGTAGATTCTGAGGCTTGACTTCTTTTTCCTTGCTGCTAAAGCCAGCCCAAGGGGAAAAAAACAAGTAAGTTACCATCTCAGGCGGCAACGTCTCAGAGGCTCCTCTGTTTGCCTCTTCCACACGGCGGGGATCCGCCCTCCACTCTCCTCCCATTACACCTTGAGCATCCCAACCAAAATCTCCTTTTCTTACGGCACCCCACAGAGTCACTCTGCTCAAGAGACTCTGGCCCCTCTCCACCTACATCCCCCCGAGCCCTGTCCCCAGCGAGGACGCCCACGGCCGCTGAGGAGGACGACAGCGACTGCGGACGAGGAACTGGAAGCACTGACCTGGCAGCCAGGTCTGCAGAGGGCAGAGAGCGGAGGCCTTGTTCCGCCCCCTTGGAAAGAGGCCCAAGCGGCTCAGGCCCCCTCCTGCCGTGTTTCCCTCCGGCGAGAGCTCCGGCACCATTCCTCGCCAGAGCCGCTGCGAAAGCCGAGCCGGAGCCCTAGCTCCACAGCGCTCATCATGTTGTGGGTCGTCTTGTGTTGCGTGTGACAAGTTGTGGGTTATTTTGTGTTGAGTGAGTGTGTGTTTGTGAGATGTTGTGGGTCGTGTGTGTGATGTTTTGTGTGTGTTGCTTTCCGTGTCGCGGTGTGTCTGTGTCTTTGTCGTGTGTTATTTTTGTGTGTCGTGTTCTGTGCCCTTCTGTGTCATCGTATCGAAAAGCATTTTGGTGAATAATTCAAGGAGAGCTTTAGCACTAGTACTTGTCGATAATTTAAGTCTCCTTAGGAGTAATTTTCTTGACCCAATCGCTACGAACTCTTCAGGAGAGACGCTGGATTGCTGGAGTCTTTACCACTAGATACTTGTAAAGAATGATTTTCTACCTTGAGTCCTTTGCACGAACCGATCTGTTCCAACGCACCAAGGGAGAATGCCTTTGCTTTTCTGCTGGAGGATTCCGTGGGAAATTTATCAGAGGACGGCTGAGGAATGAATTGTCTCATTCCTTGTCAGTTTCACGGACCGATTTTAGTCCAAATCTCCAGGAGCTAATTATGAATATAGTACGGAGGATGATTCCATGTGTAATTAATTGCTAACATTGATCAGAAAGAACTGCCTCCTTTTTAGTCATTTCTACCAAATCGTCAACTGATATCTACCTAATCACAAGGAGCCAATCTGAAAGGCTTTTGGAGGAGGATTCCATTTGTCATTGATTATAAGCATTGATCAGTTATAACTTTCTCTTTTTTAGCAATTTTCTCGATAAATCCTTGCTAAATGCCAAAGAGAGAATAGACTTGCTTTTTGGTGCATGGTTCCATGAGGAGGACATCAGGATACCTGATTTCGAATGACGTTCTCATTTTCAGTAATTTTCGCAACCTGCTCTGTACCGTCTGACGAGAAGTGAATCCTCGGGGCTTTCAGGAAGATTCCTTCTCAAATTTATCTGTCGCACAGATCAAAGATGAATTTCTCTATTTTAGTATATTTCGAGAAACGATTTCTTCCAAATCACCAGCAGGGAATCGAAAAGCGTTTTGGTGAATCATTCGAGGAGAAATGGATCACTAGTACTTGTCAATAATGTATGTCTCATGATGAGTAATTTTCTGGAACAGATCTCTACCAAATGATCAGGCGAGATTACGTATGGCTTTTCGAGGAAGAGTGCATGAGACATCAACGGCTACATCTGATTAGTAATGAAAGTCTCATTTTTAGCACTTTACACTACCCATCTGTATGTGTGACGTGTTCTGTGTGTGTGTGCGTCGGTATCGTGCTGTGTGTGTTGTCTTGGGTGGCCACAACACAGGGAAATGCACAAAGCATTCCCCTCCTGGAGGAAGAGTGACACGACGTGGCCACTCAGGAGTAATACACAAACAATCCCAAGCCTCCCCCCCACCCCCCACCCCGGAGCAACAGTGATGTCTGTGGCCAATTCAGGTCATTCAGAAAGCATTTCCCTCATGGAGCAACAGTGACACTGGGTGGCCACTTGGAGTAATGCAGAAAGCATTTCCCTCACGGAGCAATGGTGAAACTGCGTGGCCAATTCAGGTAGTGCTCATATCATTTCCCTCCCGGAGCAACAGTGACACCGGGCAGCCCCTTGGAGTAAGACACAAATCATTTCCTCACGGAGCACCAGTTGCACAAAATGAGTTGAATAATAATAATAATCATTAATAATAAAACTAAACAAAAAATAGGTAGGTAGATTTTCAATAATTGGAAGGTAGAGCAAACAGAAGAAGGCAGATTTCTAAGCAACTACAAATTCGCACGCATACTGAGCCTAAGATCTTCAAGAGACTGGATTCAACAAGTATTTTCCCATCCTACATGTCTTTCGCCAACTTGAAGAGTTTCTGTAGATTAGATTTGCCGTTGTTTCTCTTTACAGATTACACTCCTGTGTTAGGCTGGACTTCCCCCTTCTCGTTTCCTTTGTCTCTTCAGGTACTTTCAGCAGCCTTTCTACTGCCCTGCATGATCTTCGTCCTCTCCGACTTTTCCATGGCTCCCGAGACCTCACTTGTGGGAATGCACACCTACCCGCGTCCTGTGAAGGGACACGGCACGAGGAGAGAAGAGGAGAGACGAGAAAGAGAGAGTTGGCGAACACAGGAGAGAAAACAGAGAAACAGGAGAGCAAGGCGAGCAACTCACCACCTGGAGTCATCCTCTTGGATCCAAGCTTCAGTTGTGGAGAAGACACCGTTCCTGACCAGAGAAACGAGCAGCCTCTGAAAATGGGGCCTTTTCTCCCTCCTAGCCACAGCTGGTCAGGATCCTTTGCTTACAAACCGAACCCTAATGGACGGGGCTTCCCGACCCGGACTCAGGTGGGGCGTGTGAGAAGTGGGACTGTTCTTAATGTTTCCTCTGAATAGTGTGGGGGTGCCTCAGTTTCCCCTAGGCAGTTCTTAAGTATCTAGGGGGTGGAGTAAGGGTGTATGATCATTGCAGAGCCCTAGAGGGCATGTGTGTGCAGGAGTCTGGACACAGAGAATGGCCAACACCCTGTTTCCTGGCAACTGATGGCCTGGGCCCTTCCCCCCCTGCAAGGGGAGAGCTGAAGGGTTGGAGAACAAAGGAATCAGGTGACCTCCTGGCCCGGGAAAGGGACAAAGCCCAGAGGAGGAGGGGTTGGAGGAGGGTTTCAGTTTGGGGCTGGCTGGGACATGGAGTGAAGTGCAGACGTGGTTGTCTGGCTCACTGCCCCCCAAAATGGACCCAGCTGAGGGGTCCCGTTCTCTGCACCTGCAAGCTCTGTTTTAGACCATGTTCCTGTCCTCTAATAAACCTTCTGTTTTACTGGCTGGCTGAGAGTCACATCTGACTGCGGAGTTGGGGTGCAGGATCCCCTGGCTTCCCCAGGAGCCCCGCCTGAGCGGACTCGCTGGGGGGAAGCGCACGGAGGGGCAGAGGAGGCTGAATGCTCCGAGGTCAGACCCAGGAAGGTGGAAGCTGTGTGAGCTGTGAGTCCTGAAGACAGGCTGCTCACAGAAAAGCGACTGCCCCAGAGTTCTGACTGGCTTCATAGGGAGCAGTTTCAGAGCATGCCGGGGACTCCGTGACAGGGCGTGAGCAGAGTCCTCACCAAACCAGACACTTCTCTCTCCGAGACTGGCGAGAGCTCGGCTCCCAGATGGAGGGCTCTTGCCTGGCATCACCAACGGTCACAGGCTCGCTGCTCTCACTCACATTCCGTCGCATGAGGGCAGTAGATTCTGAGGCTTGACTTCTTTTTCCTTGCTGCTAAAGCCAGCCCAAGGGGAAAAAAACAAGTAAGTTACCATCTCAGGCGGCAACGTCTCAGAGGCTCCTCTGTTTGCCTCTTCCACACGGCGGGGATCCGCCCTCCACTCTCCTCCCATTACACCTTGAGCATCCCAACCAAAATCTCCTTTCCTTACGGCACCCCACAGAGTCACTCTGCTCAAGAGACTCTGGCCCCTCTCCACCTACATCCCCCCGAGCCCTGTCCCCAGCGAGGACGCCCACGGCCGCTGAGGAGGACGACAGCGACTGCGGACGAGGAACTGGAAGCACTGACCTGGCAGCCAGGTCTGCAGAGGGCAGAGAGCGGAGGCCTTGTTCCGCCCCCTTGGAAAGAGGCCCAAGCGGCTCAGGCCCCCTCCTGCCGTGTTTCCCTCCGGCGAGAGCTCCGGCACCATTCCTCGCCAGAGCCGCTGCGAAAGCCGAGCCGGAGCCCTAGCTCCACAGCGCTCATCATGTTGTGGGTCGTCTTGTGTTGCGTGTGACAAGTTGTGGGTTATTTTGTGTTGAATGAGTGTGTGTTTGTGAGATGTTGTGGGTCGTGTGTGTGATGTTTTGTGTGTGTTGCTTTCCGTGTCGCGGTGTGTCTGTGTCTTTGTCGTGTGTTATTTTTGTGTGTCGTGTTCTGTGCCCTTCTGTGTCATCGTATCGAAAAGCATTTTGGTGAATAATTCAAGGAGAGCTTTAGCACTAGTACTTGTCGATAATTTAAGTCTCCTTAGGAGTAATTTTCTTGACCCAATCGCTACGAACTCTTCAGGAGAGACGCTGGATTGCTGGAGTCTTTACCACTAGATACTTGTAAAGAATGATTTTCTACCTTGAGTCCTTTGCACGAACCGATCTGTTCCAACGCACCAAGGGAGAATGCCTTTGCTTTTCTGCTGGAGGATTCCGTGGGAAATTTATCAGAGGACGGCTGAGGAATGAATTGTCTCATTCCTTGTCAGTTTCACGGACCGATTTTAGTCCAAATCTCCAGGAGCTAATTATGAATATAGTACGGAGGATGATTCCATGTGTAATTAATTGCTAACATTGATCAGAAAGAACTGCCTCCTTTTTAGTCATTTCTACCAAATCGTCAACTGATATCTACCTAATCACAAGGAGCCAATCTGAAAGGCTTTTGGAGGAGGATTCCATTTGTCATTGATTATAAGCATTGATCAGTTATAACTTTCTCTTTTTTAGCAATTTTCTCGATAAATCCTTGCTAAATGCCAAAGAGAGAATAGACTTGCTTTTTGGTGCATGGTTCCATGAGGAGGACATCAGGATACCTGATTTCGAATGACGTTCTCATTTTCAGTAATTTTCGCAACCTGCTCTGTACCGTCTGACGAGAAGTGAATCCTCGGGGCTTTCAGGAAGATTCCTTCTCAAATTTATCTGTCGCACAGATCAAAGATGAATATCTCTATTTTAGTATATTTCGAGAAACGATTTCTTCCAAATCACCAGCAGGGAATCGAAAAGCGTTTTGGTGAATCATTCGAGGAGAAATGGATCACTAGTACTTGTCAATAATGTATGTCTCATGATGAGTAATTTTCTGGAACAGATCTCTACCAAATGATCAGGCGAGATTACGTATGGCTTTTCGAGGAAGAGTGCATGAGACATCAACGGCTACATCTGATTAGTAATGAAAGTCTCATTTTTAGCACTTTACACTACCCATCTGTATGTGTGACGTGTTCTGTGTGTGTGTGCGTCGGTATCGTGCTGTGTGTGTTGTCTTGGGTGGCCACAACACAGGGAAATGCACAAAGCATTCCCCTCCTGGAGGAAGAGTGACACGACGTGGCCACTCAGGAGTAATACACAAACAATCCCAAGCCTCCCCCCCACCCCCCACCCCGGAGCAACAGTGATGTCTGTGGCCAATTCAGGTCATTCAGAAAGCATTTCCCTCATGGAGCAACAGTGACACTGGGTGGCCACTTGGAGTAATGCAGAAAGCATTTCCCTCACGGAGCAATGGTGAAACTGCGTGGCCAATTCAGGTAGTGCTCATATCATTTCCCTCCCGGAGCAACAGTGACACCGGGCAGCCCCTTGGAGTAAGACACAAATCATTTCCTCACGGAGCACCAGTTGCACAAAATGAGTTGAATAATAATAATAATCATTAATAATAAAACTAAACAAAAAATAGGTAGGTAGATTTTCAATAATTGGAAGGTAGAGCAAACAGAAGAAGGCAGATTTCTAAGCAACTACAAATTCGCACGCATACTGAGCCTAAGATCTTCAAGAGACTGGATTCAACAAGTATTTTCCCATCCTACATGTCTTTCGGCAACTTGAAGAGTTTCTGTAGATTAGATTTGCCGTTGTTTCTCTTTACAGATTACACTCCTGTGTTAGGCTGGACTTCCCCCTTCTCGTTTCCTTTGTCTCTTCAGGTACTTTCAGCAGCCTTTCTACTGCCCTGCATGATCTTCGTCCTCTCCGACTTTTCCATGGCTCCCGAGACCTCACTTGTGGGAATGCACACCTACCCGCGTCCTGTGAAGGGACACGGCACGAGGAGAGAAGAGGAGAGACGAGAAAGAGAGAGTTGGCGAACACAGGAGAGAAAACAGAGAAACAGGAGAGCAAGGCGAGCAACTCACCACCTGGAGTCATCCTCTTGGATCCAAGCTTCAGTTGTGGAGAAGACACCGTTCCTGACCAGAGAAACGAGCAGCCTCTGAAAATGGGGCCTTTTCTCCCTCCTAGCCACAGCTGGTCAGGATCCTTTGCTTACAAACCGAACCCTAATGGACGGGGCTTCCCGACCCGGACTCAGGTGGGGCGTGTGAGAAGTGGGACTGTTCTTAATGTTTCCTCTGAATAGTGTGGGGGTGCCTCAGTTTCCCCTAGGCAGTTCTTAAGTATCTAGGGGGTGGAGTAAGGGTGTATGATCATTGCAGAGCCCTAGAGGGCATGTGTGTGCAGGAGTCTGGACACAGAGAATGGCCAACACCCTGTTTCCTGGCAACTGATGGCCTGGGCCCTTCCCCCCCTGCAAGGGGAGAGCTGAAGGGTTGGAGAACAAAGGAATCAGGTGACCTCCTGGCCCGGGAAAGGGACAAAGCCCAGAGGAGGAGGGGTTGGAGGGGGGTTTCAGTTTGGGGCTGGCTGGGACATGGAGTGAAGTGCAGACGTGGTTGTCTGGCTCACTGCCCCCCAAAATGGACCCAGCTGAGGGGTCCCGTTCTCTGCACCTGCAAGCTCTGTTTTAGACCATGTTCCTGTCCTCTAATAAACCTTCTGTTTTACTGGCTGGCTGAGAGTCACATCTGACTGCGGAGTTGGGGTGCAGGATCCCCTGGCTTCCCCAGGAGCCCCGCCTGAGCGGACTCGCTGGGGGAAAGCGCACGGAGGGGCAGAGGAGGCTGAATGCTCCGAGGTCAGACCCAGGAAGGTGGAAGCTGTGTGAGCTGTGAGTCCTGAAGACAGGCTGCTCACAGAAAAGCGACTGCCCCAGAGTTCTGACTGGCTTCATAGGGAGCAGTTTCAGAGCATGCCGGGGACTCCGTGACAGGGCGTGAGCAGAGTCCTCACCAAACCAGACACTTCTCTCTCCGAGACTGGCGAGAGCTCGGCTCCCAGATGGAGGGCTCTTGCCTGGCATCACCAACGGTCACAGGCTCGCTGCTCTCACTCACATTCCGTCACATGAGGGCAATAGATTCTGAGGCTTGACTTCTTTTTCCTTGCTGCTAAAGCCAGCCCAAGGGGAAAAAAACAAGTAAGTTACCATCTCAGGCGGCAACGTCTCAGAGGCTCCTCTGTTTGCCTCTTCCACACGGCGGGGATCCGCCCTCCACTCTCCTCCCATTACACCTTGAGCATCCCAACCAAAATCTCCTTTCCTTACGGCACCCCACAGAGTCACTCTGCTCAAGAGACTCTGGCCCCTCTCCACCTACATCCCCCCGAGCCCTGTCCCCAGCGAGGACGCCCACGGCCGCTGAGGAGGACGACAGCGACTGCGGACGAGGAACTGGAAGCACTGACCTGGCAGCCAGGTCTGCAGAGGGCAGAGAGCGGAGGCCTTGTTCCGCCCCCTTGGAAAGAGGCCCAAGCGGCTCAGGCCCCCTCCTGCCGTGTTTCCCTCCGGCGAGAGCTCCGGCACCATTCCTCGCCAGAGCCGCTGCGAAAGCCGAGCCGGAGCCCTAGCTCCACAGCGCTCATCATGTTGTGGGTCGTCTTGTGTTGCGTGTGACAAGTTGTGGGTTATTTTGTGTTGAGTGAGTGTGTGTTTGTGAGATGTTGTGGGTCGTGTGTGTGATGTTTTGTGTGTGTTGCTTTCCGTGTCGCGGTGTGTGTGTGTCTTTGTCGTGTGTTATTTTTGTGTGTCGTGTTCTGTGCCCTTCTGTGTCATCGTATCGAAAAGCATTTTGGTGAATAATTCAAGGAGAGCTTTAGCACTAGTACTTGTCGATAATTTAAGTCTCCTTAGGAGTAATTTTCTTGACCCAATCGCTACGAACTCTTCAGGAGAGACGCTGGATTGCTGGAGTCTTTACCACTAGATACTTGTAAAGAATGATTTTCTACCTTGAGTCCTTTGCACGAACCGATCTGTTCCAACGCACCAAGGGAGAATGCCTTTGCTTTTCTGCTGGAGGATTCCGTGGGAAATTTATCAGAGGACGGCTGAGGAATGAATTGTCTCATTCCTTGTCAGTTTCACGGACCGATTTTAGTCCAAATCTCCAGGAGCTAATTATGAATATAGTACGGAGGATGATTCCATGTGTAATTAATTGCTAACATTGATCAGAAAGAACTGCCTCCTTTTTAGTCATTTCTACCAAATCGTCAACTGATATCTACCTAATCACAAGGAGCCAATCTGAAAGGCTTTTGGAGGAGGATTCCATTTGTCATTGATTATAAGCATTGATCAGTTATAACTTTCTCTTTTTTAGCAATTTTCTCGATAAATCCTTGCTAAATGCCAAAGAGAGAATAGACTTGCTTTTTGGTGCATGGTTCCATGAGGAGGACATCAGGATACCTGATTTCGAATGACGTTCTCATTTTCAGTAATTTTCGCAACCTGCTCTGTACCGTCTGACGAGAAGTGAATCCTCGGGGCTTTCAGGAAGATTCCTTCTCAAATTTATCTGTCGCACAGATCAAAGATGAATATCTCTATTTTAGTATATTTCGAGAAACGATTTCTTCCAAATCACCAGCAGGGAATCGAAAAGCGTTTTGGTGAATCATTCGAGGAGAAATGGATCACTAGTACTTGTCAATAATGTATGTCTCATGATGAGTAATTTTCTGGAACAGATCTCTACCAAATGATCAGGCGAGATTACGTATGGCTTTTCGAGGAAGAGTGCATGAGACATCAACGGCTACATCTGATTAGTAATGAAAGTCTCATTTTTAGCACTTTACACTACCCATCTGTATGTGTGACGTGTTCTGTGTGTGTGTGCGTCGGTATCGTGCTGTGTGTGTTGTCTTGGGTGGCCACAACACAGGGAAATGCACAAAGCATTCCCCTCCTGGAGGAAGAGTGACACGACGTGGCCACTCAGGAGTAATACACAAACAATCCCAAGCCTCCCCCCCACCCCCCACCCCGGAGCAACAGTGATGTCTGTGGCCAATTCAGGTCATTCAGAAAGCATTTCCCTCATGGAGCAACAGTGACACTGGGTGGCCACTTGGAGTAATGCAGAAAGCATTTCCCTCACGGAGCAATGGTGAAACTGCGTGGCCAATTCAGGTAGTGCTCATATCATTTCCCTCCCGGAGCAACAGTGACACCGGGCAGCCCCTTGGAGTAAGACACAAATCATTTCCTCACGGAGCACCAGTTGCACAAAATGAGTTGAATAATAATAATAATCATTAATAATAAAACTAAACAAAAAATAGGTAGGTAGATTTTCAATAATTGGAAGGTAGAGCAAACAGAAGAAGGCAGATTTCTAAGCAACTACAAATTCGCACGCATACTGAGCCTAAGATCTTCAAGAGACTGGATTCAACAAGTATTTTCCCATCCTACATGTCTTTCGCCAACTTGAAGAGTTTCTGTAGATTAGATTTGCCGTTGTTTCTCTTTACAGATTACACTCCTGTGTTAGGCTGGACTTCCCCCTTCTCGTTTCCTTTGTCTCTTCAGGTACTTTCAGCAGCCTTTCTACTGCCCTGCATGATCTTCGTCCTCTCCGACTTTTCCATGGCTCCCGAGACCTCACTTGTGGGAATGCACACCTACCCGCGTCCTGTGAAGGGACACGGCACGAGGAGAGAAGAGGAGAGACGAGAAAGAGAGAGTTGGCGAACACAGGAGAGAAAACAGAGAAACAGGAGAGCAAGGCGAGCAACTCACCACCTGGAGTCATCCTCTTGGATCCAAGCTTCAGTTGTGGAGAAGACACCGTTCCTGACCAGAGAAACGAGCAGCCTCTGAAAATGGGGCCTTTTCTCCCTCCTAGCCACAGCTGGTCAGGATCCTTTGCTTACAAACCGAACCCTAATGGACGGGGCTTCCCGACCCGGACTCAGGTGGGGCGTGTGAGAAGTGGGACTGTTCTTAATGTTTCCTCTGAATAGTGTGGGGGTGCCTCAGTTTCCCCTAGGCAGTTCTTAAGTATCTAGGGGGTGGAGTAAGGGTGTATGATCATTGCAGAGCCCTAGAGGGCATGTGTGTGCAGGAGTCTGGACACAGAGAATGGCCAACACCCTGTTTCCTGGCAACTGATGGCCTGGGCCCTTCCCCCCCTGCAAGGGGAGAGCTGAAGGGTTGGAGAACAAAGGAATCAGGTGACCTCCTGGCCCGGGAAAGGGACAAAGCCCAGCGGAGGAGGGGCTGGAGGGGGGTTTCAGTTTGGGGCTGGCTGGGACATGGAGTGAAGTGCAGACGTGGTTGTCTGGCTCACTGCCCCCCAAAATGGACCCAGCTGAGGGGTCCCGTTCTCTGCACCTGCAAGCTCTGTTTTAGACCATGTTTCTGTCGTCAAATAAACCTTCTGTTTTACTGGCTGGCTGAGAGTCACATCTGACTGCGGAGTTGGGGTGCAGGACCCTCTGGCTTCCCCAGGAGCCCCGCCTGAGCGGACTCGCTGGGGGAAGCGCACGGAGGGGCAGAGGAGGCTGAATGCTCCGAGGTCAGACCCAGGAAGGTGGAAGCTGTGTGAGCTGTGAGTCCTGAAGGCAGGCTGCTCACAGAAAAGCGACTGCCCCAGAGTTCTGACTGGCTTCATAGGGAGCAGTTTCAGAGCATGCCGGGGACTCCGTGACAGGGCGTGAGCAGAGTCCTCACCAAACCAGACACTTCTCTCTCCGAGACTGGCGAGAGCTCGGCTCCCAGATGGAGGGCTCTTGCCTGGCATCACCAACGGTCACAGGCTCGCTGCTCTCACTCACATTCCGTCGCATGAGGGCAGTAGATTCTGAGGCTTGACTTCTTTTTCCTTGCTACTAAAGCCAGCCCAAGGGGAAAAAAACAAGTAAGTTACCATCTCAGGCGGCAACGTCTCAGAGGCTCCTCTGTTTGCCTCTTCCACACGGCGGGGATCCGCCCTCCACTCTCCTCCCATTACACCTTGAGCATCCCAACCAAAATCTCCTTTTCTTACGGCATCCCACAGAGTCACTCTGCTCAAGAGACTCTGGCCCCTCTCCACCTACATCCCCCCGAGCCCTGTCCCCAGCGAGGACGCCCACGGCCGCCGAGGAGGACGACAGCGACTGCGGACGAGGAACTGGAAGCACTGACCTGGCAGCCAGGTCTGCAGAGGGCAGAGAGCGGAGGCCTTGTTCCGCCCCCTTGGAAAGAGGCCCAAGCGGCTCAGGCCCCCTCCTGCCGTGTTTCCCTCCGGCGAGAGCTCCGGCACCATTCCTCGCCAGAGCCGCTGCGAAAGCCGAGCCGGAGCCCTCGCTCCACAGCGCTCATCATGTTGTGGGTCGTCTTGTGTTGCGTGTGACATGTTGTGGGTTATTTTGTGTTGAGTGAGTGCGTGTGTTTGTGAGATGTTGTGGGTCGTGTGTGTGATGTTTTGTGTGTGTTGCTTTCCGTGTCGCGGTGTGTGTGTGTCTTTCTCGTGTGTTATTTTTGTGTGTCGTGTTCTGTGCCCTTCTGTGTCATCGTATCGAAAAGCATTTTGGTGAATAATTCGAGGAGAGCTTTAGCACTAGTACTTGTCGATAATTTAAGTCTCCTTAGGAGTAATTTTCTTGACCCAATCGCTACGAACTCTTCAGGAGAGACGCTGGATTGCTGGAGTCTTTACCACTAGATACTTGTAAAGAATGATTTTCTACCTTGAGTCCTTTGCACGAACCGATCTGTTCCAACGCACCAAGGGAGAATGCCTTTGCTTTTCTGCTGGAGGATTCCGTGGGAAATTTATCAGAGGACGGCTGAGGAATGAATTGTCTCATTCCTTGTCAGTTTCACGGACCAATTTTAGTCCAAATCTCCAGGAGCTAATTATGAACATAGTACGGAGGATGATTCCATGTGTAATTAATTGCTAACATTGATCAGAAAGAACTGCCTCCTTTTTAGTCATTTCTACCAAATCGTCAACTGATATCTACCTAATCACAAGGAGCCAATCTGAAAGGCTTTTGGAGGAGGATTCCATTTGTCATTGATTATAAGCATTGATCAGTTATAACTTTCTCTTTTTTAGCAATTTTCTCAATAAATCCTTGCTAAATGCCAAAGAGAGAATAGACTTGCTTTTTGGTGCATGGTTCCATGAGGAGGACATCAGGATACCTGATTTCGAATGACGTTCTCATTTTCAGTAATTTTCGCAACCTGCTCTGTACCGTCTGACGAGAAGTGAATCCTCGGGGCTTTCAGGAAGATTCCTTCTCAAATTTATCTGTCGCACAGATCAAAGATGAATTTCTCTATTTTAGTATATTTCGAGAAACGATTTCTTCCAAATCACCAGCAGGGAATCGAAAAGCGTTTTGGTGAATCATTCGAGGAGAAATGGATCACTAGTACTTGTCAATAATGTATGTCTCATGATGAGTAATTTTCTGGAACAGATCTCTACCAAATGATCAGGCGAGATTACGTATGGCTTTTCGAGGAAGAGTGCATGAGACATCAACGGCTACATCTGATTAGTAATGAAAGTCTCATTTTTAGCACTTTACACTACCCATCTGTATGTGTGACGTGTTCTGTGTGTGTGTGCGTCGGTATCGTGCTGTGTGTGTTGTCTTGGGTGGCCACAACACAGGGAAATGCACAAAGCATTCCCCTCCTGGAGGAAGAGTGACACGACGTGGCCACTCAGGAGTAATACACAAACAATCCCAAGCCTCCCCCCCACCCCCCACCCCGGAGCAACAGTGATGTCTGTGGCCAATTCAGGTCATTCAGAAAGCATTTCCCTCATGGAGCAACAGTGACACTGGGTGGCCACTTGGAGTAATGCAGAAAGCATTTCCCTCACGGAGCAATGGTGAAACTGCGTGGCCAATTCAGGTAGTGCTCATATCATTTCCCTCCCGGAGCAACAGTGACACCGGGCAGCCCCTTGGAGTAAGACACAAATCATTTCCTCACGGAGCACCAGTTGCACAAAATGAGTTGAATAATAATAATAATCATTAATAATAAAACTAAACAAAAAATAGGTAGGTAGATTTTCAATAATTGGAAGGTAGAGCAAACAGAAGAAGGCAGATTTCTAAGCAACTACAAATTCGCACGCATACTGAGCCTAAGATCTTCAAGAGACTGGATTCAACAAGTATTTTCCCATCCTACATGTCTTTCGGCAACTTGAAGAGTTTCTGTAGATTAGATTTGCCGTTGTTTCTCTTTACAGATTACACTCCTGTGTTAGGCTGGACTTCCCCCTTCTCGTTTCCTTTGTCTCTTCAGGTACTTTCAGCAGCCTTTCTACTGCCCTGCATGATCTTCGTCCTCTCCGACTTTTCCATGGCTCCCGAGACCTCACTTGTGGGAATGCACACCTACCCGCGTCCTGTGAAGGGACACGGCACGAGGAGAGAAGAGGAGAGACGAGAAAGAGAGAGTTGGCGAACACAGGAGAGAAAACAGAGAAACAGGAGAGCAAGGCGAGCAACTCACCACCTGGAGTCATCCTCTTGGATCCAAGCTTCAGTTGTGGAGAAGACACCGTTCCTGACCAGAGAAACGAGCAGCCTCTGAAAATGGGGCCTTTTCTCCCTCCTAGCCACAGCTGGTCAGGATCCTTTGCTTACAAACCGAACCCTAATGGACGGGGCTTCCCGACCCGGACTCAGGTGGGGCGTGTGAGAAGTGGGACTGTTCTTAATGTTTCCTCTGAATAGTGTGGGGGTGCCTCAGTTTCCCCTAGGCAGTTCTTAAGTATCTAGGGGGTGGAGTAAGGGTGTATGATCATTGCAGAGCCCTAGAGGGCATGTGTGTGCAGGAGTCTGGACACAGAGAATGGCCAACACCCTGTTTCCTGGCAACTGATGGCCTGGGCCCTTCCCCCCCTGCAAGGGGAGAGCTGAAGGGTTGGAGAACAAAGGAATCAGGTGACCTCCTGGCCCGGGAAAGGGACAAAGCCCAGAGGAGGAGGGGTTGGAGGGGGGTTTCAGTTTGGGGCTGGCTGGGACATGGAGTGAAGTGCAGACGTGGTTGTCTGGCTCACTGCCCCCCAAAATGGACCCAGCTGAGGGGTCCCGTTCTCTGCACCTGCAAGCTCTGTTTTAGACCATGTTCCTGTCCTCTAATAAACCTTCTGTTTTACTGGCTGGCTGAGAGTCACATCTGACTGCGGAGTTGGGGTGCAGGATCCCCTGGCTTCCCCAGGAGCCCCGCCTGAGCGGACTCGCTGGGGGGAAGCGCACGGAGGGGCAGAGGAGGCTGAATGCTCCGAGGTCAGACCCAGGAAGGTGGAAGCTGTGTGAGCTGTGAGTCCTGAAGACAGGCTGCTCACAGAAAAGCGACTGCCCCAGAGTTCTGACTGGCTTCATAGGGAGCAGTTTCAGAGCATGCCGGGGACTCCGTGACAGGGCGTGAGCAGAGTCCTCACCAAACCAGACACTTCTCTCTCCGAGACTGGCGAGAGCTCGGCTCCCAGATGGAGGGCTCTTGCCTGGCATCACCAACGGTCACAGGCTCGCTGCTCTCACTCACATTCCGTCGCATGAGGGCAGTAGATTCTGAGGCTTGACTTCTTTTTCCTTGCTGCTAAAGCCAGCCCAAGGGGAAAAAAACAAGTAAGTTACCATCTCAGGCGGCAACGTCTCAGAGGCTCCTCTGTTTGCCTCTTCCACACGGCGGGGATCCGCCCTCCACTCTCCTCCCATTACACCTTGAGCATCCCAACCAAAATCTCCTTTTCTTACGGCACCCCACAGAGTCACTCTGCTCAAGAGACTCTGGCCCCTCTCCACCTACATCCCCCCGAGCCCTGTCCCCAGCGAGGACGCCCACGGCCGCTGAGGAGGACGACAGCGACTGCGGACGAGGAACTGGAAGCACTGACCTGGCAGCCAGGTCTGCAGAGGGCAGAGAGCGGAGGCCTTGTTCCGCCCCCTTGGAAAGAGGCCCAAGCGGCTCAGGCCCCCTCCTGCCGTGTTTCCCTCCGGCGAGAGCTCCGGCACCATTCCTCGCCAGAGCCGCTGCGAAAGCCGAGCCGGAGCCCTAGCTCCACAGCGCTCATCATGTTGTGGGTCGTCTTGTGTTGCGTGTGACAAGTTGTGGGTTATTTTGTGTTGAGTGAGTGTGTGTTTGTGAGATGTTGTGGGTCGTGTGTGTGATGTTTTGTGTGTGTTGCTTTCCGTGTCGCGGTGTGTGTGTGTCTTTGTCGTGTGTTATTTTTGTGTGTCGTGTTCTGTGCCCTTCTGTGTCATCGTATCGAAAAGCATTTTGGTGAATAATTCGAGGAGAGCTTTAGCACTAGTACTTGTCGATAATTTAAGTCTCCTTAGGAGTAATTTTCTTGACCCAATCGCTACGAACTCTTCAGGAGAGACGCTGGATTGCTGGAGTCTTTACCACTAGATACTTGTAAAGAATGATTTTCTACCTTGAGTCCTTTGCACGAACCGATCTGTTCCAACGCACCAAGGGAGAATGCCTTTGCTTTTCTGCTGGAGGATTCCGTGGGAAATTTATCAGAGGACGGCTGAGGAATTAATTGTCTCATTCCTAGTCATTTTCACGGACCGATTTTAGTCCAAATCTCCAGGAGCTAATTATGAACATAGTACGGAGGATGATTCCATGTGTAATTAATTGCTAACATTGATCAGAAAGAACTGCCTCCTTTTTAGTCATTTCTACCAAATCGTCAACTGATATCTACCTAATCACAAGGAGCCAATCTGAAAGGCTTTTGGAGGAGGATTCCATTTGTCATTGATTATAAGCATTGATCAGTTATAACTTTCTCTTTTTTAGCAATTTTCTCGATAAATCCTTGCTAAATGCCAAAGAGAGAATAGACTTGCTTTTTGGTGCATGGTTCCATGAGGAGGACATCAGGATACCTGATTTCGAATGACGTTCTCATTTTCAGTAATTTTCGCAACCTGCTCTGTACCGTCTGACGAGAAGTGAATCCTCGGGGCTTTCAGGAAGATTCCTTCTCAAATTTATCTGTCGCACAGATCAAAGATGAATTTCTCTATTTTAGTATATTTCGAGAAACGATTTCTTCCAAATCACCAGCAGGGAATCGAAAAGCGTTTTGGTGAATCATTCGAGGAGAAATGGATCACTAGTACTTGTCAATAATGTATGTCTCA
The DNA here is from genome assembly GCF_965140295.1 of Lepidochelys olivacea. Lineage (NCBI taxonomy): Eukaryota > Metazoa > Chordata > Testudines > Cheloniidae > Lepidochelys > Lepidochelys olivacea. Next base: position 2,782,256 of record NC_140437.1, on the reverse strand, counting down.
TGATGAGTAATTTTCTGGAACAGATCTCTACCAAATGATCAGGCGAGATTACGTATGGCTTTTCGAGGAAGAGTGCATGAGACATCAACGGCTACATCTGATTAGTAATGAAAGTCTCATTTTTAGCACTTTACACTACCCATCTGTATGTGTGACGTGTTCTGTGTGTGTGTGCGTCGGTATCGTGCTGTGTGTGTTGTCTTGGGTGGCCACAACACAGGGAAATGCACAAAGCATTCCCCTCCTGGAGGAAGAGTGACACGACGTGGCCACTCAGGAGTAATACACAAACAATCCCAAGCCTCCCCCCCCACCCCCCACCCCGGAGCAACAGTGATGTCTGTGGCCAATTCAGGTCATTCAGAAAGCATTTCCCTCATGGAGCAACAGTGACACTGGGTGGCCACTTGGAGTAATGCAGAAAGCATTTCCCTCACGGAGCAATGGTGAAACTGCGTGGCCAATTCAGGTAGTGCTCATATCATTTCCCTCCCGGAGCAACAGTGACACCGGGCAGCCCCTTGGAGTAAGACACAAATCATTTCCTCACGGAGCACCAGTTGCACAAAATGAGTTGAATAATAATAATAATCATTAATAATAAAACTAAACAAAAAATAGGTAGGTAGATTTTCAATAATTGGAAGGTAGAGCAAACAGAAGAAGGCAGATTTCTAAGCAACTACAAATTCGCACGCATACTGAGCCTAAGATCTTCAAGAGACTGGATTCAACAAGTATTTTCCCATCCTACATGTCTTTCGCCAACTTGAAGAGTTTCTGTAGATTAGATTTGCCGTTGTTTCTCTTTACAGATTACACTCCTGTGTTAGGCTGGACTTCCCCCTTCTCGTTTCCTTTGTCTCTTCAGGTACTTTCAGCAGCCTTTCTACTGCCCTGCATGATCTTCGTCCTCTCCGACTTTTCCATGGCTCCCGAGACCTCACTTGTGGGAATGCACACCTACCCGCGTCCTGTGAAGGGACACGGCACGAGGAGAGAAGAGGAGAGACGAGAAAGAGAGAGTTGGCGAACACAGGAGAGAAAACAGAGAAACAGGAGAGCAAGGCGAGCAACTCACCACCTGGAGTCATCCACTTGGATCCAAGCTTCAGTTGTGGAGAAGACACCGTTCCTGACCAGAGAAACGAGCAGCCTCTGAAAATGGGGCCTTTTCTCCCTCCTAGCCACAGCTGGTCAGGATCCTTTGCTTACAAACCGAACCCTAATGGACGGGGCTTCCCGACCCGGACTCAGGTGGGGCGTGTGAGAAGTGGGACTGTTCTTAATGTTTCCTCTGAATAGTGTGGGGGTGCCTCAGTTTCCCCTAGGCAGTTCTTAAGTATCTAGGGGGTGGAGTAAGGGTGTATGATCATTGCAGAGCCCTAGAGGGCATGTGTGTGCAGGAGTCTGGACACAGAGAATGGCCAACACCCTGTTTCCTGGCAACTGATGGCCTGGGCCCTTCCCCCCCTGCAAGGGGAGAGCTGAAGGGTTGGAGAACAAAGGAATCAGGTGACCTCCTGGCCCGGGAAAGGGACAAAGCCCAGAGGAGGAGGGGCTGGAGGGGGGTTTCAGTTTGGGGCTGGCTGGGACATGGAGTGAAGTGCAGACGTGGTTGTCTGGCTCACTGCCCCCCAAAATGGACCCAGCTGAGGGGTCCCGTTCTCTGCACCTGCAAGCTCTGTTTTAGACCATGTTTCTGTCGTCAAATAAACCTTCTGTTTTACTGGCTGGCTGAGAGTCACATCTGACTGCGGAGTTGGGGTGCAGGACCCTCTGGCTTCCCCAGGAGCCCCGCCTGAGCGGACTCGCTGGGGGAAGCGCACGGAGGGGCAGAGGAGGCTGAATGCTCCGAGGTCAGACCCAGGAAGGTGGAAGCTGTGTGAGCTGTGAGTCCTGAAGACAGGCTGCTCACAGAAAAGCGACTGCCCCAGAGTTCTGACTGGCTTCATAGGGAGCAGTTTCAGAGCATGCCGGGGACTCCGTGACAGGGCGTGAGCAGAGTCCTCACCAAACCAGACACTTCTCTCTCCGAGACTGGCGAGAGCTCGGCTCCCAGATGGAGGGCTCTTGCCTGGCATCACCAACGGTCACAGGCTCGCTGCTCTCACTCACATTCCGTCGCATGAGGGCAGTAGATTCTGAGGCTTGACTTCTTTTTCCTTGCTACTAAAGCCAGCCCAAGGGGAAAAAAACAAGTAAGTTACCATCTCAGGCGGCAACGTCTCAGAGGCTCCTCTGTTTGCCTCTTCCACACGGCGGGGATCCGCCCTCCACTCTCCTCCCATTACACCTTGAGCATCCCAACCAAAATCTCCTTTTCTTACGGCATCCCACAGAGTCACTCTGCTCAAGAGACTCTGGCCCCTCTCCACCTACATCCCCCCGAGCCCTGTCCCCAGCGAGGACGCCCACGGCCGCTGAGGAGGACGACAGCGACTGCGGACGAGGAACTGGAAGCACTGACCTGGCAGCCAGGTCTGCAGAGGGCAGAGAGCGGAGGCCTTGTTCCGCCCCCTTGGAAAGAGGCCCAAGCGGCTCAGGCCCCCTCCTGCTGTGTTTCCCTCCGGCGAGAGCTCCGGCACCATTCCTCGCCAGAACCGCTGCGAAAGCCGAGCCGGAGCCCTCGCTCCACAGCGCTCATCATGTTGTGGGTCGTCTTGTGTTGCGTGTGACATGTTGTGGGTTATTTTGTGTTGAGTGAGTGTGTGTTTGTGAGATGTTGTGGGTCGTGTGTGTGATGTTTTGTGTGTGTTGCTTTCCGTGTCGCGGTGTGTGTGTGTCTTTGTCGTGTGTTATTTTTGTGTGTCGTGTTCTGTGCCCTTCTGTGTCATCGTATCGAAAAGCATTTTGGTGAATAATTCGAGGAGAGCTTTAGCACTAGTACTTGTCGATAATTTAAGTCTCCTTAGGAGTAATTTTCTTGACCCAATCGCTACGAACTCTTCAGGAGAGACGCTGGATTGCTGGAGTCTTTACCACTAGATACTTGTAAAGAATGATTTTCTACCTTGAGTCCTTTGCACGAACCGATCTGTTCCAACGCATCAAAGGAGAATGCCTTTGCTTTTCTGCTGGAGGATTCCGTGGGAAATTTATCAGAGGACGGCTGAGGAATGAATTGTCTCATTCCTAGTCATTTTCACGGACCGATTTTAGTCCAAATCTCCAGGAGCTAATTATGAACATAGTACGGAGGATGATTCCATGTGTAATTAATTGCTAACATTGATCAGAAAGAACTGCCTCCTTTTTAGTCATTTCTACCAAATCGTCAACTGATATCTACCTAATCACAAGGAGCCAATCTGAAAGGCTTTTGGAGGAGGATTCCATTTGTCATTGATTATAAGCATTGATCAGTTATAACTTTCTCTTTTTTAGCAATTTTCTCGATAAATCCTTGCTAAATGCCAAAGAGAGAATAGACTTGCTTTTTGGTGCATGGTTCCATGAGGAGGACATCAGGATACCTGATTTCGAATGACGTTCTCATTTTCAGTAATTTTCGCAACCTGCTCTGTACCGTCTGACGAGAAGTGAATCCTCGGGGCTTTCAGGAAGATTCCTTCTCAAATTTATCTGTCGCACAGATCAAAGATGAATTTCTCTATTTTAGTATATTTCGAGAAACGATTTCTTCCAAATCACCAGCAGGGAATCGAAAAGCGTTTTGGTGAATCATTCGAGGAGAAATGGATCACTAGTACTTGTCAATAATGTATGTCTCATGATGAGTAATTTTCTGGAACAGATCTCTACCAAATGATCAGGCGAGATTACGTATGGCTTTTCGAGGAAGAGTGCATGAGACATCAACGGCTACATCTGATTAGTAATGAAAGTCTCATTTTTAGCACTTTACACTACCCATCTGTATGTGTGACGTGTTCTGTGTGTGTGTGCGTCGGTATCGTGCTGTGTGTGTTGTCTTGGGTGGCCACAACACAGGGAAATGCACAAAGCATTCCCCTCCTGGAGGAAGAGTGACACGACGTGGCCACTCAGGAGTAATACACAAACAATCCCAAGCCTCCCCCCCACCCCCCACCCCGGAGCAACAGTGATGTCTGTGGCCAATTCAGGTCATTCAGAAAGCATTTCCCTCATGGAGCAACAGTGACACTGGGTGGCCACTTGGAGTAATGCAGAAAGCATTTCCCTCACGGAGCAATGGTGAAACTGCATGGCCAATTCAGGTAGTGCTCATATCATTTCCCTCCCGGAGCAACAGTGACACCGGGCAGCCCCTTGGAGTAAGACACAAATCATTTCCTCACGGAGCACCAGTTGCACAAAATGAGTTGAATAATAATAATAATCATTAATAATAAAACTAAACAAAAAATAGGTAGGTAGATTTTCAATAATTGGAAGGTAGAGCAAACAGAAGAAGGCAGATTTCTAAGCAACTACAAATTCGCACGCATACTGAGCCTAAGATCTTCAAGAGACTGGATTCAACAAGTATTTTCCCATCCTACATGTCTTTCGCCAACTTGAAGAGTTTCTGTAGATTAGATTTGCCGTTGTTTCTCTTTACAGATTACACTCCTGTGTTAGGCTGGACTTCCCCCTTCTCGTTTCCTTTGTCTCTTCAGGTACTTTCAGCAGCCTTTCTACTGCCCTGCATGATCTTCGTCCTCTCCGACTTTTCCATGGCTCCCGAGACCTCACTTGTGGGAATGCACACCTACCCGCGTCCTGTGAAGGGACACGGCACGAGGAGAGAAGAGGAGAGACGAGAAAGAGAGAGTTGGCGAACACAGGAGAGAAAACAGAGAAACAGGAGAGCAAGGCGAGCAACTCACCACCTGGAGTCATCCTCTTGGATCCAAGCTTCAGTTGTGGAGAAGACACCGTTCCTGACCAGAGAAACGAGCAGCCTCTGAAAATGGGGCCTTTTCTCCCTCCTAGCCACAGCTGGTCAGGATCCTTTGCTTACAAACCGAACCCTAATGGACGGGGCTTCCCGACCCGGACTCAGGTGGGGCGTGTGAGAAGTGGGACTGTTCTTAATGTTTCCTCTGAATAGTGTGGGGGTGCCTCAGTTTCCCCTAGGCAGTTCTTAAGTATCTAGGGGGTGGAGTAAGGGTGTATGATCATTGCAGAGCCCTAGAGGGCATGTGTGTGCAGGAGTCTGGACACAGAGAATGGCCAACACCCTGTTTCCTGGCAACTGATGGCCTGGGCCCTTCCCCCCCTGCAAGGTGAGAGCTGAAGGGTTGGAGAACAAAGGAATCAGGTGACCTCCTGGCCCGGGAAAGGGACAAAGCCCAGAGGAGGAGGGGCTGGAGGGGGGTTTCAGTTTGGGGCTGGCTGGGACATGGAGTGAAGTGCAGACGTGGTTGTCTGGCTCACTGCCCCCCAAAATGGACCCAGCTGAGGGGTCCCGTTCTCTGCACCTGCAAGCTCTGTTTTAGACCATGTTTCTGTCGTCAAATAAACCTTCTGTTTTACTGGCTGGCTGAGAGTCACATCTGACTGCGGAGTTGGGGTGCAGGACCCTCTGGCTTCCCCAGGAGCCCCGCCTGAGCGGACTCGCTGGGGGGAAGCGCACGGAGGGGCAGAGGAGGCTGAATGCTCCGAGGTCAGACCCAGGAAGGTGGAAGCTGTGTGAGCTGTGAGTCCTGAAGACAGGCTGCTCACAGAAAAGCGACTGCCCCAGAGTTCTGACTGGCTTCATAGGGAGCAGTTTCAGAGCATGCCGGGGACTCCGTGACAGGGCGTGAGCAGAGTCCTCACCAAACCAGACACTTCTCTCTCCGAGACTGGCGAGAGCTCGGCTCCCAGATGGAGGGCTCTTGCCTGGCATCACCAACGGTCACAGGCTCGCTGCTCTCACTCACATTCCGTCGCATGAGGGCAGTAGATTCTGAGGCTTGACTTCTTTTTCCTTGCTACTAAAGCCAGCCCAAGGGGAAAAAAACAAGTAAGTTACCATCTCAGGCGGCAACGTCTCAGAGGCTCCTCTGTTTGCCTCTTCCACACGGCGGGGATCCGCCCTCCACTCTCCTCCCATTACACCTTGAGCATCCCAACCAAAATCTCCTTTTCTTACGGCACCCCACAGAGTCACTCTGCTCAAGAGACTCTGGCCCCTCTCCACCTACATCCCCCCGAGCCCTGTCCCCAGCGAGGACGCCCACGGCCGCCGAGGAGGACGACAGCGACTGCGGACGAGGAACTGGAAGCACTGACCTGGCAGCCAGGTCTGCAGAGGGCAGAGAGCGGAGGCCTTGTTCCGCCCCCTTGGAAAGAGGCCCAAGCGGCTCAGGCCCCCTCCTGCCGTGTTTCCCTCCGGCGAGAGCTCCGGCACCATTCCTCGCCAGAGCCGCTGCGAAAGCCGAGCCGGAGCCCTCGCTCCACAGCGCTCATCATGTTGTGGGTCGTCTTGTGTTGCGTGTGACATGTTGTGGGTTATTTTGTGTTGAGTGAGTGCGTGTGTTTGTGAGATGTTGTGGGTCGTGTGTGTGATGTTTTGTGTGTGTTGCTTTCCGTGTCGCGGTGTGTGTGTGTCTTTGTCGTGTGTTATTTTTGTGTGTCGTGTTCTGTGCCCTTCTGTGTCATCGTATCGAAAAGCATTTTGGTGAATAATTCGAGGAGAGCTTTAGCACTAGTACTTGTCGATAATTTAAGTCTCCTTAGGAGTAATTTTCTTGACCCAATCGCTACGAACTCTTCAGGAGAGACGCTGGATTGCTGGAGTCTTTACCACTAGATACTTGTAAAGAATGATTTTCTACCTTGAGTCCTTTGCACGAACCGATCTGTTCCAACGCACCAAGGGAGAATGCCTTTGCTTTTCTGCTGGAGGATTCCGTGGGAAATTTATCAGAGGACGGCTGAGGAATTAATTGTCTCATTCCTTGTCAGTTTCACGGACCGATTTTAGTCCAAATCTCCAGGAGCTAATTATGAACATAGTACGGAGGATGATTCCATGTGTAATTAATTGCTAACATTGATCAGAAAGAACTGCCTCCTTTTTAGTCATTTCTACCAAATCGTCAACTGATATCTACCTAATCACAAGGAGCCAATCTGAAAGGCTTTTGGAGGAGGATTCCATTTGTCATTGATTATAAGCATTGATCAGTTATAACTTTCTCTTTTTTAGCAATTTTCTCAATAAATCCTTGCTAAATGCCAAAGAGAGAATAGACTTGCTTTTTGGTGCATGGTTCCATGAGGAGGACATCAGGATACCTGATTTCGAATGACGTTCTCATTTTCAGTAATTTTCGCAACCTGCTCTGTACCGTCTGACGAGAAGTGAATCCTCGGGGCTTTCAGGAAGATTCCTTCTCAAATTTATCTGTCGCACAGATCAAAGATGAATTTCTCTATTTTAGTATATTTCGAGAAACGATTTCTTCCAAATCACCAGCAGGGAATCGAAAAGCGTTTTGGTGAATCATTCGAGGAGAAATGGATCACTAGTACTTGTCAATAATGTATGTCTCATGATGAGTAATTTTCTGGAACAGATCTCTACCAAATGATCAGGCGAGATTACGTATGGCTTTTCGAGGAAGAGTGCATGAGACATCAACGGCTACATCTGATTAGTAATGAAAGTCTCATTTTTAGCACTTTACACTACCCATCTGTATGTGTGACGTGTTCTGTGTGTGTGTGCGTCGGTATCGTGCTGTGTGTGTTGTCTTGGGTGGCCACAACACAGGGAAATGCACAAAGCATTCCCCTCCTGGAGGAAGAGTGACACGACGTGGCCACTCAGGAGTAATACACAAACAATCCCAAGCCTCCCCCCCACCCCCCACCCCGGAGCAACAGTGATGTCTGTGGCCAATTCAGGTCATTCAGAAAGCATTTCCCTCATGGAGCAACAGTGACACTGGGTGGCCACTTGGAGTAATGCAGAAAGCATTTCCCTCACGGAGCAATGGTGAAACTGCGTGGCCAATTCAGGTAGTGCTCATATCATTTCCCTCCCGGAGCAACAGTGACACCGGGCAGCCCCTTGGAGTAAGACACAAATCATTTCCTCACGGAGCACCAGTTGCACAAAATGAGTTGAATAATAATAATAATCATTAATAATAAAACTAAACAAAAAATAGGTAGGTAGATTTTCAATAATTGGAAGGTAGAGCAAACAGAAGAAGGCAGATTTCTAAGCAACTACAAATTCGCACGCATACTGAGCCTAAGATCTTCAAGAGACTGGATTCAACAAGTATTTTCCCATCCTACATGTCTTTCGGCAACTTGAAGAGTTTCTGTAGATTAGATTTGCCGTTGTTTCTCTTTACAGATTACACTCCTGTGTTAGGCTGGACTTCCCCCTTCTCGTTTCCTTTGTCTCTTCAGGTACTTTCAGCAGCCTTTCTACTGCCCTGCATGATCTTCGTCCTCTCCGACTTTTCCATGGCTCCCGAGACCTCACTTGTGGGAATGCACACCTACCCGCGTCCTGTGAAGGGACACGGCACGAGGAGAGAAGAGGAGAGACGAGAAAGAGAGAGTTGGCGAACACAGGAGAGAAAACAGAGAAACAGGAGAGCAAGGCGAGCAACTCACCACCTGGAGTCATCCTCTTGGATCCAAGCTTCAGTTGTGGAGAAGACACCGTTCCTGACCAGAGAAACGAGCAGCCTCTGAAAATGGGGCCTTTTCTCCCTCCTAGCCACAGCTGGTCAGGATCCTTTGCTTACAAACCGAACCCTAATGGACGGGGCTTCCCGACCCGGACTCAGGTGGGGCGTGTGAGAAGTGGGACTGTTCTTAATGTTTCCTCTGAATAGTGTGGGGGTGCCTCAGTTTCCCCTAGGCAGTTCTTAAGTATCTAGGGGGTGGAGTAAGGGTGTATGATCATTGCAGAGCCCTAGAGGGCATGTGTGTGCAGGAGTCTGGACACAGAGAATGGCCAACACCCTGTTTCCTGGCAACTGATGGCCTGGGCCCTTCCCCCCCTGCAAGGGGAGAGCTGAAGGGTTGGAGAACAAAGGAATCAGGTGACCTCCTGGCCCGGGAAAGGGACAAAGCCCAGAGGAGGAGGGGTTGGAGGGGGGTTTCAGTTTGGGGCTGGCTGGGACATGGAGTGAAGTGCAGACGTGGTTGTCTGGCTCACTGCCCCCCAAAATGGACCCAGCTGAGGGGTCCCGTTCTCTGCACCTGCAAGCTCTGTTTTAGACCATGTTCCTGTCCTCTAATAAACCTTCTGTTTTACTGGCTGGCTGAGAGTCACATCTGACTGCGGAGTTGGGGTGCAGGATCCCCTGGCTTCCCCAGGAGCCCCGCCTGAGCGGACTCGCTGGGGGGAAGCGCACGGAGGGGCAGAGGAGGCTGAATGCTCCGAGGTCAGACCCAGGAAGGTGGAAGCTGTGTGAGCTGTGAGTCCTGAAGACAGGCTGCTCACAGAAAAGCGAGTGCCCCAGAGTTCTGACTGGCTTCATAGGGAGCAGTTTCAGAGCATGCCGGGGACTCCGTGACAGGGCGTGAGCAGAGTCCTCACCAAACCAGACACTTCTCTCTCCGAGACTGGCGAGAGCTCGGCTCCCAGATGGAGGGCTCTTGCCTGGCATCACCAACGGTCACAGGCTCGCTGCTCTCACTCACATTCCGTCGCATGAGGGCAGTAGATTCTGAGGCTTGACTTCTTTTTCCTTGCTGCTAAAGCCAGCCCAAGGGGAAAAAAACAAGTAAGTTACCATCTCAGGCGGCAACGTCTCAGAGGCTCCTCTGTTTGCCTCTTCCACACGGCGGGGATCCGCCCTCCACTCTCCTCCCATTACACCTTGAGCATCCCAACCAAAATCTCCTTTTCTTACGGCACCCCACAGAGTCACTCTGCTCAAGAGACTCTGGCCCCTCTCCACCTACATCCCCCCGAGCCCTGTCCCCAGCGAGGACGCCCACGGCCGCTGAGGAGGACGACAGCGACTGCGGACGAGGAACTGGAAGCACTGACCTGGCAGCCAGGTCTGCAGAGGGCAGAGAGCGGAGGCCTTGTTCCGCCCCCTTGGAAAGAGGCCCAAGCGGCTCAGGCCCCCTCCTGCCGTGTTTCCCTCCGGCGAGAGCTCCGGCACCATTCCTCGCCAGAGCCGCTGCGAAAGCCGAGCCGGAGCCCTAGCTCCACAGCGCTCATCATGTTGTGGGTCGTCTTGTGTTGCGTGTGACAAGTTGTGGGTTATTTTGTGTTGAGTGAGTGTGTGTTTGTGAGATGTTGTGGGTCGTGTGTGTGATGTTTTGTGTGTGTTGCTTTCCGTGTCGCGGTGTGTGTGTGTCTTTGTCGTGTGTTATTTTTGTGTGTCGTGTTCTGTGCCCTTCTGTGTCATCGTATCGAAAAGCATTTTGGTGAATAATTCGAGGAGAGCTTTAGCACTAGTACTTGTCGATAATTTAAGTCTCCTTAGGAGTAATTTTCTTGACCCAATCGCTACGAACTCTTCAGGAGAGACGCTGGATTGCTGGAGTCTTTACCACTAGATACTTGTAAAGAATGATTTTCTACCTTGAGTCCTTTGCACGAACCGATCTGTTCCAACGCACCAAAGGAGAATGCCTTTGCTTTTCTGCTGGAGGATTCCGTGGGAAATTTATCAGAGGACGGCTGAGGAATGAATTGTCTCATTCCTAGTCATTTTCACGGACCGATTTTAGTCCAAATCTCCAGGAGCTAATTATGAACATAGTACGGAGGATGATTCCATGTGTAATTAATTGCTAACATTGATCAGAAAGAACTGCCTCCTTTTTAGTCATTTCTACCAAATCGTCAACTGATATCTACCTAATCACAAGGAGCCAATCTGAAAGGCTTTTGGAGGAGGATTCCATTTGTCATTGATTATAAGCATTGATCAGTTATAACTTTCTCTTTTTTAGCAATTTTCTCGATAAATCCTTGCTAAATGCCAAAGAGAGAATAGACTTGCTTTTTGGTGCATGGTTCCATGAGGAGGACATCAGGATACCTGATTTCGAATGACGTTCTCATTTTCAGTAATTTTCGCAACCTGCTCTGTACCGTCTGACGAGAAGTGAATCCTCGGGGCTTTCAGGAAGATTCCTTCTCAAATTTATCTGTCGCACAGATCAAAGATGAATTTCTCTATTTTAGTATATTTCGAGAAACGATTTCTTCCAAATCACCAGCAGGGAATCGAAAAGCGTTTTGGTGAATCATTCGAGGAGAAATGGATCACTAGTACTTGTCAATAATGTATGTCTCATGATGAGTAATTTTCTGGAACAGATCTCTACCAAATGATCAGGCGAGATTACGTATGGCTTTTCGAGGAAGAGTGCATGAGACATCAACGGCTACATCTGATTAGTAATGAAAGTCTCATTTTTAGCACTTTACACTACCCATCTGTATGTGTGACGTGTTCTGTGTGTGTGTGCGTCGGTATCGTGCTGTGTGTGTTGTCTTGGGTGGCCACAACACAGGGAAATGCACAAAGCATTCCCCTCCTGGAGGAAGAGTGACACGACGTGGCCACTCAGGAGTAATACACAAACAATCCCAAGCCTCCCCCCCACCCCCCACCCCGGAGCAACAGTGATGTCTGTGGCCAATTCAGGTCATTCAGAAAGCATTTCCCTCATGGAGCAACAGTGACACTGGGTGGCCACTTGGAGTAATGCAGAAAGCATTTCCCTCACGGAGCAATGGTGAAACTGCGTGGCCAATTCAGGTAGTGCTCATATCATTTCCCTCCCGGAGCAACAGTGACACCGGGCAGCCCCTTGGAGTAAGACACAAATCATTTCCTCACGGAGCACCAGTTGCACAAAATGAGTTGAATAATAATAATAATCATTAATAATAAAACTAAACAAAAAATAGGTAGGTAGATTTTCAATAATTGGAAGGTAGAGCAAACAGAAGAAGGCAGATTTCTAAGCAACTACAAATTCGCACGCATACTGAGCCTAAGATCTTCAAGAGACTGGATTCAACAAGTATTTTCCCATCCTACATGTCTTTCGGCAACTTGAAGAGTTTCTGTAGATTAGATTTGCCGTTGTTTCTCTTTACAGATTACACTCCTGTGTTAGGCTGGACTTCCCCCTTCTCGTTTCCTTTGTCTCTTCAGGTACTTTCAGCAGCCTTTCTACTGCCCTGCATGATCTTCGTCCTCTCCGACTTTTCCATGGCTCCCGAGACCTCACTTGTGGGAATGCACACCTACCCGCGTCCTGTGAAGGGACACGGCACGAGGAGAGAAGAGGAGAGACGAGAAAGAGAGAGTTGGCGAACACAGGAGAGAAAACAGAGAAACAGGAGAGCAAGGCGAGCAACTCACCACCTGGAGTCATCCTCTTGGATCCAAGCTTCAGTTGTGGAGAAGACACCGTTCCTGACCAGAGAAACGAGCAGCCTCTGAAAATGGGGCCTTTTCTCCCTCCTAGCCACAGCTGGTCAGGATCCTTTGCTTACAAACCGAACCCTAATGGACGGGGCTTCCCGACCCGGACTCAGGTGGGGCGTGTGAGAAGTGGGACTGTTCTTAATGTTTCCTCTGAATAGTGTGGGGGTGCCTCAGTTTCCCCTAGGCAGTTCTTAAGTATCTAGGGGGTGGAGTAAGGGTGTATGATCATTGCAGAGCCCTAGAGGGCATGTGTGTGCAGGAGTCTGGACACAGAGAATGGCCAACACCCTGTTTCCTGGCAACTGATGGCCTGGGCCCTTCCCCCCCTGCAAGGTGAGAGCTGAAGGGTTGGAGAACAAAGGAATCAGGTGACCTCCTGGCCCGGGAAAGGGACAAAGCCCAGAGGAGGAGGGGCTGGAGGGGGGTTTCAGTTTGGGGCTGGCTGGGACATGGAGTGAAGTGCAGACGTGGTTGTCTGGCTCACTGCCCCCCAAAATGGACCCAGCTGAGGGGTCCCGTTCTCTGCACCTGCAAGCTCTGTTTTAGACCATGTTTCTGTCGTCAAATAAACCTTCTGTTTTACTGGCTGGCTGAGAGTCACATCTGACTGCGGAGTTGGGGTGCAGGACCCTCTGGCTTCCCCAGGAGCCCCGCCTGAGCGGACTCGCTGGGGGGAAGCGCACGGAGGGGCAGAGGAGGCTGAATGCTCCGAGGTCAGACCCAGGAAGGTGGAAGCTGTGTGAGCTGTGAGTCCTGAAGACAGGCTGCTCACAGAAAAGCGACTGCCCCAGAGTTCTGACTGGCTTCATAGGGAGCAGTTTCAGAGCATGCCGGGGACTCCGTGACAGGGCGTGAGCAGAGTCCTCACCAAACCAGACACTTCTCTCTCCGAGACTGGCGAGAGCTCGGCTCCCAGATGGAGGGCTCTTGCCTGGCATCACCAACGGTCACAGGCTCGCTGCTCTCACTCACATTCCGTCGCATGAGGGCAGTAGATTCTGAGGCTTGACTTCTTTTTCCTTGCTGCTAAAGCCAGCCCAAGGGGAAAAAAACAAGTAAGTTACCATCTCAGGCGGCAACGTCTCAGAGGCTCCTCTGTTTGCCTCTTCCACACGGCGGGGATCCGCCCTCCACTCTCCTCCCATTACACCTTGAGCATCCCAACCAAAATCTCCTTTTCTTACGGCACCCCACAGAGTCACTCTGCTCAAGAGACTCTGGCCCCTCTCCACCTACATCCCCCCGAGCCCTGTCCCCAGCGAGGACGCCCACGGCCGCTGAGGAGGACGACAGCGACTGCGGACGAGGAACTGGAAGCACTGACCTGGCAGCCAGGTCTGCAGAGGGCAGAGAGCGGAGGCCTTGTTCCGCCCCCTTGGAAAGAGGCCCAAGCGGCTCAGGCCCCCTCCTGCCGTGTTTCCCTCCGGCGAGAGCTCCGGCACCATTCCTCGCCAGAGCCGCTGCGAAAGCCGAGCCGGAGCCCTAGCTCCACAGCGCTCATCATGTTGTGGGTCGTCTTGTGTTGCGTGTGACAAGTTGTGGGTTATTTTGTGTTGAGTGAGTGTGTGTTTGTGAGATGTTGTGGGTCGTGTGTGTGATGTTTTGTGTGTGTTGCTTTCCGTGTCGCGGTGTGTGTGTGTCTTTGTCGTGTGTTATTTTTGTGTGTCGTGTTCTGTGCCCTTCTGTGTCATCGTATCGAAAAGCATTTTGGTGAATAATTCGAGGAGAGCTTTAGCACTAGTACTTGTCGATAATTTAAGTCTCCTTAGGAGTAATTTTCTTGACCCAATCGCTACGAACTCTTCAGGAGAGACGCTGGATTGCTGGAGTCTTTACCACTAGATACTTGTAAAGAATGATTTTCTACCTTGAGTCCTTTGCACGAACCGATCTGTTCCAACGCACCAAGGGAGAATGCCTTTGCTTTTCTGCTGGAGGATTCCGTGGGAAATTTATCAGAGGACGGCTGAGGAATGAATTGTCTCATTCCTTGTCAGTTTCACGGACCGATTTTAGTCCAAATCTCCAGGAGCTAATTATGAATATAGTACGGAGGATGATTCCATGTGTAATTAATTGCTAACATTGATCAGAAAGAACTGCCTCCTTTTTAGTCATTTCTACCAAATCGTCAACTGATATCTACCTAATCACAAGGAGCCAATCTGAAAGGCTTTTGGAGGAGGATTCCATTTGTCATTGATTATAAGCATTGATCAGTTATAACTTTCTCTTTTTTAGCAATTTTCTCGATAAATCCTTGCTAAATGCCAAAGAGAGAATAGACTTGCTTTTTGGTGCATGGTTCCATGAGGAGGACATCAGGATACCTGATTTCGAATGACGTTCTCATTTTCAGTAATTTTCGCAACCTGCTCTGTACCGTCTGACGAGAAGTGAATCCTCGGGGCTTTCAGGAAGATTCCTTCTCAAATTTATCTGTCGCACAGATCAAAGATGAATATCTCTATTTTAGTATATTTCGAGAAACGATTTCTTCCAAATCACCAGCAGGGAATCGAAAAGCGTTTTGGTGAATCATTCGAGGAGAAATGGATCACTAGTACTTGTCAATAATGTATGTCTCATGATGAGTAATTTTCTGGAACAGATCTCTACCAAATGATCAGGCGAGATTACGTATGGCTTTTCGAGGAAGAGTGCATGAGACATCAACGGCTACATCTGATTAGTAATGAAAGTCTCATTTTTAGCACTTTACACTACCCATCTGTATGTGTGACGTGTTCTGTGTGTGTGTGCGTCGGTATCGTGCTGTGTGTGTTGTCTTGGGTGGCCACAACACAGGGAAATGCACAAAGCATTCCCCTCCTGGAGGAAGAGTGACATGACGTGGCCACTCAGGAGTAATACACAAACAATCCCAAGCCTCCCCCCCACCCCCCACCCCGGAGCAACAGTGATGTCTGTGGCCAATTCAGGTCATTCAGAAAGCATTTCCCTCATGGAGCAACAGTGACACTGGGTGGCCACTTGGAGTAATGCAGAAAGCATTTCCCTCACGGAGCAATGGTGAAACTGCGTGGCCAATTCAGGTAGTGCTCATATCATTTCCCTCCCGGAGCAACAGTGACACCGGGCAGCCCCTTGGAGTAAGACACAAATCATTTCCTCACGGAGCACCAGTTGCACAAAATGAGTTGAATAATAATAATAATCATTAATAATAAAACTAAACAAAAAATAGGTAGGTAGATTTTCAATAATTGGAAGGTAGAGCAAACAGAAGAAGGCAGATTTCTAAGCAACTACAAATTCGCACGCATACTGAGCCTAAGATCTTCAAGAGACTGGATTCAACAAGTATTTTCCCATCCTACATGTCTTTCGGCAACTTGAAGAGTTTCTGTAGATTAGATTTGCCGTTGTTTCTCTTTACAGATTACACTCCTGTGTTAGGCTGGACTTCCCCCTTCTCGTTTCCTTTGTCTCTTCAGGTACTTTCAGCAGCCTTTCTACTGCCCTGCATGATCTTCGTCCTCTCCGACTTTTCCATGGCTCCCGAGACCTCACTTGTGGGAATGCACACCTACCCGCGTCCTGTGAAGGGACACGGCACGAGGAGAGAAGAGGAGAGACGAGAAAGAGAGAGTTGGCGAACACAGGAGAGAAAACAGAGAAACAGGAGAGCAAGGCGAGCAACTCACCACCTGGAGTCATCCTCTTGGATCCAAGCTTCAGTTGTGGAGAAGACACCGTTCCTGACCAGAGAAACGAGCAGCCTCTGAAAATGGGGCCTTTTCTCCCTCCTAGCCACAGCTGGTCAGGATCCTTTGCTTACAAACCGAACCCTAATGGACGGGGCTTCCCGACCCGGACTCAGGTGGGGCGTGTGAGAAGTGGGACTGTTCTTAATGTTTCCTCTGAATAGTGTGGGGGTGCCTCAGTTTCCCCTAGGCAGTTCTTAAGTATCTAGGGGGTGGAGTAAGGGTGTATGATCATTGCAGAGCCCTAGAGGGCATGTGTGTGCAGGAGTCTGGACACAGAGAATGGCCAACACCCTGTTTCCTGGCAACTGATGGCCTGGGCCCTTCCCCCCCTGCAAGGGGAGAGCTGAAGGGTTGGAGAACAAAGGAATCAGGTGACCTCCTGGCCCGGGAAAGGGACAAAGCCCAGAGGAGGAGGGGTTGGAGGGGGGTTTCAGTTTGGGGCTGGCTGGGACATGGAGTGAAGTGCAGACGTGGTTGTCTGGCTCACTGCCCCCCAAAATGGACCCAGCTGAGGGGTCCCGTTCTCTGCACCTGCAAGCTCTGTTTTAGACCATGTTCCTGTCCTCTAATAAACCTTCTGTTTTACTGGCTGGCTGAGAGTCACATCTGACTGCGGAGTTGGGGTGCAGGATCCCCTGGCTTCCCCAGGAGCCCCGCCTGAGCGGACTCGCTGGGGGGAAGCGCACGGAGGGGCAGAGGAGGCTGAATGCTCCGAGGTCAGACCCAGGAAGGTGGAAGCTGTGTGAGCTGTGAGTCCTGAAGACAGGCTGCTCACAGAAAAGCGACTGCCCCAGAGTTCTGACTGGCTTCATAGGGAGCAGTTTCAGAGCATGCCGGGGACTCCGTGACAGGGCGTGAGCAGAGTCCTCACCAAACCAGACACTTCTCTCTCCGAGACTGGCGAGAGCTCGGCTCCCAGATGGAGGGCTCTTGCCTGGCATCACCAACGGTCACAGGCTCGCTGCTCTCACTCACATTCCGTCGCATGAGGGCAGTAGATTCTGAGGCTTGACTTCTTTTTCCTTGCTGCTAAAGCCAGCCCAAGGGGAAAAAAACAAGTAAGTTACCATCTCAGGCGGCAACGTCTCAGAGGCTCCTCTGTTTGCCTCTTCCACACGGCGGGGATCCGCCCTCCACTCTCCTCCCATTACACCTTGAGCATCCCAACCAAAATCTCCTTTTCTTACGGCACCCCACAGAGTCACTCTGCTCAAGAGACTCTGGCCCCTCTCCACCTACATCCCCCCGAGCCCTGTCCCCAGCGAGGACGCCCACGGCCGCTGAGGAGGACGACAGCGACTGCGGACGAGGAACTGGAAGCACTGACCTGGCAGCCAGGTCTGCAGAGGGCAGAGAGCGGAGGCCTTGTTCCGCCCCCTTGGAAAGAGGCCCAAGCGGCTCAGGCCCCCTCCTGCCGTGTTTCCCTCCGGCGAGAGCTCCGGCACCATTCCTCGCCAGAGCCGCTGCGAAAGCCGAGCCGGAGCCCTAGCTCCACAGCGCTCATCATGTTGTGGGTCGTCTTGTGTTGCGTGTGACAAGTTGTGGGTTATTTTGTGTTGAGTGAGTGTGTGTTTGTGAGATGTTGTGGGTCGTGTGTGTGATGTTTTGTGTGTGTTGCTTTCCGTGTCGCGGTGTGTGTGTGTCTTTGTCGTGTGTTATTTTTGTGTGTCGTGTTCTGTGCCCTTCTGTGTCATCGTATCGAAAAGCATTTTGGTGAATAATTCGAGGAGAGCTTTAGCACTAGTACTTGTCGATAATTTAAGTCTCCTTAGGAGTAATTTTCTTGACCCAATCGCTACGAACTCTTCAGGAGAGACGCTGGATTGCTGGAGTCTTTACCACTAGATACTTGTAAAGAATGATTTTCTACCTTGAGTCCTTTGCACGAACCGATCTGTTCCAACGCACCAAGGGAGAATGCCTTTGCTTTTCTGCTGGAGGATTCCGTGGGAAATTTATCAGAGGACGGCTGAGGAATGAATTGTCTCATTCCTTGTCAGTTTCACGGACCGATTTTAGTCCAAATCTCCAGGAGCTAATTATGAATATAGTACGGAGGATGATTCCATGTGTAATTAATTGCTAACATTGATCAGAAAGAACTGCCTCCTTTTTAGTCATTTCTACCAAATCGTCAACTGATATCTACCTAATCACAAGGAGCCAATCTGAAAGGCTTTTGGAGGAGGATTCCATTTGTCATTGATTATAAGCATTGATCAGTTATAACTTTCTCTTTTTTAGCAATTTTCTCGATAAATCCTTGCTAAATGCCAAAGAGAGAATAGACTTGCTTTTTGGTGCATGGTTCCATGAGGAGGACATCAGGATACCTGATTTCGAATGACGTTCTCATTTTCAGTAATTTTCGCAACCTGCTCTGTACCGTCTGACGAGAAGTGAATCCTCGGGGCTTTCAGGAAGATTCCTTCTCAAATTTATCTGTCGCACAGATCAAAGATGAATTTCTCTATTTTAGTATATTTCGAGAAACGATTTCTTCCAAATCACCAGCAGGGAATCGAAAAGCGTTTTGGTGAATCATTCGAGGAGAAATGGATCACTAGTACTTGTCAATAATGTATGTCTCATGATGAGTAATTTTCTGGAACAGATCTCTACCAAATGATCAGGCGAGATTACGTATGGCTTTTCGAGGAAGAGTGCATGAGACATCAACGGCTACATCTGATTAGTAATGAAAGTCTCATTTTTAGCACTTTACACTACCCATCTGTATGTGTGACGTGTTCTGTGTGTGTGTGCGTCGGTATCGTGCTGTGTGTGTTGTCTTGGGTGGCCACAACACAGGGAAATGCACAAAGCATTCCCCTCCTGGAGGAAGAGTGACACGACGTGGCCACTCAGGAGTAATACACAAACAATCCCAAGCCTCCCCCCCACCCCCCACCCCGGAGCAACAGTGATGTCTGTGGCCAATTCAGGTCATTCAGAAAGCATTTCCCTCATGGAGCAACAGTGACACTGGGTGGCCACTTGGAGTAATGCAGAAAGCATTTCCCTCACGGAGCAATGGTGAAACTGCGTGGCCAATTCAGGTAGTGCTCATATCATTTCCCTCCCGGAGCAACAGTGACACCGGGCAGCCCCTTGGAGTAAGACACAAATCATTTCCTCACGGAGCACCAGTTGCACAAAATGAGTTGAATAATAATAATAATCATTAATAATAAAACTAAACAAAAAATAGGTAGGTAGATTTTCAATAATTGGAAGGTAGAGCAAACAGAAGAAGGCAGATTTCTAAGCAACTACAAATTCGCACGCATACTGAGCCTAAGATCTTCAAGAGACTGGATTCAACAAGTATTTTCCCATCCTACATGTCTTTCGGCAACTTGAAGAGTTTCTGTAGATTAGATTTGCCGTTGTTTCTCTTTACAGATTACACTCCTGTGTTAGGCTGGACTTCCCCCTTCTCGTTTCCTTTGTCTCTTCAGGTACTTTCAGCAGCCTTTCTACTGCCCTGCATGATCTTCGTCCTCTCCGACTTTTCCATGGCTCCCGAGACCTCACTTGTGGGAATGCACACCTACCCGCGTCCTGTGAAGGGACACGGCACGAGGAGAGAAGAGGAGAGACGAGAAAGAGAGAGTTGGCGAACACAGGAGAGAAAACAGAGAAACAGGAGAGCAAGGCGAGCAACTCACCACCTGGAGTCATCCTCTTGGATCCAAGCTTCAGTTGTGGAGAAGACACCGTTCCTGACCAGAGAAACGAGCAGCCTCTGAAAATGGGGCCTTTTCTCCCTCCTAGCCACAGCTGGTCAGGATCCTTTGCTTACAAACCGAACCCTAATGGACGGGGCTTCCCGACCCGGACTCAGGTGGGGCGTGTGAGAAGTGGGACTGTTCTTAATGTTTCCTCTGAATAGTGTGGGGGTGCCTCAGTTTCCCCTAGGCAGTTCTTAAGTATCTAGGGGGTGGAGTAAGGGTGTATGATCATTGCAGAGCCCTAGAGGGCATGTGTGTGCAGGAGTCTGGACACAGAGAATGGCCAACACCCTGTTTCCTGGCAACTGATGGCCTGGGCCCTTCCCCCCCTGCAAGGGGAGAGCTGAAGGGTTGGAGAACAAAGGAATCAGGTGACCTCCTGGCCCGGGAAAGGGACAAAGCCCAGAGGAGGAGGGGCTGGAGGGGGGTTTCAGTTTGGGGCTGGCTGGGACATGGAGTGAAGTGCAGACGTGGTTGTCTGGCTCACTGCCCCCCAAAATGGACCCAGCTGAGGGGTCCCGTTCTCTGCACCTGCAAGCTCTGTTTTAGACCATGTTCCTGTCCTCTAATAAACCTTCTGTTTTACTGGCTGGCTGAGAGTCACATCTGACTGCGGAGTTGGGGTGCAGGACCCCCTGGCTTCCCCAGGAGCCCCGCCTGAGCGGACTCGCTGGGGGGAAGCGCACGGAGGGGCAGAGGAGGCTGAATGCTCCGAGGTCAGACCCAGGAAGGTGGAAGCTGTGTGAGCTGTGAGTCCTGAAGACAGGCTGCTCACAGAAAAGCGACTGCCCCAGAGTTCTGACTGGCTTCATAGGGAGCAGTTTCAGAGCATGCCGGGGACTCCGTGACAGGGCGTGAGCAGAGTCCTCACCAAACCAGACACTTCTCTCTCCGAGACTGGCGAGAGCTCGGCTCCCAGATGGAGGGCTCTTGCCTGGCATCACCAACGGTCACAGGCTCGCTGCTCTCACTCACATTCCGTCGCATGAGGGCAGTAGATTCTGAGGCTTGACTTCTTTTTCCTTGCTGCTAAAGCCAGCCCAAGGGGAAAAAAACAAGTAAGTTACCATCTCAGGCGGCAACGTCTCAGAGGCTCCTCTGTTTGCCTCTTCCACACGGCGGGGATCCGCCCTCCACTCTCCTCCCATTACACCTTGAGCATCCCAACCAAAATCTCCTTTTCTTACGGCACCCCACAGAGTCACTCTGCTCAAGAGACTCTGGCCCCTCTCCACCTACATCCCCCCGAGCCCTGTCCCCAGCGAGGACGCCCACGGCCGCTGAGGAGGACGACAGCGACTGCGGACGAGGAACTGGAAGCACTGACCTGGCAGCCAGGTCTGCAGAGGGCAGAGAGCGGAGGCCTTGTTCCGCCCCCTTGGAAAGAGGCCCAAGCGGCTCAGGCCCCCTCCTGCCGTGTTTCCCTCCGGCGAGAGCTCCGGCACCATTCCTCGCCAGAGCCGCTGCGAAAGCCGAGCCGGAGCCCTAGCTCCACAGCGCTCATCATGTTGTGGGTCGTCTTGTGTTGCGTGTGACAAGTTGTGGGTTATTTTGTGTTGAGTGAGTGTGTGTTTGTGAGATGTTGTGGGTCGTGTGTGTGATGTTTTGTGTGTGTTGCTTTCCGTGTCGCGGTGTGTGTGTGTCTTTGTCGTGTGTTATTTTTGTGTGTCGTGTTCTGTGCCCTTCTGTGTCATCGTATCGAAAAGCATTTTGGTGAATAATTCAAGGAGAGCTTTAGCACTAGTACTTGTCGATAATTTAAGTCTCCTTAGGAGTAATTTTCTTGACCCAATCGCTACGAACTCTTCAGGAGAGACGCTGGATTGCTGGAGTCTTTACCACTAGATACTTGTAAAGAATGATTTTCTACCTTGAGTCCTTTGCACGAACCGATCTGTTCCAACGCACCAAGGGAGAATGCCTTTGCTTTTCTGCTGGAGGATTCCGTGGGAAATTTATCAGAGGACGGCTGAGGAATGAATTGTCTCATTCCTTGTCAGTTTCACGGACCGATTTTAGTCCAAATCTCCAGGAGCTAATTATGAATATAGTACGGAGGATGATTCCATGTGTAATTAATTGCTAACATTGATCAGAAAGAACTGCCTCCTTTTTAGTCATTTCTACCAAATCGTCAACTGATATCTACCTAATCACAAGGAGCCAATCTGAAAGGCTTTTGGAGGAGGATTCCATTTGTCATTGATTATAAGCATTGATCAGTTATAACTTTCTCTTTTTTAGCAATTTTCTCGATAAATCCTTGCTAAATGCCAAAGAGAGAATAGACTTGCTTTTTGGTGCATGGTTCCATGAGGAGGACATCAGGATACCTGATTTCGAATGACGTTCTCATTTTCAGTAATTTTCGCAACCTGCTCTGTACCGTCTGACGAGAAGTGAATCCTCGGGGCTTTCAGGAAGATTCCTTCTCAAATTTATCTGTCGCACAGATCAAAGATGAATTTCTCTATTTTAGTATATTTCGAGAAACGATTTCTTCCAAATCACCAGCAGGGAATCGAAAAGCGTTTTGGTGAATCATTCGAGGAGAAATGGATCACTAGTACTTGTCAATAATGTATGTCTCATGATGAGTAATTTTCTGGAACAGATCTCTACCAAATGATCAGGCGAGATTACGTATGGCTTTTCGAGGAAGAGTGCATGAGACATCAACGGCTACATCTGATTAGTAATGAAAGTCTCATTTTTAGCACTTTACACTACCCATCTGTATGTGTGACGTGTTCTGTGTGTGTGTGCGTCGGTATCGTGCTGTGTGTGTTGTCTTGGGTGGCCACAACACAGGGAAATGCACAAAGCATTCCCCTCCTGGAGGAAGAGTGACACGACGTGGCCACTCAGGAGTAATACACAAACAATCCCAAGCCTCCCCCCCACCCCCCACCCCGGAGCAACAGTGATGTCTGTGGCCAATTCAGGTCATTCAGAAAGCATTTCCCTCATGGAGCAACAGTGACACTGGGTGGCCACTTGGAGTAATGCAGAAAGCATTTCCCTCACGGAGCAATGGTGAAACTGCGTGGCCAATTCAGGTAGTGCTCATATCATTTCCCTCCCGGAGCAACAGTGACACCGGGCAGCCCCTTGGAGTAAGACACAAATCATTTCCTCACGGAGCACCAGTTGCACAAAATGAGTTGAATAATAATAATAATCATTAATAATAAAACTAAACAAAAAATAGGTAGGTAGATTTTCAATAATTGGAAGGTAGAGCAAACAGAAGAAGGCAGATTTCTAAGCAACTACAAATTCGCACGCATACTGAGCCTAAGATCTTCAAGAGACTGGATTCAACAAGTATTTTCCCATCCTACATGTCTTTCGCCAACTTGAAGAGTTTCTGTAGATTAGATTTGCCGTTGTTTCTCTTTACAGATTACACTCCTGTGTTAGGCTGGACTTCCCCCTTCTCGTTTCCTTTGTCTCTTCAGGTACTTTCAGCAGCCTTTCTACTGCCCTGCATGATCTTCGTCCTCTCCGACTTTTCCATGGCTCCCGAGACCTCACTTGTGGGAATGCACACCTACCCGCGTCCTGTGAAGGGACACGGCACGAGGAGAGAAGAGGAGAGACGAGAAAGAGAGAGTTGGCGAACACAGGAGAGAAAACAGAGAAACAGGAGAGCAAGGCGAGCAACTCACCACCTGGAGTCATCCTCTTGGATCCAAGCTTCAGTTGTGGAGAAGACACCGTTCCTGACCAGAGAAACGAGCAGCCTCTGAAAATGGGGCCTTTTCTCCCTCCTAGCCACAGCTGGTCAGGATCCTTTGCTTACAAACCGAACCCTAATGGACGGGGCTTCCCGACCCGGACTCAGGTGGGGCGTGTGAGAAGTGGGACTGTTCTTAATGTTTCCTCTGAATAGTGTGGGGGTGCCTCAGTTTCCCCTAGGCAGTTCTTAAGTATCTAGGGGGTGGAGTAAGGGTGTATGATCATTGCAGAGCCCTAGAGGGCATGTGTGTGCAGGAGTCTGGACACAGAGAATGGCCAACACCCTGTTTCCTGGCAACTGATGGCCTGGGCCCTTCCCCCCCTGCAAGGGGAGAGCTGAAGGGTTGGAGAACAAAGGAATCAGGTGACCTCCTGGCCCGGGAAAGGGACAAAGCCCAGAGGAGGAGGGGCTGGAGGGGGGTTTCAGTTTGGGGCTGGCTGGGACATGGAGTGAAGTGCAGACGTGGTTGTCTGGCTCACTGCCCCCCAAAATGGACCCAGCTGAGGGGTCCCGTTCTCTGCACCTGCAAGCTCTGTTTTAGACCATGTTCCTGTCCTCTAATAAACCTTCTGTTTTACTGGCTGGCTGAGAGTCACATCTGACTGCGGAGTTGGGGTGCAGGACCCCCTGGCTTCCCCAGGAGCCCCGCCTGAGCGGACTCGCTGGGGGGAAGCGCACGGAGGGGCAGAGGAGGCTGAATGCTCCGAGGTCAGACCCAGGAAGGTGGAAGCTGTGTGAGCTGTGAGTCCTGAAGACAGGCTGCTCACAGAAAAGCGACTGCCCCAGAGTTCTGACTGGCTTCATAGGGAGCAGTTTCAGAGCATGCCGGGGACTCCGTGACAGGGCGTGAGCAGAGTCCTCACCAAACCAGACACTTCTCTCTCCGAGACTGGCGAGAGCTCGGCTCCCAGATGGAGGGCTCTTGCCTGGCATCACCAACGGTCACAGGCTCGCTGCTCTCACTCACATTCCGTCGCATGAGGGCAGTAGATTCTGAGGCTTGACTTCTTTTTCCTTGCTGCTAAAGCCAGCCCAAGGGGAAAAAAACAAGTAAGTTACCATCTCAGGCGGCAACGTCTCAGAGGCTCCTCTGTTTGCCTCTTCCACACGGCGGGGATCCGCCCTCCACTCTCCTCCCATTACACCTTGAGCATCCCAACCAAAATCTCCTTTTCTTACGGCACCCCACAGAGTCACTCTGCTCAAGAGACTCTGGCCCCTCTCCACCTACATCCCCCCGAGCCCTGTCCCCAGCGAGGACGCCCACGGCCGCTGAGGAGGACGACAGCGACTGCGGACGAGGAACTGGAAGCACTGACCTGGCAGCCAGGTCTGCAGAGGGCAGAGAGCGGAGGCCTTGTTCCGCCCCCTTGGAAAGAGGCCCAAGCGGCTCAGGCCCCCTCCTGCCGTGTTTCCCTCCGGCGAGAGCTCCGGCACCATTCCTCGCCAGAGCCGCTGCGAAAGCCGAGCCGGAGCCCTAGCTCCACAGCGCTCATCATGTTGTGGGTCGTCTTGTGTTGCGTGTGACAAGTTGTGGGTTATTTTGTGTTGAGTGAGTGTGTGTTTGTGAGATGTTGTGGGTCGTGTGTGTGATGTTTTGTGTGTGTTGCTTTCCGTGTCGCGGTGTGTGTGTGTCTTTGTCGTGTGTTATTTTTGTGTGTCGTGTTCTGTGCCCTTCTGTGTCATCGTATCGAAAAGCATTTTGGTGAATAATTCAAGGAGAGCTTTAGCACTAGTACTTGTCGATAATTTAAGTCTCCTTAGGAGTAATTTTCTTGACCCAATCGCTACGAACTCTTCAGGAGAGACGCTGGATTGCTGGAGTCTTTACCACTAGATACTTGTAAAGAATGATTTTCTACCTTGAGTCCTTTGCACGAACCGATCTGTTCCAACGCACCAAGGGAGAATGCCTTTGCTTTTCTGCTGGAGGATTCCGTGGGAAATTTATCAGAGGACGGCTGAGGAATGAATTGTCTCATTCCTTGTCAGTTTCACGGACCGATTTTAGTCCAAATCTCCAGGAGCTAATTATGAATATAGTACGGAGGATGATTCCATGTGTAATTAATTGCTAACATTGATCAGAAAGAACTGCCTCCTTTTTAGTCATTTCTACCAAATCGTCAACTGATATCTACCTAATCACAAGGAGCCAATCTGAAAGGCTTTTGGAGGAGGATTCCATTTGTCATTGATTATAAGCATTGATCAGTTATAACTTTCTCTTTTTTAGCAATTTTCTCGATAAATCCTTGCTAAATGCCAAAGAGAGAATAGACTTGCTTTTTGGTGCATGGTTCCATGAGGAGGACATCAGGATACCTGATTTCGAATGACGTTCTCATTTTCAGTAATTTTCGCAACCTGCTCTGTACCGTCTGACGAGAAGTGAATCCTCGGGGCTTTCAGGAAGATTCCTTCTCAAATTTATCTGTCGCACAGATCAAAGATGAATTTCTCTATTTTAGTATATTTCGAGAAACGATTTCTTCCAAATCACCAGCAGGGAATCGAAAAGCGTTTTGGTGAATCATTCGAGGAGAAATGGATCACTAGTACTTGTCAATAATGTATGTCTCATGATGAGTAATTTTCTGGAACAGATCTCTACCAAATGATCAGGCGAGATTACGTATGGCTTTTCGAGGAAGAGTGCATGAGACATCAACGGCTACATCTGATTAGTAATGAAAGTCTCATTTTTAGCACTTTACACTACCCATCTGTATGTGTGACGTGTTCTGTGTGTGTGTGCGTCGGTATCGTGCTGTGTGTGTTGTCTTGGGTGGCCACAACACAGGGAAATGCACAAAGCATTCCCCTCCTGGAGGAAGAGTGACACAACGTGGCCACTCAGGAGTAATACACAAACAATCCCAAGCCTCCCCCCCACCCCCCACCCCGGAGCAACAGTGATGTCTGTGGCCAATTCAGGTCATTCAGAAAGCATTTCCCTCATGGAGCAACAGTGACACTGGGTGGCCACTTGGAGTAATGCAGAAAGCATTTCCCTCACGGAGCAATGGTGAAACTGCGTGGCCAATTCAGGTAGTGCTCATATCATTTCCCTCCCGGAGCAACAGTGACACCGGGCAGCCCCTTGGAGTAAGACACAAATCATTTCCTCACGGAGCACCAGTTGCACAAAATGAGTTGAATAATAATAATAATCATTAATAATAAAACTAAACAAAAAATAGGTAGGTAGATTTTCAATAATTGGAAGGTAGAGCAAACAGAAGAAGGCAGATTTCTAAGCAACTACAAATTCGCACGCATACTGAGCCTAAGATCTTCAAGAGACTGGATTCAACAAGTATTTTCCCATCCTACATGTCTTTCGCCAACTTGAAGAGTTTCTGTAGATTAGATTTGCCGTTGTTTCTCTTTACAGATTACACTCCTGTGTTAGGCTGGACTTCCCCCTTCTCGTTTCCTTTGTCTCTTCAGGTACTTTCAGCAGCCTTTCTACTGCCCTGCATGATCTTCGTCCTCTCCGACTTTTCCATGGCTCCCGAGACCTCACTTGTGGGAATGCACACCTACCCGCGTCCTGTGAAGGGACACGGCACGAGGAGAGAAGAGGAGAGACGAGAAAGAGAGAGTTGGCGAACACAGGAGAGAAAACAGAGAAACAGGAGAGCAAGGCGAGCAACTCACCACCTGGAGTCATCCTCTTGGATCCAAGCTTCAGTTGTGGAGAAGACACCGTTCCTGACCAGAGAAACGAGCAGCCTCTGAAAATGGGGCCTTTTCTCCCTCCTAGCCACAGCTGGTCAGGATCCTTTGCTTACAAACCGAACCCTAATGGACGGGGCTTCCCGACCCGGACTCAGGTGGGGCGTGTGAGAAGTGGGACTGTTCTTAATGTTTCCTCTGAATAGTGTGGGGGTGCCTCAGTTTCCCCTAGGCAGTTCTTAAGTATCTAGGGGGTGGAGTAAGGGTGTATGATCATTGCAGAGCCCTAGAGGGCATGTGTGTGCAGGAGTCTGGACACAGAGAATGGCCAACACCCTGTTTCCTGGCAACTGATGGCCTGGGCCCTTCCCCCCCTGCAAGGGGAGAGCTGAAGGGTTGGAGAACAAAGGAATCAGGTGACCTCCTGGCCCGGGAAAGGGACAAAGCCCAGAGGAGGAGGGGCTGGAGGGGGGTTTCAGTTTGGGGCTGGCTGGGACATGGAGTGAAGTGCAGACGTGGTTGTCTGGCTCACTGCCCCCCAAAATGGACCCAGCTGAGGGGTCCCGTTCTCTGCACCTGCAAGCTCTGTTTTAGACCATGTTCCTGTCCTCTAATAAACCTTCTGTTTTACTGGCTGGCTGAGAGTCACATCTGACTGCGGAGTTGGGGTGCAGGATCCCCTGGCTTCCCCAGGAGCCCCGCCTGAGCGGACTCGCTGGGGGGAAGCGCACGGAGGGGCAGAGGAGGCTGAATGCTCCGAGGTCAGACCCAGGAAGGTGGAAGCTGTGTGAGCTGTGAGTCCTGAAGACAGGCTGCTCACAGAAAAGCGACTGCCCCAGAGTTCTGACTGGCTTCATAGGGAGCAGTTTCAGAGCATGCCGGGGACTCCGTGACAGGGCGTGAGCAGAGTCCTCACCAAACCAGACACTTCTCTCTCCGAGACTGGCGAGAGCTCGGCTCCCAGATGGAGGGCTCTTGCCTGGCATCACCAACGGTCACAGGCTCGCTGCTCTCACTCACATTCCGTCGCATGAGGGCAGTAGATTCTGAGGCTTGACTTCTTTTTCCTTGCTGCTAAAGCCAGCCCAAGGGGAAAAAAACAAGTAAGTTACCATCTCAGGCGGCAACGTCTCAGAGGCTCCTCTGTTTGCCTCTTCCACACGGCGGGGATCCGCCCTCCACTCTCCTCCCATTACACCTTGAGCATCCCAACCAAAATCTCCTTTTCTTACGGCACCCCACAGAGTCACTCTGCTCAAGAGACTCTGGCCCCTCTCCACCTACATCCCCCCGAGCCCTGTCCCCAGCGAGGACGCCCACGGCCGCTGAGGAGGACGACAGCGACTGCGGACGAGGAACTGGAAGCACTGACCTGGCAGCCAGGTCTGCAGAGGGCAGAGAGCGGAGGCCTTGTTCCGCCCCCTTGGAAAGAGGCCCAAGCGGCTCAGGCCCCCTCCTGCCGTGTTTCCCTCCGGCGAGAGCTCCGGCACCATTCCTCGCCAGAGCCGCTGCGAAAGCCGAGCCGGAGCCCTAGCTCCACAGCGCTCATCATGTTGTGGGTCGTCTTGTGTTGCGTGTGACAAGTTGTGGGTTATTTTGTGTTGAGTGAGTGTGTGTTTGTGAGATGTTGTGGGTCGTGTGTGTGATGTTTTGTGTGTGTTGCTTTCCGTGTCGCGGTGTGTGTGTGTCTTTGTCGTGTGTTATTTTTGTGTGTCGTGTTCTGTGCCCTTCTGTGTCATCGTATCGAAAAGCATTTTGGTGAATAATTCAAGGAGAGCTTTAGCACTAGTACTTGTCGATAATTTAAGTCTCCTTAGGAGTAATTTTCTTGACCCAATCGCTACGAACTCTTCAGGAGAGACGCTGGATTGCTGGAGTCTTTACCACTAGATACTTGTAAAGAATGATTTTCTACCTTGAGTCCTTTGCACGAACCGATCTGTTCCAACGCACCAAGGGAGAATACCTTTGCTTTTCTGCTGGAGGATTCCGTGGGAAATTTATCAGAGGACGGCTGAGGAATGAATTGTCTCATTCCTTGTCAGTTTCACGGACCGATTTTAGTCCAAATCTCCAGGAGCTAATTATGAATATAGTACGGAGGATGATTCCATGTGTAATTAATTGCTAACATTGATCAGAAAGAACTGCCTCCTTTTTAGTCATTTCTACCAAATCGTCAACTGATATCTACCTAATCACAAGGAGCCAATCTGAAAGGCTTTTGGAGGAGGATTCCATTTGTCATTGATTATAAGCATTGATCAGTTATAACTTTCTCTTTTTTAGCAATTTTCTCGATAAATCCTTGCTAAATGCCAAAGAGAGAATAGACTTGCTTTTTGGTGCATGGTTCCATGAGGAGGACATCAGGATACCTGATTTCGAATGACGTTCTCATTTTCAGTAATTTTCGCAACCTGCTCTGTACCGTCTGACGAGAAGTGAATCCTCGGGGCTTTCAGGAAGATTCCTTCTCAAATTTATCTGTCGCACAGATCAAAGATGAATTTCTCTATTTTAGTATATTTCGAGAAACGATTTCTTCCAAATCACCAGCAGGGAATCGAAAAGCGTTTTGGTGAATCATTCGAGGAGAAATGGATCACTAGTACTTGTCAATAATGTATGTCTCATGATGAGTAATTTTCTGGAACAGATCTCTACCAAATGATCAGGCGATGGCTTTTCGAGGAAGAGTGCATGAGACATCAACGGCTACATCTGATTAGTAATGAAAGTCTCATTTTTAGCACTTTACACTACCCATCTGTATGTGTGACGTGTTCTGTGTGTGTGTGCGTCGGTATCGTGCTGTGTGTGTTGTCTTGGGTGGCCACAACACAGGGAAATGCACAAAGCATTCCCCTCCTGGAGGAAGAGTGACACGACGTGGCCACTCAGGAGTAATACACAAACAATCCCAAGCCTCCCCCCCACCCCCCACCCCGGAGCAACAGTGATGTCTGTGGCCAATTCAGGTCATTCAGAAAGCATTTCCCTCATGGAGCAACAGTGACACTGGGTGGCCACTTGGAGTAATGCAGAAAGCATTTCCCTCACGGAGCAATGGTGAAACTGCGTGGCCAATTCAGGTAGTGCTCATATCATTTCCCTCCCGGAGCAACAGTGACACCGGGCAGCCCCTTGGAGTAAGACACAAATCATTTCCTCACGGAGCACCAGTTGCACAAAATGAGTTGAATAATAATAATAATCATTAATAATAAAACTAAACAAAAAATAGGTAGGTAGATTTTCAATAATTGGAAGGTAGAGCAAACAGAAGAAGGCAGATTTCTAAGCAACTACAAATTCGCACGCATAGAGAGCCTAAGATCTTCAAGAGACTGGATTCAACAAGTATTTTCCCATCCTACATGTCTTTCGGCAACTTGAAGAGTTTCTGTAGATTAGATTTGCCGTTGTTTCTCTTTACAGATTACACTCCTGTGTTAGGCTGGACTTCCCCCTTCTCGTTTCCTTTGTCTCTTCAGGTACTTTCAGCAGCCTTTCTACTGCCCTGCATGATCTTCGTCCTCTCCGACTTTTCCATGGCTCCCGAGACCTCACTTGTGGGAATGCACACCTACCCGCGTCCTGTGAAGGGACACGGCACGAGGAGAGAAGAGGAGAGACGAGAAAGAGAGAGTTGGCGAACACAGGAGAGAAAACAGAGAAACAGGAGAGCAAGGCGAGCAACTCACCACCTGGAGTCATCCTCTTGGATCCAAGCTTCAGTTGTGGAGAAGACACCGTTCCTGACCAGAGAAACGAGCAGCCTCTGAAAATGGGGCCTTTTCTCCCTCCTAGCCACAGCTGGTCAGGATCCTTTGCTTACAAACCGAACCCTAATGGACGGGGCTTCCCGACCCGGACTCAGGTGGGGCGTGTGAGAAGTGGGACTGTTCTTAATGTTTCCTCTGAATAGTGTGGGGGTGCCTCAGTTTCCCCTAGGCAGTTCTTAAGTATTTAGGGGGTGGAGTAAGGGTGTATGATCATTGCAGAGCCCTAGAGGGCATGTGTGTGCAGGAGTCTGGACACAGAGAATGGCCAACACCCTGTTTCCTGGCAACTGATGGCCTGGGCCCTTCCCCCCCTGCAAGGGGAGAGCTGAAGGGTTGGAGAACAAAGGAATCAGGTGACCTCCTGGCCCGGGAAAGGGACAAAGCCCAGAGGAGGAGGGGTTGGAGGGGGGTTTCAGTTTGGGGCTGGCTGGGACATGGAGTGAAGTGCAGACGTGGTTGTCTGGCTCACTGCCCCCCAAAATGGACCCAGCTGAGGGGTCCCGTTCTCTGCACCTGCAAGCTCTGTTTTAGACCATGTTCCTGTCCTCTAATAAACCTTCTGTTTTACTGGCTGGCTGAGAGTCACATCTGACTGCGGAGTTGGGGTGCAGGATCCCCTGGCTTCCCCAGGACCCCCGCCTGAGCGGACTCGCTGGGGGAAGCGCACGGAGGGGCAGAGGAGGCTGAATGCTCCGAGGTCAGACCCAGGAAGGTGGAAGCTGTGTGAGCTGTGAGTCCTGAAGACAGGCTGCTCACAGAAAAGCGACTGCCCCAGAGTTCTGACTGGCTTCATAGGGAGCAGTTTCAGAGCATGCCGGGGACTCCGTGACAGGGCGTGAGCAGAGTCCTCACCAAACCAGACACTTCTCTCTCCGAGACTGGCGAGAGCTCGGCTCCCAGATGGAGGGCTCTTGCCTGGCATCACCAACGGTCACAGGCTCGCTGCTCTCACTCACATTCCGTCGCATGAGGGCAGTAGATTCTGAGGCTTGACTTCTTTTTCCTTGCTGCTAAAGCCAGCCCAAGGGGAAAAAAACAAGTAAGTTACCATCTCAGGCGGCAACGTCTCAGAGGCTCCTCTGTTTGCCTCTTCCACACGGCGGGGATCCGCCCTCCACTCTCCTCCCATTACACCTTGAGCATCCCAACCAAAATCTCCTTTTCTTACGGCACCCCACAGAGTCACTCTGCTCAAGAGACTCTGGCCCCTCTCCACCTACATCCCCCCGAGCCCTGTCCCCAGCGAGGACGCCCACGGCCGCTGAGGAGGACGACAGCGACTGCGGACGAGGAACTGGAAGCACTGACCTGGCAGCCAGGTCTGCAGAGGGCAGAGAGCGGAGGCCTTGTTCCGCCCCCTTGGAAAGAGGCCCAAGCGGCTCAGGCCCCCTCCTGCCGTGTTTCCCTCCGGCGAGAGCTCCGGCACCATTCCTCGCCAGAGCCGCTGCGAAAGCCGAGCCGGAGCCCTAGCTCCACAGCGCTCATCATGTTGTGGGTCGTCTTGTGTTGCGTGTGACAAGTTGTGGGTTATTTTGTGTTGAGTGAGTGTGTGTTTGTGAGATGTTGTGGGTCGTGTGTGTGATGTTTTGTGTGTGTTGCTTTCCGTGTCGCGGTGTGTGTGTGTCTTTGTCGTGTGTTATTTTTGTGTGTCGTGTTCTGTGCCCTTCTGTGTCATCGTATCGAAAAGCATTTTGGTGAATAATTCAAGGAGAGCTTTAGCACTAGTACTTGTCGATAATTTAAGTCTCCTTAGGAGTAATTTT
The DNA here is from genome assembly GCF_965140295.1 of Lepidochelys olivacea. Lineage (NCBI taxonomy): Eukaryota > Metazoa > Chordata > Testudines > Cheloniidae > Lepidochelys > Lepidochelys olivacea. The sequence goes on along the minus strand of NC_140437.1, from coordinate 2,749,467 downwards.
CTTGACCCAATCGCTACGAACTCTTCAGGAGAGACGCTGGATTGCTGGAGTCTTTACCACTAGATACTTGTAAAGAATGATTTTCTACCTTGAGTCCTTTGCACGAACCGATCTGTTCCAACGCACCAAGGGAGAATGCCTTTGCTTTTCTGCTGGAGGATTCCGTGGGAAATTTATCAGAGGACGGCTGAGGAATGAATTGTCTCATTCCTTGTCAGTTTCACGGACCGATTTTAGTCCAAATCTCCAGGAGCTAATTATGAATATAGTACGGAGGATGATTCCATGTGTAATTAATTGCTAACATTGATCAGAAAGAACTGCCTCCTTTTTAGTCATTTCTACCAAATCGTCAACTGATATCTACCTAATCACAAGGAGCCAATCTGAAAGGCTTTTGGAGGAGGATTCCATTTGTCATTGATTATAAGCATTGATCAGTTATAACTTTCTCTTTTTTAGCAATTTTCTCGATAAATCCTTGCTAAATGCCAAAGAGAGAATAGACTTGCTTTTTGGTGCATGGTTCCATGAGGAGGACATCAGGATACCTGATTTCGAATGACGTTCTCATTTTCAGTAATTTTCGCAACCTGCTCTGTACCGTCTGACGAGAAGTGAATCCTCGGGGCTTTCAGGAAGATTCCTTCTCAAATTTATCTGTCGCACAGATCAAAGATGAATTTCTCTATTTTAGTATATTTCGAGAAACGATTTCTTCCAAATCACCAGCAGGGAATCGAAAAGCGTTTTGGTGAATCATTCGAGGAGAAATGGATCACTAGTACTTGTCAATAATGTATGTCTCATGATGAGTAATTTTCTGGAACAGATCTCTACCAAATGATCAGGCGAGATTACGTATGGCTTTTCGAGGAAGAGTGCATGAGACATCAACGGCTACATCTGATTAGTAATGAAAGTCTCATTTTTAGCACTTTACACTACCCATCTGTATGTGTGACGTGTTCTGTGTGTGTGTGCGTCGGTATCGTGCTGTGTGTGTTGTCTTGGGTGGCCACAACACAGGGAAATGCACAAAGCATTCCCCTCCTGGAGGAAGAGTGACACGACGTGGCCACTCAGGAGTAATACACAAACAATCCCAAGCCTCCCCCCCACCCCCCACCCCGGAGCAACAGTGATGTCTGTGGCCAATTCAGGTCATTCAGAAAGCATTTCCCTCATGGAGCAACAGTGACACTGGGTGGCCACTTGGAGTAATGCAGAAAGCATTTCCCTCACGGAGCAATGGTGAAACTGCGTGGCCAATTCAGGTAGTGCTCATATCATTTCCCTCCCGGAGCAACAGTGACACCGGGCAGCCCCTTGGAGTAAGACACAAATCATTTCCTCACGGAGCACCAGTTGCACAAAATGAGTTGAATAATAATAATAATCATTAATAATAAAACTAAACAAAAAATAGGTAGGTAGATTTTCAATAATTGGAAGGTAGAGCAAACAGAAGAAGGCAGATTTCTAAGCAACTACAAATTCGCACGCATACTGAGCCTAAGATCTTCAAGAGACTGGATTCAACAAGTATTTTCCCATCCTACATGTCTTTCGGCAACTTGAAGAGTTTCTGTAGATTAGATTTGCCGTTGTTTCTCTTTACAGATTACACTCCTGTGTTAGGCTGGACTTCCCCCTTCTCGTTTCCTTTGTCTCTTCAGGTACTTTCAGCAGCCTTTCTACTGCCCTGCATGATCTTCGTCCTCTCCGACTTTTCCATGGCTCCCGAGACCTCACTTGTGGGAATGCACACCTACCCGCGTCCTGTGAAGGGACACGGCACGAGGAGAGAAGAGGAGAGACGAGAAAGAGAGAGTTGGCGAACACAGGAGAGAAAACAGAGAAACAGGAGAGCAAGGCGAGCAACTCACCACCTGGAGTCATCCTCTTGGATCCAAGCTTCAGTTGTGGAGAAGACACCGTTCCTGACCAGAGAAACGAGCAGCCTCTGAAAATGGGGCCTTTTCTCCCTCCTAGCCACAGCTGGTCAGGATCCTTTGCTTACAAACCGAACCCTAATGGACGGGGCTTCCCGACCCGGACTCAGGTGGGGCGTGTGAGAAGTGGGACTGTTCTTAATGTTTCCTCTGAATAGTGTGGGGGTGCCTCAGTTTCCCCTAGGCAGTTCTTAAGTATCTAGGGGGTGGAGTAAGGGTGTATGATCATTGCAGAGCCCTAGAGGGCATGTGTGTGCAGGAGTCTGGACACAGAGAATGGCCAACACCCTGTTTCCTGGCAACTGATGGCCTGGGCCCTTCCCCCCCTGCAAGGTGAGAGCTGAAGGGTTGGAGAACAAAGGAATCAGGTGACCTCCTGGCCCGGGAAAGGGACAAAGCCCAGAGGAGGAGGGGTTGGAGGGGGGTTTCAGTTTGGGGCTGGCTGGGACATGGAGTGAAGTGCAGACGTGGTTGTCTGGCTCACTGCCCCCCAAAATGGACCCAGCTGAGGGGTCCCGTTCTCTGCACCTGCAAGCTCTGTTTTAGACCATGTTCCTGTCCTCTAATAAACCTTCTGTTTTACTGGCTGGCTGAGAGTCACATCTGACTGCGGAGTTGGGGTGCAGGACCCCCTGGCTTCCCCAGGAGCCCCGCCTGAGCGGACTCGCTGGGGGGAAGCGCACGGAGGGGCAGAGGAGGCTGAATGCTCCGAGGTCAGACCCAGGAAGGTGGAAGCTGTGTGAGCTGTGAGTCCTGAAGACAGGCTGCTCACAGAAAAGCGACTGCCCCAGAGTTCTGACTGGCTTCATAGGGAGCAGTTTCAGAGCATGCCGGGGACTCCGTGACAGGGCGTGAGCAGAGTCCTCACCAAACCAGACACTTCTCTCTCCGAGACTGGCGAGAGCTCGGCTCCCAGATGGAGGGCTCTTGCCTGGCATCACCAACGGTCACAGGCTCGCTGCTCTCACTCACATTCCGTCGCATGAGGGCAGTAGATTCTGAGGCTTGACTTCTTTTTCCTTGCTGCTAAAGCCAGCCCAAGGGGAAAAAAACAAGTAAGTTACCATCTCAGGCGGCAACGTCTCAGAGGCTCCTCTGTTTGCCTCTTCCACACGGCGGGGATCCGCCCTCCACTCTCCTCCCATTACACCTTGAGCATCCCAACCAAAATCTCCTTTTCTTACGGCACCCCACAGAGTCACTCTGCTCAAGAGACTCTGGCCCCTCTCCACCTACATCCCCCCGAGCCCTGTCCCCAGCGAGGACGTCCACGGCCGCTGAGGAGGACGACAGCGACTGCGGACGAGGAACTGGAAGCACTGACCTGGCAGCCAGGTCTGCAGAGGGCAGAGAGCGGAGGCCTTGTTCCGCCCCGTTGGAAAGAGGCCCAAGCGGCTCAGGCCCCCTCCTGCCGTGTTTCCCTCCGGCGAGAGCTCCGGCACCATTCCTCGCCAGAGCCGCTGCGAAAGCCGAGCCGGAGCCCTAGCTCCACAGCGCTCATCATGTTGTGGGTCGTCTTGTGTTGCGTGTGACATGTTGTGGGTTATTTTGTGTTGAGTGAGTGTGTGTTTGTGAGATGTTGTGGGTCGTGTGTGTGATGTTTTGTGTGTGTTGCTTTCCGTGTCGCGGTGTGTGTGTGTCTTTGTCGTGTGTTATTTTTGTGTGTCGTGTTCTGTGCCCTTCTGTGTCATCGTATCGAAAAGCATTTTGGTGAATAATTCGAGGAGAGCTTTAGCACTAGTACTTGTCGATAATTTAAGTCTCCTTAGGAGTAATTTTCTTGACCCAATCGCTACGAACTCTTCAGGAGAGACGCTGGATTGCTGGAGTCTTTACCACTAGATACTTGTAAAGAATGATTTTCTACCTTGAGTCCTTTGCACGAACCGATCTGTTCCAACGCACCAAGGGAGAATGCCTTTGCTTTTCTGCTGGAGGATTCCGTGGGAAATTTATCAGAGGACGGCTGAGGAATGAATTGTCTCATTCCTTGTCAGTTTCACGGACCGATTTTAGTCCAAATCTCCAGGAGCTAATTATGAACATAGTACGGAGGATGATTCCATGTGTAATTAATTGCTAACATTGATCAGAAAGAACTGCCTCCTTTTTAGTCATTTCTACCAAATCGTCAACTGATATCTACCTAATCACAAGGAGCCAATCTGAAAGGCTTTTGGAGGAGGATTCCATTTGTCATTGATTATAAGCATTGATCAGTTATAACTTTCTCTTTTTTAGCAATTTTCTCGATAAATCCTTGCTAAATGCCAAAGAGAGAATAGACTTGCTTTTTGGTGCATGGTTCCATGAGGAGGACATCAGGATACCTGATTTCGAATGACGTTCTCATTTTCAGTAATTTTCGCAACCTGCTCTGTACCGTCTGACGAGAAGTGAATCCTCGGGGCTTTCAGGAAGATTCCTTCTCAAATTTATCTGTCGCACAGATCAAAGATGAATTTCTCTATTTTAGTATATTTCGAGAAACGATTTCTTCCAAATCACCAGCAGGGAATCGAAAAGCGTTTTGGTGAATCATTTGAGGAGAAATGGATCACTAGTACTTGTCAATAATGTATGTCTCATGATGAGTAATTTTCTGGAACAGATCTCTACCAAATGATCAGGCGAGATTACGTATGGCTTTTCGAGGAAGAGTGCATGAGACATCAACGGCTACATCTGATTAGTAATGAAAGTCTCATTTTTAGCACTTTACACTACCCATCTGTATGTGTGACGTGTTCTGTGTGTGTGTGCGTCGGTATCGTGCTGTGTGTGTTGTCTTGGGTGGCCACAACACAGGGAAATGCACAAAGCATTCCCCTCCTGGAGGAAGAGTGACACGACGTGGCCACTCAGGAGTAATACACAAACAATCCCAAGCCTCCCTCCCACCCCCCACCCCGGAGCAACAGTGATGTCTGTGGCCAATTCAGGTCATTCAGAAAGCATTTCCCTCATGGAGCAACAGTGACACTGGGTGGCCACTTGGAGCAATGCAGAAAGCATTTCCCTCACGGAGCAATGGTGAAACTGCGTGGCCAATTCAGGTAGTGCTCATATCATTTCCCTCCCGGAGCAACAGTGACACCGGGCAGCCCCTTGGAGTAAGACACAAATCATTTCCTCACGGAGCACCAGTTGCACAAAATGAGTTGAATAATAATAATAATCATTAATAATAAAACTAAACAAAAAATAGGTAGGTAGATTTTCAATATTGGAAGGTAGAGCAAACAGAAGAAGGCAGATTTCTAAGCAACTACAAATTCGCACGCATACTGAGCCTAAGATCTTCAAGAGACTGGATTCAACAAGTATTTTCCCATCCTACATGTCTTTCGGCAACTTGAAGAGTTTCTGTAGATTAGATTTGCCGTTGTTTCTCTTTACAGATTACACTCCTGTGTTAGGCTGGACTTCCCCCTTCTCGTTTCCTTTGTCTCTTCAGGTACTTTCAGCAGCCTTTCTACTGCCCTGCATGATCTTCGTCCTCTCCGACTTTTCCATGGCTCCCGAGACCTCACTTGTGGGAATGCACACCTACCCGCGTCCTGTGAAGGGACACGGCACGAGGAGAGAAGAGGAGAGACGAGAAAGAGAGAGTTGGCGAACACAGGAGAGAAAACAGAGAAACAGGAGAGCAAGGCGAGCAACTCACCACCTGGAGTCATCCTCTTGGATCCAAGCTTCAGTTGTGGAGAAGACACCGTTCCTGACCAGAGAAACGAGCAGCCTCTGAAAATGGGGCCTTTTCTCCCTCCTAGCCACAGCTGGTCAGGATCCTTTGCTTACAAACCGAACCCTAATGGACGGGGCTTCCCGACCCGGACTCAGGTGGGGCGTGTGAGAAGTGGGACTGTTCTTAATGTTTCCTCTGAATAGTGTGGGGGTGCCTCAGTTTCCCCTAGGCAGTTCTTAAGTATCTAGGGGGTGGAGTAAGGGTGTATGATCATTGCAGAGCCCTAGAGGGCATGTGTGTGCAGGAGTCTGGACACAGAGAATGGCCAACACCCTGTTTCCTGGCAACTGATGGCCTGGGCCCTTCCCCCCCTGCAAGGTGAGAGCTGAAGGGTTGGAGAACAAAGGAATCAGGTGACCTCCTGGCCCGGGAAAGGGACAAAGCCCAGAGGAGGAGGGGTTGGAGGGGGGTTTCAGTTTGGGGCTGGCTGGGACATGGAGTGAAGTGCAGACGTGGTTGTCTGGCTCACTGCCCCCCAAAATGGACCCAGCTGAGGGGTCCCGTTCTCTGCACCTGCAAGCTCTGTTTTAGACCATGTTCCTGTCCTCTAATAAACCTTCTGTTTTACTGGCTGGCTGAGAGTCACATCTGACTGCGGAGTTGGGGTGCAGGACCCCCTGGCTTCCCCAGGAGCCCCGCCTGAGCGGACTCGCTGGGGGGAAGCGCACGGAGGGGCAGAGGAGGCTGAATGCTCCGAGGTCAGACCCAGGAAGGTGGAAGCTGTGTGAGCTGTGAGTCCTGAAGACAGGCTGCTCACAGAAAAGCGACTGCCCCAGAGTTCTGACTGGCTTCATAGGGAGCAGTTTCAGAGCATGCCGGGGACTCCGTGACAGGGCGTGAGCAGAGTCCTCACCAAACCAGACACTTCTCTCTCCGAGACTGGCGAGAGCTCGGCTCCCAGATGGAGGGCTCTTGCCTGGCATCACCAACGGTCACAGGCTCGCTGCTCTCACTCACATTCCGTCACATGAGGGCAGTAGATTCTGAGGCTTGACTTCTTTTTCCTTGCTGCTAAAGCCAGCCCAAGGGGAAAAAAACAAGTAAGTTACCATCTCAGGCGGCAACGTCTCAGAGGCTCCTCTGTTTGCCTCTTCCACACGGCGGGGATCCGCCCTCCACTCTCCTCCCATTACACCTTGAGCATCCCAACCAAAATCTCCTTTTCTTACGGCACCCCACAGAGTCACTCTGCTCAAGAGACTCTGGCCCCTCTCCACCTACATCCCCCCGAGCCCTGTCCCCAGCGAGGACGCCCACGGCCGCTGAGGAGGACGACAGCGACTGCGGACGAGGAACTGGAAGCACTGACCTGGCAGCCAGGTCTGCAGAGGGCAGAGAGCGGAGGCCTTGTTCCGCCCCGTTGGAAAGAGGCCCAAGCGGCTCAGGCCCCCTCCTGCCATGTTTCCCTCCGGCGAGAGCTCCGGCACCATTCCTCGCCAGAGCCGCTGCGAAAGCCGAGCCGGAGCCCTAGCTCCACAGTGCTCATCATGTTGTGGGTCGTCTTGTGTTGCGTGTGACATGTTGTGGGTTATTTTGTGTTGAGTGAGTGTGTGTTTGTGAGATGTTGTGGGTCGTGTGTGTGATGTTTTGTGTGTGTTGCTTTCCGTGTCGCGGTGTGTGTGTGTCTTTGTCGTGTGTTATTTTTGTGTGTCGTGTTCTGTGCCCTTCTGTGTCATCGTATCGAAAAGCATTTTGGTGAATAATTCGAGGAGAGCTTTAGCACTAGTACTTGTCGATAATTTAAGTCTCCTTAGGAGTAATTTTCTTGACCCAATCGCTACGAACTCTTCAGGAGAGACGCTGGATTGCTGGAGTCTTTACCACTAGATACTTGTAAAGAATGATTTTCTACCTTGAGTCCTTTGCACGAACCGATCTGTTCCAACGCACCAAGGGAGAATGCCTTTGCTTTTCTGCTGGAGGATTCCGTGGGAAATTTATCAGAGGACGGCTGAGGAATTAATTGTCTCATTCCTAGTCATTTTCACGGACCGATTTTAGTCCAAATCTCCAGGAGCTAATTATGAACATAGTACGGAGGATGATTCCATGTGTAATTAATTGCTAACATTGATCAGAAAGAACTGCCTCCTTTTTAGTCATTTCTACCAAATCGTCAACTGATATCTACCTAATCACAAGGAGCCAATCTGAAAGGCTTTTGGAGGAGGATTCCATTTGTCATTGATTATAAGCATTGATCAGTTATAACTTTCTCTTTTTTAGCAATTTTCTCGATAAATCCTTGCTAAATGCCAAAGAGAGAATAGACTTGCTTTTTGGTGCATGGTTCCATGAGGAGGACATCAGGATACCTGATTTCGAATGACGTTCTCATTTTCAGTAATTTTCGCAACCTGCTCTGTACCGTCTGACGAGAAGTGAATCCTCGGGGCTTTCAGGAAGATTCCTTCTCAAATTTATCTGTCGCACAGATCAAAGATGAATTTCTCTATTTTAGTATATTTCAAGAAACGATTTCTTCCAAATCACCAGCAGGGAATCGAAAAGCGTTTTGGTGAATCATTCGAGGAGAAATGGATCACTAGTACTTGTCAATAATGTATGTCTCATGATGAGTAATTTTCTGGAACAGATCTCTACCAAATGATCAGGCGAGATTACGTATGGCTTTTCGAGGAAGAGTGCATGAGACATCAACGGCTACATCTGATTAGTAATGAAAGTCTCATTTTTAGCACTTTACACTACCCATCTGTATGTGTGACGTGTTCTGTGTGTGTGTGCGTCGGTATCGTGCTGTGTGTGTTGTCTTGGGTGGCCACAACACAGGGAAATGCACAAAGCATTCCCCTCCTGGAGGAAGAGTGACACGACGTGGCCACTCAGGAGTAATACACAAACAATCCCAAGCCTCCCCCCCACCCCCCACCCCGGAGCAACAGTGATGTCTGTGGCCAATTCAGGTCATTCAGAAAGCATTTCCCTCATGGAGCAACAGTGACACTGGGTGGCCACTTGGAGTAATGCAGAAAGCATTTCCCTCACGGAGCAATGGTGAAACTGCGTGGCCAATTCAGGTAGTGCTCATATCATTTCCCTCCCGGAGCAACAGTGACACCGGGCAGCCCCTTGGAGTAAGACACAAATCATTTCCTCACGGAGCACCAGTTGCACAAAATGAGTTGAATAATAATAATAATCATTAATAATAAAACTAAACAAAAAATAGGTAGGTAGATTTTCAATAATTGGAAGGTAGAGCAAACAGAAGAAGGCAGATTTCTAAGCAACTACAAATTCGCACGCATACTGAGCCTAAGATCTTCAAGAGACTGGATTCAACAAGTATTTTCCCATCCTACATGTCTTTCGGCAACTTGAAGAGTTTCTGTAGATTAGATTTGCCGTTGTTTCTCTTTACAGATTACACTCCTGTGTTAGGCTGGACTTCCCCCTTCTCGTTTCCTTTGTCTCTTCAGGTACTTTCAGCAGCCTTTCTACTGCCCTGCATGATCTTCGTCCTCTCCGACTTTTCCATGGCTCCCGAGACCTCACTTGTGGGAATGCACACCTACCCGCGTCCTGTGAAGGGACACGGCACGAGGAGAGAAGAGGAGAGACGAGAAAGAGAGAGTTGGCGAACACAGGAGAGAAAACAGAGAAACAGGAGAGCAAGGCGAGCAACTCACCACCTGGAGTCATCCTCTTGGATCCAAGCTTCAGTTGTGGAGAAGACACCGTTCCTGACCAGAGAAACGAGCAGCCTCTGAAAATGGGGCCTTTTCTCCCTCCTAGCCACAGCTGGTCAGGATCCTTTGCTTACAAACCGAACCCTAATGGACGGGGCTTCCCGACCCGGACTCAGGTGGGGCGTGTGAGAAGTGGGACTGTTCTTAATGTTTCCTCTGAATAGTGTGGGGGTGCCTCAGTTTCCCCTAGGCAGTTCTTAAGTATCTAGGGGGTGGAGTAAGGGTGTATGATCATTGCAGAGCCCTAGAGGGCATGTGTGTGCAGGAGTCTGGACACAGAGAATGGCCAACACCCTGTTTCCTGGCAACTGATGGCCTGGGCCCTTCCCCCCCTGCAAGGTGAGAGCTGAAGGGTTGGAGAACAAAGGAATCAGGTGACCTCCTGGCCCGGGAAAGGGACAAAGCCCAGAGGAGGAGGGGTTGGAGGGGGGTTTCAGTTTGGGGCTGGCTGGGACATGGAGTGAAGTGCAGACGTGGTTGTCTGGCTCACTGCCCCCCAAAATGGACCCAGCTGAGGGGTCCCGTTCTCTGCACCTGCAAGCTCTGTTTTAGACCATGTTCCTGTCCTCTAATAAACCTTCTGTTTTACTGGCTGGCTGAGAGTCACATCTGACTGCGGAGTTGGGGTGCAGGACCCCCTGGCTTCCCCAGGAGCCCCGCCTGAGCGGACTCGCTGGGGGGAAGCGCACGGAGGGGCAGAGGAGGCTGAATGCTCCGAGGTCAGACCCAGGAAGGTGGAAGCTGTGTGAGCTGTGAGTCCTGAAGACAGGCTGCTCACAGAAAAGCGACTGCCCCAGAGTTCTGACTGGCTTCATAGGGAGCAGTTTCAGAGCATGCCGGGGACTCCGTGACAGGGCGTGAGCAGAGTCCTCACCAAACCAGACACTTCTCTCTCCGAGACTGGCGAGAGCTCGGCTCCCAGATGGAGGGCTCTTGCCTGGCATCACCAACGGTCACAGGCTCGCTGCTCTCACTCACATTCCGTCGCATGAGGGCAGTAGATTCTGAGGCTTGACTTCTTTTTCCTTGCTGCTAAAGCCAGCCCAAGGGGAAAAAAACAAGTAAGTTACCATCTCAGGCGGCAACGTCTCAGAGGCTCCTCTGTTTGCCTCTTCCACATGGCGGGGATCCGCCCTCCACTCTCCTCCCATTACACCTTGAGCATCCCAACCAAAATCTCCTTTTCTTACGGCACCCCACAGAGTCACTCTGCTCAAGAGACTCTGGCCCCTCTCCACCTACATCCCCCCGAGCCCTGTCCCCAGCGAGGACGCCCACGGCCGCTGAGGAGGACGACAGCGACTGCGGACGAGGAACTGGAAGCACTGACCTGGCAGCCAGGTCTGCAGAGGGCAGAGAGCGGAGGCCTTGTTCCGCCCCCTTGGAAAGAGGCCCAAGCGGCTCAGGCCCCCTCCTGCCGTGTTTCCCTCCGGCGAGAGCTCCGGCACCATTCCTCGCCAGAGCCGCTGCGAAAGCCGAGCCGGAGCCCTAGCTCCACAGCGCTCATCATGTTGTGGGTCGTCTTGTGTTGCGTGTGACAAGTTGTGGGTTATTTTGTGTTGAGTGAGTGTGTGTTTGTGAGATGTTGTGGGTCGTGTGTGTGATGTTTTGTGTGTGTTGCTTTCCGTGTCGCGGTGTGTGTGTGTCTTTGTCGTGTGTTATTTTTGTGTGTCGTGTTCTGTGCCCTTCTGTGTCATCGTATCGAAAAGCATTTTGGTGAATAATTCGAGGAGAGCTTTAGCACTAGTACTTGTCGATAATTTAAGTCTCCTTAGGAGTAATTTTCTTGACCCAATCGCTACGAACTCTTCAGGAGAGACGCTGGATTGCTGGAGTCTTTACCACTAGATACTTGTAAAGAATGATTTTCTACCTTGAGTCCTTTGCACGAACCAATCTGTTCCAACGCACCAAGGGAGAATGCCTTTGCTTTTCTGCTGGAGGATTCCGTGGGAAATTTATCAGAGGACGGCTGAGGAATTAATTGTCTCATTCCTAGTCATTTTCACGGACCGATTTTAGTCCAAATCTCCAGGAGCTAATTATGAACATAGTACGGAGGATGATTCCATGTGTAATTAATTGCTAACATTGATCAGAAAGAACTGCCTCCTTTTTAGTCATTTCTACCAAATCGTCAACTGATATCTACCTAATCACAAGGAGCCAATCTGAAAGGCTTTTGGAGGAGGATTCCATTTGTCATTGATTATAAGCATTGATCAGTTATAACTTTCTCTTTTTTAGCAATTTTCTCGATAAATCCTTGCTAAATGCCAAAGAGAGAATAGACTTGCTTTTTGGTGCATGGTTCCATGAGGAGGACATCAGGATACCTGATTTCGAATGACGTTCTCATTTTCAGTAATTTTCGCAACCTGCTCTGTACCGTCTGACGAGAAGTGAATCCTCGGGGCTTTCAGGAAGATTCCTTCTCAAATTTATCTGTCGCACAGATCAAAGATGAATTTCTCTATTTTAGTATATTTCGAGAAACGATTTCTTCCAAATCACCAGCAGGGAATCGAAAAGCGTTTTGGTGAATCATTCGAGGAGAAATGGATCACTAGTACTTGTCAATAATGTATGTCTCATGATGAGTAATTTTCTGGAACAGATCTCTACCAAATGATCAGGCGAGATTACGTATGGCTTTTCGAGGAAGAGTGCATGAGACATCAACGGCTACATCTGATTAGTAATGAAAGTCTCATTTTTAGCACTTTACACTACCCATCTGTATGTGTGACGTGTTCTGTGTGTGTGTGCGTCGGTATCGTGCTGTGTGTGTTGTCTTGGGTGGCCACAACACAGGGAAATGCACAAAGCATTCCCCTCCTGGAGGAAGAGTGACACGACGTGGCCACTCAGGAGTAATACACAAACAATCCCAAGCCTCCCCCCCACCCCCCACCCCGGAGCAACAGTGATGTCTGTGGCCAATTCAGGTCATTCAGAAAGCATTTCCCTCATGGAGCAACAGTGACACTGGGTGGCCACTTGGAGTAATGCAGAAAGCATTTCCCTCACGGAGCAATGGTGAAACTGCGTGGCCAATTCAGGTAGTGCTCATATCATTTCCCTCCCGGAGCAACAGTGACACCGGGCAGCCCCTTGGAGTAAGACACAAATCATTTCCTCACGGAGCACCAGTTGCACAAAATGAGTTGAATAATAATAATAATCATTAATAATAAAACTAAACAAAAAATAGGTAGGTAGATTTTCAATAATTGGAAGGTAGAGCAAACAGAAGAAGGCAGATTTCTAAGCAACTACAAATTCGCACGCATACTGAGCCTAAGATCTTCAAGAGACTGGATTCAACAAGTATTTTCCCATCCTACATGTCTTTCGGCAACTTGAAGAGTTTCTGTAGATTAGATTTGCCGTTGTTTCTCTTTACAGATTACACTCCTGTGTTAGGCTGGACTTCCCCCTTCTCGTTTCCTTTGTCTCTTCAGGTACTTTCAGCAGCCTTTCTACTGCCCTGCATGATCTTCGTCCTCTCCGACTTTTCCATGGCTCCCGAGACCTCACTTGTGGGAATGCACACCTACCCGCGTCCTGTGAAGGGACACGGCACGAGGAGAGAAGAGGAGAGACGAGAAAGAGAGAGTTGGCGAACACAGGAGAGAAAACAGAGAAACAGGAGAGCAAGGCGAGCAACTCACCACCTGGAGTCATCCTCTTGGATCCAAGCTTCAGTTGTGGAGAAGACACCGTTCCTGACCAGAGAAACGAGCAGCCTCTGAAAATGGGGCCTTTTCTCCCTCCTAGCCACAGCTGGTCAGGATCCTTTGCTTACAAACCGAACCCTAATGGACGGGGCTTCCCGACCCGGACTCAGGTGGGGCGTGTGAGAAGTGGGACTGTTCTTAATGTTTCCTCTGAATAGTGTGGGGGTGCCTCAGTTTCCCCTAGGCAGTTCTTAAGTATCTAGGGGGTGGAGTAAGGGTGTATGATCATTGCAGAGCCCTAGAGGGCATGTGTGTGCAGGAGTCTGGACACAGAGAATGGCCAACACCCTGTTTCCTGGCAACTGATGGCCTGGGCCCTTCCCCCCCTGCAAGGGGAGAGCTGAAGGGTTGGAGAACAAAGGAATCAGGTGACCTCCTGGCCCGGGAAAGGGACAAAGCCCAGAGGAGGAGGGGTTGGAGGGGGGTTTCAGTTTGGGGCTGGCTGGGACATGGAGTGAAGTGCAGACGTGGTTGTCTGGCTCACTGCCCCCCAAAATGGACCCAGCTGAGGGGTCCCGTTCTCTGCACCTGCAAGCTCTGTTTTAGACCATGTTCCTGTCCTCTAATAAACCTTCTGTTTTACTGGCTGGCTGAGAGTCACATCTGACTGCGGAGTTGGGGTGCAGGATCCCCTGGCTTCCCCAGGAGCCCCGCCTGAGCGGACTCGCTGGGGGGAAGCGCACGGAGGGGCAGAGGAGGCTGAATGCTCCGAGGTCAGACCCAGGAAGGTGGAAGCTGTGTGAGCTGTGAGTCCTGAAGACAGGCTGCTCACAGAAAAGCGACTGCCCCAGAGTTCTGACTGGCTTCATAGGGAGCAGTTTCAGAGCATGCCGGGGACTCCGTGACAGGGCGTGAGCAGAGTCCTCACCAAACCAGACACTTCTCTCTCCGAGACTGGCGAGAGCTCGGCTCCCAGATGGAGGGCTCTTGCCTGGCATCACCAACGGTCACAGGCTCGCTGCTCTCACTCACATTCCGTCGCATGAGGGCAGTAGATTCTGAGGCTTGACTTCTTTTTCCTTGCTGCTAAAGCCAGCCCAAGGGGAAAAAAACAAGTAAGTTACCATCTCAGGCGGCAACGTCTCAGAGGCTCCTCTGTTTGCCTCTTCCACACGGCGGGGATCCGCCCTCCACTCTCCTCCCATTACACCTTGAGCATCCCAACCAAAATCTCCTTTTCTTACGGCACCCCACAGAGTCACTCTGCTCAAGAGACTCTGGCCCCTCTCCACCTACATCCCCCCGAGCCCTGTCCCCAGCGAGGACGCCCACGGCCGCTGAGGAGGACGACAGCGACTGCGGACGAGGAACTGGAAGCACTGACCTGGCAGCCAGGTCTGCAGAGGGCAGAGAGCGGAGGCCTTGTTCCGCCCCCTTGGAAAGAGGCCCAAGCGGCTCAGGCCCCCTCCTGCCGTGTTTCCCTCCGGCGAGAGCTCCGGCACCATTCCTCGCCAGAGCCGCTGCGAAAGCCGAGCCGGAGCCCTAGCTCCACAGCGCTCATCATGTTGTGGGTCGTCTTGTGTTGCGTGTGACAAGTTGTTGGTTATTTTGTGTTGAGTGAGTGTGTGTTTGTGAGATGTTGTTGGTCGTGTGTGTGATGTTTTGTGTGTGTTGCTTTCCGTGTCGCGGTGTGTGTGTGTCTTTGTCGTGTGTTATTTTTGTGTGTCGTGTTCTGTGCCCTTCTGTGTCATCGTATCGAAAAGCATTTTGGTGAATAATTCGAGGAGAGCTTTAGCACTAGTACTTGTCGATAATTTAAGTCTCCTTAGGAGTAATTTTCTTGACCCAATCGCTACGAACTCTTCAGGAGAGACGCTGGATTGCTGGAGTCTTTACCACTAGATACTTGTAAAGAATGATTTTCTACCTTGAGTCCTTTGCACGAACCGATCTGTTCCAACGCACCAAGGGAGAATGCCTTTGCTTTTCTGCTGGAGGATTCCGTGGGAAATTTATCAGAGGACGGCTGAGGAATTAATTGTCTCATTCCTAGTCATTTTCACGGACCGATTTTAGTCCAAATCTCCAGGAGCTAATTATGAACATAGTACGGAGGATGATTCCATGTGTAATTAATTGCTAACATTGATCAGAAAGAACTGCCTCCTTTTTAGTCATTTCTACCAAATCGTCAACTGATATCTACCTAATCACAAGGAGCCAATCTGAAAGGCTTTTGGAGGAGGATTCCATTTGTCATTGATTATAAGCATTGATCAGTTATAACTTTCTCTTTTTTAGCAATTTTCTCGATAAATCCTTGCTAAATGCCAAAGAGAGAATAGACTTGCTTTTTGGTGCATGGTTCCATGAGGAGGACATCAGGATACCTGATTTCGAATGACGTTCTCATTTTCAGTAATTTTCGCAACCTGCTCTGTACCGTCTGACGAGAAGTGAATCCTCGGGGCTTTCAGGAAGATTCCTTCTCAAATTTATCTGTCGCACAGATCAAAGATGAATTTCTCTATTTTAGTATATTTCGAGAAACGATTTCTTCCAAATCACCAGCAGGGAATCGAAAAGCGTTTTGGTGAATCATTCGAGGAGAAATGGATTACTAGTACTTGTCAATAATGTATGTCTCATGATGAGTAATTTTCTGGAACAGATCTCTACCAAATGATCAGGCGAGATTACGTATGGCTTTTCGAGGAAGAGTGCATGAGACATCAACGGCTACATCTGATTAGTAATGAAAGTCTCATTTTTAGCACTTTACACTACCCATCTGTATGTGTGACGTGTTCTGTGTGTGTGTGCGTCGGTATCGTGCTGTGTGTGTTGTCTTGGGTGGCCACAACACAGGGAAATGCACAAAGCATTCCCCTCCTGGAGGAAGAGTGACACGACGTGGCCACTCAGGAGTAATACACAAACAATCCCAAGCCTCCCCCCCACCCCCCACCCCGGAGCAACAGTGATGTCTGTGGCCAATTCAGGTCATTCAGAAAGCATTTCCCTCATGGAGCAACAGTGACACTGGGTGGCCACTTGGAGTAATGCAGAAAGCATTTCCCTCACGGAGCAATGGTGAAACTGCGTGGCCAATTCAGGTAGTGCTCATATCATTTCCCTCCCGGAGCAACAGTGACACCGGGCAGCCCCTTGGAGTAAGACACAAATCATTTCCTCACGGAGCACCAGTTGCACAAAATGAGTTGAATAATAATAATAATCATTAATAATAAAACTAAACAAAAAATAGGTAGGTAGATTTTCAATAATTGGAAGGTAGAGCAAACAGAAGAAGGCAGATTTCTAAGCAACTACAAATTCGCACGCATACTGAGCCTAAGATCTTCAAGAGACTGGATTCAACAAGTATTTTCCCATCCTACATGTCTTTCGCCAACTTGAAGAGTTTCTGTAGATTAGATTTGCCGTTGTTTCTCTTTACAGATTACACTCCTGTGTTAGGCTGGACTTCCCCCTTCTCGTTTCCTTTGTCTCTTCAGGTACTTTCAGCAGCCTTTCTACTGCCCTGCATGATCTTCGTCCTCTCCGACTTTTCCATGGCTCCCGAGACCTCACTTGTGGGAATGCACACCTACCCGCGTCCTGTGAAGGGACACGGCACGAGGAGAGAAGAGGAGAGACGAGAAAGAGAGAGTTGGCGAACACAGGAGAGAAAACAGAGAAACAGGAGAGCAAGGCGAGCAACTCACCACCTGGAGTCATCCTCTTGGATCCAAGCTTCAGTTGTGGAGAAGACACCGTTCCTGACCAGAGAAACGAGCAGCCTCTGAAAATGGGGCCTTTTCTCCCTCCTAGCCACAGCTGGTCAGGATCCTTTGCTTACAAACCGAACCCTAATGGACGGGGCTTCCCGACCCGGACTCAGGTGGGGCGTGTGAGAAGTGGGACTGTTCTTAATGTTTCCTCTGAATAGTGTGGGGGTGCCTCAGTTTCCCCTAGGCAGTTCTTAAGTATCTAGGGGGTGGAGTAAGGGTGTATGATCATTGCAGAGCCCTAGAGGGCATGTGTGTGCAGGAGTCTGGACACAGAGAATGGCCAACACCCTGTTTCCTGGCAACTGATGGCCTGGGCCCTTCCCCCCCTGCAAGGTGAGAGCTGAAGGGTTGGAGAACAAAGGAATCAGGTGACCTCCTGGCCCGGGAAAGGGACAAAGCCCAGAGGAGGAGGGGTTGGAGGGGGGTTTCAGTTTGGGGCTGGCTGGGACATGGAGTGAAGTGCAGACGTGGTTGTCTGGCTCACTGCCCCCCAAAATGGACCCAGCTGAGGGGTCCCGTTCTCTGCACCTGCAAGCTCTGTTTTAGACCATGTTCCTGTCCTCTAATAAACCTTCTGTTTTACTGGCTGGCTGAGAGTCACATCTGACTGCGGAGTTGGGGTGCAGGACCCCCTGGCTTCCCCAGGAGCCCCGCCTGAGCGGACTCGCTGGGGGGAAGCGCACGGAGGGGCAGAGGAGGCTGAATGCTCCGAGGTCAGACCCAGGAAGGTGGAAGCTGTGTGAGCTGTGAGTCCTGAAGACAGGCTGCTCACAGAAAAGCGACTGCCCCAGAGTTCTGACTGGCTTCATAGGGAGCAGTTTCAGAGCATGCCGGGGACTCCGTGACAGGGCGTGAGCAGAGTCCTCACCAAACCAGACACTTCTCTCTCCGAGACTGGCGAGAGCTCGGCTCCCAGATGGAGGGCTCTTGCCTGGCATCACCAACGGTCACAGGCTCGCTGCTCTCACTCACATTCCGTCGCATGAGGGCAGTAGATTCTGAGGCTTGACTTCTTTTTCCTTGCTGCTAAAGCCAGCCCAAGGGGAAAAAAACAAGTAAGTTACCATCTCAGGCGGCAACGTCTCAGAGGCTCCTCTGTTTGCCTCTTCCACACGGCGGGGATCCGCCCTCCACTCTCCTCCCATTACACCTTGAGCATCCCAACCAAAATCTCCTTTTCTTACGGCACCCCACAGAGTCACTCTGCTCAAGAGACTCTGGCCCCTCTCCACCTACATCCCCCCGAGCCCTGTCCCCAGCGAGGACGCCCACGGCCGCTGAGGAGGACGACAGCGACTGCGGACAAGGAACTGGAAGCACTGACCTGGCAGCCAGGTCTGCAGAGGGCAGAGAGCGGAGGCCTTGTTCCGCCCCCTTGGAAAGAGGCCCAAGCGGCTCAGGCCCCCTCCTGCCGTGTTTCCCTCCGGCGAGAGCTCCGGCACCATTCCTCGCCAGAGCCGCTGCGAAAGCCGAGCCGGAGCCCTAGCTCCACAGCGCTCATCATGTTGTGGGTCGTCTTGTGTTGCGTGTGACAAGTTGTGGGTTATTTTGTGTTGAGTGAGTGTGTGTTTGTGAGATGTTGTGGGTCGTGTGTGTGATGTTTTGTGTGTGTTGCTTTCCGTGTCGCGGTGTGTGTGTGTCTTTGTCGTGTGTTATTTTTGTGTGTCGTGTTCTGTGCCCTTCTGTGTCATCGTATCGAAAAGCATTTTGGTGAATAATTCGAGGAGAGCTTTAGCACTAGTACTTGTCGATAATTTAAGTCTCCTTAGGAGTAATTTTCTTGACCCAATCGCTACGAACTCTTCAGGAGAGACGCTGGATTGCTGGAGTCTTTACCACTAGATACTTGTAAAGAATGATTTTCTACCTTGAGTCCTTTGCACGAACCGATCTGTTCCAACGCACCAAGGGAGAATGCCTTTGCTTTTCTGCTGGAGGATTCCGTGGGAAATTTATCAGAGGACGGCTGAGGAATTAATTGTCTCATTCCTAGTCATTTTCACGGACCGATTTTAGTCCAAATCTCCAGGAGCTAATTATGAACATAGTACGGAGGATGATTCCATGTGTAATTAATTGCTAACATTGATCAGAAAGAACTGCCTCCTTTTTAGTCATTTCTACCAAATCGTCAACTGATATCTACCTAATCACAAGGAGCCAATCTGAAAGGCTTTTGGAGGAGGATTCCATTTGTCATTGATTATAAGCATTGATCAGTTATAACTTTCTCTTTTTTAGCAATTTTCTCGATAAATCCTTGCTAAATGCCAAAGAGAGAATAGACTTGCTTTTTGGTGCATGGTTCCATGAGGAGGACATCAGGATACCTGATTTCGAATGACGTTCTCATTTTCAGTAATTTTCGCAACCTGCTCTGTACCGTCTGACGAGAAGTGAATCCTCGGGGCTTTCAGGAAGATTCCTTCTCAAATTTATCTGTCGCACAGATCAAAGATGAATTTCTCTATTTTAGTATATTTCGAGAAACGATTTCTTCCAAATCACCAGCAGGGAATCGAAAAGCGTTTTGGTGAATCATTCGAGGAGAAATGGATCACTAGTACTTGTCAATAATGTATGTCTCATGATGAGTAATTTTCTGGAACAGATCTCTACCAAATGATCAGGCGAGATTACGTATGGCTTTTCGAGGAAGAGTGCATGAGACATCAACGGCTACATCTGATTAGTAATGAAAGTCTCATTTTTAGCACTTTACACTACCCATCTGTATGTGTGACGTGTTCTGTGTGTGTGTGCGTCGGTATCGTGCTGTGTGTGTTGTCTTGGGTGGCCACAACACAGGGAAATGCACAAAGCATTCCCCTCCTGGAGGAAGAGTGACACGACGTGGCCACTCAGGAGTAATACACAAACAATCCCAAGCCTCCCCCCCACCCCCCACCCCGGAGCAACAGTGATGTCTGTGGCCAATTCAGGTCATTCAGAAAGCATTTCCCTCATGGAGCAACAGTGACACTGGGTGGCCACTTGGAGTAATGCAGAAAGCATTTCCCTCACGGAGCAATGGTGAAACTGCGTGGCCAATTCAGGTAGTGCTCATATCATTTCCCTCCCGGAGCAACAGTGACACCGGGCAGCCCCTTGGAGTAAGACACAAATCATTTCCTCACGGAGCACCAGTTGCACAAAATGAGTTGAATAATAATAATAATCATTAATAATAAAACTAAACAAAAAATAGGTAGGTAGATTTTCAATAATTGGAAGGTAGAGCAAACAGAAGAAGGCAGATTTCTAAGCAACTACAAATTCGCACGCATACTGAGCCTAAGATCTTCAAGAGACTGGATTCAACAAGTATTTTCCCATCCTACATGTCTTTCGCCAACTTGAAGAGTTTCTGTAGATTAGATTTGCCGTTGTTTCTCTTTACAGATTACACTCCTGTGTTAGGCTGGACTTCCCCCTTCTCGTTTCCTTTGTCTCTTCAGGTACTTTCAGCAGCCTTTCTACTGCCCTGCATGATCTTCGTCCTCTCCGACTTTTCCATGGCTCCCGAGACCTCACTTGTGGGAATGCACACCTACCCGCGTCCTGTGAAGGGACACGGCACGAGGAGAGAAGAGGAGAGACGAGAAAGAGAGAGTTGGCGAACACAGGAGAGAAAACAGAGAAACAGGAGAGCAAGGCGAGCAACTCACCACCTGGAGTCATCCTCTTGGATCCAAGCTTCAGTTGTGGAGAAGACACCGTTCCTGACCAGAGAAACGAGCAGCCTCTGAAAATGGGGCCTTTTCTCCCTCCTAGCCACAGCTGGTCAGGATCCTTTGCTTACAAACCGAACCCTAATGGACGGGGCTTCCCGACCCGGACTCAGGTGGGGCGTGTGAGAAGTGGGACTGTTCTTAATGTTTCCTCTGAATAGTGTGGGGGTGCCTCAGTTTCCCCTAGGCAGTTCTTAAGTATCTAGGGGGTGGAGTAAGGGTGTATGATCATTGCAGAGCCCTAGAGGGCATGTGTGTGCAGGAGTCTGGACACAGAGAATGGCCAACACCCTGTTTCCTGGCAACTGATGGCCTGGGCCCTTCCCCCCCTGCAAGGTGAGAGCTGAAGGGTTGGAGAACAAAGGAATCAGGTGACCTCCTGGCCCGGGAAAGGGACAAAGCCCAGAGGAGGAGGGGTTGGAGGGGGGTTTCAGTTTGGGGCTGGCTGGGACATGGAGTGAAGTGCAGACGTGGTTGTCTGGCTCACTGCCCCCCAAAATGGACCCAGCTGAGGGGTCCCGTTCTCTGCACCTGCAAGCTCTGTTTTAGACCATGTTCCTGTCCTCTAATAAACCTTCTGTTTTACTGGCTGGCTGAGAGTCACATCTGACTGCGGAGTTGGGGTGCAGGACCCCCTGGCTTCCCCAGGAGCCCCGCCTGAGCGGACTCGCTGGGGGGAAGCGCACGGAGGGGCAGAGGAGGCTGAATGCTCCGAGGTCAGACCCAGGAAGGTGGAAGCTGTGTGAGCTGTGAGTCCTGAAGACAGGCTGCTCACAGAAAAGCGACTGCCCCAGAGTTCTGACTGGCTTCATAGGGAGCAGTTTCAGAGCATGCCGGGGACTCCGTGACAGGGCGTGAGCAGAGTCCTCACCAAACCAGACACTTCTCTCTCCGAGACTGGCGAGAGCTCGGCTCCCAGATGGAGGGCTCTTGCCTGGCATCACCAACGGTCACAGGCTCGCTGCTCTCACTCACATTCCGTCGCATGAGGGCAGTAGATTCTGAGGCTTGACTTCTTTTTCCTTGCTGCTAAAGCCAGCCCAAGGGGAAAAAAACAAGTAAGTTACCATCTCAGGCGGCAACGTCTCAGAGGCTCCTCTGTTTGCCTCTTCCACATGGCGGGGATCCGCCCTCCACTCTCCTCCCATTACACCTTGAGCATCCCAACCAAAATCTCCTTTTCTTACGGCACCCCACAGAGTCACTCTGCTCAAGAGACTCTGGCCCCTCTCCACCTACATCCCCCCGAGCCCTGTCCCCAGCGAGGACGCCCACGGCCGCTGAGGAGGACGACAGCGACTGCGGACGAGGAACTGGAAGCACTGACCTGGCAGCCAGGTCTGCAGAGGGCAGAGAGCGGAGGCCTTGTTCCGCCCCCTTGGAAAGAGGCCCAAGCGGCTCAGGCCCCCTCCTGCCGTGTTTCCCTCCGGCGAGAGCTCCGGCACCATTCCTCGCCAGAGCCGCTGCGAAAGCCGAGCCGGAGCCCTAGCTCCACAGCGCTCATCATGTTGTGGGTCGTCTTGTGTTGCGTGTGACAAGTTGTGGGTTATTTTGTGTTGAGTGAGTGTGTGTTTGTGAGATGTTGTGGGTCGTGTGTGTGATGTTTTGTGTGTGTTGCTTTCCGTGTCGCGGTGTGTGTGTGTCTTTGTCGTGTGTTATTTTTGTGTGTCGTGTTCTGTGCCCTTCTGTGTCATCGTATCGAAAAGCATTTTGGTGAATAATTCGAGGAGAGCTTTAGCACTAGTACTTGTCGATAATTTAAGTCTCCTTAGGAGTAATTTTCTTGACCCAATCGCTACGAACTCTTCAGGAGAGACGCTGGATTGCTGGAGTCTTTACCACTAGATACTTGTAAAGAATGATTTTCTACCTTGAGTCCTTTGCACGAACCGATCTGTTCCAACGCACCAAGGGAGAATGCCTTTGCTTTTCTGCTGGAGGATTCCGTGGGAAATTTATCAGAGGACGGCTGAGGAATTAATTGTCTCATTCCTAGTCATTTTCACGGACCGATTTTAGTCCAAATCTCCAGGAGCTAATTATGAACATAGTACGGAGGATGATTCCATGTGTAATTAATTGCTAACATTGATCAGAAAGAACTGCCTCCTTTTTAGTCATTTCTACCAAATCGTCAACTGATATCTACCTAATCACAAGGAGCCAATCTGAAAGGCTTTTGGAGGAGGATTCCATTTGTCATTGATTATAAGCATTGATCAGTTATAACTTTCTCTTTTTTAGCAATTTTCTCGATAAATCCTTGCTAAATGCCAAAGAGAGAATAGACTTGCTTTTTGGTGCATGGTTCCATGAGGAGGACATCAGGATACCTGATTTCGAATGACGTTCTCATTTTCAGTAATTTTCGCAACCTGCTCTGTACCGTCTGACGAGAAGTGAATCCTCGGGGCTTTCAGGAAGATTCCTTCTCAAATTTATCTGTCGCACAGATCAAAGATGAATTTCTCTATTTTAGTATATTTCGAGAAACGATTTCTTCCAAATCACCAGCAGGGAATCGAAAAGCGTTTTGGTGAATCATTCGAGGAGAAATGGATCACTAGTACTTGTCAATAATGTATGTCTCATGATGAGTAATTTTCTGGAACAGATCTCTACCAAATGATCAGGCGAGATTACGTATGGCTTTTCGAGGAAGAGTGCATGAGACATCAACGGCTACATCTGATTAGTAATGAAAGTCTCATTTTTAGCACTTTACACTACCCATCTGTATGTGTGACGTGTTCTGTGTGTGTGTGCGTCGGTATTGTGCTGTGTGTGTTGTCTTGGGTGGCCACAATACAGGGAAATGCACAAAGCATTCCCCTCCTGGAGGAAGAGTGACACGACGTGGCCACTCAGGAGTAATACACAAACAATCCGAAGCCTCCCCCCCACCCCCCACCCCGGAGCAACAGTGATGTCTGTGGCCAATTCAGGTCATTCAGAAAGCATTTCCCTCATGGAGCAACAGTGACACTGGGTGGCCACTTGGAGTAATGCAGAAAGCATTTCCCTCACGGAGCAATGGTGAAACTGCGTGGCCAATTCAGGTAGTGCTCATATCATTTCCCTCCCGGAGCAACAGTGACACCGGGCAGCCCCTTGGAGTAAGACACAAATCATTTCCTCACGGAGCACCAGTTGCACAAAATGAGTTGAATAATAATAATAATCATTAATAATAAAACTAAACAAAAAATAGGTAGGTAGATTTTCAATAATTGGAAGGTAGAGCAAACAGAAGAAGGCAGATTTCTAAGCAACTACAAATTCGCACGCATACTGAGCCTAAGATCTTCAAGAGACTGGATTCAACAAGTATTTTCCCATCCTACATGTCTTTCGGCAACTTGAAGAGTTTCTGTAGATTAGATTTGCCGTTGTTTCTCTTTACAGATTACACTCCTGTGTTAGGCTGGACTTCCCCCTTCTCGTTTCCTTTGTCTCTTCAGGTACTTTCAGCAGCCTTTCTACTGCCCTGCATGATCTTCGTCCTCTCCGACTTTTCCATGGCTCCCGAGACCTCACTTGTGGGAATGCACACCTACCCGCGTCCTGTGAAGGGACACGGCACGAGGAGAGAAGAGGAGAGACGAGAAAGAGAGAGTTGGCGAACACAGGAGAGAAAACAGAGAAACAGGAGAGCAAGGCGAGCAACTCACCACCTGGAGTCATCCTCTTGGATCCAAGCTTCAGTTGTGGAGAAGACACCGTTCCTGACCAGAGAAACGAGCAGCCTCTGAAAATGGGGCCTTTTCTCCCTCCTAGCCACAGCTGGTCAGGATCCTTTGCTTACAAACCGAACCCTAATGGACGGGGCTTCCCGACCCGGACTCAGGTGGGGCGTGTGAGAAGTGGGAC
Source organism: Lepidochelys olivacea (assembly GCF_965140295.1). Classification (NCBI taxonomy): domain Eukaryota; kingdom Metazoa; phylum Chordata; order Testudines; family Cheloniidae; genus Lepidochelys; species Lepidochelys olivacea. Next base: position 2,724,976 of record NC_140437.1, on the reverse strand, counting down.
TGTTCTTAATGTTTCCTCTGAATAGTGTGGGGGTGCCTCAGTTTCCCCTAGGCAGTTCTTAAGTATCTAGGGGGTGGAGTAAGGGTGTATGATCATTGCAGAGCCCTAGAGGGCATGTGTGTGCAGGAGTCTGGACACAGAGAATGGCCAACACCCTGTTTCCTGGCAACTGATGGCCTGGGCCCTTCCCCCCCTGCAAGGGGAGAGCTGAAGGGTTGGAGAACAAAGGAATCAGGTGACCTCCTGGCCCGGGAAAGGGACAAAGCCCAGAGGAGGAGGGGTTGGAGGGGGGTTTCAGTTTGGGGCTGGCTGGGACATGGAGTGAAGTGCAGACGTGGTTGTCTGGCTCACTGCCCCCCAAAATGGACCCAGCTGAGGGGTCCCGTTCTCTGCACCTGCAAGCTCTGTTTTAGACCATGTTCCTGTCCTCTAATAAACCTTCTGTTTTACTGGCTGGCTGAGAGTCACATCTGACTGCGGAGTTGGGGTGCAGGACCCCCTGGCTTCCCCAGGAGCCCCGCCTGAGCGGACTCGCTGGGGGGAAGCGCACGGAGGGGCAGAGGAGGCTGAATGCTCCGAGGTCAGACCCAGGAAGGTGGAAGCTGTGTGAGCTGTGAGTCCTGAAGACAGGCTGCTCACAGAAAAGCGACTGCCCCAGAGTTCTGACTGGCTTCATAGGGAGCAGTTTCAGAGCATGCCGGGGACTCCGTGACAGGGCGTGAGCAGAGTCCTCACCAAACCAGACACTTCTCTCTCCGAGACTGGCGAGAGCTCGGCTCCCAGATGGAGGGCTCTTGCCTGGCATCACCAACGGTCACAGGCTCGCTGCTCTCACTCACATTCCGTCGCATGAGGGCAGTAGATTCTGAGGCTTGACTTCTTTTTCCTTGCTGCTAAAGCCAGCCCAAGGGGAAAAAAACAAGTAAGTTACCATCTCAGGCGGCAACGTCTCAGAGGCTCCTCTGTTTGCCTCTTCCACACGGCGGGGATCCGCCCTCCACTCTCCTCCCATTACACCTTGAGCATCCCAACCAAAATCTCCTTTTCTTACGGCACCCCACAGAGTCACTCTGCTCAAGAGACTCTGGCCCCTCTCCACCTACATCCCCCCGAGCCCTGTCCCCAGCGAGGACGCCCACGGCCGCTGAGGAGGACGACAGCGACTGCGGACGAGGAACTGGAAGCACTGACCTGGCAGCCAGGTCTGCAGAGGGCAGAGAGCGGAGGCCTTGTTCCGCCCCCTTGGAAAGAGGCCCAAGCGGCTCAGGCCCCCTCCTGCCGTGTTTCCCTCCGGCGAGAGCTCCGGCACCATTCCTCGCCAGAGCCGCTGCGAAAGCCGAGCCGGAGCCCTAGCTCCACAGCGCTCATCATGTTGTGGGTCGTCTTGTGTTGCGTGTGACAAGTTGTGGGTTATTTTGTGTTGAGTGAGTGTGTGTTTGTGAGATGTTGTGGGTCGTGTGTGTGATGTTTTGTGTGTGTTGCTTTCCGTGTCGCGGTGTGTGTGTGTCTTTGTCGTGTGTTATTTTTGTGTGTCGTGTTCTGTGCCCTTCTGTGTCATCGTATCGAAAAGCATTTTGGTGAATAATTCGAGGAGAGCTTTAGCACTAGTACTTGTCGATAATTTAAGTCTCCTTAGGAGTAATTTTCTTGACCCAATCGCTACGAACTCTTCAGGAGAGACGCTGGATTGCTGGAGTCTTTACCACTAGATACTTGTAAAGAATGATTTTCTACCTTGAGTCCTTTGCACGAACCGATCTGTTCCAACGCACCAAGGGAGAATGCCTTTGCTTTTCTGCTGGAGGATTCCGTGGGAAATTTATCAGAGGACGGCTGAGGAATTAATTGTCTCATTCCTAGTCATTTTCACGGACCGATTTTAGTCCAAATCTCCAGGAGCTAATTATGAACATAGTACGGAGGATGATTCCATGTGTAATTAATTGCTAACATTGATCAGAAAGAACTGCCTCCTTTTTAGTCATTTCTACCAAATCGTCAACTGATATCTACCTAATCACAAAGAGCCAATCTGAAAGGCTTTTGGAGGAGGATTCCATTTGTCATTGATTATAAGCATTGATCAGTTATAACTTTCTCTTTTTTAGCAATTTTCTCGATAAATCCTTGCTAAATGCCAAAGAGAGAATAGACTTGCTTTTTGGTGCATGGTTCCATGAGGAGGACATCAGGATACCTGATTTCGAATGACGTTCTCATTTTCAGTAATTTTCGCAACCTGCTCTGTACCGTCTGACGAGAAGTGAATCCTCGGGGCTTTCAGGAAGATTCCTTCTCAAATTTATCTGTCGCACAGATCAAAGATGAATTTCTCTATTTTAGTATATTTCGAGAAACGATTTCTTCCAAATCACCAGCAGGGAATCGAAAAGCGTTTTGGTGAATCATTCGAGGAGAAATGGATCACTAGTACTTGTCAATAATGTATGTCTCATGATGAGTAATTTTCTGGAACAGATCTCTACCAAATGATCAGGTGAGATTACGTATGGCTTTTCGAGGAAGAGTGCATGAGACATCAACGGCTACATCTGATTAGTAATGAAAGTCTCATTTTTAGCACTTTACACTACCCATCTGTATGTGTGACGTGTTCTGTGTGTGTGTGCGTCGGTATCGTGCTGTGTGTGTTGTCTTGGGTGGCCACAACACAGGGAAATGCACAAAGCATTCCCCTCCTGGAGGAAGAGTGACACGACGTGGCCACTCAGGAGTAATACACAAACAATCCGAAGCCTCCCCCCCACCCCCCACCCCGGAGCAACAGTGATGTCTGTGGCCAATTCAGGTCATTCAGAAAGCATTTCCCTCATGGAGCAACAGTGACACTGGGTGGCCACTTGGAGTAATGCAGAAAGCATTTCCCTCACGGAGCAATGGTGAAACTGCGTGGCCAATTCAGGTAGTGCTCATATCATTTCCCTCCCGGAGCAACAGTGACACCGGGCAGCCCCTTGGAGTAAGACACAAATCATTTCCTCACGGAGCACCAGTTGCACAAAATGAGTTGAATAATAATAATAATCATTAATAATAAAACTAAACAAAAAATAGGTAGGTAGATTTTCAATAATTGGAAGGTAGAGCAAACAGAAGAAGGCAGATTTCTAAGCAACTACAAATTCGCACGCATACTGAGCCTAAGATCTTCAAGAGACTGGATTCAACAAGTATTTTCCCATCCTACATGTCTTTCGCCAACTTGAAGAGTTTCTGTAGATTAGATTTGCCGTTGTTTCTCTTTACAGATTACACTCCTGTGTTAGGCTGGACTTCCCCCTTCTCGTTTCCTTTGTCTCTTCAGGTACTTTCAGCAGCCTTTCTACTGCCCTGCATGATCTTCGTCCTCTCCGACTTTTCCATGGCTCCCGAGACCTCACTTGTGGGAATGCACACCTACCCGCGTCCTGTGAAGGGACACGGCACGAGGAGAGAAGAGGAGAGACGAGAAAGAGAGAGTTGGCGAACACAGGAGAGAAAACAGAGAAACAGGAGAGCAAGGCGAGCAACTCACCACCTGGAGTCATCCTCTTGGATCCAAGCTTCAGTTGTGGAGAAGACACCGTTCCTGACCAGAGAAACGAGCAGCCTCTGAAAATGGGGCCTTTTCTCCCTCCTAGCCACAGCTGGTCAGGATCCTTTGCTTACAAACCGAACCCTAATGGACGGGGCTTCCCGACCCGGACTCAGGTGGGGCGTGTGAGAAGTGGGACTGTTCTTAATGTTTCCTCTGAATAGTGTGGGGGTGCCTCAGTTTCCCCTAGGCAGTTCTTAAGTATCTAGGGGGTGGAGTAAGGGTGTATGATCATTGCAGAGCCCTAGAGGGCATGTGTGTGCAGGAGTCTGGACACAGAGAATGGCCAACACCCTGTTTCCTGGCAACTGATGGCCTGGGCCCTTCCCCCCCTGCAAGGGGAGAGCTGAAGGGTTGGAGAACAAAGGAATCAGGTGACCTCCTGGCCCGGGAAAGGGACAAAGCCCAGAGGAGGAGGGGTTGGAGGGGGGTTTCAGTTTGGGGCTGGCTGGGACATGGAGTGAAGTGCAGACGTGGTTGTCTGGCTCACTGCCCCCCAAAATGGACCCAGCTGAGGGGTCCCGTTCTCTGCACCTGCAAGCTCTGTTTTAGACCATGTTCCTGTCCTCTAATAAACCTTCTGTTTTACTGGCTGGCTGAGAGTCACATCTGACTGCGGAGTTGGGGTGCAGGACCCCCTGGCTTCCCCAGGAGCCCCGCCTGAGCGGACTCGCTGGGGGGAAGCGCACGGAGGGGCAGAGGAGGCTGAATGCTCCGAGGTCAGACCCAGGAAGGTGGAAGCTGTGTGAGCTGTGAGTCCTGAAGACAGGCTGCTCACAGAAAAGCGACTGCCCCAGAGTTCTGACTGGCTTCATAGGGAGCAGTTTCAGAGCATGCCGGGGACTCCGTGACAGGGCGTGAGCAGAGTCCTCACCAAACCAGACACTTCTCTCTCCGAGACTGGCGAGAGCTCGGCTCCCAGATGGAGGGCTCTTGCCTGGCATCACCAACGGTCACAGGCTCGCTGCTCTCACTCACATTCCGTCGCATGAGGGCAGTAGATTCTGAGGCTTGACTTCTTTTTCCTTGCTGCTAAAGCCAGCCCAAGGGGAAAAAAACAAGTAAGTTACCATCTCAGGCGGCAACGTCTCAGAGGCTCCTCTGTTTGCCTCTTCCACACGGCGGGGATCCGCCCTCCACTCTCCTCCCATTACACCTTGAGCATCCCAACCAAAATCTCCTTTTCTTACGGCACCCCACAGAGTCACTCTGCTCAAGAGACTCTGGCCCCTCTCCACCTACATCCCCCCGAGCCCTGTCCCCAGCGAGGACGCCCACGGCCGCTGAGGAGGACGACAGCGACTGCGGACGAGGAACTGGAAGCACTGACCTGGCAGCCAGGTCTGCAGAGGGCAGAGAGCGGAGGCCTTGTTCCGCCCCCTTGGAAAGAGGCCCAAGCGGCTCAGGCCCCCTCCTGCCGTGTTTCCCTCCGGCGAGAGCTCCGGCACCATTCCTCGCCAGAGCCGCTGCGAAAGCCGAGCCGGAGCCCTAGCTCCACAGCGCTCATCATGTTGTGGGTCGTCTTGTGTTGCGTGTGACAAGTTGTGGGTTATTTTGTGTTGAGTGAGTGTGTGTTTGTGAGATGTTGTGGGTCGTGTGTGTGATGTTTTGTGTGTGTTGCTTTCCGTGTCGCGGTGTGTGTGTGTCTTTGTCGTGTGTTATTTTTGTGTGTCGTGTTCTGTGCCCTTCTGTGTCATCGTATCGAAAAGCATTTTGGTGAATAATTCGAGGAGAGCTTTAGCACTAGTACTTGTCGATAATTTAAGTCTCCTTAGGAGTAATTTTCTTGACCCAATCGCTACGAACTCTTCAGGAGAGACGCTGGATTGCTGGAGTCTTTACCACTAGATACTTGTAAAGAATGATTTTCTACCTTGAGTCCTTTGCACGAACCGATCTGTTCCAACGCACCAAGGGAGAATGCCTTTGCTTTTCTGCTGGAGGATTCCGTGGGAAATTTATCAGAGGACGGCTGAGGAATTAATTGTCTCATTCCTAGTCATTTTCACGGACCGATTTTAGTCCAAATCTCCAGGAGCTAATTATGAACATAGTACGGAGGATGATTCCATGTGTAATTAATTGCTAACATTGATCAGAAAGAACTGCCTCCTTTTTAGTCATTTCTACCAAATCGTCAACTGATATCTACCTAATCACAAGGAGCCAATCTGAAAGGCTTTTGGAGGAGGATTCCATTTGTCATTGATTATAAGCATTGATCAGTTATAACTTTCTCTTTTTTAGCAATTTTCTCGATAAATCCTTGCTAAATGCCAAAGAGAGAATAGACTTGCTTTTTGGTGCATGGTTCCATGAGGAGGACATCAGGATACCTGATTTCGAATGACGTTCTCATTTTCAGTAATTTTCGCAACCTGCTCTGTACCGTCTGACGAGAAGTGAATCCTCGGGGCTTTCAGGAAGATTCCTTCTCAAATTTATCTGTCGCACAGATCAAAGATGAATTTCTCTATTTTAGTATATTTCGAGAAACGATTTCTTCCAAATCACCAGCAGGGAATCGAAAAGCGTTTTGGTGAATCATTCGAGGAGAAATGGATCACTAGTACTTGTCAATAATGTATGTCTCATGATGAGTAATTTTCTGGAACAGATCTCTACCAAATGATCAGGCGAGATTACGTATGGCTTTTCGAGGAAGAGTGCATGAGACATCAACGGCTACATCTGATTAGTAATGAAAGTCTCATTTTTAGCACTTTACACTACCCATCTGTATGTGTGACGTGTTCTGTGTGTGTGTGCGTCGGTATCGTGCTGTGTGTGTTGTCTTGGGTGGCCACAACACAGGGAAATGCACAAAGCATTCCCCTCCTGGAGGAAGAGTGACACGACGTGGCCACTCAGGAGTAATACACAAACAATCCCAAGCCTCCCCCCCACCCCCCACCCCGGAGCAACAGTGATGTCTGTGGCCAATTCAGGTCATTCAGAAAGCATTTCCCTCATGGAGCAACAGTGACACTGGGTGGCCACTTGGAGTAATGCAGAAAGCATTTCCCTCACGGAGCAATGGTGAAACTGCGTGGCCAATTCAGGTAGTGCTCATATCATTTCCCTCCCGGAGCAACAGTGACACCGGGCAGCCCCTTGGAGTAAGACACAAATCATTTCCTCACGGAGCACCAGTTGCACAAAATGAGTTGAATAATAATAATAATCATTAATAATAAAACTAAACAAAAAATAGGTAGGTAGATTTTCAATAATTGGAAGGTAGAGCAAACAGAAGAAGGCAGATTTCTAAGCAACTACAAATTCGCACGCATACTGAGCCTAAGATCTTCAAGAGACTGGATTCAACAAGTATTTTCCCATCCTACATGTCTTTCGGCAACTTGAAGAGTTTCTGTAGATTAGATTTGCCGTTGTTTCTCTTTACAGATTACACTCCTGTGTTAGGCTGGACTTCCCCCTTCTCGTTTCCTTTGTCTCTTCAGGTACTTTCAGCAGCCTTTCTACTGCCCTGCATGATCTTCGTCCTCTCCGACTTTTCCATGGCTCCCGAGACCTCACTTGTGGGAATGCACACCTACCCGCGTCCTGTGAAGGGACACGGCACGAGGAGAGAAGAGGAGAGACGAGAAAGAGAGAGTTGGCGAACACAGGAGAGAAAACAGAGAAACAGGAGAGCAAGGCGAGCAACTCACCACCTGGAGTCATCCTCTTGGATCCAAGCTTCAGTTGTGGAGAAGACACCGTTCCTGACCAGAGAAACGAGCAGCCTCTGAAAATGGGGCCTTTTCTCCCTCCTAGCCACAGCTGGTCAGGATCCTTTGCTTACAAACCGAACCCTAATGGACGGGGCTTCCCGACCCGGACTCAGGTGGGGCGTGTGAGAAGTGGGACTGTTCTTAATGTTTCCTCTGAATAGTGTGGGGGTGCCTCAGTTTCCCCTAGGCAGTTCTTAAGTATCTAGGGGGTGGAGTAAGGGTGTATGATCATTGCAGAGCCCTAGAGGGCATGTGTGTGCAGGAGTCTGGACACAGAGAATGGCCAACACCCTGTTTCCTGGCAACTGATGGCCTGGGCCCTTCCCCCCCTGCAAGGTGAGAGCTGAAGGGTTGGAGAACAAAGGAATCAGGTGACCTCCTGGCCCGGGAAAGGGACAAAGCCCAGAGGAGGAGGGGTTGGAGGGGGGTTTCAGTTTGGGGCTGGCTGGGACATGGAGTGAAGTGCAGACGTGGTTGTCTGGCTCACTGCCCCCCAAAATGGACCCAGCTGAGGGGTCCCGTTCTCTGCACCTGCAAGCTCTGTTTTAGACCATGTTCCTGTCCTCTAATAAACCTTCTGTTTTACTGGCTGGCTGAGAGTCACATCTGACTGCGGAGTTGGGGTGCAGGACCCCCTGGCTTCCCCAGGAGCCCCGCCTGAGCGGACTCGCTGGGGGGAAGCGCACGGAGGGGCAGAGGAGGCTGAATGCTCCGAGGTCAGACCCAGGAAGGTGGAAGCTGTGTGAGCTGTGAGTCCTGAAGACAGGCTGCTCACAGAAAAGCGACTGCCCCAGAGTTCTGACTGGCTTCATAGGGAGCAGTTTCAGAGCATGCCGGGGACTCCGTGACAGGGCGTGAGCAGAGTCCTCACCAAACCAGACACTTCTCTCTCCGAGACTGGCGAGAGCTCGGCTCCCAGATGGAGGGCTCTTGCCTGGCATCACCAACGGTCACAGGCTCGCTGCTCTCACTCACATTCCGTCGCATGAGGGCAGTAGATTCTGAGGCTTGACTTCTTTTTCCTTGCTGCTAAAGCCAGCCCAAGGGGAAAAAAACAAGTAAGTTACCATCTCAGGCGGCAACGTCTCAGAGGCTCCTCTGTTTGCCTCTTCCACATGGCGGGGATCCGCCCTCCACTCTCCTCCCATTACACCTTGAGCATCCCAACCAAAATCTCCTTTTCTTACGGCACCCCACAGAGTCACTCTGCTCAAGAGACTCTGGCCCCTCTCCACCTACATCCCCCCGAGCCCTGTCCCCAGCGAGGACGCCCACGGCCGCTGAGGAGGACGACAGCGACTGCGGACGAGGAACTGGAAGCACTGACCTGGCAGCCAGGTCTGCAGAGGGCAGAGAGCGGAGGCCTTGTTCCGCCCCCTTGGAAAGAGGCCCAAGCGGCTCAGGCCCCCTCCTGCCGTGTTTCCCTCCGGCGAGAGCTCCGGCACCATTCCTCGCCAGAGCCGCTGCGAAAGCCGAGCCGGAGCCCTAGCTCCACAGCGCTCATCATGTTGTGGGTCGTCTTGTGTTGCGTGTGACAAGTTGTGGGTTATTTTGTGTTGAGTGAGTGTGTGTTTGTGAGATGTTGTGGGTCGTGTGTGTGATGTTTTGTGTGTGTTGCTTTCCGTGTCGCGGTGTGTGTGTGTCTTTGTCGTGTGTTATTTTTGTGTGTCGTGTTCTGTGCCCTTCTGTGTCATCGTATCGAAAAGCATTTTGGTGAATAATTCGAGGAGAGCTTTAGCACTAGTACTTGTCGATAATTTAAGTCTCCTTAGGAGTAATTTTCTTGACCCAATCGCTACGAACTCTTCAGGAGAGACGCTGGATTGCTGGAGTCTTTACCACTAGATACTTGTAAAGAATGATTTTCTACCTTGAGTCCTTTGCACGAACCGATCTGTTCCAACGCACCAAGGGAGAATGCCTTTGCTTTTCTGCTGGAGGATTCCGTGGGAAATTTATCAGAGGACGGCTGAGGAATTAATTGTCTCATTCCTAGTCATTTTCACGGACCGATTTTAGTCCAAATCTCCAGGAGCTAATTATGAACATAGTACGGAGGATGATTCCATGTGTAATTAATTGCTAACATTGATCAGAAAGAACTGCCTCCTTTTTAGTCATTTCTACCAAATCGTCAACTGATATCTACCTAATCACAAGGAGCCAATCTGAAAGGCTTTTGGAGGAGGATTCCATTTGTCATTGATTATAAGCATTGATCAGTTATAACTTTCTCTTTTTTAGCAATTTTCTCGATAAATCCTTGCTAAATGCCAAAGAGAGAATAGACTTGCTTTTTGGTGCATGGTTCCATGAGGAGGACATCAGGATACCTGATTTCGAATGACGTTCTCATTTTCAGTAATTTTCGCAACCTGCTCTGTACCGTCTGACGAGAAGTGAATCCTCGGGGCTTTCAGGAAGATTCCTTCTCAAATTTATCTGTCGCACAGATCAAAGATGAATTTCTCTATTTTAGTATATTTCGAGAAACGATTTCTTCCAAATCACCAGCAGGGAATCGAAAAGCGTTTTGGTGAATCATTCGAGGAGAAATGGATCACTAGTACTTGTCAATAATGTATGTCTCATGATGAGTAATTTTCTGGAACAGATCTCTACCAAATGATCAGGCGAGATTACGTATGGCTTTTCGAGGAAGAGTGCATGAGACATCAACGGCTACATCTGATTAGTAATGAAAGTCTCATTTTTAGCACTTTACACTACCCATCTGTATGTGTGACGTGTTCTGTGTGTGTGTGCGTCGGTATTGTGCTGTGTGTGTTGTCTTGGGTGGCCACAATACAGGGAAATGCACAAAGCATTCCCCTCCTGGAGGAAGAGTGACACGACGTGGCCACTCAGGAGTAATACACAAACAATCCGAAGCCTCCCCCCCACCCCCCACCCCGGAGCAACAGTGATGTCTGTGGCCAATTCAGGTCATTCAGAAAGCATTTCCCTCATGGAGCAACAGTGACACTGGGTGGCCACTTGGAGTAATGCAGAAAGCATTTCCCTCACGGAGCAATGGTGAAACTGCGTGGCCAATTCAGGTAGTGCTCATATCATTTCCCTCCCGGAGCAACAGTGACACCGGGCAGCCCCTTGGAGTAAGACACAAATCATTTCCTCACGGAGCACCAGTTGCACAAAATGAGTTGAATAATAATAATAATCATTAATAATAAAACTAAACAAAAAATAGGTAGGTAGATTTTCAATAATTGGAAGGTAGAGCAAACAGAAGAAGGCAGATTTCTAAGCAACTACAAATTCGCACGCATACTGAGCCTAAGATCTTCAAGAGACTGGATTCAACAAGTATTTTCCCATCCTACATGTCTTTCGGCAACTTGAAGAGTTTCTGTAGATTAGATTTGCCGTTGTTTCTCTTTACAGATTACACTCCTGTGTTAGGCTGGACTTCCCCCTTCTCGTTTCCTTTGTCTCTTCAGGTACTTTCAGCAGCCTTTCTACTGCCCTGCATGATCTTCGTCCTCTCCGACTTTTCCATGGCTCCCGAGACCTCACTTGTGGGAATGCACACCTACCCGCGTCCTGTGAAGGGACACGGCACGAGGAGAGAAGAGGAGAGACGAGAAAGAGAGAGTTGGCGAACACAGGAGAGAAAACAGAGAAACAGGAGAGCAAGGCGAGCAACTCACCACCTGGAGTCATCCTCTTGGATCCAAGCTTCAGTTGTGGAGAAGACACCGTTCCTGACCAGAGAAACGAGCAGCCTCTGAAAATGGGGCCTTTTCTCCCTCCTAGCCACAGCTGGTCAGGATCCTTTGCTTACAAACCGAACCCTAATGGACGGGGCTTCCCGACCCGGACTCAGGTGGGGCGTGTGAGAAGTGGGACTGTTCTTAATGTTTCCTCTGAATAGTGTGGGGGTGCCTCAGTTTCCCCTAGGCAGTTCTTAAGTATCTAGGGGGTGGAGTAAGGGTGTATGATCATTGCAGAGCCCTAGAGGGCATGTGTGTGCAGGAGTCTGGACACAGAGAATGGCCAACACCCTGTTTCCTGGCAACTGATGGCCTGGGCCCTTCCCCCCCTGCAAGGGGAGAGCTGAAGGGTTGGAGAACAAAGGAATCAGGTGACCTCCTGGCCCGGGAAAGGGACAAAGCCCAGAGGAGGAGGGGTTGGAGGGGGGTTTCAGTTTGGGGCTGGCTGGGACATGGAGTGAAGTGCAGACGTGGTTGTCTGGCTCACTGCCCCCCAAAATGGACCCAGCTGAGGGGTCCCGTTCTCTGCACCTGCAAGCTCTGTTTTAGACCATGTTCCTGTCCTCTAATAAACCTTCTGTTTTACTGGCTGGCTGAGAGTCACATCTGACTGCGGAGTTGGGGTGCAGGACCCCCTGGCTTCCCCAGGAGCCCCGCCTGAGCGGACTCGCTGGGGGGAAGCGCACGGAGGGGCAGAGGAGGCTGAATGCTCCGAGGTCAGACCCAGGAAGGTGGAAGCTGTGTGAGCTGTGAGTCCTGAAGACAGGCTGCTCACAGAAAAGCGACTGCCCCAGAGTTCTGACTGGCTTCATAGGGAGCAGTTTCAGAGCATGCCGGGGACTCCGTGACAGGGCGTGAGCAGAGTCCTCACCAAACCAGACACTTCTCTCTCCGAGACTGGCGAGAGCTCGGCTCCCAGATGGAGGGCTCTTGCCTGGCATCACCAACGGTCACAGGCTCGCTGCTCTCACTCACATTCCGTCGCATGAGGGCAGTAGATTCTGAGGCTTGACTTCTTTTTCCTTGCTGCTAAAGCCAGCCCAAGGGGAAAAAAACAAGTAAGTTACCATCTCAGGCGGCAACGTCTCAGAGGCTCCTCTGTTTGCCTCTTCCACACGGCGGGGATCCGCCCTCCACTCTCCTCCCATTACACCTTGAGCATCCCAACCAAAATCTCCTTTTCTTACGGCACCCCACAGAGTCACTCTGCTCAAGAGACTCTGGCCCCTCTCCACCTACATCCCCCCGAGCCCTGTCCCCAGCGAGGACGCCCACGGCCGCTGAGGAGGACGACAGCGACTGCGGACGAGGAACTGGAAGCACTGACCTGGCAGCCAGGTCTGCAGAGGGCAGAGAGCGGAGGCCTTGTTCCGCCCCCTTGGAAAGAGGCCCAAGCGGCTCAGGCCCCCTCCTGCCGTGTTTCCCTCCGGCGAGAGCTCCGGCACCATTCCTCGCCAGAGCCGCTGCGAAAGCCGAGCCGGAGCCCTAGCTCCACAGCGCTCATCATGTTGTGGGTCGTCTTGTGTTGCGTGTGACAAGTTGTGGGTTATTTTGTGTTGAGTGAGTGTGTGTTTGTGAGATGTTGTGGGTCGTGTGTGTGATGTTTTGTGTGTGTTGCTTTCCGTGTCGCGGTGTGTGTGTGTCTTTGTCGTGTGTTATTTTTGTGTGTCGTGTTCTGTGCCCTTCTGTGTCATCGTATCGAAAAGCATTTTGGTGAATAATTCGAGGAGAGCTTTAGCACTAGTACTTGTCGATAATTTAAGTCTCCTTAGGAGTAATTTTCTTGACCCAATCGCTACGAACTCTTCAGGAGAGACGCTGGATTGCTGGAGTCTTTACCACTAGATACTTGTAAAGAATGATTTTCTACCTTGAGTCCTTTGCACGAACCGATCTGTTCCAACGCACCAAGGGAGAATGCCTTTGCTTTTCTGCTGGAGGATTCCGTGGGAAATTTATCAGAGGACGGCTGAGGAATTAATTGTCTCATTCCTAGTCATTTTCACGGACCGATTTTAGTCCAAATCTCCAGGAGCTAATTATGAACATAGTACGGAGGATGATTCCATGTGTAATTAATTGCTAACATTGATCAGAAAGAACTGCCTCCTTTTTAGTCATTTCTACCAAATCGTCAACTGATATCTACCTAATCACAAGGAGCCAATCTGAAAGGCTTTTGGAGGAGGATTCCATTTGTCATTGATTATAAGCATTGATCAGTTATAACTTTCTCTTTTTTAGCAATTTTCTCGATAAATCCTTGCTAAATGCCAAAGAGAGAATAGACTTGCTTTTTGGTGCATGGTTCCATGAGGAGGACATCAGGATACCTGATTTCGAATGACGTTCTCATTTTCAGTAATTTTCGCAACCTGCTCTGTACCGTCTGACGAGAAGTGAATCCTCGGGGCTTTCAGGAAGATTCCTTCTCAAATTTATCTGTCGCACAGATCAAAGATGAATTTCTCTATTTTAGTATATTTCGAGAAACGATTTCTTCCAAATCACCAGCAGGGAATCGAAAAGCGTTTTGGTGAATCATTCGAGGAGAAATGGATCACTAGTACTTGTCAATAATGTATGTCTCATGATGAGTAATTTTCTGGAACAGATCTCTACCAAATGATCAGGTGAGATTACGTATGGCTTTTCGAGGAAGAGTGCATGAGACATCAACGGCTACATCTGATTAGTAATGAAAGTCTCATTTTTAGCACTTTACACTACCCATCTGTATGTGTGACGTGTTCTGTGTGTGTGTGCGTCGGTATCGTGCTGTGTGTGTTGTCTTGGGTGGCCACAACACAGGGAAATGCACAAAGCATTCCCCTCCTGGAGGAAGAGTGACACGACGTGGCCACTCAGGAGTAATACACAAACAATCCGAAGCCTCCCCCCCACCCCCCACCCCGGAGCAACAGTGATGTCTGTGGCCAATTCAGGTCATTCAGAAAGCATTTCCCTCATGGAGCAACAGTGACACTGGGTGGCCACTTGGAGTAATGCAGAAAGCATTTCCCTCACGGAGCAATGGTGAAACTGCGTGGCCAATTCAGGTAGTGCTCATATCATTTCCCTCCCGGAGCAACAGTGACACCGGGCAGCCCCTTGGAGTAAGACACAAATCATTTCCTCACGGAGCACCAGTTGCACAAAATGAGTTGAATAATAATAATAATCATTAATAATAAAACTAAACAAAAAATAGGTAGGTAGATTTTCAATAATTGGAAGGTAGAGCAAACAGAAGAAGGCAGATTTCTAAGCAACTACAAATTCGCACGCATACTGAGCCTAAGATCTTCAAGAGACTGGATTCAACAAGTATTTTCCCATCCTACATGTCTTTCGGCAACTTGAAGAGTTTCTGTAGATTAGATTTGCCGTTGTTTCTCTTTACAGATTACACTCCTGTGTTAGGCTGGACTTCCCCCTTCTCGTTTCCTTTGTCTCTTCAGGTACTTTCAGCAGCCTTTCTACTGCCCTGCATGATCTTCGTCCTCTCCGACTTTTCCATGGCTCCCGAGACCTCACTTGTGGGAATGCACACCTACCCGCGTCCTGTGAAGGGACACGGCACGAGGAGAGAAGAGGAGAGACGAGAAAGAGAGAGTTGGCGAACACAGGAGAGAAAACAGAGAAACAGGAGAGCAAGGCGAGCAACTCACCACCTGGAGTCATCCTCTTGGATCCAAGCTTCAGTTGTGGAGAAGACACCGTTCCTGACCAGAGAAACGAGCAGCCTCTGAAAATGGGGCCTTTTCTCCCTCCTAGCCACAGCTGGTCAGGATCCTTTGCTTACAAACCGAACCCTAATGGACGGGGCTTCCCGACCCGGACTCAGGTGGGGCGTGTGAGAAGTGGGACTGTTCTTAATGTTTCCTCTGAATAGTGTGGGGGTGCCTCAGTTTCCCCTAGGCAGTTCTTAAGTATCTAGGGGGTGGAGTAAGGGTGTATGATCATTGCAGAGCCCTAGAGGGCATGTGTGTGCAGGAGTCTGGACACAGAGAATGGCCAACACCCTGTTTCCTGGCAACTGATGGCCTGGGCCCTTCCCCCCCTGCAAGGTGAGAGCTGAAGGGTTGGAGAACAAAGGAATCAGGTGACCTCCTGGCCCGGGAAAGGGACAAAGCCCAGAGGAGGAGGGGTTGGAGGGGGGTTTCAGTTTGGGGCTGGCTGGGACATGGAGTGAAGTGCAGACGTGGTTGTCTGGCTCACTGCCCCCCAAAATGGACCCAGCTGAGGGGTCCCGTTCTCTGCACCTGCAAGCTCTGTTTTAGACCATGTTCCTGTCCTCTAATAAACCTTCTGTTTTACTGGCTGGCTGAGAGTCACATCTGACTGCGGAGTTGGGGTGCAGGACCCCCTGGCTTCCCCAGGAGCCCCGCCTGAGCGGACTCGCTGGGGGGAAGCGCACGGAGGGGCAGAGGAGGCTGAATGCTCCGAGGTCAGACCCAGGAAGGTGGAAGCTGTGTGAGCTGTGAGTCCTGAAGACAGGCTGCTCACAGAAAAGCGACTGCCCCAGAGTTCTGACTGGCTTCATAGGGAGCAGTTTCAGAGCATGCCGGGGACTCCGTGACAGGGCGTGAGCAGAGTCCTCACCAAACCAGACACTTCTCTCTCCGAGACTGGCGAGAGCTCGGCTCCCAGATGGAGGGCTCTTGCCTGGCATCACCAACGGTCACAGGCTCGCTGCTCTCACTCACATTCCGTCGCATGAGGGCAGTAGATTCTGAGGCTTGACTTCTTTTTCCTTGCTGCTAAAGCCAGCCCAAGGGGAAAAAAACAAGTAAGTTACCATCTCAGGCGGCAACGTCTCAGAGGCTCCTCTGTTTGCCTCTTCCACACGGCGGGGATCCGCCCTCCACTCTCCTCCCATTACACCTTGAGCATCCCAACCAAAATCTCCTTTTCTTACGGCACCCCACAGAGTCACTCTGCTCAAGAGACTCTGGCCCCTCTCCACCTACATCCCCCCGAGCCCTGTCCCCAGCGAGGACGCCCACGGCCGCTGAGGAGGACGACAGCGACTGCGGACGAGGAACTGGAAGCACTGACCTGGCAGCCAGGTCTGCAGAGGGCAGAGAGCGGAGGCCTTGTTCCGCCCCCTTGGAAAGAGGCCCAAGCGGCTCAGGCCCCCTCCTGCCGTGTTTCCCTCCGGCGAGAGCTCCGGCACCATTCCTCGCCAGAGCCGCTGCGAAAGCCGAGCCGGAGCCCTAGCTCCACAGCGCTCATCATGTTGTGGGTCGTCTTGTGTTGCGTGTGACAAGTTGTGGGTTATTTTGTGTTGAGTGAGTGTGTGTTTGTGAGATGTTGTGGGTCGTGTGTGTGATGTTTTGTGTGTGTTGCTTTCCGTGTCGCGGTGTGTGTGTGTCTTTGTCGTGTGTTATTTTTGTGTGTCGTGTTCTGTGCCCTTCTGTGTCATCGTATCGAAAAGCATTTTGGTGAATAATTCGAGGAGAGCTTTAGCACTAGTACTTGTCGATAATTTAAGTCTCCTTAGGAGTAATTTTCTTGACCCAATCGCTACGAACTCTTCAGGAGAGACGCTGGATTGCTGGAGTCTTTACCACTAGATACTTGTAAAGAATGATTTTCTACCTTGAGTCCTTTGCACGAACCGATCTGTTCCAACGCACCAAGGGAGAATGCCTTTGCTTTTCTGCTGGAGGATTCCGTGGGAAATTTATCAGAGGACGGCTGAGGAATTAATTGTCTCATTCCTAGTCATTTTCACGGACCGATTTTAGTCCAAATCTCCAGGAGCTAATTATGAACATAGTACGGAGGATGATTCCATGTGTAATTAATTGCTAACATTGATCAGAAAGAACTGCCTCCTTTTTAGTCATTTCTACCAAATCGTCAACTGATATCTACCTAATCACAAGGAGCCAATCTGAAAGGCTTTTGGAGGAGGATTCCATTTGTCATTGATTATAAGCATTGATCAGTTATAACTTTCTCTTTTTTAGCAATTTTCTCGATAAATCCTTGCTAAATGCCAAAGAGAGAATAGACTTGCTTTTTGGTGCATGGTTCCATGAGGAGGACATCAGGATACCTGATTTCGAATGACGTTCTCATTTTCAGTAATTTTCGCAACCTGCTCTGTACCGTCTGACGAGAAGTGAATCCTCGGGGCTTTCAGGAAGATTCCTTCTCAAATTTATCTGTCGCACAGATCAAAGATGAATTTCTCTATTTTAGTATATTTCGAGAAACGATTTCTTCCAAATCACCAGCAGGGAATCGAAAAGCGTTTTGGTGAATCATTCGAGGAGAAATGGATCACTAGTACTTGTCAATAATGTATGTCTCATGATGAGTAATTTTCTGGAACAGATCTCTACCAAATGATCAGGCGAGATTACGTATGGCTTTTCGAGGAAGAGTGCATGAGACATCAACGGCTACATCTGATTAGTAATGAAAGTCTCATTTTTAGCACTTTACACTACCCATCTGTATGTGTGACGTGTTCTGTGTGTGTGTGCGTCGGTATCGTGCTGTGTGTGTTGTCTTGGGTGGCCACAACACAGGGAAATGCACAAAGCATTCCCCTCCTGGAGGAAGAGTGACACGACGTGGCCACTCAGGAGTAATACACAAACAATCCCAAGCCTCCCCCCCACCCCCCACCCCGGAGCAACAGTGATGTCTGTGGCCAATTCAGGTCATTCAGAAAGCATTTCCCTCATGGAGCAACAGTGACACTGGGTGGCCACTTGGAGTAATGCAGAAAGCATTTCCCTCACGGAGCAATGGTGAAACTGCGTGGCCAATTCAGGTAGTGCTCATATCATTTCCCTCCCGGAGCAACAGTGACACCGGGCAGCCCCTTGGAGTAAGACACAAATCATTTCCTCACGGAGCACCAGTTGCACAAAATGAGTTGAATAATAATAATAATCATTAATAATAAAACTAAACAAAAAATAGGTAGGTAGATTTTCAATAATTGGAAGGTAGAGCAAACAGAAGAAGGCAGATTTCTAAGCAACTACAAATTCGCACGCATACTGAGCCTAAGATCTTCAAGAGACTGGATTCAACAAGTATTTTCCCATCCTACATGTCTTTCGGCAACTTGAAGAGTTTCTGTAGATTAGATTTGCCGTTGTTTCTCTTTACAGATTACACTCCTGTGTTAGGCTGGACTTCCCCCTTCTCGTTTCCTTTGTCTCTTCAGGTACTTTCAGCAGCCTTTCTACTGCCCTGCATGATCTTCGTCCTCTCCGACTTTTCCATGGCTCCCGAGACCTCACTTGTGGGAATGCACACCTACCCGCGTCCTGTGAAGGGACACGGCACGAGGAGAGAAGAGGAGAGACGAGAAAGAGAGAGTTGGCGAACACAGGAGAGAAAACAGAGAAACAGGAGAGCAAGGCGAGCAACTCACCACCTGGAGTCATCCTCTTGGATCCAAGCTTCAGTTGTGGAGAAGACACCGTTCCTGACCAGAGAAACGAGCAGCCTCTGAAAATGGGGCCTTTTCTCCCTCCTAGCCACAGCTGGTCAGGATCCTTTGCTTACAAACCGAACCCTAATGGACGGGGCTTCCCGACCCGGACTCAGGTGGGGCGTGTGAGAAGTGGGACTGTTCTTAATGTTTCCTCTGAATAGTGTGGGGGTGCCTCAGTTTCCCCTAGGCAGTTCTTAAGTATCTAGGGGGTGGAGTAAGGGTGTATGATCATTGCAGAGCCCTAGAGGGCATGTGTGTGCAGGAGTCTGGACACAGAGAATGGCCAACACCCTGTTTCCTGGCAACTGATGGCCTGGGCCCTTCCCCCCCTGCAAGGTGAGAGCTGAAGGGTTGGAGAACAAAGGAATCAGGTGACCTCCTGGCCCGGGAAAGGGACAAAGCCCAGAGGAGGAGGGGTTGGAGGGGGGTTTCAGTTTGGGGCTGGCTGGGACATGGAGTGAAGTGCAGACGTGGTTGTCTGGCTCACTGCCCCCCAAAATGGACCCAGCTGAGGGGTCCCGTTCTCTGCACCTGCAAGCTCTGTTTTAGACCATGTTCCTGTCCTCTAATAAACCTTCTGTTTTACTGGCTGGCTGAGAGTCACATCTGACTGCGGAGTTGGGGTGCAGGACCCCCTGGCTTCCCCAGGAGCCCCGCCTGAGCGGACTCGCTGGGGGGAAGCGCACGGAGGGGCAGAGGAGGCTGAATGCTCCGAGGTCAGACCCAGGAAGGTGGAAGCTGTGTGAGCTGTGAGTCCTGAAGACAGGCTGCTCACAGAAAAGCGACTGCCCCAGAGTTCTGACTGGCTTCATAGGGAGCAGTTTCAGAGCATGCCGGGGACTCCGTGACAGGGCGTGAGCAGAGTCCTCACCAAACCAGACACTTCTCTCTCCGAGACTGGCGAGAGCTCGGCTCCCAGATGGAGGGCTCTTGCCTGGCATCACCAACGGTCACAGGCTCGCTGCTCTCACTCACATTCCGTCGCATGAGGGCAGTAGATTCTGAGGCTTGACTTCTTTTTCCTTGCTGCTAAAGCCAGCCCAAGGGGAAAAAAACAAGTAAGTTACCATCTCAGGCGGCAACGTCTCAGAGGCTCCTCTGTTTGCCTCTTCCACACGGCGGGGATCCGCCCTCCACTCTCCTCCCATTACACCTTGAGCATCCCAACCAAAATCTCCTTTTCTTACGGCACCCCACAGAGTCACTCTGCTCAAGAGACTCTGGCCCCTCTCCACCTACATCCCCCCGAGCCCTGTCCCCAGCGAGGACGCCCACGGCCGCTGAGGAGGACGACAGCGACTGCGGACGAGGAACTGGAAGCACTGACCTGGCAGCCAGGTCTGCAGAGGGCAGAGAGCGGAGGCCTTGTTCCGCCCCCTTGGAAAGAGGCCCAAGCGGCTCAGGCCCCCTCCTGCCGTGTTTCCCTCCGGCGAGAGCTCCGGCACCATTCCTCGCCAGAGCCGCTGCGAAAGCCGAGCCGGAGCCCTAGCTCCACAGCGCTCATCATGTTGTGGGTCGTCTTGTGTTGCGTGTGACAAGTTGTGGGTTATTTTGTGTTGAGTGAGTGTGTGTTTGTGAGATGTTGTGGGTCGTGTGTGTGATGTTTTGTGTGTGTTGCTTTCCGTGTCGCGGTGTGTGTGTGTCTTTGTCGTGTGTTATTTTTGTGTGTCGTGTTCTGTGCCCTTCTGTGTCATCGTATCGAAAAGCATTTTGGTGAATAATTCGAGGAGAGCTTTAGCACTAGTACTTGTCGATAATTTAAGTCTCCTTAGGAGTAATTTTCTTGACCCAATCGCTACGAACTCTTCAGGAGAGACGCTGGATTGCTGGAGTCTTTACCACTAGATACTTGTAAAGAATGATTTTCTACCTTGAGTCCTTTGCACGAACCGATCTGTTCCAACGCACCAAGGGAGAATGCCTTTGCTTTTCTGCTGGAGGATTCCGTGGGAAATTTATCAGAGGACGGCTGAGGAATTAATTGTCTCATTCCTAGTCATTTTCACGGACCGATTTTAGTCCAAATCTCCAGGAGCTAATTATGAACATAGTACGGAGGATGATTCCATGTGTAATTAATTGCTAACATTGATCAGAAAGAACTGCCTCCTTTTTAGTCATTTCTACCAAATCGTCAACTGATATCTACCTAATCACAAGGAGCCAATCTGAAAGGCTTTTGGAGGAGGATTCCATTTGTCATTGATTATAAGCATTGATCAGTTATAACTTTCTCTTTTTTAGCAATTTTCTCGATAAATCCTTGCTAAATGCCAAAGAGAGAATAGACTTGCTTTTTGGTGCATGGTTCCATGAGGAGGACATCAGGATACCTGATTTCGAATGACGTTCTCATTTTCAGTAATTTTCGCAACCTGCTCTGTACCGTCTGACGAGAAGTGAATCCTCGGGGCTTTCAGGAAGATTCCTTCTCAAATTTATCTGTCGCACAGATCAAAGATGAATTTCTCTATTTTAGTATATTTCGAGAAACGATTTCTTCCAAATCACCAGCAGGGAATCGAAAAGCGTTTTGGTGAATCATTCGAGGAGAAATGGATCACTAGTACTTGTCAATAATGTATGTCTCATGATGAGTAATTTTCTGGAACAGATCTCTACCAAATGATCAGGCGAGATTACGTATGGCTTTTCGAGGAAGAGTGCATGAGACATCAACGGCTACATCTGATTAGTAATGAAAGTCTCATTTTTAGCACTTTACACTACCCATCTGTATGTGTGACGTGTTCTGTGTGTGTGTGCGTCGGTATCGTGCTGTGTGTGTTGTCTTGGGTGGCCACAACACAGGGAAATGCACAAAGCATTCCCCTCCTGGAGGAAGAGTGACACGACGTGGCCACTCAGGAGTAATACACAAACAATCCCAAGCCTCCCCCCCACCCCCCACCCCGGAGCAACAGTGATGTCTGTGGCCAATTCAGGTCATTCAGAAAGCATTTCCCTCATGGAGCAACAGTGACACTGGGTGGCCACTTGGAGTAATGCAGAAAGCATTTCCCTCACGGAGCAATGGTGAAACTGCGTGGCCAATTCAGGTAGTGCTCATATCATTTCCCTCCCGGAGCAACAGTGACACCGGGCAGCCCCTTGGAGTAAGACACAAATCATTTCCTCACGGAGCACCAGTTGCACAAAATGAGTTGAATAATAATAATAATCATTAATAATAAAACTAAACAAAAAATAGGTAGGTAGATTTTCAATAATTGGAAGGTAGAGCAAACAGAAGAAGGCAGATTTCTAAGCAACTACAAATTCGCACGCATACTGAGCCTAAGATCTTCAAGAGACTGGATTCAACAAGTATTTTCCCATCCTACATGTCTTTCGCCAACTTGAAGAGTTTCTGTAGATTAGATTTGCCGTTGTTTCTCTTTACAGATTACACTCCTGTGTTAGGCTGGACTTCCCCCTTCTCGTTTCCTTTGTCTCTTCAGGTACTTTCAGCAGCCTTTCTACTGCCCTGCATGATCTTCGTCCTCTCCGACTTTTCCATGGCTCCCGAGACCTCACTTGTGGGAATGCACACCTACCCGCGTCCTGTGAAGGGACACGGCACGAGGAGAGAAGAGGAGAGACGAGAAAGAGAGAGTTGGCGAACACAGGAGAGAAAACAGAGAAACAGGAGAGCAAGGCGAGCAACTCACCACCTGGAGTCATCCTCTTGGATCCAAGCTTCAGTTGTGGAGAAGACACCGTTCCTGACCAGAGAAACGAGCAGCCTCTGAAAATGGGGCCTTTTCTCCCTCCTAGCCACAGCTGGTCAGGATCCTTTGCTTACAAACCGAACCCTAATGGACGGGGCTTCCCGACCCGGACTCAGGTGGGGCGTGTGAGAAGTGGGACTGTTCTTAATGTTTCCTCTGAATAGTGTGGGGGTGCCTCAGTTTCCCCTAGGCAGTTCTTAAGTATCTAGGGGGTGGAGTAAGGGTGTATGATCATTGCAGAGCCCTAGAGGGCATGTGTGTGCAGGAGTCTGGACACAGAGAATGGCCAACACCCTGTTTCCTGGCAACTGATGGCCTGGGCCCTTCCCCCCCTGCAAGGTGAGAGCTGAAGGGTTGGAGAACAAAGGAATCAGGTGACCTCCTGGCCCGGGAAAGGGACAAAGCCCAGAGGAGGAGGGGTTGGAGGGGGGTTTCAGTTTGGGGCTGGCTGGGACATGGAGTGAAGTGCAGACGTGGTTGTCTGGCTCACTGCCCCCCAAAATGGACCCAGCTGAGGGGTCCCGTTCTCTGCACCTGCAAGCTCTGTTTTAGACCATGTTCCTGTCCTCTAATAAACCTTCTGTTTTACTGGCTGGCTGAGAGTCACATCTGACTGCGGAGTTGGGGTGCAGGACCCCCTGGCTTCCCCAGGAGCCCCGCCTGAGCGGACTCGCTGGGGGGAAGCGCACGGAGGGGCAGAGGAGGCTGAATGCTCCGAGGTCAGACCCAGGAAGGTGGAAGCTGTGTGA
Source organism: Lepidochelys olivacea (assembly GCF_965140295.1). NCBI lineage: Eukaryota > Metazoa > Chordata > Testudines > Cheloniidae > Lepidochelys > Lepidochelys olivacea. The sequence goes on along the minus strand of NC_140437.1, from coordinate 2,701,962 downwards.
GCTGTGAGTCCTGAAGACAGGCTGCTCACAGAAAAGCGACTGCCCCAGAGTTCTGACTGGCTTCATAGGGAGCAGTTTCAGAGCATGCCGGGGACTCCGTGACAGGGCGTGAGCAGAGTCCTCACCAAACCAGACACTTCTCTCTCCGAGACTGGCGAGAGCTCGGCTCCCAGATGGAGGGCTCTTGCCTGGCATCACCAACGGTCACAGGCTCGCTGCTCTCACTCACATTCCGTCGCATGAGGGCAGTAGATTCTGAGGCTTGACTTCTTTTTCCTTGCTGCTAAAGCCAGCCCAAGGGGAAAAAAACAAGTAAGTTACCATCTCAGGCGGCAACGTCTCAGAGGCTCCTCTGTTTGCCTCTTCCACATGGCGGGGATCCGCCCTCCACTCTCCTCCCATTACACCTTGAGCATCCCAACCAAAATCTCCTTTTCTTACGGCACCCCACAGAGTCACTCTGCTCAAGAGACTCTGGCCCCTCTCCACCTACATCCCCCCGAGCCCTGTCCCCAGCGAGGACGCCCACGGCCGCTGAGGAGGACGACAGCGACTGCGGACGAGGAACTGGAAGCACTGACCTGGCAGCCAGGTCTGCAGAGGGCAGAGAGCGGAGGCCTTGTTCCGCCCCCTTGGAAAGAGGCCCAAGCGGCTCAGGCCCCCTCCTGCCGTGTTTCCCTCCGGCGAGAGCTCCGGCACCATTCCTCGCCAGAGCCGCTGCGAAAGCCGAGCCGGAGCCCTAGCTCCACAGCGCTCATCATGTCGTCTTGTGTTGCGTGTGACATGTTGTGGGTTATTTTGTGTTGAGTGAGTGTGTGTTTGTGAGATGTTGTGGGTCGTGTGTGTGATGTTTTGTGTGTGTTGCTTTCCGTGTCGTGGTGTGTGTGTGTCTTTGTCGTGTGTTATTTTTCTGTGTCGTGTTCTGTGCCCTTCTGTGTCATCGTATCGAAAAGCATTTTGGTGAATAATTCGAGGAGAGCTTTAGCACTAGTACTTGTCGATAATTTAAGTCTCTTTAGGAGTAATTTTCTTGACCCAATCGCTACGAACTCTTCAGGAGAGACGCTGGATTGCTGGAGTCTTTACCACTAGATACTTGTAAAGAATGATTTTCTACCTTGAGTCCTTTGCACGAACCGATCTGTTCCAACGCACCAAGGGAGAATGCCTTTGCTTTTCTGCTGGAGGATTCCGTGGGAAATTTATCAGAGGACGGCTGAGGAATGAATTGTCTCATTCCTAGTCATTTTCACGGACCGATTTTAGTCCAAATCTCCAGGAGCTAATTATGAATATAGTACGGAGGATGATTCCATGTGTAATTAATTGCTAACATTGAACAGAAAGAACTGCCTCCTTTTTAGTCATTTCTACCAAATCATCAACTGATATCTACCTAATCACAAGGAGCCAATCTGAAAGGCTTTTGGAGGAGGATTCCATTTGTCATTGATTATAAGCATTGATCAGTTATAACTTTCTCTTTTTTAGCAATTTTCTCGATAAATCCCTGCTAAATGCCAAAGAGAGAATAGACTTGCTTTTTGGTGCATGGTTCCATGAGGAGGACATCAGGATACCTGATTTCGAATGACGTTCTCATTTTCAGTAATTTTCGCAACCTGCTCTGTACCGTCTGACGAGAAGTGAATCCTCGGGGCTTTCAGGAAGATTCCTTCTCAAATTTATCTGTCGCACAGATCAAAGATGAATTTCTCTATTTTAGTATATTTCAAGAAACGATTTCTTCCAAATCACCAGCAGGGAATCGAAAAGCGTTTTGGTGAATCATTCGAGGAGAAATGGATCACTAGTACTTGTCAATAATGTATGTCTCATTATGAGTAATTTTCTGGAACAGATCTCTACCAAATGATCAGGCGAGATTACGTATGGCTTTTCGAGGAAGAGTGCATGAGACAGCAATGGCTACATCTGATTAGGAATGAATGTCTCATTTTTAGCACTTTACACTACCCATCTGTATGTGTGACGTGTTCTGTGTGTGTGCGCGCGTCGGTGTCGTGCTGTGTGTGTTGTCTTGGGTGGCCACACAGGGTAATGCACAAAGCATTCCCCTCCTGGAGGAAGAGTGACACGACGTGGCCACTCAGGAGTAATACACAAACAATCCCCCGCCCTCCCCCCCCCACCTTCCCCCCCCCCGGAGCAACAGCGATGTGTGCGGCCAATTCAGGTCATGCACAAAGCATTTCCCTCCTGGACCGACAGTGACACTGGGTGGCAACTTGGAGTAATGCAGAAAGCATTTCCCTCATGGAGCAATGGTGACACTGCGTGGCCAATTCAGGTAGTGCTCAAATCATTTCCCTCCAAGAGCAACAGTGACACCGGGCAGCCCCTTGGAGTAGTGAATCCTCGGGGCTTTCAGGAAGATTCCCTCTCAAATTTATCTGTCGCTGCGAAGGTTCCTCCCCCACTCTGAACTCTAGGGTACAGATGTGGGGACCTGCATGAAACACCTCCTAAGCTTATCTTTACTAGCTTAGGTCAAAACTTCCCCAAGGTACAAAATATTCCACCCGTTGTCCTTGGATTGGCCGCTACCACCACCAAACTAATACTGGTTACTGGGGAAGAGCTGTTTGGATGCATCTTTCCCCCCAAAATACTTCCCAAATCCTTGCACCCCACTTCCTGGACCAGGTTTGGTAAAAAGCCTCACCAATTTGCCTAGGTGACTACAGACCCAGATCCTTGGATCTTAAGAACAATGAACAATCCTCGCAACACTTGCACCTCCCCTTTCCTGGGAAATGTTGGATAAAAAGCCTCACCAATTTGCATAGGTGACCACAGACCCAAACCCTTGGATCTGAGAACAATGAAAAAGCATTCAGTTTTCTTACAAGAAGACTTTTAATAAAAATAGAAGTAAATAGAAATAAAGAAATCCCCCCTGTAAAATCAGAATGGTAGATCTCTTACAGGGTAATTAGATTCAAAAACATAGAGAACCCCTCTAGGCAAAACCTTAAGTTACAAAAAAGATACACAGACAGAAATAGTTATTCTATTCAGCACAATTCTTTTCTCAGCCATTTAAAGAAATCATAATCTAACACATACCTAGCTAGATTACTTACTAAAAGTTCTAAGATTCCATTCCTGGTCTATCCCCGGCAGAAACCAGCATATAGACAGACACACAGACCCTTTGTTTCTCTCCCTCCTCCCAGCTTTTGAAAGTATCTTGTCTCCTCATTGGTCATTTTGGTCAGGTGCCAGCAAGGTTACCTTTAGCTTCTTAACCCTTTACAGGTGAGAGGAGCTTTCCCCTGGCCAGGAGGGATTTCAAAGGGGTTTACCCTTCCCTTTATATTTATGACACCCCCCCCCAAATCTCAGCTAGGGTGAAACACTGGCTGGGATTTCTTCCTGGAGCTCTAGGAAAAACAGAGATAATAAGACACATGCATCTCTAAATACACTACCAAGTACATAAAGACTAACAATGTTTTCCACATCTCAAGGACGATTTTAACCAGTTGATTCTAGGAAACTTTCACGGGAGAGTGCATCAGCCACTTTGTTAGAGCTCCTGAGATGTGTTGGATGTCGAAATCAAAATCTTGGAGAGCTAAACTCCACCGAAGAAGTTTTTTGTTAGTTTCCTTGACGGTGTGAAGCCACTTCAGTGCAGCATGGTCGGTTTGCAGGTGGAAACACCGTCCCCAAACATATGGGCGTAGCTTTTCCAGAGCGTAACATTCCAGAGCGTAACAATGGCATAACATTCTTTTTCAGTGACTGACCGGTTGCTTTCCCTCTCAGACAGTTTTTTGCTGAGAAACACTACAGGGTGGAATTCTTGATCAGGTCCTTTCTGCATTAAAACTGCTCCCACACCACGCTCGGACGCATCTGTGGTTACTAGGAACGGTTTGTCAAAGTCTGGGGCCCTTAGTACAGGGTCAGACATGAGTGTCGCTTTAAGCTTGTTGAAGGCCTTCTGACACTTTTCGGTCCACTGAACAGCATTTGGCTGTTTCTTTTTGGTTAGGTCTGTCAGTGGGGCAGCGATTTGGCTGTAGTGCGGTACAAATCGTCTGTAATAACCGGCCAAGCCTAAGAAGGATTGAACCTGTTTCTTTGACTTTGGGACAGGCCACTTTTGGATAGCATCCACTTTGGCCTGTAGGGGGCTGATAGTTCCTTGACCCACCTGGTGTCCAAGGTAAGTCACTCTGTTTAGGCCTATTTGACACTTCTTAGCCTTAACAGTTAGTCCTGCCTCCCTTATGCGCTCAAGGACTTTGTGTAGATGTTCCAGGTGGTCTGCCCAGGAATCCGAAAATATGGCCACATCGTCAAGGTAGGCGACTGCATATTCTCCTAATCCCGCTAGGAGACCATCTACAAGTCTTTGGAAAGTGGCGGGTGCATTTCGCAGCCCGAAAGGGAGTACATTAAATTCATACAGCCCGAGATGTGTGATGAAGGCTGACCTTTCCTTGGCAGATTCATCTAGCGGTACCTGCCAGTACCCCTTGGTTAAGTCCAAGGTAGAGATGAACTGGGCCCGTCCCAGTTTCTCTCATAGTTCATCTGTGCGTGGCATTGGATAGTTGTCTGGGCGAGTTACAGCATTTAGCTTACGGTAGTCCACGCAAAAACGTATTTCCCCATCTGGTTTGGGAACTAGAACCACTGGAGATGCCCATGCACTTTCAGAGGGGCGGATTACACCCATCTGTAACATATCCTGGATCTCCCGTTCTATAGCAGTTTTAGCTTGAGGAGACACCCGGTAAGGGTGGACCCTAATTGGGTGAGCATTACCTGTGTCAATGGAGTGGTATGCCCGTTCAGTCAGTCCTGGGGTGGCTGAGAACGTTGGTGCGTAGCTAGTGCGCAGCTCCTTGATCTGCTGTCACTGCATACGCCCAAGGGTCATGGAGAGGTTCACCTTTTCCACACCACCAGCACTTTTCCCTTCGTAGTAGACACCTTCAGGCCACTCAGCGTCATCTCCTCCCTGGGCTGTAAACTGACAAACCTTTAATTCTCTGGAATAAAAGGGCTTTAGAGAATTAATATGGTGCACCTTAGGCTTTCGGTTAGAGGTGGGGAATGCTATGAGATAATTAACAGCTCCCAGGCGCTCCTGGACCGTGAATGGCCCTTCCCACGATGCTTCCATTTTATGGGCCTGGAGCGCCTTTAAGACCATGACCTGGTCTCCTACTTTGAAGGAATGCTCTCTGGCATGTTTATCATACCAGGCTTTTTGCTCTTTTTGAGCATCCTGTAAGTTTTCTCTAGCAAGGGCTAAAGAGGTTCGGAGGGTGTTTTGTAGGTTGGTTACAAAGTCCAGAATGTTATTTCCTGGAGAAGGTGTAAATCCCTCCCATTGCTGCTTCACCAACTGCAATGGCCCTCTAACCTCACGGCCATATACAAGTTCAAATGGGGAAAACCCTAAACTGGGATGTGGTACAGCTCTGTAGGCAAAGAGCAACTGCTGCAACACTAGGTCCCAATCATTGGAGTGCTCATTTACGAATTTACGTATCATGGCCCCCAAAGTTCCATTAAACTTCTCCACCATGCCATTTGTTTGATGGTGGTAAGGAGTGGCAACCAAGTGATTTACCCCATGAGCTTCCCAAAGGTTTTCCATAGTTCCTGCCAGGAAATTAGTCCCTGCATCTGTGAGGATGTCGGAGGGCCAACCTACCCTGGCAAAAATGTCTGCTAGTGCCTGGCACACACTTTTACCCCTGGTGTTGCTTAGAGGTACTGCTTCCGGCCATCGGGTGGCAAAATCCATGAAAGTCAGTATGTACTGCTTTCCTCTGGCTGTCTTTTTCGGAAAAGGACCCAGAATATCCACAGCTACTCGCTGAAATGGAACTTCAATGATGGGGAGTGGCTGGAGAGGAGCTTTGACCTGGTCTTGGGGTTTTCCCACTCTTTGGCACACCTCACAAGACTGGACATACGTAGAAACATCCTTGCCCATTCCCTCCCAGTGGAATGACCCCACCAAACGGTCTTTGGTCCTGTTCACCCCAGCATGGCCACTAGGGTGATCGTGGGCTAAGCTCAAGAGCTTGGCCCGGTATTTAGTTGGAACTACCAACTGTCTCTGAGGATGCCAGTCTTCCTGGTGTCCACCAGAAAGAGTTTCCTTGTATAAAAGTCCTCTTTCTACAACAAACCTGGATCGATTAGAAGAGCTGAGAGGCGGTGGGTTGCTCCGTGCCACCCTCCAAGCTCTCTGGAGGCTTTCATCTACTTTCTGTTCAGTGTGGAACTGTTCCCTTGATGCTGGAGACATCAGTCCCTCATGGGATTGTGGACCTAGGCTTGGTCCCTCTGGAAGCGATATAGGGGATGGAGCTGTTTCTGTTGACTGTGAACCGCTCTCCGCTGGTGCACTATTTTGGGATTCAGGCTCCGGCTGAGCCTCTTGTGTCAGGTTATCAGCTGCTGCCAGTTCAGGGTCGGTGGGGCCCTCTGGTGTTGAGGTTGCAAGTACTGGATTCAGTGCTGACACGGGGTCTGGTGTTGGTTGTTCGGCTGGTTCCGGTTCTGGGACTGGTTCCGTCTGGGTCTCTGGGACTGGATCCACTACTGCTGTTGCAGACATTGGCCTGGGGTCCGGGTCCATCACCTCTGACTGGGTCCTGATAGAAGTTTCCGGAACAGAGCTAGGCCTCACGGCTTGTTTAGCCTGGCTGCGGGTGACCGTTCCCACCCTCTTGGCCTGCTTCACATGATTGGCCAAGTCTTCCCCCAACAGCATGGGGATGGGATAACCATCATAGACTGCAAAAGTCCACATTCCTGACCAGCCCTTGTACTGGACAGGCAACTTGCCTGTAGTCAAATTGAAAGAGTTGGACTTGAAGGGTTGAATCGTCACTTGGATCTCTGGGTTGATTAAATTGGGGTCCACTAAGGAAGCATGGATAGCTGACACTTGTGCTCCGGTGTCCCTCCACGCGGTGACCTTCTTCCCGCCCACACTCACAGTTTCCCTCCGCTCCAAGAGTATCTGGGAGATATCTGGGCCTGTGGACCTCTGGTGTGATTCCGGTGCAATGAACTGTAATCTGTTGGGGTTCTTGGGGCAGTTGGCCTTTACATGCCCCAGCTCGTTACATTTAAAACATCGTCCAGCTGACGGGTCACTGGGGCGAGGAGGGTTGCTGGAGAACGGGGTGGTGGGACGATAAGGGGTCTGGAGGGTTCTTTGGGAGGTAGGTGGGGCCTTGGGCGGCCCCTGGTAATAGGGTGTGGTCTGGGGTGGTCTCTTCTGGTCTCCGCTCCACCTGCGACCAGTTTTCTTCTTCTCTGCCACCTCCACCCATCTGGCTCCAATCTCTCCTGCCTCGATTACAGTTTTGGGTTTCCCATCTAGGAAGTATCTTTCTATTTCCTCAGGAACACCCTCTAAGAATTGTTCCATTTGCATTAGGAAGGGCAAATTTAGTGGAGATTCAACACTTGCTCCTGATATCCAGGCATCCCAATGTTTCACAATGTGGTAGGCATGTCAGGTAAATGACATGTCTGGTTTCCACCTTAGGGCTCTGAACCTCCGACGAGACTGCTCAGGTGTTATCCCCATTCTGACTGTGACCTTGGATTTAAACAGTTCATACTTGTTCATGTGTTACTTTAGGCATTTCAGCTGCCACCTCAGCTAAGGGTCCACTGAGCTGTGGCCTCAGCTCTACCATGTATTGGTCAGTAGAGATGTTGTACCCAAGGCAGGCCCTTTCGAAGTTTTCTAAGAAGGCCTATCATCACCTGCCTTGTAGGTGGGGAACTTTCTGGGATGGGAAGTGGTACCTGGAGAAGGATTGCTAGGGTTTGTTGGTATATTCTGTTGGGCCTTTATCCTCTCCACCTCCTCCACATGCTTCCTCTCTTTTCCTTCTCCTCCTCCACATGCTTCCTCTCTTTTTCCTTCTCCTCCTCCAAATGCTTCCTTGCTTCCATTTCCCTCTTGTGGGCAGCCTCCTGTACCTCCTTCTCCAGCAGCATGAGTTCTATCTGTCTTTCATGTTCCCTTTGTTTTTCCTCAGCCTGAAATTTGGCTAATTCCAGCTGTAGTCGAGCTGCGGATTTGGTCATTCTAACCTCTCTGTTTTTAACTAACTTTACATCCGAGGTTTAGAAAGAAACAAACAAAACTTGGCTGTAAAATTTTGCTGTGCTGGAATAGAATACCTATTCTCTGAAAGTGATTGTCAGCCTACAGAAAAAGACAATTCCCTTGTCTCTGCTCTGGGCCCAAATTAAAGCAAAAAACCTCCAACTACTTGGAAACCTGCTTACCCAGCCCAAAGAAAAAGCAAATGGGTAGAACACACCCCCCCTATTTACTTTTAGGAAGAAAAGAAAAGAAAAAAAAAACCTCTGGGTTGGAAGACTGTGAATTTCCCTGCAGGAGTTAAGTACCCTGCCTCCAGGCAAAGAAAACCTGCAATTCACAAAGATAATCCCCTTTTGTCTCTGCTTGGCCACAAAGCAGAGAAAAAACAAGCTGCTTTCAGTTTCAGCTGCTTTCTGGACTTCCTTTCCAAAGGAAAAAAAAATTCCTTTTTAAAATCTGTATTTCTAGTTCAAAAAATCTCAACTGGATCTCAAAATAATTTCAGGTTAATCCCACCACTATGCCACCATGTCAAGGTTCCTCCCCCACTCTGAACTCTATGGTACAGATGTGGGGACCTGCATGAAAAACCTCCTAAGCTTATCTTTACCAGCTTAGGTCAAAACTTCCCCAAGGTACAAAATATTCCACCCATTGTCCTTGGATTGGCCGCTACCACCACCAAACTAATACTGGTTACTAGGGAAGAGCTGTTTGGACACGTCTTTCCCCCCCAAATACTTCCCAAAACCTTGCACCCCACTTCCTGGACCAGGTTTGGTAAAAAGCCTCACCAATTTGCCTAGGTGACTACAGACCCAGACCCTTGGATCTTAAGAACAATGAACAATCCTCCCAACACTTGCACCCCCCCTTTCCTGGGAAATGTTGGATAAAAAGCCTCACCAATTTGCATAGGTGACCACAGACCCAAACCCTTGGATCTGAGAACAATGAAAAAGCATTCAGTTTTCTTACAAGAAGACTTTTAATAAAAATAGAAGTAAATAGAAATAAAGAAATCCCCCCTGTAAAATCAGAATGGTAGATCTCTTACAGGGTAATTAGATTCAAAAACATAGAGAACCCCTCTAGGCAAAACCTTAAGTTACAAAAAAGATACACAGACAGAAATAGTTATTCTATTCAGCACAATTCTTTTCTCAGCCATTTAAAGAAATCATAATCTAACACATACCTAGCTAGATTACTTACTAAAAGTTCTAAGATTCCATTCCTGGTCTATCCCCGGCAGAAACCAGCATATAGACAGACACACAGACCCTTTGTTTCTCTCCCTCCTCCCAGCTTTTGAAAGTATCTTGTCTCCTCATTGGTCATTTTGGTCAGGTGCCAGCAAGGTTACCTTTAGCTTCTTAACCCTTTACAGGTGAGAGGAGCTTTCCCCTGGCCAGGAGGGATTTCAAAGGGGTTTACCCTTCCCTTTATATTTATGACACACCCTTTATTCCATAACATAATTAAGGAAAATATTTCTCAATGAACTCTTCGTAAAAGGTCAGAAACAGCCAGTGTCCGCATCATGCTAAGGGCATTGGTATTTTCTTTAAATTTGCCAGACCAACCTAACTAACATCTAACAGACATTTGAACCTCTTCTTTTCACACCATTGCTCATCCTCAGGCTCTGCTTTGTCTCCAGACAGATCCATTCTCTTTCAGAACGGCCTTCCTCTTTCCATCTGTTTTGTTCATTGACATGTTGGAGTAAACACTCCCCTTCACTCTGTTCTCAGACAAACACTAGTATTAACTGTTTGCTACTGATGGGTTTAGAAAGCGTTTGTCGAGTGGAAGATGACATTTGTGGAGGATTGTTCCCAAGATCCAGTACTTTGTGTTCCAACATCTCCCAGCTTCCTTGGTGAAAATAAGACCAAGGTTTCCTTGCAATATAGAAGAAGAAAGCAGCTTTTCACCCCAGATGGGACTTGGACCCACAATCTCTGGCTTAGGAAGCCAATGCCTTATCCATTAGGCCACTGGGGCCCTGCTGCATAAGTGAAGGAGGGATGGAAATTCCCTCTCATAATTGCACATTCCTCACATTCACTTGGAACCAAATACTCCCTTTATGAACTTTACATAACTGTCTGCATCCCCTGGCTGCGAGGCAAAGGGCAGGTCACTGACAGAGCTGAGCACCACCTTTCTGCCAGCCATCTTTAGAGAAGAACCCCACCCTAGAGTCACACCTCCCTCCTCCAGCACCTCCATGTCTGTGGCTCTGAGTGCCAGTAGGCTGCTTAGTGGGCGAATCTGGGCTTGGAAGGGGGGTCAGGTCAGCCTGTAAGGAATAACCAGGTGGGGCAGACCCAGGGGGAGGCTGTGGGCTGCTGTACAATTGGATCAAGTGACAGCTGGCTGAGTTCCAGGAGATGAGGCTGCAGCTGGACGATTTGAGCAGGATCACCGAGTGAGGGGAGGGGCGGCCTCCCATGACATTTTTGTGGCCTGCAGGGAATGGAGACAAAGCAGGGGGATGCAGGGACTCAGGGCAGGACCCGCAGATCTGGTACTGCAGGGCTACAGTTGATGGAGGAGAGAGAGTCCTGCAAGAGGAAGCAGCCGGAGGGAAGCAATAAGTGCAGAGTGCTAGCCAGCCAGCTGAGAGTCATAGGGGTCCAGAAATGGAAATGCTAGCAGGTCCTATGGTGTAATGGTCAGCATGCAAAACTCTGAATCCTGCGATCTGAGTTCGAATCCCAGTGGGACTTCCTGGGTCTATGTTGGTTTGCTGCAAAGCTTTAGAGTTTAGGGTGCTTGGTTTCCGTGTCTCTGGGTGAATCAGAGTGAATTTTTTCCCTCTTCCTGGGCAACTGATGCCCACTGGAGATAGGTCTTTGGTCCAGCTGGTTCAAGGGTCTGGCCACAATAGGTTGGGGCCCTGGAACTTAACAGTCTGGCTAGAGACACCTGAACATTGTGTTTCTCAATGCTTCACCTGATGCTTACAAGTTTGGTCCTTCTACCTGCAGTTGCCAACCTCTTCCTCTTGCCCACATGGCGCTTGAATAAAGGAGTGCCAGGGACAGGCTTCATAGTCAGGGCTAGGCAGGAGGGAGGAAGTGTTCCAGGCTGGAGCCCAGCACATCTCTCCTCCTCTGGGCACCTAGAGCAGAGGCAGCTGGTGCTGACAGCTCCAAGGGAAGGCTTAAAAGGCACAGAGCAACCGTGGGTGGGGCAAGAGGAGAAGAGGAACATGCCTATGTGTGGCCAGCAGACAGCCACAGAGACAGACAGACAGCCTGCTCCCTGCTCTCTGGCATGCCGAACCCTCACTGAAGGCCACCTACAGACCAGCATTCTCTCTGCGGCCAGCATCACAAGTTGGTAGGAAAACAAAGCCAGCCCGCCAGTGAGGCCTCTGACCGTTCCCACTCAAGGAGTATTTTTGGCGGTGGCACAGGAGATATTTCCCCAAGAGGCTGTAGAGGCTTGTAGGGGCTTTGTGCTGGGAGAGAAGCTGAGCCCCGATTAGGGGGCGGGGCTTCACTGACTAGGAGTCCTATAAAGGTAGCAGCCAGTCAGGCAGCGGCACAGGAGCTAGCAAACAGAGCTGTAAATGGGGGAGTTTGAGTGGGAGTTCTGTTGGAGGAGAAGGTGTTTGTGTGTGTTTGGTTTTGTATTGGTAGTATCTGTATGTGTAGAGGCTTGGAGGGGCTTTGTGCTGGGAGAGAAGCTGAGCCCTGATTAGGGGGCGGGGCTTCACTGACTATGGGTCTTATAAAGGTAGCGGCACAGACAGCTGCAGCGGCACAGGAGCTAGCAAACAGAGCTGTAAACAGGGGAGTTTGAGTGGGAGTTCTGTTGGAGGAGAAGGTATTTGTGTGTGTTTGGTTTTGTATTGGTAGTATCTGTATGTGTAGGGGCTTTGTGCTGGGAGAGCAGCTGAGCCCTGATTAGGGGCCGGGGCTTCACTGACGAGGGGTCCTATAAAGGTAGCAGCCAGTCAGGAAGCGGCACAGACAGCTGCAGTGGCACGGGAGCTAGCAAACAGAGCTGTAAACAGGGGAGTTGGAGTGGGAGTTCTGTTGGAGGAGAAGGTGTTTGTGTGTGTTTGGTTTTGTATTGGTAGTATCTGTATGTGTAGAGGCTTGTAGGGGCTTTGTGCTGGGAGAAAAGCTGAGCCCTGATTAGGGGGCGGGGCTTCCCTGACCACGGGTCCTATAAAGATAGCAGCCAGTCAGGCAGTGGCACAGGAGCTAGCAAACAGAGCTGTAAACAGGGGAGTTTGAGTGGGAGTTCTGTTGGAGGAGAAGGTATTTGTGTGTGTTTGGTTTTGTATTGGTAGTATCTGCATGTGTAGGGGCTTTGTGCTGGGAGAGAAGCTGAGCCCTGATTAGGGGGCGGGGCTTCCCTGACTAGGGGTCCTATAAAGGTAGCAGCCAGTCAGGCAGCGGTACAGGAGGTAGCAAACAGAGCTGTAAACAGGGGAGTTTGAGTGGGAGTTCTGTTGGAGGAGAAGGTATTTGTGTGTGTGTGTTTGGTTTTGTATTGGTAGTATCTGTATGTGTAGGGGCTTTGTGCTGGGAGAGAAGCTGAGCCCTGATTAGGGGACGGGGCTTCCCTGACTAGGGGTCCTATAAAGGTAGCAGCCAGTCAGGCAGCGGCAGAGACAGCTGCAGCGGCACAGGAGCTAGGAAAGAGAGCTGTAAACAGGGGAGTTTGAGTGGGGGTTCTGTTGGAGGAGAAGGTATATGTGTGTGTGTGTTCGGTTTCGTATTGGTAGTATCTGTATGTGTAGAGGCTTGTAGGGGCTTTGCGCTGGGAGAGAAGCTGAGGTCTGATTAGGGGGCGGGGCTTCCCTGACTAGGGGTCCTATAAAGGTAGCAGCCAGTCAGGCAGTGGCACAGGAGCTAGCAAACAGAACTGTAAACAGTGGAGTTTGAGTGGGAGTTCTGTTGGAGGAGAAGGTATTTGTATGTGTGTGTTTGGTTTTGTATTGGTAGTATCTGTATGTGTAGAGGCTTGGAGGGGCTTTGTGCTGGGAGAGAAGCTGAGCCCTGATTAGGGGGCGGGGCTTCACTGACTAGGGGTCCTATAAAGGGAGCAACCAGTCAGGCAGCGGCACACACAGCTGCAGTGGTACAGGAGCTAGCAAACGGAGCTGTAAACAGGGGAGTTTGAGTGGGAGTTCTGTTGGAGGAGAAGGTATTTGTGTGTGTGTGTGTGTGTTTGGTTTTGTTTTGGTAGTATCTGTATGTGTAGGGGCTCGGAGGGGCTTTGTGCTGGGAGAGAAGCAGAGCCCTGATTAGGGGGCGGGGCTTCACTGACTAGTGGTCCTATAAAAGTAGCGGCACAGACAGCTGCAGCGGCACAGGAGCTATCAAAGAGAGCTGTAAACAGGGGAGTTCTGTTGGAGGAGAAGGTATTTGTGTGTGTTTGGTTTTGTATTGTCAGTATCTGTATGTATAGAGGCTTGGAGGGGCTTTGTGCTGGGAGAGAAGCTGAGCCCTGATTAGGGGGCGGGGCTTCCCTGACTAGGGGTCCTATAAAGGTAGCAGCCAGTCAGGCAGCGGCACAGGAGCTAGCAAACAGAGCTGTAAATGGGGAATTTGAGCGGGAGTGATGTTAGAGGAGAACGTGTTTGTGTTAGTTTGGTTTTGTATTGGTAGTATCTGTATGTGTAGGTGCTTGTAGGGGCTTTGTGCTGGGAGAGAAGCTGAGCCCTGATTAGGGGGCGGGGCTTCACTGACTAGGGGTCCTAGAAACGGAGCAGCCAGTCAGGCAGCGGCACAGACAGCTGCAGCGGCACAGGAGCTAGCAAAAGGAGCTGTAAACAGGGGAGTTTGAGTGGGAGTTCTGTTGGAGGAGAAGGTATTTGTGTGTGTGTTTGGTTTTGTATTGGTAGTTTCTGTATGTGTAGAGGATTGGAGAGGCTTTGTGCTGGGAGAGAAGCTGAGCCCTGATTAGGGGGCGGGGCTTCACTGACTAGGGGTCCTATAAAGGTAGCAGCCAGTCAGGCAGCGGCAAGGACAGCTGCAGCGGCACAGGAGCTAGCCAACAGAGCTGTAAACAGGGGAGTTTGAGTGGGAGTTCTGTTGGAGGAGAAGGTATTTGTGTGTGTGTTTGGTTTTGTATTGGTAGTATCTGTATGTGTAGAGGCTTGGAGGGGCTTTTTGCTGGGAGAGAAGCTGAGCCCTGATTAGTGGGCGGGTCTTCACTGACTAGGGGTCCTATAAAGGTAGCAGCCAGTCAGGCAGCGGCACAGACAGCTGCAGTGGCACAGGAGCTAGCAAACAGAGCTGTAAACAGGGGAGTTTGAGTGGGAGTTCTGTTGGAGGAGAAGGTATTTGTGTGTGTTTGGTTTTGTATTGGTAGTATCTGTATGTGTAGGGGCTTTGTGTTGGGAGAGAAGCTGAGCCCTGATTAGGGGGCGGGGCTTGCCTGACTAGGGGTCCTATAAAGGTAGCAGCAGGTCAGGCAGCGGCACAGACAGCTGCAGCGGCACAGGAGCTAACAAACAGAGCTGTAAACAGGGAGTTTGAGTCGGAGTTCTGTTGGAGGAGAAGCTGTTTGTGTGTGTTTTTGTACTCGTAGTACCTGTATGTGTAGAGACTTGGAGGGGCTTTGTGCGGGGAGAGAAGCTGAGCCCTGATTAGGGGGCGGGGCTTCACTGACTAGGGGTCCTATAAAGGTAGCAGCCAGTCAGGCAGCGGCACAGACAGCTGCAGTGGCACAGGAGCTAGCAAACAGAGCTGTAAACAGGGGAGTTTGAGTGGGAGTTCTGTTGGAGGAGAAGGTATTTGTGTGTGTTTGGTTTTGTATTGGTAGTATCTGTATGTGTAGGGGCTTTGTGTTGGGAGAGAAGCTGAGCCCTGAATAGGGGGCGGGGCTTGACTGACTAGGGGTCCTATAAAGGTAGCAGCCAGTCAGGCAGCGGCACAGGAGCTAGCAAACAGAGCTGTAAATGGGGGAGTTTGAGCGGGAGTGATGTTGGAGGAGAACGTGTTTGTGTTAGTTTGGTTTTGTATTGGTAGTATCTGTATGTGTAGGTGCTTGTAGGGGCTTTGTGCTGGGAGAGAAGCTGAGCCCTGATTAGGGGGCGGGGCTTCACTGACTAGGGGTCCTATAAAGGGAGCAGCCAGTCAGGCAGCGGCAAGGACAGCTGCAGCGGCACAGGAGCTAGCCAACAGAGCTGTAAACAGGGGAGTTTGAGTGGGAGTTCTGTTGGAGGAGAAGGTATTTGTGTGTGTTTGGTTTTGTATTGGTAGTATCTGTATGTGTAGAGGCTTTGTGCTGGGAGAGAAGCTGAGCCCTGATTAGGGGGCGGGGCTTGCCTGACTAGGGGTCCTATAAAGGTAGCAGCCAGTCAGGCAGCGGCACAGGAGCTAACAAACAGAGCTGTAAACAGGGGAGTTTGAGTGGGAGTTCTGTTGGAGGAGATGGTATTTTTGCGTGTCTGGTTTTGTATTGGTGGTATCTGTATTTGTAGGGGCTTTGTGCTGGGAGAGAAGCTGAGCCCTGATTAGGGGGCGGGGCTTCCATTACTAGGGGTCCTATAAAGGGAGCAGCCAGTCAGGCAGCGGCACAGACAGCTGCAGCGGCACAGGAGCTAGCAACAGAGCTGTAAACAGGGGAGTTTGAGTGGGAGTTCTGTTGGAGGAGAAGGTATTTGTGTGTGTTTGGTTTTGTATTGGTGGTATCTGTATGTGTAGAGGCTTGGAGGGGCTTTGTGCTGGGAGAGAAGCTGAGCCCTGATTAGGGGGCGGGGCTTCACTGACTAGCGGTCCTATGAAGGTAGCAGCCAGTCAGGCAGCGGCAAGGACAGCTGCAGCGGCACAGGAGCTAGCAAACAGAGCTGTAAACAGGGGAGTTTGAGTGGGAGTTCTGTTGGAGGAGAAGTTATTTGTGTGTGTGTTTTCTTTTGTATTGGTAGTATCTGTATTTGCAGGGGCTTTGTGCTGGGAGAGAAGCTGAGCCCTGATTAGGGGGCGGGACTTCACTGACTAGGGGACCTATGAAGGTAGCAGCGAGTCAGGCAGCGGCACAGACAGCTGCAGTGGCACAGGAGCTACCAAACAGAGCTGTAAACAGGGGAGTTTGAGTGGGAGCTCTGTTGGAGGAGAAGGTATTTGTGTGTGTGTTTGGTTTTGTATTGGTGGTATCTGTATGTGTAGAGGCTTGGAGGGGCTTTGTGCTGGGAGAGAAGCTGAGCCCTGATTAGGGGGCCGGGCTTCACTGACTAGGGGTCCTATAAAGGTAGCAGCCAGTCAGGCAGCGGCACAGGAGCTAGCAAACAGAGCTGTAAACAGGGGAGTTTGAGTGGGAGTTCTGTTGGAGGAGAATGTATTTGTTTGTGTTTGGTTTTGTATTGGTAGTATCTGTATGTGTAGAGGCTTGGAGGGGCTTTGTGCGGGGAGAGAAGCTGAGCCCTGATTAGGGGGTGGGGCTTCACTGACTAGGGGTCCTATAAAGGTAGCAGCCAGTCAGGCAGCGGTTCAGACAGCTGCAGTGTCCCAGGAGATAGCAAACAGAGCTGTAAACAGGGGAGTTTGAGTGGGAGTTCGGTTGGAGGAGAAGGTATTTTTGTGTGTCTGGTTTTGTATTGGTGGTATCTGTATGTGTAGGGGCTTTGTGCTGGGAGAGAAGCTGAGCCCTGGTTAGGGGGCAGGGCTTCCCTGACTAGGGGTCCTATAAAGGTAGCAGCCAGTCAAACAGCGGCACAGGAGCTGGCAAACAGAGCTGTAAACAGGGGAGTTTGAGTGGGAGTTCTGTTGGAGGAGAAGGTATTTGTGTGTGTTTGGTTTGGTTTGGTAGTACCTGTATGTGTAGGGGCTTTGTGCTGGGGGAGAAGCTGAGCCCTGGTTAGGGGGCAGGGCTTCCCTGGCTAGGGGTCCTATAAAGGTAGCAGCCAGTCAGGCAGCGGCACAGGAGCTAGCAAACAGAGCTGTAAACAGGGGAGTTTGAGTTGGAGTTCTGTTGGAGGAGAAGGTATTTGTGTATGTTTGGTTTTGTATTGGTAGTATCTGTATGTGTAGAGGCTTGGAGGGGCTTTGTGCTGGGACAGAAGCTGAGCCCTGATTAGGGGGCAGGGCTTCCCTGACTAGGGGTCCTATGAAGGTAGCAGCCAGTCAGGCAGCGGCAAGGACAGCTGCAGCGGCACAGGAGCTAGCAAACAGAGCTGTAAACAGGGGAGTTTGAGTGGGAGTTCTGTTGGAGGAGAAGGTATTTGTGTGTGTGTTTGGTTTTGTATTGGTAGTATCTGTATTTGCAGGGGCTTTGTGCTGGAAGAGAAGCTGAGCCCTGATTAGGGGGCGGGGCTTCACTGACTAGGGGTCCTATAAAGGTAGCGGCACAGACAGCTGCAGCGGCACAGGAGCTAGAAAACAGAGGTGTAAACAGGGGAGTTTGAGTGGGAGTTCTGTCGGAGGAGAAGGTGTCTGTTTTTGTTCGGTTTTGTATTGGTAGTATCTGTATGTGTAGAGGCTTGGAGGGGCTTTGTGCTGGGAGAGAAGCTGAACGCTGATAAGGGGGTGGGAATTCACTGACTAGGGGTCCTATAAAGGTAGCAGCCAGTCAGGCAGCGGCACAGACACCTGCAGTGGTCCAGGAGATAGCAAACAGAGCTGTAAACAGGGGAGTTTGAGTGGGAGTTCTGTTGGAGGAGAAGGTATTTTTGTGTCTGGTTTTGTATTGGTGGTACCTGTATGTGTAGGGGCTTTGTGCTGGGAGAGAAGCTGAGCCCTGGTTAGGGGGCAGGGCTTCCCTGACTAGGGGTCCTATAAAGTTAGCAGCCAGTCAAACAGCGGCACAGGAGCTAGCAAACAGAGCTGTAAACAGGGGAGTTTGAGTGGGAGTTCTGTTGGAGGAGAAGGTATTTGTGTGTGTTTGGTTTTGTATTGGTAGTATCTGTATGTGTAGAGGCTTGGAAGGGCTTTGTGCTGGGAGAGAAGCTGAGTCCTGATTAGGGGGCGGGGCTTCACTGACTAGGGGTCCTATAAAGGTAGCAGCACAGACAGGTGCAGCGGCACAGGAGCTAGCAAACAGAGCTGTAAACAGGGGAGTTTGAGTGGGAGTTCTGTTGGAGGAGAAGGTATTTGTGTGTGTTTGGTTTGGATTGGTAGTACCTGTATGTGTAGGGGCTTTGTGCTGGGAGAGAAGCTGAGCCCTGGTTAGGGGGCAGGGCTTCCCTGACTAGGGGTCCTATAAAGGTAGCAGCCAGTCAAACAGCGGCACAGGAGCTAGCAAACAGAGCTGTAAACAGGGGAGTTTGAGTGGGAGTTCTGTTGGAGGAGAAGTTGTTTGTGTGTGTTTGGTTTTGTATTGGTAGTATCTGTATGTGTAGGGGCTTTGTGCTGGGAGAGAAGCTGAGCCCTGATTAGAAGGCGGGGCTTCACTGACTAGGGGTCCTATAAAGGGAGCAGTCAGTCAGGCAGCGGCACAGGAGCTAGCAAACAGGGGTGTAAACAGGGGAGTTTGAGTGTGAGTTCTGTTGGAGGAGAAGGTATTCGTGTGTGCTTGGTTTTGTATTGGCTTGTATCCGTATGTTTAGGGGCTTTGTGCTGGGAGAGAAGCTGAGTCCTGATTAGGGGGCGGGGCTTCACTGACTAGGGGACCTATAAAGGTAGCAGCACAGACAGCTGCAGCGGCACAGGAGCTAGCAAACAGAGCTGTAAACAGGGGAGTTGTGTTGGAGGAGAAGGTATTTGTGTGTGTGTTTGGTTTTGTATTGGTAGTATCTGTATTTGCAGGGGCTTTGTGCTGGGAGAGAAGCTGAGCCCTGATTTGGGGGCGGGGCTTCCCTGACTAGGGGTCCTATAAAGGGAGCAGCCAGTCAGGCAGCGGCACAGACAGCTGCAGCGGAACAGGAACTAGCAAACAGAGGTGTAAACAGGGGAGTTTGAGTGGGAGTTCTGTCGGAGGAGAAGGTGTCTGTGTTTGTTCGGTTTTGTATTGGTAGTATCTGTATGTGTAGAGGCTTGGAGGGGCTTTGTGCTGGGAGAGAAGCTGAGCCCTGATTAGGGGGCGGGGCTTCACTGACTAGCGGTCCTACGAAGGTAGCAGCAAGTCAGGCAGCGGCACAGACAGCTGCAGCGGCACAGGAGCTAGCAAACAGAGCTGTAAACAGGGGAGTATGAGTGGGAGTTCTGTTGGAGGAGATGGTATTTTTGCGTGTCTGGTTTTGTATTGGTGGTATCTGTATGTGTAGGGGCTTTGTGCTGGGAGAGAAGCTGAGCCCTGATTTGGGGGCGGGGCTTCCCTGACTAGGGGTCCTATAAAGGGAGCAGCCAGTCAGGCAGCGGCACAGACAGCTGCAGCGGAACAGGAACTAGCAAAAAGAGCTGTAAACAGGGGAGTTAGAGTGGGAGTTCTGTTGGAGGAGAAGGTATTTGTGTGTGTGTTTCGTTTTGTATTGGTGGTATCTGTATGTGTAGAGGCTTGGAGGGGCTTTGTGCTGGGAGAGAAGCTGAGCCCTGATTAGAGGGCCGGGCTTCACTGACTAGGGGTCCTATAAAGGTAGCAGCCAGTCAGGCAGCGGCACAGGAGCTAGCAAACAGAGCTGTAAACAGGGGAGTTTGAGTAGGAGTTCTGTTGGAGGAGAATGTATTTGTGTGTGTTTGGTTTTGTATTGGTAGTATTTGTATGTGTAGAGGCTTGGAGGGGCTTTGTGCTGGGAGAGAAGCTGAGCCCTGATTAGGGGGCGGGGCTTCACTGACTAGGGGTCCTATAAAGGTAGCAGCACAGACAGCTGCAGTGGCACAGGAGAAGCAAACAGAGCTGTAAACAGGGGAGTTTGAGTGTGAGTTCTGTTTGAGGAGAAGGTATTTGTGTGTGTTTGGTTTTGTATTGGTGGTATCTGTATGTGTAGAGGCTTGGAGGGGCTTTGTGCTGGGAGAGAAGCTGAGCCGTGATTAGAAGGCGGGGCTTCACTGACTAGGGGTCCTATAAAGGGAGCAGCCAGTCAGCAGCGGCAGAGAAAGCTGCAGCGGCACAGGAGCTAGTAAACAGAGCTGTAAACAGGGGAGTTTGAATGGGAGTTCTGTTGGAGGAGAAGGTATTTGTGTGTGCGTTTGGTTTTGTATTGGTAGTATCCGTATGTGTAAAGGCTTGGAGGGGCTTTGTGCTGGGATAGAAGCTGAGCCCTGATTAGGGGGCGGAGCTTCACTGTCTAGGGGTCTTATGAAGGTAGCAGCCAGTCAGGCAGCGGCACAGGAGCTAGCAAACAGAGCTGTAAACAGGGGAGTTTGAGTGGGAGTTCTGTTGGAGGACAAGTTGTTTGTGTGTGTTTGGTTTTGTATTGGTAGTATCTGTATGTGTAGAGGCTTGGAGGGGCTTTGTGCTGGGAGAGAAGCTGAACCCTGATTAGGGGGCCGGGCTTCACTGACTAGGGGTCCTATAAAGGGAGCAGTCAGTCAGGCAGCGGCACGGGAGCTAGCAAACAGGGGTGTATTCAGGGGAGTTTGAGTGTGAGATCTGTTGGAGGAGAAGGTATTCGTGTGTGTTTGGTTTTGTATTGGTAGTATCCGTATGTGTAGGGGCTTTGTGCTGGGAGAGAAGCTGAGTCCTGATTAGGGGGCGGGGCTTCACTGACTAGGGGTCCTATAAAGGTAGCAGCACAGACAGGTGCAGCGGCATAGGACCTAGCAAACAGAGCTGTAAACAGGGGAGTTTGAGTGGGAACTCTGTTGGAGGAGAAGGTATTTGTGTGTGTGTTTGGTTTTGTACTGGTCGTATCTGTATGTGTAGAGGCTTGGAGGGGCTTTGTGCTGCGATAGAAGCTGAGCCCTGATTAGGGGGTGGGGCTTCACTGACTAGGGGTCCTATAAAGGTAGCAGCCAGTCAGGCAGCGGCACAGACAGCTGCAGTGGTCCAGGAGATAGCAAACAGAGCTGTAAACAGGGGAGTTTGAGTGGGAGTTCTGTTGGAGGAGAAGGTATTTTTGTGTGTCTGGTTTTGTATTGGTGGTACCTGTATGTGTAGGGGCTTTGTGCTGGGAGAGAAGCTGAGCCCTGGTTAGGGGGCAGGGCTTCCCTGACTAGGGGTCCTATAAAGGTAGCAGCCAGTCAAACAGCGGCACAGGAGCTAGCAAACAGAGCTGTAAACAGGGGAGTTTGAGTTTGAGTTCTGTTGGAGGGGAAGGTATTTGTGTGTGTTTGGTTTTGTATTGGTAGTATCTGTATGTGTAGAGGCTTGGAGGGGCTTTGTGCTGGGAGAGAAGCTGAGTCCTGATTAGGGGGCGGGGCTTCACTGACTAGGGGTCCTATAAAGGTAGCAGCACAGACAGGTGCAGCGGCACAGGACCTAGCAAACAGAGCTGTAAACAGGGGAGTTTGAGTGGGAACTCTGTTGGAGGAGAAGGTATTTGTGTGTGTGTTTGGTTTTGTATTGGTAGTATCCGTATGTGTAGGGGCTTTGTGCTGGGAGAGAAACTGAGCCCTGATTAGGGGGCGGGGCTTCACTGACTACGGGTCCTATAAAGGTAGCAGCCAGTCAGGCAGCGGCACAGACATCTGCAGCGGCACAGGAGCTAGCAAACAGAGCTGTAAACAGGGGAATTGGAGTGGGAGTTCTGTTGGAGAAGAAGGTATTTGTTTGTGTTTGGTTTTGTATTGTCAGTACCTGTATGTGCAGGGGCTTTGTGCTGGGAGAGAAGCTGAGCCCTGATTAGGGGGCGGGGCTTCACTGACTAGGGGTCCTATAAAGGGAGCAGTCAGTCAGGCAGCGGCACAGGAGCTAGCAAACAGGGGTGTAAACAGGGGAGTTTGAGTGTGAGTTCTGTTGGAGGAGAAGGTATTCGTGTGTGTTTGGTTTTGTATTGGCTTGTATCCGTATGTTTAGGGGCTTTGTGCTGGGAGAGAAGCTGAGTCCTGATTAGGGGGCGGGGCTTCACTGACTAGGGGACCTATAAAGGTAGCAGCACAGACAGCTGCAGCGGCACAGGAGCTAGCAAACAGAGCTGTAAACAGGGGAGTTGTGTTGGAGGAGAAGGTATTTGTGTGTGTGTTTGGTTTTGTATTGGTAGTATATGTATGTGTAGAGGCTTGGAGGGGCTTTGTGCTGGGACAGAAGCTGAGCCCCGATTAGGGGGCGGGGCTTCCCTGACTAGGGGTCCTATGAAGGTAGCAGCCAGTCAGGCAGCGGAAAGGACAGCTGCAGCGGCACAGGAGCTAGCAAACAGAGCTGTAAACAGGGGAGTTTGAGTGGGAGTTCTGTTGGAGGAGAAGTTATTTGTGTGTGTGTTTGGTTTTGTATTGGTAGTATCTGTATTTGCAGGGGCTTTGTGCTGGGAGAGAAGCTGAGCCCTGATTAGGGGGCGGGGCTTCACTGGCGAGGGGACCTATGAAGGTAGCAGCGAGTCAGGCAGCGGTACAGACAGCTGCAGTGGCACAGGAGCTAGAAAACAGAGGTGTAAACAGGGGAGTTTGAGTGGGAGTTCTGTCGGAGGAGAAGGTGTCTGTGTTTGTTCGGTTTTGTATTGGTAGTATCTGTATGTGTAGAGGCTTGGAGGGGCTTTGTGCTGGGAGAGAAGCTGAGCCCTGATTAGGGGGCGGGGCTTCACTGACTAGGGGTCCTACGAAGGTAGCAGCAAGTCAGGCAGCGGCACAGACAGCTGCAGCGGCACAGGAGCTAGCAAACAGAGCTGTAAACAGGGGAGTATCAGTGGGAGTTCTGTTGGAGGAGATGGTATTTTTGCGTGTCTGGTTTTGTATTGGTGGTATCTGTATGTGTAGGGGCTTTGTGCTGGGAGAGAAGCTGAGCCCTGATTTGGGGGCGGGGCTTCCCTGACTAGGGGTCCTATAAAGGGAGCAGCCAGTCAGGCAGCGGCACAGACAGCTGCAGCGGAACAGGAACTAGCAAAAAGAGCTGTAAACAGGGGAGTTTGAGTGGGAGTTCTGTTGGAGGAGAAGGTATTTGTGTGTGTGTTTCGTTTTGTATTGGTGGTATCTGTATGTGTAGAGGCTTGGAGGGGCTTTGTGCTGGGAGAGAAGCTGAGCCCTGATTAGAGGGCCGGGCTTCACTGACTAGGGGTCCTATAAAGGTAGCAGCCAGTCAGGCAGCGGCACAGGAGCTAGCAAACAGAGCTGTAAACAGGGGAGTTTGAGTAGGAGTTCTGTTGGAGGAGAATGTATTTGTGTGTGTTTGGTTTTGTATTGGTAGTATTTGTATGTGTAGAGGCTTGGAGGGGCTTTGTGCTGGGAGAGAAGCTGAGCCCTGATTAGGGGGCGGGGCTTCACTGACTAGGGGTCCTATAAAGGTAGCAGCACAGACAGCTGCAGTGGCACAGGAGCAAGCAAACAGAGCTGTAAACAGGGGAGTTTGAGTGTGAGTTCTGTTTGAGGAGAAGGTATTTGTGTGTGTTTGGTTTTGTATTGGTGGTATCTGTATGTGTAGAGGCTTGGAGGGGCTTTGTGCTGGGAGAGAAGCTGAGCCGTGATTAGAAGGCGGGGCTTCACTGACTAGGGGTCCTATAAAGGGAGCAGCCAGTCAGGCAGCGGCAGAGAAAGCTGCAGCGGCACAGGAGCTAGTAAACAGAGCTGTAAACAGGGGAGTTTGAATGGGAGTTCTGTTGGAGGAGAAGGTATTTGTGTGTGCGTTTGGTTTTGTATTGGTAGTATCCGTATGTGTAAAGGCTTGGAGGGGCTTTGTGCTGGGATAGAAGCTGAGCCCTGATTAGGGGGCGGAGCTTCACTGTCTAGGGGTCTTATGAAGGTAGCAGCCAGTCAGGCAGCGGCACAGGAGCTAGCAAACAGAGCTGTAAACAAGGGAGTTTGAGTGGGAGTTCTGTTGGAGGACAAGTTGTTTGTGTGTGTTTGGTTTTGTATTGGTAGTATCTGTATGTGTAGAGGCTTGGAGGGGCTTTGTGCTGGGAGAGAAGCTGAACCCTGATTAGGGGGCCGGGCTTCACTGACTAGGGGTCCTATAAAGGGAGCAGTCAGTCAGGCAGCGGCACGGGAGCTAGCAAACAGGGGTGTATTCAGGGGAGTTTGAGTGTGAGATCTGTTGGAGGAGAAGGTATTCGTGTGTGTTTGGTTTTGTATTGGTAGTATCCGTATGTGTAGGGGCTTTGTGCTGGGAGAGAAGCTGAGTCCTGATTAGGGGGCGGGGCTTCACTGACTAGGGGTCCTATAAAGGTAGCAGCCAGTCAGGCAGCGGCACAGACATCTGCAGCGGCAAAGGAGCTAGCAAGCAGAGCTGTAAACAGGGGAGTTTGAGTGGGAATTCTGTTGTAGGAGAAGGTATTTGTGTGTGTGTTTGGTTTTGTATTGGTAGTATCCGTATGTGTAAAGGCTTGGAGGGGCTTTGTGCTGGGATAGAAGCTGAGCCCTGATTAGGGGGCGGAGCTTCACTGTCTAGGGGTCTTATGAAGGTAGCAGCCAGTCAGGCAGCGGCACAGGACCTAGCAAACAGAGCTGTAAACAGGGGAGTTTGAGTGGGAATTCTGTTGGAGGAGAAGGTATTTGTGTGTGTTTGGTTTCGTATTGGTGGTATCTGTATGTGCAGGGGCTTTGTGCTGGGAGAGAAGCTGAGCCCTGATTAGGGGGCGGGGCTACACTGACTTGGGGTTCTATAGAGGCAGCAGCCAGTCAGGCAGCGGCACAGACATCTGCAGCGATACAGGAGCTAGCAAACAGAGCTGTAAACAGGGGAGTTTGTGTGGGAGTTCTGTCGGAGGAGAAGGTGTCTGTGTTTGTTCGGTTTTGTATTGGTAGTATCTGTATGTGTCGAGGCTTGGAGGGGCTTTGTGCTGGGAGAGAAGCTGAGCCCTGATTAGGGGGCGGAGCTTCACTGTCTAGGGGTCTTATGAAGGTAGCAGCCAGTCAGGCAGCGGCACAGACAGCTGCAGCGGCACAGGAGCTAGGAAACAGAGCTGTAAACAGGGGAGTTTGAGTGGGAGTTCTGTTGGAGGAGAAGGTATTTGTGTGTGTTTGGTTTTGTACTGGTCGTATCTGTATGTGTAGAGGCTTGGAAGGGCTTTGTGCTGCGAGAGAAGCTGAGCCCTGATTAGGGGGCAGGGCTTCCCTGACTAGGGGTCCTATAAAGGTAGCAGCCAGTCAAACAGCGGCACAGGAGCTAGCAAACAGAGCTGTAAACAGGGGAGTTTGAGTGGAAGTTCTGTTGGAGGAGAAGGTATTTGTGTGTGTTTGGTTTTGTATTGGTGGTATCTGTATGTGTAGAGGCTTGTAGGGGGTTTGTACTGGGAGAGAAGCTGAGCCCTGATTAGGGGGCGGGGCTTCACTGACTAGGGGTCTTATGAAGGTAGCAGCCAGTCAGGCAGCGGCACAGACAGCTGCAGCGGCACAGGAGCTAGCAAACAGACCTGTAAAGAGGGGAGTTTGAGTGGGAGTTCTGTTGGAGGAGAAGGTATTTGTGTGTGTGTTTGGTTTTGTATTGGTGGTATCTGTATGTGCAGGGGCTTTGTGCTGGGAGAGAAGCTGAGCCCTGATTAGGGGGCGGGGCTACACTGACTTGGGGTTCTATAGAGGCAGCAGCCAGTCAGGCAGCGGCACAGACATCTGCAGCGATACAGGAGCTAGCAAACAGAGCTGTAAACAGGGGAGTTTGAGTGGGAGTTCTGTTGGAGGAGAAGGTATTTGTGTGTGTGTTTGGTTTTGTATTGGTAGTATATGTATGTGTAGAGGCTTGGAGGGGCTTTGTGCTGGGAGAGAAGCTGAGCCCTGATTAGGGGCGGGGCTTCCCTGACGAGGGGTCCTATAAAGGTAGCAGCCAGTCAGGCAGCGGCACAGGAGCTAGCAAACAGAGCTGTAAACAGGGGAGTTTGAGTGGGAGTTCTGTTGGAGGAGAAGGTATTTGTGTGTGTTTGGTTTTGTATTGGTAGTATCTGTATGTGTAGAGGCTTGGAGGGCCTTTGTGCTGGGAGAGAAGCTGAGCCCTGATTAGGGGGCGGGGCTTCACTGACTAGGGGTCCTGTAAAGGTAGCAGCCAGTCAGGCAGCGGCACAGACAGCTGCAGTGGCACAGGAGCTAGCAAACAGAGCTGTAAACAGGGGAGTTTGAGTGGGAGTTCTGTTGGAGGAGAAGTTATTTGTGTGTGTTTTTGTATTGGTATTATCTGTATGCGTAGAGGCTTGGAGGGGCTAGCTGCTGGGAGAGAAGCTGAGCCCTGATTAGGGGGCGGGGCCTCACTGACTAGGGGTCCTATAAAGGTAGCAGCCAGTCAGGCAGCGGCACAGGAGCTAGCAAACAGACCTGTGAACTGGGGAGTTTGAGTGGGAGTTCTGTTGGAGGAGAAGGTATTTGTGTGTGTTTGGTTTTGTATTGTCAGTATCTGTATGTGCAGGGGCTTTGTGCTGGGAGAGAAGCTGAGCCCTGATTAGGGGGCGGGGCTTCCCTGACTAGGGGTCCTATAAAGGTAGCAGCCAGTCGGGCAGCGGCACAGGAGCTAGCAAACAGAGCTGTAGACAGGGGAGTTTGAGTGGGAGTTCTGTTGGAGGAGAAGGTATTTGTGTGTGTTTGGTTTTGCATTGGTAGTATCTGTATGTGTAGAGGCTTGGAGGGTCTTTGTGCTGGGAGAGAAGCTGAGCCCTGATTAGGGGGCGGGGCTTCACTGACTAGGGGTCCTATAAAGGTAGCAGCCAGTCAGGCAGCGGCACAGGAGCTGGCAAACAGAGCGGTAAACAGGGGAGTTGGAGTGGGAGTTCTGTTGGAGGAGAAGGTATTTGTGTGTGTTTGGTTTTGTATTGTCAGTACCTGTATGTGCAGGGGCTTTGTGCTGGGAGAGAAGCTGAGCCCTGATTAGGGGGCGGGTCTTGACTGACTAGGGGTCCTATAAAGGTAGCAGCCAGTCAGGCAGCGGCTCAGACAGCTGCAGCGGCACAGGAGCTAGCAAACAGAGCTGTAAACAGGGGAGTTTGAGTGGGAGTTCTGTTGGAGGAGAAGGTATTTGTGTGTGTTTTTGTATTGGTAATATCTGTATGTGTAGAGGCTTGGAGGGGCTAGGTGCTGGGAGAGAAGCTGAGCCCTGATTAGGGGGCGGGGCTTCACTGACTAGGGGTCCTATAAAGGTAGCAGCCAGTCAGGCATTGGCACAGACAGCTGCAGCGGCACAGGAGCTAGCAAACAGAGCTGTAAACAGGGGAGTTTGAGTGGGAGTTCTGTTGGAGGAGAAGGTATTTGTGTGTGTTTTTGTATTGGTATTATCTGTATGTGTAGGGGCTTGGAGGGGCTTTGTGATGGGAGAGAAGCTGAGCCCTGATCAGGGGGCGGGGCTTCACTGATTAGGGGTCCTATAAAGGTAGCAGCCAGTCAGGCAGCGGCACAGGAGCTAGCAAACAGACCTGTAAACAGGGGAGTTTGAGTGGGAGTTCTGTTGGAGGAGAAGGTACTTGTGTGTGTTCGGTTTTGTATTGGTAGTATCTGTATGTGTACGGGCTTTGTGCTGGGAGAGAAGCTGAGCCCTGATTAGGGGGCGTGGCTTCCCTGACTAGGGGTCCTATGAAGGTAGCAGCCAGTCAGGCAGCGGCACAGGAGCTAGCAAACAGAGCGGTAAACAGGGGAGTTGGAGTGGGAGTTCTGTTGGAGGAGAAGGTATTTGTGTGTGTTTGGTTTTGTATTGTCAGTATCTGTATGTGCAGGGGCTTTGTGCTGGGAGAGAAGCTGAGCCCTGATTAGGGGGCGGGGCTTCACTGACTAGGGGTCCTATAAAGGTAGCAGCCAGTCAGGCAGCGGCACAGGAGCTAGCAAACATAGCTGTAAACAGGGGAGTTTGAGTGGGAGTTCTGTTGGAGGAGAAGTTATTTGTGTGTGTGTGTTTTTGTATTGGTAGTATCTGTATGTGTCGAGGCTTGGAGGGGCTTTGTGCTGGGAGAGAAGCTGAGCCCTGATTAGGGGGCGGAGCTTCACTGTCTAGGGGTCTTATGAAGGTAGCAGCCAGTCAGGCAGCGGCACAGACAGCTGCAGCGGCACAGGAGGTAGCAAACAGAGCTTTAAACAGGGGAATTTGAGTGGGAGTTCTGTTGGAGGAGAAGGTATTTGTGTGTGTTTTTGTATTGGTAGTATCTGTATGTGTAGAGGCTTGAAGGGGCTTTGTGCTGGGAGAGAAGCTGAGCCCTGATTAGGGGGCGGGGCTTCACTGACTAGGGGTCCTATAAAGGTAGCAGCCAGTAAGGCATTGGCACAGACAGCTGCAGCGGCACAGGAGCTAGCAAACAGAGATGTAAACAGGGCAGTTTGAGTGGGAGTTGTGTTGGAGGAGAAGGTATTTGTGTATGTTTTTGTATTGGTATTATCTGTATATGTAGAGGCTTGGAGGGGCTTTGTGCTGGGAGACAAGCTGAGCCCTGATCAGGGGGCGGGGCTTCACTGACTAGGGGTTCTATAAAGGTAGCAGCCAGTCAGGCAGCGGCACAGGAGCTAGCAAACAGAGCTGTGAACAGGGGAGTTTGAGTGGGAGTTCTGTTGGAGGAGAAGGTATTTGTGTGTGTTTGGTTTTGTATTGTCAGTATCTGTATGTGCAGGGGCTTTCTGCTGGGAGAGAAGCTGAGCCCTGATTAGGGGGCGGGGCTTCACTGACTAGGGGTCCTATAAAGGTAGCAGCCAGTCTGGCAGCGGCACAGACAGCTGCAGCGGCACAGGAGCTAGCAAACAGAGCTGTAAACAGGGGAGTTTGAGTGGTAGTTCTGTTGGAGGAGAAGGTATTTGTGTGTGTTTGGTTTTGTATTGTGAGTATCTGTATGTGCAGGGGCTTTGTGCTGGGAGAGAAGCTGAGCCCTGATTAGGGGGCGGGGCTTCACTGACTAGGGGTCCTATAAAGGTAGCAGCCAGTCAGGCAGCGGCACAGGAGCTAGCAAACAGAGCTGTGAACAGGGGAGTTTGAGTCGGAGTTCTGTTGGAGGAGAAGGTATTTGTGTGTGTTTTTGTATTGGTAGTATCTGTATGTGTAGAGGCTTGGAGGGGCTAGGTGCTGCGAGAGATGCTGAGCCCTGATTAGGGGGCGGGGCTTCACAGACTAGGGGTCTTATAAAGGTAGTAGCCAGTCAGGCAGCGGCACAGGAGCTAGCAAACAGAGCTGTGAACAGGGGAGTTTGAGTGGGAGTTCTGTTGGAGGAGAAGGTATTTGTGTGTGTTTGGTTTTGCATTGGTAGTATCTGTATGTGTAGAGGCTTGGAGGGGCTTTGTGCTGGGAGAGAAGCTGAGCCCTGATTAGGGGGCGGGGCTTCACTGACTAGGGGTCCTATAAAGGTAGCAGCCAGTCAGGCAGCGGCACAGGAGCTAGCAAACAGAGCTGTGAACAGGGGAGTTTGAGTGGGAGTTCTGTTGGAGGAGAAGGTATTTGTGTGTGTTTTTGTATTGGTAGTATCTGTATGTGTAGAGGCTTGGAGGGGCTAGGTGCTGCGAGAGAAGCTGAGCCCTGATTAGGGGGCGGGGCTTCAAAGACTAGGGGTCCTATAAAGGTAGCAGCCAGTCAGGCAGCGGCACAGGAGCTAGCAAACAGAGCTGTGAACAGGGGAGTTTGAGTGGGAGTTCTGTTGGAGGAGAAGGTATTTGTGTGTGTTTGGTTTTGTATTGTCAGTATCTGTATGTGCAGGGGCTTTGTGCTGGGAGAGAAGCTGAGCCCTGATTAGGGGGCGGGGCTTCCCTGACTAGGGGTCCTAGAAAGGTAGCAACCAGTCAGGCAGCGGCACAGGAGCTAGCAAACAGAGCTGTAAACGGGAGTTTGAGTGGGAGTTCTGTTGGAGGAGAAGGTATTTGCGTTTGTTTTTGTATTCGTATTATCTGTATGTGTAGAGGCTTGAAGGGGCTTTGTGATGGGAGAGAAGCTGGGCCCTGATTAGGGGGCGGGGCTTCACTGATTAGGGGTCCTATAAAGGTAGCAGCCAGTCAGGCAGCGGCACAGGAGCTAGCAAACAGAGCTGTAAACAGGGGAGTTTGATTGGGAGTTCTGTTGGAGGAGAAGGTATTTGTGTGTGTTTGGTTTTGCATTGGTAGTATCTGTATGTGTAGGGGTTTGGCGGGGCTTTGTGCTTGGAGAGAAGCTGAGCCCTGATTAGGGGGCGGGGCTTCACTGACTAGGGGTCCTATAAAGGTAGCAGCCAGTCAGGCAGCGGAACAGACAGCTGCAGTTGCACAGGAGCTAGCAAACAGAGCTGTGAACAGGGGAGTTTGAGTGGGAGTTCTGTTGGAGGAGAAAGTATTTGTGTGTGTTTGGTTTTGTATTGTCAGTATCTGTATGTGCAGGGGCTTTGTGCTGGGAGAGAAGCTGAGCCCTGATTAGGGGGCGGGGCTTCCCTGACTAGGGTTCCTATAAAGGTAGCAGCCAGTCAGGCAGCGGCACAGGAGCTAGCAAACAGAGCTGTGAACAGGGGAGTTTGAGTGAGAGTTCTGTTGGAGGAGAAGGTATTTGTGTGTTTTTGTATTGGTAGTATCTGTATGTGTAGAGGCTTGGAGGGGCTAGGTGCTGCGAGAGAAGCTGAGCCCTGATTAGGGGGCGGGGCTTCACTGACTAGGGGTCCTATAAAGGTAGCAGCCAGTCAGGCATTGGCACAGACAGCTGCAGCGGCACAGGAGCTAGCAAACAGAGCTGTAAACAGGGGAGTTTGAGTGGGAGTTCTGTTGGAGGAGAAGGTATTTGTGTGTTTGGTTTTGTATTGTCAGTATCTGTATGTGCAGGGGCTTTGTGCTGGGAGAGAAGCTGAGCCCTGATTAGGCGGCGGGGCTTCCCTGACTAGGGGTCCTAGAAAGGTAGCAGCCAGTCAGGCAGCGGCACAGGAGCTAGCAAACAGAGCTGTAAACAGGGGAGTTTGAGTGGGAGTTCTGTTGGAGGAGAAGGTGTTTTTGTGTGTTTGGTTTTGTATTGTCAGTATCTGTATGTGCAGGGGCTTTGTGCTGGGAGAGAAGCTGAGCCCTGATTAGGGGGCGGGGCTTCACTGACTAGGGGTCCTATAAAGGTATCAGCCAGTCAGGCATTGGCACAGACAGCTGCAGCGGCACAGGAGCTAGCAAACAGAGCTGTGAACAGGGGAGTTTGAGTGGGAGTTCTGTTGGAGGAGAAGGTATTTGTGTGTGTTTGGTTTTGCATTGGTAGTATCTGTATGTGTAGAGGCTTGGAGGGGCTTTGTGCTGGGAGAGAAGCTGAGCCCTGATTAGGGGGCGGGGCTTCACTGACTAGGGGTCCTATAAAGGTAGCAGCCAGTCAGGCAGCGGCACAGGAGCTAGCAAACAGAGCTGTGAACAGGGGAGTTTGAGTGGGAGTTCTTTTGGAGGAGAAGGTATTTGTGTGTGTTTTTGTATTGGTAGTATCTGTATGTGTAGAGGCTTGGAGGGGCTAGGTGCTGCGAGAGAAGCTGAGCCCTGATTAGGGGGCGGGGCTTCAAAGACTAGGGGTCCTATAAAGGTAGCAGCCAGTCAGGCAGCGGCACAGGAGCTAGCAAACAGAGCTGTGAACAGGGGAGTTTGAGTGGGAGTTCTGTTGGAGGAGAAGGTATTTGTGTGTGTTTGGTTTTGTATTGTCAGTATCTGTATGTGCAGGGGCTTTGTGCTGGGAGAGAAGCTGAGCCCTGATTAGGGGGCGGGGCTTCACTGACTAGGGGTCCTATAAAGGTAGCAGCCAGTCAGGCAGCGGCACAGGAGCTAGCAAACAGAGCTGTGAACAGGGGAGTTTGAGTGGGAGTTCTGTTGGAGAAGAAGGTATTTGTGTGTGTTTGGTTTTGTATTGGTAGTATCTGTATGTGTAGGGGTTTGGCGGGGCTTTGTGCTTGGAGAGAAGCTGAGCCCTGATTAGGGGGCGGGGCTTCACTGACTAGGGGTCCTATAAAGGTAGCAGCCAGTCAGGCAGCGGAACAGACAGCTGCAGTTGCACAGGAGCTAGCAAACAGAGCTGTGAACAGGGGAGTTTGAGTGGGAGTTCTGTTGGAGGAGAAAGTATTTGTGTGTGTTTGGTTTTGTATTGTCAGTATCTGTATGTGCAGGGGCTTTGTGCTGGGAGAGAAGCTGAGCCCTGATTAGGGGGCGGGGCTTCCCTGACTAGGGGTCCTATAAAGGTAGCAGCCAGTCAGGCAGCTGCACAGGAGCTAGGAAACAGAGCTGTAAACACGGGAGTTTGAGTGGGAGGTCTGTTGGAGGAGAAGGTATTTGTGTGTGTTTGGTTTTGCATTGGTAGTACCTGTATGTGTAGAGGCTTGGAGGGGCTTTGTGCTGGGAGAGAAGCTGAGCCCTGATTAGGGGGCGGGGCTTCACTGACTAGGGGTCCTATAAAGGTAGCAGCCAGTCAGGCAGCGGCACAGGAGCTAGCCAACAGAGCTGTGAACAGGGGAGTTTGAGTGGGAGTTCTGTTGGAGGAGAAGTTATTTGTGTGTGTGTGTTTTTGTATTGGTAGTATCTGTATGTGTAGAGGCTTTGAGGGGCTTTGTGCTGGGAGAGAAGCTGAGCCCTGATTAGGGGGCGGGGCTTCACTGACTACGGGTCCTATAAAGGTAGCAGCCAGTCAGGCAGCGGCACAGACAGCTGCAGCGGCACAGGAGCTAGCAAACAGAGCTGTAAACAGGGGAGTTTGAGTGGTAGTTCTGTTGGAGGAGAAGGTATTTGTGTGTGTTTGGTTTTGTATTGTCAGTATCTGTATGTGCAGGGGCTTTGTGCTGGGAGAGAAGCTGAGCCCTGATTAGGGGGCGGGGCTTCACTGACTAGGGGTCCTATAAAGGTAGCAGCCAGTCAGGCAGCGGAACAGACAGCTGCAGCGGCACAGGAGCTATCAAACAGAGCTGTAAACAGGGGAGTTTGAGTGGGAGTTCTGTTGGAGGAGAAGGTATTTGTGTGTGTTTTTGTATTGGTATTATCTGTATGTGTAGAGGCTTGGAGGGGCTAGGTGCTGCGAGAGAAGCTGAGCCCTGATTAGGGGGCGGGGCTTCACGGACTAGGGGTCCTATAAAGGTAGCAGCCAGTCAGGCATTGGCACAGACAGCTGCAGCGGCAGAGGAGCTAGCAAACAGAGCTGTAAACAGGGGAGTTTGAGTGGGAGTTCTGTTGGAGGAGAAGGTATTTGTGTGTGTTTGGTTTTGTATTGTCAGTATCTGTATGTGCAGGGGCTTTGTGCTGGGAGAGAAGCTGAGCCCTGATTAGGCGCCGGGGCTTCCCTGACTAGGGGTCCTAGAAAGGTAGCAGCCAGTCAGGCAGCGGCACAGGAGCTAGCAAACAGAGCTGTAAACAGGGGAGTTTGAGTGGGAGTTCTGTTGGAGGAGAAGGTATTTGTGTGTGTTTGGTTTTGCATTGGTAGTATCTGTATGTGTAGAGGCTTGGAGGGGCTTTGTGCTGGGAGAGAAGCTGAGCCCTGATTAGGGGGCGGGGCTTCACTGACTAGGGGTCCTATAAAGGTAGCAGCCAGTCAGGCAGCGGCACAGGAGCTAGCAAACAGAGCTGTGAACAGGGGAGTTTGAGTGGGAGTTCTGTTGGAGGAGAAGGTATTTGTGTGTGTTTGGTTTTGTATTGTCAGTATCTGTATGTGCAGGGGCTTTGTGCTGGGAGAGAAGCTGAGCCCTGATTAGGGGGCGGGGCTTCACTGACTAGGGGTCCTATAAAGGTAGCAGCCAGTCAGGCAGCGGAACAGACAGCTGCAGTTGCACAGGAGCTAGCAAACAGAGCTGTGAACAGGGGAGTTTGAGTGGGAGTTCTGTTGGAGGAGAAAGTATTTGTGTGTGTTTGGTTTTGTATTGTCAGTATCTGTATGTGCAGGGGCTTTGTGCTGGGAGAGAAGCTGAGCCCTGATTAGGGGGCGGGGCTTCCCTGACTAGGGGTCCTATAAAGGTAGCAGCCAGTCAGGCAGCGGCACAGGAGCTAGCAAACAGAGCTGTAAACACGGGAGTTTGAGTGGGAGGTCTGTTGGAGGAGAAGGTATTTGTGTGTGTTTGGTTTTGCATTGGTAGTATCTGTATGTGTAGAGGCTTGGAGGGGCTTTGTGCTGGGAGAGAAGCTGAGCCCTGATTAGGGGGCGGGGCTTCACTGACTTGGGGTCCTATAAAGGTAGCAGCCAGTCAGGCAGCGGCACAGACAGCAGGCAGCGGCACAGGAGCTAGCAAACAGAGCTGTAAACACGGGAGTTTGAGTGGGAGGTCTGTTGGAGGAGAAAGTATTTGTGTGTGTTTGGTTTTGTATTGTCAGTATCTGTATGTGCAGGGGCTTTGTGCTGGGAGAGAAGCTGAGCCCTGATTAGGGGGCGGGGCTTCCCTGACTAGGGGTCCTATGAAGGTAGCAGCCAGTCAGGCAGCGGCACAGGAGCTAGCAAACAGACCTGTAAACAGGGCAGTTTGAGTGGGAGTTCTGTTGGAGGAGAAGGTATTTGTTTGTGTTTTTGTATGGGTAGTATCTGTATGTGTAGAGGCTTGGAGGGGCTAGGTGCTGCGAGAGAAGCTGAGCCCTGATTAGGGGGCGGGGCTTCACTGACTCGGGGTCCTATAAAGGTAGCAGCCAGTCAGGCAGCGGCACAGACAGCTGCAGCGGCACAGGAGCTAGCAAACAGAGCTGTGAACAGGGGAGTTTGAGTGGGAGTTCTGTTGGAGGAGAAGCTATTTGTGTGTGTTTTTGTATTGGTGGTATCTGTATGTGTAGAGGCTTTTAGGGGCTAGGTGCTGCGAGAGAAGCTGAGCCCTGATTAGGGGGCGGGGCTTCACTGACTAGCGGTCCTATAAAGGTAGCAGCCAGTCAGGCAGCGGCACAGGAGCTAGCAAACAGAGCTGTGAACAGGGGAGTTTGAGTGGGAGTTCTGTTGGAGGAGAAGGTATTTGTTTGTGTTTTTGTATTGGTAGTATCTGTATGTGTAGAGGCTTGGAGGGGCTTTGTGATGGGAGAGAAGCTGGGCCCTGATTAGGGGGCGGGGCTTCACTGATTAGGGGTCCTAGAAAGGGAGCAGCCAGTCAGGCAGCGGCACAGGAGCTAGCAAAAAGAGCTGTAAACAGGGGAGTTTGAGTGGGAGTTCTGTTGGAGGAGAAGGTATTTGTGTGTGTTTTTGTATTGGTAGTATGTGTATGTGTAGAGGCTTGGAGGGGCTAGGTGCTGCGAGAGAAGCTGAGCCCTGATTAGGGGGCGGGGCTTCACTGACTAGGGGTCCTATAAAGGTAGCAGCCAGTCAGGCAGCGGCAAGGGAGCTAGCAAACAGACCTGTAAACAGGGGAGTTTGAGTGGGAGTTCTGTTGGAGGAGAAGGTATTTGTGTGTGTTTTTGTATTGGTATTATCTGTATGTGTAGAGGCTTGGAGGGGCTAGGTGCTGCGAGAGAAGCTGAGCCCTGATTAGGGGGCGGGGCTTCACTGACTAGGGGTCCTATAAAGGTAGCAGCCAGTCAGACAGCGGCACAGACAGCTGCAGCGGCACAGGAGCTAGCAAACAGAGCTGTGAACAGAGGAGTTTGAGTGGGAGTTCTGTTGGAGGAGAAGGTATTTGTGTGTGTTTTTGTATTGGTATCTGTATGTGTAGAGGCTTGGAGGGGCTAGGTGCTGCGAGAGAAGCTGAGCCCTGATTAGGGGGCGGGGCTTCACTGACTAGGGGTCCTATAAAGGTAGCAGCCAGTCAGGCATTGGCACAGACAGCTGCAGCGGCACAGGAGCTAGCAAACAGAGCTGTAAACAGGGGAGTTTGAGTGGTAGTTCTGTTGGAGGAGAAGGTATTTGTGTGTGTTTGGTTTTGTATTGTCAGTATCTGTATGTGCAGGGGCTTTGTGCTGGGAGAGAAGCTGAGCCCTGTTTAGGGGGCGGGGCTTCCCTGACTAGGGGTCCTATAAAGGTAGCAGCCAGTCAGGCAGCGGCACAGGAGCTAGCAAACAGAGCTGTAAACAGGGGAGTTTGAGTGGGAGTTCTGTTGGAGGAGATGGTATTTGTGTGTGTTTGGTTTTGTATTGGTAGTATCTGTATGTGTAGGGGTTTGGCGGGGCTTTGTGCTTGGAGAGAAGCTGAGCCCTGATTAGGGAGCGGGGCTTCACTGACTAGGGGTCTTATAAAGGTAGCAGCCAGTCAGGCAGCGGAACAGACAGCTGCAGTCGC
This sequence comes from Lepidochelys olivacea, assembly GCF_965140295.1. Classification (NCBI taxonomy): domain Eukaryota; kingdom Metazoa; phylum Chordata; order Testudines; family Cheloniidae; genus Lepidochelys; species Lepidochelys olivacea. The sequence continues at coordinate 2,665,883 of NC_140437.1, read as the reverse complement.
ACAGGAGCTAGCAAACAGAGCTGTGAACAGGGGAGTTTGAGTGGGAGTTCTGTTGGAGGAGAAAGTATTTGTGTGTGTTTGGTTTTGTATTGTCAGTATCTGTATGTGCAGGGGCTTTGTGCTGGGAGAGAAGCTGAGCCCTGATTAGGGGGCGGGGCTTCCCTGACTAGGGGTCCTATGAAGGTAGCAGCCAGTCAGGCAGCGGCACAGGAGCTAGCAAACAGACCTGTAAACAGGGCAGTTTGAGTGGGAGTTCTGTTGGAGGAGAAGGTATTTGTTTGTGTTTTTGTATGGGTAGTATCTGTATGTGTAGGGGCTTGGAGGGGCTAGGTGCTGCGAGAGAAGCTGAGCCCTGATTAGGGGGCGGGGCTTCACTGACTCGGGGTCCTATAAAGGTAGCAGCCAGTCAGGCAGCGGCACAGACAGCTGCAGCGGCACAGGAGCTAGCAAACAGAGCTGTAAACAGGGGAGTTTGAGTGGGAGTTCTGTTGGAGGAGAAGGTATTTGTGTGTGTTTTTGTATTGGTAGTATCTGTATGTGTAGAGGCTTGGAGGGGCTAGGTGCTGGGAGAGAAGCTGAGCCCTGATTCGGGGGCGGGGCTTCAAAGACTAGGGGTCCTATAAAGGTAGCAGCCAGTCAGGCAGCGGCACAGGAGCTAGCAAACAGAGCTGTGAACAGGGGAGTTTGAGTGGGAGTTCTGTTGGAGGAGAAGCTATTTGTGTGTGTTTTTGTATTGGTGGTATCTGTATGTGTAGAGGCTTTTAGGGGCTAGGTGCTGCGAAAGAAGCTGGGCCCTGATTAGGGGGCGGGGCTTCACTGATTAGGGGTCCTAGTAAGGGAGCAGCCAGTCAGGCAGCGGCACAGGAGCTAGCAAACAGAGCTGTAAACAGGGGAGTTTGAGTGGGAGTTCTGTTGGAGGAGAAGGTATTTGTGTGTGTTTGGTTTTGCATTGGTAGTATATGTATGTGTAGAGGCTTGGAGGGGCTTTGTGCTGGGAGAGAAGCTGAGCCCTGATTAGGGGGCGGGGCTTCACTGACTAGGGGTCCTACAAAGGTAGCAGCCAGTCAGGCAGCGGCACAGGAGCTAGCAAACAGAGCTGTGAACAGGGGAGTTTGAGTGGGAGTTCTGTTGGAGGAGAAGGTATTTGTGTGTGTTTTTGTATTGGTAGTATGTGTATGTGTAGAGGCTTGGAGGGGCTTGGTGCTGTGAGAGAAGCTGAGCCCTGATTAGGGGGCGGGGCTTCACTGACTAGGGGTCCTATAAAGGTAGCAGCCAGTCAGGCAGCGGCAAGGGAGCTAGCAAACAGACCTGTAAACAGGGGAGTTTGAGTGGGAGTTCTGTTGGAGGAGAACGTATTTGTGTGTGTTTTTGTATTGGTATCTGTATGTGTAGAGGCTTGGAGGGGCTAGGTGCTGCGAGAGAAGCTGAGCCCTGATTAGGGGGCGGGGCTTCACTGACTAGGGGTCCTATAAAGGTAGCAGCAAGTCAGGCATTGGCACAGAGAGCTGCAGCGGCACAGGAGCTAGCAAACAGAGCTGTAAACAGGGGAGTTTGAGTGGTAGTTCTGTTGGAGGAGAAGGTATTTGTGTGTGTTTGGTTTTGTATTGTCAGTATCTGTATGTGCAGGGGCTTTGTGCTGGGAGAGAAGCTGAGCCCTAATTAGGGGGCGGGGCTTCACTGACTAGGGGTCCTATAAAGGTAGCAGCCAGTCAGGCAGCGGCACAGGAGCTAGCAAACAGAGCTGTAAACAGGGGAGTTTGAGTGGGAGTTCTGTTGGAGGAGAAAGTATTTGTGTGTGTTTGGTTTTGTATTGTCAGTATCTGTATGTGCAGGGGCTTTGTGCTGGGAGAGAAGCTGAGCCCTGATTAGGGGGCGGGGCTTCACTGACTAGGGGTCCTATAAAGGTAGCAGCCAGTCAGGCAGCGGCACAGGAGCTAGCAAACAGAGCTGTAAAGAGGGGAGTTTGAGTGGGAGTTCTGTTGGAGGAGATGGTATTTGTGTGTGTTTGGTTTTGTATTGGTAGTATCTGTATGTGTAGGGGTTTGGCGGGGCTTTGTGCTTGGAGAGAAGCTGAGCCCTGATTAGGGGGCGGGGCTTCACTGACTAGGGGTCCTATAAAGGTAGCAGCCAGTCAGGCAGCGGAACAGACAGCTGCAGCGGCACAGGAGCTATCAAACAGAGCTGTAAACAGGGGAGTTTGAGTGGGAGTTCTGTTGGAGGAGAAGGTATTTGTGTGTGTTTGGTTTTGTATTGTCAGTATCTGTATGTGCAGGGGCTTTGTGCTGGGAGCGAAGCTGAGCCCTGATTAGGGGGCGGGGCTTCAAAGACTATGGGTCCTATAAAGGTAGCAGCCAGTCAGGCAGCGGCACAGGAACTAGCAAACAGAGCTGTGAACAGGGGAGTTTGAGTGGGAGTTCTGTTGGAGGAGAAGCTATTTGTGTGTGTCTTTGTATTGGTAGTATCTGTATGTGTAGAGGCTTGGAGGGGCTAGGTGCTGCGAGAGAAGCTGAGCCCTGATTAGGGGGCGGGACTTCACTGACTAGGGGTCGTATAAAGGTAGCAGCCAGTCAGGCAGCGGCAAGGGAGCTAGCAAACAGACCTGTAAACAGGGGAGTTTGAGTGGGAGTTCTGTTGGAGGAGAACGTATTTGTGTGTGTTTTTGTATTGGTATTATCTGAAGTGTAGAGGCTTGGAGGGGCTTTGTGCTGGGAGAGAAGCTGAGCCCTGATTAGGGGGCGGGGCTTCACTGACTAGGGGTCCTATAAAGGTAGCAGCCAGTCAGGCAGCGGCACAGGAGCTAGCAAACAGAGCTGTGAACAGGGGAGTTTGAGTGGGAGTTCTGTTGGAGGAGAAGCTATTTGTGTGTGTTTTTGTATTGGTAATATCTGTATGTGTAGAGGCTTGGAGGGGCTAGGTGCTGCGAGAGACGCTGAGCCCTGATTAAGGGGCGGGGCTTCACTGACTAGGGGTCCTATAAAGGTAGCAGCCAGTCAGGCAGCGGCACAGGAGCTAGCAAACAGAGCTGTAAACTGGGGAGTTTGAGTCGGAGTTCTGTTGGAGGAGATGGTATTTGTGTGTGTTTGGTTTTGTATTGGTAGTATCTGTATGTGTAGGGGTTTGGCGGGGCTTTGTGCTTGGAGAGAAGCTGAGCCCTGATTAGGGGGCGGGGCTTCACTGACTAGGGGTCCTATAAAGGTAGCAGCCAGTCAGGCAGCGGAACAGACAGCTGCAGTGGCACAGGAGCTAGCAAACAGAGCTGTGAACAGGGGAGTTTGAGTGGGAGTTCTGTTGGAGGAGAAGGTATCTGTGTGTGTTTGGTTTTGTATTGTCAGTATCTGTATGTGCAGGGGCTTTGTGCTGGGAGAGAAGCTGAGCCCTGATTAGGGGGCGGGGGTTCCCTGACTAGGGGTCCTATAAAGGTAGCAGCCAGTCAGGCAGCGGCACAGGAGCTAGCAAACAGAGCTGTGAACAGGGGAGTTTGAGTGGGAGTTCTGTTGGAGGAGAAGGTATTTGTGTGTGTTTTTGTATTGGTAGTATCTGTATGTGTAGAGGCTTGGAGGGGTAGGTGCTGCGAGAGAAGCTGAGCCCTGATTAGGGGGCGGGGCTTCACTGACTAGGGGTCCTATAAAGGTAGCAGCCAGTCAGGCAGCGGCACAGGAGCTAGCAAACAGAGCTGTGAACAGGGGAGTTTGAGTGGGAGTTCTGTTGGAGGAGAAGCTATTTGTGTGTGTTTTTGTATTGGTAGTATCTGTATGTGTAGAGGCTTGGAGGGGCTAGGTGCTGCGAGAGAAGCTGAGCCCTGATTAGGGGGCGGGACTTCACTGACTAGGGGTCGTATAAAGGTAGCAGCCAGCCAGGCAGCAGCAAGGGAGCTAGCAAACAGACCTGTAAACAGGGGAGTTTGAGTGGGAGTTCTGTTGGAGGAGAACGTATTTGTGTGTGTTTTTGTATTGGTATTATCTGAAGTGTAGAGGCTTGGAGGGGCTTTGTGCTGGGAGAGAAGCTGAGCCCTGATTAGGGGGCGGGGCTTCACTGACTAGGGGTCCTATAAAGGTAGCAGCCAGTCAGGCATTGGCACAGGAGCTAGCAAACAGAGCTGTGAACAGGGGAGTTTGAGTGGGAGTTCTGTTGGAGGAGAAGGTATTTGTTTGTGTTTTTGTATTGGTAGTATCTGTATTTGTAGAGGCTTGGAGGGGCTAGGTGCTGCGAGAGAAGCTGAGCCCTGATTAGGGGGCGGGGCTTCACTGACTAGGGGTCCTATAAAGGTAGCAGCCAGTCAGGCAGCGGCACAGGAGCTAGCAAACAGAGCTGTGAACAGGGGAGTTTGAGTGGGAGTTCTGTTGGAGGAGAAGATATTTGTGTGTGTTTTTGTATTGGTAGTATCTGTATGTGTAGAGGCTTGGAGGGGCTAGGTGCTGCGAGAGAAGCTGAGCCCTGATTAGGGGGCGGGGCTTCACAGACTAGGGGTCTTATAAAGGTAGCAGCCAGTCAGGCAGCGGCACAGGAGCTAGCAAACAGAGTTGTGAACAGGGGAGTTTGAGTGGGAGTTCTGTTGGAGGAGAAGCTATTTGTGTGTGTTTTTGTATTGGTAGTATCTGTATGTGTAGAGGCTTGGAGGGGCTAGGTGCTGCGAGAGAAGCTGAGCCCTGATTAGGGGGCGGGGCTTCACAGACTAGGGGTCTTATAAAGGTAGCAGCCAGTCAGGCAGTGGCACAGGAGCAAGCAAACAGAGCTGTGAACAGGGGAGTTTGAGTGGGAGTTCTGTTGGAGGAGAAGCTATTTGTGTGTGTTTTTGTATTGGTAGTATCTGTATGTGTAGAGGCTTGGAGGGGCTAGGTGCTGCGAGAGAAGCTGAGCCCTGATTAGGGGGCGGGGCTTCACTGACTAGGGGTCCTATAAAGGTAGCAGCCAGTTAGGCAGCGGCACAGGAGCTAGCAAACAGAGCTGTAAACAGCGGAGTTTGAGTGGGAGTTCTGTTGGAGGAGATGGTATTTGTGTGTTTGGTTTTGTATTGGTAGTATCTGTATGTGTAGGGGTTTGGCGGGGCTTTGTGCTTGGAGAGAAGCTGAGCCCTGATTAGGGGGCGGGGCTTCACTGACTAGGGGTCCTATAAAGGTAGCAGCCAGTCAGGCAGCGGAACAGACAGCTGCAGTTGCACAGGAGCTAGCAAACAGAGCTGTGAACAGGGGAGTTTGAGTGGGAGCTCTTTTGGAGGAGAAAGTATTTGTGTGTGTTTGGTTTTGTATTGTCAGTATCTGTATGTGCAGTGGCTTTGTGCTGGGAGAGAAGCTGAGCCCTGATTAGGGGGCGGGGCTTCCCTGACTAGGGGTCCTATAAAGGTAGCAGCCAGTCAGGCAGCGGCACAGGAGCTAGCAAACAGAGCTGTGAACAGGGGAGTTTGAGTGGGAGTTCTGTTGGAGGAGAAGGTATTTGTGTGTGTTTTTGTATTGGTAGTATCTGTATGTGTAGAGGCTTGGAGGGGCTAGGTGCTGCGAGAGAAGCTGAGCCCTGATTAGGGGGCGGGGCTTCACTGACTAGGGGTCCTATAAAGGTAGCAGCCAGTCAGGCAGCGGCACAGACAGCTGCAGCGGCACAGGAGCTATCAAACAGAGCTGTAAACAGGGGAGTTTGAGTGGGAGTTCTGTTGGAGGAGAAGGTATTTGTGTGTGTTTGGTTTTGTATTGTCAGTATCTTTATGTGCAGGGGCTTTGTGCTGGGAGAGAAGCTGAGCCCTGATTAGGCGGCGGGGCTTCCCTGACTAGGGGTCCTATAAAGGTAGCAGCCAGTCAGGCGGCGGCACAGGAGCTAGCAAACAGAGCTGTAAACAGGGGAGTTTGAGTGGGAGTTCTGTTGGAGGAGAAGGTATTTGTGTGTGTTTGGTTTTGCATTGGTAGTATCTGTATGTGTAGAGGCTTGGAGGGGCTTTGTGCTGGGAGAGAAGCTGAGCCCTGATTAGGGGGCGGGGCTTCACAAACTAGGGGTCCTATAAAGGTAGCAGCCAGTCAGGCAGCGGCACAGGAGCTAGCAAACAGAGCTGTAAACAGGGGAGTTTGAGTGGGAGTTCTGTTGGAGGAGAAGATATTTGTGTGTGTTTTTGTATTGGTAGTATCTGTATGTGTAGAGGCTTGGAGGGGCTAGGTGCTGCGAGAGAAGCTGAGCCCTGATTAGGGGGCGGGGCTTCACAGACTAGGGGTCTTATAAAGGTAGCAGCGAGTCAGGCAGCGGCACAGGACCTAGCAAACAGAGCTGTGAACAGGGGAGTTTGAGTGGGAGTTCTGTTGGAGGAGAAGCTATTTGTGTGTGTTTTTGTATTGGTAGTATCTGTATGTGTAGAGGCTTGGAGGGGCTAGGTGCTGCGAGAGAAGCTGAGCCCTGATTAGGGGGCGGGGCTTCACTGACTAGGGGTCCTATAAAGGTAGCAGCCAGTCAGGCAGCGGCACAGGAGCTAGCAAACAGAGCTGTAAACAGGGGAGTTTGAGTGGGAGTTCTGTTGGAGGAGATGGTATTTGTGTGTGTTTGGTTTTGTATTGGTAGTATCTGTATGTGTAGGGGTTTGGCGGGGCTTTGTGCTTGGAGAGAAGCTGAGCCCTGATTAGGGGGCGGGGCTTCACTGACTAGGGGTCCTATAAAGGTAGCAGCCAGTCAGGCAGCGGAACAGACAGCTGCAGTTGCACAGGAGCTAGCAAACAGAGCTGTGAACAGGGGAGTTTGAGTGGGAGCTCTGTTGGAGGAGAAAGTATTTGTGTGTGTTTGGTTTTGTATTGTCAGTATCTGTATGTGCAGGGGCTTTGTGCTGGGAGAGAAGCTGAGCCCTGATTAGGGGGCGGGGCTTCCCTGACTAGGGGTCCTATAAAGGTAGCAGCCAGTCAGGCAGCGGCACAGGAGCTAGCAAACAGAGCTGTGAACAGGGGAGTTTGAGTGGGAGTTCTGTTGGAGGAGATGGTATTTGTGAGTGTTTGGTTTTGTATTGGTAGTATCTGTATGTCTAGGGGTTTGGCGGGGCTTTGTGCTTGGAGAGAAGCTGAGCCCTGATTAGGGGGCGGGGCTTAACTGACTAGGGGTCCTATAAAGGTACCAGCCAGTCAGGCAGCGGCACAGGAGCTAGCAAACAGAGCTGTAAACAGGGGAGTTTGAGTGGGAGTTCTGTTGGAGGAGAAGGTATTTGTGTGTGTTTGGTTTTGCATTGGTAGTATCTGTATGTGTAGAGGCTTGGACGGGCTTTGTGCTGGGAGAGAAGCTGAGCCCTGATTAGGGGGCGGGGCTTCACTGACTAGGGGTCCTTTTAAGGTAGCAGCCAGTCAGGCAGCGGCACAGGAGCTAGCAAACAGAGCTGTGAACAGGGGAGTTTGAGTGGGAGTTCTGTTGGAGGAGAAGTTATTTGTGTGTGTTTTTGTATTGGTAGTATCTGTATGTGTAGAGGCTTGGAGGGGCTAGGTGCTGCGAGAGAAGCTGAGCCCTGATTAGGGGGCGGGGCTTCACTGACTAGGGGTCCTATAAAGGGAGCAGCCAGTCAGGCAGCGGCACAGGAGCTAGCAAACAGAGCTGTGAACAGGGGAGTTTGAGTGGGAGTTCTGTTGGAGAAGAAGGTATTTGTGTGTGTTTTTGTATTGGTAGTATCTGTATGTGTAGAGGCTTGGAGGGGCTAGGTGCTGCGAGAGAAGCTGAGCCCTGATTAGGGGGCGGGGCTTCACTGATTAGGGGTCCTAGAAAGGGAGCAGGCAGTCAGGCAGCGGAACAGACAGCTGCAGCGGCACAGGAGCGAGCAAACAGAACTGTAAACAGGGGAGTTTGAGTGGGAGTTCTGTTGGAGGAGAAGGTATTTGTGTGTTTTTTTGTATTGGTAGTATCTGTATATGTAGAGGCTTGGAGGGGCTTTGTGCTGGGAGAGAAGCTGAGCCTTGATCAGGGGCGGGGCTTCACTGACTAGGTTTCCTATAAAGGTAGCAGCCAGTCAGGCAGCGGCAGAGGAGCTAGCAAACAGACCTGTAAACAGGGGAGTTTGAGTGGGAGTTCTGTTGGAGGAGAAGGTACTTGTGTGTGTTCGGTTTTGTATTGGTAGTATCTGTATGTGTACGGGCTTTGTGCTGGGAGAGAAGCTGAGCCCTGATTAGGGGTCGTGGCTTCCCTGACTAGGGGTCCTATGAAGGTAGCAGCCAGTCAGGCATTGGCACAGACAGCTGCAGCGGCACAGGAGCTAGCAAACAGAGCTGTGAACAGGGGAGTTTGAGCGGGAGTTCTGTTGGAGGAGAAGCTATTTGTGTGTGTTTTTGTATTGGTAGTATCTGTATGTGTAGAGGCTTGGAGGGGCTAGGTGCTGCGAGAGAAGCTGAGCCCTGATTAGGGGGCGGGACTTCACTGACTAGGGGTCGTATAAAGGTAGCAGCCAGTCAGGCAGCGGCAAGGGAGCTAGCAAACAGACCTGTAAACAGGGGAGTTTGAGTGGGAGTTCTTTTGGAGGAGAACGTATTTGTGTGTGTTTTTGTATTGGTAGTATCTGTATGTGTAGAGGCTTGGAGGGGCTAGGTGCTGCGAGAGAAGCTGAGCCCTGATTAGGGGGCGGGGCTTCACTGACTAGGGGTCCTATAAAGGTAGCAGCCAGTCAGGCAGCGGCACAGACAGCTGCAGCGGCACAGGAGCTAGCAAACAGAGCTGTAAACAGGGGAGTTTGAGTGGGAGTTCTGTTGGAGGAGATGGTATTTGTGTGTGTTTGGTTTTGTATTGGTAGTATCTGTATGTGTAGGGGTTTGGCGGGGCTTTGTGCTGGGAGAGAAGCTGAGCCCTGATTAGGGGGCGGGGCTTCCCTGACTAGGGGTCCTATAAAGGTAGCAGCCAGTCAGGCAGCGGCACAGGAGCTAGCAAACAGAGCTGTAAACAGGGGAGTTTGAGTGGGAGTTCTGTTGGAGGAGATGGTATTTGTGTGTGTTTGGTTTTGTATTGGTAGTATCTGTATGTGTAGGGGTTTGGCGGGGCTTTGTGCTTGGAGAGAAGCTGAGCCCTGATTAGGGGGCGGGGCTTAACTGACTAGGGGTCCTATAAAGGTAGCAGCCAGTCAGGCAGCGGCACAGACAGCTGCAGCGGCACAGGAGCTAGCAAACAGAGCTGTAAACTGGGGAGTTTGAGTGGGAGTTCTGTTGGAGGAGATGGTATTTGTGTGTGTTTGGTTTTGTATTGGTAGTATCTGTATGTGTAGGGGTTTGGCGGGGCTTTGTGCTTGGAGAGAAGCTGAGCCCTGATTAGGGGGCGGGGCTTCACTGACTAGGGGTCCTATAAAGGTAGCAGCCAGTCAGGCAGCGGCACAGGAGCTAGCAAACAGAGCTGTGAACAGGGGAGTTTGAGTGGGAGTTCTGTTGGAGGAGAAGGTATTTGTGTGTGTTTTTGTATTGGTAGTATCTGTATGTGTAGAGGCTTGGAGGAGTAGGTGCTGCGAGAGAAGCTGAGCCCTGATTAGGGGGCGGGGCTTCACTGACTAGGGGTCCTATAAAGGTAGCAGCCAGTCAGGCAGCGGCAAGGGAGCTAGCAAACAGACCTGTAAACAGGGCAGTTTGAGTGGGAGTTCTGTTGGAGGAGAACGTATTTGTGTGTGTTTTTGTATTGGTATTATCTGTATGTGTAGAGGCTTGGAGGGGCTTTGTGCTGGGAGAGAAGCTGAGCCCTGATTAGGGGGCGGGGCTTCACTGAATAGGGGTCCTATAAAGGTAGCAGCCAGTCAGGCAGCGGCACAGGAGCTAGCAAACAGAGCTGTGAACAGGGGAGTTTGAGTGGGAGTTCTGTTGGAGGAGAAGGTATTTGTGTGTGTTTTTGTATTGGTAGTATCTGTATGTGTAGAGGCTTGGAGGGGTTAGGTGCTGCGAGAGAAGCTGAGCCCTGATTAGGGGGCGGGGCTTCACTGACTAGGTTTCCTATAAAGGTAGCAGCCAGTCAGGCAGCGGCACAGACAGCTGCAGTGGCACAGGAGCTAGCAAACAGAGCTGTAAACAGAGGAGTTTGAGTGGGAGTTCTGTTGGAGGAGATGGTATTTGTGTGCGTTTGGTTTTTTATTGGTAGTATCTGTATGTCTAGGGGTTTGGCGGGGCTTTGTGCTTGGAGAGAAGCTGAGCCCTGATTAGGGGGCGGGGCTTAACTGACTAGGGGTCCTATAAAGGTAGCAGCCAGTCAGGCAGCGGCAAAGGAGCTAGCAAACAGACCTGTAAACAGGGGAGTTTGAGTGGGAGTTCTGTTGGAGGAGAACGTATTTGTGTGTGTTTTTGTATTGGTATTATCTGAAGTGTAGAGGCTTGGAGGGGCTTTGTGCTGGGAGAGAAGCTGAGCCCTGATTAGGGGGCGGGGCTTCACTGACTAGGGGTCCTATAAAGGTAGCAGCCAGTCAGGCAGCGGCACAGGAGCTAGCAAACAGAGCTGTGAACAGGGGAGTTTGAGTGGGAGTTCTGTTGGAGGAGAAGCTATTTGTGTGTGTTTTTGTATTGGTGGTATCTGTATGTGTAGAGGCTTTTAGGGGCTAGGTGCTGCGAGAGAAGCTGAGCCCTGATTAAGGGGCGGGGCTTCACTGACTAGGGGTCCTATAAAGGTAGCAGCCAGTCAGGCAGCGGCACAGGAGCTAGCAAACAGAGCTGTGAACAGGGGAGTTTGAGTGGGAGTTCTGTTGGAGGAGAAGGTATTTGTGTGTGTTTGGTTTTGCATAGGTAGTATCTGTATGTGTAGAGGCTTGGAGGGGCTTTGTGCTGGGAGAGAAGCTGAGCCCTGATTAGGGGGCGGGGCTTCACTGATTAGGGGTCCTAGAAAGGGAGCAGCCAGTCAGGCAGCGGAACAGACAGCTGCAGCGGCACAGGAGCGAGCAAACAGAGCTGTAAACAGGGGAGTTTGAGTGGGAGTTCTGTTGGAGGAGAAGGTATTTGTGTGTTTTTTTGTATTGGTAGTATCTGTATATGTAGAGGCTTGGAGGGGCTTTGTGCTGGGAGAGAAGCTGAGCCTTGATCGGGGGCGGGGCTTCACTGACTAGGGGTCCTATAAAGGTAGCAGCCAGTCAGGCAGCGGCACAGGAGCTAGCAAACAGACCTGTAAACAGGGGAGTTTGAGTGGGAGTTCTGTTGGAGGAGAAGGTACTTGTGTGTGTTCGGTTTTGTATTGGTAGTATCTGTATGTGTACGGGCTTTGTGCTGGGAGAGAAGCTGAGCCCTGATTAGGGGTCGTGGCTTCCCTGACTAGGGGTCCTATGAAGGTAGCAGCCAGTCAGGCATTGGCACAGACAGCTGTAGCGGCACAGGAGCTAGCAAACAGAGCTGTGAACAGGGGAGTTTGAGTGCGAGTTCTGTTGGAGGAGAAGCTATTTGTGTGTGTTTTTGTATTCGTAGTATCTGTATGTGTAGAGGCTTGGAGGGGCTAGGTGCTGCGAGAGAAGCTGAGCCCTGATTAGGGGGCGGGACTTCACTGACTAGGGGTCGTATAAAGGTAGCAGCCAGTCAGGCAGCGGCAAGGGAGCTAGCAAACAGACCTGTAAACAGGGGAGTTTGAGTGGGAGTTCTTTTGGAGGAGAACGTATTTGTGTGTGTTTTTGTATTGGTATTATCTGAAGTGTAGAGGCTTGGAGGGGCTTTGTGCTGGGAGAGAAGCTGAGCCCTGATTAGGGGGCGGGGCTTCACTGACTAGGGGTCCTATAAAGGAAGCAGCCAGTCAGGCAGCGGCACAGGAGCTAGCAAACAGAGCTGTAAACAGGGGAGTTTGAGTGGGAGTTCTGTTGGAGGAGAAGGTATTTGTTTGTGTTTTTGTATTGGTAGTATCTGTATGTGTAGAGGCTTGGAGGGGCTAGGTGCTGCGAGAGAAGCTGAGCCCTGATTAGGGGGCGGGGCTTCACTGACTAGGGGTCCTATAAAGGTAGCAGCCAGTCAGGCAGCGGCACAGACAGCTGCAGCGGCACAGGAGCTAGCAAACAGAGCTGTAAACAGGGGAGTTTGAGTGGGAGTTCTGTTGGAGGAGATGGTATTTGTGTGTGTTTGGTTTTGTATTGGTAGTATCTGTATGTGTAGGGGTTTGGCGGGGCTTTGTGCTTGGAGAGAAGCTGAGCCCTGATTAGGGGGCGGGGCTTCACTGACTAGGGGTCCTATAAAGGTAGCAGCCAGTCAGGCAGCGGAACAGACAGCTGCAGTGGCACAGGAGCTAGCAAACAGAGCTGTGAACAGGGGAGTTTGAGTGGGAGTTCTGTTGGAGAAGAAGGTATTTGTGTGTGTTTTTGTATTGGTAGTATCTGTATGTGTAGAGGCTTGGAGGGGTAGGTGCTGCGAGAGAAGCTGAGCCCTGATTAGGGGGCGGGGCTTCACTGACTAGGGGTCCTATAAAGGTAGCAGCCAGTCAGGCAGCGGCACAGGAGCTAGCAAACAGAGCTGTGAACAGGGGAGTTTGAGTGGGAGTTCTGTTGGAGGAGAAGGTATTTGTGTGTGTTTTTGTATTGGTAGTATCTGTATGTGTAGAGGCTTGGAGGGGCTAGGTGCTGCGAGAGTAGCTGAGCCCTGATTAGGGGGCGGGGCTTCACTGACTAGGGGTCCTATAAAGGTAGCAGCCAGTCAGGCAGCGGCAAGGGAGCTAGCAAACAGACCTGTAAACAGGGCAGTTTGAGTGGGAGTTCTGTTGGAGGAGAACGTATTTGTGTGTGTTTTTGTATTGGTATTATCTGTATGTGTAGAGGCTTGGAGGGGCTTCGTGCTGGGAGAGAAGCTGAGCCCTGATTAGGGGGCGGGGCTTCACTGAATAGGGGTCCTATAAAGGTAGCAGCCAGTCAGGCAGCGGCACAGGAGCTAGCAAACAGAGCTGTGAACAGGGGAGTTTGAGTGGGAGTTCTGTTGGAGGAGAAGGTATGTGTGTGTATTTTTGTATTGCTAGTATCTGTATGTGTAGAGGCTTGGAGGGGTTAGGTGCTGCGAGAGAAGCTGAGCCCTGATTAGGGGGCGGGGCTTCACTGACTAGGTTTCCTATAAAGGTAGCAGCCAGTCAGGCAGCGGCACAGACAGCTGCAGTGGCACAGGAGCTAGCAAACAGAGCTGTAAACAGGGGAGTTTGAGTGGGAGTTCTGTTGGAGGAGATGGTATTTGTGTGCGTTTGGTTTTGTATTGGTAGTATCTGTATGTCTAGGGGTTTGGCGGGGCTTTGTGCTTGGAGAGAAGCTGAGCCCTGATTAGGGGGCGGGGCTTAACTGACTAGGGGTCCTATAAAGGTAGCAGCCAGTCAGGCAGCGGCAAAGGAGCCAGCAAACAGACCTGTAAACAGGGGAGTTTGAGTGGGAGTTCTGTTGGAGGAGAAGCTATTTGTGTGTGTTTTTGTATTGGTGGTATCTGTATGTGTAGAGGCTTTTAGGGGCTAGGTGCTGCGAGAGAAGCTGAGCCCTGATTAAGGGGCGGGGCTTCACTGACTAGGGGTCCTATAAAGGTAGCAGCCGGTCAGGCAGCGGCACAGGAGCTAGCAAACAGAGCTGTGAACAGGGGAGTTTGAGTGGGAGTTCTGTTGGAGGAGAAGGTATTTGTTTGTGTTTTTGTATTGGTAGTATCTGTATGTGTAGAGGCTTGGAGGGGCTAGGTGCTGCGAGAGAAGCTGAGCCCTGATTAGGGGGCGGGGCTTCACTGACTAGGGGTCCTATAAAGGTAGCAGCCAGTCAGGCAGCGGCACAGACAGCTGCAGCGGCACAGGAGATAGCAAACAGAGCTGTAAACTGGGGAGTTTGAGTGGGAGTTCTGTTGGAGGAGAAGGTATCTGTGTGTGTTTGGTTTTGTATTGTCAGTATCTGTATGTGCAGGGGCTTTGTGCTGGGAGAGAAGCTGAGCCCTGATTAGGGGGCGGGGCTTCCCTGACTAGGGGTCCTATACAGGTAGCAGCCAGTCAGGCAGCGGCACAGGAGCTAGCAAACAGAGCTGTGAACAGGGGAGTTTGAGTGGGAGTTCTGTTGGAGGAGAAGGTATTTGTGTGTGTTTTTGTATTGGTAGTATCTGTATGTGTAGAGGCTTGGAGGGGTAGGTGCTGCGAGAGAAGCTGAGCCCTGATTAGGGGGCGGGGCTTCACTGACTAGGGGTCCTATAAAGGTAGCAGCCAGTCAGGCAGCGGCACAGGAGCTAGCAAACAGAGCTGTGAACAGGGGAGTTTGAGTGGGAGTTCTGTTGGAGGAGAAGGTATTTGTGTGTGTTTTTGTATTGGTAGTATCTGTATGTGTAGAGGCTTGGAGGGGCTAGGTGCTGCGAGAGTAGCTGAGCCCTGATTAGGGGGCGGGGCTTCACTGACTAGGGGTCCTATAAAGGTAGCAGCCAGTCAGGCAGCGGCACAGACAGCTGCAGTGGCACAGGAGCTAGCAAACAGAGCTGTAAACAGGGGAGTTTGAGTGGGAGTTCTGTTGGAGGAGATGGTATTTGTGTGTGTTTGGTTTTGTATTGGTAGTATCTGTATGTCTAGGGGTTTGGCGGGGCTTTGTGCTTGGAGAGAAGCTGAGCCCTGATGAGGGGGCGGGGCTTAACTGACTAGGGGTCCTTTAAAGGTAGCAGCCAGTCAGGCAGCGGCAAAGGAGCTAGCAAACAGACCTGTAAACAGGGGAGTTTGAGTGGGAGTTCTGTTGGAGGAGAACGTATTTGTGTGTGTTTTTGTATTGGTATTATCTGTATGTGTAGAGGCTTGGAGGGGCTTTGTGCTGGGAGAGAAGCTGAGCCCTGATTAGGGGGCGGGGCTTCACTGATTAGGGGTCCTAGAAAGGGAGCAGCCAGTCAGGCAGCGGAACAGACAGCTGCAGCGGCACAGGAGCGAGCAAACAGAGCTGTAAACAGGGGAGTTTGAGTGGGAGTTCTGTTGGAGGAGAAGGTATTTGTGTGTTTTTTTGTATTGGTAGTATCTGTATATGTAGAGGCTTGGAGGGGCTTTGTGCTGGGAGAGAAGCTGAGCCTTGATCGGGGGCGGGGCTTCACTGACTAGGGGTCCTATAAAGGTAGCAGCCAGTCAGGCAGCGGCACAGGAGCTAGCAAACAGACCTGTAAACAGGGGAGTTTGAGTGGGAGTTCTGTTGGAGGAGAAGGTACTTGTGTGTGTTCGGTTTTGTATTGGTAGTATCTGTATGTGTACGGGCTTTGTGCTGGGAGAGAAGCTGAGCCCTGATTAGGGGTCGTGGCTTCCCTGACTAGGGGTCCTATGAAGGTAGCAGCCAGTCAGGCATTGGCACAGACAGCTGCAGCGGCACAGGAGCTAGCAAACAGACCTGTGAACAGGGGAGTTTGAGTGGGAGTTCTTTTGGAGGAGAACGTATTTGTGTGTGTTTTTGTATTGGTATTATCTGAAGTGTAGAGGCTTGGAGGGGCTTTGTGCTGGGAGAGAAGCTGAGCCCTGATTAGGGGGCGGGGCTTCACTGACTAGGGGTCCTATAAAGGTAGCAGCCAGTCAGGCAGCGGCACAGGAGCTAGCAAACAGAGCTGTGAACAGGGGAGTTTGAGTGGGAGTTCTGTTGGAGGAGAAGGTATTTGTTTGTGTTTTTGTATTGGTAGTATCTGTATGTGTAGAGGCTTGGAGGGGCTAGGTGCTGCGAGAGAAGCTGAGCCCTGATTAGGGGGCGGGGCTTCACTGACTAGGGGTCCTATAAAGGTAGCAGCCAGTCAGGCAGCGGAACAGACAGCTGCAGTGGCACAGGAGCTAGCAAACAGAGCTGTGAACAGGGGAGTTTGAGTGGGAGTTCTGTTGGAGGAGAAGGTATTTGTGTGTGTTTGGTGTTGTATTGTCAGTATCTGTATGTGCAGGGGCTTTGTGCTGGGAGAGAAGCTGAGCCCTGATTAGGGGGCGGGGCTTCCCTGACTAGGGGTCCTATAAAGGTAGCAGCCAGTCAGGCAGCGGCACAGGAGCTAGCAAACAGAGCTGTAAACAGGGGAGTTTGAGTGGGAGTTCTGTTGGAGGAGATGGTATTTGTGTGTGTTTTTGTATTGGTAGTATCTGTATGTGTAGGGGTTTGGCGGGGCTTTGTGCTTGGAGAGAAGCTGAGCCCTGATTAGGGGGCGGGGCTTCACTGACTAGGGGTCCTATAAAGGTAGCAGCCAGGCAGGCAGCGGAACAGACAGCTGCAGTGGCACAGGAGCTAGCAAACAGAGCTGTGAACAGGGGAGTTTGAGTGGGAGTTCTGTTGGAGGAGAAGGTATCTGTGTGTGTTTTTGTATTGGTAGTATCTGTATGTGTAGAGGCTTGGAGGGGTAGGTGCTGCGAGAGAAGCTGAGCCCTTATTAGGGGGCGGGGCTTCACTGACTAGGGGTCCTATAAAGGTAGCAGCCAGTCAGGCAGCGGCACAGGAGCTAGCAAACAGAGCTGTGAACAGGGGAGTTTGAGTGGGAGTTCTGTTGGAGGAGAAGCTATTTGTGTGTGTTTTTGTATTGGTAGTATCTGTATGTGTAGAGGCTTGGAGGGGTAGGTGCTGCGAGAGAAGCTGAGCCCTTATTAGGGGGCGGGGCTTCACTGACTAGGGGTCCTATAAAGGTAGCAGCCAGTCAGGCAGCGGCACAGGAGCTAGCAAACAGAGCTGTGAACAGGGGCGTTAGAGTGGGAGTTCTGTTGGAGGAGAAGCTATTTGTGTGTGTTTTTGTATTGGTAGTATCTGTATGTGTAGAGGCTTGGAGGGGCTAAGTGCTGCGAGAGTAGCTGAGCCCTGATTAGGGGGCGGGGCTTCACTGACTAGGGGTCCTATAAAGGTAGCAGCCAGTCAGGCAGCGGCAAGGGAGCTAGCAAACAGACCTGTAAACAGGGCAGTTTGAGTGGGAGTTCTGTTGGAGGAGAACGTATTTGTGTGTGTTTTTGTATTGGTATTATCTGTATGTGTAGAGGCTTGGAGGGGCTTTGTGCTGGGAGAGAAGCTGAGCCCTGATTAGGGGGCGGGGCTTCACTGAATAGGGGTCCTATAAAGGTAGCAGCCAGTCAGGCAGCGGCACAGGAGCTAGCAAACAGAGCTGTGAACAGGGGAGTTTGAGTGGGAGTTCTGTTGGAGGAGAAGGTATTTGTGTGTGTTTTTGTATTGCTAGTATCTGTATGTGTAGAGGCTTGGAGGGGTTAGGTGCTGCGAGAGAAGCTGAGCCCTGATTAGGGGGCGGGGCTTCACTGACTAGGTTTCCTATAAAGGTAGCAGCCAGTCAGGCAGCGGCACAGACAGCTGCAGTGGCACAGGAGCTAGCAAACAGAGCTGTAAACAGGGGAGTTTGAGTGGGAGTCCTGTTGGAGGACATGGTATTTGTGTGCGTTTGGTTTTGTATTGGTAGTATCTGTATGTCTAGGGGTTTGGCGGGGCTTTGTGCTTGGAGAGAAGCTGAGCCCTGATTAGGGGGCGGGGCTTAACTGACTAGGGGTCCTATAAAGGTAGCAGCCAGTCAGGCAGCGGCAAAGGAGCTAGCAAACAGACCTGTAAACAGGGGAGTTTGAGTGGGAGTTCTGTTGGAGGAGAAGCTATTTGTGTGTGTTTTTGTATTGGTAGTATCTGTATGTGTAGAGGCTTGGAGGGGCTAGGTGCTGCGAGAGAAGCTGAGCCCTGATTAGGGGGCGGGACTTCACTGACTAGGGGTCGTATAAAGGTAGCAGCCAGTCAGGCAGCGGCAAGGGAGCTAGCAAACAGACCTGTAAACAGGGGAGTTTGAGTGGGAGTTCTTTTGGAGGAGAACGTATTTGTGTGTGTTTTTGTATTGGTATTATCTGAAGTGTAGAGGCTTGGAGGGGCTTTGTGCTGGGAGAGAAGCTGAGCCCTGCTTAGGGGGCGGGGCTTCCCTGACTAGGGGTCCTATAAAGGTAGCAGCCAGTCAGGCAGCGGCACAGGAGCTAGCAAACAGAGCTGTAAACAG
Source organism: Lepidochelys olivacea (assembly GCF_965140295.1). Classification (NCBI taxonomy): domain Eukaryota; kingdom Metazoa; phylum Chordata; order Testudines; family Cheloniidae; genus Lepidochelys; species Lepidochelys olivacea. The sequence continues at coordinate 2,648,067 of NC_140437.1, read as the reverse complement.
GGGAGTTTGAGTGGGAGTTCTGTTGGAGGAGAAGGTATTTGTGTGTGTTTGGTTTTGCATTGGTAGTATCTGTATGTGAAGAGGCTTGGACGGGCTTTGTGCTGGGAGAGAAGCTGAGCCCTGATTAGGGGGCGGGGCTTCACTGACTAGGGGTCCTATAAAGGTAGCAGCCAGTCAGGCAGCGGCACAGGAGCTAGCAAACAGAGCTGTGAACAGGGGAGTTTGAGTGGGAGTTCTGTTGGAGGAGAAGGTATTTGTGTGTGTTTTTGTATTGGTAGTATCTGTATGTGTAGAGGCTTGGAGGGGCTAGGTGCTGCGAGAGAAGTTGAGCCCTGATTAGGGGGCGGGGCTTCACAGACTAGGGGTCCTATAAAGGTAGCAGCCAGTCAGGCAGCGGCACAGGAGCTAGCAAACAGAGCTGTGAACAGGGGAGTTTGAGTGGGAGTTCTGTTGGAGGAGAAGCTATTTGTGTGTGTTTTTGTATTGGTAGTATCTGTATGTGTAGAGGCTTTTAGGGGCTAGGTGCTGCGAGAGAAGCTGAGCCCTGATTAGGGGGCGGGGCTTCACTGACTAGGGGTCCTATAAAGGGAGCAGCCAGTCAGGCAGCGGCACAGGAGCTAGCAAACAGAGCTGTGAACAGGGGAGTTTGAGTGGGAGTTCTGTTGGAGGAGAAGGTATTTGTGTGTGTTTTTGTATTGGTAGTATCTGTATGTGTAGAGGCTTGGAGGGGCTAGGTGCTGCGAGAGAAGCTGAGCCCTGATTAGGGGGCGGGGCTTCACAGACTAGGGGTCCTATAAAGGTAGCAGCCAGTCAGGCAGCGGCACAGGAGCTAGCAAACAGAGCTGTGAACAGGGGAGTTTGAGTGGGAGTTCTGTTGGAGGAGAAGCTATTTGTCTGTGTTTTTGTATTGGTAGTATCTGTATGTGTAGAGGCTTTTAGGGGCTAGGTGCTGCGAGAGAAGCTGAGCCCTGATTAGGGGGCGGGGCTTCACTGACTAGGGGTCCTATAAAGGGAGCAGCCAGTCAGGCAGCGGCACAGGAGCTAGCAAACAGAGCTGTGAACAGGGGAGTTTGAGTGGGAGTTCTGTTGGAGAAGAAGGTATTTGTGTGTGTTTTTGTATTGGTAGTATCTGTATGTGTAGAGGCTTGGAGGGGCTAGGTGCTGCGAGAGAAGCTGAGTCCTGATTAGGGGGCGGGGCTTCACTGAGTAGGGGTCCTATAAAGGTAGCAGCCAGTCAGGCAGCGGCACAGACAGCTGCAGCGGCACAGGAGCTAGCAAACAGAGCTGTAAGCAGGGGAGTTTGAGTGGGAGTTCTGTTGGAGGAGATGGTATTTGTGTGTGTTTGGTTTTGTATTGGTAGTATCTGTATGTGTAGGGGTTTGGCGGGGCTTTGTGCTTGGAGAGAAGCTGAGCCCTGATTAGGGGGCGGGGCTTCACTGACTAGGGGTCCTATAAAGGTAGCAGCCAGTCAGGCAGCGGAACAGACAGCTGCAGTGGCACAGGAGCTAGCAAACAGAGCTGTGAACAGGGGAGTTTGAGTGGGAGTTCTGTTGGAGGAGAAGGTATTTGTGTGTGTTTTTGTATTGGTAGTATCTGTATGTGTAGAGGCTTGGAGGGGCTAGGTGCTGCGAGAGAAGCTGAGCCCTGATTAGGGGGCGGGGCTTCACAGACTAGGGGTCCTATAAAGGTAGCAGCCAGTCAGGCAGCGGCACAGACAGCTGCAGCGGCACAGGAGCTAGCAAAGAGAGCTGTAAGCAGGGGAGTTTGAGTGGGAGTTCTGTTGGAGGAGATGGTATTTGTGTGTGTTTGGTTTTGTATTGGTAGTATCTGTATGTGTAGGGGTTTGGCGGGGCTTTGTGCTTGGAGAGAAGCTGAGCCCTGATTAGGGGGCGGGGCTTCACTGACTAGGGGTCCTATAAAGGTAGCAGCCGGTCAGGCAGCGGAACAGACAGTTGCAGTGGCACAGGAGCTAGCAAACAGAGCTGTGAACAGGGGAGTTTGAGTGGGAGTTCTGTTGGAGGAGAAGCTATTTGTGTGTGTTTTTGTATTGGTGGTATCTGTATGTGTAGAGGCTTTTAGGGGCTAGGTGCTGCGAGAGAAGCTGAGCCCTGATTAGGGGGCGGGGCTTCACTGACTAGGGGTCCTATAAAGGTAGCAGCCAGTCAGGCAGCGGCAGAGGAGCTAGCAAACAGAGCTGTAAACAGGGGAGTTTGAGTGGGAGTTCTGTTGGAGGAGAAGGTATTTGTGTGTGTTTGGTTTTGCATTGGTAGTATCTGTATGTGTAGAGGCTTGGACGGGCTTTGTGCTGGGAGAGAAGCTGAGCCCTGATTAGGGGGCGGGGCTTCACTGACTAGGGGTCCTATAAAGGTAGCAGCCAGTCAGGCAGCGGCACAGGAGCTAGCAAACAGAGCTGTGAACAGGGGAGTTTGAGTGGGAGTTCTGTTGGAGGACAAGGTATTTGTGTGTGTTTTTGTATTGGTAGTATCTGTATGTGTAGAGGCTTGGAGGGGCTAGGTGCTGCGAGAGAAGCTGAGCCCTGATTAGGGGGCGGGGCTTCACAGACTAGGGGTCCTATAAAGGTAGCAGCCAGTCAGGCAGCGGCACAGGAGCTAGCAAACAGAGCTGTGAACAGGGGAGTTTGAGTGGGAGTTCTGTTGGAGGAGAAGGTATTTGTGTGTGTTTTTGTATTGGTAGTATATGTATGTGTAGAGGCTTGAAGGGGCTTTGTGCTGGGAGAGAAGCTGAGCCCTGATTAGGGGGCGGGGCTTGACTGACTAGGGGTCCTATAAAGGTAGCAGCCAGTCAGGCATTGGCACAGACAGCTGCAGCGGCACAGGAGCTAGCAAACAGAGCTGTAAACAGGGGAGTTTGAGAGGGAGTTCTGTTGGAGGAGAAGGTATTTGTGTGTGTTTGGTTTTGTATTGTCAGTATCTGTATGTGCAGGGGCTTTGTGCTGGGAGAGAAGCTGAGCCCTGATTAGGGGGCGGGGCTTCCCTGACTAGGGGTCCTATAAAGGTAGCAGCCAGTCAGGCAGCGGCACAGGAGCTAGCAAACAGAGCTGTAAACAGGGGAGTTTGAGTGGGAGTTCTGTTGGAGGAGAAGGTATTTGTGTGTGTTTTTGTATTGGTATTATCTGTATGTGTAGAGGCTTGGAGGGGCTTTGTGCTGGGAGAGAAGCTGAGCCCTGATTAGGGGGCGGGGCTTCACTGACTAGGGGTCCTATAAAGGTAGCAGGCAGTCAGGCAGCGGAACAGACAGCTGCAGCGGCACAGGAGCTAGCAAACAGAGCTGTAAACAGGGGAGTTTGAGTGGGAGTTCTGTTGGAGGAGAAGGTATTTGTGTGTGTTTTTGTATTGGTATTATCTGTATGTGTAGAGGCTTGGAGGGGCTTTGTGATGGGAGAGAAGCTGAGCCCTGATTGGGGGCGGGGCTTCACTGATTAGGGGTCCTATAAAGGTAGCAGCCAGTCAGGCAGCGGCACAGACAGCTGCAGCGGCACAGGACCTAGCAAACAGAGCTGTAAACAGGGGAGTTGGAGTGGGAGTTCTGTTGGAGGAGGAGGTATTTGTGTGTGCTTGGTTTTGTATTGGTAGTATCTGTATGTGTAGAGGCTTGGAGGGGCTAGATGCTGCGAGAGAAGCTGAGCCCTGATTAGGGGGCGGGGCTTCACTGACTAGGGGTCCTATAAAGGTAGCAGCCAGTCAGGCAGCGGCACAGACAGCTGAAGCGGCACAGGAGCTAGCAAACAGAGCTGTAAACAGGGGAGTTTGAGTGGGAGTTCTGTTGGAGGAGAAGGTATTTGTGTGTGTTTGGTTTTGTATTGTCAGTATCTGTATGTGCAGGGGCTTTGTGCTGGGAGAGAAGCTGAGCCCTGATTAGGGGGCGGGGCTTCCCTGACTAGGGGTTCTATAAAGGTAGCAGCCAGTCAGGCAGCGGCACAGGAGCTAGCAAACAGAGCTGTGAACAGGGGAGTTTGAGTGGGAGTTCTGTTGGAGGAGAAGGTATTTGTGTGTGTTTTTGTATTGGTAGTATCTGTATGTGTAGAGGCTTGGAGGGGCTAGGTGCTGGGAGAGAAGCTGAGCCCTGATTAGGGGGCGGGGCTTGACTGACTAGGGGTCCTATAAAGGTAGCAACCAGTCAGGCAGCGGCTCAGACAGCTGCAGCGGCACAGGAGCTAGCAAACAGAGCTGTAAACAGGGGAGTTGGAGTGCGAGTTCTCTTGGAGGAGAAGGTATTTGTGTGTGTTTGGTTTTGTATTGTCAGTATCTGTATGTGCAGGGGCTTTGTGCTGGGAGAGAAGCTGAGCCCTGATTAGGGGGCGGGGCTTCACTGAGTAGGGGTCCTATAAAGGTAGCAGCCAGTCAGGCAGCGGCACAGACAGCTGCAGCGGCACAGGAGCTAGCAAACAGAGCTGTAAACAGGGGAGTTGGAGTGCGAGTTCTGTTGGAGGAGAAAGTATTTGTGTGTGTTTGGTTTTGTATTGGTAGTATCTGTATGTGTAGAGGCTTGGAGGGGCTTTGTGCTGGGAGAGAAGCTGGGCCCTGATTAGGGGGCGGGCCTCCACTGACTAGGGGTCCTATAAAGGGAGCAGCCGGTCAGGCAGCGGCACAGACAGCTGCAGTGGCACAGGCGCTAGCAAACAGAGCTGTAAACAGGGGAGTTGGAGTGCGAGTTCTGTTGGAGGAGAAGGTATTTGTGTGTGTTTGGTTTTGTATTGGTAGTATCTGTATGTGTAGAGGCTTGGAGGGGCTTTCTGCTGGGAGAGAAGCTGAGCCCTGATTAGGGGGCGGGGCTTCACTGACTAGGGGTCCTATAAAGGTAGCAGCCAGTCAGGCAGCGGCACAGGAGCTAGCAAACAGAGCTGTGAACAGGGGAGTTTGAGTGGGAGTTCTGTTGGAGGGGAAGGTATTTCTGTGTGTTTGGTTTTGTATTGTCAGTATCTGTATGTGCAGGGGCTTTGTGCTGGGAGAGAAGCTGAGCCCTGATTAGGGGGCGGGGCTTCCCTGACGAGGGGTCCTATAAAGGTAGCAGCCGGTCAGGCAGCGGCACAGGAGCTAGCAAACAGAGTTATAAACAGGGGAGTTTGAGTGGGAGTTCTGTTGGAGGAGAAGGTATTTGTGTGTGTTTGGTTTTGTATTGGTAGTATCTGTATGTGTAGGGGCTTTGTGCTTGGAGAGAAGCTGAGCCCTGATTAGGGGGCGGGGCTTCACTGACTAGGGGTCCTATAAAGGTAGGAGGCAGTCAGGCATCGGCACAGACAGCTGCAGTGGCACAGGAGCTAGCAAACAGAGCTGTAAACAGGGGAGTTTGAGTGGGAGTTCTGTTGGAGGAGATGGTATTTGTGTGTTTGGTTTTGTATTGGTAGTACCTGTATGTGTACGGGCTTTGTGCTGGGAGAGAAGCTGAGCCCTGATCAGGGGGCGGGGCTTGAGTGACTCGGGGTCCTATAAAGGTAGCAGCCAGTCACGCAGCGGCTAAGACAGCTGCAGCGGCACAGGAGCTAGCAAACAGAGCTGTAAACAGGGGAGTTGGAGTGGGAGTTCAGTTGGAGGAGATGGTATTTGTGTGTGTTTGGTTTTTTATTGGTAGTATATGTATGTGTAGAGGCTTGGAGGGGCTTTGTGCTGGGAGAGAAGCTGAGCCCTGATTAGGGGGCGGGGCTTCCCTGACTAGGGGTTCTATAAAGGTAGCAGCCAGTCAGGCAGCGGCACAGGAGCTAGCAAACAGAGCTGTGAACAGGGGAGTTTGAGTGGGAGTTCTGTTGGAGGAGAAGGTATTTGTGTGTGTTTTTGTATTGGTAGTATCTGTATGTGTAGAGGCTTGGAGGGGCTAGGTGCTGGGAGAGAAGCTGAGCCCTGATTAGGGGGCGGGGCTTGACTGACTAGGGGTCCTATAAAGGTAGCAGCCAGTCAGGCAGCGGCTCAGACAGCTGCAGCGGCACAGGAGCTAGCAAACAGAGCTGTAAACAGGGGAGTTGGAGTGCGAGTTCTGTTGGAGGAGAAGGTATTTGTGTGTGTTTGGTTTTGTATTGGTAGTATCTCTATGTGTAGAGGCTTGGAGGGGCTTTCTGCTGGGAGAGAAGCTGAGCCCTGATTAGGGGGCGGGGCTTCACTGACTAGGGGTCCTATAAAGGTAGCAGCCAGTCAGGCAGCGGCACAGGAGCTAGCAAACAGACCTGTAAACAGGGCAGTTTGAGTGGGAGTTCTGTTGGAGGAGAAGGTATTTGTGTGTGTTTGGTTTTGTATTGGTAGTATCTGTACGTGTAGAGGCTTGGAGGGGCTTTGTGCTGGGAGAGAAGCTGGGCCCTGATTAGGGGGCGGGCCTCCACTGACTAGGGGTCCTATAAAGGGAGCAGCCAGTCAGGCAGCGGCACAGACAGCTGCAGTGGCACAGGCGCTAGCAAACAGAGCTGTAAACAGGGGAGTTTGAGTGGGAGTTCTGTTGGAGGAGAAGGTATTTGTGTGTGTTTGGTTTTGTATTGGTAGTATCTGTATGTGTAGGGGCTTTGTGCTTGGAGAGAAGCTGAGCCCTGATTAGGGGGCGGGGCTTCACTGACTAGGGGTCCTATAAAGGTAGGAGGCAGTCAGGCATCGGCACAGACAGCTGCAGTGGCACAGGAGCTAGCAAACAGAGCTGTAAACAGGGGAGTTTGAGTGGGAGTTCTGTTGGAGGAGATGGTATTTGTGTGTGTTTGGTTTTGTATTGGTAGTACCTGTATGTGTACGGGCTTTGTGCTGGGAGAGAAGCTGAGCCCTGATTAGGGGGCGGGGCTTGACTGACTCGGGGTCCTATAAAGGTAGCAGCCAGTCACGCAGCGGCTAAGACAGCTGCAGCGGCACAGGAGCTAGCAAACAGAGCTGTAAACAGGGGAGTTGGAGTGGGAGTTCTGTTGGAGGAGGAGGTATTTGTGTGTGTTTGGTTTTGTATTGGTAGTATCTGTATGTGTAGAGGCTTGGAGGGGCTAGATGCTGCGAGAGAAGCTGAGCCCTGATTAGGGGGCGGGGCTTCACTGACTAGGGGTCCTATAAAGGTAGCAGCCAGTCAGGCAGCGGCACAGACAGCTGAAGCGGCACAGGAGCTAGCAAACAGAGCTTTAAACAGGGGAGTTTGAGTGGGAGTTCTGTTGGAGGAGAAGGTATTTGTGTGTGTTTGGTTTTGTATTGTCAGTATCTGTATGTGCAGGGGCTTTGTGCTGGGAGAGAGGCTGAGCCCTGATTAGGGGGCGGGGCTTCACTGACTAGGGGTCCTATAAAGGTAGCAGCCAGTCAGGCAGCGGCTCAGACAGCTGCAGCGGCACAGGAGCTAGCAAACAGAGCTGTGAACAGGGGAGTTCGAGTGGGAGTTCTGTTGGAGGAGAAGGTTTTTGTGTGTGTTTGGTTTTGTATTGGTAGTATCTGTATGTGTAGAGGCTGGGAGGGGCTTTGTGCTGGGAGAGAAGCTGGGCCCTGATTAGGAGGCGGGCCTTCACTGACTAGGGGTCCTATAAAGGGAGCAGCCAGTCAGGCAGCGGCACAGACAGCTGCAGTGGCACAGGCGCTAGCAAACAGAGCTGTAAACAGGGGAGTTTGAATGGGAGTTTTGTTGGAGGAGATGGTATTTGTGTGTGTTTGGTTTTGTATTGGTAGTATCTGTATGTGTAGGGGTTTGGCGGGGCTTTGTGCTTGGAGAGAAGCTGAGCCCTGATTAGGGGGCGGGGCTTCGCTGACTAGGGGTCCTATAAAGGTAGCAGCCAGTCAGGCATCGGCACAGACAGCTGCAGCGGCACAGGAGCGAGCAAACAGAGCTGTAAACAGGGGAGTTTGAGTGGGAGTTCTGTTGGAGGAGATGGTATTTGTGTGTGTTTGGTTTTGTATTGGTAGTATCTGTATGTGTACGGGCTTTGTGCTGGGAGAGAAGCTGAGCCCTGATTAGGGGGCGGGGCTTGACTGACTCGGGGTCCTATAAAGGTAGCAGCGAGTCAGGCAGCGGCACAGGAGCTAGCAAACAGACCTGTAAACAGGGGAGTTGGAGTGGGAGTTCTGTTGGAGGAGAAGGTATTTGTGTGTGTTTTTGTATTGGTGGTATCTGTATGTGTAGACGCTTTGAGGGGCTTTTTGCTGGGAGAGAAGCTGAGCCCTGATTAGCGGGCGGGGCTTCACTGACTAGGGGTCCTATAAAGGTAGCAGCCAGTCAGGCAGCGGCACCGGAGCTAGCAAACAGAGCTGTGAACAGGGGAGATTCAGTGGGAGTTCTGTTGGAGGAGAAGGTATTTGTGTGTGTTTTTGTATTGGTAGTATCTGTATGTGTAGAGGCTTGGAGGGGCTTTGTGCTGGGAGAGAAGCTGAGCCCTGATCAGGGGGCGGGGCTTCACTGACTAGGGGTCCTATAAAGGTAGGAGCCAGTCAGGCAGCGGCACAGACAGCTGCAGCGGCACAGGAGCTAGCAAACAGAGCTGTAAACAGGGGAGTTGGAGTGGGAGTTCTTTTGGAGGAGAAGGTATTTGTGTGTGTTTTTGTATTGGTGGTATCTGTATGTGTAGACGCTTTGAGGGGCTTTGTGCTGGGAGAGAAGCTGAGCCTTGATTAGGGGGCGGGGCTTCACTGACTAGGGGTCCTATAAAGGTAGCAGGCAGTCAGGCAGTGGCACAGGAGCTAGCAAACAGAGCTGTAAACAGGGGAGTTTGAGTGGGAGTTCTGTTGGAGGAGAAGGTATTTGTGTGTTTTTTTGTATTGGTAGTATCTGTATGTGTAGAGGCTTGGAGGGGCTAGGTGCTGCGAGAGAAGCTGAGCCCTGATTAGGGGGCGGGGCTTCACTGACTAGGGGTCCTATAAAGGTAGCAGCCAGTCACGCAGCGGCTAAGACAGCTGCAGCGGCACAGGAGCTAGCAAACAGAGCTGTAAACAGGGGAGTTGGAGTGGGAGTTCTGCTGTAGGAGAAGGTATTTGTGTGTGTTTGGTTTTGTATTGTCAGTATCTGTATGTGCAGGGGCTTTGTGCTGGGAGAGAAGCTGAGCCTTGATTAGGGGGCGGGGCTTCACTGACTAGGGGTCCTATAAAGGTAGCAGCCAGTAAGGCAGCGGCACAGGAGCGAGCAAACAGAGCTGTAAACAGGGGAGTTTGAGTGGGAGTTCTGTTGGAGGAGATGGTATTTGTGTGTGTTTGGTTTTGTATTGGTAATATCTGTATGTGTAGGCTTTGGCGGGGCTTTGTGCTTGGAGAGAAGCTGAGCCCTGATTAGGGGGCGGGGCTTCACTGACTAGGGGTCCTATAAAGGTAGGAGCCAGTCAGGCATCGGCACATACAGCTGCAGCGGCACAGGAGCTAGCAAACAGAGCTGTAAACAGGGGAGTTTGAGTGGGAGTTCTGTTGGAGGAGATGGTATTTGTGTGTGTTTGGTTTTGTATTGGTAGTATCTGTATGTGTACGGGCTTTGTGCTGGGAGAGAAGCTGAGCCCTGATTAGGGGGCGGGGCTTGACTGACTAGGGGTCCTATAAAGGTAGCAGCCAGTCAGGCATCGGCTCAGACAGCTGCAGCGGTACAGGAGCTAGCAAACAGAGCTGTAAACAGGGGAGTTTGAGTGGGAGTTCTGTTGGAGGAGATGGTATTTGTGTGTGTTTGGTTTTGTATTGGTAGTATCTGTATGTGTAGAGGCTTGGAGGGGCTTTGTGCTGGGAGAGAAGCTGAGCCCTGATTAGGGGGCGGGGCTTCACTGACTAGGGGTCCTATAAAGGTAGGAGCGAGTCAGGCAGCGGCACAGACAGCTGCAGCGGCACCGGAGCTAGCAAACAGAGCTGTGAACAGGGGAGTTCGAGTGGGAGTTCTGTTGGAGGAGAAGGTATTTGTGTGTGTTTGGCTTTGTATTGGTAGTATCTGTATGTGTACGGGCTTTGTGCTGGGAGAGAAGCTGAGCCCTGATCAGGGGGCGGGGCTTCACTGACTAGGGGTCCTATAAAGGTAGCAGCCAGTCAGACACCGGCACAGGAGCTAGCAAACAGAGCTGTAAACAGGGGAGTTTGAGTGGGAGTTCTGTTGGAGGAGAAGGTATTTGTGTGTGTTTGGTTTTGTATTGGTAGTATCTGTATGTGTAGAGGCTTGGAGGGGCTTTGTGCTGGGAGAGAAGCTGAGCCCTGATTAGGGGGCGGGGCTTCACTGACTAGGGGTCCTATAAAGGTAGGAGCGAGTCAGGCAGCGGCACAGACAGCTGCAGCGGCACCGGAGCTAGCAAACAGAGCTGTGAACAGGGGAGTTCGAGTGGGAGTTCTGTTGGAGGAGAAGGTATTTGTGTGTGTTTGGCTTTGTATTGGTAGTATCTGTATGTGTACGGGCTTTGTGCTGGGAGAGAAGCTGAGCCCTGATTAGGGGGCGGGGCTTCACTGACTAGGGTTCCTATAAAGGTAGCAACCAATCACGCAGCGGCTAAGACAGCTGCAGCGGCACAGGAGCTAGCAAACAGAGCTGTAAATAGGGGAGTTGAGTGGGAGTTCTGTTGGAGGAGAAGGTATTTGTGTGTGTTTGGTTTTGTATTGGTAGTATCTGTATGTGTAGAGGCTTGGAGGGGCTTTGTGCTGGGAGAGAAGCTGAGCCCTGATTAGGGGGCGGGGCTTCACTGACTAGGGGTCCTATAAAGGTAGCAGCCAGTAAGGCAGCGGCACAGACAGCTGAAGCGGCACAGGAGCTAGCAAACAGAGCTGTAAACAGGGGAGTTGGAGTGGGAGTTCTGTTGGAGGAGATGGTATTTGTGTCTGTTTGGTTTTGTATTGGTAGTATCTGTATGTGTACGGGCTTTGTGCTGGGAGAGAAGCTGAGCCCTGATTAGGGGGCGGGGCTTCACTGACTAGGGGTCCTATAAAGGTAGCAGCCAGTCACGCAGCGGCTAAGACAGCTGCAGCGGCACAGGAGCTAGCAAACAGAGCTGGAAACAGGGGAGTTTGAGTGGGAGTTCTGTTGGAGGAGATGGTATTTGTGTGTGTTTGGTTTTGTATTGGTAGTATATGTATGTGTAGAGGCTTGGAGGTGCTTTGTGCTGGGAGAGAAGCTGAGCCCTGATTAGGGGGCGGGGCTTGACTGACTAGGGGTCCTATAAAGGTAGCAGCCAGTCAGGCATCGGCTCAGACAGCTGCAGCGGTACAGGAGCTAGCAAACAGAGCTGTAAACAGGGGAGTTTGAGTGGGAGTTCTGTTGGAGGAGATGGTATTTGTGTGTGTTTGGTTTTGTATTGGTAGTATCTGTATGTGTAGAGGCTTGGAGGGGCTTTGTGCTGGGAGAGAAGCTGAGCCCTGATTAGGGGGCGGGGCTTCACTGACTAGGGGTCCTATAAAGGTAGGAGCGAGTCAGGCAGCGGCACAGACAGCTGCAGCGGCACCGGAGCTAGCAAACAGAGCTGTGAACAGGGGAGTTCGAGTGGGAGTTCTGTTGGAGGAGAAGGTATTTGTGTGTGTTTGGCTTTGTATTGGTAGTATCTGTATGTGTACGGGCTTTGTGCTGGGAGAGAAGCTGAGCCCTGATCAGGGGGCGGGGCTTCACTGACTAGGGGTCCTATAAAGGTAGCAGCCAGTCAGACACCGGCACAGGAGCTAGCAAACAGAGCTGTAAACAGGGGAGTTTGAGTGGGAGTTCTGTTGGAGGAGAAGGTATTTGTGTGTGTTTGGTTTTGTATTGGTAGTATCTGTATGTGTAGAGGCTTGGAGGGGCTTTGTGCTGGGAGAGAAGCTGAGCCCTGATTAGGGGGCGGGGCTTCACTGACTAGGGGTCCTATAAAGGTAGGAGCGAGTCAGGCAGCGGCACAGACAGCTGCAGCGGCACCGGAGCTAGCAAACAGAGCTGTGAACAGGGGAGTTCGAGTGGGAGTTCTGTTGGAGGAGAAGGTATTTGTGTGTGTTTGGCTTTGTATTGGTAGTATCTGTATGTGTACGGGCTTTGTGCTGGGAGAGAAGCTGAGCCCTGATTAGGGGGCGGGGCTTCACTGACTAGGGTTCCTATAAAGGTAGCAACCAATCACGCAGCGGCTAAGACAGCTGCAGCGGCACAGGAGCTAGCAAACAGAGCTGTAAACAGGGGAGTTGGAGTGGGAGTTCGGTTGGAGGAGAAGGTATTTGTGTGTGTTTTTGTATTGGTAGTATCTGTATGTTTAGAGGCTTGGAGGGGCTTTGTGCTGGGAGAGAAGCTGAGCCCTGATCAGGGGGCGGGGCTTCACTGACTAGGGGTCCTATAAAGGTAGGAGCGAGTCAGGCAGCGGCACAGACAGCTGCAGCGGCACCGGAGCTAGCAAACAGAGCTGTGAACAGGGGAGTTCGAGTGGGAGTTCTGTTGGAGGAGAAGGTATTTGTGTGTGTTTGGCTTTGTATTGGTAGTATCTGTATGTGTACGGGCTTTGTGCTGGGAGAGAAGCTGAGCCCTGATCAGGGGGCGGGGCTTCACGGACTAGGGGTCCTATAAAGGTAGCAGCCAGTCAGACACCGGCACAGGAGCTAGAAAACAGAGCTGTAAGCAGGGGAGTTTGAGTGGGAGTTCTGTTGGAGGAGAAGGTATTTGTGTGTTTTTTTGTATTGGTAGTATCTGTATGTGTAGGAGTTAGGCGGGGCTTCGTGCTTGGAGAGAATCTGAGCCCTGATTAGGGGGCGGGGCTTCACTGACTAGGGGTCCTATAAAGGTAGCAGCCAGTCAGGCAGCGGCACAGACAGCTGCAGCGGCACAGGAGCTAGCAAACAGAGCTGTAAACAGGGGAGTTTGAGTGGGAGTTCTGTTGGAGGAGATGGTATTTGTGTGCGTTTGGTTTTGTATTGGTAGTATATGTATGTGTAGAGGCTTGGAGGGGCTTTGTGCTGGGAGAGAAGCTGAGCCCTGATTAGGGGGCGGGGCTTGACTGACTAGGGGTCCTATAAAGGTAGCAGCCAGTCAGGCAGCGGCTCAGACAGCTGCAGCGGCACAGGAGCTAGCAAACAGAGCTGTAAACAGGGGAGTTTGAGTGGGAGTTCTGTTGGAGGAGAAGGTATTTGTGTGTGTTTGGTTTTGTATTGGTAGTATCTGTATGTGTAGAGGCTTGGAGGGGCTTTGTGCTGGGAGAGAAGCTGAGACCTGATTAGGGGGCGGGGCTTCACTGACTAGGCGTCCTATAAAGGTAGCCGCCAGTCAGGCAGCGGCACAGGAGCCAGCAAACAGAGCTGTAAACAGGGGAGTTTGAGTGGGAGTTTTGTTGGAGATGGTATTTGTGTGTGTTTGGTTTTGTATTGCTAGTACTGTATGTGTAGGAGTTTGGCGGGGCTTCGTGCTTGGAGAGAAGCTGAGCCCTGATTAGGGGGCGGGGCTTCACTGACTAGGGGTCCTATAAAGGTAGCAGCCAGTCAGGCAGCGGCACAGACAGCTGAAGCGGCACAGGAGCTAGCAAACAGAGCTGTAAACAGGGGAGTTGGAGTGGGAGTTCTGTTGGAGGAGAAGGTATTTGTGTGTGTTTTTGTATTGGTGGTATCTGTATGTGTAGACGCTTTGAGGGGCTTCGTGCTTGGAGAGAAGCTGAGCCCTGATTAGGGGGCGGGGCTTCACTGACTAGGGGTCCTATAAAGGTAGCAGCCAGTCAGGCAGCGGCACAGACAGCTGAAGCGGCACAGGAGCTAGCAAACAGAGCTGTAAACAGGGGAGTTGGAGTGGGAGTTCTGTTGGAGGAGAAGGTATTTGTCTGTGTTTTTGTATTGGTAGTATCTGTATGTGTACAGGCTTGGAGGGGCTTTGTGCTGGGAGAGAAGCTGAGCCCTGATCAGGGGGCGGGGCTTCACTGACTAGGGGTCCTATAAAGGTAGGAGCCAGTCAGGAAGCGGCACAGACAGCTGCAGCGGCACAGGAGCTAGCAAACAGAGCTGTGAAGAGGGGAGTTGGAGTGGGAGTTCTGTTGGAGGAGAAGGTATTTGTGTGTTTGGTTTTGTATTGGTAGTATCTGTATGTGTACGGGCTTTGTGCTGGGAGAGAAGCTGAGCCCTGATTAGGGGGCGGGGCTTCACTGACTAGGGGTCCTATAAAGGTAGCAGCCAATCACGCAGCGGCACAGACAGCTGCAGCGGCACAGGAGCTAGCAAACAGAGCTGTAAACAGGGGAGTTTGAGTGGGAGTTCTGTTGGAGGAGATGGTATTTGTGTGCGTTTGGTTTTGTATTGGTAGTATATGTATGTGTAGAGGCTTGGAGGGGCTTTGTGCTGGGAGAGAAGCTGAGCCCTGATTAGGGGGCGGGGCTTGACTGACTAGGGGTCCTATAAAGGTAGCAGCCAGTCAGGCAGCGGCTCAGACAGCTGCAGCGGCACAGGAGCTAGCAAACAGAGCTGTAAACAGGGGAGTTTGAGTGGGAGTTCTGTTGGAGGAGAAGGTATTTGTGTGTGTTTGGTTTTGTATTGGTAGTATCTGTATGTGTAGAGGCTTGGAGGGGCTTTGTGCTGGGAGAGAAGCTGAGACCTGATTAGGGGGCGGGGCTTCACTGACTAGGCGTCCTATAAAGGTAGCCGCCAGTCAGGCAGCGGCACAGGAGCCAGCAAACAGAGCTGTAAACAGGGGAGTTTGAGTGGGAGTTTTGTTGGAGGAGATGGTATTTGTGTGTGTTTGGTTTTGTATTGCTAGTATCTGTATGTGTAGGAGTTTGGCGGGGCTTCGTGCTTGGAGAGAAGCTGAGCCCTGATTAGGGGGCGGGGCTTCACTGACTAGGGGTCCTATAAAGGTAGCAGCCAGTCAGGCAGCGGCACAGACAGCTGAAGCGGCACAGGAGCTAGCAAACAGAGCTGTAAACAGGGGAGTTGGAGTGGGAGTTCTGTTGGAGGAGATGGTATTTGTGTGTGTTTGGTTTTGTATTGCTAGTATCTCTATGTGTAGGAGTTTGGCGGGGCTTCGTGCTTGGAGAGAAGCTGAGTCCTGATTAGGGGGCGGGGCTTCACTGACTAGGGGTCCTATAAAGGTAGCAGCCAGTCAGGCAGCGGCACAGACAGCTGAAGCGGCACAGGAGCTAGCAAACAGAGCTGTAAACAGGGGAGTTGGAGTGGGAGTTCTGTTGGAGGAGAAGGTATTTGTGTGTGTTTTTGTATTGGTAGTATCTGTATGTGTACAGGCTTGGAGGGGCTTTGTGCTGGGAGAGAAGCTGAGCCCTGATCAGGGGGCGGGGCTTCACTGACTAGGGGTCCTATAAAGGTAGGAGCCAGTCAGGAAGCGGCACAGACAGCTGCAGCGGCACAGGAGCTAGCAAACAGAGCTGTGAAGAGGGGAGTTGGAGTGGGAGTTCTGTTGGAGGAGAAGGTATTTGTGTGTGTTTTTGTATTGGTGGTATCTGTATGTGTAGACGCTTTGAGGGGCTTTGTGCTGGGAGAGAAGCTGAGCCCTGATTAGGGGGCGGGGCTTCACTGACTAGGGGTCCTATAAAGGTAGCAGCCAGTCAGGCAGCAGCTCAGACAGCTGGAGCGGCACAGGAGCTAGCAAACAGAGCTGTAAACAGGGGAGTTGGAGTGGGAGTTCTGTTGGAGGAGATGGTATTTGTGTGTGTTTGGTTTTGTATTGGTAGTATCTGTATGTGTAGAGGCTTGGAGGGGCTTTGTGCTGGGAGAGAAGCTGAGCCCTGATTAGGGGGCGGGGCTTCACTGACTAGGGGTCCTATAAAGGTAGCAGGCAGTCAGGCAGCGGCACAGGAGCTAGCAAACAGAGCTGTAAACAGGGGAGTTTGAGTGGGAGTTCTGTTGGAGGAGAAGGTATTTGTGTGTTTGGTTTTGTATTGGTAGTATCTGTATGTGTACGGGCTTCGTGCTGGGAGAGAAGCTGAGCCCTGATTAGGGGGCGGGGCTTGACTGACTAGGGGTCCTATAAAGGTAGCAGCCAGTCAGGCAGCGGCTCAGACAGCTGCAGTGGCACAGGAGCTAGCAAACAGAGCTGTAAACAGGGGAGTTTGAGTGGGAGTTCTGTTGGAGGAGAAGGTATTTGTGTGTTTTTGGATTTGTATTGTCAGTATCTGTATGTGCAGGGGCTTTGTGCTGGGAGAGAAGCTGAGCCCTGATCAGGGGGCGGGGCTTCACTGACTAGGGGTCCTATAAAGGTAGGAGCCAGTCAGGCAGCGGCACAGACAGCTGCAGCGGCTCAGGAGCTAGCAAACAAGGCTGTGAACAGGGGAGTTTGAGTGGGAGTTCTGTTGGAGGAGAAGGTATTTGTGTGTGTTTTTGTATTGGTGGTATCTGTATGTGTAGACGCTTTGAGGGGCTTTGTGCTGGGAGAGAAGCTGAGCCCTGATTAGGTGGCGGGGCTTCACTGACTAGGGGTCCTATAAAGGTAGCAGCCAGTCAGGCAGCGGCACAGGAGCTAGCAAACAGAGCTGTGAACAGGGGAGTTGGAGTGGGAGTTCTGTTGGAGGAGAAGGTAGTTGTGTGTGTTTTTGTATTGGTGGTATCTGTATGTGTAGACGCTTTGAGGGGCTTTGTGCTGGGAGAGAAGCTGAGCCCTGATTAGGGGGCGGGGCTTGACTGACTAGGGGTCCTATAAAGGTAGCAGCCAGTCAGGCAGCGGCTCAGACAGCTGCAGCGGCACAGGAGCTAGCAAAGAGAGCTGTAAACAGGGGAGTTTGAGTGGGAGTTTTGTTGGAGGAGATGGTATTTGTGTGTGTTTGGTTTTGTATTGGTAGTATCTGTATGTGTAGGGGTTTGGCGGGGCTTTGTGCTTGGAGAGAAGCTGAGCCCTGATTAGGGGGCGGGGCTTCACTGACTAGGGGTCCTATAAAGGTAGCAGCCAGTCACGCAGCGGCTAAGACAGCTGCAGCGGCACAGGAGCTAGCAAACAGAGCTGTATACAGGGGAGTTTGAGTGGGAGTTCTGTTGGAGGAGATGGTATTTGTGTGTGTTTGGTTTTGTATTGGTAGTATATGTATGTGTAGAGGCTTGGAGGGGCTTTGTGCTGGGAGAGAAGCTGAGCCCTGATTAGGGGGCGGGGCTTGACTGACTAGGGGTCCTATAAAGGTAGCAGCCAGTCAGGCATCGGCTCAGACAGCTGCAGCGGTACAGGAGCTAGCAAACAGAGCTGTAAACAGGGGAGTTTGAGTGGGAGTTCTGTTGGAGGAGATGGTATTTGTGTGTGTTTGGTTTTGTATTGGTAGTATCTGTATGTGTAGAGGCTTGGAGGGGCTTTGTGCTGGGAGAGAAGCTGAGCCCTGATTAGGGGGCGGGGCTTCACTGACTAGGGGTCCTATAAAGGTAGGAGCGAGTCAGGCAGCGGCACAGACAGCTGCAGCGGCACCGGAGCTAGCAAACAGAGCTGTGAACAGGGGAGTTCGAGTGGGAGTTCTGTTGGAGGAGAAGGTATTTGTGTGTGTTTGGCTTTGTATTGGTAGTATCTGTATGTGTACGGGCTTTGTGCTGGGAGAGAAGCTGAGCCCTGATCAGGGGGCGGGGCTTCACTGACTAGGGGTCCTATAAAGGTAGCAGCCAGTCAGACACCGGCACAGGAGCTAGAAAACAGAGCTGTAAGCAGGGGAGTTTGAGTGGGAGTTCTGTTGGAGGAGAAGGTATTTGTGTGTGTTTGGTTTTGTATTGGTAATATCTGTATGTGTAGGGGTTTGGCGGGGCTTTGTGCTTGGAGAGAAGCTGAGCCCTGATTAGGGGGCGGGGCTTCACTGACTAGGGGTCCTATAAAGGTAGGAGCCAGTCAGGCATCGGCACAGACAGCTGCAGCGGCACAGGAGCTAGCAAACAGAGCTGTAAACAGGGGAGTTTGAGTGGGAGTTCTGTTGGAGGAGATGGTATTTGTGTGTGTTCGGTTTTGTATTGGTAGTGTCTGTATGTGTACGGGCTTTGTGCTGGGAGAGAAGCTGAGCCCTGATTAGGGGGCGGGGCTTCACTGACTAGGGTTCCTATAAAGGTAGCAACCAATCACGCAGCGGCTAAGACAGCTGCAGCGGCACAGGAGCTAGCAAACAGAGCTGTAAACAGGGGAGTTGAGTGGGAGTTCTGTTGGAGGAGAAGGTATTTGTGTGTTTTTTTGTATTGGTAGTATCTGTATGTGTAGAGGCTTGGAGGGGCTAGGTGCTGAGAGAGAAGCTGAGCCCTGATTAGGGGGCGGGGCTTCACTGACTAGGGGTCCTATAAAGGTAGCAGCCAGTCAGGCAGCGGTACAGACAGCTGCAGCGGCACAGGAGCTAGCAAACAGAGCTGTAAACAGGGGAGTTTGAGTGGGAGTTCTGTTGGAGGAGAAGGTATTTGTGTGTGTTTGGTTTTGTATTGTCAGTATCTGTATGTGCAGGGGCTTTGTGCTGGGAGAGAGGCTGAGCCCTGATTAGGGGGCGGGGCTTCACTGACTAGGGGTCCTATAAAGGTAGCAGCCAGTCAGGCAGCAGCTCAGACAGCTGCAGCGGCACAGGAGCTAGCAAACAGAGCTGTGAACAGGGGAGTTCGAGTGGGAGTTCTGTTGGAGGAGAAGGTATTTGTGTGTGTTTGGTTTTGTATTGGTAGTATCTGTATGTGTAGGGGTTTGGCGGGGCTTTGTGCTTGGAGAGAAGCTGAGCCCTGATTAGGGGGCGGGGCTTCACTGACTAGGGGTCCTATAAAGGTAGCAGCCAGTCAGGCAGCGGCACAGGAGCTAGCAAACAGACCTGTAAACAGGGCAGTTTGAGTGGGAGTTCTGTTGGAGGAGAAGGTATTTGTGTGTGTTTGGTTTTGTATTGGTAGTATCTGTATGTGTAGAGGCTGGGAGGGACTTTGTGCTGGGAGAGAAGCTGGGCCCTGATTAGGAGGCGGGCCTTCACTGACTAGGGGTCCTATAGAGGGAGCAGCCAGTCAGGCAGCGGCACAGACAGCTGCAGTGGCACAGGCGCTAGCAAACAGCTGTAAACAGGGGAGTTTGAGTGGGAGTTCTGTTGGAGGAGAAGGTATTTGTGTGTGTTTGGTTTTGTATTGGTAGTATCTGTATATGTACGGGCTTTGTGCTGGGAGAGAAGCTGAGCCCTGATCAGGGGGCGGGGCTTCACTGACTAGGGGTCCTATAAAGGTAGGAGCCAGTCAGGCATCGGCACAGACAGCTGCAGCGGCACAGGAGCTAGCAAACAGAGCTGTAAACAGGGGAGTTTGAGTGGGAGTTCTGTTGGAGGAGATGGTATTTGTGTGTGTTTGGTTTTGTATTGGTAGTATCTGTATGTGTACGGGCTTTGTGCTGGGAGAGAAGCTGAGCCCTGATTAGGGGGCGGGGCTTCATTGACTAGGCGTCCTATAAAGGTAGCAGCCAGTCAGGCAGCGGCACAGGAGCTAGCAAACAGAGCTGTAAACAGGGGAGTTTGAGTGGGAGTTTTGTTGGAGGAGATGGTAATTGTGTGTGTTTGGTTTTGTATTGGTAGTATCTGTATGTGTAGGGGTTTGGCGGGGCTTTGTGCTTGGAGAGAAGCTGAGCCCTGATTAGGGGGCGGGGCTTCACTGACTAGGGGTCCTATAAAGGTAGCAGCCAGTCAGGCAGCGGCACAGACAGCTGAAGCGGCACAGGAGCTAGCAAACAGAGCTGTAAACAGGGGAGTTTGAGTGGGAGTTCTGTTGGAGGAGAAGGTATTTGTGTGTGTTTTTGTTTTGGTAGTATCTGTATGTGTAGAGGCTTGGAGGGGCTTTGTGCTGGGAGAGAAGCTGAGCCCTGATCAGGGGGCGGGACTTCACTGACTAGGGGTCCTATAAAGGTAGGAGCCAGTCAGGAAGCGGCACAGACAGCTGCAGCGGCACAGGAGCTAGCAAACAGAGCTGTGAACAGGGGAGTTGGAGTGGGAGTTCTGTTGGAGGAGAAGGTATTTGTGTGTGTTTTTGTATTGGTGGTATCTGTATGTGTAGACGCTTTGAGGGGCTTTGTGCTGGGAGAGAAGCTGAGCCCTGATTAGCGGGCGGGGCTTCACTGACTAGGGGTCCTATAAAGGTAGCAGCCAGTCAGGCAGCGGCACCGGAGCTAGCAAACAGAGCTGTGAACAGGGGAGTTTGAGTGGGAGTTCTGTTGGAGGAGAAGGTATTTGTGTGTGTTTTTGTATTGGTAGTATCTGTATGTGTAGAGGCTTGGAGGGGCTAGGTGCTGCGAGAGAAGCTGAGCCCTGATTAGGGGGCGGGGCTTCACTGACTAGGGGTCCTATAAAGGTAGCAGCCAGTCAGGCAGCGGCACAGGAGCTAGCAAACAGAGCTGTGAACAGGGGAGTTGGAGTGGGAGTTCTGTTGGAGGAGAAGGTAGTTGTGTGTGTTTTTGTATTGGTAGTATCTGTATGTGTAGGGGTTTGGCGGGGCTTTGTGCTTGGAGAGAAGCTGAGCCCTGATTAGGGGGCGGGGCTTCACTGACTAGGGGTCCTATAAAGGTAGCAGCCAGTCACGCAGCGGCTAAGACAGCTGCAGCGGCACAGGAGCTAGCAAACAGAGCTGTATACAGGGGAGTTTGAGTGGGAGTTCTGTTGGAGGAGATGGTATTTGTGTGTGTTTGGTTTTGTATTGGTAGTATATGTATGTGTAGAGGCTTGGAGGGGCTTTGTGCTGGGAGAGAAGCTGAGCCCTGATTAGGGGGCGGGGCTTGACTGACTAGGGGTCCTATAAAGGTAGCAGCCAGTCAGGCATCGGCTCAGACAGCTGCAGCGGTACAGGAGCTAGCAAACAGAGCTGTAAACAGGGGAGTTTGAGTGGGAGTTCTGTTGGAGGAGATGGTATTTGTGTGTGTTTGGTTTTGTATTGGTAGTATCTGTATGTGTAGAGGCTTGGAGGGGCTTTGTGCTGGGAGAGAAGCTGAGCCCTGATTAGGGGGCGGGGCTTCACTGACTAGGGGTCCTATAAAGGTAGGAGCGAGTCAGGCAGCGGCACAGACAGCTGCAGCGGCACCGGAGCTAGCAAACAGAGCTGTGAACAGGGGAGTTCGAGTGGGAGTTCTGTTGGAGGAGAAGGTATTTGTGTGTGTTTGGCTTTGTATTGGTAGTATCTGTATGTGTACGGGCTTTGTGCTGGGAGAGAAGCTGAGCCCTGATCAGGGGGCGGGGCTTCACTGACTAGGGGTCCTATAAAGGTAGCAGCCAGTCAGACACCGGCACAGGAGCTAGAAAACAGAGCTGTAAGCAGGGGAGTTTGAGTGGGAGTTCTGTTGGAGGAGAAGGTATTTGTGTGTGTTTGGTTTTGTATTGGTAATATCTGTATGTGTAGGGGTTTGGCGGGGCTTTGTGCTTGGAGAGAAGCTGAGCCCTGATTAGGGGGCGGGGCTTCACTGACTAGGGGTCCTATAAAGGTAGGAGCCAGTCAGGCATCGGCACAGACAGCTGCAGCGGCACAGGAGCTAGCAAACAGAGCTGTAAACAGGGGAGTTTGAGTGGGAGTTCTGTTGGAGGAGATGGTATTTGTGTGTGTTCGGTTTTGTATTGGTAGTGTCTGTATGTGTACGGGCTTTGTGCTGGGAGAGAAGCTGAGCCCTGATTAGGGGGCGGGGCTTCACTGACTAGGGGTCCTATAAAGGTAGCAGCCAGTCAGGCAGCGGCTCAGACAGCTGCAGCGGCACAGGAGCTAGCAAACAGAGCTGTAAACAGGGGAGTTTGAGTGGGAGTTCTGTTGGAGGAGAAGGTATTTGTGTGTGTTTGGTTTTGTATTGGTAGTATCTGTATGTGTAGAGGCTTGGAGGGGCTTTGTGCTGGGAGAGAAGCTGAGACCTGATTAGGGGGCGGGGCTTCACTGACTAGGCGTCCTATAAAGGTAGCCGCCAGTCAGGCAGCGGCACAGGAGCCAGCAAACAGAGCTGTAAACAGGGGAGTTTGAGTGGGAGTTTTGTTGGAGGAGATGGTATTTGTGCGTGTTTGGTTTTGTATTGCTAGTATCTGTATGTGTAGGAGTTTGGCGGGGCTTCGTGCTTGGAGAGAAGCTGAGCCCTGATTAGGGGGCGGGGCTTCACTGACTAGGGGTCCTATAAAGGTAGCAGCCAGTCAGGCAGCGGCACAGACAGCTGAAGCGGCACAGGAGCTAGCAAACAGAGCTGTAAACAGGGGAGTTGGAGTGGGAGTTCTGTTGGAGGAGATGGTATTTGTGTGTGTTTGGTTTTGTATTGCTAGTATCTCTATGTGTAGGAGTTTGGCGGGGCTTCGTGCTTGGAGAGAAGCTGAGCCCTGATTAGGGGGCGGGGCTTCACTGACTAGGGGTCCTATAAAGGTAGCAGCCAGTCAGGCAGCGGCACAGACAGCTGAAGCGGCACAGGAGCTAGCAAACAGAGCTGTAAACAGGGGAGTTGGAGTGGGAGTTCTGTTGGAGGAGAAGGTATTTGTGTGTGTTTTTGTATTGGTAGTATCTGTATGTGTACAGGCTTGGAGGGGCTTTGTGCTGGGAGAGAAGCTGAGCCCTGATCAGGGGGCGGGGCTTCACTAACTAGGGGTCCTATAAAGGTAGGAGCCAGTCAGGAAGCGGCACAGACAGCTGCAGCGGCACAGGAGCTAGCAAACAGAGCTGTGAAGAGGGGAGTTGGAGTGGGAGTTCTGTTGGAGGAGAAGGTATTTGTGTGTGTTTTTGTATTGGTGGTATCTGTATGTGTAGACGCTTTGAGGGGCTTTGTGCTGGGAGAGAAGCTGAGCCCTGATTAGGGGGCGGGGCTTCACTGACTAGGGGTCCTATAAAGGTAGCAGCCAGTCAGGCAGCAGCTCAGACAGCTGGAGCGGCACAGGAGCTAGCAAACAGAGCTGTAAACAGGGGAGTTGGAGTGGGAGTTCTGTTGGAGGAGATGGTATTTGTGTGTGTTTGGTTTTGTATTGGTAGTATCTGTATGTGTAGAGGCTTGGAGGGGCTTTGTGCTGGGAGAGAAGCTGAGCCCTGATTAGGGGGCGGGGCTTCACTGACTAGGGGTCCTATAAAGGTAGCAGGCAGTCAGGCAGCGGCACAGGAGCTAGCAAACAGAGCTCTAAACAGGGGAGTTTGAGTGGGAGTTCTGTTGGAGGAGAAGGTATTTGTGTGTTCGGTTTTGTATTGGTAGTATCTGTATGTGTACGGGCTTCGTGCTGGGAGAGAAGCTGAGCCCTGATTAGGGGGCGGGGCTTGACTGACTAGGGGTCCTATAAAGGTAGCAGCCAGTCACGCAGCGGCTAAGACAGCTGCAGCGGCACAGGAGCTAGGAAACAGAGCTGTAAACAGGGGAGTTGGAGTGGGAGTTACGTTGTAGGAGAAGGTATTTGTGTGTGTTTGGTTTTGTATTGTCAGTATCTGTATGTGCACGGGCTTTGTGCTGGGAGAGAAGTTGCGCCCTGATTAGGGGACGGGGCTTCCCTGACTAGGGGTCCTATAAAGGTAGCAGCCAGTCAGGCAGCGGCACAGGAGCGAGCAAACAGAGCTGTAAACAGGGGAGTTTGAGTGGGAGTTCTGTTGGAGGAGAAGGTATTTGTGTGTTTTTGGATTTGTATTGTCAGTATCTGTATGTGCAGGGGCTTTGTGCTGGGAGAGAAGCTGAGCCCTGATCAGGGGGCGGGGCTTCACTGACTAGGGGTCCTATAAAGGTAGGAGCCAGTGAGGCATCGGCACAGACAGCTGCAGCGGCACAGGAGATAGCAAACAGAGCTGCAAACAGGGGAGTTTGAGTGGGAGTTCTGTTGGAGGAGATGGTATTTGTGTGTGTTTGGTTTTGTATTGGTAGTATATGTATGTGTACGGGCTTTGTGCTGGGAGAGAAGCTGAGCCCTGATTAGGGGGTGGGGCTTGACTGACTAGGGGTCCTATAAAGGTAGCAGCCAGTCAGGCAGCGGCTCAGACAGCTGCAGCGGCACAGGAGCTAGCAAACAGAGCTGTAAACAGGGGAGTTTGAGTGGGAGTTTTGTTGGAGGAGATGGTATTTGTGTGTGTTTGGTTTTGTATTGGTAGTATCTGTATGTGTAGGGGTTTGGCGGGGCTTTGTGCTTGGAGAGAAGCTGAGCCCTGATTAGGGGGCGGGGCTTCACTGACTAGGGGTCCTATAAAGGTAGCAGCCAGTCAGGCAGCGGCACAGACAGCTGAAGCGGCACAGGAGCTAGCAAACAGAGCTGTAAACAGGGGAGTTGGAGTGGGAGTTCTGTTGGAGGAGATGGTATTTGTGTGTGTTTGGTTTTGTATTGGTAGTATCTGTATGTGTAGAGGCTTGGAGGGGCTTTGTGCTGGGAGAGAAGCTGAGCCCTGATCAGGGGGCGGGGCTTCACTGACTAGGGGTCCTATAAAGGTAGCAGCCAGTCAGGCAGCGGCTCAGGCAGCTGCAGCGGCACAGGAGCTAGCAAACAAGGCTGTGAACAGGGGAGTTGGAGTGGGAGTTCTGTTGGAGGAGAAGGTATTTGTGTGTGTTTTTGTATTGGTAGTATCTGTATGTGTAGAGGCTTGGAGGGGCTTTGTGCTGGGAGAGAAGCTGAGCCCTGATCAGGGGGCGGGGCTTCACTGACTAGGGGTCCTATAAAGGTAGGAGCCAGTCAGGAAGCGGCACAGACAGCTGCAGCGGCACAGGAGCTAGCAAACAGAGCTGTAAACAGGGGAGTTGGAGTGGGAATTCTGTTGTAGGAGAAGGTATTTGTGTGTGTTTGGTTTTGTATTGTCAGTATCTGTATGTGCAGGGGCTTTGTGCTGGGAGAGAAGCTGCGCCCTGATTAGGGGACGGGGCTTCCCTGACTAGGGGTCCTATAAAGGTAGCAGCCAGTCAGGCAGTGGCACAGGAGCGAGCAAACAGAGCTGTAAACAGGGGAGTTTGAGTGGGAGTTCTGTTGGAGGAGATGGTATTTGTGTGTGTTTGGTTTTGTATTGGTAGTATATGTATGTGTACGGGCTTTGTGCTGGGAGAGAAGCTGAGCCCTGATTAGGGGGCGGGGCTTGACTGACTAGGGGTCCTATAAAGGTAGCAGCCAGTCAGGCAGCGGCTCAGACAGCTGCAGCGGCACAGGAGCTAGCAAACAGAGCTGTAAACAGGGGAGTTTGAGTGGGAGTTCTGTTGGAGGAGAAGGTATTTGTGTGTGTTTGGTTTTGTATTGGTAGTATCTGTATGTGTAGAGGCTTGGAGGGGCTTTGTGCTGGGAGAGAAGCTGAGCCCTGATTAGGGGGCGGGGCTTCACTGACTAGGCGTCCTATAAAGGTAGCAGTCAGTCAGGCAGCGGCACAGGAGCTAGCAAACAGAGCTGTAAACAGGGGAGTTTGAGTGGGAGTTTTGTTGGAGGAGATGGTATTTGTGTGTGTTTGGTTTTGTATTGGTAGTATCCGTATGTGTAGGGGTTTGGCGGGGCTTTGTGCTTGGAGAGAAGCTGAGCCCTGATTAGGGGGCGGGGCTTCACTGACTAGGGGTCCTATAAAGGTAGCAGCCAGTCAGGCAGCGGCACAGACAGCTGAAGCGGCACAGGAGTGAGCAAACAGAGCTGTAAACAGGGGAGTTGGAGTGGGAGTTCTGTTGGAGGAGATGGTATTTGTGTGTGTTTGGTTTTGTATTGGTAGTATCTGTATGTGTAGACGCTTTGAGGGGCTTTGTGCTGGGAGAGAAGCTGAGCCCTGATTAGGGGGCGGGGCTTCACTGACTAGGGGTCCTATAAAGGTAGCAGCCAGTCAGGCAGCGGCACAGACAGCTGAAGCGGCACAGGAGTGAGCAAACAGAGCTGTAAACAGGGGAGTTGGAGTGGGAGTTCTGTTGGAGGAGAAGGTATTTGTGTGTGTTTGGCTTTGTATTGGTAGTATCTGTATGTGTACGGGCTTTGTGCTGGGAGAGAAGCTGAGCCCTGATCAGGGGGCGGGGCTTCACTGACTAGGGGTCCTATAAAGGTAGCAGCCAGTCAGACACCGGCACAGGAGCTAGAAAACAGAGCTGTAAGCAGGGGAGTTTGAGTGGGAGTTCTGTTGGAGGAGAAGGTATTTGTGTGTGTTTGGTTTTGTATTGGTAATATCTGTATGTGTAGGGGTTTGGCGGGGCTTTGTGCTTGGAGAGAAGCTGAGCCCTGATTAGGGGGCGGGGCTTCACTGACTAGGGGTCCTATAAAGGTAGGAGCCAGTCAGGCATCGGCACAGACAGCTGCAGCGGCACAGGAGCTAGCAAACAGAGCTGTAAACAGGGGAGTTTGAGTGGGAGTTCTGTTGGAGGAGATGGTATTTGTGTGTGTTCGGTTTTGTATTGGTAGTGTCTGTATGTGTACGGGCTTTGTGCTGGGAGAGAAGCTGAGCCCTGATTAGGGGGCGGGGCTTCACTGACTAGGGTTCCTATAAAGGTAGCAACCAATCACGCAGCGGCTAAGACAGCTGCAGCGGCACAGGAGCTAGCAAACAGAGCTGTAAACAGGGGAGTTGAGTGGGAGTTCTGTTGGAGGAGAAGGTATTTGTGTGTTTTTTTGTATTGGTAGTATCTGTATGTGTAGAGGCTTGGAGGGGCTAGGTGCTGAGAGAGAAGCTGAGCCCTGATTAGGGGGCGGGGCTTCACTGACTAGGGGTCCTATAAAGGTAGCAGCCAGTCAGGCAGCGGTACAGACAGCTGCAGCGGCACAGGAGCTAGCAAACAGAGGTGTAAACAGGGGAGTTTGAGTGGGAGTTCTGTTGTAGGAGGAGGTATTTGTGTGTGTTTGGTTTTGTATTGGTAGTATCTGTATGTGTAGAGGCTTGGAGGGGCTAGATGCTGCGAGAGAAGCTGAGCCCTGATTAGGGGGCGGGGCTTCACTGACTAGGGGTCCTATAAAGGTAGCAGCCAGTCAGGCAGCGGCACAGACAGCTGAAGCGGCACAGGAGCTAGCAAACAGAGCTTTAAACAGGGGAGTTTGAGTGGGAGTTCTGTTGGAGGAGAAGGTATTTGTGTGTGTTTGGTTTTGTATTGTCAGTATCTGTATGTGCAGGGGCTTTGTGCTGGGAGAGAGGCTGAGCCCTGATTAGGGGGCGGGGCTTCACTGACTAGGGGTCCTATAAAGGTAGCAGCCAGTCAGGCAGCAGCTCAGACAGCTGCAGCGGCACAGGAGCTAGCAAACAGAGCTGTGAACAGGGGAGTTCGAGTGGGAGTTCTGTTGGAGGAGAAGGTATTTGTGTGTGTTTGGTTTTGTATTGGTAGTATCTGTATGTGTAGGGGTTTGGCGGGGCTTTGTGCTTGGAGAGAAGCTGAGCCCTGATTAGGGGGCGGGGCTTCACTGACTAGGGGTCCTATAAAGGTAGCAGCCAGTCAGGCAGCGGCACAGGAGCTAGCAAACAGACCTGTAAACAGGGCAGTTTGAGTGGGAGTTCTGTTGGAGGAGAAGGTATTTGTGTGTGTTTGGTTTTGTATTGGTAGTATCTGTATGTGTACGGGCTTTGTGCTGGGAGAGAAGCTGAGCCCTGATCAGGGGGCGGGGCTTCACTGACTAGGGGTCCTATAAAGGTAGCAGCCAGTCAGACACCGGCACAGGAGCTAGAAAACAGAGCTGTAAGCAGGGGAGTTTGAGTGGGAGTTCTGTTGGAGGAGAAGGTATTTGTGTGTGTTTGGTTTTGTATTGGTAATATCTGTATGTGTAGGGGTTTGGCGGGGCTTTGTGCTTGGAGAGAAGCTGAGCCCTGATTAGGGGGCGGGGCTTCACTGACTAGGGGTCCTATAAAGGTAGGAGCCAGTCAGGCATCGGCACAGACAGCTGCAGCGGCACAGGAGCTAGCAAACAGAGCTGTAAACAGGGGAGTTTGAGTGGGAGTTCTGTTGGAGGAGATGGTATTTGTGTGTGTTCGGTTTTGTATTGGTAGTGTCTGTATGTGTACGGGCTTTGTGCTGGGAGAGAAGCTGAGCCCTGATTAGGGGGCGGGGCTTCACTGACTAGGGGTCCTATAAAGGTAGCAGCCAGTCAGGCAGCGGCTCAGACAGCTGCAGCGGCACAGGAGCTAGCAAACAGAGCTGTAAACAGGGGAGTTTGAGTGGGAGTTCTGTTGGAGGAGAAGGTATTTGTGTGTGTTTGGTTTTGTATTGGTAGTATCTGTATGTGTAGAGGCTTGGAGGGGCTTTGTGCTGGGAGAGAAGCTGAGACCTGATTAGGGGGCGGGGCTTCACTGACTAGGCGTCCTATAAAGGTAGCCGCCAGTCAGGCAGCGGCACAGGAGCCAGCAAACAGAGCTGTAAACAGGGGAGTTTGAGTGGGAGTTTTGTTGGAGGAGATGGTATTTGTGCGTGTTTGGTTTTGTATTGCTAGTATCTGTATGTGTAGGAGTTTGGCGGGGCTTCGTGCTTGGAGAGAAGCTGAGCCCTGATTAGGGGGCGGGGCTTCACTGACTAGGGGTCCTATAAAGGTAGCAGCCAGTCAGGCAGCGGCACAGACAGCTGAAGCGGCACAGGAGCTAGCAAACAGAGCTGTAAACAGGGGAGTTGGAGTGGGAGTTCTGTTGGAGGAGATGGTATTTGTGTGTGTTTGGTTTTGTATTGCTAGTATCTCTATGTGTAGGAGTTTGGCGGGGCTTCGTGCTTGGAGAGAAGCTGAGCCCTGATTAGGGGGCGGGGCTTCACTGACTAGGGGTCCTATAAAGGTAGCAGCCAGTCAGGCAGCGGCACAGACAGCTGAAGCGGCACAGGAGCTAGCAAACAGAGCTGTAAACAGGGGAGTTGGAGTGGGAGTTCTGTTGGAGGAGAAGGTATTTGTGTGTGTTTTTGTATTGGTAGTATCTGTATGTGTACAGGCTTGGAGGGGCTTTGTGCTGGGAGAGAAGCTGAGCCCTGATCAGGGGGCGGGGCTTCACTAACTAGGGGTCCTATAAAGGTAGGAGCCAGTCAGGAAGCGGCACAGACAGCTGCAGCGGCACAGGAGCTAGCAAACAGAGCTGTGAAGAGGGGAGTTGGAGTGGGAGTTCTGTTGGAGGAGAAGGTATTTGTGTGTGTTTTTGTATTGGTGGTATCTGTATGTGTAGACGCTTTGAGGGGCTTTGTGCTGGGAGAGAAGCTGAGCCCTGATTAGGGGGCGGGGCTTCACTGACTAGGGGTCCTATAAAGGTAGCAGCCAGTCAGGCAGCAGCTCAGACAGCTGGAGCGGCACAGGAGCTAGCAAACAGAGCTGTAAACAGGGGAGTTGGAGTGGGAGTTCTGTTGGAGGAGATGGTATTTGTGTGTGTTTGGTTTTGTATTGGTAGTATCTGTATGTGTAGAGGCTTGGAGGGGCTTTGTGCTGGGAGAGAAGCTGAGCCCTGATTAGGGGGCGGGGCTTCACTGACTAGGGGTCCTATAAAGGTAGCAGGCAGTCAGGCAGCGGCACAGGAGCTAGCAAACAGAGCTCTAAACAGGGGAGTTTGAGTGGGAGTTCTGTTGGAGGAGAAGGTATTTGTGTGTTCGGTTTTGTATTGGTAGTATCTGTATGTGTACGGGCTTCGTGCTGGGAGAGAAGCTGAGCCCTGATTAGGGGGCGGGGCTTGACTGACTAGGGGTCCTATAAAGGTAGCAGCCAGTCACGCAGCGGCTAAGACAGCTGCAGCGGCACAGGAGCTAGGAAACAGAGCTGTAAACAGGGGAGTTGGAGTGGGAGTTACGTTGTAGGAGAAGGTATTTGTGTGTGTTTGGTTTTGTATTGTCAGTATCTGTATGTGCACGGGCTTTGTGCTGGGAGAGAAGTTGCGCCCTGATTAGGGGACGGGGCTTCCCTGACTAGGGGTCCTATAAAGGTAGCAGCCAGTCAGGCAGCGGCACAGGAGCGAGCAAACAGAGCTGTAAACAGGGGAGTTTGAGTGGGAGTTCTGTTGGAGGAGAAGGTATTTGTGTGTTTTTTTGTATTGGAAGTATCTGTATGTGTAGAGGCTTGGAGAGGAGAGGTGCTGCGAGAGAAGCTGAGCCCTGATTAGGGGGCGGGGCTTGACTGACTAGGGGTCCTATAAAGGTAGCAGCCAGTCAGGCAGCGGCTCAGACAGCTGCAGTGGCACAGGAGCTAGCAAACAGAGCTGTAAACAGGGGAGTTTGAGTGGGAGTTCTGTTGGAGGAGAAGGTATTTGTGTGTTTTTGGATTTGTATTGTCAGTATCTGTATGTGCAGGGGCTTTGTGCTGGGAGAGAAGCTGAGCCCTGATCAGGGGGCGGGGCTTCACTGACTAGGGGTCCTATAAAGGTAGGAGCCAGTGAGGCATCGGCACAGACAGCTGCAGCGGCACAGGAGATAGCAAACAGAGCTGCAAACAGGGGAGTTTGAGTGGGAGTTCTGTTGGAGGAGATGGTATTTGTGTGTGTTTGGTTTTGTATTGGTAGTATATGTATGTGTACGGGCTTTGTGCTGGGAGAGAAGCTGAGCCCTGATTAGGGGGTGGGGCTTGACTGACTAGGGGTCCTATAAAGGTAGCAGCCAGTCAGGCAGCGGCTCAGACAGCTGCAGCGGCACAGGAGCTAGCAAACAGAGCTGTAAACAGGGGAGTTTGAGTGGGAGTTTTGTTGGAGGAGATGGTATTTGTGTGTGTTTGGTTTTGTATTGGTAGTATCTGTATGTGTAGGGGTTTGGCGGGGCTTTGTGCTTGGAGAGAAGCTGAGCCCTGATTAGGGGGCGGGGCTTCACTGACTAGGGGTCCTATAAAGGTAGCAGCCAGTCAGGCAGCGGCACAGACAGCTGAAGCGGCACAGGAGCTAGCAAACAGAGCTGTAAACAGGGGAGTTGGAGTGGGAGTTCTGTTGGAGGAGATGGTATTTGTGTGTGTTTGGTTTTGTATTGGTAGTATCTGTATGTGTAGAGGCTTGGAGGGGCTTTGTGCTGGGAGAGAAGCTGAGCCCTGATCAGGGGGCGGGGCTTCACTGACTAGGGGTCCTATAAAGGTAGCAGCCAGTCAGGCAGCGGCTCAGGCAGCTGCAGCGGCACAGGAGCTAGCAAACAAGGCTGTGAACAGGGGAGTTGGAGTGGGAGTTCTGTTGGAGGAGAAGGTATTTGTGTGTGTTTGGTTTTGTATTGTCAGTATCTGTATGTGCAGGGGCTTTGTGCTGGGAGAGAAGCTGCGCCCTGATTAGGGGACGGGGCTTCCCTGACTAGGGGTCCTATAAAGGTAGCAGCCAGTCAGGCAGTGGCACAGGAGCGAGCAAACAGAGCTGTAAACAGGGGAGTTTGAGTGGGAGTTCTGTTGGAGGAGATGGTATTTGTGTGTGTTTGGTTTTGTATTGGTAGTATATGTATGTGTACGGGCTTTGTGCTGGGAGAGAAGCTGAGCCCTGATTAGGGGGCGGGGCTTGACTGACTAGGGGTCCTATAAAGGTAGCAGCCAGTCAGGCAGCGGCTCAGACAGCTGCAGCGGCACAGGAGCTAGCAAACAGAGCTGTAAACAGGGGAGTTTGAGTGGGAGTTCTGTTGGAGGAGAAGGTATTTGTGTGTGTTTGGTTTTGTATTGGTAGTATCTGTATGTGTAGAGGCTTGGAGGGGCTTTGTGCTGGGAGAGAAGCTGAGCCCTGATTAGGGGGCGGGGCTTCACTGACTAGGCGTCCTATAAAGGTAGCAGTCAGTCAGGCAGCGGCACAGGAGCTAGCAAACAGAGCTGTAAACAGGGGAGTTTGAGTGGGAGTTTTGTTGGAGGAGATGGTATTTGTGTGTGTTTGGTTTTGTATTGGTAGTATCCGTATGTGTAGGGGTTTGGCGGGGCTTTGTGCTTGGAGAGAAGCTGAGCCCTGATTAGGGGGCGGGGCTTCACTGACTAGGGGTCCTATAAAGGTAGCAGCCAGTCAGGCAGCGGCACAGACAGCTGAAGCGGCACAGGAGTGAGCAAACAGAGCTGTAAACAGGGGAGTTGGAGTGGGAGTTCTGTTGGAGGAGATGGTATTTGTGTGTGTTTGGTTTTGTATTGGTAGTATCTGTATGTGTAGACGCTTTGAGGGGCTTTGTGCTGGGAGAGAAGCTGAGCCCTGATTAGGGGGCGGGGCTTCACTGACTAGGGGTCCTATAAAGGTAGCAGCCAGTCAGGCAGCGGCACCGGAGCTAGCAAACAGAGCTGTGAACAGGGGAGTTTGAGTGGGAGTTCTGTTGGAGGAGAAGGTATTTGTGTGTGTTTTTGTATTGGTAGTATCTGTATGTGTAGACGCTTGGAGGGGCTTTGTGCTGGGAGAGAAGCTGAGCCCTGATCAGGGGGCGGGGCTTCACTGACTAGGGGTCCTATAAAGGTAGGAGCCAGTCAGGCAGCGGCACAGACAGCTGCAGCGGCACCGGAGCTAGCAAACAGAGCTGTGAACAGGGGAGTTTGAGTGGGAGTTCTGTTGGAGGAGATGGTATTTGTGAGTGTTTTTGTATTGGTAGTATCTGTATGTTTGAGGCTTGGAGGGGCTTTGTGCTGGGAGAGAAGCTGAGCCCTGATCAGGGGGCGGGGCTTGACTGACTAGGGGTCCTATAAAGGTAGCAGCCAGTCAGGCAGCGGCTCAGACAGCTGCAGCGGCACAGGAGCTAGCAAACAGAGCTGTAAACAGGGGAGTTTGAGTGGGAGTTCTGTTGGAGGAGAAGGTATTTGTGTGTGTTCGGTTTTGTATTGGTAGTATCTGTATGTGTAGACGCTTTGAGGGGCTTTGTGCTGGGAGAGAAGCTGAGCCCTGATTAGGGGGCGGGGCTTCACTGACTAGGGGTCCTATAAAGGTAGCAGCCAGTCAGGCAGCGGGACCGGAGCTAGCAAACAGAGCTGTGAACAGGGGAGTTTGAGTGGGAGTTCTGTTGGAGGAGAAGGTATTTGTGTGTGTTTTTGTATTGGTAGTATCTGTATGTGTAGAGGCTTGGAGGGGCTTTGTGCTGGGAGAGAAGCTGAGCCCTGATCAGGGGGCGGGGCTTCACTGACTAGGGGTCCTATAAAGGTAGCAGCCAGTCAGACAGCAGCACAGGAGCTAGCAAACAGTGCTGTAAGCAGGGGAGTTTGAGTGGGAGTTCTGTTGGAGGAGAAGGTATTTGTGTGTGTTCGGTTTTGTATTGGTAGTGTCTGTATGTGTATGGGCTTTGTGCTGGGAGAGAAGCTGAGCCCTGATTAGGGGGCGGGGCTTGACTGACTAGGGGTCCTATAAAGGTAGCAGCCAGTCAGGCAGCGGCTCAGACAGCTGCAGCGGCACAGGAGCTAGCAAACAGAGCTGTAAACAGGGGAGTTTGAGTGGGAGTTTTGTTGGAGGAGATGGTATTTGTGTGTGTTTGGTTTTGTATTGGTAGTATCTGTATGTGTAGGGGTTTGGCGGGGCTTTGTGCTTGGAGAGAAGCTGAGCCCTGATTAGGGGGCGGGGCTTCACTGACTAGGGGTCCTATAAAGGTAGCAGCCAGTCAGGCAGCGGCACAGACAGCTGAAGCGGCACAGGAGCTAGCAAACAGAGCTGTAAACAGGGGAGTTGGAGTGGGAGTTCTGTTGGAGGAGATGGTATTTGTGTGTGTTTGGTTTTGTATTGGTAGTATCTGTATGTGTAGAGGCTTGGAGGGGCTTTGTGCTGGGAGAGAAGCTGAGCCCTGATCAGGGGGCGGGGCTTCACTGACTAGGGGTCCTATAAAGGTAGCAGCCAGTCAGGCAGCGGCTCAGACAGCTGCAGCGGCACAGGAGCTAGCAAACAAGGCTGTGAACAGGGGAGTTGGAGTGGGAGTTCTGTTGGAGGAGAAGGTATTTGTGTGTGTTTTTGTATTGGTAGTATCTGTATGTGTAGAGGCTTGGAGGGGCTTTGTGCTGGGAGAGAAGCTGAGCCCTGATCAGGGGGCGGGGCTTCACTGACTAGGGGTCCTATAAAGGTAGGAGCCAGTCAGGAAGCGGCACAGACAGCTGCAGCGGCACAGGAGCTAGCAAACAGAGCTGTAAACAGGGGAGTTGGAGTGGGAATTCTGTTGTAGGAGAAGGTATTTGTGTGTGTTTGGTTTTGTATTGTCAGTATCTGTATGTGCAGGGGCTTTGTGCTGGGAGAGAAGCTGCGCCCTGATTAGGGGACGGGGCTTCCCTGACTAGGGGTCCTATAAAGGTAGCAGCCAGTCAGGCAGTGGCACAGGAGCGAGCAAACAGAGCTGTAAACAGGGGAGTTTGAGTGGGAGTTCTGTTGGAGGAGATGGTATTTGTGTGTGTTTGGTTTTGTATTGGTAGTATATGTATGTGTAGAGGCTTGGAGGGGCTTTGTGCTGGGAGAGAAGCTGAGCCCTGATTAGGGGGCGGGGCTTGACTGACTAGGGGTCCTATAAAGGTAGCAGCCAGTCAGGCAGCGGCTCAGACAGCTGCAGCGGCACAGGAGCTAGCAAACAGAGCTGTAAACAGGGGAGTTTGAGTGGGAGTTCTGTTGGAGGAGAGGGTATTTGTGTGTGTTCGGTTTTGTATTGGTAGTATCTGTATGTGTAGACGCTTTGAGGGGCTTTGTGCTGGGAGAGAAGCTGAGCCCTGATTAGGGGGCGGGGCTTCACTGACTAGGGGTCCTATAAAGGTAGCAGCCAGTCAGGCAGCGGCACCGGAGCTAGCAAACAGAGCTGTGAACAGGGGAGTTTGAGTGGGAGTTCTGTTGGAGGAGAAGGTATTTGTGTGTGTTCGGTTTTGTATTGGTAGTGTCTGTATGTGTACGGGCTTTGTGCTGGGAGAGAAGCTGAGCCCTGATTAGGGGGCGGGGCTTCCCTGACTAGGGGTCCTATAAAGGTAGCAGCCAGTCAGACAGCAGCACAGGAGCTAGCAAACAGTGCTGTAAGCAGGGGAGTTTGAGTGGGAGTTCTGTAGGAGGAGAAGGTATTTGTGTGTGTTTGGTTTTGTATTGGTAGTATCTGTATGTGTACGGGCTTTGTGCTGGGAGAGAAGCTGAGCCCTGATTAGGGGGCGGGGCTTGACTGACTAGGGGTCCTATAAAGGTAGCAGCCAGTCAGGCAGCGGCTCAGACAGCTGCAGCGGCACAGGAGCTAGCAAACAGAGCTGTAAACGGGGGAGTTTGAGTGGGAGTTCTGTTGGAGGAGAAGGTATTTGTGTGTGTTTGGTTTTGTATTGGTAGTATCTGTATGTGTAGAGGCTTGGAGGGGCTTTGTGCTGGGAGAGAAGCTGAGCCCTGATTAGGGGGCGGGGCTTCACTGACTAGGCGTCCTATAAAGGTAGCAGTCAGTCAGGCAGCGGCACAGGAGCTAGCAAACAGAGCTGTAAACAGGGGAGTTTGAGTGGGAGTTTTGTTGGAGGAGATGGTATTTGTGTGTGTTTGGTTTTGTATTGGTAGTATCCGTATGTGTAGGGGTTTGGCGGGGCTTTGTGCTTGGAGAGAAGCTGAGCCCTGATTAGGGGGCGGGGCTTCACTGACTAGGGGTCCTATAAAGGTAGCAGCCAGTCAGGCAGCGGCACAGACAGCTGAAGCGGCACAGGAGCGAGCAAACAGAGCTGTAAACAGGGGAGTTGGAGTGGGAGTTCTGTTGGAGGAGATGGTATTTGTGTGTGTTTGGTTTTGTATTGGTAGTAACTGTATGTGTAGACGCTTTGAGGGGCTTTGTGCTGGGAGAGAAGCTGAGCCCTGATTAGGGGGCGGGGCTTCACTGACTAGGGGTCCTATAAAGGTAGCAGCCAGTCAGGCAGCGGCACCGGAGCTAGCAAACAGAGCTGTGAACAGGGGAGTTTGAGTGGGAGTTCTGTTGGAGGAGAAGGTATTTGTGTGTGTTTTTGTATTGGTAGTATCTGTATGTGTAGGGGTTTGGCGGGGCTTTGTGCTGGAGAGAAGCTGAGCCCTGATTAGGGGGCGGGGCTTCACTGACTAGGGGTCCTATAGAGGTAGCAGCCAGTCAGGCAGCGGCACAGACAGCTGAAGCGGCACAGGAGCTCGCAAACAGAGCTGTAAACAGGGGAGTTGGAGTGGGAGTTCTGTTGGAGGAGAAGGTATTTGTGTGTGTTTGGTTTTGTATTGGTAGTATCTGTATGTGTAGAGGCTTGGAGGGGCTTTGTGCTGGGAGAGAAGCTGAGCCCTGATCAGGGGGCGGGGCTTCACTGACTAGGGGTCCTGTAAAGGTAGCAGCCAGTCAGGCAGCGGCACAGACAGCTGCAGCGGCAAAGGAGCTAGCAAACAGAGCTGTAAACAGGGGAGTTTGAGTGGGAGTTCTGTTGGAGGAGAAGGTATTTGTGTGTGTTTTTGTATTGGTAGTACCTGTATGTGTAGAGGTTTGAAGGGGCTTTGTGCTGGGAGAGAAGCTGAGCCCTGATTAGGGGGCGGGGCTTCACTGACTAGGGGTCCTATAAAGGTAGCAGCCACTCAGGCAGCGGCACAGGAGCTAGCAAACAGACCTGTAAACAGCGCAGTTTGAGTGGGAGTTCTGTTGGAGGAGAAGGTATTTGTGTGTGTTTTTGTATTGGTAGTATCTGTATGTGTAGAGGCTTGGAGGGGCTTTGTGCTGGGAGAGAAGCTGAGCCCTGATCAGGGGGCGGGGCTTCACTGACTAGGGGTCCTATAAAGGTAGGAGCCAGTCAGGAAGCGGCACAGACAGCTGCAGCGGCACAGGAGCTAGCAAACAGAGCTGTAAACAGGGGAGTTGGAGTGGGAATTCTGTTGTAGGAGAAGGTATTTGTGTGTGTTTGGTTTTGTATTGTCAGTATCTGTATGTGCAGGGGCTTTGTGCTGGGAGAGAAGCTGCGCCCTGATTAGGGGACGGGGCTTCCCTGACTAGGGGTCCTATAAAGGTAGCAGCCAGTCAGGCAGTGGCACAGGAGCGAGCAAACAGAGCTGTAAACAGGGGAGTTTGAGTGGGAGTTCTGTTGGAGGAGATGGTATTTGTGTGTGTTTGGTTTTGTATTGGTAGTATATGTATGTGTAGAGGCTTGGAGGGGCTTTGTGCTGGGAGAGAAGCTGAGCCCTGATTAGGGGGCGGGGCTTGACTGACTAGGGGTCCTATAAAGGTAGCAGCCAGTCAGGCAGCGGCTCAGACAGCTGCAGCGGCACAGGAGCTAGCAAACAGAGCTGTAAACAGGGGAGTTTGAGTGGGAGTTCTGTTGGAGGAGAGGGTATTTGTGTGTGTTCGGTTTTGTATTGGTAGTATCTGTATGTGTAGACGCTTTGAGGGGCTTTGTGCTGGGAGAGAAGCTGAGCCCTGATTAGGGGGCGGGGCTTCACTGACTAGGGGTCCTATAAAGGTAGCAGCCAGTCAGGCAGCGGCACCGGAGCTAGCAAACAGAGCTGTGAACAGGGGAGTTTGAGTGGGAGTTCTGTTGGAGGAGAAGGTATTTGTGTGTGTTCGGTTTTGTATTGGTAGTGTCTGTATGTGTACGGGCTTTGTGCTGGGAGAGAAGCTGAGCCCTGATTAGGGGGCGGGGCTTCCCTGACTAGGGGTCCTATAAAGGTAGCAGCCAGTCAGACAGCAGCACAGGAGCTAGCAAACAGTGCTGTAAGCAGGGGAGTTTGAGTGGGAGTTCTGTAGGAGGAGAAGGTATTTGTGTGTGTTTGGTTTTGTATTGGTAGTATCTGTATGTGTACGGGCTTTGTGCTGGGAGAGAAGCTGAGCCCTGATTAGGGGGCGGGGCTTGACTGACTAGGGGTCCTATAAAGGTAGCAGCCAGTCAGGCAGCGGCTCAGACAGCTGCAGCGGCACAGGAGCTAGCAAACAGAGCTGTAAACGGGGGAGTTTGAGTGGGAGTTCTGTTGGAGGAGAAGGTATTTGTGTGTATTTTTGTATTGGTGGTTTCTGTATGTGTAGACGCTTTGAGGGGCATTGTGCTGGGAGAGAAGCTGAGCCCTGATCAGGGGGCGGGGCTTCACTGACTAGGGGTCCTATAAAGGTAGCAGCCAGTCAGGCAGCGGCACAGGAGCTAGCAAACAGAGCTGTAAACAGGGGAGTTTGAGTGGGAGTTCTGTTGGAGGAGAAGGTATTTGTGTGTATTTTTGTATTGGTAGTATCTGTATGTGTAGAGGCTTGGAGGGGCTTTGTGCTGGGAGAGAAGCTGAGCCCTGATCAGAGAGCGGGGCTTCACTGACTAGGGGTCCTATAAAGGTAGCAGCCAGTCAGACAGCGGCACAGGAGCTAGCAAACAGACCTGTAAACAGGGGAGTTTGAGTGGGAGTTCTGTTGGAGGAGAAGGTATTTGTGTGTGTTTTTGTATTGGTAGTACCTGTATCTGTAGAGGTTTGAAGGGGCTTTGTGCTGGGAGAGAAGCTGAGCCCTGATTAGGGGGCGGGGCTTCACTGACTAGGGGTCCTATAAAGGTAGCAGCCACTCAGGCAGCGGCACAGGAGCTAGCAAACAGACCTGTAAACAGGGCAATTTGAGTGGGAGTTCTGTTGGAGGAGAAGGTATTTGTGTGTGTTCGGTTTTGTATTGGTAGTATCTGTATGTGAACGGGCTTTGTGCTGGGAGAGAAGCTGAGCCCTTTTTGGGGCGGGGCTTCACTGACTAGGGGTCCTATAAAGGTAGCAGCCACTCAGGCAGCGGCACAGGAGCTAGCAAACAGAGCTGTAAACAGGGGAGTTTGAGTGGGAGTTCTGTTGGAGGGGAGGCTATTTCTGTGTGTTTGGTTTTGTATTGTCAGTTTCTGTATGTGCAGGGTCTTTGTGCTGGGATAGAAGCTGAGCCCTGATTAGGGGGCGGGGCTTCACTGACTAGGGGTCCTATAAAGGTAGCAGCCAGTCAGGCAGCGGAACAGACAGCTGCAGTGGCACAGGAGCTAGCAAACAGAGCTGTAAACAGGGGAGTTTGAGTGGGAGTTCTGTTGGAGGAGAAGGTATTTGTGTGTGTTTGGTTTTGTATTGTCAGTATCTGTATGTGCAGGGGCTTTGTGCTGGGAGAGAAGCTGAGCCCTGATTAGGGGGCGGGGCTTCCCTGACTAGGGGTCCTATAAAGGTAGCAGCCAGTCAGGCAGCGGCACAGGAGCGAGCAAACAGAGCTGTAAACAGGGGAGTTTGAGTGGGAGTTCTGTTGGAGGAGAAGGTATTTGTGTGTATTTTTGTATTGGTAGAATCTGTATGTGTAGAGGCTTCTAGGGGCTTTGTGCTGGGAGAGAAGCTGAGCCCTGATCAGGGGGCGGGGCTTCACTGACTAGGGGTCCTATAAAGGTAGGAGCCAGTCAGGCAGCGGCACAGGAGCGAGCAAACAGAGCTGTAAACAGGGGAGTTTGAGTGGGAGTTCTGTTGGAGGAGAATGTATTTGTGTGTTTTTTTGTATTGGTAGTATCTGTATGTGTAGAGGCTTGGAGGGGCTTTGTGCTGGGAGAGAAGCTGTGCCCTGATTGGGGGCGGGGCTTCACTGACTAGGGGTCCTATAAAGGTAGCAGCCAGTCAGGCAGCAGCACAGGAGCTAGCAAGCAGACCTGTTAACAGGGGAGTTTGAGTGGGAGTTCTGTTGGAGGAGAAGGTATTTGTGTTTGTTTTTGTGTTGGTAGTATCTGTATGTGTAGAGGCTTGGAGGGGCTAGGTGCTGCGAGAGAAGCTGAGCCCTGATTAGGGGGCGGGGCTTCACTCACTAGGGGTCCTATAAAGGTAGCAGCTAGTCAGGCAGCGGCACAGGAGCTAGCAAACAGAGCTGTAAACAGGGGAGTTTGAGTGGGAGTTCTGTTGGAGGAGAAGGTATTTGTTTGTGTTTGGTTTTGTATTGGTAGTATCTGTATGTGTACGGGCTTTGTGCTGGGAGAGAAGCTGAGCCCTGATCAGGGGGCGGGGCTTCACAGACTAGGGGTCCTATGAAGGTAGCAGCCAGTCAGGCAGCGGCAGACAGCTGCAGCGGCACAGAAGCTAGCAAACAGAGCTCTAAACAGGGGAGTTTGAGTGGGAGTTCTGTTGGAGGAGAAGGTATTTGTGTGTGTTTGGTTTTGTATTGGTAGTATCTGTATGTGTACGGGCTTTGTGCTGGGAGAGAAGCTGAGCCCTGATCAGGGGGCGGGGCTTCACAGACTAGGGGTCCTATAAAGGTAGGAGAAAGTCAGGCAGCGGCACAGGAGCTAGCAAGCAGAGCTGTAAGCAGGGGAGTTTGAGTGGGAGTTCTTGTGGAGGAGAAGGTATTTGTGTGTTTTTTTGTATTGGTAGTATCTGTATGTGTAGAGGCTTGGAGGGGCTTTGTGCTGGGAGAGAAGCTGGGCCCTGATTAGGGGGCGGGGCTTCACTGACTAGGGGTCCTATAAAGGGAGCAGCCAGTCAGGCAGCGGCACAGGAGCTAGCAAACAGACCTGTAAAAAGGGCAGTTTGAGTGGGAGTTCTGTTGGAGGAGAAGGTATTTGTGTGTGTTCGGTTTTGTATTGGTAGTATCTGTATGTGTACGGGCTTTGTGCTGGGAGAGAAGCTGAGCCCTGATCAGGGGGCGGGGCTTCACTGACTAGGGGACCTATAAAGGTAGGAGCCAGTCAGGCAGCGGCACAGGAGCTAGCAAACAGAGCTATAAGCAGGGGAGTTTGAGTGGGAGTTCTGTTGGAGGAGAAGGTATTTGTGTGTGTTTTTTTGAATTGTTAGTGTCTGTATGTGTAGAGGCTTGGAGGGGCTTTGTGCTAGGAGAGAAGCTGAGCCCTGATCAGGGGGCGGGGCTTCACTGACTAGGTGTCCTATAAAGGTAGCAGCCAGTCAGGCATCGGCACAGACAGCTGCAGCGGCACAGGAGCTAGCAAACAGAGCTGTAAACAGGGGAGTTTGAGTGGGAGTTCTGTTGGAGGAGATGGTATTTGTGTGTGTTTGGTTTTGTATTGGTAGTATCTGTATGTGTAGGGGTTTGGCGGGGCTTTGTGCTGGAGAGAAGCTGAGCCCTGATTAGGGGGCGGGGCTTCACTGACTAGGGGTCCTATAGAGGTAGCAGCCAGTCAGGCAGCGGCACAGACAGCTGAAGCGGCACAGGAGCTCGCAAACAGAGCTGTAAACAGGGGAGTTGGAGTGGGAGTTCTGTTGGAGGAGAAGGTATTTGTGTGTGTTTGGTTTTGTATTGGTAGTATCTGTATGTGTAGAGGCTTGGAGGGGCTTTGTGCTGGGAGAGAAGCTGAGCCCTGATCAGGGGGCGGGGCTTCACTGACTAGGGGTCCTGTAAAGGTAGCAGCCAGTCAGGCAGCGGCACAGGAGCTAGCAAACAGACCTGTAAACAGGGCAGTTTGAGTGGGAGTTCTGTTGGAGGAGAAGGTATTTGTGTGTGTTCGGTTTTGTATTGGTAGTATCTGTATGTGAACGGGCTTTGTGCTGGGAGAGAAGCTGAGCCCTGATTGGGGGCGGGGCTTCACTGACTAGGGGTGCTATAAAGGTACGAGCCAGTCAGGCAGCGGCACAGGAGCTAGCAAGCAGACCTGTAAACAGGGGACTTTGAGTGGGAGTTCTGTTGGAGGAGAAGGTATTTGTGTGTGTTTTTGTATTGGTAGTATCTGTATCTGTAGAGGTTTGAAGGGGCTTTGTGCTGGGAGGGAAGCTGAGCCCTGATTAGGGGGCGGGGCTTCACTGACTAGGCGTCCTATAAAGGTAGCAGCCAGTCAGGCAGCGGCACAGGAGCGAGCAAACAGAGCTGTAAACAGGGGAGTTTGAGTGGGAGTTCTGTTGGAGGAGAAGGTATTTGTGTGTATTTTTGTATTGGTAGTATCTGTATGTGTAGAGGCTTCTAGGGGCTTTGTGCTGGGAGAGAAGCTGAGCCCTGATCAGGGGGCGGGGCTTCACTGACTAGGGGTCCTATAAAGGTAGGAGCCAGTCAGGCAGCGGCACAGGAGCTAGCAAACAGAGCTGTAAGGAGGGGAGTTTGAGTGGGAGTTCTTTTGGAGGAGAATGTATTTGTGTGTTTTTTTGTATTGGTAGAATCTGTATGTGTAGAGGCTTGGAGGGGCTTTGTGCTGGGAGAGAAGCTGAGCCCTGATTGGGGGCGGGGCTTCACTGACTAGGGGTCCTATAAAGGTAGCAGCCAGTCAGGCAGCGGCACAGGAGCTAGCAAACAGAGCTCTAAACAGGGGAGTTTGAGTGGGAGTTCTGTTGGAGGAGAAGGTATTTGTGTGTGTTCGGTTTTGTATTGGTAGTATCTGTATGTGTACGGGCTTTGTGCTGGGAGAGAAGCTGAGCCCTGATCAGGGGGCGGGGCTTCACTGACTAGGGGACCTATAAAGGTAGCAGCCAGTCAGGCAGCGGCACAGGAGCTAGCAAACAGAGCTGTAAACAGGGGAGTTTGAGTGGGAGTTCTGTTGGAGGAGAAGGTATTTGTGTGTGTTTGGTTTTGTATTGGTAGTATCTGTATGTGTAGGGGCTTTGTGCTGGGAGAGAAGCTGAGCCCTGATTAGGGGGCGGGGCTTCACTGACTAGGGGTCCTATAAAGGTAGCAGCCAGTCAGACTGCGGCACAGGAGCTAGCAAACAGAGCTGTAAGCAGGGGAGTTTGAGTGGGAGTTCTGTTGGAGGAGAAGGTATTTTTGTGTGTTTTTTTGAATTGTTAGTGTCTGTATGTGTAGAGGCTTGGAGGGGCTTTGTGCTGGGAGAGAAGCTGAGCCCTGATTAGGGGACGGGGCTTCACTGACTAGGGGTCCTATAAAGGGAGCAGCCAGTCAGGCAGCGGCACAGGAGCTAGCAAACAGACCTGTAAACAGGGCAGTTTGATGGGAGTTCTGTTGGAGGAGAAGGTATTTGTGTGTGTTCGGTTTTGTATTGGTAGTATCTGTATGTGTACGGTCTTTGTGCTGGGAGAGAAGCTGAGCCCTGATCAGGGGGCGGGGCTTCACTGACTAGGGGACCTATAAAGGTAGGAGCCAGTCAGGCAGCGGCACAGGGGCTAGCAAACAGAGCTGTAAACAGGGGAGTTTGAGTGGGAGTTCTGTTGGAGGAGAAGGTATTTGTGTGTGTTTGGTTTTGTATTGGTAGTATCTGTATGTGTAGGGGCTTTGTGCTGGGAGAGAAGCTGAGCCCTGATTAGGGGTCGGGGCTTCACTGACTAGGGGTCCTATAAAGGTAGCAGCCAGTCAGACTGCGGCACAGGAGCTAGCAAACAGAGCTGTAAACAGGGGAGTTTGAGTGGGAGTTCTGTTGGAGGAGATGGTATTTGTGTGTGTTTGGTTTTGTATTGGTAGTATCTGTATGTGTAGGGGTTTGGCGGGGCTTTGTGCTGGAGAGAAGCTGAGCCCTGATTAGGGGGCGGGGCTTCACTGACTAGGGGTCCTATAGAGGTAGCAGCCAGTCAGGCAGCGGCACAGACAGCTGAAGCGGCACAGGAGCTCGCAAACAGAGCTGTAAACAGGGGAGTTGGAGTGGGAGTTCTGTTGGAGGAGAAGGTATTTGTGTGTGTTTGGTTTTGTATTGGTAGTATCTGTATGTGTAGAGGCTTGGAGGGGCTTTGTGCTGTTAGAGAAGCTGAGCCCTGATCAGGGGGCGGGGCTTCACTGACTAGGGGTCCTATAAAGGTAGGAGCCAGTCAGGCAGCGGCACAGGAGCTAGCAAACAGAGCTGTAAGCAGGGGAGTTTGAGTGGGAGTTCTTTTGGAGGAGAAGGTATTTGTGTTTGTTTATGTATTGGTAGTATCTGTATGTGTAGAGGCTTGGAGGGGCTTTGTGCTGGGAGAGAAGCTGAGCCCTGATCAGGGGGCGGGGCTTCACTGACTAGGGGTCCTATAAAGGTAGGAGCCAGTCAGGCAGCGGCAGAGACAGCTGCAGCGGCACAGGAGCTAGCAAACAGAGCTGTGAACAGGGGAGTTTGAGTGGGAGTTCTGTTGGAGGAGAAGGTATTTGTGTGTATTTTTGTATTGGTGGTTTCTGTATGTGTAGACGCTTTGAGGGGCATTGTGCTGGGAGAGAAGCTGAGCCCTGATCAGGGGGCGGGGCTTCACTGACTAGGGGTCCTATAAAGGTAGCAGCCAGTCAGGCAGCGGCACAGGAGCTAGCAAACAGAGCTGTAAACAGGGGAGTTTGAGTGGGAGTTCTGTTGGAGGAGAAGGTATTTGTGTGTATTTTTGTATTGGTAGTATCTGTATGTGTAGAGGCTTGGAGGGGCTTTGTGCTGGGAGAGAAGCTGAGCCCTGATCAGAGAGCGGGGCTTCACTGACTAGGGGTCCTATAAAGGTAGCAGCCAGTCAGACAGCGGCACAGGAGCTAGCAAACAGACCTGTAAACAGGGGAGTTTGAGTGGGAGTTCTGTTGGAGGAGAAGGTATTTGTGTGTGTTTTTGTATTGGT
Source organism: Lepidochelys olivacea (assembly GCF_965140295.1). Taxonomy (NCBI): domain Eukaryota; kingdom Metazoa; phylum Chordata; order Testudines; family Cheloniidae; genus Lepidochelys; species Lepidochelys olivacea. The sequence continues at coordinate 2,604,244 of NC_140437.1, read as the reverse complement.
AGTACCTGTATCTGTAGAGGTTTGAAGGGGCTTTGTGCTGGGAGAGAAGCTGAGCCCTGATTAGGGGGCGGGGCTTCACTGACTAGGGGTCCTATAAAGGTAGCAGCCACTCAGGCAGCGGCACAGGAGCTAGCAAACAGACCTGTAAACAGGGCAATTTGAGTGGGAGTTCTGTTGGAGGAGAAGGTATTTGTGTGTGTTCGGTTTTGTATTGGTAGTATCTGTATGTGAACGGGCTTTGTGCTGGGAGAGAAGCTGAGCCCTTTTTGGGGCGGGGCTTCACTGACTAGGGGTCCTATAAAGGTAGCAGCCACTCAGGCAGCGGCACAGGAGCTAGCAAACAGAGCTGTAAACAGGGGAGTTTGAGTGGGAGTTCTGTTGGAGGGGAGGCTATTTCTGTGTGTTTGGTTTTGTATTGTCAGTTTCTGTATGTGCAGGGTCTTTGTGCTGGGATAGAAGCTGAGCCCTGATTAGGGGGCGGGGCTTCCCTGACTAGGGGTCCTATAAAGGTAGCAGCCAGTCAGGCAGCGGCACAGACAGCTGCAGCGGCACAGGAGCTAGCAAACAGAGTTGTAAACAGCGCAGTTTGAGTGGGAGTTCTGTTGGAGGAGAAGGTATTTGTGTGTGTTCGGTTTTGTATTGGTAGTATCTGTATGTGAACGGGCTTTGTGCTGGGAGAGAAGCTGAGCCCTGATTGGGGGCGGGGCTTCACTGACTAGGGGTCCTATAAAGGTACGAGCCAGTCAGGCAGCGGCACAGGAGCTAGCAAGCAGACCTGTAAACAGGGGACTTTGAGTGGGAGTTCTGTTGGAGGAGAAGGTATTTGTGTGTGTTTTTGTATTGGTATTATCTGTATGTGTAGAGGCTTGGAGGGGCTTTGTGCTGGGAGAGAAGCTGAGCCCTGATTAGGGGGCGGGGCTTCACTGACTAGGGGTCCTATAAAGGTAGCAGCCAGTCAGGCAGCGGAACAGACAGCTGCAGTGGCACAGGAGCTAGCAAACAGAGCTGTAAACAGGGGAGTTTGAGTGGGAGTTCTGTTGGAGGAGAAGGTATTTGTGTGTGTTTGGTTTTGTATTGTCAGTATCTGTATGTGCAGGGGCTTTGTGCTGGGAGAGAAGCTGAGCCCTGATTAGGGGGCGGGGCTTCCCTGACTAGGGGTCCTATAAAGGTAGCAGCCAGTCAGGCAGCGGCACAGGAGCGAGCAAACAGAGCTGTAAACAGGGGAGTTTGAGTGGGAGTTCTGTTGGAGGAGAAGGTATTTGTGTGTATTTTTGTATTGGTAGAATCTGTATGTGTAGAGGCTTCTAGGGGCTTTGTGCTGGGAGAGAAGCTGAGCCCTGATCAGGGGGCGGGGCTTCACTGACTAGGGGTCCTATAAAGGTAGGAGCCAGTCAGGCAGCGGCACAGGAGCGAGCAAACAGAGCTGTAAACAGGGGAGTTTGAGTGGGAGTTCTGTTGGAGGAGAATGTATTTGTGTGTTTTTTTGTATTGGTAGTATCTGTATGTGTAGAGGCTTGGAGGGGCTTTGTGCTGGGAGAGAAGCTGTGCCCTGATTGGGGGCGGGGCTTCACTGACTAGGGGTCCTATAAAGGTAGCAGCCAGTCAGGCAGCAGCACAGGAGCTAGCAAGCAGACCTGTTAACAGGGGAGTTTGAGTGGGAGTTCTGTTGGAGGAGAAGGTATTTGTGTTTGTTTTTGTGTTGGTAGTATCTGTATGTGTAGAGGCTTGGAGGGGCTAGGTGCTGCGAGAGAAGCTGAGCCCTGATTAGGGGGCGGGGCTTCACTCACTAGGGGTCCTATAAAGGTAGCAGCTAGTCAGGCAGCGGCACAGGAGCTAGCAAACAGAGCTGTAAACAGGGGAGTTTGAGTGGGAGTTCTGTTGGAGGAGAAGGTATTTGTTTGTGTTTGGTTTTGTATTGTCAGTATCTGTATGTGCAGGGGCTTTGTGCTGGGAGAGAAGCTGAGCCCTGATTAGGGGGCGGGGCTTCACTGACTAGGGGTCCTATGAAGGTAGCAGCCAGTCAGGCAGCGGCAGACAGCTGCAGCGGCACAGAAGCTAGCAAACAGAGCTCTAAACAGGGGAGTTTGAGTGGGAGTTCTGTTGGAGGAGAAGGTATTTGTGTGTGTTTGGTTTTGTATTGGTAGTATCTGTATGTGTACGGGCTTTGTGCTGGGAGAGAAGCTGAGCCCTGATCAGGGGGCGGGGCTTCACAGACTAGGGGTCCTATAAAGGTAGGAGAAAGTCAGGCAGCGGCACAGGAGCTAGCAAGCAGAGCTGTAAGCAGGGGAGTTTGAGTGGGAGTTCTTGTGGAGGAGAAGGTATTTGTGTGTTTTTTTGTATTGGTAGTATCTGTATGTGTAGAGGCTTGGAGGGGCTTTGTGCTGGGAGAGAAGCTGGGCCCTGATTAGGGGGCGGGGCTTCACTGACTAGGGGTCCTATAAAGGGAGCAGCCAGTCAGGCAGCGGCACAGGAGCTAGCAAACAGACCTGTAAAAAGGGCAGTTTGAGTGGGAGTTCTGTTGGAGGAGAAGGTATTTGTGTGTGTTCGGTTTTGTATTGGTAGTATCTGTATGTGTACGGGCTTTGTGCTGGGAGAGAAGCTGAGCCCTGATCAGGGGGCGGGGCTTCACTGACTAGGGGACCTATAAAGGTAGGAGCCAGTCAGGCAGCGGCACAGGAGCTAGCAAACAGAGCTATAAGCAGGGGAGTTTGAGTGGGAGTTCTGTTGGAGGAGAAGGTATTTGTGTGTGTTTTTTTGAATTGTTAGTGTCTGTATGTGTAGAGGCTTGGAGGGGCTTTGTGCTAGGAGAGAAGCTGAGCCCTGATCAGGGGGCGGGGCTTCACTGACTAGGTGTCCTATAAAGGTAGCAGCCAGTCAGGCATCGGCACAGACAGCTGCAGCGGCACAGGAGCTAGCAAACAGAGCTGTAAACAGGGGAGTTTGAGTGGGAGTTCTGTTGGAGGAGATGGTATTTGTGTGTGTTTGGTTTTGTATTGGTAGTATCTGTATGTGTAGGGGTTTGGCGGGGCTTTGTGCTGGAGAGAAGCTGAGCCCTGATTAGGGGGCGGGGCTTCACTGACTAGGGGTCCTATAGAGGTAGCAGCCAGTCAGGCAGCGGCACAGACAGCTGAAGCGGCACAGGAGCTCGCAAACAGAGCTGTAAACAGGGGAGTTGGAGTGGGAGTTCTGTTGGAGGAGAAGGTATTTGTGTGTGTTTGGTTTTGTATTGGTAGTATCTGTATGTGTAGAGGCTTGGAGGGGCTTTGTGCTGGGAGAGAAGCTGAGCCCTGATCAGGGGGCGGGGCTTCACTGACTAGGGGTCCTGTAAAGGTAGCAGCCAGTCAGGCAGCGGCACAGGAGCTAGCAAACAGACCTGTAAACAGGGCAGTTTGAGTGGGAGTTCTGTTGGAGGAGAAGGTATTTGTGTGTGTTCGGTTTTGTATTGGTAGTATCTGTATGTGAACGGGCTTTGTGCTGGGAGAGAAGCTGAGCCCTGATTGGGGGCGGGGCTTCACTGACTAGGGGTGCTATAAAGGTACGAGCCAGTCAGGCAGCGGCACAGGAGCTAGCAAGCAGACCTGTAAACAGGGGACTTTGAGTGGGAGTTCTGTTGGAGGAGAAGGTATTTGTGTGTGTTTTTGTATTGGTAGTATCTGTATCTGTAGAGGTTTGAAGGGGCTTTGTGCTGGGAGGGAAGCTGAGCCCTGATTAGGGGGCGGGGCTTCACTGACTAGGCGTCCTATAAAGGTAGCAGCCAGTCAGGCAGCGGCACAGGAGCGAGCAAACAGAGCTGTAAACAGGGGAGTTTGAGTGGGAGTTCTGTTGGAGGAGAAGGTATTTGTGTGTATTTTTGTATTGGTAGTATCTGTATGTGTAGAGGCTTCTAGGGGCTTTGTGCTGGGAGAGAAGCTGAGCCCTGATCAGGGGGCGGGGCTTCACTGACTAGGGGTCCTATAAAGGTAGGAGCCAGTCAGGCAGCGGCACAGGAGCTAGCAAACAGAGCTGTAAGGAGGGGAGTTTGAGTGGGAGTTCTTTTGGAGGAGAATGTATTTGTGTGTTTTTTTGTATTGGTAGAATCTGTATGTGTAGAGGCTTGGAGGGGCTTTGTGCTGGGAGAGAAGCTGAGCCCTGATTGGGGGCGGGGCTTCACTGACTAGGGGTCCTATAAAGGTAGCAGCCAGTCAGGCAGCAGCACAGGAGCTAGCAAGCAGACCTGTAAACAGGGCAGTTTGAGTGGGAGTTCTGTTGGAGGAGAAGGTATTTGTGTTTGTTTTTGTATTGGTAGTATCTGTATGTGTAGAGGCTTGGAGGGGCTAGGTGCTGCGAGAGAAGCTGAGCCCTGATTAGGGGGCGGGGCTTCACTCACTTGGGGTCCTATAAAGGTAGCAGCCAGTCAGGCAGCGGCACAGGAGCTAGCAAACAGAGCTGTAAACAGGGGAGTTTGAGTGGGAGTTCTGTTGGAGGAGAAGGTATTTGTGTGTGTTTGGTTTTGTATTGTCAGTATCTGTATGTGCAGGGGCTTTGTGCTGGGAGAGAAGCTGAGCCCTGATTAGGGGGCGGGGCTTCACTGACTAGGGGTCCTATGAAGGTAGCAGCCAGTCAGGCAGCGGCAGACAGCTGCAGCGGCACAGAAGCTAGCAAACAGAGCTCTAAACAGGGGAGTTTGAGTGGGAGTTCTGTTGGAGGAGAAGGTATTTGTGTGTGTTTGGTTTTGTATTGGTAGTATCTGTATGTGTACGGGCTTTGTGCTGGGAGAGAAGCTGAGCCCTGATCAGGGGGCGGGGCTTCACAGACTAGGGGTCCTATAAAGGTAGGAGAAAGTCAGGCAGCGGCACAGGAGCTAGCAAGCAGAGCTGTAAGCAGGGGAGTTTGAGTGGGAGTTCTTTTGGAGGAGAAGGTATTTGTGTGTTTTTTTGTATTGGTAGTATCTGTATGTGTAGAGGCTTGGAGGGGCTTTGTGCTGGGAGAGAAGCTGTGCCCTGATTAGGGGGCGGGGCTTCACTGACTAGGGGTCCTATAAAGGTAGCAGCCAGTCAGGCAGCGGCACAGGAGCTAGCAAACAGAGCTCTAAACAGGGGAGTTTGAGTGGGAGTTCTGTTGGAGGAGAAGGTATTTGTGTGTGTTCGGTTTTGTATTGGTAGTATCTGTATGTGTACGGGCTTTGTGCTGGGAGAGAAGCTGAGCCCTGATCAGGGGGCGGGGCTTCACTGACTAGGGGACCTATAAAGGTAGGAGCCAGTCAGGCAGCGGCACAGGAGCTAGCAAACAGAGCTGTAAACAGGGGAGTTTGAGTGGGAGTTCTGTTGGAGGAGAAGGTATTTGTGTGTGTTTGGTTTTGTATTGGTAGTATCTGTATGTGTAGGGGCTTTGTGCTGGGAGAGAAGCTGAGCCCTGATTAGGGGGCGGGGCTTCACTGACTAGGGTTCCTATAAAGGTAGCAGCCAGTCAGACTGCGGCACAGGAGCTAGCAAACAGAGCTGTAAGCAGGGGAGTTTGAGTGGGAGTTCTGTTGGAGGAGAAGGTATTTTTGTGTGTTTTTTTGAATTGTTAGTGTCTGTATGTGTAGAGGCTTGGAGGGGCTTTGTGCTGGGAGAGAAGCTGAGCCCTGATTAGGGGACGGGGCTTCACTGACTAGGGGTCCTATAAAGGGAGCAGCCAGTCAGGCAGCGGCACAGGAGCTAGCAAACAGACCTGTAAACAGGGCAGTTTGATGGGAGTTCTGTTGGAGGAGAAGGTATTTGTGTGTGTTCGGTTTTGTATTGGTAGTATCTGTATGTGTACGGTCTTTGTGCTGGGAGAGAAGCTGAGCCCTGATCAGGGGGCGGGGCTTCACTGACTAGGGGACCTATAAAGGTAGGAGCCAGTCAGGCAGCGGCACAGGGGCTAGCAAACAGAGCTGTAAACAGGGGAGTTTGAGTGGGAGTTCTGTTGGAGGAGAAGGTATTTGTGTGTGTTTGGTTTTGTATTGGTAGTATCTGTATGTGTAGGGGCTTTGTGCTGGGAGAGAAGCTGAGCCCTGATTAGGGGTCGGGGCTTCACTGACTAGGGGTCCTATAAAGGTAGCAGCCAGTCAGACTGCGGCACAGGAGCTAGCAAACAGAGCTGTAAACAGGGGAGTTTGAGTGGGAGTTCTGTTGGAGGAGATGGTATTTGTGTGTGTTTGGTTTTGTATTGGTAGTATCTGTATGTGTAGGGGTTTGGCGGGGCTTTGTGCTGGAGAGAAGCTGAGCCCTGATTAGGGGGCGGGGCTTCACTGACTAGGGGTCCTATAGAGGTAGCAGCCAGTCAGGCAGCGGCACAGACAGCTGAAGCGGCACAGGAGCTCGCAAACAGAGCTGTAAACAGGGGAGTTGGAGTGGGAGTTCTGTTGGAGGAGAAGGTATTTGTGTGTGTTTGGTTTTGTATTGGTAGTATCTGTATGTGTAGAGGCTTGGAGGGGCTTTGTGCTGTTAGAGAAGCTGAGCCCTGATCAGGGGGCGGGGCTTCACTGACTAGGGGTCCTATAAAGGTAGGAGCCAGTCAGGCAGCGGCACAGGAGCTAGCAAACAGAGCTGTAAGCAGGGGAGTTTGAGTGGGAGTTCTTTTGGAGGAGAAGGTATTTGTGTTTGTTTATGTATTGGTAGTATCTGTATGTGTAGAGGCTTGGAGGGGCTTTGTGCTGGGAGAGAAGCTGAGCCCTGATCAGGGGGCGGGGCTTCACTGACTAGGGGTCCTATAAAGGTAGGAGCCAGTCAGGCAGCGGCAGAGACAGCTGCAGCGGCACAGGAGCTAGCAAACAGAGCTGTGAACAGGGGAGTTTGAGTGGGAGTTCTGTTGGAGGAGAAGGTATTTGTGTGTATTTTTGTATTGGTGGTTTCTGTATGTGTAGACGCTTTGAGGGGCATTGTGCTGGGAGAGAAGCTGAGCCCTGATTGGGGGCGGGGCTTCACTGACTAGGGGTCCTATAAAGGTACGAGCCAGTCAGGCAGCGGCACAGGAGCTAGCAAGCAGACCTGTAAACAGGGGACTTTGAGTGGGAGTTCTGTTGGAGGAGAAGGTATTTGTGTGTGTTTTTGTATTGGTATTATCTGTATGTGTAGAGGCTTGGAGGGGCTTTGTGCTGGGAGAGAAGCTGAGCCCTGATTAGGGGGCGGGGCTTCACTGACTAGGGGTCCTATAAAGGTAGCAGCCAGTCAGGCAGCGGAACAGACAGCTGCAGTGGCACAGGAGCTAGCAAACAGAGCTGTAAACAGGGGAGTTTGAGTGGGAGTTCTGTTGGAGGAGAAGGTATTTGTGTGTGTTTGGTTTTGTATTGTCAGTATCTGTATGTGCAGGGGCTTTGTGCTGGGAGAGAAGCTGAGCCCTGATTAGGGGGCGGGGCTTCCCTGACTAGGGGTCCTATAAAGGTAGCAGCCAGTCAGGCAGCGGCACAGGAGCGAGCAAACAGAGCTGTAAACAGGGGAGTTTGAGTGGGAGTTCTGTTGGAGGAGAAGGTATTTGTGTGTATTTTTGTATTGGTAGAATCTGTATGTGTAGAGGCTTCTAGGGGCTTTGTGCTGGGAGAGAAGCTGAGCCCTGATCAGGGGGCGGGGCTTCACTGACTAGGGGTCCTATAAAGGTAGGAGCCAGTCAGGCAGCGGCACAGGAGCGAGCAAACAGAGCTGTAAACAGGGGAGTTTGAGTGGGAGTTCTGTTGGAGGAGAATGTATTTGTGTGTTTTTTTGTATTGGTAGTATCTGTATGTGTAGAGGCTTGGAGGGGCTTTGTGCTGGGAGAGAAGCTGTGCCCTGATTGGGGGCGGGGCTTCACTGACTAGGGGTCCTATAAAGGTAGCAGCCAGTCAGGCAGCAGCACAGGAGCTAGCAAGCAGACCTGTTAACAGGGGAGTTTGAGTGGGAGTTCTGTTGGAGGAGAAGGTATTTGTGTTTGTTTTTGTGTTGGTAGTATCTGTATGTGTAGAGGCTTGGAGGGGCTAGGTGCTGCGAGAGAAGCTGAGCCCTGATTAGGGGGCGGGGCTTCACTCACTAGGGGTCCTATAAAGGTAGCAGCTAGTCAGGCAGCGGCACAGGAGCTAGCAAACAGAGCTGTAAACAGGGGAGTTTGAGTGGGAGTTCTGTTGGAGGAGAAGGTATTTGTTTGTGTTTGGTTTTGTATTGTCAGTATCTGTATGTGCAGGGGCTTTGTGCTGGGAGAGAAGCTGAGCCCTGATTAGGGGGCGGGGCTTCACTGACTAGGGGTCCTATGAAGGTAGCAGCCAGTCAGGCAGCGGCAGACAGCTGCAGCGGCACAGAAGCTAGCAAACAGAGCTCTAAACAGGGGAGTTTGAGTGGGAGTTCTGTTGGAGGAGAAGGTATTTGTGTGTGTTTGGTTTTGTATTGGTAGTATCTGTATGTGTACGGGCTTTGTGCTGGGAGAGAAGCTGAGCCCTGATCAGGGGGCGGGGCTTCACAGACTAGGGGTCCTATAAAGGTAGGAGAAAGTCAGGCAGCGGCACAGGAGCTAGCAAGCAGAGCTGTAAGCAGGGGAGTTTGAGTGGGAGTTCTTGTGGAGGAGAAGGTATTTGTGTGTTTTTTTGTATTGGTAGTATCTGTATGTGTAGAGGCTTGGAGGGGCTTTGTGCTGGGAGAGAAGCTGGGCCCTGATTAGGGGGCGGGGCTTCACTGACTAGGGGTCCTATAAAGGGAGCAGCCAGTCAGGCAGCGGCACAGGAGCTAGCAAACAGACCTGTAAAAAGGGCAGTTTGAGTGGGAGTTCTGTTGGAGGAGAAGGTATTTGTGTGTGTTCGGTTTTGTATTGGTAGTATCTGTATGTGTACGGGCTTTGTGCTGGGAGAGAAGCTGAGCCCTGATCAGGGGGCGGGGCTTCACTGACTAGGGGACCTATAAAGGTAGGAGCCAGTCAGGCAGCGGCACAGGAGCTAGCAAACAGAGCTATAAGCAGGGGAGTTTGAGTGGGAGTTCTGTTGGAGGAGAAGGTATTTGTGTGTGTTTTTTTGAATTGTTAGTGTCTGTATGTGTAGAGGCTTGGAGGGGCTTTGTGCTAGGAGAGAAGCTGAGCCCTGATCAGGGGGCGGGGCTTCACTGACTAGGTGTCCTATAAAGGTAGCAGCCAGTCAGGCATCGGCACAGACAGCTGCAGCGGCACAGGAGCTAGCAAACAGAGCTGTAAACAGGGGAGTTTGAGTGGGAGTTCTGTTGGAGGAGATGGTATTTGTGTGTGTTTGGTTTTGTATTGGTAGTATCTGTATGTGTAGGGGTTTGGCGGGGCTTTGTGCTGGAGAGAAGCTGAGCCCTGATTAGGGGGCGGGGCTTCACTGACTAGGGGTCCTATAGAGGTAGCAGCCAGTCAGGCAGCGGCACAGACAGCTGAAGCGGCACAGGAGCTCGCAAACAGAGCTGTAAACAGGGGAGTTGGAGTGGGAGTTCTGTTGGAGGAGAAGGTATTTGTGTGTGTTTGGTTTTGTATTGGTAGTATCTGTATGTGTAGAGGCTTGGAGGGGCTTTGTGCTGGGAGAGAAGCTGAGCCCTGATCAGGGGGCGGGGCTTCACTGACTAGGGGTCCTGTAAAGGTAGCAGCCAGTCAGGCAGCGGCACAGGAGCTAGCAAACAGACCTGTAAACAGGGCAGTTTGAGTGGGAGTTCTGTTGGAGGAGAAGGTATTTGTGTGTGTTCGGTTTTGTATTGGTAGTATCTGTATGTGAACGGGCTTTGTGCTGGGAGAGAAGCTGAGCCCTGATTGGGGGCGGGGCTTCACTGACTAGGGGTGCTATAAAGGTACGAGCCAGTCAGGCAGCGGCACAGGAGCTAGCAAGCAGACCTGTAAACAGGGGACTTTGAGTGGGAGTTCTGTTGGAGGAGAAGGTATTTGTGTGTGTTTTTGTATTGGTAGTATCTGTATCTGTAGAGGTTTGAAGGGGCTTTGTGCTGGGAGGGAAGCTGAGCCCTGATTAGGGGGCGGGGCTTCACTGACTAGGCGTCCTATAAAGGTAGCAGCCAGTCAGGCAGCGGCACAGGAGCGAGCAAACAGAGCTGTAAACAGGGGAGTTTGAGTGGGAGTTCTGTTGGAGGAGAAGGTATTTGTGTGTATTTTTGTATTGGTAGTATCTGTATGTGTAGAGGCTTCTAGGGGCTTTGTGCTGGGAGAGAAGCTGAGCCCTGATCAGGGGGCGGGGCTTCACTGACTAGGGGTCCTATAAAGGTAGGAGCCAGTCAGGCAGCGGCACAGGAGCTAGCAAACAGAGCTGTAAGGAGGGGAGTTTGAGTGGGAGTTCTTTTGGAGGAGAATGTATTTGTGTGTTTTTTTGTATTGGTAGAATCTGTATGTGTAGAGGCTTGGAGGGGCTTTGTGCTGGGAGAGAAGCTGAGCCCTGATTGGGGGCGGGGCTTCACTGACTAGGGGTCCTATAAAGGTAGCAGCCAGTCAGGCAGCAGCACAGGAGCTAGCAAGCAGACCTGTAAACAGGGCAGTTTGAGTGGGAGTTCTGTTGGAGGAGAAGGTATTTGTGTTTGTTTTTGTATTGGTAGTATCTGTATGTGTAGAGGCTTGGAGGGGCTAGGTGCTGCGAGAGAAGCTGAGCCCTGATTAGGGGGCGGGGCTTCACTCACTTGGGGTCCTATAAAGGTAGCAGCCAGTCAGGCAGCGGCACAGGAGCTAGCAAACAGAGCTGTAAACAGGGGAGTTTGAGTGGGAGTTCTGTTGGAGGAGAAGGTATTTGTGTGTGTTTGGTTTTGTATTGTCAGTATCTGTATGTGCAGGGGCTTTGTGCTGGGAGAGAAGCTGAGCCCTGATTAGGGGGCGGGGCTTCACTGACTAGGGGTCCTATGAAGGTAGCAGCCAGTCAGGCAGCGGCAGACAGCTGCAGCGGCACAGAAGCTAGCAAACAGAGCTCTAAACAGGGGAGTTTGAGTGGGAGTTCTGTTGGAGGAGAAGGTATTTGTGTGTGTTTGGTTTTGTATTGGTAGTATCTGTATGTGTACGGGCTTTGTGCTGGGAGAGAAGCTGAGCCCTGATCAGGGGGCGGGGCTTCACAGACTAGGGGTCCTATAAAGGTAGGAGAAAGTCAGGCAGCGGCACAGGAGCTAGCAAGCAGAGCTGTAAGCAGGGGAGTTTGAGTGGGAGTTCTTTTGGAGGAGAAGGTATTTGTGTGTTTTTTTGTATTGGTAGTATCTGTATGTGTAGAGGCTTGGAGGGGCTTTGTGCTGGGAGAGAAGCTGTGCCCTGATTAGGGGGCGGGGCTTCACTGACTAGGGGTCCTATAAAGGTAGCAGCCAGTCAGGCAGCGGCACAGGAGCTAGCAAACAGAGCTCTAAACAGGGGAGTTTGAGTGGGAGTTCTGTTGGAGGAGAAGGTATTTGTGTGTGTTCGGTTTTGTATTGGTAGTATCTGTATGTGTACGGGCTTTGTGCTGGGAGAGAAGCTGAGCCCTGATCAGGGGGCGGGGCTTCACTGACTAGGGGACCTATAAAGGTAGGAGCCAGTCAGGCAGCGGCACAGGAGCTAGCAAACAGAGCTGTAAACAGGGGAGTTTGAGTGGGAGTTCTGTTGGAGGAGAAGGTATTTGTGTGTGTTTGGTTTTGTATTGGTAGTATCTGTATGTGTAGGGGCTTTGTGCTGGGAGAGAAGCTGAGCCCTGATTAGGGGGCGGGGCTTCACTGACTAGGGTTCCTATAAAGGTAGCAGCCAGTCAGACTGCGGCACAGGAGCTAGCAAACAGAGCTGTAAGCAGGGGAGTTTGAGTGGGAGTTCTGTTGGAGGAGAAGGTATTTTTGTGTGTTTTTTTGAATTGTTAGTGTCTGTATGTGTAGAGGCTTGGAGGGGCTTTGTGCTGGGAGAGAAGCTGAGCCCTGATTAGGGGACGGGGCTTCACTGACTAGGGGTCCTATAAAGGGAGCAGCCAGTCAGGCAGCGGCACAGGAGCTAGCAAACAGACCTGTAAACAGGGCAGTTTGATGGGAGTTCTGTTGGAGGAGAAGGTATTTGTGTGTGTTCGGTTTTGTATTGGTAGTATCTGTATGTGTACGGTCTTTGTGCTGGGAGAGAAGCTGAGCCCTGATCAGGGGGCGGGGCTTCACTGACTAGGGGACCTATAAAGGTAGGAGCCAGTCAGGCAGCGGCACAGGGGCTAGCAAACAGAGCTGTAAACAGGGGAGTTTGAGTGGGAGTTCTGTTGGAGGAGAAGGTATTTGTGTGTGTTTGGTTTTGTATTGGTAGTATCTGTATGTGTAGGGGCTTTGTGCTGGGAGAGAAGCTGAGCCCTGATTAGGGGTCGGGGCTTCACTGACTAGGGGTCCTATAAAGGTAGCAGCCAGTCAGACTGCGGCACAGGAGCTAGCAAACAGAGCTGTAAACAGGGGAGTTTGAGTGGGAGTTCTGTTGGAGGAGATGGTATTTGTGTGTGTTTGGTTTTGTATTGGTAGTATCTGTATGTGTAGGGGTTTGGCGGGGCTTTGTGCTGGAGAGAAGCTGAGCCCTGATTAGGGGGCGGGGCTTCACTGACTAGGGGTCCTATAGAGGTAGCAGCCAGTCAGGCAGCGGCACAGACAGCTGAAGCGGCACAGGAGCTCGCAAACAGAGCTGTAAACAGGGGAGTTGGAGTGGGAGTTCTGTTGGAGGAGAAGGTATTTGTGTGTGTTTGGTTTTGTATTGGTAGTATCTGTATGTGTAGAGGCTTGGAGGGGCTTTGTGCTGTTAGAGAAGCTGAGCCCTGATCAGGGGGCGGGGCTTCACTGACTAGGGGTCCTATAAAGGTAGGAGCCAGTCAGGCAGCGGCACAGGAGCTAGCAAACAGAGCTGTAAGCAGGGGAGTTTGAGTGGGAGTTCTTTTGGAGGAGAAGGTATTTGTGTTTGTTTATGTATTGGTAGTATCTGTATGTGTAGAGGCTTGGAGGGGCTTTGTGCTGGGAGAGAAGCTGAGCCCTGATCAGGGGGCGGGGCTTCACTGACTAGGGGTCCTATAAAGGTAGGAGCCAGTCAGGCAGCGGCAGAGACAGCTGCAGCGGCACAGGAGCTAGCAAACAGAGCTGTGAACAGGGGAGTTTGAGTGGGAGTTCTGTTGGAGGAGAAGGTATTTGTGTGTATTTTTGTATTGGTGGTTTCTGTATGTGTAGACGCTTTGAGGGGCATTGTGCTGGGAGAGAAGCTGAGCCCTGATCAGGGGGCGGGGCTTCACTGACTAGGGGTCCTATAAAGGTAGCAGCCAGTCAGGCAGCGGCACAGGAGCTAGCAAACAGAGCTGTAAACAGGGGAGTTTGAGTGGGAGTTCTGTTGGAGGAGAAGGTATTTGTGTGTATTTTTGTATTGGTAGTATCTGTATGTGTAGAGGCTTGGAGGGGCTTTGTGCTGGGAGAGAAGCTGAGCCCTGATCAGAGAGCGGGGCTTCACTGACTAGGGGTCCTATAAAGGTAGCAGCCAGTCAGACAGCGGCACAGGAGCTAGCAAACAGACCTGTAAACAGGGGAGTTTGAGTGGGAGTTCTGTTGGAGGAGAAGGTATTTGTGTGTGTTTTTGTATTGGTAGTACCTGTATCTGTAGAGGTTTGAAGGGGCTTTGTGCTGGGAGAGAAGCTGAGCCCTGATTAGGGGGCGGGGCTTCACTGACTAGGGGTCCTATAAAGGTAGCAGCCACTCAGGCAGCGGCACAGGAGCTAGCAAACAGACCTGTAAACAGGGCAATTTGAGTGGGAGTTCTGTTGGAGGAGAAGGTATTTGTGTGTGTTCGGTTTTGTATTGGTAGTATCTGTATGTGAACGGGCTTTGTGCTGGGAGAGAAGCTGAGCCCTTTTTGGGGCGGGGCTTCACTGACTAGGGGTCCTATAAAGGTAGCAGCCACTCAGGCAGCGGCACAGGAGCTAGCAAACAGAGCTGTAAACAGGGGAGTTTGAGTGGGAGTTCTGTTGGAGGGGAGGCTATTTCTGTGTGTTTGGTTTTGTATTGTCAGTTTCTGTATGTGCAGGGTCTTTGTGCTGGGATAGAAGCTGAGCCCTGATTAGGGGGCGGGGCTTCCCTGACTAGGGGTCCTATAAAGATAGGAGCCAGTCAGGCAGCGGCACAGACAGCTGCAGCGGCACAGGAGCTAGCAAACAGAGTTGTAAACAGGGGAGTTTGAGTGGGAGTTCTGTTGGAGGAGGAGGTATTTGTGTGTGTTTGGTTTTGTATTGGTAGTATCTGTATCTGTAGAGGTTTGAAGGGGCTTTGTGCTGGGAGGGAAGCTGAGCCCTGATCAGGGGGCGGGGCTTCACTGACTAGGCGTCCTATAAAGGTAGCAGCCAGTCAGGCAGCGGCACAGACAGCTGCAGCGGCACAGGAGCTAGCAAACAGAGCTGTAAACCAGGGAGTTTGAGTGGGAGTTCTGTTGGAGGAGAAGGTATTCGTGTGTGTTTGGTTTTGTATTGTCAGTATCTGTATGTGCAGGGGCTTTGTGCTGGGAGAGAAGCTGAGCCCTGATTAGGGGGCGGGGCTTCCCTGACTAGGGGTCCTATAAAGGTAGCAGCCAGTCAGGCAGCGGAACAGGAGCGAGCAAACAGAGCTGTAAACAGGGGAGTTTGAGTGGGAGTTCTGTTGGAGGAGAATGTATTTGTGTGTATTTTTGTATTGGTAGTATCTGCATGTGTAGAGGCTTGGAGGGGCTTTGTGCTGGGAGAGAAGCTGAGCCCTGATCAGGGGGAGGGGCTTCACTGACTAGGGGTCCTATAAAGGTAGGAGCCAGTCAGGCAGCGGCACAGGAGCTAGCAAACAGAGCTGTAAGGAGGGGAGTTTGAGTGGGAGTTCTTTTGGAGGAGAATGTATTTGTGTGTTTTTTTGTATTGGTAGTATCTGTATGTGTAGAGGCTTGGAGGGGCTTTGTGCTGGGAGAGAAGCTGAGCCCTGATTAGGGGGCGGGGCTTCCCTGACTAGGAGTCCTATAAAGGTAGCAGCCAGTCAGGCAGCGGCACAGGAGCGAGCAAACAGAGCTGTAAACAGGGGAGTTGGAGTGGGAGTTCTTTTGGAAGAGAAGGTATTTGTGTGTTTTTTTGTATTGTTAGTATCTGTATGTGTAGAGGCTTGGAGGGGCTTTGTGCTGGGAGAGAAGCTGAGCCCTGATTAGGGGGCGGGGCTTCACTGACTAGGGGTCCTATAAAGGTAGCAGCCAGTCAGGCAGCGGCACAGGAGCTAGCAAACAGAGCTGTAAACAGGGGAGTTTGAGTGGGAGTTCTGTTGGAGAAGATGGTATTTGTGTGTGTTTGGTTTTGTATTGGTAGTATCTGTATGTGTAGGGTTTTGGCGGGGCTTTGTGTTGGAGAGAAGCTGAGCCCTGATTAGGGGGCGCGGCTTCACTGACTAGGCGTCCTATAAAGGTAGCAGCCAGTCAGGCAGCGGCACAGACAGCTGCAGTGGCACAGGAGCTAGCAAACAGAGCTGTAAACAGGGGAGTTGGAGTGGGAGTTCTGTTGGAGGAGAAGGTATTTGTGTGTGTTTTTGTATTTGTAGTACCTGTATGTGTAGAGGTTTGAAGGGGCTTTGTGCTGGGAGAGAAGCTGAGCCCTGATTAGGGGGCGGGGCTTCACTGACTAGGGGTCCTATAAAGGTAGCAGCCAGTCAGGCAGCGGCACAGGAGCTAGCAGACAGACCTGTAAACAGGGCAGTTTGAGTGGGAGTTCTGTTGGAGGAGAAGGTATTTGTGTGTTTTTTTGTATTGGTAGTATCTGTATGTGTAGAGGCTTGGAGGGGCTTTTTGCTGGGAGAGAAGCTGAGCCCTGATTAGGGGGCGGGGCTTCCTTGACTAGGGGTCCTGTAAAGGTAGCAGCCAGTCAGGCAGCGACACAAACAGCTGAAGCGGCACAGGAGCTAGCAAACAGAGCTGTAAACAGGGGAGTTGGAGTGGGAGTTCTGTTGGAGGAGAAGGTATTTGTGTGTCTTTTTGTATTGGTAGCACCTGTATGTGTAGAGGTTTGAAGGGGCTTCGTGCTGGGAGAGAAGCTGAGCCCTGATTAGGGGGCGGGGCTTCACTGACTAGGGGTCCTATAAAGGTAGCAGCCAGTCAGGCAGCGGCACAGGAGCTAGCAAACAGACCTGTAAACAGGGCAGTTTGAGTGGGAGTTCTGTTGGAGGAGAAGGTATTTGTCTGTGTTCGGTTTTGTATTGGTAGTATCTGTATGTGAAAGGGCTTTGTGCTGGGAGAGAAGCTGAGCCCTGATTGGGGCGGGGCTTCACTGACTAGGGGTCCTATAAAGGTAGGAGCCAGTCAGGCAGCGGCACAGGAGCTAGCAAGCAGAGCTGTAAGCAGGGGAGTTTGAGTGGGAGTTCTGTTGGAGGAGAAGGTATTTGTGTGTTTTTTTGTATTGGTAGTATCTGTATGTGTAGAGGCTTGGAGGGGCTTTGTGCTGGGAGAGAAGCTGAGCCCTGATTAGGGGGCGGGGCTTCACTGACTAGGGGTCCTATAAAGGTAGCAGCCAGTCAGGCAGCGGCACAGGAGCTAGCAAACAGAGCTGTAAACAGGGGAGTTTGAGTGGGAGTTCTGTTGGAGGAGAAGGTATTTGTTTGTGTTTTTGTATTGGTGGTATCTGTATGTGTAGACGCTTTCAGGGGCATTGTGCTGGGAGAGAAGCTGAGCCCTGATTAGGGGGCGGGGCTTCACTGACTAGGCGTCCTATAAAGGTAGCAGCCAGTCAGGCAGCGGCACAGGAGCTAGGAAACAGCGCTGTAAACAGGGGAGTTTGAGTGGGAGTTCTGTTGGAGGAGAAGGTATTTGTGTGTGTTTGGTTTTGTATTGTCAGTATCTGTATGTGCAGGGGCTTTGTGCTGGGAGAGAAGCTGAGCCCTGATTAGGGGGCGGGGCTTCACTGACTAGGGGTCCTATAAAGGTAGCAGCCAGTCAGACAGCGGCACAGGAGAGAGCAAACAGAGCTGTAAGCAGGGGAGTTTGAGTGGGAGTTCTGTTGGAGGAGAAGGTATTTGTGTGTGTTTGGTTTTGTATTGTCAGTATCTGTATGTGCAGGGCCTTTGTGCTGCGAGAGAAGCTGAGCCCTGATTAGGGGGCGGGGCTTCACTGACAAGGGGTCCTATAAAGGTAGCAGCCAGTCAGGCAGCGGCACAGACAGCTGCAGCGGCACAGGAGCTAGCAAACAGAGCTCTAAACAGGGGAGTTTGAGTGGGAGTTCTGTTGGAGGAGAAGGTGTTTGTGTGTGTTCGGTTTTGTATTGGTAGTATCTGTATGTGTAGAGGTTTGAAGGGGCTTTGTGCTGGGAGAGAAGCTGAGCCCTGATTAGGGGGCGGGGCTTCACTGACTAGGGGTCCTATAAAGGTAGCAGCCAGTCAGGCAGCGGCACAGGAGCTAGCAAACAGAGCTGTGAACAGGGGAGTTTGAGTGGGAGTTCTGTTGGAGGGAAAGGTATTTGTGTGTGTTTGGTTTTGTTTTGTCAGTATCTGTATGTGCAGGGGCTTTGTGCTGGGAGAGAAGCTGAGCCCTGATTAGGGGGCGGGGCTTCACTGACTAGGGGTCCTATAAAGGTAGCAGCCAGTCAGACAGCGGCACAGGAGAGAGCAAACAGAGCTGTAAGCAGGGGAGTTTGAGTGGGAGTTCTGTTGGATGAGAAGGTATTTGTGTGTGTTTGGTTTGTATTGGTAGTATCTGTATCTGTAGAGGCTTGGAGGGGCTTTGTGCTGGGAGAGAAGCTGAGCCCTGAACAGGGGGCGGGGCTTCACTGACTAGGGGTCCTATGAAGGTAGCAGCCAGTCAGGCAGCGGAACAGACAGCTGCAGCGGCACAGGAGCTAGCAAACAGAGCTGTAAACAGGGGAGTTTGAGTGGGAGTTCTGCTGGAGGAGGAGGTATTTGTGTGTGTTTGGTTTTGTATTGGTAGTATCTGTATGTGTAGAGGTTTGAAGGGGCTTTGTGGTGGGAGAGAAGCTGAGCCCTGATTAGGGGGCGGGGCTTCACTGACTAGGCGTCCTATAAAGGGAGCAGCCAGTCAGGCAGCGGCACAGACAGCTGCAGCGGCACAGGAGCTAGCAAACAGAGCTGTAAACAGGGGAGTTTGAGTGGGAGTTCTGTTGGAGGAGAAGGTATTTGTGTGTGTTTGGTTTTGTATTGTCAGTATCTGTATGTGCAGGGGCTTTGTGCTGGGAGAGAAGCTGAGCCCTGATTAGGGGGCGGGGCTTCCCTGACTAGGGGTCCTATAAAGGTAGCAGCCAGTCAGGCAGCGGCACAGGAGCTAGCAAACAGAGCTGTAAACAGGGGAGTTTGAGTGGGAGTTCTGTTGGAGGAGAAGGCATTTGTGTGTGTTTTTGTATTGGCAGTACCTGTATGTGCAGAGGTTTGAAGGGGCTTTGTGCTGGGAAAGAAGCTGAGCCCTGATTAGGGGGCGGGGCTTCACTGACTAGGGGTCCTATAAAGGTAGCAGCCAGTCAGGCAGCGGCACAGACAGCTGCAGCGGCACAGGAGCTAGGAAACAGAGCTGTAAACAGGGGAGTTTGAGTGGGAGTTCTGTTGGAGGAGAAGGTATTTGTGTGTGTTTGGTTTTGTATTGTCAGTATCTGTATGTGCAGGGGGTTTGTGCTGGGAGAGAAGCTGAGCCCTGATTAGGGGGCGGGGCTTCCCTGACTAGGGGTCCTATAAAGGTAGCAGCCAGTCAGGCAGCGGCACAGGAGCGAGCAAACAGAGCTGTAAACAGGGAAGTTGGAGTGGGAGTTCTGTTGGAGGAGAAGGTATTTGTGTGTTTTTTTGTATTGGTAGTATCTGTATGTGTAGAGGCTTGGAGGGGCTTTGTGCTGGGAGAGAAGCTGAGCCCTGATTAGGGGGCGGGGCTTCACTGACTAGGGGTCCTATAAAGGTAGCAGCCAGTCAGGCAGCGGCACAGGAGCTATCAAACAGACCTGTAAACAGGGCAGTTTGAGTGGGAGTTCTGTTGGAGGAGAAGGTATTTGTGTGTGTTCGGTTTTGTATTGGTAGTATCTGTATGTGTACGGACTTTGTGCTGGGAGAGAAGCTGAGCCCTGATCCGGGGGCGGGGCTTCACTGACTAGGGGTCCTATAAAGGTAGGAGCCAGTCAGGCAGCGGCACAGGAGCTAGCAAGCAGAGCTGTAAGCAGGGGAGTTTGAGTGGGAGTTCTTTTGGAGGAGAAGGTATTTGTGTGTTTTTTTGTATTGGTAGTATCTGTATGTGTAGAGGCTTGGAGGGGCTTTGTGCTGGGAGAGAAGCTGAGCTCTGATTAGGGGGCGGGGCTTCACTGACTAGGGGTCCTATAAAGGTAGCAGCCAGTCAGGCAGCGGCACAGGAGCTAGCAAACAGACCTGTAAACAGGGGAGTTTGAGTGGGAGTTCTGTTGGAGGAGAAAGTATTTGTGTGTGTTTTTCTATTGGTAGTATCTGTATGTGTAGAGCTTTCAAGGGGCTTTGTGCTGGGAGAGAAGCTGAGCCCTGATTAGGGGGCGGGGCTTCACTGACTAGGGGTCCTATAAAGGTAGCAGCCAGTCAGGCAGCGGCACAGGAGCTAGCAAACAGAGCTGTGAACAGGGGAGTTTGAGTGGGAGTTCTGTTGGAGGGGAAGGTATTTGTGTGTGTTTGGTTTTGTATTGTCAGTATCTGTATGTGCAGGGGCTTTGTGCTGGGAGAGAAGCTGAGCCCTGATTAGGGGGCGGGGCTTCACTGACTTGGGGTACTATAAAGGTAGCAGCCAGTCAGGCAGCGGCACAGGAGCTAGCAAACAGAGCTGTAAACAGGGGAGTTTGAGTGGGAGTTCTGTTGGAGGAGAAGGTATTTGTGTGTGTTTGGTTTTGTAATGGTAGTATCTGTATGTGTAGAGGCTTGGAGGGGCTTTGTGCTGGGAGAGAAGCTGAGCCCTGAACAGGGGGCGGGGCTTCACTGACTAGGGGTCCTATAAAGGTAGCAGCCAGTCAGGCAGCGGAACAGACAGCTGCAGCGGCACAGGAGCTAGCAAACAGAGCTGTAAACAGGGGAGTTTGAGTGGAAGTTCTGTTGGAGGAGGAGGTATTTGTGTGTTTGGTTTTGTATTGGTAGTATCTGTATGTGTAGAGGTTTGAAGGGGCTTTGTGCTGGGAGAGAAGCTGAGCCCTGATTAGTGGGCGGGGCTTCCTTGACTAGGGGTCCTGTAAAGGTAGCAGCCAGTCAGGCAGCGACACAAACAGCTGAAGCGGCACAGGAGCTAGCAAACAGAGCTGTAAACAGGGGAGTTGGAGTGGGAGTTCTGTTGGAGGAGAAGGTATTTGTGTGTCTTTTTGTATTGGTAGCACCTGTATGTGTAGAGGTTTGAAGGGGCTTCGTGCTGGGAGAGAAGCTGAGCCCTGATTAGGGGGCGGGGCTCCACTGACTAGGGGTCCTATAAAGGTAGCAGCCAGTCAGGCAGCGGCACAGGAGCTAGCAAACAGACCTGTAAACAGGGCAGTTTGAGTGGGAGTTCTGTTGGAGGAGAAGGTATTTGTCTGTGTTCGGTTTTGTATTGGTAGTATCTGTATTTGAACGGGCTTTGTGCTGGGAGAGAAGCTGAGCCCTGATTGGGGCGGGGCTTCACTGACTAGGGGTCCTATAAAGGTAGGAGCCAGTCAGGCAGCGGCACAGGAGCTAGCAAGCAGAGCTGTAAGCAGGGGAGTTTGAGTGGGAGTTCTGTTGGAGGAGAAGGTATTTGTGTGTTTTTTTGTATTGGTAGTATCTGTATGTGTAGAGGCTTGGAGGGGCTTTGTGCTGGGAGAGAAGCTGAGCCCTGATTAGGGGGCGGGGCTTCACTGACTAGGGGTCCTATAAAGGTAGCAGCCAGTCAGGCAGCGGCACAGGAGCTAGCAAACAGAGCTGTAAACAGGGGAGTTTGAGTGGGAGTTCTGTTGGAGGAGAAGGTATTTGTTTGTGTTTTTGTATTGGTGGTATCTGTATGTGTAGACGCTTTCAGGGGCATTGTGCTGGGAGAGAAGCTGAGCCCTGATTAGGGGGCGGGGCTTCACTGACTAGGCGTCCTATAAAGGTAGCAGCCAGTCAGGCAGCGGCACAGACAGCTGCAGCGGCACAGGAGCTAGGAAACAGCGCTGTAAACAGGGGAGTTTGAGTGGGAGTTCTGTTGGAGGAGAAGGTATTTGTGTGTGTTTGGTTTTGTATTGTCAGTATCTGTATGTGCAGGGGCTTTGTGCTGGGAGAGAAGCTGAGCCCTGATTAGGGGACGGGGCTTCCCTGACTAGGGGTCCTATAAAGGTAGCAGCCAGTCAGGCAACGGCACAGGAGCGAGCAAACAGAGCTGTAAACAGGGGAGTTGGAGTGGGAGTTCTGTTGGAGGAGAAGGTATTTGTGTGTTTTTTTGTATTGGTAGTATCTGTATGTGTAGAGGCTTGGAGGGGCTTTGTGCTGGGAGAGAAGCTGAGCCCTGATTAGGGCGCGGGGCTTCACTGACTAGGGGTCCTATAAAGGTAGCAGCCAGTCAGGCAGCGGCACAGGAGCTAGCAAACAGACCTGTAAATAGGGGAGTTTGAGTGGGAGTTCTGTTGGAGGGGAAGGTATTTGTGTGTGTTTGGTTTTGTATTGTCAGTATCTGTATGTGCAGGGGCTTTGTGCTGGGAGAGAAGCTGAGCCCTGATTAGGGGGCGGGGCTTCACTGACTAGGGGTCCTATAAAGGTAGCAGCCAGTCAGACAGCGGCACAGGAGAGAGCAAACAGAGCTGTAAGCAGGGGAGTTTGAGTGGGAGTTCTGTTGGAGGAGAAGGTATTTGTGTGTGTTTGGTTTTGTATTGTCAGTATCTGTATGTGCAGGGCCTTTGTGCTGCGAGAGAAGCTGAGCCCTGATTAGGGGGCGGGGCTTCACTGACAAGGGGTCCTATAAAGGTAGCAGCCAGTCAGGCAGCGGCACAGACAGCTGCAGCGGCACAGGAGCTAGCAAACAGAGCTCTAAACAGGGGAGTTTGAGTGGGAGTTCTGTTGGAGGAGAAGGTGTTTGTGTGTGTTCGGTTTTGTATTGGTAGTATCTGTATGTGTAGAGGTTTGAAGGGGCTTTGTGCTGGGAGAGAAGCTGAGCCCTGATTAGGGGGCGGGGCTTCACTGACTAGGGGTCCTATAAAGGTAGCAGCCAGTCAGGCAGCGGCACAGGAGCTAGCAAACAGAGCTGTGAACAGGGGAGTTTGAGTGGGAGTTCTGTTGGAGGGAAAGGTATTTGTGTGTGTTTGGTTTTGTATTGTCAGTATCTGTATGTGCAGGGGCTTTGTGCTGGGAGAGAAGCTGAGCCCTGATTAGGGGGCGGGGCTTCACTGACTAGGGGTCCTATAAAGGTAGCAGCCAGTCAGACAGCGGCACAGGAGAGAGCAAACAGAGCTGTAAGCAGGGGAGTTTGAGTGGGAGTTCTGTTGGATGAGAAGGTATTTGTGTGTGTTTGGTTTGTATTGGTAGTATCTGTATGTGTAGAGGCTTGGAGGGGCTTTGTGCTGGGAGAGAAGCTGAGCCCTGAACAGGGGGCGGGGCTTCACTGACTAGGGGTCCTATAAAGGTAGCAGCCAGTCAGGCAGCGGAACAGACAGCTGCAGCGGCACAGGAGCTAGCAAACAGAGCTGTAAACAGGGGAGTTTGAGTGGGAGTTCTGCTGGAGGAGGAGGTGTTTGTGTGTGTTTGGTTTTTTATTGGTAGTATCTGTATGTGTAGAGGTTTGAAGGGGCTTTGTGGTGGGAGAGAAGCTGAGCCCTGATTAGGGGGCGGGGCTTCACTGACTAGGCGTCCTATAAAGGGAGCAGCCAGTCAGGCAGCGGCACAGACAGCTGCAGCGGCACAGGAGCTAGCAAACAGAGCTATAAACAGGGGAGTTTGAGTGGGAGTTCTGTTGGAGGAGAAGGTATTTGTGTGTGTTTGGTTTTGTATTGTCAGTATCTGTATGTGCAGGGGCTTTGTGCTGGGAGAGAAGCTGAGCCCTGATTAGGGGGCGGGGCTTCACTGACTAGGGGTCCTATAAAGGTAGCAGCCAGTCAGGCAGCGGCACAGGAGCTATCAAACAGACCTGTAAACAGGGCAGTTTGAGTGGGAGTTCTGTTGGAGGAGAAGGTATTTGTGTGTGTTCGGTTTTGTATTGGTAGTATCTGTATGTGTACGGACTTTGTGCTGGGAGAGAAGCTGAGCCCTGATCCGGGGGCGGGGCTTCACTGACTAGGGGTCCTATAAAGGTAGGAGCCAGTCAGGCAGCGGCACAGGAGCTAGCAAGCAGAGCTGTAAGCAGGGGAGTTTGAGTGGGAGTTCTTTTGGAGGAGAAGGTATTTGTGTGTTTTTTTGTATTGGTAGTATCTGTATGTGTAGAGGCTTGGAGGGGCTTTGTGCTGGGAGAGAAGCTGAGCCCTGATTAGGGGGCGGGGCTTCACTGACTAGGGGTCCTATAAAGGTAGCAGCCAGTCAGGCAGCGGCACAGGAGCTAGCAAACAGACCTGTAAACAGGGGAGTTTGAGTGGAAGTTCTGTTGGAGGAGAAAGTATTTGTGTGTTTGGTTTTGTATTGGTAGTATCTGTATGTGTAGTGGTTTGAAGGGGCTTTGTGGTGGGAGAGAAGCTGAGCCCTGATTAGGGGGCGGGGCTTCACTGACTAGGCGTCCTATAAAGGGAGCAGCCAGTCAGGCAGCGGCACAGACAGCTGCAGCGGCACAGGAGCTAGCAAACAGAGCTGTAAACAGGGGAGTTTGAGTGGGAGTTCTGTTGGAGGAGAAGGTATTTGTGTGTGTTTGGTTTTGTATTGTCAGTATCTGTATGTGCAGGGGCTTTGTGCTGGGAGAGAAGCTGAGCCCTGATTAGGGGGCGGGGCTTCCCTGACTAGGGGTCCTATAAAGGTAGCAGCCAGTCAGGCAGCAGCACAGGAGCTAGCAAACAGAGCTGTAAACAGGGGAGTTTGAGTAGGAGTTCTGTTGGAGGAGAAGGTATTTATGTGTGTTTTTGTATTGGTAGTACCTGTATGTGTAGAGGTTTGAAGGGGCTTTGTGCTGGGAAAGAAGCTGAGCCCTGATTAGGGGGCGGGGCTTCACTGACTAGGGGTTCTGTAAAGGTAGCAGCCAGTCAGGCAGCGGCACAGACAGCTGCAGCGGCACAGGAGCTAGCAAACAGAGCTCTAAACAGGGGAGTTTGAGTGGGAGTTCTGTTGGAGGAGAAGGTGTTTGTGTGTGTTCGGTTTTGTATTGGTAGTATCTGTATGTGTAGAGGTTTGAAGGGGCTTTGTGCTGGGAGAGAAGCTGAGCCCTGATTAGGGGGCGGGGCTTCACTGACTAGGGGTCCTATAAAGGTAGCAGCCAGTCAGGCAGCGGCACAGGAGCTAGCAAACAGACCTGTAAACAGGGCAGTTTGAGTGGGAGTTCTGTTGGAGGAGAAGGTATTTGTGTGTGTTTGGTTTTGTATTCGTAGTATCTGTAGGTGTAGAGGCTTGGAGGGGCTTTGTGCTGGGAGAGAAGCTGAGGCCTGATTAGGGGGCGGGGCTTCACTGACTAGGGGTCCTATAAAGGTAGCAGCCAGTCAGGCAGCGGCACAGGAGCTAGCAAACAGAGCTGTGAACAGGGGAGCTGAGTGGGAGTTCTGTTGGAGGGGAAGGTATTTGTGTGTGTTTGGTTTTGTATTGTCAGTATCTGTATGTGCAGGGGCTTTGTGCTGGGAGAGAAGCTGAGCCCTGATTAGGGGGCGGGGCTTCACTGACTAGGGGTCCTATAAAGGTAGCAGCCAGTCAGGCAGCGGCACAGGAGCGAGCAAACAGAGCTGTAAACAGGGGAGTTGGAGTGGGAGTTCTGTTGGAGGAGAAGGTATTTGTGTGTTTTTTTGTATTGGTAGTATCTGTATGTGTAGAGGCTTGGAGGGGCTTTGTGCTGGGAGAGAAGCTGAGCCCTGATTAGGGGGCGGGGCTTCACTGACTAGGGGTCCTATAAAGGTAGCAGCCAGTCAGGCAGCGGCACAGGAGCTATCAAACAGACCTGTAAACAGGGCAGTTTGAGTGGGAGTTCTGTTGGAGGAGAAGGTATTTGTGTGTGTTCGGTTTTGTATTGGTAGTATCTGTATGTGTACGGACTTTGTGCTGGGAGAGAAGCTGAGCCCTGATCAGGGGGCGGGGCTTCACTGACTAGGGGTCCTATAAAGGTAGGAGCCAGTCTGGCAGCGGCACAGGAGCTAGCAAGCAGAGCTGTAAGCAGGGGAGTTTGAGTGGGAGTTCTTTTGGAGGAGAAGGTATTTGTGTGTTTTTTTGTATTGGTAGTATCTGTATGTGTAGAGGCTTGGAGGGGCTTTGTGCTGGGAGAGAAGCTGAGCCCTAATTAGGGGGCGGGGCTTCACTGACTAGGGGTCCTATAAAGGTAGCAGCCAGTCAGGCAGCGGCACAGGAGCTAGCAAACAGACCTGTAAACAGGGGAGTTTGAGTGGGAGTTCTGTTGGAGGGGAAGGTATTTGTGTGTGTTTGGTTTTGTATTGTCAGTATCTGTATGTGCAGGGGCTTTGTGCTGCGAGAGAAGCTGAGCCCTGATTAGGGGGCGGGGCTTCACTGACTAGGGGTCCTATAAAGGTAGCAGCCAGTCAGACAGCGGCACAGGAGAGAGCAAACAGAGCTGTAAGCAGGGGAGTTTGAGTGGGAGTTCTGTTGGAGGAGAAGGTATTTGTGTGTGTTTGGTTTTGTATTGTCAGTATCTGTATGTGCAGGGGCTTTGTGCTGGGAGAGAAGCTGAGCCCTGAACAGGGGGCGGGGCTTCACTGACTAGGGGTCCTATAAAGGTAGCAGCCAGTCAGGCAGCGGAACAGACAGCTGCAGCGGCACAGGAGCTAGCAAACAGAGCTGTAAACAGGGGAGTTTGAGTGGGAGTTCTGCTGGAGGAGGAGGTATTTGTGTTTGGTTTTGTATTGGTAGTATACGTATGTGTAGAGGCTTGAAGGGGCTTTGTGGTGGGAGAGAAGCTGAGCCCTGATTAGGGGGCGGGGCTTGACTGACTAGGGTTCCTATAAAGGTAGCAGGCAGTCAGGCAGCGGCTCAGACAGCTGCAGCGGCACAGGAGCTAGCAGACAGAGCTGTAAACAGGGGAGTTGGAGAGGGAGTTCTGTTGGAGGAGGAGGTATTTTTTTGTGTTTGGTTTTGTATTGTCAGTATCTGTATGTGCAGGGGCTTTGTGCTGGGAGAGAAGCTGAGCCCTGATTAGGGGGCGGGGCTTCACTGACTCGGGGTCCTATAAAGGTAGCAGCCAGTCAGACAGCGGCACAGGTGCTAGCAAACAGAGCTGTGAACAGGGGAGTTTGAGTGGGAGTTCTGTTGGAGGAGAAGGTATTTGTGTGTGTTTTTGTATTGGTAGTATCTGTATGTGTAGAGGCTTTGAGGGGCTTTCTGCTGGGGGAGAAGCTGAGCCCTGATTAGGGGGCCGGGCTTCACTGACTAGGGGTCCTATAAAGGTAGCAGCCAGTCAGGCAGCGGAACAGACAGCTGCAGCGGCACAGGAGCTAGCAAACAGAGCTGTAAACAGGGGAGTTTGAGTGGGAGTTCTGTTGGAGGAGAAGGTATTTGTGTGTGTTTGGTATTGTATTTGTAGTATCTGTATGTGTAGAGGCTTGGAGGGGCTTTGTGCTGGAAGAGAAGCTGAGCCCTGATTAGGGGGCGGGGCTTCACTGACTAGGGGTCCTATAAAAGTAGCAGCCAGTCAGGCAGCGGCACAGGAGGTAGCAAACAGAGCTGTAAACAGGGGAGTTTGAGTGGGAGTTCTGTTGGAGGAGAAGGTATTTGTGTGTGTTTGGTTTTGTATTGGTAGTATCTGTATGTGTAGGGGCTTTGTGCTGGGAGAGAAGCTGAGCCCTGATTAGGTGGCGGGGCTTCACTGACTAGGGGTCCTATAAAGGTAGCAGCCAGTCAGACAGCGGCACAGGAGCTAGTAAACAGAGCTGTAAGCAGGGGAGTTTGAGTGGGAGTTCTGTTGGAGGAGAAGGTATTTGTGTGTTTTTTTGTATTGGTAGTATCTGTATGTGTAGAGGCTTGGAGGGGCTTTGTGCTGGGAGAGAAGCTGAGCCCTGATTAGGGGGCGGGGCTTGACTGACTAGGGGTCCTATAAAGGTAGCAGCCAGTCAGGCATCGGCTCAGACAGCTGCAGCGGCACAGGAGCTAGCAAACAGAGCTGGAAACAGGGGAGTTGGAGTGGGAGTTCTGTTGGATGAGAAGGTATTTGTGTGTGTTTGGTTTTGTATTGGTAGTATCTGTATATGCAGGGGCTTTGTGCTGGGAGAGAAGCTGAGCCCTGATTAGGGGGCGGGGCTTCACTGACTAGGGGTCCTATAAAGGTAGCAGCCAGTCAGACAGCGGCACAGGAGCTAGCAAACAGAGCTGTAAGCAGGGGAGTTTGAGTGGGAGTTCTGTTGGAGGAGAAGGTATTTGTGTGTGTTTTTGTATTGGTAGTATCTGTATGTGTAGAGGCTTGGAGGGGCTAGGTGCTGGGAGAGAAGCTGAGCCCTGACTAGGGGGCGGGGCTTCACTGACTAGGGGTCCTATAAAGGTAGCAGCCAGTCAGGCAGCGGCACAGGAGCTAGCAAACAGAGCTGTAAGCAGGGGAGTTTGAGTGGGAGTTCTGTTGGAGGAGAAGGTATTTGTGTGTGTTTGGTTTATATTGGTAGTATCTGCATGTGTAGAGGCTTCGAGGGGCTTTGTGCTGGGAGAGAAGCTGAGCCCTGATTAGGGGGCGGGGCTTCACTGACTAGGGGTCCTATAAAGGTAGCAGCCAGTCAGGCAGCGGCACAGGAGCTAGCAAACAGAGCTGTAAACAGGGGAGTTGGAGTGGGAGTTCTGTTGGAGGAGATGGTATTTGTGTGTGTTTGGTTTTGTATTGGTAGTATCTGTATGTGTACGGGCTTTGTGCTGGGAGAGAAGCTGAGCCCTGATTAGGGGGCGGGGCTTCACGACTAGGGGTCCTATAAAGGTAGCAGCCAGTCAGACAAGGGCACAGGAGCTAGCAAAGAGAGCTGTAAGCAGGGGAGTTTGAGTGGGAGTTCTGTTGGAGGAAAAGGTATTTGTGTGTGTTTGGTTTTGTATTGGTAGTATCTGTATGTGTAGAGCTTGGAGGGGCTTTGTGCTGGGAGAGAAGCTGAGCCCTGATTAGGGGGCGGGGCTTCACTGACTAGGGGTCCTATAAAGGTAGCAGCCAGTCAGGCAGCGGCACAGGAGCTAGCAAACAGAGCTGTAAACAGGGGAGTTGGAGTGGGAGTTCTGTTGGAGGAGATGGTATTTGTGTGTGTTTGGTTTTGTATTGGTAGTATATGTATGTGTAGAGGCTTGAAGGGGCTTTGTGCTGGGAGAGAAGCTGAGCCCTGATTAGGGGGCGGGGCTTCACTGACTAGGGGTCCTATAAAGGTAGCAGCCAGTCAGACAGCGGCACAGGAGCTAGCAAACAGAGCTGTAAACAGGGGAGTTTGTGTGGGAGTTCTGTTGGAGGAGAAGGTATTTGTGTGTGTTTGGTTTTGTATTTGTAGTATCTGTATGTGGAGGGGCTTTGTGCTGGGAGAGAAGCTGAGCCCTGATTAGGGGGCGGGGCTTGACTGACTAGGGGTCCTATAAAGGTAGCAGCCAGTCAGGCAGCGGCACAGACAGCTGAAGCGGCACAGGAGCTAGCAAACAGAGCTGTAAACAGGGGAGTTTGTGTGGGAGTTCTGTTGGAGGAGAAGGTATTTGTGTGTGTTTGGTTTTGTATTGGTAGTATCTGTATGTGGAGGGGCTTTGTGCTGGGAGAGAAGCTGAGCCCTGATTAGGGGGCGGGGCTTCACTGACTAGGGGTCCTATAAATGTAGCAGCCAGTCAGGCAGCGGCACAGGAGCTAGCAAACAGAGCTGTGAACAGGGGAGTTTGAGTGGGAGTTCTGTTGGAGAAGATGGTATTTGTGTGTGTTTGGTTTTGTATTGGTACTATATGTATGTGTGGAGGCTTGTAGGGGCTTTGTGCTGGGAGAGAAGCTGAGCCCTGATTAGGGGGCGGGGCTTGACTGACTAGGGTTCCTATAAAGGTAGCAGCCAGTCAGGCAGCGTCTCAGACAGCTGCAGCGGCACAGGAGCTAGCAAACAGAGCTGTAAACAGGGGAGTTTGAGTGGGAGTTCTGTTGGAGGAGAAGGTATTTGTGTGTGTTTTTGTATTGGTAGTATCTGTATGTGTAGAGGCTTTGAGGGGCTTTCTGCTGGGGGAGAAGCTGAGCCCTGATTAGGGGGCCGGGCTTCACTGACTAGGGGTCCTATAAAGGTAGCAGCCAGTCAGGCAGCGGAACAGACAGCTGCAGCGGCACAGGAGCTAGCAAACAGAGCTGTAAACAGGGGAGTTTGAGTGGGAGTTCTGTTGGAGGAGAAGGTATTTGTGTGTGTTTGGTATTGTATTGGTAGTATCTGTATGTGTAGAGGCTTGGAGGGGCTTTGTGCTGGAAGAGAAGCTGAGCCCTGATTAGGGGGCGGGGCTTCACTGACTAGGGGTCCTATAAAAGTAGCAGCCAGTCAGGCAGCGGCACAGGAGGTAGCAAACAGAGCTGTAAACAGGGGAGTTTGAGTGGGAGTTCTGTTGGAGGAGAAGGTATTTGTGTGTGTTTGGTTTTGTATTGGTAGTATCTGTATGTGTAGGGGCTTTGTGCTGGGAGAGAAGCTGAGCCCTGATTAGGTGGCGGGGCTTCACTGACTAGGGGTCCTATCAAGGTAGCAGCCAGTCAGACAGCGGCACAGGAGCTAGTAAACAGAGCTGTAAGCAGGGGAGTTTGAGTGGGAGTTCTGTTGGAGGAGAAGGTATTTGTGTGTTTTTTTGTATTGGTAGTATCTGTATGTGTAGAGGCTTGGAGGGGCTTTGTGCTGGGAGAGAAGCTGAGCCCTGATTAGGGGGCGGGGCTTCACTGACTAGGGGTCCTATAAAGGTAGCAGCCAGTCAGGCAGCGGCTCAGACAGCTGCAGCGGCACAGGAGCTAGCAAACAGAGCTGGAAACAGGGGAGTTGGAGTGGGAGTTCTGTTGGAGGAGAAGGTATTTGTGTGTGTTTGGTTTTGTATTGGTAGTATCTGTATATGCAGGGGCTTTGTGCTGGGAGAGAAGCTGAGCCCTGATTAGGGGGCGGGGCTTCACTGACTAGGGGTCCTATAAAGGTAGCAGCCAGTCAGACAGCGGCACAGGAGCTAGCAAACAGAGCTGTAAGCAGGGGAGTTTGAGTGGGAGTTCTGTTGGAGGAGAAGGTATTTGTGTGTGTTTTTGTATTGGTAGTACCTGTATGTGTAAAGGTTTGAAGGGGCTTTGTGCTGGGAGAGAAGCTGAGCCCTGATTAGGGGGCGGGGCTTCACTGACTAGGGGTCCTATAAAGGTAGCAGCCAGTCAGGCAGCGGCACAGACAGCTGCAGCGGCACAGGAGCTAGCAAACAGAGCTCTAAACAGGGGAGTTTGAGTGGGAGTTCTGTTGGAGGAGAAGGTATTTGTGTGTGTTTTTGTATTGGTAGTACCTGTATGTGTAAAGGTTTGAAGGGGCTTTGTGCTGGGAGAGAAGCTGAGCCCTGATCAGGGGGCGGGGCTTCACTGACTAGGGGTCCTATAAAGGTAGGAGCCAGTCAGGCAGCGGCACAGGAGCTAGCAAACAGAGCTGTAAACAGGGGAGTTTGAGTGGGAGTTCTGTTGGAGGAAAAGGTATTTGTGTGTGCTCGGTTTTGTATTGGTAGTGTCTGTATGTGTACGGGCTTTGTGCTGGGAGAGAAGCTGAGCCCTGATTAGGGGGCGGGGCTTCACGACTAGGGGTCCTATAAAGGTAGCAGCCAGTCAGACAAGGGCACAGGAGCTAGCAAAGAGAGCTGTAAGCAGGGGAGTTTGAGTGGGAGTTCTGTTGGAGGAGAAGGTATTTGTGTGTGTTTGGTTTTGTATTGGTAGTATCTGTATGTGTAGAGCTTGGAGGGGCTTTGTGCTGGGAGAGAAGCTGAGCCCTGATTAGGGGGCGGGGCTTCACTGACTAGGGGTCCTATAAAGGTAGCAGCCAGTCAGGCAGCGGCACAGGAGCTAGCAAACAGAGCTGTAAACAGGGGAGTTGGAGTGGGAGTTCTGTTGGAGGAGATGGTATTTGTGTGTGTTTGGTTTTGTATTGGTAGTATATGTATGTGTAGGGGTTTGGCGGGGCTTTGTGCTTGGAGAGAAGCTGAGCCCTGATTAGGGGGCGGGGCTTCACTGACTAGGGGTCCTATAAAGGTAGCAGCCAGTCAGGCAGCAGAACAGACAGCTGCAGTGGCACAGGAGCTAGCAAACAGAGCTGTAAACAGGGGAGTTTGAGTGGGAGTTCTGTTGGAGGAGAAGGTATTTTTGTGCGTTTGGTTTTGTATTGTCAGTATCTGTATGTGCAGGGGCTTTGTGCTGGGAGAGAAGCAGAGCCCTGATTAGGGGGCGGGGCTTCCCTGACTAGGGGTCCTATAAAGGTAGCAGCCAGTCAGGCAGTGGCACAGGAGCTAGGAAACAGAGCTGTAAACAGGGGAGTTTGAGTGGGAGTTCTGTTGGAGGAGATGGTATTTGTGTGTGTTTGGTTTTGTATTGGTAGGATATGTATGTGTAGGGGTTTGGCGGGGCTTTGTGCTTGGAGAGAAGCTGAACCCTGATTAGGGGGCGGGGCTTCACTGACTAGGGGTCCTATAAAGGTAGCAGCCAGTCAGGCAGCGGCACAGGAGCTAGGAAACAGAGCTGTAAACAGGGGAGTTTGAGTGGGAGTTCTGTTGGAGGAGAAGGTATTTGTGTGTGTTTGGTTTTGTATTGATAGTATCTGTATGTGTAGGGTCTTTGTGCTGGGAGAGAAGCTGAGCCCTGATCAGGGTTCGGGGCTTCACTGACTAGGGGTCCTATAAAGGTAGCAGCCAGTCAGGCAGCGGCACAGGAGCTAGCAAACAGAGCTGTAAACAGTGGAGTTTGAGTGGGAGTTCTGTTGGAGGAGAAGGTATTTGTGTGTGTTTTTGTATTGGTAGTATCTGTATGTGTAGAGGTTTGAAAGGGCTTTGTGCTGGGAGAGAAGCTGAGCCCTGATTAGGGGGCGGGGAACACTGACTAGGCTCCTATAAAGGTAGCATCCAGTCAGGCAGCGTAACAGACAGCTGCAGCGGCACAGGAGCCAGCAAACAGAGCTGTGAACAGGGGAGTTGGAGTGGGAGTTCTGTTGGAGGAGAAGGTGTTTGTGTGTGTTTTGTTTTGTATTGTCAGTATCTGTATGTGCAGGGGCTTTGTGCTGATAGAGAAGCTGAGCCCTGATTAGGGGGCGGGGCTTCACTGACTAGGGGTCCTATAAAGGTAGCAGCCAGTCAGGCAGCGGCACAGGAGCTAGCAAACAGAGCTGTGAACAGGGGAGTTTGAGTGGGAATTCTTTTGGAGGAGAAGGTATTTGTGTGTGTTTGGTTTTGTATTGGTAGTATCTGTATGTGTAGGGGCTTTGTGCTGGGAGAGAAGCTGAGCCCTGATTAGGGGGCGGGGCTTCACTGACTAGGGGTCCTATAACGGTAGCAGCCAGTCAGACAGCGGCACAGGAGCTAGCAAACAGAGCTGTAAGCAGGGGAGTTTGAGTGGGAGTTCTGTTGGAGGAGAAGGTATTTGTGTGTTTTTTTGTATTGGTAGTATACGTATCTGTAGAGGCTTGGAGGGGCTTTGTGCTGGGAGAGAAGCTGAGCCCTGATTAGGGGGCGGGGCTTCACTGACTAGGGGTCCTATAAAGGTAGCAGCGAGTCAGGCAGCGGCAGACAGCTGCAGCGGCACAGGAGCTAGCAAACAGAGCTGTAAACAGGGGAGTTTGTGTGGGAGTTCTGTTGGAGGAGAAGGTATTCGTGTGTGTTTGGTTTTGTATTTGTAGTATCTGTATGTGTAGAGGCTTGGAGGGGCTTTGTGCTGGGAGAGAAGCTGAGCCCTGATTAGGGGGCGGGGCTTGACTGACTAGGGGTCCTATAAAGGTAGCAGCCAGTCAGGCAGCGGCACAGACAGCTGAAGCGGCACAGGAGCTAGCAAACAGAGCTGTAAACAGGGGAGTTTGAGTGGGAGTTCTGTTGGAGGAGAAGGTATTTGTGTGTGTTTGGTTTTGTATTGGTAGTATCTGTATGTGTAGGGGCTTTGTGCTGGGAGAGAAGCTGAGCCCTGATTAGGGGGCGGGGCTTCCCTGACTAGGGGTCCTATAAAGGTAGCAGCCAGTCAGGCAGCGGCACAGGAGCTAGCAAACAGAGCTGTGAACAGGGGAGTTTGTGTGGGAATTCTGTTGGAGGAGAAGGTATTTGTGTGTGTTTGGTTTTGTATTGGTAGTTTCTGTATGTGTAGAGGCTTGGAGGGGCTAGGTGATGGGAGAGAAGCTGAGCCCTGATTAGGGGGCGGGGCTTGACTGACTAGGGGTCCAATAAAGGGAGCAGCCAGTCAGGCAGCGGCACAGACAGCTGAAGCGGCACAGGAGCTAGCAAACAGAGCTGTAAACAGAGGAGTTGGAGTGGGAGTTCTGTTGGAGGAGAAGGTATTTGTGTGTGTTTGTTTTTGTATTGTCAGTATCTGTATGTGCAGGGGCTTTGTGCTGGGAGAGAAGCTGAGCCCTGATTAGGGGGCAGTGCTTCCCTGACTAGGGGTCCTATAAAGGTAGCAGCCAGTCAGGCAGCGGCACAGGAGCTAGCAAACAGAGCTGTAAAAAGGGGAGTTTGAGTGGGAGTTCTGTTGAAGGAGATGGTATTTGTGTGTGTTTGGTTTTGTATTGGTAGTATCTGTATGTGTAGGGGCTTCGTGCTGGGAGAGAAGCTGAGCCCTGATTAGGGGGCGGGGCTTCACTGACTAGGGGTCCTATAAAGGTAGCAGCCAGTCACGCAGCGGCTCAGACAGCTGCAGAGGCACAGGAGCTAGCAAACAGAGCTGTAAACAGGGGAGTTGGAGTGGGAGTTCTGTTGGAGGAGAAGGTATTTGTGTGTGCTTGGTTTTGTATTGGTAGTATCTGTATGTGTAGGGGCTTCGTGCTGGGAGAGAAGCTGAGCCCTGATTAGGTGGCGGGGCTTCACTGACTAGGGGTCCTATGAAGGTAGCAGCCAGTCAGGCAGTGGCACAGGAGCTAGCAAACAGAGCTGTAAACAGGGGAGTTTGAGTGGGAGTTCTGTTGAAGGAGATGGTATTTGTGTGTGTTTGGTTTTGTATTGGTAGTATCTGTATGTGTAGGGGTTTGGCGGGGCTTTGTGCTGGGAGAGAAGCTGAGCCCTGATTAGGGGGCGGTGCTTCATTGACTAGGGGTCCTATAAAGGTAGCAGCCAGTCAGGCAGCGGCACAGGAGCTAGCAAACAGAGCTGTAAACAGGGGAGTTTGAGTGGGAGTTCTGTTGGAGGAGAAGGTATTTGTGTGTGTTTGTTTTTGTATTGTCAGTATCTGTATGTGCAGGGGCTTTGTGCTGGGAGAGAAGCTGAGCCCTGATTAGGGGGCGGTGCTTCCCTGACTAGGGGTCCTATAAAGGTAGCAGCCAGTCAGGCAGCGGCACAGGAGCTAGCAAACAGAGCTGTAAACAGGGGAGTTTGAGTGGGAGTTCTGTTGGAGGAGAAGGTATTTGTGTGTGTTTTTGTATTGGTAGTACCTGTATGTGTAGAGGTTTGAAGGGGCTTTGTGCTGGGAGAGAAGCTGAGCCCTGATTAGGGGGCGGGGCTTCACTGACTAGGGGTCCTATAAAGGTAGCAGCCAGTCAGGCAGCGGCACAGGAGCTAGGAAACAGAGCTGTAAACAGGGGAGTTGGAGTGGGAGTTCTGTTGGAGGAGAAGGTATTTGTGTGTGTTTGGTTTTGTATTGGTAGTATCTGTATGTGCAGGGGCTTTGTGCTGGGAGAGAAGCTGAGGCCTGATTAGGGGGCGGGTCTTCACTGACTAGGGGTCCCATAAAGGTAGCAGCCAGTCAGGCAGCGGCACAGGAGCTAGCAAACAGAGCTGTAAACAGGGGAGTTGGAGTGGGAGTTCTGTTGAAGGAGATGGTATTTGTGTGTGTTTGGTTTTGTATTGGTAGTATCTGTATGTGTAGGGGTTTGGCGGGGCTTTGTGCTTCGAGAGAAGCTGAGCCCTGATTAGGGGGCGGGGCTTCACTGACTAGGGGTCCTATAAAGGTAGCAGCCAGTCAGGCAGCGGCACAGACAGCTGAAGCGGCACAGGAGCTAGCAAACAGAGCTGTAAAAAGGGGAGTTGGAGTGGGAGTTCTGTTGGACGAGAAGGTATTTGTGTGTGTTTGGTTTTGTATTGGTAGTATCTGTATGTGTAGAGGCTTGGAGGGGCTTTGTGCTGGGAGAGAAGCTGAGCCCTGATTAGGGGGCGGGGCTTCACTGACTAGGTGTCCTATAAAGATAGCAGCCAGTCAGGCAGCGGCACCGGAGCTAGCAAACAGAGCTGTGAACAGGGGAGTTTGAGTGGGAGTTCTGTTGGAGGAGAAGGTATTTGTGTGTGTTTGGTTTTTTAATTGGTAGTACCTGTATGTGTAGGGGTTTGGCGGGGCTTTGTGCTGGGAGAGAAGCTGAGCCCTTTTTAGGGGGCGGGGCTTCCCTGACTAGGGGTCCTATAAAGGTAGCAGCCAGTCAGGCAGCGGCACAGGAGCTGGCAAACAGAGCTGTAAACAGGGGAGTTTGAGTGGGAGTTCTGTTGGAGGAGAAGGTATTTGTGTGTGTTTTTGTATTGGTAGTACCTGTATGTGTAGAGGTTTGAAGGGGCTTTGTGCTGGGAGAGAAGCTGAGCCCTGATTAGGGGGCGGGGCTTCACTGACTAGGGGTCCTATAAAGGTAGCAGCCAGTCAGGCAGCGGCTCAGACAGCTGCAGCGGCACAGGAGCTAGCAAACAGAGCTGGAAACAGGGGAGTTGGAGTGGGAGTTCTGTTGGAGGAGAAGGTATTTGTGTGTGTTTGGTTTTGTATTGTCAGTATCTGTATGTGCAGGGGCTTTGTGCTGGGAGAGAAGCTGAGCCCTGATTAGGAGCCGGGGCTTCACTGACTAGGGGTCCTATAAAGGTAGCAGCCAGTCAGGCAGCGGCACAGGAGCTAGCAAACAGAGCTGTAAACAGGGGAGTTGGAGTGGGAGTTCTGTTGGAGGAGAAGGTATTTGTGTGTGTTTGGTTTTGTATTGGTAGTATCTGTATGTGCAGGGGCTTTGTGCTGGGAGAGAAGCTGAGCCCTGATTAGGGGGCGGGGCTTCACTGACTAGGGGTCCTATAAAGGTAGCAGCCAGTCAGGCAGCGGCTCAGACAGCTGCAGCGGCACAGGAGCTAGCAAACAGAGCTGTAAACAGGGGAGTTTGAGTGGGAGTTCTGTTGGAGGAGATGGTATTTGTGTGTGTTTGGTTTTGTATTGGTAGTATCTGTATGTGTAGGGGTATGGCGGGGCTTTGTGCTTGGAGAGAAGCTGAGCCCTGATTAGGGGGCGGGGCTTCACTGACTAGGGGTCTTATAAAGGTAGCAGCCAGTCAGGCAGCGGCACAGACAGCTGAAGCGGCACAGGAGCTATCAAACAGAGCTGTAAACAGGGGAGTTGGAGTGGGAGTTCTGTTGGAGGAGAAGGTATTTGTGTGTGTTTGGTTTTGTATTGGTAGTATCTTTATGTGTAGAGGCTTGGAGGGGCTTTGTGCTGGGAGAGAAGCTGAGCCCTGATCAGGGGGCGGGGCTTCACTGACTAGGGGTCCTATAAAGGTAGGAGCCAGTCAGGCAGCGGCACAGGAGCTAGCAAACAGAGCTGTAAGCAGGGGAGTTTGAGTGGGAGTTCTGTTGGAGGAGAAGGTATTTGTGTGTTTTTTTGTATTGGTAGTATACGTATGTGTAGAGGCTTGGAGGGGCTTTGTGCTGGGAGAGAAGCTGAGCCCTGATTAGGGGGCGGGGCTTCACTGACTAGGGGTCCTATAAAGGTAGCAGCCAGTCAGGCAGCGGCAGACAGCTGCAGTGGCACAGGAGCTAGCAAACAGAGCTGTAAACAGGGGAGTTTGTGTGGGAGTTCTGTTGGAGGAGAAGGTATTTGTGTGTGTTTGGTTTTGTATTTGTAGTATCTGTATGTGGAGGGGCTTTGTGCTGGGAGAGAAGCTGAGCCCTGATTAGGGGGCGGGGCTTGACTGACTAGGGGTCCTATAAAGGTAGCAGCCAGTCAGGCAGCGGCACAGACAGCTGAAGCGGCACAGGAGCTTGCAAACAGAGCTGTGAACAGGGGAGTTTGAGTGGGAATTCTGTTGGAGGAGAAGGTATTTGTGTGTGTTTGGTTTTGTATTGGTAGTTTCTGTATGTGTAGAGGCTTGGAGGGGCTAGGTGCTGGGAGAGAAGCAGAGCCCTGATTAGGGGGCGGGGCTTGACTGACTAGGGGTCCAATAAAGGGAGCAGCCAGTCAGGCAGCGGCACAGACAGCTGAAGCGGCACAGGAGCTAGCAAACAGAGCTGTAAAAAGGGGAGTTGGAGTGGGAGTTCTGTTGGACGAGAAGGTATTTGTGTGTGTTTGGTTTTGTATTGGTAGTATCTGTATGTGTAGAGGCTTGGAGGGGCTTTGTGCTGGGAGAGAAGCTGAGCCCTGATTAGGGGGCGGGGCTTCACTGACTAGGTGTCCTATAAAGATAGCAGCCAGTCAGGCAGCGGCACCGGAGCTAGCAAACAGAGCTGTGAACAGGGGAGTTTGAGTGGGAGTTCTGTTGGAGGAGAAGGTATTTGTGTGTGTTTGGTTTTTTAATTGGTAGTACCTGTATGTGTAGGGGTTTGGCGGGGCTTTGTGCTGGGAGAGAAGCTGAGCCCTTTTTAGGGGGCGGGGCTTCCCTGACTAGGGGTTCTATAAAGGTAGCAGCCAGTCAGGCAGCGGCACAGGAGCTAGCAAACAGAGCTGTAAACAGGGGAGTTTGAGTGGGAGTTCTGTTGGAGGAGAAGGTATTTGTGTGTGTTTGGTTTTGTATTGGTAGTATCTGTATGTGAAGGGGCTTTGTGCTGGGAGAGAAGCTGAGCCCTGATCAGGGGGCGGGACTTCACTGACTAGGTGTCCTATAAAGGTCGCAGCCAGTCAGGCATCGGCACAGACAGCTGCAGCGGCACAGGAGCTAGCAAACAGAGCTGTAAACAGGGGAGTTTGAGTGGGAGTTCTGTTGGAGGAGATGGTATTTGTGTGTGTTTGGTTTTGTATTGGTAGTATCTGTATGTGTAGGGGTATGGCGGGGCTTTGTGCTTGGAGAGAAGCTGAGCCCTGATTAGGGGGCGGGGCTTCACTGACTAGGGGTCTTATAAAGGTAGCAGCCAGTCAGGCAGCGGCACAGACAGCTGAAGCGGCACAGGAGCTATCAAACAGAGCTGTAAACAGGGGAGTTGGAGTGGGAGTTCTGTTGGAGGAGAAGGTATTTGTGTGTTTGGTTTTGTATTGGTAGTTTCTGTATGTGTAGAGGCTTGGAGGGGCTAGGTGCTGGGAGAGAAGCAGAGCCCTGATTAGGGGGCGGGGCTTGACTGACTAGGGGTCCAATAAAGGGAGCAGCCAGTCAGGCAGCAGCACAGACAGCTGCAGCGGCACAGGAGCTAGCAAACAGAGCTGTAAACAGGGGAGTTGGAGTGGGAGTTCTGTTGGAGGAGAAGGTATTTGTGTTTGGTTTTGTATTGGTAGTATACGTATGTGTAGAGGCTTGAAGGGGCTTTGTGGTGGGAGAGAAGCTGAGCCCTGATTAGGGGGCGGGGCTTCACTGACTAGGGGTCCTATAAAGGTACCAGCCAGTCAGGCAGCGGCTCAGACAGCTGCAGCGGCACAGGAGCTAGCAAACAGAGCTGTAAACAGGGGAGTTTGTGTGGGAGTTCTGTTGGAGGAGAAGGTATTTGTGTGTGTTTGTTTTTGTATTGTCAGTATCTGTATGTGCAGGGGCTTCGTGCTGGGAGAGAAGCTGAGCCCTGATTAGGGGGCGGTGCTTCCCTGACTAGGGGTCCTATAAAGGTAGCAGCCAGTCAGGCAGCGGCACAGGAGCTAGCAAACAGAGCTGTAAACAGGGGAGTTTGTGTGGGAGTTCTGTTGGAGGAGAAGGTATTTGTGTGTGTTTGGTTTTGTATTTGTAGTATCTGTATGTGGATGGGCTTTGTGCTGGGAGAGAAGCTGAGCCCTGATTAGGGGGCGGGTCTTCACTGACTAGGGGTCCCATAAAGGTAGCAGCCAGTCTGGCAGCGGCACAGGAGCTAGCAAACAGAGCTGTGAACAGGGGGGTTTGAGTGGGAGTTCTGTTGGAGGAGAAGGTATTTTTGTTTGGTTTTGTATTGGTAGTATACGTATGTGTAGAGGCTTGAAGGGGCTTTGTGCTGGGAGAGAAGCTGAGCCCTGATTAGGGGGCGGGGCTTCACTGACTAGGGGTCCTATAAAGGTAGCAGCCAGTCAGACAGCGGCACAGGAGCTAGCAAACAGAGCTGTAAACAGGGGAGTTTGTGTGGGAGTTCTGTTGGAGAAGATGGTATTTGTGTGTGTTTGGTTTTGTATTGGTACTATATGTATGTGTGGAGGCTTGTAGGGGCTTTGTGCTGGGAGAGAAGCTGAGCCCTGATTAGGGGGCGGGGCTTGACTGACTAGGGTTCCTATAAACGTAGCAGCCAGTCAGGCAGCGTCTCAGACAGCTGCAGCGGCACAGGAGCTAGCAAACAGAGCTGTAAACAGGGGAGTTGGAGAGGGAGTTCTGTTGGAGGAGGAGGTATTTTTTTGTGTTTGGTTTTGTATTGTCAGTATCTGTATGTGCAGGGGCTTTGTGCTGGGAGAGAAGCTGAGCCCTGATTAGGGGGCGGGGCTTCCCTGACTAGGGGTCCTATAAAGGTAGCAGCCAATCAGGCAGCGGCACAGGAGCTAGCAAACAGAGCTGTAAACAGGGGAGTTTGAGTTGGAGTTCTGTTGGAGGAGAAGGTATTTGTGTGTGTTTGGTATTGTATTTGTAGTATCTGTATGTGTAGAGGCTTGGAGGGGCTTTGTGCTGGAAGAGAAGCTGAGCCCTGATTAGGGGGCGGGGCTTCACTGACTAGGGGTCCTATAAAGGTAGCAGCCAGTCAGACAGCGGCACAGGAGCTAGCAAACAGAGCTGTAAGCAGGGGAGTTTGAGTGGGAGTTCTGTTGGAGGAGAAGGTATTTGTGTGTGTTTTTGTATTGGTAGTATCTGTATGTGTAGAGGCTTGGAGGGGCTAGGTGCTGGGAGAGAAGCTGAGCCCTGACTAGGGGGCGGGGCTTCACTGACTAGGGGTCCTATAAAGGTAGCAGCCAGTCAGGCAGCGGCACAGGAGCTAGCAAACAGAGCTGTAAGCAGGGGAGTTTGAGTGGGAGTTCTGTTGGAGGAGAAGGTATTTGTGTGTATTTTTGTATTGGTAGTACCTGTATGTGTAAAGGTTTGAAGGGGCTTTGTGCTGGGAGAGAAGCTGAGCCCTGATTAGGGGGCGGGGCTTCACTGACTAGGGGTCCTCTAAATGTAGCAGCCAGTCAGGCAGCGGCACAGACAGATGCAGCGGGAAAGGAGCTAGCAAACAGAGCTGTAAACAGGGGAGTTTGAGTGGGAGTTCTGTTGGAGGAGAAGGTATTTGTGTGTGTTTTTGTATTGGTAGTACCTGTATGTGTAAAGGTTTGAAGGGGCTTTGTGCTGGGAGAGAAGCTGAGCCCTGATGAGGGGGCGGGGCTTCACTGACTAGGGGTCCTATAAAGGTAGCAGCCAGTCAGGCAGCGGCACAGACAGCTGCAGCGGCACAGGAGCTAGCAAACAGAGCTCTAAACAGGGGAGTTTGAGTGGGAGTTCTGTTGGAGGAGAAGGTATTTGTGTGTATTTTTGTATTGGTAGTATCTGTGTGTGTAGAGGCTTGGAGGGGCTTTGTGCTGGAAGAGAAGCTGAGCCCTGATCAGGGGGCGGGGCTTCACTGACTAGGGGTCCTATAAAGGTAGGAGCCAGTCAGGCAGCGGCACAGGAGCTAGCAAACAGAGCTGTAAACAGGGGAGTTTGAGTGGGAGTTCTGTTGGAGGAAAAGGTATTTGTGTGTGCTCGGTTTTGTATTGGTAGTGTCTGTATGTGTACGGGCTTTGTGCTGGGAGAGAAGCTGAGCCCTGATTAGGGGGCGGGGCTTCACGACTAGGGGTCCTATAAAGGTAGGAGCCAGTCAGACAAGGGCACAGGAGCTAGCAAAGAGAGCTGTAAGCAGGGGAGTTTGAGTGGGAGTTCTGTTGGAGGAAAAGGTATTTGTGTGTGTTTGGTTTTGTATTGGTAGTATCTGTATGTGTAGAGCTTGGAGGGGCTTTGTGCTGGGAGAGAAGCTGAGCCCTGATTAGGGGGCGGGGCTTCACTGACTAGGGGTCCTATAAAGGTAGCAGCCAGTCAGGCAGCGGCACAGGAGCTAGCAAACAGAGCTGTAAACAGGGGAGTTGGAGTGGGAGTTCTGTTGGAGGAGATGGTATTTGTGTGTGTTTGGTTTTGTATTGGTAGTATATGTATGTGTAGAGGCTTGAAGGGGCTTTGTGCTGGGAGAGAAGCTGAGCCCTGATTAGGGGGCGGGGCTTCACTGACTAGGGGTCCTATAAAGGTACCAGCCAGTCAGACAGCGGCACAGGAGCTAGCAAACAGAGCTGTAAACAGGGGAGTTTGTGTGGGAGATCTGTTGGAGGAGAAGGTATTTGTGTGTGTTTGGTTTTGTATTTGTAGTATCTGTATGTGGAGGGGCTTTGTGCTGGGAGAGAAGCTGAGCCCTGATTAGGGGGCGGGGCTTCACTGACTAGGGGTCCTATAAAGGTAGCAGCCAGTCAGGCAACGGCACAGACAGCTGAAGCGGCACAGGAGCTAGCAAACAGAGCTGTAAACAGGGGAGTTTGTGTGGGAGTTCTGTTGGAGGAGAAGGTATTTGTGTGTGTTTGGTTTTGTATTGGTAGTATCTGTATGTGGAGGGGCTT
Source organism: Lepidochelys olivacea (assembly GCF_965140295.1). Classification (NCBI taxonomy): domain Eukaryota; kingdom Metazoa; phylum Chordata; order Testudines; family Cheloniidae; genus Lepidochelys; species Lepidochelys olivacea. Next base: position 2,562,514 of record NC_140437.1, on the reverse strand, counting down.
TGTGCTGGGAGAGAAGCTGAGCCCTGATTAGGGGGCGGGGCTTCACTGACTAGGGGTCCTATAAATGTAGCAGCCAGTCAGGCAGCGGCACAGGAGCTAGCAAACAGAGCTGTGAACAGGGGAGTTTGAGTGGGAGTTCTGTTGGAGAAGATGGTATTTGTGTGTGTTTGGTTTTGTATTGGTACTATATGTATGTGTGGAGGCTTGTAGGGGCTTTGTGCTGGGAGAGAAGCTGAGCCCTGATTAGGGGGCGGGGCTTGACTGACTAGGGTTCCTATAAAGGTAGCAGCCAGTCAGGCAGCGTCTCAGACAGCTGCAGCGGCACAGGAGCTAGCAAACAGAGCTGTAAACAGGGGAGTTGGAGAGGGAGTTCTGTTGGAGGAGGAGGTATTTGTTTGTGTTTGGTTTTGTATTGTCAGTATCTGTATGTGCAGGGGCTTTGTGCTGGGAGAGAAGCTGAGCCCTGATTAGGGGGCGGGGCTTCCCTGACTAGGGGTCCTATAAAGGTAGCAGCCAATCAGGCAGCGGCACAGGAGCTAGCAAACAGAGCTGTAAACAGGGGAGTTTGAGTTGGAGTTCTGTTGGAGGAGAAGGTATTTGTGTGTGTTTGGTTTTGTATTGGTAGTATCTGTATGTGTAGAGGCTTGGAGGGGCTTTGTGCTGGGAGAGAAGCTGAGCCCTGATTAGGGGGCGGGGCTTCACTGACTCGGGGTCCTATAAAGGTAGCAGCCAGTCAGACAGCGGCACAGGTGCTAGCAAACAGAGCTGTGAACAGGGGAGTTTGAGTGGGAGTTCTGTTGGAGGAGAAGGTATTTGTGTGTGTTTTTGTATTGGTAGTATCTGTATGTGTAGAGGCTTGGAGGGGCTTTGTGCTGGAAGAGAAGCTGAGACCTGATTAGGGGGCGGGGCTTCACTGACTAGGGGTCCTATAAAAGTAGCAGCCAGTCAGGCAGCGGCACAGGAGGTAGCAAACAGAGCTTTAAACAGGGGAGTTTGAGTGGGAGTTCTGTTGGAGGAGAAGGTATTTGTGTGTGTTTGGTTTTGCATTGGTAGTATCTGTATGTGTAGGGGCTTTGTGCTGGGAGAGAAGCTGAGCCCTGATTAGGTGGCGGGGCTTCACTGACTAGGGGTCCTATAAAGGTAGCAGCCAGTCAGACAGCGGCACAGGAGCTAGTAAACAGAGCTGTAAGCAGGGGAGTTTGAGTGGGAGTTCTGTTGGAGGAGAAGGTGTTTGTTTTTTTGTATTGGTAGTATCTGTATGTGTAGAGGCTTGGAGGGGCTTTGTGCTGGGAGAGAAGCTGAGCCCTGATTAGGGGGCGGGGCTTCACTGACTAGGGGTCCTATAAAGGTAGCAGCCAGTCAGGCAGCGGCTCAGACAGCTGCAGCGGCACAGGAGCTAGCAAACAGAGCTGGAAACAGGGGAGTTGGAGTGGGAGTTCTGTTGGAGGAGAAGGTATTTGTGTGTGTTTGGTTTTGTATTGGTAGTATCTGTATATGCAGGGGCTTTGTGCTGGGAGAGAAGCTGAGCCCTGATTAGGGGGCGGGGCTTCACTGACTAGGGGTCCTATAAAGGTAGCAGCCAGTCAGACAGCGGCACAGGAGCTAGCAAACAGAGGTGTAAGCAGGGGAGTTTGAGTGTGAGTTCTGTTGGAGGAGAAGGTATTTGTGTGTGTTTTTGTATTGGTAGTACCTGTATGTGTAAAGGTTTGAAGGGGCTTTGTGCTGGGAGAGAAGCTGAGCCCTGATTAGGGGGCGGGGCTTCACTGACTAGGGGTCCTATAAAGGTAGCAGCCAGTCAGGCAGCGGCACAGACAGCTGCAGCGGCACAGGAGCTAGCAAACAGAGCTCTAAACAGGGGAGTTTGAGTGGGAGTTCTGTTGGAGGAGAAGGTATTTGTGTGTATTTTTGTATTGGTAGTATCTGTATGTGTAGAGGCTTGGAGGGGCTTTGTGCTGGAAGAGAAGCTGAGCCCTGATCAGGGGGCGGGGCTTCACTGACTAGGGGTCCTATAAAGGTAGGAGCCAGTCAGGCAGCGGCACAGGAGCTAGCAAACAGAGCTGTAAACAGGGGAGTTTGAGTGGGAGTTCTGTTGGAGGAAAAGGTATTTGTGTGTGCTCGGTTTTGTATTGGTAGTGTCTGTATGTGTACGGGCTTTGTGCTGGGAGAGAAGCTGAGCCCTGATTAGGGGGCGGGGCTTCACGACTAGGGGTCCTATAAAGGTAGCAGCCAGTCAGACAAGGGCACAGGAGCTAGCAAAGAGAGCTGTAAGCAGGGGAGTTTGAGTGGGAGTTCTGTTGGAGGAGAAGGTATTTGTGTGTGTTTGGTTTTGTATTGGTAGTATCTGTATGTGTAGAGCTTGGAGGGGCTTTGTGCTGGGAGAGAAGCTGAGCCCTGATTAGGGGGCGGGGCTTCACTGACTAGGGGTCCTATAAAGGTAGCAGCCAGTCAGGCAGCAGAACAGACAGCTGCAGTGGCACAGGAGCTAGCAAACAGAGCTGTAAACAGGGGAGTTTGAGTGGGAGTTCTGTTGGAGGAGAAGGTATTTTTGTGCGTTTGGTTTTGTATTGTCAGTATCTGTATGTGCAGGGGCTTTGTGCTGGGAGAGAAGCAGAGCCCTGATTAGGGGGCGGGGCTTCCCTGACTAGGGGTCCTATAAAGGTAGCAGCCAGTCAGGCAGTGGCACAGGAGCTAGGAAACAGAGCTGTAAACAGGGGAGTTTGAGTGGGAGTTCTGTTGGAGGAGATGGTATTTGTGTGTGTTTGGTTTTGTATTGGTAGGATATGTATGTGTAGGGGTTTGGCGGGGATTTGTGCTTGGAGAGAAGCTGAACCCTGATTAGGGGGCGGGGCTTCACTGACTAGGGGTCCTATAAAGGTAGCAGCCAGTCAGGCAGCGGCACAGGAGCTAGGAAACAGAGCTGTAAACAGGGGAGTTTGAGTGGGAGTTCTGTTGGAGGAGAAGGTATTTGTGTGTGTTTGGTTTTGTATTGGTAGTATCTGTATGTGTAGAGGCTTGGAGGGGCTTTGTGCTGGGAGAGAAGCTGAGCCCTGATTAGGGGACGGTGCTTCACTGACTAGGGGTCCTGTAAAGGTAGCAGCCAGTCAGGCAGCGGCACAGACAGCTGCAGCGGCAAAGGAGCTAGCAAACAGAGCTGTAAACAGGGGAGTTTGAGTGGGAGTTCTGTTGGAGGAGAAGGTATTTGTGTGTGTTTTTGTATTGGTAGTACCTGTATGTGTAGAGGTTTGAAGGGGCTTTGTCCTGGGAGAGAAGCTGAGCCCTGATTGGGGGCGGGGCTTCACTGACTAGGGGTCCTATAAAGGTAGCAGCCACTCAGGCAGCGGCACAGGAGCTAGCAAACAGACCTGTAAACAGGGCAGTTTGAGTGGGAGTTCTGTTGGAGGAGAAGGTATTTGTGTGTGTTCGGTTTTGTATTGGTAGTATCTGTATGTGAACGGGCTTTGTGCTGGGAGAGAAGCTGAGCCCTGATTGGGGGCGGGGCTTCACTGACTAGGGGTCCTATAAAGGTAGGAGCCAGTCAGGCAGCGGCACAGGAGCTAGCAAGCAGACCTGTAAACAGGGGACTTTGAGTGGGAGTTCTGTTGGAGGAGAAGGTATTTGTGTGTGTTTTTGTATTGGTATTATCTGTATGTGTAGAGGCTTGGAGGGGCTTTGTGCTGGGAGAGAGGCTGAGCCCTGATTAGGGGGCGGGGCTTCACTGACTAGGAGTCCTATAAAGGTAGCAGCCAGTCAGACTGCGGCACAGGAGCTAGCAAACAGACCTGTAAACAGGGGAGTTTGAGTGGGAGTTCTGTTGGAGGAGAAGGTATTTGTGTATGTTTGGTTTTGTATTGGTAGTATCTGTATGTGTAGGGTCTCTGTGCTGGGAGAGAAGCTGAGCCCTGATCAGGGGGCGGGGCTTCATTGACTAGGGGTCCTATAAAGGTAGGAGCCAGTCAGGCAGCGGCACAGGAGCTAGAAAACAGAGCTGTAAGCAGGGGACTTTGAGTGGGAGTTCTTTTGGAGGAGAAGGTATTTGTGTGTTTTTTTGTATTGGTAGTATCTGTATGTGTAGAGGCTTGGAGGGGCTTTGTGCTGGGAGAGAAGCTGAGCCCTGATCAGGGGGCGGGGCTTCACTGACTAGGGGTCCTATAAAGGTAGCAGCCAGTCAGGCAGCGGAACAGACAGCTGCAGTGGCACAGGAGCTAGCAAACAGAGCTGTAAACAGGGGAGTTTTAGTGGGAGTTCTGTTGGAGGAGAAGGTATTTGTGTGTGTTTGGTTTTGTATTGGTAGTATCTGTATGTGTAGGGGCTTTGTGCTGGGAGAGAAGCTGAGCCCTGATTAGGGGGCGGGGCTTCACTGACTAGGGGTCCTATAAAGGTAGCAGCCAGTCAGGCAGCGGCACAGGAGCTAGCAAACAGAGCTGTAAACAGGGGAGTTGGAGTGGGAGTTCTGTTGGAGGAGATGGTATTTGTGTGTGTTTGGTTTTGTATTGGTAGTATATGTATGTGTAGGGGTTTGGCGGGGCTTTGTGCTTGGAGAGAAGCTGAGCCCTGATTAGGGGGCGGGGCTTCACTGACTAGGGGTCCTATAAAGGTAGCAGCCAGTCAGGCAGCAGAACAGACAGCTGCAGTGGCACAGGAGCTAGCAAACAGAGCTGTAAACAGGGGAGTTTGAGTGGGAGTTCTGTTGGAGGAGAAGGTATTTTTGTGTGTTGGTAGTATCTGTATGTGTAGAGGTTTGAAGGGGCTTTGTGCTGGGAGAGAAGCTGAGCCCAGATTAGGGGGCGGGGCTCCACTGACTAGGCGTCCTATAAAGGTAGCAGCCAGTCAGGCAGCGGCACAGACAGCTGCAGCGGCACAGGAGCTAGGAAACAGAGCTTTAAGCAGGGGAGTTGGAGTGGGAGTTCTGTTGGAGGAGATGGTATTTGTGTGTGTTTTTGTATTGGTAGTATATGTATGTGTAGAGGTTTGAAGGGGCTTTGTCCTGGGAGAGAAGCTGAGCCCTGATTGGGGGCGGGGCTTCACTGACTAGGGGTCCTATAAAGGTAGCAGCCACTCAGGCAGCGGCACAGGAGCTAGCAAACAGAGCTCTTAACAGGGGAGTTTGAGTGGGAGTTCTGTTGGAGGAGAAGGTATTTGTGTGTGTTTGGTTTTGTATTGGTAGTATCTGTATGTGTAGGGGCTTTGTGCTGGGAGAGAAGCTGAGCCCTGATTAGGGGGCGGGGCTTCACTGACTAGGGGTCCTATAAAGGTAGCAGAAAGTCAGGCAGCGGCACAGGAGCTAGGAAACAGAGCTGTAAACAGGGGAGTTTGAGTGGGAGTTCTGTTGGAGGAGAAGGTATTTGTGTGTGTTTGGTTTTGTATTGTCAGTATCTGTATGTGCAGGGGCCTTGTGCTGGGAGAGAAGCTGAGCCCTGATTAGGGGGCGGGGCTTCCCTGACTAGGGGTCCTATAAAGGTAGCAGCCAGTCGGGCAGCGGCACAGGAGCTAGCAAACAGAGCTGTAAACAGGGGAGTTTGAGTGGGAGTTCTGTTGGAGGAGAAGGTATTTGTGTGTGTTTTTGTATTGGTAGTATCTGTATGTGTAGACGTTTGAAGGGGCTTTGTGCTGGGAGAGAAGGTGAGCCCTGATTAGGGGGCGGGCCTTCACTGACTTGGGGTCCTATAAAGGTAGCAGCCAGTCAGGCAGCGGCAGACAGCTGCAGCGGCACAGGAGCTAGCAAACAGAGCTGTGAACAGGGGAGTTTGAGTGGGAGTTCTGTTGGAGGAGAAGGTATTTGTGTGTTTTTTTTTGTATTGGTAGTGTCTGTATGTGTAGAGGCTTGGAGGGGCTTTGTGCTGGGAGAGAAGCTGAGCCCTGATAATGGGGCGGGGCTTCACTGACTAGGTGTCCTATAAAGGTAGCAGCCAGTCAGTCATCGGCACAGACAGCTGCAGCGGCACAGGAGCTAGCAAACAGAGCTGTAAACAGGGGAGTTTCAGTGGGAGTTCTGTTGGAGGAGATGGTATTTGTGTGTGTTTTTGTATTGGTAGTATCTGTATGTGTAGAGGTTTGAAGGGGCTTTGTGCTGGGAGAGAAGCTGAGCCCTGATTAGGGGGCGGGGCTTCACTGACTAGTCTTCCTATAAAGGTAGCAGCCAGTCAGACTGCGGCACAGGAGCTAGCAAACAGAGCTGTAAGCAGGGGAGTTTGAGTGGGAGTTCTGTTGGAGGAGAAGGTATTTGTGTGTGTTTTTTTGTATTGGTAGTATATGTATGTGTAGGGGTTTGGCGGGGCTTTGTGCTTGGAGAGAAGCTGAGCCCTGATTAGGAGGCGGGGCTTCACTGACTCGGGGTCCTATAAAGGTAGCAGCCAGTCAGGCAGCGGCACAGGAGCTAGCAAACAGAGCTGTAAACAGGGGTGTTTGAGTCGGAGTTCTGTTGGAGGAGAAGGTATTTGTGTGTGTTTTTGTATTGGTAGTATCTGTATGTGTAGAGGTTTGAAGGGGCTTTGGGCATGGAGAGAAGCTGAGCCCTGATTAGGGGGCGGGGCTTACCTGACTAGGGGTCCTATAAAGGTAGCAGCCAGTCAGGCAGCGGAACAGACAGCTGCAGTGGCACAGGAGCTAGCAAACAGAGCTGTAAACAGGGGAGTTTGAGTGGGAGTTCTGTTGGAGGAGAAGGTATTTGTGTGTGTTTTTGTATTGGTAGTATCTGTATGTGTAGACGTTTGAAGGGGCGTTGTGCTGGGAGAGAAGCTGAGCCCTGATTAGGGGGCGGGGCTTCACTGACTAGGGGTCCTATAAAGGTAGCAGCCAGTCAGGCAGCGGCAGACAGCTGCAGCGGCACAGGAGCTAGCAAACAGAGCTGTGAACAGGGGAGTTTGAGTGGGAGTTCTGTTGGAGGAGAAGGTATTTGTGTGTGTTTTTGTATGGGTAGTATCTGTATGTGTAGAGGCTTGGAGGGGCTTTGTGCTGGAAGAGAAGCTGAGCCCTGGTCAGGGGGCGGGGCTTCACTGACTAGGGGTCCTATAAAGGTAGGAGCCAGTCAGGCAGCGGCACAGGAGCTAGCAAACAGAGCTGTAAACAGGGGAGTTTGAGTGGGAGTTCTGTTGGAGGAAAAGGTATTTGTGTGTGCTCGGTTTTGTATTGGTAGTGTCTGTATGTGTACGGGCTTTGTGCTGGGAGAGAAGCTGAGCCCTGATTAGGGGGCGGGGCTTCACGACTAGGGGTCCTATAAAGGTAGCAGCCAGTCAGACAAGGGCACAGGAGCTAGCAAACAGAGCTGTAAGCAGGGGAGTTGGAGTGGGAGTTCTGTTGGAGGAGATGGTATTTGTGTGTGTTTGGTTTTGTATTGGTAGTATATGTATGTGTAGAGCTTGGAGGGGCTTTGTGCTGGGAGAGAAACTGAGCCCTGATTAGGGGGCGGGGCTTCACTGACTAGGGGTCCTATAAAGGTAGCAGCCAGTCAGGCAGCGGCACAGGAGCTAGCAAACAGAGCTGTAAACAGGGGAGTTGGAGTGGGAGTTCTGTTGGAGGAGATGGTATTTGTGTGTGTTTGGTTTTGTATTGGTAGTATATGTATGTGTAGGGGTTTGGCGGGGCTTTGTGCTTGGAGAGAAGCTGAGCCCTGATTAGGGGGCGGGGCTTCACTGACTAGGGGTCCTATAAAGGTAGCAGCCAGTCAGGCAGCAGAACAGACAGCTGCAGTGGCACAGGAGCTAGCAAACAGAGCTGTAAACAGGGGAGTTTGAGTGGGAGTTGTGTTGGAGGAGAAGGTATTTTTGTGTGTTTTTGTATTGGTAGTATCTGTATGTGTAGAGGTTTGAAGGGGCTTTGTGCTGGGAGAGAAGCTGAGCCCAGATTAGGGGGCGGGGCTCCACTGACTAGGCGTCGTATAAAGGTAGCAGCCAGTCAGGCAGCGGCACAGACAGCTGCAGCGGCACAGGAGCTAGCAAACAGAGCTGTAAACAGGGGAGTTGGAGTGGGAGTTCTGTTGGAGGAGAAGGTATTTGTGTGCGTTTGGTTTTGTATTGTCAGTATCTGTATGTGCAGGGGCTTTGTCCTGGGAGAGAAGCTGAGCCCTGATTGGGGGCGGGGCTTCACTGACTAGGGGTCCTATAAAGGTAGCAGCCACTCAGGCAGCGGCACAGGAGCTAGCAAACAGAGCTCTTAACAGGGGAGTTTGAGTGGGAGTTCTGTTGGAGGAGAAGGTATTTGTGTGTGTTTGGTTTTGTATTGTCAGTATCTGTATGTGCAGGGGCCTTGTGCTGGGAGAGAAGCTGAGCCCTGATTAGGGGGCGGGGCTTCCCTGACTAGGGGTCCTATAAAGGTAGCAGCCAGTCGGGCAGTGGCACAGGAGCTAGCAAACAGAGCTGTAAACAGGGGAGTTTGAGTGGGAGTTCTGTTGGAGGAGAAGGTATTTGTGTGTGTTTTTGTATTGGTAGTATCTGTATGTGTAGACGTTTGAAGGGGCTTTGTGCTGGGAGAGAAGGTGAGCCCTGATTAGGGGGCGGGGCTTCACTGACTTGGGGTCCTATAAAGGTAGCAGCCAGTCAGGCAGCGGCAGACAGCTGCAGCGGCACAGGAGCTAGCAAACAGAGCTGTGAACAGGGGAGTTTGAGTGGGAGTTCTGTTGGAGGAGAAGGTATTTGTGTGTTTTTTTTTGTATTGGTAGTGTCTGTATGTGTAGAGGCTTGGAGGGGCTTTGTGCTGGGAGAGAAGCTGAGCCCTGATAATGGGGCGGGGCTTCACTGACTAGGTGTCCTATAAAGGTAGCAGCCAGTCAGTCATCGGCACAGACAGCTGCAGCGGCACAGGAGCTAGCAAACAGAGCTGTAAACAGGGGAGTTTCAGTGGGAGTTCTGTTGGAGGAGATGGTATTTGTGTGTGTTTTTGTATTGGTAGTATCTGTATGTGTAGAGGTTTGAAGGGGCTTTGTGCTGGGAGAGAAGCTGAGCCCTGATTAGGGGGCGGGGCTTCACTGACTAGTCTTCCTATAAAGGTAGCAGCCAGTCAGACTGCGGCACAGGAGCTAGCAAACAGAGCTGTAAGCAGGGGAGTTTGAGTGGGAGTTCTGTTGGAGGAGAAGGTATTTGTGTGTGTTCGGTTTTGTATTGGTAGTATCTGTATGTGAACGGGCTTTGTGCTGGGATAGAAGCTGAGCCCTGATCAGGGGGCGGGGCTTCCCTGACTAGGGGTCCTATAAAGGTAGGAGCCAGTCACGCAGCGGCACAGGAGCTAGCAAGCAGAGCTGTAAGCAGGGGAGTTTGAGTGGGAGTTCTGTTGGAGGAGAAGGTATTTGTGTGTTTTTTTGTATTGGTAGTATCTGTATGTGTAGAGGTTTGAAGGGGCTTTGGGCATGGAGAGAAGCTGAGCCCTGATTAGGGGGCGGGGCTTACCTGACTAGGGGTCCTATAAAGGTAGCAGCCAGTCAGGCAGCGGAACAGACAGCTGCAGTGGCACAGGAGCTAGCAAACAGAGCTGTAAACAGGGGAGTTTGAGTGGGAGTTCTGTTGGAGGAGAAGGTATTTGTGTGTGTTTTTGTATTGGTAGTATCTGTATGTGTAGACGTTTGAAGGGGCGTTGTGCTGGGAGAGAAGCTGAGCCCTGATTAGGGGGCGGGGCTTCACTGACTAGGGGTCCTATAAAGGTAGCAGCCAGTCAGGCAGCGGCAGACAGCTGCAGCGGCACAGGAGCTAGCAAACAGAGCTGTGAACAGGGGAGTTTGAGTGGGAGTTCTGTTGGAGGAGAAGGTATTTGTGTGTGTTTTTGTATGGGTAGTATCTGTATGTGTAGAGGCTTGGAGGGGCTTTGTGCTGGAAGAGAAGCTGAGCCCTGATCAGGGGGCGGGGCTTCACTGACTAGGGGTCCTATAAAGGTAGGAGCCAGTCAGGCAGCGGCACAGGAGCTAGCAAACAGAGCTGTAAACAGGGGAGTTTGAGTGGGAGTTCTGTTGGAGGAAAAGGTATTTGTGTGTGCTCGGTTTTGTATTGGTAGTGTCTGTATGTGTACGGGCTTTGTGCTGGGAGAGAAGCTGAGCCCTGATTAGGGGGCGGGGCTTCACGACTAGGGGTCCTATAAAGGTAGCAGCCAGTCAGACAAGGGCACAGGAGCTAGCAAACAGAGCTGTAAGCAGGGGAGTTGGAGTGGGAGTTCTGTTGGAGGAGATGGTATTTGTGTGTGTTTGGTTTTGTATTGGTAGTATATGTATGTGTAGAGCTTGGAGGGGCTTTGTGCTGGGAGAGAAACTGAGCCCTGATTAGGGGGCGGGGCTTCACTGACTAGGGGTCCTATAAAGGTAGCAGCCAGTCAGGCAGTGGCACAGGAGCTAGCAAACAGAGCTGTAAACAGGGGAGTTGGAGTGGGAGTTCTGTTGGAGGAGAAGGTATTTTTGTGTGTTTTTGTATTGGTAGTATCTGTATGTGTAGAGGTTTGAAGGGGCTTTGTGCTGGGAGAGAAGCTGAGCCCAGATTAGGGGGCGGGGCTCCACTGACTAGGCGTCGTATAAAGGTAGCAGCCAGTCAGGCAGCGGCACAGACAGCTGCAGCGGCACAGGAGCTAGGAAACAGACCTGTAAACAGGGGAGTTTGAGTGGGAGTTCTGTTGGAGGAGAAGGTATTTGTGTGTGTTTTTGTATTGGTAGTACCTGTATGTATAGAGGTTTGAAGGGGCTTTGTCCTGGGAGAGAAGCTGAGCCCTGATTGGGGGCGGGGCTTCACTGACTAGGGTCCTATAAAGGTAGCAGCCACTCAGGCAGCGGCACAGGAGCTAGCAAACAGACCTGTAAACAGGGCAGTTTGAGTGGGAGTTCTGTTGGAGGAGAAGGTATTTGTGTGTGTTCGGTTTTGTATTGGTAGTATCTGTATGTGAACGGGCTTTGTGCTGGGAGAGAAGCTGAGCCCTGATTGGGGGCGGGGCTTCACTGACTAGGGGTCCTATAAAGTTAGGAGCCAGTCAGGCAGCGGCACAGGAGCTAGCAAGCAGACCTGTAAACAGGGGACTTTGAGTGGGAGTTCTGTTGGAGGAGAAGGTATTTGTGTGTGTTTTTGTATTGGTATTATCTGTGTGTGTAGAGGCTTGGAGGGGCTTTGTGCTGGGAGAGAGGCTGAGCCCTGATTAGGGGGCGGGGCTTCACTGACTAGGAGTCCTATAAAGGTAGCAGCCAGACAGACTGCGGCACAGGAGCTAGCAAACAGACCTGTAAACAGGGGAGTTTGAGTGGGAGTTCTGTTGGAGGAGAAGGTATTTGTGTATGTTTGGTTTTGTATTGGTAGTATCTGTATGTGTAGGGTCTCTGTGCTGGGAGAGAAGCTGAGCCCTGATCAGGGGGCGGGGCTTCATTGACTAGGGGTCCTATAAAGGTAGGAGCCAGTCAGGCAGCGGCACAGGAGCTAGAAAACAGAGCTGTAAGCAGGGGACTTTGAGTGGGAGTTCTTTTGGAGGAGAAGGTATTTGTGTGTTTTTTTGTATTGGTAGTATCTGTATGTGTAGAGGCTTGGAGGGGCTTTGTTCTGGGAGAGAAGCTGAGCCCTGATCAGGGGGCGGGGCTTCATTGACTAGGGGTCCTATAAAGGTAGCAGCCAGTCAGGCAGCGGCACAGGAGCTAGCAAACAGAGCTGTAAATAGGGGAGTTTGAGTGGGAGTTCTGTTGGAGGAGAAGGTATTTGTGTGTGTTTGGTTTTGTATTGGTAGTATCTGTATGTGTACGGGCTTTGTGCTGGGAGAGAAGCTGAGCCCTGATTAGGGGGCGGGGCTTCACTGACTAGGGGTCCTATAAAGGTAGCAGCCAGTCAGGCAGCAGAACAGACAGCTGCAGTGGCACAGGAGCTAGCAAACAGAGCTGTAAACAGGGGAGTTTGAGTGGGAGTTCTGTTGGAGGAGAAGGTATTTTTGTGTGTTTTTGTATTGGTAGTATCTGTATGTGTAGAGGTTTGAAGGGGCTTTGTGCTGGGAGAGAAGCTGAGCCCAGATTAGGGGGCGGGGCTCCACTGACTAGGCGTCCTATAAAGGTAGCAGCCAGTCAGGCAGCGGCACAGACAGCTGCAGCGGCACAGGAGCTAGGAAACAGAGCTTTAAGCAGGGGAGTTGGACTGGGAGTTCTGTTGGAGGAGAAGGTATTTGTGTGCGTTTGGTTTTGTATTGTCAGTATCTGTATGTGCAGGGGCTTTGTGCTGGGAGAGAAGCAGAGCCCTGATTAGGGGGCGGGGCTTCCCTGACTAGGGGTCCTATAAACGTAGCAGCCAGTCAGGCAGCGGCACAGACAGCTGCAGCGGCACAGGAACTAGCAAACAGAGCTGTAAACAGGGGAGTTTGAGTGGGAGTTCTGTTGGAGGAGAAGGTATTTGTGTGTGTTTGGTTTTGTATTGGTAGTATCTGTATGTGTAGAGGCTTGGAGGGGCTTTGTGCTGGGAGAGAAGCTGAGCCCTGATTAGGGGACGGTGCTTCACTGACTAGGGGTCCTGTAAAGGTAGTAGCCAGTCAGGCAGCGGCACAGACAGCTGCAGCGGCAAAGGAGCTAGCAAACAGAGCTGTAAACAGGGGAGTTTGAGTGGGAGTTCTGTTGGAGGAGAAGGTATTTGTGTGTGTTTGGTTTTGTATTGGTAGTATATGTATGTGTAGGGGTTTGGCGGGGCTTTGTGCTTGGAGAGAACCTGAGCCCTGATCAGGGGGCGGGGCTTCACTGACTAGGGGTCCTATAAAGGTAGGAGCCGGTCAGGCAGCGGCACAGACAGCAGCAGCGGCACAGGAGCTAGCAAACAGAGCTGTAAACAGGGGAGTTTGAGTGGGAGTTCTGTTGGAGGAGAAGGTATTTGTGTGTGTTCGGTTTTGTATTGGTAGTGTCTGTATGTGCAGGGGCTTTGTGCTGGGAGAGAAGCTGAGCCCTGATTAGGGGGCGCGGCTTCACTGACTAGGGGTCCTATAAAGGTAGCAGCCAGTCAGGCAGCGGCACAGAGAGCTGCAGTGGCACAGGACCTAGCAAACAGAGCTGTAAACAGGGGAGTTTGAGTGGGAGTTCTGTTGGAGGAGAAGGTATTTGTGTGTGTTTGGTTTTGTATTGGGAGTATCTGTATGTGTAGGGGCTTTGTGCTGGGAGAGAAGCTGAGCCCTGATTAGGGGGCGGGGCTTCCCTGACTAGGGGTCCTATAAAGGTAGCAGCCAGTCAGGCAGCGGCACAGGAGCTAGCAAACAGAGCTGTAAACAGGGGAGTTTGAGTGGGAGTTCTGTTGGAGGAGAAGGTATTTGTGTGTGTTTGGTTTTGTATTGTCAGTATCTGTATGTGCAGGGGCTTTGTGCTGGGAGAGAAGCTGAGCCCTGATTAGGGGGCAGGGCTTCCCTGACTAGGGGTCCTAAAAAGGTAGCAGCCAGTCAGGCAGCGGCACAGGAGCTAGCAAACAGAGCTGTAAACAGGGGAGTTTGAGTGGGAGTTCTTTTGGAGGAGAAGGTATTTGTGTGTTTTTTTGTATTGTTAGTATCTGTATGTGTAGAGGCTTGGAGGGGCTTTGTGCTGGGAGAGAAGCTGAGCCCTGATTAGGGGGCGGGGCTTCACTGACTAGGGTCCTATAAAGGTAGCAGCCAGTCAGGCAGCGGCACAGACAGCTGCAGCGGCAAAGGAGCTAGCAAACAGAGCTCTAAACAGGGGAGTTTGAGTGGGAGTTCTGTTGGAGGAGAAGGTATTTGTGTGTGTTTGGTTTTGTATTGGTAGTATCTGTATGTGTAGAGGCTTGGAGGGGCTTTGTGCTGGGAGAGAAGCTGAGCCCTGATTAGGGGGCGGGGCTTCACTGACTAGGGGTCCTATAAAGGTAGCAGCCAGTCAGGCAGCGGCACAGGAGCTAGCAAACAGACCTGTAAACAGAGCAGTTTGAGTGGGAGTTCTGTTGGAGGAGAAGGTATTTGTGTGTGTTCGGTTTTGTATTGGTAGTATCTGTATGTGAACGGGCTTTGTGCTGGGAGAGAAGCTGAGCCCTGATCAGGGGGCGGGGCTTCCCTGACTAGGGGTCCTATAAAGGTAGGAGCCAGTCACGCAGCGGCACAGGAGCTAGCAAGCAGAGCTGTAAGCAGGGGAGTTTGAGTGGGAGTTCTGTTGGAGGAGAAGGTATGTGTGTGTTTTTTTGTATTGGTAGTATCTGTATGTGCAGACGTTTGAAGGGGCTTTGTGCTGGGAGAGAAGCTGAGCCCTGATTAGGGGGCGGGGCTTCACTGACTAGGGGTCCTATAAAGGTAGCAGCCAGTCAGGCAGCGGCAGACAGCAGCAGCGGCACAGGAGCTAGCAAACAGAGCTGTGAACAGGGGAGTTTGAGTGGGAGTTCTGTTGGAGGAGAAGGTATTTGTGTGTGTTTTTGTATTGGTAGTATCTGTATGTGTAGAGGTTTGAAGGGGCTTTGTGCTGGGAGAGAAGCTGAGCCCTGATTAGGGGGCGGGGCTTCACTGACTAGTCTTCCTATAAAGGTAGCAGCCAGTCAGACTGCGGCACAGGAGCTAGCAAACAGAGCTGTAAACAGGGGTGTTTGAGTGGGAGTTCTGTTGGAGGAGAAGGTATTTGTGTGTGTTTTTGTATTGGTAGTATCTGTATGTGTAGAGGTTTGAAGGGGCTTTCTGCTGGGAGAGAAGCTGAGCCCTGATTAGGGGGCGGGGCTTCAGTGACTAGGGGTCCTATAAAGGTAGCAGCCAGTCAGGCAGCGGCACAGACAGCTGCAGCGGCAAAGGAGCTAGCAAACAGAGCTCTAAACAGGGGAGTTTGAGTGGGAGTTCTGTTGGAGGAGAAGGTATTTGTGTGTGTTTGGTTTTGTATTGGTAGTATCTGTATGTGTAGAGGCTTGGAGGGGCTTTGTGCTGGGAGAGAAGCTGAGCCCTGATTAGGGGGCGGGGCTTCACTGACTAGGGGTCCTATAAAGGTAGCAGCCAGTCAGGCAGCGGCATAGGAGCTAGCAAACAGACCTGTAAACAGGGCAGTTTGAGTGGGAGTTCTGTTGGAAGAGAAGGTATTTGTGTGTGTTCGGTTTTGTATTGGTAGTATCTGTATGTGAACGGGCTTTGTGCTGGGATAGAAGCTGAGCCCTGATCAGGGGGCGGGGCTTCCCTGACTAGGGGTCCTATAAAGGTAGGAGCCAGTCACGCAGCGGCACAGGAGCTAGCAAGCAGAGCTGTTAGCAGGGGAGTTTGAGTGGGAGTTCTGTTGGAGGAGAAGGTATTTGTGTGTTTTTTTGTATTGGTAGTATCTGTATGTGTAGAGGTTTGAAGGGGCTTTGGGCATGGAGAGAAGCTGAGCCCTGATCAGGGGGCGGGGCTTCCCTGACTAGGGGTCCTATAAAGGTAGGAGCCAGTCACGCAGCGGCACAGGAGCTAGCAAGCAGAGCTGTTAGCAGGGGAGTTTGAGTGGGAGTTCTGTTGGAGGAGAAGGTATTTGTGTGTTTTTTTGTATTGGTAGTATCTGTATGTGTAGAGGCTTGGAGGGGCTTTGTGCTGGGAGAGAAGCTGAGCCCTGATCAGGGGGCGGGGCTTCACTGACTAGGGGTCCTATAAAGGTAGCAGCCAGTCAGGCAGCGGAACAGACAGCTGCAGTGGCACAGGAGCTAGCAAACAGAGGTGTAAACAGGGGAGTTTGAGTGGGAGTTCTGTGGAGGAGAAGGTATTTGTGTGTGTTTGGTTTTGTATTGGTAGTATCTGTATGTGTAGGGGTTTTGTGCTGGGAGAGAAGCTGAGCCCTGATTAGGGGGCGGGGCTTCACTGACTAGGGGTCCTATAAAGGTAGCAGCCAGTCAGGCAGCGGCACAGGAGCTAGCAAACAGAGCTGTAAACAGGGGTGTTTGAGTGGGAGTTCTGTTGGAGGAGAAGGTATTTGTGTGTGTTTTTGTATTGGTAGTATCTGTATGTGTAGAGGTTTGAAGGGGCTTTGTGCTGGGAGAGAAGCTGAGCCCTGATTAGGGGGCGGGGCTTCACTGACTAGGCTTCCTATAAAGGTAGCAGCCAGTCAGGCAGCGGCACAGACAGCTGCAGCGGCACAGGAGCTAGCAAACAGAGCTGTAAACAGGGGAGTTGGAGTGGGAGTTCTGTTGGAGGAGAAGGTATTTGTGTGTGTTTGGTTTTGTATTGTCAGTATCTGTATGTGCAGGGGCTGTGTGCTGGGAGAAGAGCTGAGCCCTGATTAGGGGGCGGGGCTTCACTGACTAGGTGTCCTATAAAGGTAGCAGACAGTCAGGCAGCGGCACAGACAGCTGAAGCGGCACAGGAGCTAGGAAACAGAGCTGTAAACAGGGGAGTTGGAGTGGGAGTTCTGTTGGAGGAGAAGGTATTTGTGTGTGTTTATGTATTGGTAGTATCTGTATGTGTAGAGGCTTGGAGGGGCATTGTGCTGGGAGAGAAGCTGAGCCCTGATCAGGGGGCGGGGCTTCACTGACTAGGGGTCCCAGAAAGGTAGGAGCCAGTCAGGCAGCGGCACAGACAACTGCAGCGGCACAGGAGCTAGCAAACAGAGCTGTAAACAGGGGAGTTGGAGTGGGAGTTCTGTTGGAGGAGAAGGTATTTGTGTGTGTTTGGTTTTGTATTGGCAGTATCTGTATGTGCAGGGGCTTTGTGCTGGGAGAGAAGCTGAGCCCTGATTAGGGGGCGGGGCTTCCCTGACTAGGGGTCCTATAAAGGTAGCAGCCAGTCAGGCAGCGGCACAGGAGCTAGCAAACAGAGCTGTAAACAGGGGAGTTTGAGTGGGAGTTCTGTTGGAGGAGAAGGTATTGGTGTGTTTTTTTGTATTGGTAGTATCTGTATGTGTAGAGGCTTGGAGGGGCTTTGTGCTGGGAGAGAAGCTGAGCCCTGATTAGGGGGCGGGGCTTCACTGACTAGGGGTCCTATAAAGGTAGCAGCCAGTCAGGCAGCGGCAGACAGTTGCAGCGGCACAGGAGCTAGCAAACAGAGCTGTAAACAGGGGAGTTTGAGTGGGAGTTCTGTTGGAGGAGAAGGTATTGGTGTGTTTTTTTGTATTGGTAGTATCTGTATGTGTAGAGGCTTGGAGGGGCTTTGTGCTGGGAGAGAAGCTGAGCCCTGATTAGGGGGCGGGGCTTCACTGAGTAGGGGTCCTATAAAGGTAGCAGCCAGTCAGGCAGCGGCACAGACAGCTGCAGCGGCACAGGAGCTAGCAAACAGAGCTCTAAACAGTGGAGTTTGAGTGGGAGTTCTGTTAGAGGAGAAGGTATTTGTGTGTGTTTTTGTATTGGTAGTATCTGTATGTGTAGAGGTTTGAAGGGGCTTTGTGCTGGGAGAGAAGCTGAGCCCTGATTAGGGGGCGGGGCTTCACTGAATAGGGGTCCTATAAAGGTAGCAGCCAGTCAGACTGCGGCACAGGAGCTAGCAAACAGAGCTGTAAGCAGGGGAGTTTGAGTGGGAGTTCTGTTGGAGGAGAAGGTATTTGTGTGTTTTTTTTTGTATTGGTAGTCTCTGTATGTGTAGAGGCTTGGAGGGGCTTTGTGCTGGGAGAGAAGCTGAGCCCTGATTAGGGGGCGGGGCTTTCCTGACTAGGGGTCCTATAAAGGTAGCAGCCAGTCAGGCAGCGGCACAGGAGCTAGCAAACAGAGCTGTAAACAGGGGAGTTTGAGTGGGAGTTCTGTTGGAGGAGAAGGTATTGGTGTGTTTTTTTGTATTGGTAGTATCTGTATGTGTAGAGGCTTGGAGGGGCTTTGTGATGGGAGAGAAGCTGAGCCCTGATTAGGGGGCGGGGCTTCACTGACTAGGGTTCCTATAAAGGTAGCAGCCAGTCAGGCAGCGGCAGACAGTTGCAGCGGCACAGGAGCTAGCAAACAGAGCTGTGAACAGGGGAGTTTGAGTGGGAGTTCTGTTGGAGAAGAAGGTATTTGTGTGTGTTTGGTTTTGTATTGGTAGTATCTGTATTTGTAGAGGCTTGGAGGGGCTTTGTGCTGGGAGATAAGTTGAGCCCTGATTAGGGGGCGGGGCTTCACTGACTAGGGGTCCTATAAAGGTAGCAGCCAGTCAGGCAGCGGCACAGGAGCTAGCAAACAGACCTGTAAACAGGGCAGTTTGAGTGGGAGTTCTGTTGGAGGAGAAGGTATTTGTGTGTTGTTTTGTATTGGTAGTATCTGTATGTGTAGAGGTTTGAAGGGGCTTTGTGCTGGGAGAGAAGCTGAGCCCTGATTGGGGGCGGGGCTTCACTGACTAGGGGTCCTATAAAGGTAGCAGCCAGTCAGGCAGCGGCACAGACAGCTGCAGCGGCACACGAGCTAGCAAACAGAGCTGTAACCAGGGGAGTTTGAGTGGGAGTTCTGTTAGAGGAGAAGGTATTTGTGTGTGTTTTTGTATTGGTAGTATCTGTATGTGTAGACGTTTGAAGGGGCTTTGTGCTGGGAGAGAAGCTGAGCCCTGATTAGGGGGCGGGGCTTCACTGACTAGGGGTCCTATAAAGGTAGCAGCCAGTCAGGCAGCGGCAGACAGCTGCAGCGGCACAGGAGCTAGCAAACAGAGCTGTGAACAGGGGAGTTTGAGTGGGAGTTCTGTTGGAGGAGAAGGTATTTGTGTGTGTTTTTGTAAGGGTACTATCTGTATGTGTAGAGGCTTGGAGGGGCTTTGTGCTGGGAGACAAGCTGAGCCCTGATCAGGGGGCGGGGCTTCACTGACTAGGGGTCCTATAAAGGTAGGAGCCAGTCAGGCAGCGGCACAGGAGCTAGCAAACAGAGCTGTAAGCAGGGGAGTTTGAGTGGGAGTTCTTTTGGAGGAGAAGGTATTTGTGTGTTTTTTTGTATTGGTAGTATCTGTATGTGTAGAGGCTTGGAGGGGCTTTGTGCTGGGAGAGAAGCTGAGCCCTGATCAGGGGGCGGGGCTTCACTGACTAGGGGTCCTATAAAGGTAGCAGCCAGTCAGGCAGCGGAACAGACAGCTGCAGTGGCACAGGAGCTAGCAAACAGAGGTGTAAACAGGGGAGTTTGAGTGGGAGTTCTGTGGAGGAGAAGGTATTTGTGTGTGTTTGGTTTTGTATTGGTAGTATCTGTATGTGTAGGGGTTTTGTGCTGGGAGAGAAGCTGAGCCCTGATTAGGGGGCGGGGCTTCACTGACTAGGGGTCCTATAAAGGTAGCTGCCAGTCAGGCAGCGGCACAGGAGCTAGCAAACAGAGCTGTAAACAGGGGTGTTTGAGTGGGAGTTCTGTTGGAGGAGAAGGTATTTGTGTGTGTTTTTGTATTGGTAGTATCTGTATGTGTAGAGGTTTGAAGGGGCTTTGTGCTGGGAGAGAAGCTGAGCCCTGATTAGGGGGCGGGGCTTCACTGACTAGGCTTCCTATAAAGGTAGCAGCCAGTCAGGCAGCGGCACAGACAGCTGCAGCGGCACAGGAGCTAGCAAACAGAGCTGTAAACAGGGGAGTTGGAGTGGGAGTTCTGTTGGAGGAGAAGGTATTTGTGTGTGTTTGGTTTTGTATTGTCAGTATCTGTATGTGCAGGGGCTGTGTGCTGGGAGAAGAGCTGAGCCCTGATTAGGGGGCGGGGCTTCACTGACTAGGTGTCCTATAAAGGTAGCAGACAGTCAGGCAGCGGCACAGACAGCTGAAGCGGCACAGGAGCTAGGAAACAGAGCTGTAAACAGGGGAGTTGGAGTGGGAGTTCTGTTGGAGGAGAAGGTATTTGTGTGTGTTTATGTATTGGTAGTATCTGTATGTGTAGAGGCTTGGAGGGGCATTGTGCTGGGAGAGAAGCTGAGCCCTGATCAGGGGGCGGGGCTTCACTGACTAGGGGTCCCAGAAAGGTAGGAGCCAGTCAGGCAGCGGCACAGACAACTGCAGCGGCACAGGAGCTAGCAAACAGAGCTGTAAACAGGGGAGTTGGAGTGGGAGTTCTGTTGGAGGAGAAGGTATTTGTGTGTGCTTGGTTTTGTATTGTCAGTATCTGTATGTGCAGGGGCTTTGTGCTGGGAGAGAAGCTGAGCCCTGATTAGCGGGCGCTGCTTCACTGACTAGGGGTCCTATAAAGGTAGCAGCCAGTCAGGCAGCGGCACAGGAGCTAGCAAACAGAGCTGTAAACAGGGGAGTTTGAGTGGGAGTTCTGTTGGAGGAGAAGGTATTTGTGTGTGTTTGGTTTTGTATTGGCAGTATCTGTATGTGCAGGGGCTTTGTGCTGGGAGAGAAGCTGAGCCCTGATTAGGGGGCGGGGCTTCCCTGACTAGGGGTCCTATAAAGGTAGCAGCCAGTCAGGCAGCGGCACAGGAGCTAGCAAACAGAGCTGTAAACAGGGGAGTTTGAGTGGGAGTTCTGTTGGAGGAGAAGGTATTGGTGTGTTTTTTTGTATTGGTAGTATCTGTATTTGTAGAGGCTTGGAGGGGCTTTGTGCTGGGAGATAAGTTGAGCCCTGATTAGGGGGCGGGGCTTCACTGAGTAGGGGTCCTATAAAGGTAGCAGCCAGTCAGGCAGCGGCACAGACAGCTGCAGCGGCAAAGGAGCTAGCAAACAGAGCTCTAAACAGTGGAGTTTGAGTGGGAGTTCTGTTGGAGGAGATGGTATTTGTGTGTGTTTGGTTTTGTATTGGTAGTATCTGTATGTGTAGAGGCTTGGAGGGGCTTTGTGCTGGGAGAGAAGCTGAGCCCTGATTAGGGGGCGGGGCTTCACTGACTAGGGGTCCTATAAAGGTAGCAGCCAGTCAGGCAGCGGCACAGGAGCTAGCAAACAGAGCTGTAAACAGGGGAGTTTGAGTGGGAGTTCTGTTGGAGGAGAAGGTATTGGTGTGTTTTTTTGTATTGGTAGTATCTGTATTTGTAGAGGCTTGGAGGGGCTTTGTGCTGGGAGATAAGTTGAGCCCTGATTAGGGGGCGGGGCTTCACTGAGTAGGGGTCCTATAAAGGTAGCAGCCAGTCAGGCAGCGGCACAGACAGCTGCAGCGGCAAAGGAGCTAGCAAACAGAGCTCTAAACAGTGGAGTTTGAGTGGGAGTTCTGTTGGAGGAGATGGTATTTGTGTGTGTTTGGTTTTGTATTGGTAGTATCTGTATGTGTAGAGGCTTGGAGGGGCTTTGTGCTGGGAGAGAAGCTGAGCCCTGATTAGGGGGCGGGGCTTCACTGAGTAGGGGTCCTATAAAGGTAGCAGCCAGTCAGGCAGCGGCACAGACAGCTGCAGCGGCACAGGAGCTAGCAAACAGAGCTGTAACCAGGGGAGTTTGAGTGGGAGTTCTGTTAGAGGAGAAGGTATTTGTGTGTGTTTTTGTATTGGTAGTATCTGTATGTGTAGAGGTTTGAAGGGGCTTTGTGCTGGGAGAGAAGCTGAGCCCTGATTAGGGGGCGGGGCTTCACTGAATAGGGGTCCTATAAAGGTAGCAGCCAGTCAGACTGCAGCACAGGAGCTAGCAAACAGAGCTGTAAGCAGGGGAGTTTGAGTGGGAGTTCTGTTGGAGGAGAAGGTATTTGTGTGTTTTTTTTTTGTATTGGTAGTCTCTGTATGTGTAGAGGCTTGGAGGGGCTTTGTGCTGGGAGAGAAGCTGAGCCCTGATTAGGGGGCGGGGCTTCACTGACTAGGGGTCCTATAAAGGTAGCAGCCAGTCAGACTGCGGCACAGGAGCTAGCAAACAGAGCTGTAAGCAGGGGAGTTTGAGTGGGAGTTCTGTTGGAGGAGAAGGTATTTGTGTGTTTTTTTTGTATTGGTAGTATCTGTATGTGTAGGGTCTCTGTGCTGGGAGAGAAGCTGAGCCCTGATCAGGGGGCGGGGCTTCATTGACTAGGGGTCCTATAAAGGTAGGAGCCAGTCAGGCAGCGGCACAGGAGCTAGAAAACAGAGCTGTAAGCAGGGGACTTTGAGTGGGAGTTCTTTTGGAGGAGAAGGTATTTGTGTGTTTTTTTGTATTGGTAGTATCTGTATGTGTAGAGGCTTGGAGGGGCTTTGTGCTGGGAGAGAAGCTGAGCCCTGATCAGGGGGCGGGGCTTCACTGACTAGGGGTCCTATAAAGGTAGCAGCCAGTCAGGCAGCGGCACAGGAGCTAGCAAACAGAGCTGTAAATAGGGGAGTTTGAGTGGGAGTTCTGTTGGAGGAGAAGGTATTTGTGTGTGTTTGGTTTTGTATTGGTAGTATCTGTATGTGTACGGGCTTTGTGCTGGGAGAGAAGCTGAGCCCTGATTAGGGGGCGGGGCTTCACTGACTAGGGGTCCTATAAAGGTAGCAGCCAGTCAGGCAGCAGAACAGACAGCTGCAGTGGCACAGGAGCTAGCAAACAGAGCTGTAAACAGGGGAGTTTGAGTGGGAGTTCTGTTGGAGGAGAAGGTATTTTTGTGTGTTTTTGTATTGGTAGTATCTGTATGTGTAGAGGTTTGAGGGGGCTTTGTGCTGGGAGAGAAGCTGAGCCCAGATTAGGGGGCGGGGCTCCACTGACTAGGCGTCCTATAAAGGTAGCAGCCAGTCAGGCAGCGGCACAGACAGCTGCAGCGGCACAGGAGCTAGGAAACAGAGCTTTAAGCAGGGGAGTTGGACTGGGAGTTCTGTTGGAGGAGAAGGTATTTGTGTGCGTTTGGTTTTGTATTGTCAGTATCTGTATGTGCAGGGGCTTTGTGCTGGGAGAGAAGCAGAGCCCTGATTAGGGGGCGGGGCTTCCCTGACTAGGGGTCCTATAAAGGTAGCAGCCAGTCAGGCAGCGGCACAGGAACTAGCAAACAGAGCTGTAAACAGGGGAGTTTGAGTGGGAGTTCTGTTGGAGGAGAAGGTATTTGTGTGTGTTTGGTTTTGTATTGGTAGTATCTGTATGTGTAGAGGCTTGGAGGGGCTTTGTGCTGGGAGAGAAGCTGAGCCCTGATTAGGGGACGGTGCTTCACTGACTAGGGGTCCTGTAAAGGT
This sequence comes from Lepidochelys olivacea, assembly GCF_965140295.1. NCBI lineage: Eukaryota > Metazoa > Chordata > Testudines > Cheloniidae > Lepidochelys > Lepidochelys olivacea. The sequence continues at coordinate 2,539,743 of NC_140437.1, read as the reverse complement.
AGTAGCCAGTCAGGCAGCGGCACAGACAGCTGCAGCGGCAAAGGAGCTAGCAAACAGAGCTGTAAACAGGGGAGTTTGAGTGGGAGTTCTGTTGGAGGAGAAGGTATTTGTGTGTGTTCGGTTTTGTATTGGTAGTGTCTATATGTGCAGGGGCTTTGTGCTGGGAGAGAAGCTGAGCCCTGATTAGGGGGCGCGGCTTCACTGACTAGGGGTCCTATAAAGGTAGCAGCCAGTCAGGCAGCGGCACAGAGAGCTGCAGTGGCACAGGACCTAGCAAACAGAGCTGTAAACAGGGGAGTTTGAGTGGGAGTTCTGTTGGAGGAGAAGGTATTTGTGTGTGTTTGGTTTTGTATTGGGAGTATCTGTATGTGTAGAGGCTTTGTGCTGGGAGAGAAGCTGAGCCCTGATTAGGGGGCGGGGCTTCCCTGACTAGGGGTCCTATAAAGGTAGCAGCCAGTCAGGCAGCGGCACAGGAGCTAGCAAACAGAGCTGTAAACAGGGGAGTTTGAGTGGGAGTTCTGTTGGAGGAGAAGGTATTTGTGTGTGTTTGGTTTTGTATTGTCAGTATCTGTATGTGCAGGGGCTTTGTGCTGGGAGAGAAGCTGAGCCCTGATTAGGGGGCGGGGCTTCACTGACTAGGGTCCTATAAAGGTAGCAGCCAGTCAGGCAGCGGCACAGACAGCTGCAGCGGCAAAGGAGCTAGCAAACAGAGCTCTAAACAGGGGAGTTTGAGTGGGAGTTCTGTTGGAGGAGAAGGTATTTGTGTGTGTTTGGTTTTGTATTGGTAGTATCTGTATGTGTAGAGGCTTGGAGGGGCTTTGTGCTGGGAGAGAAGCTGAGCCCTGATTAGGGGGCGGGGCTTCACTGACTAGGGGTCCTATAAAGGTAGCAGCCAGTCAGGCAGCGGCACAGGAGCTAGCAAACAGACCTGTAAACAGAGCAGTTTGAGTGGGAGTTCTGTTGGAGGAGAAGGTATGTGTGTGTTTTTTTGTATTGGTAGTATCTGTATGTGCAGACGTTTGAAGGGGCTTTGTGCTGGGAGAGAAGCTGAGCCCTGATTAGGGGGCGGGGCTTCACTGACTAGGGGTCCTATAAAGGTAGCAGCCAGTCAGGCAGCGGCAGACAGCAGCAGCGGCACAGGAGCTAGCAAACAGAGCTGTGAACAGGGGTGTTTGAGTGGGAGTTCTGTTGGAGGAGAAGGTATTTGTGTGTGTTTTTGTATTGGTAGTATCTGTATGTGTAGAGGTTTGAAGGGGCTTTGTGCTGGGAGAGAAGCTGAGCCCTGATTAGGGGGCGGGGCTTCACTGACTAGTCTTCCTATAAAGGTAGCAGCCAGTCAGACTGCGGCACAGGAGCTAGCAAACAGAGCTGTAAACAGGGGTGTTTGAGTGGGAGTTCTGTTGGAGGAGAAGGTATTTGTGTGTGTTTTTGTATTGGTAGTATCTGTATGTGTAGAGGTTTGAAGGGGCTTTGTGCTGGGAGAGAAGCTGAGCCCTGATTGGGGGCGGGGCTTCACTGACTAGGGGTCCTATAAAGGTAGCAGCCAGTCAGGCAGCGGCACAGACAGCTGCAGCGGCACACGAGCTAGCAAACAGAGCTGTAACCAGGGGAGTTTGAGTGGGAGTTCTGTTAGAGGAGAAGGTATTTGTGTGTGTTTTTGTATTGGTAGTATCTGTATGTGCAGAGGTTTGAAGGGGCTTTGTGCTGGGAGAGAAGCTGAGCCCTGATTAGGGGGCGGGGCTTCACTGACTAGGGGTCCTATAAAGGTAGCAGCCAGTCAGACTGCGGCACAGGAGCTAGCAAACAGAGCTGTAAGCAGGGGAGTTTGAGTGGGAGTTCTGTTGGAGGAGAAGGTATTTGTGTGTTTTTTTTGTATTGGTAGTATCTGTATGTGTAGGGTCTCTGTGCTGGGAGAGAAGCTGAGCCCTGATTAGGGGGCGGGGCTTCACTGACTAGGCTTCCTATAAAGGTAGCAGCCAGTCAGGCAGCGGCACAGACAGCTGCAGCGGCACAGGAGCTAGCAAACAGAGCTGTAAACAGGGGAGTTGGAGTGGGAGTTCTGTTGGAGGAGAAGGTATTTGTGTGTGTTTGGTTTTGTATTGTCAGTATCTGTATGTGCAGGGGCTGTGTGCTGGGAGAAGAGCTGAGCCCTGATTAGGGGGCGGGGCTTCACTGACTAGGTGTCCTATAAAGGTAGCAGACAGTCAGGCAGCGGCACAGACAGCTGAAGCGGCACAGGAGCTAGGAAACAGAGCTGTAAACAGGGGAGTTGGAGTGGGAGTTCTGTTGGAGGAGAAGGTATTTGTGTGTGTTTATGTATTGGTAGTATCTGTATGTGTAGAGGCTTGGAGGGGCATTGTGCTGGGAGAGAAGCTGAGCCCTGATCAGGGGGCGGGGCTTCACTGACTAGGGGTCCCAGAAAGGTAGGAGCCAGTCAGGCAGCGGCACAGACAACTGCAGCGGCACAGGAGCTAGCAAACAGAGCTGTAAACAGGGGAGTTGGAGTGGGAGTTCTGTTGGAGGAGAAGGTATTTGTGTGTGCTTGGTTTTGTATTGTCAGTATCTGTATGTGCAGGGGCTTTGTGCTGGGAGAGAAGCTGAGCCCTGATTAGCGGACGCTGCTTCACTGACTAGGGGTCCTATAAAGGTAGCAGCCAGTCAGGCAGCGGCACAGGAGCTAGCAAACAGAGCTGTAAACAGGGGAGTTTGAGTGGGAGTTCTGTTGGAGGAGAAGGTATTTGTGTGTGTTTGGTTTTGTATTGGCAGTATCTGTATGTGCAGGGGCTTTGTGCTGGGAGAGAAGCTGAGCCCTGATTAGGGGGCGGGGCTTCCCTGACTAGGGGTCCTATAAAGGTAGCAGCCAGTCAGGCAGCGGCACAGGAGCTAGCAAACAGAGCTGTAAACAGGGGAGTTTGAGTGGGAGTTCTGTTGGAGGAGAAGGTATTGGTGTGTTTTTTTGTATTGGTAGTATCTGTATGTGTAGAGGCTTGGAGGGGCTTTGTGCTGGGAGAGAAGCTGAGCCCTGATTAGGGGGCGGGGCTTCACTGACTAGGGGTCCTATAAAGGTAGCAGCCAGTCAGGCAGCGGCAGACAGTTGCAGCGGCACAGGAGCTAGCAAACAGAGCTGTAAACAGGGGAGTTTGAGTGGGAGTTCTGTTGGAGGAGAAGGTATTGGTGTGTTTTTTTGTATTGGTAGTATCTGTATTTGTAGAGGCTTGGAGGGGCTTTGTGCTGGGAGATAAGTTGAGCCCTGATTAGGGGGCGGGGCTTCACTGAGTAGGGGTCCTATAAAGGTAGCAGCCAGTCAGGCAGCGGCACAGACAGCTGCAGCGGCAAAGGAGCTAGCAAACAGAGCTCTAAACAGTGGAGTTTGAGTGGGAGTTCTGTTGGAGGAGATGGTATTTGTGTGTGTTTGGTTTTGTATTGGTAGTATCTGTATGTGTAGAGGCTTGGAGGGGCTTTGTGCTGGGAGAGAAGCTGAGCCCTGATCAGGGGGCGGGGCTTCATTGACTAGGGGTCCTATAAAGGTAGGAGCCAGTCAGGCAGCGGCACAGGAGCTAGAAAACAGAGCTGTAAGCAGGGGACTTTGAGTGGGAGTTCTTTTGGAGGAGAAGGTATTTGTGTGTTTTTTTGTATTGGTAGTATCTGTATGTGTAGAGGCTTGGAGGGGCTTTGTGCTGGGAGAGAAGCTGAGCCCTGATCAGGGGGCGGGGCTTCACTGACTAGGGGTCCTATAAAGGTAGCAGCCAGTCAGGCAGCGGCACAGGAGCTAGCAAACAGAGCTGTAAATAGGGGAGTTTGAGTGGGAGTTCTGTTGGAGGAGAAGGTATTTGTGTGTGTTTGGTTTTGTATTGGTAGTATCTGTATGTGTACGGGCTTTGTGCTGGGAGAGAAGCTGAGCCCTGATTAGGGGGCGGGGCTTCACTGACTAGGGGTCCTATAAAGGTAGCAGCCAGTCAGGCAGCAGAACAGACAGCTGCAGTGGCACAGGAGCTAGCAAACAGAGCTGTAAACAGGGGAGTTTGAGTGGGAGTTCTGTTGGAGGAGAAGGTATTTTTGTGTGTTTTTGTATTGGTAGTATCTGTATGTGTAGAGGTTTGAGGGGGCTTTGTGCTGGGAGAGAAGCTGAGCCCAGATTAGGGGGCGGGGCTCCACTGACTAGGCGTCCTATAAAGGTAGCAGCCAGTCAGGCAGCGGCACAGACAGCTGCAGCGGCACAGGAGCTAGGAAACAGAGCTTTAAGCAGGGGAGTTGGACTGGGAGTTCTGTTGGAGGAGAAGGTATTTGTGTGCGTTTGGTTTTGTATTGTCAGTATCTGTATGTGCAGGGGCTTTGTGCTGGGAGAGAAGCAGAGCCCTGATTAGGGGGCGGGGCTTCCCTGACTAGGGGTCCTATAAAGGTAGCAGCCAGTCAGGCAGCGGCACAGGAACTAGCAAACAGAGCTGTAAACAGGGGAGTTTGAGTGGGAGTTCTGTTGGAGGAGAAGGTATTTGTGTGTGTTTGGTTTTGTATTGGTAGTATCTGTATGTGTAGAGGCTTGGAGGGGCTTTGTGCTGGGAGAGAAGCTGAGCCCTGATTAGGGGACGGTGCTTCACTGACTAGGGGTCCTGTAAAGGTAGTAGCCAGTCAGGCAGCGGCAGACAGCTGCAGCGGCAAAGGAGCTAGCAAACAGAGCTGTAAACAGGGGAGTTTGAGTGGGAGTTCTGTTGGAGGAGAAGGTATTTGTGTGTGTTTGGTTTTGTATTGGTAGTATATGTATGTGTAGGGGTTTGGCGGGGCTTTGTGCTTGGAGAGAAGCTGAGCCCTGATCAGGGGGCGGGGCTTCACTGACTAGGGGTCCTATAAAGGTAGGAGCCGGTCAGGCAGCGGCACAGACAGCAGCAGCGGCACAGGAGCTAGCAAACAGAGCTGTAAACAGGGGAGTTTGAGTGGGAGTTCTGTTGGAGGAGAAGGTATTTGTGTGTGTTCGGTTTTGTATTGGTAGTGTCTATATGTGCAGGGGCTTTGTGCTGGGAGAGAAGCTGAGCCCTGATTAGGGGGCGCGGCTTCACTGACTAGGGGTCCTATAAAGGTAGCAGCCAGTCAGGCAGCGGCACAGAGAGCTGCAGTGGCACAGGACCTAGCAAACAGAGCTGTAAACAGGGGAGTTTGAGTGGGAGTTCTGTTGGAGGAGAAGGTATTTGTGTGTGTTTGGTTTTGTATTGGGAGTATCTGTATGTGTAGAGGCTTTGTGCTGGGAGAGAAGCTGAGCCCTGATTAGGGGGCGGGGCTTCCCTGACTAGGGGTCCTATAAAGGTAGCAGCCAGTCAGGCAGCGGCACAGGAGCTAGCAAACAGAGCTGTAAACAGGGGAGTTTGAGTGGGAGTTCTGTTGGAGGAGAAGGTATTTGTGTGTGTTTGGTTTTGTATTGTCAGTATCTGTATGTGCAGGGGCTTTGTGCTGGGAGAGAAGCTGAGCCCTGATTAGGGGGCAGGGCTTCCCTGACTAGGGGTCCTAAAAAGGTAGCAGCCAGTCAGGCAGCGGCACAGGAGCTAGCAAACAGAGCTGTAAACAGGGGAGTTTGAGTGGGAGTTCTTTTGGAGGAGAAGGTATTTGTGTGTGTTTGGTTTTGTATTGTCAGTATCTGTATGTGCAGGGGCTTTGTGCTGGGAGAGAAGCTGAGCCCTGATTAGGGGGCGGGGCTTCACTGACTAGGGTCCTATAAAGGTAGCAGCCAGTCAGGCAGCGGCACAGACAGCTGCAGCGGCAAAGGAGCTAGCAAACAGAACTCTAAACAGGGGAGTTTGAGTGGGAGTTCTGTTGGAGGAGAAGGTATTTGTGTGTGTTTGGTTTTGTATTGGTAGTATCTGTATGTGTAGAGGCTTGGAGGGGCTTTGTGCTGGGAGAGAAGCTGAGCCCTGATTAGGGGGCGGGGCTTCACTGACTAGGGGTCCTATAAAGGTAGCAGCCAGTCAGGCAGCGGCACAGGAGCTAGCAAACAGACCTGTAAACAGAGCAGTTTGAGTGGGAGTTCTGTTGGAGGAGAAGGTATTTGTGTGTGTTCGGTTTTGTATTGGTAGTATCTGTATGTGAACGGGCTTTGTGCTGGGAGAGAAGCTGAGCCCTGATCAGGGGGCGGGGCTTCCCTGACTAGGGGTCCTATAAAGGTAGGAGCCAGTCACGCAGCGGCACAGGAGCTAGCAAGCAGAGCTGTAAGCAGGGGAGTTTGAGTGGGAGTTCTGTTGGAGGAGAAGGTATGTGTGTGTTTTTTTGTATTGGTAGTATCTGTATGTGCAGACGTTTGAAGGGGCTTTGTGCTGGGAGAGAAGCTGAGCCCTGATTAGGGGGCGGGGCTTCACTGACTAGGGGTCCTATAAAGGTAGCAGCCAGTCAGGCAGCGGCAGACAGCAGCAGCGGCACAGGAGCTAGCAAACAGAGCTGTGAACAGGGGAGTTTGAGTGGGAGTTCTTTTGGAGGAGAAGGTATTTGTGTGTGTTTTTGTATTGGTAGTATCTGTATGTGTAGAGGTTTGAAGGGGCTTTGTGCTGGGAGAGAAGCTGAGCCCTGATTAGGGGGCGGGGCTTCACTGACTAGTCTTCCTATAAAGGTAGCAGCCAGTCAGACTGCGGCACAGGAGCTAGCAAACAGAGCTGTAAACAGGGGTGTTTGAGTGGGAGTTCTGTTGGAGGAGAAGGTATTTGTGTGTGTTTTTGTATTGGTAGTATCTGTATGTGTAGAGGTTTGAAGGGGCTTTGTGCTGGGAGAGAAGCTGAGCCCTAATTAGGGGGCGGGGCTTCACTGACTAGTCTTCCTATAAAGGTAGCAGCCAGTCAGACTGCGGCACAGGAGCTAGCAAACAGAGCTGTAAACAGGGGTGTTTGAGTGGGAGTTCTGTTGGAGGAGAAGGTATTTGTGTGTGTTTTTGTATTGGTAGTATCTGTATGTGTAGAGGTTTGAAGGGGCTTTGTGCTGGGAGAGAAGCTGAGCCCTGATTGGGGGCGGGGCTTCACTGACTAGGGGTCCTATAAAGGTAGCAGCCAGTCAGGCAGCGGCACAGACAGCTGCAGCGGCACACGAGCTAGCAAACAGAGCTGTAACCAGGGGAGTTTGAGTGGGAGTTCTGTTAGAGGAGAAGGTATTTGTGTGTGTTTTTGTATTGGTAGTATCTGTATGTGCAGAGGTTTGAAGGGGCTTTGTGCTGGGAGAGAAGCTGAGCCCTGATTAGGGGGCGGGGCTTCACTGACTAGGGGTCCTATAAAGGTAGCAGCCAGTCAGACTGCGGCACAGGAGCTAGCAAACAGAGCTGTAAGCAGGGGAGTTTGAGTGGGAGTTCTGTTGGAGGAGAAGGTATTTGTGTGTTTTTTTTGTATTGGTAGTATCTGTATGTGTAGGGTCTCTGTGCTGGGAGAGAAGCTGAGCCCTGATCAGGGGGCGGGGCTTCATTGACTAGGGGTCCTATAAAGGTAGGAGCCAGTCAGGCAGCGGCACAGGAGCTAGAAAACAGAGCTGTAAGCAGGGGACTTTGAGTGGGAGTTCTTTTGGAGGAGAAGGTATTTGTGTGTTTTTTTGTATTGGTAGTATCTGTATGTGTAGAGGCTTGGAGGGGCTTTGTGCTGGGAGAGAAGCTGAGCCCTGATCAGGGGGCGGGGCTTCACTGACTAGGGGTCCTATAAAGGTAGCAGCCAGTCAGGCAGCGGCACAGGAGCTAGCAAACAGAGCTGTAAATAGGGGAGTTTGAGTGGGAGTTCTGTTGGAGGAGAAGGTATTTGTGTGTGTTTGGTTTTGTATTGGTAGTATCTGTATGTGTACGGGCTTTGTGCTGGGAGAGAAGCTGAGCCCTGATTAGGTGGCGGGGCTTCACTGACTAGGGGTCCTATAAAGGTAGCAGCCAGTCAGGCAGCAGAACAGACAGCTGCAGTGGCACAGGAGCTAGCAAACAGAGCTGTAAACAGGGGAGTTTGAGTGGGAGTTCTGTTGGAGGAGAAGGTATTTTTGTGTGTTTTTGTATTGGTAGTATCTGTATGTGTAGAGGTTTGAAGGGGCTTTGTGCTGGGAGAGAAGCTGAGCCCAGATTAGGGGGCGGGGCTCCACTGACTAGGCGTCCTATAAAGGTAGCAGCCAGTCAGGCAGCGGCACAGACAGCTGCAGCGGCACAGGAGCTAGGAAACAGAGCTTTAAGCAGGGGAGTTGGACTGGGAGTTCTGTTGGAGGAGAAGGTATTTGTGTGCGTTTGGTTTTGTATTGTCAGTATCTGTATGTGCAGGGGCTTTGTGCTGGGAGAGAAGCAGAGCCCTGATTAGGGGGCGGGGCTTCCCTGACTAGGGGTCCTATAAAGGTAGCAGCCAGTCAGGCAGCGGCACAGGAACTAGCAAACAGAGCTGTAAACAGGGGAGTTTGAGTGGGAGTTCTGTTGGAGGAGAAGGTATTTGTGTGTGTTTGGTTTTGTATTGGTAGTATCTGTATGTGTAGAGGCTTGGAGGGGCTTTGTGCTGGGAGAGAAGCTGAGCCCTGATTAGGGGACGGTGCTTCACTGACTAGGGGTCCTGTAAAGGTAGTAGCCAGTCAGGCAGCGGCACAGACAGCTGCAGCGGCAAAGGAGCTAGCAAACAGAGCTGTAAACAGGGGAGTTTGAGTGGGAGTTCTGTTGGAGGAGAAGGTATTTGTGTGTGTTTGGTTTTGTATTGGTAGTATATGTATGTGTAGGGGTTTGGCGGGGCTTTGTGCTTGGAGAGAAGCTGAGCCCTGATCAGGGGGCGGGGCTTCACTGACTAGGGGTCCTATAAAGGTAGGAGCCGGTCAGGCAGCGGCACAGACAGCAGCAGCGGCACAGGAGCTAGCAAACAGAGCTGTAAACAGGGGAGTTTGAGTGGGAGTTCTGTTGGAGGAGAAGGTATTTGTGTGTGTTCGGTTTTGTATTGGTAGTGTCTGTATGTGCAGGGGCTTTGTGCTGGGAGAGAAGCTGAGCCCTGATTAGGGGGCGCGGCTTCACTGACTAGGGGTCCTATAAAGGTAGCAGCCAGTCAGGCAGCGGCACAGAGAGCTGCAGTGGCACAGGACCTAGCAAACAGAGCTGTAAACAGGGGAGTTTGAGTGGGAGTTCTGTTGGAGGAGAAGGTATTTGTGTGTGTTTGGTTTTGTATTGGGAGTATCTGTATGTGTAGAGGCTTTGTGCTGGGAGAGAAGCTGAGCCCTGATTAGGGGGCGGGGCTTCCCTGACTAGGGGTCCTATAAAGGTAGCAGCCAGTCAGGCAGCGGCACAGGAGCTAGCAAACAGAGCTGTAAACAGGGGAGTTTGAGTGGGAGTTCTGTTGGAGGAGAAGGTATTTGTGTGTGTTTGGTTTTGTATTGTCAGTATCTGTATGTGCAGGGGCTTTGTGCTGGGAGAGAAGCTGAGCCCTGATTAGGGGGCAGGGCTTCCCTGACTAGGGGTCCTAAAAAGGTAGCAGCCAGTCAGGCAGCGGCACAGGAGCTAGCAAACAGAGCTGTAAACAGGGGAGTTTGAGTGGGAGTTCTTTTGGAGGAGAAGGTATTTGTGTGTTTTTTTGTATTGTTAGTATCTGTATGTGTAGAGGCTTGGAGGGGCTTTGTGCTGGGAGAGAAGCTGAGCCCTGATTAGGGGGCGGGGCTTCACTGACTAGGGTCCTATAAAGGTAGCAGCCAGTCAGGCAGCGGCACAGACAGCTGCAGCGGCAAAGGAGCTAGCAAACAGAGCTCTAAACAGGGGAGTTTGAGTGGGAGTTCTGTTGGAGGAGAAGGTATTTGTGTGTGTTTGGTTTTGTATTGGTAGTATCTGTATGTGCAGAGGCTTGGAGGGGCTTTGTGCTGGGAGAGAAGCTGAGCCCTGATTAGGGGGCGGGGCTTCACTGACTAGGGGTCCTATAAAGGTAGCAGCCAGTCAGGCAGCGGCACAGGAGCTAGCAAACAGACCTGTAAACAGAGCAGTTTGAGTGGGAGTTCTGTTGGAGGAGAAGGTATTTGTGTGTGTTCGGTTTTGTATTGGTAGTATCTGTATGTGAACGGGCTTTGTGCTGGGAGAGAAGCTGAGCCCTGATCAGGGGGCGGGGCTTCCCTGACTAGGGGTCCTATAAAGGTAGGAGCCAGTCACGCAGCGGCACAGGAGCTAGCAAGCAGAGCTGTAAGCAGGGGAGTTTGAGTGGGAGTTCTGTTGGAGGAGAAGGTATGTGTGTGTTTTTTTGTATTGGTAGTATCTGTATGTGCAGACGTTTGAAGGGGCTTTGTGCTGGGAGAGAAGCTGAGCCCTGATTAGGGGGCGGGGCTTCACTGACTAGGGGTCCTATAAAGGTAGCAGCCAGTCAGGCAGCGGCAGACAGCAGCAGCGGCACAGGAGCTAGCAAACAGAGCTGTGAACAGGGGAGTTTGAGTGGGAGTTCTGTTGGAGGAGAAGGTATTTGTGTGTGTTTTTGTATTGGTAGTATCTGTATGTGTAGAGGTTTGAAGGGGCTTTGTGCTGGGAGAGAAGCTGAGCCCTGATTAGGGGGCGGGGCTTCAGTGACTAGGGGTCCTATAAAGGTAGCAGCCAGTCAGGCAGCGGCACAGACAGCTGCAGCGGCAAAGGAGCTAGCAAACAGAGCTCTAAACAGGGGAGTTTGAGTGGGAGTTCTGTTGGAGGAGAAGGTATTTGTGTGTGTTTGGTTTTGTATTGGTAGTATCTGTATGTGTAGAGGCTTGGAGGGGCTTTGTGCTGGGAGAGAAGCTGAGCCCTGATTAGGGGGCGGGGCTTCACTGACTAGGGGTCCTATAAAGGTAGCAGCCAGTCAGGCAGCGGCATAGGAGCTAGCAAACAGACCTGTAAACAGGGCAGTTTGAGTGGGAGTTCTGTTGGAAGAGAAGGTATTTGTGTGTGTTCGGTTTTGTATTGGTAGTATCTGTATGTGAACGGGCTTTGTGCTGGGATAGAAGCTGAGCCCTGATCAGGGGGCGGGGCTTCCCTGACTAGGGGTCCTATAAAGGTAGGAGGCAGTCACGCAGCGGCACAGGAGCTAGCAAGCAGAGCTGTTAGCAGGGGAGTTTGAGCGGGAGTTCTGTTGGAGGAGAAGGTATTTGTGTTTTTTTGTATTGGTAGTATCTGTATGTGTAGAGGTTTGAAGGGGCTTTGGGCATGGAGAGAAGCTGAGCCCTGATTAGGGGGCGGGGCTTACCTGACTAGGGGTCCTATAAAGGTAGCAGCCAGTCAGGCAGCGGAACAGACAGCTGCAGTGGCACAGGAGCTAGCAAACAGAGCTGTAAACAGGGGAGTTTGAGTGGGAGTTCTGTTGGAGGAGAAGGTATTTGTGTGTGTTTTTGTATTGGTAGTATCTGTATGTGTAGACGTTTGAAGGGGCTTTGTGCTGGGAGAGAAGCTGAGCCCTGATTAGGGGGCGGGGCTTCACTGACTAGGGGTCCTATAAAGGTAGCAGCCAGTCAGGCAGCGGCAGACAGCTGCAGCGGCACAGGAGCTAGCAAACAGAGCTGTGAACAGGGGAGTTTGAGTGGGAGTTCTGTTGGAGGAGAAGGTATTTGTGTGTGTTTTTGTAAGGGTACTATCTGTATGTGTAGAGGCTTGGAGGGGCTTTGTGCTGGGAGAGAAGCTGAGCCCTGATCAGGGGGCGGGGCTTCACTGACTAGGGGTCCTATAAAGGTAGGAGCCAGTCAGGCAGCGGCACAGGAGCTAGCAAACAGAGCTGTAAGCAGGGGAGTTTGAGTGGGAGTTCTTTTGGAGGAGAAGGTATTTGTGTGTTTTTTTGTATTGGTAGTATCTGTATGTGTAGAGGCTTGGAGGGGCTTTGTGCTGGGAGAGAAGCTGAGCCCTGATCAGGGGGCGGGGCTTCACTGACTAGGGGTCCTATAAAGGTAGCAGCCAGTCAGGCAGCGGAACAGACAGCTGCAGTGGCACAGGAGCTAGCAAACAGAGGTGTAAACAGGGGAGTTTGAGTGGGAGTTCTGTGGAGGAGAAGGTATTTGTGTGTGTTTGGTTTTGTATTGGTAGTATCTGTATGTGTAGGGGTTTTGTGCTGGGAGAGAAGCTGAGCCCTGATTAGGGGGCGGGGCTTCACTGACTAGGGGTCCTATAAAGGTAGCAGCCAGTCAGGCAGCGGCACAGGAGCTAGCAAACAGAGCTGTAAACAGGGGTGTTTGAGTGGGAGTTCTGTTGGAGGAGAAGGTATTTGTGTGTGTTTTTGTATTGGTAGTATCTGTATGTGTAGAGGCTTGGAGGGGCATTGTGCTGGGAGAGAAGCTGAGCCCTGATCAGGGGGCGGGGCTTCACTGACTAGGGGTCCCAGAAAGGTAGGAGCCAGTCAGGCAGCGGCACAGACAACTGCAGCGGCACAGGAGCTAGCAAACAGAGCTGTAAACAGGGGAGTTGGAGTGGGAGTTCTGTTGGAGGAGTAGGTATTTGTGTGTGCTTGGTTTTGTATTGTCAGTATCTGTATGTGCAGGGGCTTTGTGCTGGGAGAGAAGCTGAGCCCTGATTAGCGGGCGGTGCTTCACTGACTAGGGGTCCTATAAAGGTAGCAGCCAGTCAGGCAGCGGCACAGGAGCTAGCAAACAGAGCTGTAAACAGGGGAGTTTGAGTGGGAGTTCTGCTGGAGGAGAAGGTATTTGTGTGTGTTTGGTTTTGTATTGGCAGTATCTGTATGTGCAGGGGCTTTGTGCTGGGAGAGAAGCTGAGCCCTGATTAGGGGGCGGGGCTTCCCTGACTAGGGGTCCTATAAAGGTAGCAGCCAGTCAGGCAGCGGCACAGGAGCTAGCAAACAGAGCTGTAAACAGGGGAGTTTGAGTGGGAGTTCTGTTGGAGGAGAAGGTATTGGTGTGTTTTTTTGTATTGGTAGTATCTGTATGTGTAGAGGCTTGGAGGGGCTTTGTGCTGGGAGAGAAGCTGAGCCCTGATTAGGGGGCGGGGCTTCACTGACTAGGGGTCCTATAAAGGTAGCAGCCAGTCAGGCAGCGGCAGACAGTTGCAGCGGCACAGGAGCTAGCAAACAGAGCTGTAAACAGGGGAGTTTGAGTGGGAGTTCTGTTGGAGGAGAAGGTATTGGTGTGTTTTTTTGTATTGGTAGTATCTGTATTTGTAGAGGATTGGAGGGGCTTTGTGCTGGGAGATAAGTTGAGCCCTGATTAGGGGGCGGGGCTTCACTGAGTAGGGGTCCTATAAAGGTAGCAGCCAGTCAGGCAGCGGCACAGACAGCTGCAGCGGCAAAGGAGCTAGCAAACAGAGCTCTAAACAGTGGAGTTTGAGTGGGAGTTCTGTTAGAGGAGAAGGTATTTGTGTGTGTTTTTGTATTGGTAGTATCTGTATGTGTAGAGGTTTGAAGGGGCTTTGTGCTGGGAGAGAAGCTGAGCCCTGATTAGGGGGCGGGGCTTCACTGAATAGGGGTCCTATAAAGGTAGCAGCCAGTCAGACTGCGGCACAGGAGCTAGCAAACAGAGCTGTAAGCAGGGGAGTTTGAGTGGGAGTTCTGTTGGAGGAGAAGGTATTTGTGTGTTTTTTTTTGTATTGGTAGTCTCTGTATGTGTAGAGGCTTGGAGGGGCTTTGTGCTGGGAGAGAAGCTGAGCCCTGATTAGGGGGCGGGGCTTTCCTGACTAGGGGTCCTATAAAGGTAGCAGCCAGTCAGGCAGCGGCACAGGAGCTAGCAAACAGAGCTGTAAACAGGGGAGTTTGAGTGGGAGTTCTGTTGGAGGAGAAGGTATTGGTGTGTTTTTTTGTATTGGTAGTATCTGTATGTGTAGAGGCTTGGAGGGGCTTTGTGATGGGAGAGAAGCTGAGCCCTGATTAGGGGGCGGGGCTTCACTGACTAGGGTTCCTATAAAGGTAGCAGCCAGTCAGGCAGCGGCAGACAGTTGCAGCGGCACAGGAGCTAGCAAACAGAGCTGTGAACAGGGGAGTTTGAGTGGGAGTTCTGTTGGAGAAGAAGGTATTTGTGTGTGTTTGGTTTTGTATTGGTAGTATCTGTATTTGTAGAGGCTTGGAGGGGCTTTGTGCTGGGAGATAAGTTGAGCCCTGATTAGGGGGCGGGGCTTCACTGACTAGGGGTCCTATAAAGGTAGCAGCCAGTCAGGCAGCGGCACAGGAGCTAGCAAACAGACCTGTAAACAGGGCAGTTTGAGTGGGAGTTCTGTTGGAGGAGAAGGTATTTGTGTGTTTTTTTGTATTGGTAGTATCTGTATGTGTAGAGGTTTGAAGGGGCTTTGTGCTGGGAGAGAAGCTGAGCCCTGATTGGGGGCGGGGCTTCACTGACTAGGGGTCCTATAAAGGTAGCAGCCAGTCAGGCAGCGGCACAGACAGCTGCAGCGGCACACGAGCTAGCAAACAGAGCTGTAACCAGGGGAGTTTGAGTGGGAGTTCTGTTGGAGGAGATGGTATTTGTGTGTTTTTGGTTTTGTATTGGTAGTATATGTATGTGTAGGGGTTTGGCGGGGCTTTGTGCTTGGAGAGAAGCTGAGCCCTGATTAGGGGGCGGGGCTTCCCTGACTAGGGGTCCTATAAAGGTAGCAGCCAGTCAGGCAGCGGCACAGGAACTAGCAAACAGAGCTGTAAACAGGGGAGTTTGAGTGGGAGTTCTGTTGGAGGAGAAGGTATTTGTGTGTGTTTATGTATTGGTAGTATCTGTATGTGTAGAGGCTTGGAGGGGCATTGTGCTGGGAGAGAAGCTGAGCCCTGATCAGGGGGCGGGGCTTCACTGACTAGGGGTCCTATAAAGGTAGGAGCCGGTCAGGCAGCGGCACAGACAGCAGCAGCGGCACCGGAGCTAGCAAACAGAGCTGTAAACAGGGGAGTTTGAGTGGGAGTTCTGTTGGAGGAGAAGGTATGTGTGTGTTCGGTTTTGTATTGGTAGTGTCTGTATGTGCAGGGGCTTTGTGCTGGGAGAGAAGCTGAGCCCTGATTAGGGGGCGCGGCTTCACTGACTAGGGGTCCTATAAAGGTAGCAGCCAGTCAGGCAGCGGCACAGAGAGCTGCAGTGGCACAGGACCTAGCAAACAGAGCTGTAAACAGGGGAGTTTGAGTGGGAGTTCTGTTGGAGGAGAAGGTATTTGTGTGTGTTCGGTTTTGTATTGGTAGTATCTGTATGTGTAGGGGCTTTGTGCTGGGAGAGAAGCTGAGCCCTGATTAGGGGGCGGGGCTTCCCTGACTAGGGGTCCTATAAAGGTAGCAGCCAGTCAGGCAGCGGCACAGGAGCTAGCAAACAGAGCTGTAAACAGGGGAGTTTGATTTGGAGTTCTGTTGGAGGAGAAGGTATTTGTGTGTGTTTGGTTTTGTATTGTCAGTATCTGTATGTGCAGGGGCTTTGTGCTGGGAGAGAAGCTGAGCCCTGATTAGGGGGCAGGGCTTCCCTGACCAGGGGTCCTAAAAAGGTAGCAGCCAGTCAGGCAGCGGCACAGGAGCTAGCAAACAGAGCTGTAAACAGGGGAGTTTGAGTGGGAGTTCTGTTGGAGGAGAAGGTATTTGTGTGTTTTTTTGTATTGGTAGTATCTGTATGTGTAGAGGCTTGGAGGGGCTTTGTGCTGGGAGAGAAGCTGAGCCCTGATTAGGGGGCGGGGCTTCACTGACTAGGGTCCTATAAAGGTAGCAGCCAGTCAGGCAGCGGCACAGACAGCTGCAGCGGCAAAGGAGCTAGCAAACAAAGCTCTAAACAGGGGAGTTTGAGTGGGAGTTCTGTTGGAGGAGAAGGTATTTGTGTGTGTTTGGTTTTGTATTGGTAGTATCTGTATGTGTAGAGGCTTCGAGGGGCTTTGTGCTGGGAGAGAAGCTGAGCCCTGATTAGGGGGCGGGGCTTCACTGACTAGGGGTCCTATAAAGGTAGCAGCCAGTCAGGCAGCGGCACAGGAGCTAGCAAACAGACCTGTAAACAGAGCAGTTTGAGTGGGAGTTCTGTTGGAGGAGAAGGTATTTGTGTGTGTTCGGTTTTGTATTGGTAGTATCTGTATGTGAA
The DNA here is from genome assembly GCF_965140295.1 of Lepidochelys olivacea. Taxonomy (NCBI): domain Eukaryota; kingdom Metazoa; phylum Chordata; order Testudines; family Cheloniidae; genus Lepidochelys; species Lepidochelys olivacea. Next base: position 2,523,834 of record NC_140437.1, on the reverse strand, counting down.
CGGGCTTTGTGCTGGGAGAGAAGCTGAGCCCTGATCAGGGGGCGGGGCTTCCCTGACTAGGGGTCCTATAAAGGTAGGAGCCAGTCACGCAGCGGCACAGGAGCTAGCAAGCAGAGCTGTAAGCACGGGAGTTTGAGTGGGAGTTCTGTTGGAGGAGAAGGTATGTGTGTGTTTTTTTGTATTGGTAGTATCTGTATGTGTAGACGTTTGAAGGGGCTTTGTGCTGGGAGAGAAGCTGAGCCCTGATTAGGGGGCGGGGCTTCACTGACTAGGGGTCCTATAAAGGTAGCAGCCAGTCAGGCAGCGGCAGACAGCTGCAGCGGCACAGGAGCTAGCAAACAGAGCTGTGAACAGGGGAGTTTGAGTGGGAGTTCTGTTGGAGGAGAAGGTATTTGTGTGTGTTTGGTTTTGTATTGGTAGTATCTGTATGTGTAGAGGCTTGGAGGGGCTTTGTGCTGGGAGAGAAGCTGAGCCCTGATCAGGGGGCGGGGCTTCACTGACTAGGGGTCCTATAAAGGTAGGAGCCAGTCAGGCAGCGGCACAGGAGCTAGCAAACAGAGCTGTAAGCAGGGGAGTTTGAGTGGGAGTTCTTTTGGAGGAGAAGGTATTTGTGCGTTTTTTTGTATTGGTAGTATCTGCATGTGTAGAGGCTTGGAGGGGCTTTGTGCTGGGAGAGAAGCTGAGCCCTGATCAGGGGGCGGGGCTTCACTGACTAGGGGTCCTATAAAGGTAGCAGCCAGTCAGGCAGCGGAACAGACAGCTGCAGTGGCACAGGAGCTAGCAAACAGAGGTGTAAACAGGGGAGTTTGAGTGGGAGTTCTGTGGAGGAGAAGGTATTTGTGTGTGTTTGGTTTTGTATTGGTAGTATCTGTATGTGTAGGGGCTTTGTGCTGGGAGAGAAGCTGAGCCCTGATTAGGGGGCGGGGCTTCACTGACTAGGGGTCCTATAAAGGTAGCAGCCAGTCAGACTGCGGCACAGGAGCTAGCAAACAGAGCTGTAAGCAGGGGAGTTTGAGTGGGAGTTCTGTTGGAGGAGAAGGTATTTGTGTGTGTTTTTTTGTATTGGTAGTGTCTGTATGTGTAGAGGCTTGGAGGGGCTTTGTGCTGGGAGAGAAGCTGAGCCCTGATAATGGGGCGGGGCTTCACTGACTAGGTGTCCTATAAAGGTAGCAGCCAGTCAGTCATCGGCACATACAGCTGCAGCGGCACAGGAGCTAGCAAACAGAGCTGTAAACAGGGGAGTTTGAGTGGGAGTTCTGTTGGAGGAGAAGGTATTTGTCTGAGTTTGGTTTTGTATTGGTAGTATCTGTATGTTTAGGGGCTTTGTGCTGGGAGAGAAGCTGAGCCCTGATTAGGGGGCGGGGCTTCACTGACTAGGGGTCCTATAAAGGTAGCAGCCAGTCAGGCAGCGGCACAGGAGCTAGCAAACAGACCTGTAAACAGGGCAGTTTGAGTGGGAGTTCTGTTGGAGGAGAAGGTATTTGTGTGTGTTCGGTTTTGTATTGGTAGTATCTGTATGTGAACGGGCTTTGTGCTGGGATAGAAGCTGAGCCCTGATCAGGGGGCGGGGCTTCCCTGACTAGGGGTCCTATAAAGGTAGGAGCCAGTCACGCAGCGGCACAGGAGCTAGAAAGCAGAGCTGTAAGCAGGGGAGTTTGAGTGGGAGTTCTGTTGGAGAAGAAGGTATTTGTGTGTTTTTTTTGTATTGGTAGTATCTGTATGTGTAGAGGTTTGAAGGGGCTTTGGGCATGGAGAGAAGCTGAGCCCTGATTAGGGGGCGGGGCTTACCTGACTAGGGGTCCTATAAAGGTAGCAGCCAGTCAGGCAGCGGAACAGACAGCTGCAGTGGCACAGGAGCTAGCAAACAGAGCTGTAAACAGGGGAGTTTGAGTGGGAGTTCTGTTGGAGGAGAAGGTATTTGTGTGTGTTTTTGTATTGGTAGTATCTGTATGTGTAGACGTTTGAAGGGGCTTTGTGCTGGGAGAGAAGCTGAGCCCTGATTAGGGGGCGGGGCTTCACTGACTAGGGGTCCTATAAAGGTAGCAGCCAGTCAGGCAGCGGCAGACAGCTGTAGCGGCACAGGAGCTAGCAAACAGAGCTGTGAACAGGGGAGTTTGAGTGGGAGTTCTGTTGGAGGAGAAGGTATTTGTGTGTGTTTTTGTATGGGTAGTATCTGTATGTGTAGAGGCTTGGAGGGGCTTTGTGCTGGGAGAGAAGCTGAGCCCTGATCAGGGGGCGGGGCTTCACTGACTAGGGGTCCTATAAAGGTAGGAGCCAGTCAGGCAGCGGCACAGGAGCTAGCAAACAGAGCTGTAAACAGGGGAGTTTGAGTGGGAGTTCTGTTGGAGGAGAAGGTATTGGTGTGTTTTTTTGTATTGGTAGTATCTGTATGTGTAGAGGCTTGGAGGGGCTTTGTGCTGGGAGAGAAGCTGAGCCCTGATTAGGGGGCGGGGCTTCACTGACTAGGGGTCCTATAAAGGTAGCAGCCAGTCAGGCAGCGGCAGACAGTTGCAGCGGCACAGGAGCTAGCAAACAGAGCTGTGAACAGGGGAGTTTGAGTGGGAGTTCTGTTGGAGAAGAAGGTATTTGTGTGTGTTTGGTTTTGTATTGGTAGTATCTGTATTTGTAGAGGCTTGGAGGGGCTTTGTGCTGGGAGATAAGTTGAGCCCTGATTAGGGGGCGGGGCTTCACTGAGTAGGGGTCCTATAAAGGTAGCAGCCAGTCAGGCAGCGGCACAGACAGCTGCAGCGGCAAAGGAGCTAGCAAACAGAGCTCTAAACAGTGGAGTTTGAGTGGGAGTTCTGTTGGAGGAGATGGTATTTGTGTGTGTTTGGTTTTGTATTTGTAGTACATGTATGTGTAGAGGTTTGAAGGGGCTTTGTGCTGGGAGAGAAGCTGAGCCCTGATTAGGGGGCGGGGCTTCACTGACTAGTGGTCCTATAAAGGTAGCAGCCAGTCAGGCAGCGGCACAGACAGCTGCAGCGGCACAGGAGCTAGCAAACAGAGCTGTAACCAGGGGAGTTTGAGTGGGCGTTCTGTTAGAGGAGAAGGTATTTGTGTGTTTTTTTTTGTATTGGTAGTGTCTGTATGTGTAGAGGCTTGGAGGGGCTTTGTGCTGGGAGAGAAGCTGAGCCCTGATTAGGGGGCGGGGCTTCCCTGACTAGGGGTCCTATAAAGGTAGCATCCAGTCAGGCAGCGGCACAGGAGCTAGCAAACAGAGCTGTAAACAGGGGAGTTTGAGTGGGAGTTCTGTTGGAGGAGAAGGTATTGGTGTGTTTTTTTGTATTGGTAGTATCTGTATGTGTAGAGGCTTGGAGGGGCTTTGTGCTGGGAGAGAAGCTGAGCCCTGATTAGGGGGCGGGGCTTCACTGACTAGGGGTGCTATAAAGGTAGCAGCCAGTCAGGCAGCGGCAGACAGTTGCAGCGGCACAGGAGCTAGCAAACAGAGCTGTGAACAGGGGAGTTTGAGTGGCAGTTCTGTTGGAGAAGAAGGTATTTGTGTGTGTTTGGTTTTGTATTGGTAGTATCTGTATTTGTAGAGGCTTGGAGGGGCTTTGTGCTGGGAGATAAGTTGAGCCCTGATTAGGGGGCGGGGCTTCACTGACTAGGGGTCCTATAAAGGTAGCAGCCAGTCAGGCAGCGGCACAGGAGCTAGCAAACAGACCTGTAAACAGGGCAGTTTGAGTGGGAGTTCTGTTGGAGGAGAAGGTATTTGTGTGTTTTTTTGTATTTGTAGTATCTGTATGTGTAGAGGTTTGAAGGGGCTTTGTGCTGGGAGAGAAGCTGAGCCCTGATTAGGGGGCGGGGCTTCACTGACTAGGGGTCCTATAAAGGTAGCAGCCAGTCAGACTGCGGCACAGGAGCTAGCAAACAGAGCTGTAAGCAGGGGAGTTTGAGTGGGAGTTCTGTTGGAGGAGAAGGTATTTGTGTGTTTTTTTTGTATTGGTAGTGTCTGTATGTGTAGAGGCTTGGAGGGGCTTTGTGCTGGGAGAGAAGCTGAGCCCTGATCAGGGGGCGGGGCTTCACTGACTAGGTGTCCTATAAAGGTAGCAGCCAGTCAGGCATCGGCACAGGAGCTAGCAAACAGAGCTGTAAACAGGGGAGTTTGAGTGGGAGTTCTGTTGTAGGAGAAGGTATTTGTGTGTTTTTGGTTTTGTATTGGTAGCATCTGTATGTGTAGGGGTTTGGCGGGCCTTTGTGCTGGGAGAGAAGCTGAGCCCTGATTAGGGGGCGGGGCTTCCCTGACTAGGGGTCCTATAAAGGTAGCAGCCAGTCAGGCAGCCGCACAGGAGCTAGCAAACAGAGCTGTAAACAGGGGAGTTTGAGTGGGAGTTCTGTTGGAGGAGAAGGTATTTGTGTGTGTTTGGTTTTGTATTGTCAGTATCTGTATGTGCAGGGGCTTTGTGCTGGGAGAGAAGCTGAGCCCTGATTAGGGGGCGGGGCTTCCCTGACTAGGGGTCCTATAAAGGTAGCAGCCAGTCAGGCAGCGGCAGACAGTTGCAGCGGCACAGGAGCTAGCAAACAGAGCTGTGAACAGGGGAGTTTGAGTGGGAGTTCTGTTGGAGAAGAAGGTATTTGTGTGTGTTTGGTTTTGTATTGGTAGTATCTGTATGTGTAGAGGCTTGGAGGGGCTTTGTGCTGGGAGAGAAGCTGAGCCCTGATTAGGGGGCGGGGCTTCACTGACTAGGGGTCCTATAAAGGTAGCAGCCAGTCAGGCAGCGGCACAGGAGCTAGCAAACAGACATGTAAACAGGGCAGTTTGAGTGGGAGTTCTGTTGGAGGAGAAGGTATTTGTGTGTGTTCGGTTTTGTATTGGTAGTATCTGTATGTGAACGGGCTTTGTGCTGGGAGAGAAGCTGAGCCCTGATCAGGGGGTGGGGCTTCCCTGACTAGGGGTCCTATAAAGGTAGGAGCCAGTCACGCAGCGGCACAGGAGCTAGCAAGCAGAGCTGTAAGCAGGGGAGTTTGAGTGGGAGTTCTGTTGGAGGAGAAGGTATTTGTGTGTGTTTTTGTATTGGTAGTATCTGTATGTGTAGAGGTTTGAAGGGGCTTTGTGCTGGGAGAGAAGCTGAGCCCTGATTAGGGGGCGGGGCTTCACTGACTAGGGGTCCTATAAAGGTAGCAGCCAGTCAGGCAGCGGCACAGGAGCTAGCAAACAGAGCTGTAAGCAGGGGAGTTTGAGTGGGAGTTCTTTTGGAGGAGAAGGTATTTGTGTGTTTTTTGTGTTGGTAGTATCTGTATGTGTAGAGGCTTGGAGGGGCTTTGTGCTGGGAGAGAAGCTGAGCCCTGATCAGGGGGCGGGGCTTCACTGACTTGGGGTCCTATAAAGGTAGCAGCCAGTCAGGCAGCGGAACAGACAGCTGCAGTGGCACAGGAGCTAGCAAACAGACCTGTAAACAGGGGAGTTTGAGTGGGAGTTCTGTTGGAGGAGAAGGTATTTGTGTGTGTTTGGTTTTGTATTGGTAGTATCTGTATGTGTAGGGGCCTTGTGCTGGGAGAGAAGCTGAGCCCTGATTAGGGGGCGGGGCTTCACTGACTAGGGGTCCTATAAAGGTAGCAGCCAGTCAGACTGCGGCACAGGAGCTAGCAAACAGAGCTGTAAGCAGGGGAGTTTGAGTGGGAGTTCTGTTGGAGGAGAAGGTATTTGTGTGTGTTTTTTTGTATTGGTAGTGTCTGTATGTGTAGAGGCTTGGAGGGGCTTTGTGCTGGGAGAGAAGCTGAGCCCTGATCAGGGGGCGGGGCTTCACTGACTAGGTGTCCTATAAAGGTAGCAGCTAGTCAGGCATCGGCACAGACAGCTGCAGCGGCACAGGAGCTAGCAAACAGAGCTGTAAACAGGGGAGTTTCAGTGGGAGTTCTGTAGGAGGAGATGGTATTTGTGTGTGTTTGGTTTTGTATTGGTAGTATATGTATGTGTAGGGGTTTGGCGGGGCTTTGTGCTTGGAGAGAAGCTGAGCCCTGATTAGGGGGCGGGGTTTCACTGACTAGGGGTCCTATAAAGGTAGCAGCCAGTCAGGCAGCGGCACAGGAGCTAGGAAACAGAGCTGTAAACAGGGGAGTTTGAGTGGGAGTTCTGTTGGAGGAGAAGGTATTTGTGTGTGTTTGGTTTTGTATTGGTAGCATCTGTATGTGTAGGGGTTTGGCGGGGCTTTGTGCTGGGAGAGAAGCTGAGCCCTGATTAGGGGGCGGGGCTTCCCTGACTAGGGGTCCTATAAAGGTAGCAGCCAGTCAGGCAGCGGCACAGGAGCTAGCAAACAGAGCTGTAAACAGGGGAGTTTGAGGGGGAGTTCTGTTGGAGGAGAAGGTATTTGTGTGTTTTTTTTGTATTGGTAGTATCTGTATGTGTAGAGGCTTGGAGGGGCTTTGTGCTGGGAAAGAAGCTGAGCCCTGATTAGGGGGCGGGGCTTCACTGACTAGGGGTCCTATAAAGGTAGCAGCCAGTCAGGCAGCGGCACAGACAGCTGCAGCGGCAAAGGAGCTAGCAAACAGAGCTCTTAGCAGGGGAGTTTGAGTGGGAGTTCTGTTGGAGGAGAAGGTATTTGTGTGTGTTTGGTTTTGTATTGGTAGTATCTGTATGTGTAGGGTCTTTGTGCTGGGAGAGAAGCTGAGCCCTGATGAGGGGGCGGGGCTTCACTGACTCGGGGTCCTATAAAGGTAGGAGCCAGTCAGGCAGCGGCACAGGAGCTCGCAAACAGAGCTGTAAGCAGGGGAGTTTGAGTGGGAGTTCTTTTGGAGGAGAAGGTATTTGTGTGTTTTTTTTGTATTGGTAGTATCTGTATGTGTAGAGGCTTGGAGGGGCTTTGTGCTGGGAGAATAGCTGAGCTCTGATTAGGGGGCGGGGCTTCCCTGACTACGGGTCCTATAAAGGTAGCAGCCAGTCAGGCAGCGGCAAGGAGCTAGCAAACAGAGGTGTAAACAGGGGAGTTTGAGTGGGAGTTCTGTTGGAGGAGAAGGTATTTGTGTATGTTTTATTGTATTGGTAGTGTATGTATGTGTAGAGGATTGGAGGGGCTTTGTGCTGGGAGAGAAGCTGAGCCCTGATTAGGGGGCGGGGCTTCACTGACCAGGGGTCCTATAAAGGTAGCAGCCAGTCAGGCAGCGGCAGACAGCTGCAGCGGCACAGGAGCTAGCAAACAGAGCTGTGAACAGGGGAGTTTGAGTGGGAGTTCTGTTGGAGGAGAAGGTATTTGTGTGTGTTTGGTTTTGTATTGGTAGTATCTGTATGTGTAGGGGTTTGGCGGGGCTTTGTGCTGGAGAGAAGCTGAGCCCTGATTAGGGGGCGGGGCTTCACTGACTAGGGGTCCTATAGAGGTAGCAACCAGTCAGGCAGCGGCACAGACAGCTGAGGCGGCACAGGAGCTCGCAAACAGAGCTGTAAACAGGGGAGTTTGAGTGGGAGTTCTGTTGGAGGAGAAGGTATTTGTGTGTGTTTGGTTTTGTATTGGTAGTATCTGTATGTGTACGGGCTTTGTGCTGGGAGAGAAGCTGAGCCCTGATTAGGGGGCGGGGCTTCACTGACTAGGGGTCCTATAAAGGTAGCAGCCAGTCAGGCAGCGGCACAGGAGCTAGCAAACAGACCTGTAAACAGGGGAGTTTGAGTGGGAGTTCTGTTGGAGGAGAAGGTATTTGTGTGTGTTTGGTTTTGTATTGGTAGTATGTGTATGTGTAGAGGCTTGGAGGGGCTTTGTGCTGGGAGAGAAGCTGAGCCCTGATTAGGGGGCGGGGCTTCACTGACTAGGGGTCCTGTAAAGGTAGCAGCCAGTCAGGCAGCGGCACAGAGAGCTGCAGCGGCACAGGAGCTAGCAAATAGAGCTCTATACAGGGGAGTTGGAGTGGGAGTCCTGTTGGAGGAGAATTTATTTGTGTGTGTTTGGTTTTGTATTGTCAGTATCTGTATGTGCAGGAGCTTTGTGCTGGGAGAGAAGCTGAGCCCTGATTAGGGGGCGGGGCTTCACTGACTAGGGGTCCTATAAAGGTAGCAGCCAGTCAGGCAGCGGCACAGGAGCTAGCAAACAGAGCTGTAAACAGGGGAGTTTGAGTGGGAGTTCTGTTGGAGGAGAAGGTATTTGTGTGTGTTTTTGTATTGGTAGTATCTGTATGTGTAGAGGTTTGAAGGGGCTTTGTGCTGGGAGAGAAGCTGAGCCCTGATTAGGGGGCGGGGCTTCACTGACTAGGGGTCCCATAAAGGTAGCAGCCAGTCAGACAGCTGCACAGGAGCTAGCAAACAGAGCTGTAAGCAGGGGAGTTTGAGTGGGAGTTCTGTTGGAGGAGAAGGTATTTGTGTGTTTTTTTGTATTGGTAGTATACGTATGTGTAGAGGCTTGGAGGGGCTTTGTGCTGGGAGAGAAGCTGAGCCCTGATTAGGGGGCGGGGCTTCACTGACTAGGGGTCCTATAAAGGTAGCAGCCAGTCAGGCAGCGGCAGACAGCTGCAGCGGCACAGGAGCTAGCAAACAGAGCTGTAAACAGGGGAGTTTGTGTGGGAGTTCTGTTGGAGGAGAAGGTATTTGTGTGTGTTTGGTTTTGTATTTGTAGTATCTGTATGTGGAGGGGCTTTGTGCTGGGAGAGAAGCTGAGCCCTGATTAGGGGGCGGGGCTTGACTGACTAGGGGTCCTATAAAGGTAGCAGCCAGTCAGGCAGCGGCACAGACAGCTGAAGCGGCACAGGAGCTTGAAAACAGAGCTGTGAACAGGGGAGTTTGAGTGGGAGTTCTGTTGGAGGAGAAGGTATTTGTGTGTGTTTGGTTTTGTATTGGTAGTTTCTGTATGTGTAGAGGCTTGGAGGGGCTAGGTGCTGGGAGAGAAGCAGAGCCCTGATTAGGGGGCGGGGCTTGACTGACTAGGGGTCCAATAAAGGGAGCAGCCAGTCAGGCAGCAGCACAGACAGCTGCAGCGGCACAGGAGCTAGCAACAGAGCTGTAAACAGGGGAGTTGGAGTGGGAGTTCTGTTGGAGGAGAAGGTATTTGTTTGTGTTTGTTTTTGTATTGTCAGTATCTGTATGTGCAGGGGCTTTGTGCTGGGAGAGAAGCTGAGGCCTGATTAGGGGGCGGGTCTTCACTGACTAGGGGTCCCATAAAGGTAGCAGCCAGTCAGGCAGCGGCACAGGAGCTAGCAAACAGAGCTGTGAACAGGGGGGTTTGAGTGGGAGTTCTGTTGGAGGAGAAGGTATTTGTGTTTGGTTTTGTATTGGTAGTATACGTATGTGTAGAGGCTTGAAGGGGCTTTGTGCTGGGAGAGAAGCTGAGCCCTGATTAGGGGGCGGGGCTTCACTGACTAGGGGTCCTATAAAGGTAGCAGCCAGTCAGACAGCGGCACAGGAGCTAGCAAACAGAGCTGTGAACAGGGGAGTTTGAGTGGGAATTCTGTTGGAGGAGAAGGTATTTGTGTGTGTTTGTTTTTGTATTGTCAGTATCTGTATGTGCAGGGGGTTTGTGCTGGGAGAGAAGCTGAGCCCTGATTAGGGGGCGGTGCTTCCCTGACTAGGGGTCCTATAAAGGTAGCAGCCAGTCAGGCAGCGGCACAGGAGCTAGGAAACAGAGCTGTAAACAGGGGAGTTGGAGTGGGAGTTCTGTTGGAGGAGAAGGTATTTGTGCGTGTTTGGTTTTGTATTTGTAGTATCTGTATGTGTAGGGGCTTTGTGCTGGGAGAGAAGCTGAGCCCTGATTAGGGGGCGGGGCTTCACTGACTAGGGGTCCTATAAAGGTAGCAGCCAGTCAGGCAGCGGCACAGACAGCTGCAGTGGCACAGGAGTTAGCAAACAGAGCTGTAAACAGGGGAGTTTGTGTGGGAGTTCTGTTGGAGGAGAAGGTATTTGTGTGTGTTTGGTTTTGTATTTGTAGTATCTGTATGTGGAGGGGCTTTGTGCTGGGAGAGAAGCTGAGCCCTGATTAGGGGGCGGGGCTTGACTGACTAGGGGTCCTATAAAGGTAGCAGCCAGTCAGGCAGCGGCACAGACAGCTGAAGCGGCACAGGAGCTAACAAACAGAGCTGTAAACAGGGGAATTTGAGTGGGAGTTCTGTTGGAGGAGAAGGTATTTGTGTGTGTTTGGTTTTGTATTGGTAGTATCTGTATGTGTAGGGGCTTGGAGGGGCTTTGTGCTGGGGGAGAAGCTTAGCCCTTATTAGGGGGCGGGGCTTCACTGACTAGGGGTCCTATAAAGGTAGCAGCCAGTCAGGCAGCGGCACAGACAGCTGCAGTGGCACAGGAGCTAGCAAACAGAGCTGTAAACAGGGGAATTTGAGTGGGAGTTCTGTTGGAGGAGAAGGTATTTGTGTGTGTTTGGTTTTGTATTGGTAGTATCTGTATGTGTAGGGGCTTGGAGGGGCTTTGTGCTGGGGGAGAAGCTTAGCCCTGATTAGGGGGCGGGGCTTCACTGACTAGGGGTCCTATAAAGGTAGCAGCCAGTCAGACAGCGGCACAGGTGCTAGCAAACAGAGCTGTGAACAGGGGAGTTTGAGTGGGAGTTCTGTTGGAGGAGAAGGTATTTGTGTGTGTTTTTGTATTGGTAGTATCTGTATGTGTAGAGGCTTGGAGGGGCTAGGTGCTGGGAGAGAAGCTGAGCCCTGACTAGGGGGCGGGGCTTCACTGACTAGGGGTCCTATAAAGGTAGCAGCCAGTCAGGCAGCGGCACAGGAGCTAGCAAACAGAGCTGTAAGCAGGGGAGTTTGAGTGGGAGTTCTGTTGGAGGAGAAGGTATTTGTGTGTGTTTTTGTATTGGTAGTATCTGTATGTGTAGAGGCTTGGAGGGGCTAGGTGCTGGGAGAGAAGCTGAGCCCTGATTAGGGGGCGGGGCTTGACTGACTAGGGGTCCTATAAAGGTAGCAGCCAGTCAGGCAGCGGCTCAGACAGCTGCAGCGGCACAGGAGCTAGCAAACAGAGCTGAAACAGGGGAGTTGGAGTTGGAGTTCTGTTGGAGGAGAAGGTATTTGTGTGTGTTTGGTTTTGTATTGGTATTATCTGTATGTGTAGAGGCTTGGAGGGGCTTTGTGCTGGGAGAGAAGCTGAGCCCTGATTAGGGGGCGGGGCTTCACTGACTCGGGGTCCTATAAAGGTAGCAGCCAGTCAGGCAGCGGCACAGGAGCTAGAAAACAGAGCTGTGAACAGGGGAGTTTGAGTGGGAGTTCTGTTGGAGGAGAAGGTATTTGTGTGTGTTTTTGTATTGGTAGTATCTGTATGTGTAGAGGCTTTGAGGGGCTTTGTGCTGGGGGAGAAGCTGAGCCCTGATTAGGGCGGGGCTTCACTGACTAGGGGTCCTATAAAGGTAGCAGCCAGTCAGGCAGCGGAACAGACAGCTGCAGCGGCACAGGAGCTAGCAAACAGAGCTGTAAACAGGGGAGTTTGAGTGGGAGTTCTGTTGGAGGAGAAGGTATTTGTGTGTTTTTTTGTATTGGTAGTATCTGTATGTGTAGAGGCTTAGAGGGGCTTTGTGCTGGGAGAGAAGCTGAGCCCTGATTAGGGGGCGGGTCTTCACTGACTAGGGGTCCCATAAAGGTAGCAGCCAGTCAGGCAGCGGCGCAGGAGCTAGCAAACAGAGCTGTGAACTGGGGAGTTTGAGTGGGAGTTCTGTTGCAGGAGACGGTATTTGTGTGTGTTTTTGTATTGGTAGTATCTGTATGTGTAGGGGCTTTGAGGGGCTTTGTGCTGGGGGAGAAGCTGAGCCCTGATTAGGTGGCGGGGCTTCACTGACTAGGGGTCCTATAAAGGTAGCAGCCAGTCAGGCAGCGGCACAGGAGCTAGCAAACAGAGCTGTAAACAGGGGAGTTTGAGGTGGGAGTTCTGTTGGAGGAGAAGGTATTTGCGTGTTTGGTTTTGTATTGGTGGTATCTGTATGTGTAGAGGCTTGGAGGGGCTTTGTGCTGGGAGAGAAGCTGAGCCCTGATTAGGGGGCGGGGCTTCACTGACTAGGGGTCCTATAAAGGTAGCAGCCAGTCAGGCAGCGGCAGACAGCTGCAGCGGCACAGGAGCTAGCAAACAGAGCTGTAAACAGGGGAGTTTGTGTGGGAGTTCTGTTGGAGGAGAAGGTATTTGTGTGTGTTTGGTTTTGTATTTGTAGTATCTGTATGTGGAGGGGCTTTGTGCTGGGAGAGAAGCTGAGCCCTGATTAGGGGGCGGGGCTTGACTGACTAGGGGTCCTATAAAGGTAGCAGCCAGTCAGGCAGCGGCACAGACAGCTGCAGCGGCACAGGAGCTTGCAAACAGAGCTGTGAACAGGGGAGTTGGAGTGGGAGTTCTGTTGGAGGAGAAGGTATTTGTGTGTGTTTGTTTTTGTATTGTCAGTATCTGTATGTGCAGGGGCTTTGTGCTGGGAGAGAAGCTGAGGCCTGATTAGGGGGCGGGTCTTCACTGACTAGGGGTCCCATAAAGGTAGCAGCCAGTCAGGCAGCGGCACAGGAGCTAGCAAACAGAGCTGTGAACAGGGGGGTTTGAGTGGGAGTTCTGTTGGAGGAGAAGGTATTTGTGTGTTTTTTTGTATTGGTAGTATACGTATGTGTAGAGGCTTTGAGGGGCTTTGTGCTGGGAGAGAAGCTGAGCCCTGATTAGGGGGCGGGGCTTGACTGACTAGGGGTCCTATAAAGGTAGCAGCCAGTCAGGCAGCGGCACAGACAGCTGAAGCGGCACAGGAGCTAGCAAACAGAGCTGTAAACAGGGGAGTTGGAGTGGGAGTTCTGTTGGAGGAGAAGGTATTTGTGTGTGTTTGTTTTTGTATTGTCAGTATCTGTAAGTGCAGGGGGTTTGTGCTGGGAGAGAAGCTTCGCCCTGATTAGGGGGCGGTGCTTCCCTGACTAGGGGTCCTATAAAGGTAGCAGCCAGTCAGGCAGCGGCACAGGAGCTAGCAAACAGAGCTGTAAACAGGGGAGTTTGTGTGGGAGTTCTGTTGGAGGAGAAGGTATTTGTGTGTTTGGTTTTGTATTTGTAGTATCTGTATGTGGATGGGCTTTGTGCTGGGAGAGAAGCTGAGGCCTGATTAGGGGGCGGGTCTTCACTGACTAGGGGTCCCATAAAGGTAGCAGCCAGTCAGGCAGCGGCACAGGAGCTAGCAAACAGAGCTGTGAACAGGGGGGTTTGAGTGGGAGTTCTGTTGGAGGAGAAGGTATTTGTGTTTGGTTTTGTATTGGTAGTATACGTATGTGTAGAGGCTTGAAGGGGCTTTGTGCTGGGAGAGAAGCTGAGCCCTGATTAGGGGGCGGGGCTTCACTGACTAGGGGTCCTATAAAGGTAGCAGCCAGTGAGACAGCGGCACAGGAGCTAGCAAACAGAGCTGTGAACAGGGGAGTTTGAGTGGGAATTCTGTTGGAGGAGAAGGTATTTGTGTGTGTTTGGTTTTGTATTGGTAGTTTCTGTATGTGTAGAGGCTTGGAGGGGCTAGGTGCTGGGAGAGAAGCTGAGCCCTGATTAGGGGGCGGGCTTGACTGACTAGGGGTCCAATAAAGGGAGCAGCCAGTCAGGAAGTGGCACAGACAGCTGCAGCGGCACAGGAGCTAGCAAACAGCTGTAAACAGGGGAGTTTGAGTGGGAGTTCTGTTGGAGGAGAAGGTATTTGTGTGTGTTTTTGTATTGGTAGTATCTGTATGTGTAGAGGCTTTGAGGGGCTTTGTGCTGGGGGAGAAGCTGAGCCCTGATTAGGGGGCGGGGCTTCACTGACTAGGGGTCCTATAAAGGTAGCAGCCAGTCAGGCAGCGGAACAGACAGCTGCAGCGGCACAGGAGCTAGCAAACAGAGCTGTAAACAGGGGAGTTTGAGTGGGAGTTCTGTTGCAGGAGACGGTATTTGTGTGTGTTTTTGTATTGGTAGTATCTGTATGTGTAGAGGCTTTGAGGGGCTTTGTGCTGGGGGAGAAGCTGAGCCCTGATTAGGTGGCGGGGCTTGACTGACAAGGGGTCCTATAAAGGTAGCAGCCAGTCAGGCAGCGGCTCAGACAGCTGCAGCGGCACAGGAGCTAGCAAACAGAGCTGCAAACAGGGGAGTTGGAGTGGGAGTTCTGTTGGAGGAGAAGGTATTTGTGTGTGTTTGGTTTTGTATTGGTAGTATCTGTATGTGCAGGGGCTTTGTGCTGGGAGAGAAGCTGAGCCCTGATTAGGGGGCGGGGCTTCACTGACTAGGGGTCCTATAAAGGTAGCAGCCAGTCAGGCAGCGGCACAGGAGCTAGCAAACAGAGCTGTGAACAGGGGAGTTTGAGTGGAACTTCTGTTGGAGGAGAAGGTATTTGTGTGTGTTTTTGTATTGGTAGTATCTGTATGTGTAGAGGCTTGGAGGGGCTAGGTGCTGGGAGAGAAGCTGAGCCCTGATTAGGGGGCGGGGCTTCACTGACTAGGGGTCCTATAAGGGTAGCAGCCAGTCAGGCAGCGGCACAGGAGCTAGCAAACAGAGCTGTGAACAGGGGAGTTTGATTTGGAGTTCTGCTGGAGGAGAAGGTATTTGTGTGTTTGGTTTTGTATTGGTAGTATATGTATGTGTAGGGGCTTCGTGCTGAGAAAGAAGCTGAGCCCTGATTAGGTGGCGGGGCTTCACTGACTAGGGGTCCTATGAAAGTAGCAGCCAGTCAGGCAGTGGCACAGGAGCTAGCAAACAGAGCTGTAAACAGGGGAGTTTGAGTGGGAGTTCTGTTGGAGGAGATGGTATTTGTGTGTTTGGTTTTGTATTGGTAGTATATGTATGTGTAGAGGCTTGAAGGGGCTTTGTGCTGGGAGAGAAGCTGAGCCCTGATTAGGGGGCGGGGCTTCCCTGACTAGGGGTCCTATAAAGGTAGCAGCCAATCAGGCAGGGGCACAGGAGCTAGCAAACAGAGCTGTAAACAGGGGAGTTTGAGTTGGAGTTCTGTTGCAGGAGAAGGTATTAGTGTGTGTTTGGTTTTGTATTGGTAGTATCTGTATGTGTAGAGGCTTGGAGGGGCTAGGTGCTGGGAGAGAAGCTGAGCCCTGATTAGGGGGCGGGGCTTCACTGACTAGGGGTCCTATAAAGGTAGCAGCCAGTCAGGCAGCGGCACAGACAGCTGAAGCGGCACAGGAGCTAGCAAACAGAGCTGTAAACAGGGGAGTTTGAGTGGGAGTTCTGTTGGAGGAGAAGGTATTTGTGTGTGTTTGGTTTTGTATTGTCAGTATCTGTATGTGCAGGGGCTTTGTGCTGGGAGAGAAGCTGAGCCCTGATTAGGGGGCGGTGCTTCCCTGACTAGGGGTCCTATAAAGGTAGCAGCCAGTCAGGCAGCGGCACAGCAGCTAGCAAACGGAGTTGTAAGCAGGGGAGTTTGTGTGGGAGTTCTGTTGGAGGAGAAGGTATTTGTGTGTTTTTTTGTATTGGTAGTATCTGTATGTGTAGAGGCTTGGAGGGGCTTTGTGCTGGGAGAGAAGCTGAGCCCTGATTAGGGGGCGGGGCTTCACTGATTACGGGTCCTAGAAAGGGAGCAGCCAGTCAGGCAGCGGCACAGACAGCTGCAGTGGCACAGGAGCTAGCAAACAGGGCTGTAAAGAGGGGAGTTTGAGTGGGAGTTCTGTTGGAAGAGAAGGTATTTGTGTGTGTTCGGTTTTGTATTAGTAGTATCTGTATGTGTAGGGGCTTTGTGCTGGGAGAGAAGCTGAGCCCTGATTAGGGGGCGGGGCCTCACTGACTAGGGGTCCTATAAAGGTTGCAGCCAGTAAGGCAGCGGCACAGGAGCTAGCAAACAGAGCTGTAAGCAGGGGAGTTTGAGTGGGAGTTCTTTTGGAGGAGAAGGTATTTGTGTGTTTTTTTGTATTGGAAGTATCTGTATGTGTAGAGGCTTGGAGGGGCTTTGTGCTGGGAGAGAAGCTGAGCCCTGCTTAGGGGGCGGGGCTTCACTGACAAGGCGTCCTATAAAGGTAGCAGCCAGTCAGGCAGCGGCACAGGAGCTAGCAAACAGAGCTGTAAGCAGGGGAGTTTGAGTGGGAGTTTTGTTGGAGGAGACGGTATTTGTGTGTGTTTGGTTTTGTATTGGTAGTATCTGTATGTGAAGGGGTTTGGCGGGGCTTTGTGCTTGGAGAGAAGCTGAACCCTGATTAGGGGGCGGGGCTTCACTGACTAGGGGTCCTATAAAGGTAGCAGCCAGTCAGGCAGCGGAACAGACAGCTGCAGCGGCACAGGAGCTAGCAAACAGAGCTGTAAACAGGGGAGTTTGAGTGGGAGTTTTGTTGGAGGAGAAGGTATTTGTGTGTGTTTTTGTATTGGTAGTATCTGTATGTGTAGAGGCTTGGAGTGGCTAGGTGCTGCGAGAGAAGCTGAGCCCTGATTAGGGGGCGGGGCTTCACTGACTAGGGGTCCTATAAAGGTAGCAGCCAGTCCGGCAGTTGCACAGGACCTAGCAAACAGAGCTGTGAACAGGGGAGTTTGGGTGGGAGTTCTGTTGGAGGAGAACGTATTTGTGTGTGTTTTTGTATTGGTATTATCTGTATGTGTAGGGGCTTGGAGCGGCTTTGTGCTGGGAGAGAAGCTGAGCCCTGATTAGGGGGCGGGGCTTCACTGACTAGGGGTCCTATAAAGGTAGCAGCCAGTCAGGCAGCGGCACAGGAGCAAGCAAACAGAGCTGTGAACAGGGGAGTTTGAGTGGGAGTTCTGTTGGAGGAGAAGGTATTTGTGTGTGTTTTTGTATTGGTAGTATCTGTATGTGTAGAGGCTTGGAGGGGCTAGGTGCTGCGAGAGAAGCTGAGCCCTGATTAGGGGGCGGGGCTTCACTGTCTAGGGGTCCTATAAAGGTAGCAGCCAGTCAGGCGGCGGCACAGGAGCCAGCAAACAGAGCTGTGAACAGGGGAGTTTGAGTGGGAGTTCTGTTGGAGGAGAACGTATTTGTGTGTGTTTTTGTATTGGTATTATCTGTATGTGTAGAGGCTTGGAGGGGCTTTGTGCTGGGAGAGAAGCTGAGCCCTGATTAGGGGGCGGGGCTTCACTGACTAGGGGTCCTATAAAGGTAGCAGCCAGTCAGGCAGCGGCACAGGAGCTAGCAAACAGAGCTGTGAACAGGGGAGTTTGAGTGGGAGTTCTGTTGGAGGAGAAGGTATTTGTGTGTGTTTGGTTTTGTATTGTCAGTATCTGTATGTGCAGGGGCTTTGTGCTGGGAGAGAAGCTGAGCCCTGATTAGGGGGCGGGGCTTCCCTGACTAGGGGTCCTATAAAGGTAGCAGCCAGTCAGGCAGCGGCACAGGAGCTAGCAAACAGAGCTGTAAACAGGGGAGTTTGAGTGGGAGTTCTGTTGGAGGAGAAGGTATTTGTGTGTGTTTTTGTACTGGTAGTATCTGTATGTGTAGAGGCTTGGAGGGGCTAGGTGCTGCGAGAGAAGCTGAGTCCTGATTAGGGGGCGGGGCTTCACTGACTAGGGGTCCTATAAAGGTAGCAGCCAGTCAGGCAGCGGCACAGGAGCTAGCAAACAGAGCTGTGAACAGGGGAGTTTGAGTGGGAGTTCTGTTGGAGGAGAAGCGATTTGTGTGTGTTTTTGTATTGGTAGTATCTGTATGTGTAGAGGCTTGGAGGGGCTAGGTGCTGCGGGAGAAGCTGAGCCCTGATTAGGGGGCGGGGCTTCACTGACTAGGGGTCCTATAAAGGTAGCAGCCAGTCAGGCAGCGGCACAGGAGCTAGCAAACAGAGCTGTAAACAGGGGAGTTTGAGTGGGAGTTCTGTTGGAGGAGAACGTATTTGTGTGTGTTTTTGTATTGGTATTATCTGTATGTGTAGGGGCTTGGAGCGGCTTTGTGCTGGGAGAGAAGCTGAGCCCTGATTAGGGGGCGGGGCTTCACTGACTAGGGGTCCTATAAAGGTAGCAGCCAGTCAGGCAGCGGCACAGGAGCAAGCAAACAGAGCTGTGAACAGGGGAGTTTGAGTGGGAGTTCTGTTGGAGGAGAAGGTATTTGTGTGTGTTTTTGTATTGGTAGTATCTGTATGTGTAGAGGCTTGGAGGGGCTAGGTGCTGCGAGAGAAGCTGAGCCCTGATTAGGGGGCGGGGCTTCACTGTCTAGGGGTCCTATAAAGGTAGCAGCCAGTCAGGCGGCGGCACAGGAGCCAGCAAACAGAGCTGTGAACAGGGGAGTTTGAGTGGGAGTTCTGTTGGAGGAGAACGTATTTGTGTGTGTTTTTGTATTGGTATTATCTGTATGTGTAGAGGCTTGGAGGGGCTTTGTGCTGGGAGAGAAGCTGAGCCCTGATTAGGGGGCGGGGCTTCACTGACTAGGGGTCCTATAAAGGTAGCAGCCAGTCAGGCAGCGGCACAGGAGCTAGCAAACAGAGCTGTGAACAGGGGAGTTTGAGTGGGAGTTCTGTTGGAGGAGAAGGTATTTGTGTGTGTTTGGTTTTGTATTGTCAGTATCTGTATGTGCAGGGGCTTTGTGCTGGGAGAGAAGCTGAGCCCTGATTAGGGGGCGGGGCTTCCCTGACTAGGGGTCCTATAAAGGTAGCAGCCAGTCAGGCAGCGGCACAGGAGCTAGCAAACAGAGCTGTAAACAGGGGAGTTTGAGTGGGAGTTCTGTTGGAGGAGAAGGTATTTGTGTGTGTTTTTGTATTGGTAGTATCTGTATGTGTAGAGGCTTGGAGGGGCTAGGTGCTGCGAGAGAAGCTGAGTCCTGATTAGGGGGCGGGGCTTCACTGACTAGGGGTCCTATAAAGGTAGCAGCCAGTCAGGCAGCGGCACAGGAGCTAGCAAACAGAGCTGTGAACAGGGGAGTTTGAGTGGGAGTTCTGTTGGAGGAGAAGCGATTTGTGTGTGTTTTTGTATTGGTAGTATCTGTATGTGTAGAGGCTTGGAGGGGCTAGGTGCTGCGGGAGAAGCTGAGCCCTGATTAGGGGGCGGGGCTTCACTGACTAGGGGTCCTATAAAGGTAGCAGCCAGTCAGGCAGCGGCAAGGGAGGTAGCAAACAGACCTGTAAACACGGGAGTTTGAGTGGGAGTTCTGTTGGAGGAGAACGTATTTGTGTGTGTTTTTGTATTGGTATTATCTGTATGTGTAGAGGCTTGGAGGGGCTTTGTGCTGGGAGAGAAGCTGAGCCCTGATTAGGGGGCGGGGCTTCACTGACTAGGGGTCCTATAAAGGTAGCAGCCAGTCAGGCAGCGGCACAGACAGCTGAAGCGGCACAGGAGCTAGCAAACAGAGCTGTAAACAGGGGAGTTGGAGTGGGAGTTCTGTTGGAGGAGAAGGTATTTGTGTGTGTTTGTTTTTGTATTGTCAGTATCTGTATGTGCAGGGGGTTTGTGCTGGGAGAGAAGCTTCGCCCTGATTAGGGGACGGTGCTTCCCTGACTAGGGGTCCTATAAAGGTAGCAGCCAGTCAGGCAGCGGCACAGGAGCTAGCAAACAGAGCTGTAAACAGGGGAGTTTGTGTGGGAGTTCTGTTGGAGGAGAAGGTATTTGTGTGTGTTTGGTTTTGTATTTGTAGTATCTGTATGTGGATGGGCTTTGTGCTGGGAGAGAAGCTGAGGCCTGATTAGGGGGCGGGTCTTCACTGACTAGGGGTCCCATAAAGGTAGCAGCCAGTCAGGCAGCGGCACAGGAGCTAGCAAACAGAGCTGTGAACAGGGGGGTTTGAGTGGGAGTTCTGTTGGAGAAGGTATTTGTGTTTGGTTTTGTATTGGTAGTATACGTATGTGTAGAGGCTTGAAGGGGCTTTGTGCTGGGAGAGAAGCTGAGCCCTGATTAGGGGGCGGGGCTTCACTGACTAGGGGTCCTATAAAGGTAGCAGCCAGTCAGACAGCGGCACAGGAGCTAGCAAACAGAGCTGTGAACAGGGGAGTTTGAGTGGGAATTCTGTTGGAGGAGAAGGTATTTGTGTGTGTTTGGTTTTGTATTGGTAGTTTCTGTATGTGTAGAGGCTTGGAGGGGCTAGGTGCTGGGAGAGAAGCTGAGCCCTGATTAGGGGGCGGGCTTGACTGACTAGGGGTCCAATAAAGGGAGCAGCCAGTCAGGAAGCGGCACAGACAGCTGCAGCGGCACAGGAGCTAGCAAACAGCTGTAAACAGGGGAGTTTGAGTGGGAGTTCTGTTGGAGGAGAAGGTATTTGTGTGTGTTTTTGTATTGGTAGTATCTGTATGTGTAGAGGCTTTGAGGGGCTTTGTGCTGGGGGAGAAGCTGAGCCCTGATTAGGGGGCGGGGCTTCACTGACTAGGGGTCCTATAAAGGTAGCAGCCAGTCAGGCAGCGGAACAGACAGCTGCAGCGGCACAGGAGCTAGCAAACAGAGCTGTAAACAGGGGAGTTTGAGTGGGAGTTCTGTTGCAGGAGACGGTATTTGTGTGTGTTTTTGTATTGGTAGTATCTGTATGTGTAGAGGCTTTGAGGGGCTTTGTGCTGGGGGAGAAGCTGAGCCCTGATTAGGTGGCGGGGCTTGACTGACAAGGGGTCCTATAAAGGTAGCAGCCAGTCAGGCAGCGGCTCAGACAGCTGCAGCGGCACAGGAGCTAGCAAACAGAGCTGCAAACAGGGGAGTTGGAGTGGGAGTTCTGTTGGAGGAGAAGGTATTTGTGTGTGTTTGGTTTTGTATTGGTAGTATCTGTATGTGCAGGGGCTTTGTGCTGGGAGAGAAGCTGAGCCCTGATTAGGGGGCGGGGCTTCACTGACTAGGGGTCCTATAAAGGTAGCAGCCAGTCAGGCAGCGGCACAGGAGCTAGCAAACAGAGCTGTGAACAGGGGAGTTTGAGTGGAACTTCTGTTGGAGGAGAAGGTATTTGTGTGTGTTTTTGTATTGGTAGTATCTGTATGTGTACAGGCTTGGAGGGGCTAGGTGCTGGGAGAGAAGCTGAGCCCTGATTAGGGGGCGGGGCTTCACTGACTAGGGGTCCTATAAGGGTAGCAGCCAGTCAGGCAGCGGCACAGGAGCTAGCAAACAGAGCTGTGAACAGGGGAGTTTGATTTGGAGTTCTGCTGGAGGAGAAGGTATTTGTGTGTTTGGTTTTGTATTGGTAGTATATGTATGTGTAGGGGCTTCGTGCTGAGAGAGAAGCTGAGCCCTGATTAGGTGGCGGGGCTTCACTGACTAGGGGTCCTATGAAAGTAGCAGCCAGTCAGGCAGTGGCACAGGAGCTAGCAAACAGAGCTGTAAACAGGGGAGTTTGAGTGGGAGTTCTGTTGGAGGAGATGGTATTTGTGTGTTTGGTTTTGTATTGGTAGTATATGTATGTGTAGAGGCTTGAAGGGGCTTTGTGCTGGGAGAGAAGCTGAGCCCTGATTAGGGGGCGGGGCTTCCCTGACTAGGGGTCCTATAAAGGTAGCAGCCAATCAGGCAGGGGCACAGGAGCTAGCAAACAGAGCTGTAAACAGGGGAGTTTGAGTTGGAGTTCTGTTGCAGGAGAAGGTATTAGTGTGTGTTTGGTTTTGTATTGGTAGTATCTGTATGTGTAGAGGCTTGGAGGGGCTAGGTGCTGGGAGAGAAGCTGAGCCCTGATTAGGGGGCGGGGCTTCACTGACTAGGGGTCCTATAAAGGTAGCAGCCAGTCAGGCAGCGGCACAGACAGCTGAAGCGGCACAGGAGCTAGCAAACAGAGCTGTAAACAGGGGAGTTTGAGTGGGAGTTCTGTTGGAGGAGAAGGTATTTGTGTGTGTTTGGTTTTGTATTGTCAGTATCTGTATGTGCAGGGGCTTTGTGCTGGGAGAGAAGCTGAGCCCTGATTAGGGGGCGGTGCTTCCCTGACTAGGGGTCCTATAAAGGTAGCAGCCAGTCAGGCAGCGGCACAGCAGCTAGCAAACGGAGTTGTAAGCAGGGGAGTTTGTGTGGGAGTTCTGTTGGAGGAGAAGGTATTTGTGTGTTTTTTTGTATTGGTAGTATCTGTATGTGTAGAGGCTTGGAGGGGCTTTGTGCTGGGAGAGAAGCTGAGCCCTGATTAGGGGGCGGGGCTTCACTGATTACGGGTCCTAGAAAGGGAGCAGCCAGTCAGGCAGCGGCACAGACAGCTGCAGTGGCACAGGAGCTAGCAAACAGGGCTGTAAAGAGGGGAGTTTGAGTGGGAGTTCTGTTGGAAGAGAAGGTATTTGTGTGTGTTCGGTTTTGTATTAGTAGTATCTGTATGTGTAGGGGCTTTGTGCTGGGAGAGAAGCTGAGCCCTGATTAGGGGGCGGGGCCTCACTGACTAGGGGTCCTATAAAGGTAGCAGCCAGTAAGGCAGCGGCACAGGAGCTAGCAAACAGAGCTGTAAGCAGGGGAGTTTGAGTGGGAGTTCTTTTGGAGGAGAAGGTATTTGTGTGTTTTTTGTATTGGAAGTATCTGTATGTGTAGAGGCTTGGAGGGGCTTTGTGCTGGGAGAGAAGCTGAGCCCTGCTTAGGGGGCGGGGCTTCACTGACAAGGCGTCCTATAAAGGTAGCAGCCAGTCAGGCAGCGGCACAGGAGCTAGCAAACAGAACTGTAAACAGGGGAGTTTGAGTGGGAGTTTTGTTGGAGGAGACGGTATTTGTGTGTGTTTGGTTTTGTATTGGTAGTATCTGTATGTGAAGGGGTTTGGCGGGGCTTTGTGCTTGGAGAGAAGCTGAACCCTGATTAGGGGGCGGGGCTTCACTGACTAGGGGTCCTATAAAGGTAGCAGCCAGTCAGGCAGCGGAACAGACAGCTGCAGCGGCACAGGAGCTAGCAAACAGAGCTGTAAACAGGGGAGTTTGAGTGGGAGTTTTGTTGGAGGAGAAGGTATTTGTGTGTGTTTTTGTATTGGTAGTATCTGTATGTGTAGAGGCTTGGAGTGGCTAGGTGCTGCGAGAGAAGCTGAGCCCTGATTAGGGGGCGGGGCTTCACTGACTAGGGGTCCTATAAAGGTAGCAGCCAGTCCGGCAGTTGCACAGGACCTAGCAAACAGAGCTGTGAACAGGGGAGTTTGGGTGGGAGTTCTGTTGGAGGAGAACGTATTTGTGTGTGTTTTTGTATTGGTATTATCTGTATGTGTAGGGGCTTGGAGCGGCTTTGTGCTGGGAGAGAAGCTGAGCCCTGATTAGGGGGCGGGGCTTCACTGACTAGGGGTCCTATAAAGGTAGCAGCCAGTCAGGCAGCGGCACAGGAGCAAGCAAACAGAGCTGTGAACAGGGGAGTTTGAGTGGGAGTTCTGTTGGAGGAGAAGGTATTTGTGTGTGTTTTTGTATTGGTAGTATCTGTATGTGTAGAGGCTTGGAGGGGCTAGGTGCTGCGAGAGAAGCTGAGCCCTGATTAGGGGGCGGGGCTTCACTGTCTAGGGGTCCTATAAAGGTAGCAGCCAGTCAGGCGGCGGCACAGGAGCCAGCAAACAGAGCTGTGAACAGGGGAGTTTGAGTGGGAGTTCTGTTGGAGGAGAACGTATTTGTGTGTGTTTTTGTATTGGTATTATCTGTATGTGTAGAGGCTTGGAGGGGCTTTGTGCTGGGAGAGAAGCTGAGCCCTGATTAGGGGGCGGGGCTTCACTGACTAGGGGTCCTATAAAGGTAGCAGCCAGTCAGGCAGCGGCACAGGAGCTAGCAAACAGAGCTGTGAACAGGGGAGTTTGAGTGGGAGTTCTGTTGGAGGAGAAGGTATTTGTGTGTGTTTGGTTTTGTATTGTCAGTATCTGTATGTGCAGGGGCTTTGTGCTGGGAGAGAAGCTGAGCCCTGATTAGGGGGCGGGGCTTCCCTGACTAGGGGTCCTATAAAGGTAGCAGCCAGTCAGGCAGCGGCACAGGAGCTAGCAAACAGAGCTGTAAACAGGGGAGTTTGAGTGGGAGTTCTGTTGGAGGAGAAGGTATTTGTGTGTGTTTTTGTATTGGTAGTATCTGTATGTGTAGAGGCTTGGAGGGGCTAGGTGCTGCGAGAGAAGCTGAGTCCTGATTAGGGGGCGGGGCTTCACTGACTAGGGGTCCTATAAAGGTAGCAGCCAGTCAGGCAGCGGCACAGGAGCTAGCAAACAGAGCTGTGAACAGGGGAGTTTGAGTGGGAGTTCTGTTGGAGGAGAAGCGATTTGTGTGTGTTTTTGTATTGGTAGTATCTGTATGTGTAGAGGCTTGGAGGGGCTAGGTGCTGCGGGAGAAGCTGAGCCCTGATTAGGGGGCGGGGCTTCACTGACTAGGGGTCCTATAAAGGTAGCAGCCAGTCAGGCAGCGGCAAGGGAGGTAGCAAACAGACCTGTAAACACGGGAGTTTGAGTGGGAGTTCTGTTGGAGGAGAACGTATTTGTGTGTGTTTTTGTATTGGTATTATCTGTATGTGTAGAGGCTTGGAGGGGCTTTGTGCTGGGAGAGAAGCTGAGCCCTGATTAGGGGGCGGGGCTTCACTGACTAGGGGTCCTATAAAGGTAGCAGCCAGTCAGGCAGCGGCACAGACAGCTGAAGCGGCACAGGAGCTAGCAAACAGAGCTGTAAACAGGGGAGTTGGAGTGGGAGTTCTGTTGGAGGAGAAGGTATTTGTGTGTGTTTGTTTTTGTATTGTCAGTATCTGTATGTGCAGGGGGTTTGTGCTGGGAGAGAAGCTTCGCCCTGATTAGGGGGCGGTGCTTCCCTGACTAGGGGTCCTATAAAGGTAGCAGCCAGTCAGGCAGCGGCACAGGAGCTAGCAAACAGAGCTGTAAACAGGGGAGTTTGTGTGGGAGTTCTGTTGGAGGAGAAGGTATTTGTGTGTGTTTGGTTTTGTATTTGTAGTATCTGTATGTGGATGGGCTTTGTGCTGGGAGAGAAGCTGAGGCCTGATTAGGGGGCGGGTCTTCACTGACTAGGGGTCCCATAAAGGTAGCAGCCAGTCAGGCAGCGGCACAGGAGCTAGCAAACAGAGCTGTGAACAGGGGGGTTTGAGTGGGAGTTCTGTTGGAGAAGGTATTTGTGTTTGGTTTTGTATTGGTAGTATACGTATGTGTAGAGGCTTGAAGGGGCTTTGTGCTGGGAGAGAAGCTGAGCCCTGATTAGGGGGCGGGGCTTCACTGACTAGGGGTCCTATAAAGGTAGCAGCCAGTCAGACAGCGGCACAGGAGCTAGCAAACAGAGCTGTAAACAGGGGAGTTTGACTGGGAGTTCTGTTGCAGGAGACGGTATTTGTGTGTGTTTTTGTATTGGTAGTATCTGTATGTTTAGAGGCTTTGAGGGGCTTTGTGCTGGGGGAGAAGCTGAGCCCTGATTAGGTGGCGGGGCTTGACTGACAAGGGGTCCTATAAAGGTAGCAGCCAGTCAGGCAGCGGCTCAGACAGCTGCAGCGGCACAGGAGCTAGCAAACAGAGCTGCAAACACGGGAGTTGGAGTGGGAGTTCTGTTGGAGGAGAAGGTATTTGTGTGTGTTTGGTTTTGTATTGGTAGTATCTGTATGTGCAGGGGCTTTGTGCTGGGAGAGAAGCTGAGCCCTGATTAGGGGGCGGGGCTTCACTGACTAGGGGTTCTATAAAGGTAGCAGCCAGTCAGGCAGCGGCACAGGAGCTAGCAAACAGAGCTGTGAACAGGGGAGTTTGATTTGGAGTTCTGCTGGAGGAGAAGGTATTTGTGTGTTTGGTTTTGTATTGGTAGTATATGTATGTGTAGGGGCTTCGTGCTGATAGAGAAGCTGAGCCCTGATTAGGTGGCGGGGCTTCACTGACTAGGGGTCCTATGAAAGTAGCAGCCAGTCAGGCAGTGGCACAGGAGCTAGCAAACAGAGCTGTAAACAGGGGAGTTTGAGTGGGAGTTCTGTTGGAGGAGATGGTATTTGTGTGTTTGGTTTTGTATTGGTAGTATATGTATGTGTAGAGGCTTGAAGGGGCTTTGTGCTGGGAGAGAAGCTGAGCCCTGATTAGGGGGCGGGGCTTCCCTGACTAGGGGTCCTATAAAGGTAGCAGCCAATCAGGCAGCGGCACAGGAGCTAGCAAACAGAGCTGTAAACAGGGGAGTTTGAGTTGGAGTTCTGTTGCAGGAGAAGGTATTAGTGTGTGTTTGGTTTTGTATTGGTAGTATCTGTATGTGTAGAGGCTTGGAGGGGCTTTGTGCTGGGAGAGAAGCTGAGCCCTGATTAGGGGGCGGGGCTTCACTGACTAGGGGTCCTATAAAGGTAGCAGCCAGTCAGGCAGTGGCACAGGAGCTAGCAAACAGAGCTGTAAACAGGGGAGTTGGAGTGGGAGTTCTGTTGGAGGAGAAGGTATTTGTGTGTTTTTTTGTATTGGTAGTATCTGTATGTGTAGAGGCTTGGAGGGGCTAGGTGCTGGGAGAGAAGCTGAGCCCTGATTAGGGGGCGGGGCTTCACTGACTAGGGGTCCTATAAAGGTAGCAGCCAGTCAGGCAGCGGCACACACAGCTGCAGTGGCACAGGAGCTAGCAAACAGGGCTGTAAAGAGGGGAGTTTGAGTGGGAGTTCTGTTGGAAGAGAAGGTATTTGTGTGTGTTCGGTTTTGTATTAGTAGTATCTGTATGTGTAGGGGCTTTGTGCTGGGAGAGAAGCTGAGCCCTGATTAGGGGCGGGGCCTCACTGACTAGGGGTCCTATAAAGGTAGCAGCCAGTAAGGCAGCGGCACAGGAGCTAGCAAACAGAGCTGTAAGCAGGGGAGTTTGAGTGGGAGTTCTGTTGGAGGAGAAGGTATTTGTGTGTTTTTTTGTATTGGTAGTATACGTATGTGTAGAGGCTTTGAGGGGCTTTGTGCTGGGAGAGAAGCTGAGCCCTGATTAGGGGGCGGGGCTTGACTGACTAGGGGTCCTATAAAGGTAGCAGCCAGTCAGGCAGCGGCACAGACAGCTGAAGCGGCACAGGAGCTAGCAAACAGAGCTGTAAACAGGGGAGTTTGTGTGGGAGTTCTGTTGGAGGAGAAGGTATTTGTGTGTGTTTGGTTTTGTATTTGTAGTATCTGTATGTGGATGGGCTTTGTGCTGGGAGAGAAGCTGAGCCCTGATTAGGGGGCGGGGCTTGACTGACTAGGGGTCCTATAAAGGTAGCAGCCAGTCAGACAGCGGCACAGGAGCTAGCAAACAGAGCTGTGAACAGGGGAGTTTGAGTGGGAATTCTGTTGGAGGAGAAGGTATTTGTGTGTGTTTGGTTTTGTATTGGTAGTTTCTGTATGTGTAGAGGCTTGGAGGGGCTAGGTGCTGGGAGAGAAGCTGAGCCCTGATTAGGGGGCGGGCTTGACTGACTAGGGGTCCAATAAAGGGAGCAGCCAGTCAGGAAGCGGCACAGACAGCTGCAGCGGCACAGGAGCTAGCAAACAGCTGTAAACAGGGGAGTTTGAGTGGGAGTTCTGTTGGAGGAGAAGGTATTTGTGTGTGTTTTTGTATTGGTAGTATCTGTATGTGTAGAGGCTTTGAGGGGCTTTGTGCTGGGGGAGAAGCTGAGCCCTGATTAGGGGGCGGGGCTTCACTGACTAGGGGTCCTATAAAGGTAGCAGCCAGTCAGGCAGCGGAACAGACAGCTGCAGCGGCACAGGAGCTAGCAAACAGAGCTGTAAACAGGGGAGTTTGAGTGGGAGTTCTGTTGCAGGAGACGGTATTTGTGTGTGTTTTTGTATTGGTAGTATCTGTATGTGTAGAGGCTTTGAGGGGCTTTGTGCTGGGGGAGAAGCTGAGCCCTGATTAGGTGGCGGGGCTTGACTGACAAGGGGTCCTATAAAGGTAGCAGCCAGTCAGGCAGCGGCTCAGACAGCTGCAGCGGCACAGGAGCTAGCAAACAGAGCTGCAAACAGGGGAGTTGGAGTGGGAGTTCTGTTGGAGGAGAAGGTATTTGTGTGTGTTTGGTTTTGTATTGGTAGTATCTGTATGTGCAGGGGCTTTGTGCTGGGAGAGAAGCTGAGCCCTGATTAGGGGGCGGGGCTTCACTGACTAGGGGTCCTATAAAGGTAGCAGCCAGTCAGGCAGCGGCACAGGAGCTAGCAAACAGAGCTGTGAACAGGGGAGTTTGAGTGGAACTTCTGTTGGAGGAGAAGGTATTTGTGTGTGTTTTTGTATTGGTAGTATCTGTATGTGTAGAGGCTTGGAGGGGCTAGGTGCTGGGAGAGAAGCTGAGCCCTGATTAGGGGGCGGGGCTTCACTGACTAGGGGTCCTATAAGGGTAGCAGCCAGTCAGGCAGCGGCACAGGAGCTAGCAAACAGAGCTGTGAACAGGGGAGTTTGATTTGGAGTTCTGCTGGAGGAGAAGGTATTTGTGTGTTTGGTTTTGTATTGGTAGTATATGTATGTGTAGGGGCTTCGTGCTGAGAGAGAAGCTGAGCCCTGATTAGGTGGCGGGGCTTCACTGACTAGGGGTCCTATGAAAGTAGCAGCCAGTCAGGCAGTGGCACAGGAGCTAGCAAACAGAGCTGTAAACAGGGGAGTTTGAGTGGGAGTTCTGTTGGAGGAGATGGTATTTGTGTGTTTGGTTTTGTATTGGTAGTATATGTATGTGTAGAGGCTTGAAGGGGCTTTGTGCTGGGAGAGAAGCTGAGCCCTGATTAGGGGGCGGGGCTTCCCTGACTAGGGGTCCTATAAAGGTAGCAGCCAATCAGGCAGGGGCACAGGAGCTAGCAAACAGAGCTGTAAACAGGGGAGTTTGAGTTGGAGTTCTGTTGCAGGAGAAGGTATTAGTGTGTGTTTGGTTTTGTATTGGTAGTATCTGTATGTGTAGAGGCTTGGAGGGGCTAGGTGCTGGGAGAGAAGCTGAGCCCTGATTAGGGGGCTGGGCTTCACTGACTAGGGGTCCTATAAAGGTAGCAGCCAGTCAGGCAGCGGCACAGACAGCTGAAGCGGCACAGGAGCTAGCAAACAGAGCTGTAAACAGGGGAGTTTGAGTGGGAGTTCTGTTGGAGGAGAAGGTATTTGTGTGTGTTTGGTTTTGTATTGTCAGTATCTGTTTGTGCAGGGGCTTTGTGCTGGGAGAGAAGCTGAGCCCTGATTAGGGGGCGGTGCTTCCCTGACTAGGGGTCCTATAAAGGTAGCAGCCAGTCAGGCAGCGGCACAGCAGCTAGCAAACGGAGTTGTAAGCAGGGGAGTTTGTGTGGGAGTTCTGTTGGAGGAGAAGGTATTTGTGTGTTTTTTTGTATTGGTAGTATCTGTATGTGTAGAGGCTTGGAGGGGCTTTGTGCTGGGAGAGAAGCTGAGCCCTGATTAGGGGGCGGGGCTTCACTGATTACGGGTCCTAGAAAGGGAGCAGCCAGTCAGGCAGCGGCACAGACAGCTGCAGTGGCACAGGAGCTAGCAAACAGGGCTGTAAAGAGGGGAGTTTGAGTGGGAGTTCTGTTGGAAGAGAAGGTATTTGTGTGTGTTCGGTTTTGTATTAGTAGTATCTGTATGTGTAGGGGCTTTGTGCTGGGAGAGAAGCTGAGCCCTGATTAGGGGGCGGGGCCTCACTGACTAGGGGTCCTATAAAGGTAGCATCCAGTAAGGCAGCGGCACAGGAGCTAGCAAACAGAGCTGTAAGCAGGGGAGTTTGAGTGGGAGTTCTTTTGGAGGAGAAGGTATTTGTGTGTTTTTTTGTATTGGAAGTATCTGTATGTGTAGAGGCTTGGAGGGGCTTTGTGCTGGGAGAGAAGCTGAGCCCTGATTAGGGGGCGGGGCTTCACTGACTAGGGGTCCTATAAAGCTAGCAGCCAGGCAGGCAGCGGCACAGGAGCTAGCAAACAGAGCTGTAAACAAGGGAGTTTGAGTGGGAGTTCTGTTGGAGGAGATGGTATTTGTGTGTGTTTGGTTTTTTATTGGTAGTATCTGTATGTGTAGGGGTTTGGCGGGGCTTTGTGCTTGGAGAGAAGCTGAACCCTGATTAGGGGGCGGGGCTTCACTGACTAGGGGTCCTATAAAGGTAGCAGCCAGTCAGGCAGCGGCACAGACAGCTGCAGCGGCACAGGAGCTAGCAAACAGAGCTGTAAACAGGGGAGTTTGAGTGGGAGTTCTGTTGGAGGAGACGGTATTTGTGTGTGTTTGGTTTTGTATTGGTAGTATCTGTATGTGTAGAGGCTTGGAGGGGCTTTGTGCTGGGAGAGAAGCTGAGCCCTGCTTAGGGGGCGGGGCTTCACTGACAAGGCGTCCTATAAAGGTAGCAGCCAGTCAGGCAGCGGCACAGGAGCTAGCAAACAGAACTGTAAACAGGGGAGTTTGAGTGGGAGTTTTGTTGGAGGAGACGGTATTTGTGTGTGTTTGGTTTTGTATTGGTAGTATCTGTATGTGAAGGGGTTTGGCGGGGCTTTGTGCTTGGAGAGAAGCTGAACCCTGATTAGGGGGCGGGGCTTCACTGACTAGGGGTCCTATAAAGGTAGCAGCCAGTCAGGCAGCGGAACAGACAGCTGCAGCGGCACAGGAGCTAGCAAACAGAGCTGTAAACAGGGGAGTTTGAGTGGGAGTTCTGTTGGAGGAGAAGGTATTTGTGTGTGTTTTTGTATTGGTAGTATCTGTACGTGTAGAGGTTTGAAGGGGCTTTGTGCTGGGAGAGAAGCTGAGCCCTGATTAGGGGGCGGGGCTTCACTGACTCGGGGTCCTATAAAGGTAGCAGCCAGTCAGGCAGCGGCACAGGAGCTAGCAAACAGAGCTGTGAACAGGGGAGTTTGAGTGGGAGTTCTGTTGGACGAGAAGGTATTTGTGTGTGTTTTTGTATTGGTAGTATCTGTATGTGTAGAGGCTTGGAGTGGCTAGGTGCTGCGAGAGAAGCTGAGCCCTGATTAGGGGGCGGGGCTTCACTGTCTAGGGGTCCTATAAAGGTAGCAGCCAGTCAGGCGGCGGCACAGGAGCCAGCAAACAGAGCTGTGAACAGGGGAGTTTGAGTGGGAGTTCTGTTGGAGGAGAACGTATTTGTGTGTGTTTTTGTATTGGTATTATCTGTATGTGTAGAGGCTTGGAGGGGCTTTGTGCTGGGAGAGAAGCTGAGCCCTGATTAGGGGGCGGGGCTTCACTGACTAGGGGTCCTATAAAGGTAGCAGCCAGTCAGGCAGCGGCACAGGAGCTAGCAAACAGAGCTGTGAACAGGGGAGTTTGAGTGGGAGTTCTGTTGGAGGAGAAGGTATTTGTGTGTGTTTGGTTTTGTATTGTCAGTATCTGTATGTGCAGGGGCTTTGTGCTGGGAGAGAAGCTGAGCCCTGATTAGGGGGCGGGGCTTCCCTGACTAGGGGTCCTATAAAGGTAGCAGCCAGTCAGGCAGCGGCACAGGAGCTAGCAAACAGAGCTGTAAACAGGGGAGTTTGAGTGGGAGTTCTGTTGGAGGAGAAGGTATTTGTGTGTGTTTTTGTATTGGTAGTATCTGTATGTGTAGAGGCTTGGAGGGGCTAGGTGCTGCGAGAGAAGCTGAGTCCTGATTAGGGGGCGGGGCTTCACTGACTAGGGGTCCTATAAAGGTAGCAGCCAGTCAGGCAGCGGCACAGGAGCTAGCAAACAGAGCTGTGAACAGGGGAGTTTGAGTGGGAGTTCTGTTGGAGGAGAAGCTATTTGTGTGTGTTTTTGTATTGGTAGTATCTGTATGTGTAGAGGCTTGGAGGGGCTAGGTGCTGCGGGAGAAGCTGAGCCCTGATTAGGGGGCAGGGCTTCACTGACTAGGGGTCCTATAAAGGTAGCAGCCAGTCAGGCAGCGGCAAGGGAGGTAGCAAACAGACCTGTAAACACGGGAGTTTGAGTGGGAGTTCTGTTGGAGGAGAACGTATTTGTGTGTGTTTTTGTATTGGTATTATCTGTATGTGTAGGGGCTTTGTGCTGGGAGAGAAGCTGAGCCCTGATTAGGGGGCGGGGCTTCACTGACTAGGGGTCCTATAAAGGTAGCAGCCAGTCAGGCAGCGGCACAGACAGCTGAAGCGGCACAGGAGCTAGCAAACAGAGCTGTAAACAGGGGAGTTGGAGTGGGAGTTCTGTTGGAGGAGAAGGTATTTGTGTGTGTTTGTTTTTGTATTGTCAGTATCTGTATGTGCAGGGGGTTTGTGCTGGGAGAGAAGCTTCGCCCTGATTAGGGGGCGGTGCTTCCCTGACTAGGGGTCCTATAAAGGTAGCAGCCAGTCAGGCAGCGGCACAGGAGCTAGCAAACAGAGCTGTAAACAGGGGAGTTTGTGTGGGAGTTCTGTTGGAGGAGAAGGTATTTGTGTGTGTTTGGTTTTGTATTTGTAGTATCTGTATGTGGATGGGCTTTGTGCTGGGAGAGAAGCTGAGGCCTGATTAGGGGGCGGGTCTTCACTGACTAGGGGTCCCATAAAGGTAGCAGCCAGTCAGGCAGCGGCACAGGAGCTAGCAAACAGAGCTGTGAACAGGGGGGTTTGAGTGGGAGTTCTGTTGGAGAAGGTATTTGTGTTTGGTTTTGTATTGGTAGTATACGTATGTGTAGAGGCTTGAAGGGGCTTTGTGCTGGGAGAGAAGCTGAGCCCTGATTAGGGGGCGGGGCTTCACTGACTAGGGGTCCTATAAAGGTAGCAGCCAGTCAGACAGCGGCACAGGAGCTAGCAAACAGAGCTGTGAACAGGGGAGTTTGAGTGGGAATTCTGTTGGAGGAGAAGGTATTTGTGTGTGTTTGGTTTTGTATTGGTAGTTTCTGTATGTGTAGAGGCTTGGAGGGGCTAGGTGCTGGGAGAGAAGCTGAGCCCTGATTAGGGGGCGGGCTTGACTGACTAGGGGTCCAATAAAGGGAGCAGCCAGTCAGGAAGCGGCACAGACAGCTGCAGCGGCACAGGAGCTAGCAAACAGAGCTGTAAACAGGGGAGTTTGACTGGGAGTTCTGTTGCAGGAGACGGTATTTGTGTGTGTTTTTGTATTGGTAGTATCTGTATGTTTAGAGGCTTTGAGGGGCTTTGTGCTGGGGGAGAAGCTGAGCCCTGATTAGGTGGCGGGGCTTGACTGACAAGGGGTCCTATAAAGGTAGCAGCCAGTCAGGCAGCGGCTCAGACAGCTGCAGCGGCACAGGAGCTAGCAAACAGAGCTGCAAACAGGGGAGTTGGAGTGGGAGTTCTGTTGGAGGAGAAGGTATTTGTGTGTGTTTGGTTTTGTATTGGTAGTATATGTATGTGTAGGGGCTTCGTGCTGATAGAGAAGCTGAGCCCTGATTAGGTGGCGGGGCTTCACTGACTAGGGGTCCTATGAAAGTAGCAGCCAGTCAGGCAGTGGCACAGGAGCTAGCAAACAGAGCTGTGAACAGGGGAGTTTGATTTGGAGTTCTGCTGGAGGAGAAGGTATTTGTGTGTTTGGTTTTGTATTGGTAGTATATGTATGTGTAGGGGCTTCGTGCTGATAGAGAAGCTGAGCCCTGATTAGGTGGCGGGGCTTGACTGACAAGGGGTCCTATAAAGGTAGCAGCCAGTCAGGCAGCGGCTCAGACAGCTGCAGCGGCACAGGAGCTAGCAAACAGAGCTGCAAACAGGGGAGTTGGAGTGGGAGTTCTGTTGGAGGAGAAGGTATTTGTGTGTGTTTGGTTTTGTATTGGTAGTATATGTATGTGTAGGGGCTTCGTGCTGATAGAGAAGCTGAGCCCTGATTAGGTGGCGGGGCTTCACTGACTAGGGGTCCTATGAAAGTAGCAGCCAGTCAGGCAGTGGCACAGGAGCTAGCAAACAGAGCTGTGAACAGGGGAGTTTGATTTGGAGTTCTGCTGGAGGAGAAGGTATTTGTGTGTGTTTTTGTATTGGTAGTATCTGTATGTGTAGAGGCTTGGAGGGGCTAGGTGCTGCGAGAGAAGCTGAGCCCTGATTAGGGGGCGGGGCTTCACTGTCTAGGGGTCCTATAAAGGTAGCAGCCAGTCAGGCGGCGGCACAGGAGCCAGCAAACAGAGCTGTGAACAGGGGAGTTTGAGTGGGAGTTCTGTTGGAGGAGAACGTATTTGTGTGTGTTTTTGTATTGGTATTATCTGTATGTGTAGAGGCTTGGAGGGGCTTTGTGCTGGGAGAGAAGCTGAGCCCTGATTAGGGGGCGGGGCTTCACTGACTAGGGGTCCTATAAAGGTAGCAGCCAGTCAGGCAGCGGCACAGGAGCTAGCAAACAGAGCTGTGAACAGGGGAGTTTGAGTGGGAGTTCTGTTGGAGGAGAAGGTATTTGTGTGTGTTTGGTTTTGTATTGTCAGTATCTGTATGTGCAGGGGCTTTGTGCTGGGAGAGAAGCTGAGCCCTGATTAGGGGGCGGGGCTTCCCTGACTAGGGGTCCTATAAAGGTAGCAGCCAGTCAGGCAGCGGCACAGGAGCTAGCAAACAGAGCTGTAAACAGGGGAGTTTGAGTGGGAGTTCTGTTGGAGGAGAAGGTATTTGTGTGTGTTTTTGTATTGGTAGTATCTGTATGTGTAGAGGCTTGGAGGGGCTAGGTGCTGCGAGAGAAGCTGAGTCCTGATTAGGGGGCGGGGCTTCACTGACTAGGGGTCCTATAAAGGTAGCAGCCAGTCAGGCAGCGGCACAGGAGCTAGCAAACAGAGCTGTGAACAGGGGAGTTTGAGTGGGAGTTCTGTTGGAGGAGAAGCGATTTGTGTGTGTTTTTGTATTGGTAGTATCTGTATGTGTAGAGGCTTGGAGGGGCTAGGTGCTGCGGGAGAAGCTGAGCCCTGATTAGGGGGCGGGGCTTCACTGACTAGGGGTCCTATAAAGGTAGCAGCCAGTCAGGCAGCGGCAAGGGAGGTAGCAAACAGACCTGTAAACACGGGAGTTTGAGTGGGAGTTCTGTTGGAGGAGAACGTATTTGTGTGTGTTTTTGTATTGGTATTATCTGTATGTGTAGAGGCTTGGAGGGGCTTTGTGCTGGGAGAGAAGCTGAGCCCTGATTAGGGGGCGGGGCTTCACTGACTAGGGGTCCTATAAAGGTAGCAGCCAGTCAGGCAGCGGCACAGACAGCTGAAGCGGCACAGGAGCTAGCAAACAGAGCTGTAAACAGGGGAGTTGGAGTGGGAGTTCTGTTGGAGGAGAAGGTATTTGTGTGTGTTTGTTTTTGTATTGTCAGTATCTGTATGTGCAGGGGGTTTGTGCTGGGAGAGAAGCTTCGCCCTGATTAGGGGGCGGTGCTTCCCTGACTAGGGGTCCTATAAAGGTAGCAGCCAGTCAGGCAGCGGCACAGGAGCTAGCAAACAGAGCTGTAAACAGGGGAGTTTGTGTGGGAGTTCTGTTGGAGGAGAAGGTATTTGTGTGTGTTTGGTTTTGTATTTGTAGTATCTGTATGTGGATGGGCTTTGTGCTGGGAGAGAAGCTGAGGCCTGATTAGGGGGCGGGTCTTCACTGACTAGGGGTCCCATAAAGGTAGCAGCCAGTCAGGCAGCGGCACAGGAGCTAGCAAACAGAGCTGTGAACAGGGGGGTTTGAGTGGGAGTTCTGTTGGAGAAGGTATTTGTGTTTGGTTTTGTATTGGTAGTATACGTATGTGTAGAGGCTTGAAGGGGCTTTGTGCTGGGAGAGAAGCTGAGCCCTGATTAGGGGGCGGGGCTTCACTGACTAGGGGTCCTATAAAGGTAGCAGCCAGTCAGACAGCGGCACAGGAGCTAGCAAACAGAGCTGTAAACAGGGGAGTTTGACTGGGAGTTCTGTTGCAGGAGACGGTATTTGTGTGTGTTTTTGTATTGGTAGTATCTGTATGTTTAGAGGCTTTGAGGGGCTTTGTGCTGGGGGAGAAGCTGAGCCCTGATTAGGTGGCGGGGCTTGACTGACAAGGGGTCCTATAAAGGTAGCAGCCAGTCAGGCAGCGGCTCAGACAGCTGCAGCGGCACAGGAGCTAGCAAACAGAGCTGCAAACACGGGAGTTGGAGTGGGAGTTCTGTTGGAGGAGAAGGTATTTGTGTGTGTTTGGTTTTGTATTGGTAGTATCTGTATGTGCAGGGGCTTTGTGCTGGGAGAGAAGCTGAGCCCTGATTAGGGGGCGGGGCTTCACTGACTAGGGGTTCTATAAAGGTAGCAGCCAGTCAGGCAGCGGCACAGGAGCTAGCAAACAGAGCTGTGAACAGGGGAGTTTGATTTGGAGTTCTGCTGGAGGAGAAGGTATTTGTGTGTTTGGTTTTGTATTGGTAGTATATGTATGTGTAGGGGCTTCGTGCTGATAGAGAAGCTGAGCCCTGATTAGGTGGCGGGGCTTCACTGACTAGGGGTCCTATGAAAGTAGCAGCCAGTCAGGCAGTGGCACAGGAGCTAGCAAACAGAGCTGTAAACAGGGGAGTTTGAGTGGGAGTTCTGTTGGAGGAGATGGTATTTGTGTGTTTGGTTTTGTATTGGTAGTATATGTATGTGTAGAGGCTTGAAGGGGCTTTGTGCTGGGAGAGAAGCTGAGCCCTGATTAGGGGGCGGGGCTTCCCTGACTAGGGGTCCTATAAAGGTAGCAGCCAATCAGGCAGCGGCACAGGAGCTAGCAAACAGAGCTGTAAACAGGGGAGTTTGAGTTGGAGTTCTGTTGCAGGAGAAGGTATTAGTGTGTGTTTGGTTTTGTATTGGTAGTATCTGTATGTGTAGAGGCTTGGAGGGGCTTTGTGCTGGGAGAGAAGCTGAGCCCTGATTAGGGGGCGGGGCTTCACTGACTAGGGGTCCTATAAAGGTAGCAGCCAGTCAGGCAGTGGCACAGGAGCTAGCAAACAGAGCTGTAAACAGGGGAGTTGGAGTGGGAGTTCTGTTGGAGGAGAAGGTATTTGTGTGTTTTTTTGTATTGGTAGTATCTGTATGTGTAGAGGCTTGGAGGGGCTAGGTGCTGGGAGAGAAGCTGAGCCCTGATTAGGGGGCGGGGCTTCACTGACTAGGGGTCCTATAAAGGTAGCAGCCAGTCAGGCAGCGGCACACACAGCTGCAGTGGCACAGGAGCTAGCAAACAGGGCTGTAAAGAGGGGAGTTTGAGTGGGAGTTCTGTTGGAAGAGAAGGTATTTGTGTGTGTTCGGTTTTGTATTAGTAGTATCTGTATGTGTAGGGGCTTTGTGCTGGGAGAGAAGCTGAGCCCTGATTAGGGGCGGGGCCTCACTGACTAGGGGTCCTATAAAGGTAGCAGCCAGTAAGGCAGCGGCACAGGAGCTAGCAAACAGAGCTGTAAGCAGGGGAGTTTGAGTGGGAGTTCTGTTGGAGGAGAAGGTATTTGTGTGTTTTTTTGTATTGGTAGTATACGTATGTGTAGAGGCTTTGAGGGGCTTTGTGCTGGGAGAGAAGCTGAGCCCTGATTAGGGGGCGGGGCTTGACTGACTAGGGGTCCTATAAAGGTAGCAGCCAGTCAGGCAGCGGCACAGACAGCTGAAGCGGCACAGGAGCTAGCAAACAGAGCTGTAAACAGGGGAGTTTGTGTGGGAGTTCTGTTGGAGGAGAAGGTATTTGTGTGTGTTTGGTTTTGTATTTGTAGTATCTGTATGTGGATGGGCTTTGTGCTGGGAGAGAAGCTGAGCCCTGATTAGGGGGCGGGGCTTGACTGACTAGGGGTCCTATAAAGGTAGCAGCCAGTCAGACAGCGGCACAGGAGCTAGCAAACAGAGCTGTGAACAGGGGAGTTTGAGTGGGAATTCTGTTGGAGGAGAAGGTATTTGTGTGTGTTTGGTTTTGTATTGGTAGTTTCTGTATGTGTAGAGGCTTGGAGGGGCTAGGTGCTGGGAGAGAAGCTGAGCCCTGATTAGGGGGCGGGCTTGACTGACTAGGGGTCCAATAAAGGGAGCAGCCAGTCAGGAAGCGGCACAGACAGCTGCAGCGGCACAGGAGCTAGCAAACAGCTGTAAACAGGGGAGTTTGAGTGGGAGTTCTGTTGGAGGAGAAGGTATTTGTGTGTGTTTTTGTATTGGTAGTATCTGTATGTGTAGAGGCTTGGAGGGGCTAGGTGCTGCGAGAGAAGCTGAGTCCTGATTAGGGGGCGGGGCTTCACTGACTAGGGGTCCTATAAAGGTAGCAGCCAGTCAGGCAGCGGCACAGGAGCTAGCAAACAGAGCTGTGAACAGGGGAGTTTGAGTGGGAGTTCTGTTGGAGGAGAAGCTATTTGTGTGTGTTTTTGTATTGGTAGTATCTGTATGTGTAGAGGCTTGGAGGGGCTAGGTGCTGCGGGAGAAGCTGAGCCCTGATTAGGGGGCGGGGCTTCACTGACTAGGGGTCCTATAAAGGTAGCAGCCAGTCAGGCAGCGGCAAGGGAGGTAGCAAACAGACCTGTAAACACGGGAGTTTGAGTGGGAGTTCTGTTGGAGGAGAACGTATTTGTGTGTGTTTTTGTATTGGTATTATCTGTATGTGTAGGGGCTTTGTGCTGGGAGAGAAGCTGAGCCCTGATTAGGGGGCGGGGCTTCACTGACTAGGGGTCCTATAAAGGTAGCAGCCAGTCAGGCAGCGGCACAGACAGCTGAAGCGGCACAGGAGCTAGCAAACAGAGCTGTAAACAGGGGAGTTGGAGTGGGAGTTCTGTTGGAGGAGAAGGTATTTGTGTGTGTTTGTTTTTGTATTGTCAGTATCTGTATGTGCAGGGGGTTTGTGCTGGGAGAGAAGCTTCGCCCTGATTAGGGGGCGGTGCTTCCCTGACTAGGGGTCCTATAAAGGTAGCAGCCAGTCAGGCAGCGGCACAGGAGCTAGCAAACAGAGCTGTAAACAGGGGAGTTTGTGTGGGAGTTCTGTTGGAGGAGAAGGTATTTGTGTGTGTTTGGTTTTGTATTTGTAGTATCTGTATGTGGATGGGCTTTGTGCTGGGAGAGAAGCTGAGGCCTGATTAGGGGGCGGGTCTTCACTGACTAGGGGTCCCATAAAGGTAGCAGCCAGTCAGGCAGCGGCACAGGAGCTAGCAAACAGAGCTGTGAACAGGGGGGTTTGAGTGGGAGTTCTGTTGGAGAAGGTATTTGTGTTTGGTTTTGTATTGGTAGTATACGTATGTGTAGAGGCTTGAAGGGGCTTTGTGCTGGGAGAGAAGCTGAGCCCTGATTAGGGGGCGGGGCTTCACTGACTAGGGGTCCTATAAAGGTAGCAGCCAGTCAGACAGCGGCACAGGAGCTAGCAAACAGAGCTGTGAACAGGGGAGTTTGAGTGGGAATTCTGTTGGAGGAGAAGGTATTTGTGTGTGTTTGGTTTTGTATTGGTAGTTTCTGTATGTGTAGAGGCTTGGAGGGGCTAGGTGCTGGGAGAGAAGCTGAGCCCTGATTAGGGGGCGGGCTTGACTGACTAGGGGTCCAATAAAGGGAGCAGCCAGTCAGGAAGCGGCACAGACAGCTGCAGCGGCACAGGAGCTAGCAAACAGAGCTGTAAACAGGGGAGTTTGACTGGGAGTTCTGTTGCAGGAGACGGTATTTGTGTGTGTTTTTGTATTGGTAGTATCTGTATGTTTAGAGGCTTTGAGGGGCTTTGTGCTGGGGGAGAAGCTGAGCCCTGATTAGGTGGCGGGGCTTGACTGACAAGGGGTCCTATAAAGGTAGCAGCCAGTCAGGCAGCGGCTCAGACAGCTGCAGCGGCACAGGAGCTAGCAAACAGAGCTGCAAACAGGGGAGTTGGAGTGGGAGTTCTGTTGGAGGAGAAGGTATTTGTGTGTGTTTGGTTTTGTATTGGTAGTATATGTATGTGTAGGGGCTTCGTGCTGATAGAGAAGCTGAGCCCTGATTAGGTGGCGGGGCTTCACTGACTAGGGGTCCTATGAAAGTAGCAGCCAGTCAGGCAGTGGCACAGGAGCTAGCAAACAGAGCTGTGAACAGGGGAGTTTGATTTGGAGTTCTGCTGGAGGAGAAGGTATTTGTGTGTTTGGTTTTGTATTGGTAGTATATGTATGTGTAGGGGCTTCGTGCTGATAGAGAAGCTGAGCCCTGATTAGGTGGCGGGGCTTGACTGACAAGGGGTCCTATAAAGGTAGCAGCCAGTCAGGCAGCGGCTCAGACAGCTGCAGCGGCACAGGAGCTAGCAAACAGAGCTGCAAACAGGGGAGTTGGAGTGGGAGTTCTGTTGGAGGAGAAGGTATTTGTGTGTGTTTGGTTTTGTATTGGTAGTATATGTATGTGTAGGGGCTTCGTGCTGATAGAGAAGCTGAGCCCTGATTAGGTGGCGGGGCTTCACTGACTAGGGGTCCTATGAAAGTAGCAGCCAGTCAGGCAGTGGCACAGGAGCTAGCAAACAGAGCTGTGAACAGGGGAGTTTGATTTGGAGTTCTGCTGGAGGAGAAGGTATTTGTGTGTGTTTTTGTATTGGTAGTATCTGTATGTGTAGAGGCTTGGAGGGGCTAGGTGCTGCGAGAGAAGCTGAGCCCTGATTAGGGGGCGGGGCTTCACTGTCTAGGGGTCCTATAAAGGTAGCAGCCAGTCAGGCGGCGGCACAGGAGCCAGCAAACAGAGCTGTGAACAGGGGAGTTTGAGTGGGAGTTCTGTTGGAGGAGAACGTATTTGTGTGTGTTTTTGTATTGGTATTATCTGTATGTGTAGAGGCTTGGAGGGGCTTTGTGCTGGGAGAGAAGCTGAGCCCTGATTAGGGGGCGGGGCTTCACTGACTAGGGGTCCTATAAAGGTAGCAGCCAGTCAGGCAGCGGCACAGGAGCTAGCAAACAGAGCTGTGAACAGGGGAGTTTGAGTGGGAGTTCTGTTGGAGGAGAAGGTATTTGTGTGTGTTTGGTTTTGTATTGTCAGTATCTGTATGTGCAGGGGCTTTGTGCTGGGAGAGAAGCTGAGCCCTGATTAGGGGGCGGGGCTTCCCTGACTAGGGGTCCTATAAAGGTAGCAGCCAGTCAGGCAGCGGCACAGGAGCTAGCAAACAGAGCTGTAAACAGGGGAGTTTGAGTGGGAGTTCTGTTGGAGGAGAAGGTATTTGTGTGTGTTTTTGTATTGGTAGTATCTGTATGTGTAGAGGCTTGGAGGGGCTAGGTGCTGCGAGAGAAGCTGAGTCCTGATTAGGGGGCGGGGCTTCACTGACTAGGGGTCCTATAAAGGTAGCAGCCAGTCAGGCAGCGGCACAGGAGCTAGCAAACAGAGCTGTGAACAGGGGAGTTTGAGTGGGAGTTCTGTTGGAGGAGAAGCGATTTGTGTGTGTTTTTGTATTGGTAGTATCTGTATGTGTAGAGGCTTGGAGGGGCTAGGTGCTGCGGGAGAAGCTGAGCCCTGATTAGGGGGCGGGGCTTCACTGACTAGGGGTCCTATAAAGGTAGCAGCCAGTCAGGCAGCGGCAAGGGAGGTAGCAAACAGACCTGTAAACACGGGAGTTTGAGTGGGAGTTCTGTTGGAGGAGAACGTATTTGTGTGTGTTTTTGTATTGGTATTATCTGTATGTGTAGAGGCTTGGAGGGGCTTTGTGCTGGGAGAGAAGCTGAGCCCTGATTAGGGGGCGGGGCTTCACTGACTAGGGGTCCTATAAAGGTAGCAGCCAGTCAGGCAGCGGCACAGACAGCTGAAGCGGCACAGGAGCTAGCAAACAGAGCTGTAAACAGGGGAGTTGGAGTGGGAGTTCTGTTGGAGGAGAAGGTATTTGTGTGTGTTTGTTTTTGTATTGTCAGTATCTGTATGTGCAGGGGGTTTGTGCTGGGAGAGAAGCTTCGCCCTGATTAGGGGGCGGTGCTTCCCTGACTAGGGGTCCTATAAAGGTAGCAGCCAGTCAGGCAGCGGCACAGGAGCTAGCAAACAGAGCTGTAAACAGGGGAGTTTGTGTGGGAGTTCTGTTGGAGGAGAAGGTATTTGTGTGTGTTTGGTTTTGTATTTGTAGTATCTGTATGTGGATGGGCTTTGTGCTGGGAGAGAAGCTGAGGCCTGATTAGGGGGCGGGTCTTCACTGACTAGGGGTCCCATAAAGGTAGCAGCCAGTCAGGCAGCGGCACAGGAGCTAGCAAACAGAGCTGTGAACAGGGGGGTTTGAGTGGGAGTTCTGTTGGAGAAGGTATTTGTGTTTGGTTTTGTATTGGTAGTATACGTATGTGTAGAGGCTTGAAGGGGCTTTGTGCTGGGAGAGAAGCTGAGCCCTGATTAGGGGGCGGGGCTTCACTGACTAGGGGTCCTATAAAGGTAGCAGCCAGTCAGACAGCGGCACAGGAGCTAGCAAACAGAGCTGTAAACAGGGGAGTTTGACTGGGAGTTCTGTTGCAGGAGACGGTATTTGTGTGTGTTTTTGTATTGGTAGTATCTGTATGTTTAGAGGCTTTGAGGGGCTTTGTGCTGGGGGAGAAGCTGAGCCCTGATTAGGTGGCGGGGCTTGACTGACAAGGGGTCCTATAAAGGTAGCAGCCAGTCAGGCAGCGGCTCAGACAGCTGCAGCGGCACAGGAGCTAGCAAACAGAGCTGCAAACACGGGAGTTGGAGTGGGAGTTCTGTTGGAGGAGAAGGTATTTGTGTGTGTTTGGTTTTGTATTGGTAGTATCTGTATGTGCAGGGGCTTTGTGCTGGGAGAGAAGCTGAGCCCTGATTAGGGGGCGGGGCTTCACTGACTAGGGGTTCTATAAAGGTAGCAGCCAGTCAGGCAGCGGCACAGGAGCTAGCAAACAGAGCTGTGAACAGGGGAGTTTGATTTGGAGTTCTGCTGGAGGAGAAGGTATTTGTGTGTTTGGTTTTGTATTGGTAGTATATGTATGTGTAGGGGCTTCGTGCTGATAGAGAAGCTGAGCCCTGATTAGGTGGCGGGGCTTCACTGACTAGGGGTCCTATGAAAGTAGCAGCCAGTCAGGCAGTGGCACAGGAGCTAGCAAACAGAGCTGTAAACAGGGGAGTTTGAGTGGGAGTTCTGTTGGAGGAGATGGTATTTGTGTGTTTGGTTTTGTATTGGTAGTATATGTATGTGTAGAGGCTTGAAGGGGCTTTGTGCTGGGAGAGAAGCTGAGCCCTGATTAGGGGGCGGGGCTTCCCTGACTAGGGGTCCTATAAAGGTAGCAGCCAATCAGGCAGCGGCACAGGAGCTAGCAAACAGAGCTGTAAACAGGGGAGTTTGAGTTGGAGTTCTGTTGCAGGAGAAGGTATTAGTGTGTGTTTGGTTTTGTATTGGTAGTATCTGTATGTGTAGAGGCTTGGAGGGGCTTTGTGCTGGGAGAGAAGCTGAGCCCTGATTAGGGGGCGGGGCTTCACTGACTAGGGGTCCTATAAAGGTAGCAGCCAGTCAGGCAGTGGCAC
Source organism: Lepidochelys olivacea (assembly GCF_965140295.1). Classification (NCBI taxonomy): domain Eukaryota; kingdom Metazoa; phylum Chordata; order Testudines; family Cheloniidae; genus Lepidochelys; species Lepidochelys olivacea. The sequence goes on along the minus strand of NC_140437.1, from coordinate 2,481,114 downwards.
AGGAGCTAGCAAACAGAGCTGTAAACAGGGGAGTTGGAGTGGGAGTTCTGTTGGAGGAGAAGGTATTTGTGTGTTTTTTTGTATTGGTAGTATCTGTATGTGTAGAGGCTTGGAGGGGCTAGGTGCTGGGAGAGAAGCTGAGCCCTGATTAGGGGGCGGGGCTTCACTGACTAGGGGTCCTATAAAGGTAGCAGCCAGTCAGGCAGCGGCACACACAGCTGCAGTGGCACAGGAGCTAGCAAACAGGGCTGTAAAGAGGGGAGTTTGAGTGGGAGTTCTGTTGGAAGAGAAGGTATTTGTGTGTGTTCGGTTTTGTATTAGTAGTATCTGTATGTGTAGGGGCTTTGTGCTGGGAGAGAAGCTGAGCCCTGATTAGGGGCGGGGCCTCACTGACTAGGGGTCCTATAAAGGTAGCAGCCAGTAAGGCAGCGGCACAGGAGCTAGCAAACAGAGCTGTAAGCAGGGGAGTTTGAGTGGGAGTTCTGTTGGAGGAGAAGGTATTTGTGTGTTTTTTTGTATTGGTAGTATACGTATGTGTAGAGGCTTTGAGGGGCTTTGTGCTGGGAGAGAAGCTGAGCCCTGATTAGGGGGCGGGGCTTGACTGACTAGGGGTCCTATAAAGGTAGCAGCCAGTCAGGCAGCGGCACAGACAGCTGAAGCGGCACAGGAGCTAGCAAACAGAGCTGTAAACAGGGGAGTTTGTGTGGGAGTTCTGTTGGAGGAGAAGGTATTTGTGTGTGTTTGGTTTTGTATTTGTAGTATCTGTATGTGGATGGGCTTTGTGCTGGGAGAGAAGCTGAGCCCTGATTAGGGGGCGGGGCTTGACTGACTAGGGGTCCTATAAAGGTAGCAGCCAGTCAGACAGCGGCACAGGAGCTAGCAAACAGAGCTGTGAACAGGGGAGTTTGAGTGGGAATTCTGTTGGAGGAGAAGGTATTTGTGTGTGTTTGGTTTTGTATTGGTAGTTTCTGTATGTGTAGAGGCTTGGAGGGGCTAGGTGCTGGGAGAGAAGCTGAGCCCTGATTAGGGGGCGGGCTTGACTGACTAGGGGTCCAATAAAGGGAGCAGCCAGTCAGGAAGCGGCACAGACAGCTGCAGCGGCACAGGAGCTAGCAAACAGCTGTAAACAGGGGAGTTTGAGTGGGAGTTCTGTTGGAGGAGAAGGTATTTGTGTGTGTTTTTGTATTGGTAGTATCTGTATGTGTAGAGGCTTTGAGGGGCTTTGTGCTGGGGGAGAAGCTGAGCCCTGATTAGGGGGCGGGGCTTCACTGACTAGGGGTCCTATAAAGGTAGCAGCCAGTCAGGCAGCGGAACAGACAGCTGCAGCGGCACAGGAGCTAGCAAACAGAGCTGTAAACAGGGGAGTTTGAGTGGGAGTTCTGTTGCAGGAGACGGTATTTGTGTGTGTTTTTGTATTGGTAGTATCTGTATGTGTAGAGGCTTTGAGGGGCTTTGTGCTGGGGGAGAAGCTGAGCCCTGATTAGGTGGCGGGGCTTGACTGACAAGGGGTCCTATAAAGGTAGCAGCCAGTCAGGCAGCGGCTCAGACAGCTGCAGCGGCACAGGAGCTAGCAAACAGAGCTGCAAACAGGGGAGTTGGAGTGGGAGTTCTGTTGGAGGAGAAGGTATTTGTGTGTGTTTGGTTTTGTATTGGTAGTATCTGTATGTGCAGGGGCTTTGTGCTGGGAGAGAAGCTGAGCCCTGATTAGGGGGCGGGGCTTCACTGACTAGGGGTCCTATAAAGGTAGCAGCCAGTCAGGCAGCGGCACAGGAGCTAGCAAACAGAGCTGTGAACAGGGGAGTTTGAGTGGAACTTCTGTTGGAGGAGAAGGTATTTGTGTGTGTTTTTGTATTGGTAGTATCTGTATGTGTAGAGGCTTGGAGGGGCTAGGTGCTGGGAGAGAAGCTGAGCCCTGATTAGGGGGCGGGGCTTCACTGACTAGGGGTCCTATAAGGGTAGCAGCCAGTCAGGCAGCGGCACAGGAGCTAGCAAACAGAGCTGTGAACAGGGGAGTTTGATTTGGAGTTCTGCTGGAGGAGAAGGTATTTGTGTGTTTGGTTTTGTATTGGTAGTATATGTATGTGTAGGGGCTTCGTGCTGAGAGAGAAGCTGAGCCCTGATTAGGTGGCGGGGCTTCACTGACTAGGGGTCCTATGAAAGTAGCAGCCAGTCAGGCAGTGGCACAGGAGCTAGCAAACAGAGCTGTAAACAGGGGAGTTTGAGTGGGAGTTCTGTTGGAGGAGATGGTATTTGTGTGTTTGGTTTTGTATTGGTAGTATATGTATGTGTAGAGGCTTGAAGGGGCTTTGTGCTGGGAGAGAAGCTGAGCCCTGATTAGGGGGCGGGGCTTCCCTGACTAGGGGTCCTATAAAGGTAGCAGCCAATCAGGCAGGGGCACAGGAGCTAGCAAACAGAGCTGTAAACAGGGGAGTTTGAGTTGGAGTTCTGTTGCAGGAGAAGGTATTAGTGTGTGTTTGGTTTTGTATTGGTAGTATCTGTATGTGTAGAGGCTTGGAGGGGCTAGGTGCTGGGAGAGAAGCTGAGCCCTGATTAGGGGGCTGGGCTTCACTGACTAGGGGTCCTATAAAGGTAGCAGCCAGTCAGGCAGCGGCACAGACAGCTGAAGCGGCACAGGAGCTAGCAAACAGAGCTGTAAACAGGGGAGTTTGAGTGGGAGTTCTGTTGGAGGAGAAGGTATTTGTGTGTGTTTGGTTTTGTATTGTCAGTATCTGTTTGTGCAGGGGCTTTGTGCTGGGAGAGAAGCTGAGCCCTGATTAGGGGGCGGTGCTTCCCTGACTAGGGGTCCTATAAAGGTAGCAGCCAGTCAGGCAGCGGCACAGCAGCTAGCAAACGGAGTTGTAAGCAGGGGAGTTTGTGTGGGAGTTCTGTTGGAGGAGAAGGTATTTGTGTGTTTTTTTGTATTGGTAGTATCTGTATGTGTAGAGGCTTGGAGGGGCTTTGTGCTGGGAGAGAAGCTGAGCCCTGATTAGGGGGCGGGGCTTCACTGATTACGGGTCCTAGAAAGGGAGCAGCCAGTCAGGCAGCGGCACAGACAGCTGCAGTGGCACAGGAGCTAGCAAACAGGGCTGTAAAGAGGGGAGTTTGAGTGGGAGTTCTGTTGGAAGAGAAGGTATTTGTGTGTGTTCGGTTTTGTATTAGTAGTATCTGTATGTGTAGGGGCTTTGTGCTGGGAGAGAAGCTGAGCCCTGATTAGGGGGCGGGGCCTCACTGACTAGGGGTCCTATAAAGGTAGCATCCAGTAAGGCAGCGGCACAGGAGCTAGCAAACAGAGCTGTAAGCAGGGGAGTTTGAGTGGGAGTTCTTTTGGAGGAGAAGGTATTTGTGTGTTTTTTTGTATTGGAAGTATCTGTATGTGTAGAGGCTTGGAGGGGCTTTGTGCTGGGAGAGAAGCTGAGCCCTGATTAGGGGGCGGGGCTTCACTGACTAGGGGTCCTATAAAGCTAGCAGCCAGGCAGGCAGCGGCACAGGAGCTAGCAAACAGAGCTGTAAACAAGGGAGTTTGAGTGGGAGTTCTGTTGGAGGAGATGGTATTTGTGTGTGTTTGGTTTTTTATTGGTAGTATCTGTATGTGTAGGGGTTTGGCGGGGCTTTGTGCTTGGAGAGAAGCTGAACCCTGATTAGGGGGCGGGGCTTCACTGACTAGGGGTCCTATAAAGGTAGCAGCCAGTCAGGCAGCGGCACAGACAGCTGCAGCGGCACAGGAGCTAGCAAACAGAGCTGTAAACAGGGGAGTTTGAGTGGGAGTTCTGTTGGAGGAGACGGTATTTGTGTGTGTTTGGTTTTGTATTGGTAGTATCTGTATGTGTAGAGGCTTGGAGGGGCTTTGTGCTGGGAGAGAAGCTGAGCCCTGCTTAGGGGGCGGGGCTTCACTGACAAGGCGTCCTATAAAGGTAGCAGCCAGTCAGGCAGCGGCACAGGAGCTAGCAAACAGAACTGTAAACAGGGGAGTTTGAGTGGGAGTTTTGTTGGAGGAGACGGTATTTGTGTGTGTTTGGTTTTGTATTGGTAGTATCTGTATGTGAAGGGGTTTGGCGGGGCTTTGTGCTTGGAGAGAAGCTGAACCCTGATTAGGGGGCGGGGCTTCACTGACTAGGGGTCCTATAAAGGTAGCAGCCAGTCAGGCAGCGGAACAGACAGCTGCAGCGGCACAGGAGCTAGCAAACAGAGCTGTAAACAGGGGAGTTTGAGTGGGAGTTCTGTTGGAGGAGAAGGTATTTGTGTGTGTTTTTGTATTGGTAGTATCTGTACGTGTAGAGGTTTGAAGGGGCTTTGTGCTGGGAGAGAAGCTGAGCCCTGATTAGGGGGCGGGGCTTCACTGACTCGGGGTCCTATAAAGGTAGCAGCCAGTCAGGCAGCGGCACAGGAGCTAGCAAACAGAGCTGTGAACAGGGGAGTTTGAGTGGGAGTTCTGTTGGACGAGAAGGTATTTGTGTGTGTTTTTGTATTGGTAGTATCTGTATGTGTAGAGGCTTGGAGTGGCTAGGTGCTGCGAGAGAAGCTGAGCCCTGATTAGGGGGCGGGGCTTCACTGTCTAGGGGTCCTATAAAGGTAGCAGCCAGTCAGGCGGCGGCACAGGAGCCAGCAAACAGAGCTGTGAACAGGGGAGTTTGAGTGGGAGTTCTGTTGGAGGAGAACGTATTTGTGTGTGTTTTTGTATTGGTATTATCTGTATGTGTAGAGGCTTGGAGGGGCTTTGTGCTGGGAGAGAAGCTGAGCCCTGATTAGGGGGCGGGGCTTCACTGACTAGGGGTCCTATAAAGGTAGCAGCCAGTCAGGCAGCGGCACAGGAGCTAGCAAACAGAGCTGTGAACAGGGGAGTTTGAGTGGGAGTTCTGTTGGAGGAGAAGGTATTTGTGTGTGTTTGGTTTTGTATTGTCAGTATCTGTATGTGCAGGGGCTTTGTGCTGGGAGAGAAGCTGAGCCCTGATTAGGGGGCGGGGCTTCCCTGACTAGGGGTCCTATAAAGGTAGCAGCCAGTCAGGCAGCGGCACAGGAGCTAGCAAACAGAGCTGTAAACAGGGGAGTTTGAGTGGGAGTTCTGTTGGAGGAGAAGGTATTTGTGTGTGTTTTTGTATTGGTAGTATCTGTATGTGTAGAGGCTTGGAGGGGCTAGGTGCTGCGAGAGAAGCTGAGTCCTGATTAGGGGGCGGGGCTTCACTGACTAGGGGTCCTATAAAGGTAGCAGCCAGTCAGGCAGCGGCACAGGAGCTAGCAAACAGAGCTGTGAACAGGGGAGTTTGAGTGGGAGTTCTGTTGGAGGAGAAGCTATTTGTGTGTGTTTTTGTATTGGTAGTATCTGTATGTGTAGAGGCTTGGAGGGGCTAGGTGCTGCGGGAGAAGCTGAGCCCTGATTAGGGGGCGGGGCTTCACTGACTAGGGGTCCTATAAAGGTAGCAGCCAGTCAGGCAGCGGCAAGGGAGGTAGCAAACAGACCTGTAAACACGGGAGTTTGAGTGGGAGTTCTGTTGGAGGAGAACGTATTTGTGTGTGTTTTTGTATTGGTATTATCTGTATGTGTAGGGGCTTTGTGCTGGGAGAGAAGCTGAGCCCTGATTAGGGGGCGGGGCTTCACTGACTAGGGGTCCTATAAAGGTAGCAGCCAGTCAGGCAGCGGCACAGACAGCTGAAGCGGCACAGGAGCTAGCAAACAGAGCTGTAAACAGGGGAGTTGGAGTGGGAGTTCTGTTGGAGGAGAAGGTATTTGTGTGTGTTTGTTTTTGTATTGTCAGTATCTGTATGTGCAGGGGGTTTGTGCTGGGAGAGAAGCTTCGCCCTGATTAGGGGGCGGTGCTTCCCTGACTAGGGGTCCTATAAAGGTAGCAGCCAGTCAGGCAGCGGCACAGGAGCTAGCAAACAGAGCTGTAAACAGGGGAGTTTGTGTGGGAGTTCTGTTGGAGGAGAAGGTATTTGTGTGTGTTTGGTTTTGTATTTGTAGTATCTGTATGTGGATGGGCTTTGTGCTGGGAGAGAAGCTGAGGCCTGATTAGGGGGCGGGTCTTCACTGACTAGGGGTCCCATAAAGGTAGCAGCCAGTCAGGCAGCGGCACAGGAGCTAGCAAACAGAGCTGTGAACAGGGGGGTTTGAGTGGGAGTTCTGTTGGAGAAGGTATTTGTGTTTGGTTTTGTATTGGTAGTATACGTATGTGTAGAGGCTTGAAGGGGCTTTGTGCTGGGAGAGAAGCTGAGCCCTGATTAGGGGGCGGGGCTTCACTGACTAGGGGTCCTATAAAGGTAGCAGCCAGTCAGACAGCGGCACAGGAGCTAGCAAACAGAGCTGTGAACAGGGGAGTTTGAGTGGGAATTCTGTTGGAGGAGAAGGTATTTGTGTGTGTTTGGTTTTGTATTGGTAGTTTCTGTATGTGTAGAGGCTTGGAGGGGCTAGGTGCTGGGAGAGAAGCTGAGCCCTGATTAGGGGGCGGGCTTGACTGACTAGGGGTCCAATAAAGGGAGCAGCCAGTCAGGAAGCGGCACAGACAGCTGCAGCGGCACAGGAGCTAGCAAACAGAGCTGTAAACAGGGGAGTTTGACTGGGAGTTCTGTTGCAGGAGACGGTATTTGTGTGTGTTTTTGTATTGGTAGTATCTGTATGTTTAGAGGCTTTGAGGGGCTTTGTGCTGGGGGAGAAGCTGAGCCCTGATTAGGTGGCGGGGCTTGACTGACAAGGGGTCCTATAAAGGTAGCAGCCAGTCAGGCAGCGGCTCAGACAGCTGCAGCGGCACAGGAGCTAGCAAACAGAGCTGCAAACAGGGGAGTTGGAGTGGGAGTTCTGTTGGAGGAGAAGGTATTTGTGTGTGTTTGGTTTTGTATTGGTAGTATATGTATGTGTAGGGGCTTCGTGCTGATAGAGAAGCTGAGCCCTGATTAGGTGGCGGGGCTTCACTGACTAGGGGTCCTATGAAAGTAGCAGCCAGTCAGGCAGTGGCACAGGAGCTAGCAAACAGAGCTGTGAACAGGGGAGTTTGATTTGGAGTTCTGCTGGAGGAGAAGGTATTTGTGTGTTTGGTTTTGTATTGGTAGTATATGTATGTGTAGGGGCTTCGTGCTGATAGAGAAGCTGAGCCCTGATTAGGTGGCGGGGCTTCACTGACTAGGGGTCCTATGAAAGTAGCAGCCAGTCAGGCAGTGGCACAGGAGCTAGCAAACAGAGCTGTAAACAGGGGAGTTTGAGTGGGAGTTCTGTTGGAGGAGATGGTATTTGTGTGTTTGGTTTTGTATTGGTAGTATATGTATGTGTAGAGGCTTGAAGGGGCTTTGTGCTGGGAGAGAAGCTGAGCCCTGATTAGGGGGCGGGGCTTCCCTGACTAGGGGTCCTATAAAGGTAGCAGCCAATCAGGCAGCGGCACAGGAGCTAGCAAACAGAGCTGTAAACAGGGGAGTTTGAGTTGGAGTTCTGTTGCAGGAGAAGGTATTAGTGTGTGTTTGGTTTTGTATTGGTAGTATCTGTATGTGTAGAGGCTTGGAGGGGCTTTGTGCTGGGAGAGAAGCTGAGCCCTGATTAGGGGGCGGGGCTTCACTGACTAGGGGTCCTATAAAGGTAGCAGCCAGTCAGGCAGTGGCACAGGAGCTAGCAAACAGAGCTGTAAACAGGGGAGTTGGAGTGGGAGTTCTGTTGGAGGAGAAGGTATTTGTGTGTTTTTTTGTATTGGTAGTATCTGTATGTGTAGAGGCTTGGAGGGGCTAGGTGCTGGGAGAGAAGCTGAGCCCTGATTAGGGGGCGGGGCTTCACTGACTAGGGGTCCTATAAAGGTAGCAGCCAGTCAGGCAGCGGCACAGACAGCTGCAGTGGCACAGGAGCTAGCAAACAGGGCTGTAAAGAGGGGAGTTTGAGTGGGAGTTCTGTTGGAAGAGAAGGTATTTGTGTGTGTTCGGTTTTGTATTAGTAGTATCTGTATGTGTAGGGGCTTTGTGCTGGGAGAGAAGCTGAGCCCTGATTAGGGGGCGGGGCCTCACTGACTAGGGGTCCTATAAAGGTAGCAGCCAGTAAGGCAGCGGCACAGGAGCTAGCAAACAGAGCTGTAAGCAGGGGAGTTTGAGTGGGAGTTCTTTTGGAGGAGAAGGTATTTGTGTGTTTTTTTGTATTGGAAGTATCTGTATGTGTAGAGGCTTGGAGGGGCTTTGTGCTGGGAGAGAAGCTGAGCCCTGATTAGGGGGCGGGGCTTCACTGACTAGGGGTCCTATAAAGCTAGCAGCCAGGCAGGCAGCGGCACAGGAGCTAGCAAACAGAGCTGTAAACAAGGGAGTTTGAGTGGGAGTTCTGTTGGAGGAGAAGGTATTTGTGTGTGTTTGGTTTTGTATTGATAGTATCTGTATGTGTAGAGGCTTGGAGGGGCTTTGTGCTGGGAGAGAAGCTGAGCCCTGATTAGGGGGCGGGGCTTGACTGACTAGGGGTCCTATAAAGGTAGCAGCCAGTCAGGCATTGGCACAGACAGCTGCAGCGGCACAGGAGCTAGCAAACAGAGCTGTAAACAGGGGAGTTTGAGTGGGAGTTCTGTTGGAGGAGAAGGTATTTGTGTGTGTTTGGTTTTGTATTGTCAGTATCTGTATGTGCAGGGGCTTTGTGCTGGGAGAGAAGCTGAGCCCTGATTAGGGGGCGGGGCTTCACTGACTAGGGGTCCTATAAAGGTAGCAGCCAGTCAGGCAGCGGCACAGACAGCTGCAGCGGCACAGGAGCTAGCAAACAGAGCTGTAAACAGGGGAGTTTGAGTGGGAGTTCTGTTGGAGGAGAACGTATTTGTGTGTGTTTTTGTATTGGTATTATCTGTATGTGTAGAGGCTTGGAGCGGCTTTGTGCTGGGAGAGAAGCTGAGCCCTGATTAGGGGGCGGGGCTTCACTGACTAGGGGTCCTATAAAGGTAGCAGCCAGTCAGGCAGCGGCAAGGGAGCGAGCAAACAGACCTGTAAACAGGGGAGTTTGAGTGGGAGTTCTGTTGGAGGAGAACGTATTTGTTTGTGTTTTTGTATTGGTATTATCTGTATGTGTAGAGGCTTGGAGGGGCTTTGTGCTGGGAGAGAAGCTGAGCCCTGATTAGGGGGCGCGGCTTCACTGACTAGGGGTCCTATAAAGGTAGCAGCCAGTCAGGCATTGGCACAGACAGCTGCAGCGGCACAGAAGCTAGCAAACAGCGCTGTAAACAGGGGAGTTTGAGTGGGAGTTCTGTTGGAGGAGAAGGTATTTGTGTGCGTTTGGTTTTGTATGGTCAGTATCTGTATGTGCAGGGGCTTTGTGCTGGGAGAGAAGCTGAGCCCTGATTAGGGGGCGGGGCTTCCCTGACTAGGGGTCCTATAAAGGTAGCAGCCAGTCAGGCAGCGGCACAGGAGCTAGCAAACAGAGCTGTAAACAGGGGAGTTTGAGTGGGAGTTCTGTTGGAGGAGAAGGTATTTTTGTGTGTTTTTGTATTGGTAATATCTGTATGTGTAGAGGCTTGGAGGGGCTAGGTGCTGGGAGAGAAGCTGAGCCCTGATTAGGGGGCGGGGCTTCACTGACTAGGGGTCCTATAAAGGTAGCAGCCAGTCAGGCAGCGGCACAGGAGCTAGCAAACAGAGCTGTGAACAGGGGAGTTTGAGTGGGAGTTCTGTTGGAGGAGAAGGTATTTGTGTGTGTTTTTGTATTGGTAGTATATGTATGTGTAGAGGCTTGAAGGGGCTTTGTGCTGGGAGAGAAGCTGAGCCCTGATTAGGGGGCGGGGCTTGACTGACTAGGGGTCCTATAAAGGTAGCAGCCAGTCAGGCATTGGCACAGACAGCTGCAGCGGCACAGGAGCTAGCAAACAGAGCTGTAAACAGGGGAGTTTGAGTGGGAGTTCTGTTGGAGGAGAAGGTATTTGTGTGTGTTTGGTTTTGTATTGTCAGTATCTGTATGTGCAGGGGCTAGGTGCTGCGAGAGAAGCTGAGCCCTGATTAGGGGGCGGGGCTTCACTGACTAGGGGTCCTATAAAGGTAGCAGCCAGTCAGGCAGCGGCACAGGAGCTGGCAAACAGAGCTGTGAATAGGGGAGTTTGAGTGGGAGTTCTTTTGGAGGAGAACGTATTTGTGTGTGTTTTTGTATTGGTATTATCTGTATGTGTAGAGGCTTGGAGGGGCTTTGTGCTGGGAGAGAAGCTGAGCCCTGATTAGGGGGCGGGGCTTCACTGACTAGGGGTCCTATAAAGGTAGCAGCCAGTCAGGCAGCGGCACAGGAGCTAGCAAACAGAGCTGTGAACAGGGGAGTTTGAGTGGGAGTTCTGTTGGAGGAGAAGGTATTTGTGTGTGTTTGGTTTTGTATTGTCAGTATCTGTATGTGCAGGGGCTTTGTGCTGGGAGAGAAGCTGAGCCCTGATTAGGGGGCGGGGCTTCCCTGACTAGGGGTCCTATAAAGGTAGCAGCCAGTCAGGCAGCGGCACAGGAGCTAGCAAACAGAGCTGTAAACAGGGGAGTTTGAGTGGGAGTTCTGTTGGAGGAGAAGGTATTTGTGTGTGTTTTTGTATTGGTAGTATCTGTATGTGTAGAGGCTTGGAGGGGCTAGGTGCTGCGAGAGAAGCTGAGCCCTGATTAGGGGGCGGGGCTTCACTGACTAGGGGTCCTATAAAGGTAGCAGCCAGTCAGGCAGCGGCACAGGAGCTAGCAAACAGAGCTGTGAACAGGGGAGTTTGAGTGGGAGTTCTGTTGGAGGAGAAGGTATTTGTGTGTGTTTTTGTATTGGTGGTATCTGTATGTGTAGAGGCTTGGAGGGGTTAGGTGCTGCGAGAGAAGCTGAGCCCTGATTAGGGGGCGGGGCTTCACTGACTAGGGGTCTTATAAAGGTAGCAGCCAGTCAGGCAGCAGCACAGACAGCTGCAGCGGCACAGGAGCTAGCAAACAGAGCTGTAAACAGGGGAGTTTGAGTGGGAGTTCTGTTGGAGGAGATGGTATTTGTGTGTGTTTGGTTTTGTATTGGTAGTATCTGTATGTGTAGGGGTTTGGCGGGGCTTTGTGCTTGGAGAGAAGCTGAGCCCTGATTAGGGGGCGGGGCTTAACTGACTAGGGGACCTATAAAGGTAGCAGCCAGTCAGGCAGCGGAACAGACAGCTGCAGTGGCACAGGAGCTAGCAAACAGAGCTGTGAACAGGGGAGTTTGAGTGGGAGTTCTGTTGGAGGGGAAGGTATTTGTGTGTGTTTTTGTATTGGTATTATCTGTATGTTTAGAGGCTTGGAGGGGCTAGGTGCTGCGAGAGAAGCTGCGCCCTGATTAGGGGGCGGGGCTTCACTGACTAGGGGTCCTATAAAGGTAGCAGCCAGTCAGGCATTGGCACAGACAGCTGCAGCGGCACAGGAGCTAGCAAACAGAGCTGTAAACAGGGGAGTTTGAGTGGGAGTTCTGTTGGAGGAGAAGGTATTTGTGTGTGTTTGGTTTTGTATTGGTAGTATCTGTATGTGTAGAGGCTTGGAGGGGCTAGGTGCTGCGAGAGATGCTGAGCCCTGATTAGGGGGCGGGGCTTGACTGACTAGGGGTCCTATAAAGGTAGCAGCCAGTCAGGCAGCGGCACAGGAGCAAGCAAACAGAGCTGTGAACAGGGTAGTTTGAGTGGGAGTTCTGTTGGAGGAGAAGGTATTTGTGTGTGTTTTTTGTATTGGTAGTATCTGTATGTGTGGAGGCTTGGAGGGGCTAGGTGCTGCGAGAGATGCTGAGCCCTGATTAGGGGGCGGGGCTTCACTGACTAGGGGTCCTATAAAGGTAGCAGCCAGTCAGGCAGCGGCACAGGAGCTAGCAGACAGAGCTGTGAACAGGGGAGTTTGAGTGGGAGTTCTGTTGGAGGAGAAGCTATTTGCGTGTGTTTTTGTATTGGTAGTATCTGTATGTGTAGAGGCTTGGAGGGGCTTTGTGCTGGGAGAGAAGCTGAGGCCTGATTAGGGGGCGGGGCTTCACTGACTAGGGGTCCTATAAAGGTAGCAGCCAGTCAGGCAGCGGCACAGGAGCTAGCAAAAGAGCTGTGAACAGGGGAGTTTGAGTGGGAGTTCTGTTGGAGGAGAAGGTATTTGTTTGTGTTTTTGTATTGGTAGTACCTGTATGTGTAGAGGCTTGGAGGGGCGAGGTGCTGCGAGAGAAGCTGAGCCCTGATTAGGGGGCGGGGCTTCACTGACTAGGGGTCCTATAAAGGTAGCAGCCAGTCAGGCAGCGGCACAGACAGCTGCAGTGGCACAGGAGCTAGCAAACAGAGCTGTGAACAGGGGAGTTTGAGTGGGAGTTCTGTTGGAGGAGAAGGTATTTGTGTGTGTTTGGTTTTGCATTGGTAGTATCTGTATGTGTCGAGGCTTGGAGGGGCTTTGTGCTGGTAGAGAAGCTGAGCCCTGATTAGGGGGCGGGGCTTCACTGACTAGGGGTCCTATAAAGGTAGCAGCCAGTCAGGCAGCGACACAGGAGCTAGCAAACAGAGCTGTGAACAGGGGAGTTTGAGTGGGAGTTTTGTTGGAGGAGAACGTATTTGTGTGTGTTTTTGTATTGGTAGCATCTGTATGTGTAGAGGCTTGCAGGGGTTAGGTGCTGCCAGAGAAGCTGAGCCCTGATTAGGGGGCGGGGCTTCACTGACTAGGGGTCCTATAAAGGTAGCAGCCAGTCAGGCAGCGGCACAGACAGCTGCAGCGGCACAGGAGCTAGGAAACATAGCTGTAAACAGGGGAGTTTGAGTGTGAGTTCTGTTGGAGGAGATGGTATTTGTGTGTGTTTGGTTTTGTATTGGTAGTATCTGTATGTGTAGGGGTTTGGCGGGGCTTTGTGCTTGGAGAGAAGCTGAGCCCTGATTAGGGGGCGGGGCTTAACTGACTAGGGGTCCTATAAAGGAAGCAGCCAGTCAGGCAGCGGAACAGACAGCTGCAGTGGCACAGGAGCTAGCAAACAGAGCTGTGAACAGGGGAGTTTGAGTGGGAGTTCTGTTGGAGGAGAAGGTATTTGTGTGTGTTTTTGTATTGGTATTATCTCTATGTGTAGAGGCTTGGAGGGGCTAGGTGCTGCGAGAGAAGCTGAGCCCTGATTAGGGGGCGGGGCTTCACTGACTAGGGGTCCTATAAAGGTAGCAGCCAGTCAGGCATTGGCACAGACAGCTGCAGCGGCACAGGAGCTAGCAAACAGAGCTGTAAACAGGGGAGTTTGAGTGGGAGTTCTGTTGGAGGAGAAGGTACTTGTGTGTGTTCGGTTTTGTATTGGTAGTATCTGTATGTGTACTGGCTTTGTGCTGGGAGAGAAGCTGAGCCCTGATTAGGGGGCGGGGCTTCCCTGACTAGGGGTCCTATAAAGGTAGCAGCCAGTCAGGCAGCGGCACAGGAGCTAGCAAACAGAGCTGTGAACAGGGGAGTTTGAGTGGGAGTTCTGTTGGAGGAGAAGGTATTTGTGTGTGTTTTTGTATTGGTAGTATCTGTATGTGTAGAGGCTTGGAGGGGCTAGGTGCTGCGAGAGAAGCTGAGCCCTGATTAGGGGGCGGGGCTTCACAGACTAGGGGTCCTATAAAGGTAGCAGCCAGTCAGGCAGCGGCACAGGAGCTAGCAAACAGAGCTGTAAACAGGGCAGTTTGAGTGGGAGTTCTGTTGGAGGAGAAGGTATTTGTGTGTGTTTTTGTATTGGTAGTATCTGTATGTGTAGAGGCTTGGAGGGGCTAGGTGCTGGGAGAGAAGCTGAGCCCTGATTAGGGGGCGGGGCTTGACTGACTAGGGGTCCTATAAAGGTAGCAGCCAGTCAGGCAGCGGCTCAGACAGCTGCAGCGGCACAGGAGCTAGCAAACAGAGCTGTAAACAGGTGAGTTTGAGTGGGAGTTCTGTTGGAGGAGAAGGTATTTGTGTGTGTTTGGTTTTGTATTGTCAGTATCTGTATGTGCAGCGGCTTTGTGCTGGGAGAGAAGCTGAGCCCTGATTAGGGGGCGGGGCTTCACTGACTAGGGGTCCTATAAAGGTAGCAGCCAGTCAGGCAGCGGAACAGACAGCTGCAGCGGCACAGGAGCTAGCAAACAGAGCTCTAAACAGGGGAGTTTGAGTGGGAGTTCTGTTGGAGGAGAAGGTATTTGTGTGTGTTTTTGTATTGGTAGTATCTGTATGTGTAGAGGCTTGGAGGGGCTTTGTGCTGGGAGAGAAGCTGAGCCCTGATTAGGGGGCGGGGCTTCACTGACTAGGGGTCCTATAAAGGTAGCAGCCAGTCAGGCAGCGGCACAGGAGCTAGCAAACAGAGCTGTGAACAGGGGAGTTGGAGTGGGAGTTCTGTTGGACGAGAAGGTATTTGTGTGTGTTTGGTTTTGCATTGGTAGTATCTGTATGTGTAGAGGCTTGGAGGGGCTTTGTGCTGGGAGAGAAGCTGAGCCCTGATTAGGGGGCGGGGCTTCACTGACTAGGGGTCCTATAAAGGTAGCAGCCAGTCAGGCAGCGGCACAGACAGCTGCAGCGGCACAGGAGGTAGCAAACAGAGCTCTAAACAGGGGAGTTTGAGTCGGAGTTCTGTTGGAGGAGAAGGTATTTGTGTGTGTTTCGTTTTGTATTGGTAGTATTTGTATGTGTAGAGGCTTGGAGGGGCTTTGTGCTGGGAGAGAAGCTGAGCCCTGATTAGGGGGCGGGGCTTCACTGACTAGGGGTCCTATAAAGGTACCAGCCAGACAGTCAGCAGCACAGGAGGTAGCAAACAGAGCTGTAAACAGGGCAGTTTGAGTGGGAGTTGTGTTGGAGGAGAAGGTATTTGTGTGGGTTTTTGTATTGGTAGTATCTGTATGTGTAGAGGCTTGGAGGGGCTAGGTGCTGCGAGAGAAGCTGGGCCCTGATTAGGGGGCGGGGCTTCACTGATTAGGGGTCCTAGAAAGGGAGCAGCCAGTCAGGCAGCGGCACAGACAGCTGCAGTGGCACAGGAGCTAGCAAACAGTGCTGTAAAGAGGGGAGTTTGAGTGGGAGTTCTGTTGGAGGAGAAGGTATTTGTTTGTTTTTTTGTATTGGTAGTATATGTATGTGTAGAGGCTTGGAGGGGCTTTGTGCTGGGAGAGAAGCTGAGCCCTGATTAGGGGGCGGGGCTTCACTGACTAGGGGTCCTATAAAGGTAGCAGCCAGTCAGGCAGCGGCACAGGAGCTAGCAAACAGAGCTGTGAACAGGGGAGTTTGAGTGGGAGTTCTGTAGGAGGAGAAGGTATTTGTGTGTGTTTTTGTATTGGTAGTATCTGTATGTGTAGAGGCTTGGAGGGGCTAGGTGCTGCGAGAGAAGCTGAGCCCTGATTAGGGGGCGGGGCTTCACTGACTCGGGGTCCTATAAAGGTAGTAGCCAGTCAGGCAGCGGCACAGACAGCTGCAGCGGCACAGGAGCTAGCAAACAGAGCTGTGAACAGGGGAGTTTGAGTGGGAGTTCTGTTGGAGGAGAAGGTATTTGTGTGTATTTTTGTATTGGTGGTATCTGTATGTGTAGTGGCTTTTAGGGGCTAGGTGCTGCGAGAGAAGCTGAGCCCTGATTAGGGGGCGGGGCTTCACTGACTAGGGATCCTATAAAGGTAGCAGCCAGTCAGGCAGCGGCACAGGAGCTAGCAAACAGAGCTGTGAACAGGGGAGTTTGAGTGGGAGTTCTGTTGGAGGAGAAGGTATTTGTGTGTGTTTGGTTTTGTATTGTCAGTATCTGTATGTGCAGGGGCTTTGTGCTGGGAGAGAAGCTGAGCCCTGATTAGGGGGCGGGGTTTCACTGATTAGGGGTCCTATAAAGGTATCAGCGAGTCAGGCATTGGCACAGACAGCTGCAGCGGCACAGGAGCTAGCAAACAGAGCTGTAAACAGGGGAGTTTGAGTGGGAGTTCTGTTGGAGGAGAAGGTATTTGTGTGTGTTTGGTTTTGTATTGTCAGTATCTGTATGTGCAGGGGCTTTGTGCTGGGAGAGAAGCTGAGCCCTGATTAGGGGGCGGGGCTTCCCTGACTAGGGGTCCTATAAAGGTAGCAGCCAGTCAGGCAGCGGCACAGGAGCTAGCAAACAGAGCTCTGAACAGGGGAGTTTGAGTGGGAGTTCTGTTGGAGGAGAAGGTATTTGTGTGTGTTTTTGTATTGGTAGTATCTGTATGTGTAGAGGCTTGGAGGGGCTAGGTGCTGCGAGAGAAGCTGAGCCCTGATTAGGGGGCGCGGCTTCACAGACTAGGGGTCCTATAAAGGTAGCAGCCAGTCAGGCAGCGGCACAGGAGCTAGCAAACAGAGCTGTGAACAGGGGAGTTTGAGTGGGAGTTCTGTTGGAGGAGAAGGTATTTGTGTGTGTTTTTGTATTGGTATTATCTGTATGTGTAGAGGCTTGGAGGGGCTAGGTGCTGGGAGAGAAGCTGAGCCCTGATTAGGGGGCGGGGCTTCACTGACTAGGGGTCCTATAAAGGTAGCAGCCAGTCAGGCAGCGGCACAGGAGCTAGCAAACAGAGCTGTGAACAGGGGAGTTTGAGTGGGAGTTCTGTTGGAGGAGAAGGTATTTGTGTGTGTTTTTGTATTGGTATTATCTGTATGTGTAGAGGCTTGGAGGGGCTAGGTGCTGCGAGAGAAGCTGAGCCCTGATTAGGGGGCGGGGCTTCACTGACTAGGGGTCCTATAAAGGTAGCAGCCAGTCAGGCATTGGCACAGACAGCTGCAGCGGCACAGGAGCTAGCAAACAGAGCTGTAAACAGGGGAGTTTGAGTGGGAGTTCTGTTGGAGGAGAACGTATTTGTGTGTGTTTGGTTTTGTATTGTCAGTATCTGTATGTGCAGGGGCTTTGTGCTGGGAGAGAAGCTGAGCCCTGATTAGGGGGCGGGGCTTCCCTGACTAGGGGTCCTATAAAGGTAGCAGCCAGTCAGGCAGCGGCACAGGAGCTAGCAAACAGAGCTGTAAACAGGGGAGTTTGAGTGGGAGTTCTGTTGGAGGAGAAGGTACTTGTGTGTGTTCGGTTTTGTATTGGTAGTATCTGTATGTGTACGGGCTTTGTGCTGGGAGAGAAGCTGAGCCCTGATTAGGGGGCGTGGCTTCCCTGACTAGGGGTCCTATGAAGGTAGCAGCCAGTCAGGCAGCGGCACAGGAGCTAGCAAACAGAGCGGTAAACAGGGGAGTTTGAGTGGGAGTTCTGTTGGAGGAGAAGGTATTTGTGTTTGTTTGGTTTTGTATTGGTAGTATCTGTATATGTAGAGGCTTGGAGGGGCTTTGTGCTGGGAGAGAAGCTGAGCCCTGATCAGGGGGCGGGGCTTCAATGACTAGGGGTCCTATAAAGGTAGCAGCCAGTCAGGCAGCGGCACAGACAGCTGCAGTGGCACAGGAGCTAGCAAACAGACCTGTGAACAGGGGAGTTTGAGTGGGAGTTCTGTTGGAGGAGAAGGTATTTGTGTGTGTTTTTGTATTGGTATTATCTGTATGTGTAGAGGCTTGGAGGGGCTAGGTGCTGCGAGAGAAGCTGAGCCCTGATTAGGGGGCGGGGCTTCACTGACTAGGGGTCCTATAAAGGTAGCAGCCAGTCAGGCAGCGGCACAGACAGCTGCAGTGGCACAGGAGCTAGCAAACAGAGCTGTGAACAGGGGAGTTTGAGTGGGAGTTCTGTTGGAGGAGAAGGTATTTGTTTGTTTTTTTGTATTGGTAGTATCTGTATGTGTAGAGGCTTGGAGGGGCTTTGTGCTGGGAGAGAAGCTGAGCCCTGATTAGGGGGCGGGGCTTCACTGACTAGGGGTCCTATAAAGCTAGCAGCCAGTCAGGCAGCGGCACAGGAGCTAGCAAACAGAGCTGTAAACAGGGGAGTTTGAGTGGGAGTTCTGTTGGAGGAGAAGGTATTTGTGTGTGTTTGGTTTTGTATTGGTAGTATCTGTATGTGTACGGGCTTGGTGCTGGGACAGAAGCTGAGCCCTGATTAGGGGGCGGGGCTTCACTGACTAGGGGTCCTACAAAGGTAGCAGCCAGTCAGGCAGCAGCAAGGGAGCTAGCAAACAGACCTGTAAACAGGGGAGTTTGAGTGGGAGTTCTGTTGGAGGAGAACGTATTTGTGTGTGTTTTTGTATTGGTATTATCTGTATGTGTAGAGGCTTGGAGGGGCTTTGTGCTGGGAGAGAAGCTGAGCCCTGATTAGGGGGCGGGGCTTCACTGACTAGGGGTCCTATAAAGGTAGCAGCCAGTCAGGCAGCGGCACAGACAGCTGCAGCGGCACAGGAGCTAGCAAACAGAGCTGTAAACAGGGGAGTTTGAGTGGTAGTTCTGTTGGAGGAGAAGGTATTTGTGTGTGTTTGGTTTTGTATTGTCAGTATCTGTATGTGCAGGGGCTTTGTGCTGGGAGAGAAGCTGAGCCCTGATTAGGGGGCGGGGCTTCCCTGACTAGGGGTCCTATAAAGGTAGCAGCCAGTCAGGCAGCGGCACAGGAGCTAGCAAACAGAGCTGTAAACAGGGGAGTTTGAGTGGGAGTTCTGTTGGAGGAGAAGGTATTTGTGTGTGTTTGGTTTTGCATTGGTAGTATCTGTATGTGTAGAGGCTTGGAGGGGCTTTGTGCTGGGAGAGAAGCTGAGCCCTGATTAGGGGGCGGGGCTTCACTGACTAGGGGTCCTATAAAGGTAGCAGCCAGTCAGGCAGCGGCACAGGAGCTAGCAAAGAGAGCTGTGAACAGGGGAGTTTGAGTGGGAGTTCTGTTGGAGGAGAAGGTATTTGTGTGTGTTTTTGTATTGGTAGTATATGTATGTGTAGAGGCTTGGAGGGGCTAGGTGCTGCGAGAGAAGCTGAGCCCTGATTAGGGGGCGGGACTTCACTGACTATGGGTCGTATAAAGGTAGCAGCCAGTCAGGCAGCGGCAAGGGAGCTAACAAACAGACCTGTAAACAGGGGAGTGTGAGTGGGAGTTCTGTTGGAGGAGAACGTATTTGTGTGTGTTTTTGTATTGGTATTATCTGAAGTGTAGAGGCTTTTAGGGGCTCGGTGCTGCGAGAGAAGCTGAGCCCTGATTAGGGGGCGGGGCTTCACTGACTAGGGGTCCTATAAAGGTAGCAGCCAGTCAGGCAGCGGCACAGGAGCTAGCAAACAGAGCTGTGAACAGGGGAGTTTGAGTGGGAGTTCTGTTGGAGGAGAAGGTATTTGTTTGTGTTTTTGTATTGGTAGTATCTGTATGTGTAGAGGCTTGGAGGGGCTAGGTGCTGCGAGAGAAGCTGAGCCCTGATTAGGGGGCGGGGCTTCACTGACTAGGGGTCCTATAAAGGTAGCAGCCAGTCAGGCAGCAGCACAGACAGCTGCAGCGGCACAGGAGCTAGCAAACAGAGCTGTAAACAGGGGAGTTTGAGTGGGAGTTCTCTTGGAGGAGATGGTATTTGTGTGTGTTTGGTTTTGTATTGGTAGTATCTGTATGTGTAGGGGTTTGGCGGGGCTTTGTGCTTGGAGAGAAGCTGAGCCCTGATTAGGGGGCGGGGCTTCACTGACTAGGGGTCCTATAAAGGTAGCAGCCAGTCAGGCAGCGGCACAGGAGCTAGCAAACAGAGCTGTGAACAGGGGAATTTGAGTGGGAGTTCTGTTGGAGGAGAAGCTATTTGTGTGTGTTTTTGTATTGGTGGTATCTGTATGTGTAGAGGCTTTTAGGGGCTAGGTGCTGCGAAAGAAGCTGAGCCCTGATTAGGGGGCGAGCCTTCACTGACTAGGGGTCCTATAAAGGTAGCAGCCAGTCAGGCAGCGGCACAGGAGCTAGCAAACAGAGCTGTGAACAGGGGAGTTTGAGTGGGAGTTCTGTTGGAGGAGAAGGTATTTGTTTGTGTTTTTGTATTGGTAGTATCTGTATGTGTAGAGGCTTGGAGGGGCTAGGTGCTGCGAGAGAAGCTGAGCCCTGATTAGGGGGCGGGGCTTCACTGACTAGGGGTCCTATAAAGGTAGCAGCCAGTCAGGCAGCGGCACAGACAGCTGCAGCGGCACAGGAGCTAGCAAACAGAGCTGTAAACAGGGGAGTTTGAGTGGGAGTTCTGTTGGAGGAGAAGGTATTTGTGTGTGTTTGGTTTTGTATTGTCAGTATCTGTATGTGAAGGGGCTTTGTGCTGGGAGAGAAGCTGAGCCCTGATTAGGGGGCGGGGCTTCACTGATTAGGGGTCCTATAAAGGTATCAGCCAGTCAGGCATTGGCACAGACAGCTGCAGCGGCACAGGAGCTAGCAAACAGAGCTGTAAACAGGGGAGTTTGAGTGGTAGTTCTGTTGGAGGAGAAGGTATTTGTGTGTGTTTGGTTTTGTATTGTCAGTATCTGTATGTGCAGGGGCTTTGTGCTGGGAGAGAAGCTGAGCCCTGATTAGGGGGCGGGGCTTCCCTGACTAGGGGTCCTATAAAGGTAGCAGCCAGTCAGGCAGCGGCACAGGAGCTAGCAAACAGAGCTGTAAACAGGGGAGTTTGAGTGGGAGTTCTGTTGGAGGAGAAGGTATTTGTGTGTGTTTGGTTTTGCATTGGTAGTATCTGTATGTGTAGAGGCTTGGAGGGGCTTTGTGCTGGGAGAGAAGCTGAGCCCTGATTAGGGGGCGGGGCTTCACTGACTAAGGGTCCTTTAAAGGTAGCAGCCATTCAGGCAGCGGCACAGGAGCTAGCAAACAGAGCTGTGAACAGGGGAGTTTGAGTGGGAGTTCTGTTGGAGGAGAAGGTATTTGTGTGTGTTTTTGTATTGGTAGTATTTGTATGTGTAGAGGCTTGGAGGGGCTAGGTGCTGCGAGAGAAGCTGAGCCCTGATTAGGGAGCGGGACTTCACTGACTAGGGGTCGTATAAAGGTAGCAGCCAGTCAGGCAGCGGCAAGGGAGCTAGCAAACAGACCTGTAAACAGGGGAGTTTGAGTGGGAGTTATGTTGGAGGAGAACGTATTTGTGTGTGTTTTTGTATTGGTATTATCTTAAGTGTAGAGGCTTGGAGGGGCTTTGTGCTGGGAGAGAAGCTGAGCCCTGATTAGGGGGCGGGGCTTCACTGACTAGGGGTCCTATAAAGGTAGCAGCCAGTCAGGCAGCGGCACAGGAGCTAGCAAACAGAGCTGTGAACAGGGGAGTTTGAGTGGGAGTTCTGTTGGAGGAGAAGCTATTTGTGTGTGTTTTTGTATTGGTAGTATCTGTATGTGTAGGGGTTTGGCGGGGCTAGGTGCTTGGAGAGAAGCTGAGCCCTGATTAGGGGGCGGGCCTTCCCTGACTAGGGGTCCTATAAAGGTAGCAGCCAGTCAGGCAGCGGCACAGGAGCTAGCAAACAGAGCTGTAAACAGGGGAATTTGAGTGGGAGTTCTGTTGGAGGAGATGGTATTTGTGTGTGTTTGGTTTTGTATTGGTAGTATCTGTATGTGCAGGGGTTTGGCGGGGCTTTGTGCTTGGAGAGAAGCTGAGCCCTGATTAGGGGGCGGGGCTTAACTGACTAGGGGTCCTATAAAGGTAGCAGCCAGTCAGGCAGCGGAACAGACAGCTGCAGTGGCACAGGAGCTAGCAAACAGAGCTGTGAACAGAGGAGTTTGAGTGGGAGTTCTGTTGGAGGAGAAGCTATTTGTGTGTGTTTTTGTATTGGTATTATCTGTATGTGTAGAGGCTTGGAGGGGCTAGGTGCTGCGAGAGAAGCTGAGCCCTGATTAGGGGGCGGGGCTTCACTGACTAGGGGTCCTATAAAGGTAGCAGCCAGTCAGGAAGCGGCACAGGAGCTAGCAAACAGAGCTGTAAACAGGGGAGTTTGAGTGGGAGTTCTGTTGGAGGAGAAGCTATTTGTGTGTGTTTTTGTATTGGTGGTATCTGTATGTGTAGAGGCTTTTAGGGGCTCGGTGCTGCGAGAGAAGCTGAGCCCTGATTAGGGGGCGGGGCTTCACTGACTAGGGGTCCTATAAAGGTAGCAGCCAGTCAGGCAGCGGCACAGGAGCTAGCAAACAGAGCTGTGAACAGGGGAGTTTGAGTGGGAGTTCTGTTGGAGGAGAAGGTATTTGTTTGTGTTTTTGTATTGGTAGTATCTGTATGTGTAGAGGCTTGGAGGGGCTAGGTGCTGCGAGAGAAGCTGAGCCCTGATTAGGGGGCGGGGCTTCACTGACTAGGGGTCCTATAAAGGTAGCAGCCAGTCAGGCAGCGGCACAGACAGCTGCAGCGGCACAGGAGCTAGCAAACAGAGCTGTAAACAGGGGAGTTTGAGTGGGAGTTTTCTTGGAGGAGATGGTATTTGTGTGTGTTTGGTTTTGTATTGGTAGTATCTGTATGTGTAGGGGTTTGGCGGGGCTTTGTGCTGGGAGAGAAGCTGAGCCCTGATTAGGGGGCGGGGCTTCACTGACTAGGGGTCCTATAAAGGTAGCAGCCAGTCAGGCAGCGGCACAGGAGCTAGCAAACAGAGCTGTGAACAGGGGAGTTTGAGTGGGAGTTCTGTTGGAGGAGAAGCTATTTGTGTGTGTTTGGTTTTGTATTGGTAGTATCTGTATGTGTACGGGCTTGGTGCTGGGACAGAAGCTGAGCCCTGATTAGGGGGCGGGGCTTCACTGACTAGGGGTCCTACAAAGGTAGCAGCCAGTCAGGCAGCGGCAAGGGAGCTAGCAAACAGACCTGTAAACAGGGGAGTTTGAGTGGGAGTTCTGTTGGAGGAGAACGTATTTGTGTGTGTTTTTGTATTGGTATTATCTGTATGTGTAGAGGCTTGGAGGGGCTTTGTGCTGGGAGAGAAGCTGAGCCCTGATTAGGGGGCGGGACCTCACTGACTAGGGGTCCTATAAAGGTACCAGCCAGTCAGGCAGCGGCACAGGAGCTAGCAAACAGAGCTGTGAACAGGGGAGTTTGAGTGGGAGTTCTGTTTGAGGAGAAGGTATTTGTGTGTGTTTTTGTATTGGTAGTATCTGTATGTGTAGAGGCTTGGAGGGGCTAGGTGCTGCGAGAGAAGCTGAGCCCTGATTAGGGGGCGGGGCTTCACTGACTAGGGGTCCTATAAAGGTAGTAGCCAGTCAGGCAGCGGCACAGACAGCTGCAGCGGCACAGGAGCTAGCAAACAGAGCTGTAAACAGGGGAGTTTGAGTGGTAGTTCTGTTGGAGGAGAAGGTATTTGTGTGTGTTTGGTTTTGTATTGTCAGTATCTGTATGTGCAGGGGCTTTGTGCTGGGAGAGAAGCTGAGCCCTGATTAGGGGGCGGGGCTTCCCTGACTAGGGGTTCTATAAAGGTAGCAGCCAGTCAGGCAGCGGCACAGGAGCTAGCAAACAGAGCTGTAAACAGGGGAGTTTGAGTGGGAGTTCTGTTGGAGGAGAAGGTATTTGTGTGTGTTTGGTTTTGCATTGGTAGTATCTGTATGTGTAGAGGCTTGGAGGGGCTTTGTGCTGGGAGAGAAGCTGAGCCCTGATTAGGGGGCGGGGCTTCACTGACTAGGGGTCCTATAAAGGTAGCAGCCAGTCAGGCAGCGGCACAGGAGCTAGCAAACAGAGCTGTGAACAGGGGAGTTTGAGTGGGAGTTCTGTTGGAGGAGAAGGTATTTGTGTGTGTTTTTGTATTGGTAGTATATGTATGTGTAGAGGCTTGGAGGGGCTAGGTGCTGCGAGAGAAGCTGAGCCCTGATTAGGGGGCGGGACTTCACTGACTATGGGTCGTATAAAGTTAGCAGCCAGTCAGGCAGCGGCAAGGGAGCTAGCAAACAGACCTGCAAACAGGGGAGTGTGAGTGGGAGTTCTGTTGGAGGAGAACGTATTTGTGTGTGTTTTTGTATTGGTGGTATCTGTATGTGTAGAGGCTTGGAGGGGCTAGGTGCTGCGAGAGAAGCTGAGCCCTGATTAGGGGGCGGGCCTTCCCTGACTAGGGGTCCTATAAAGGTAGCAGCCAGTCAGGCAGCGGCACAGGAGCTAGCAAACAGAGCTGTGAACAGGGGAGTTTGAGTGGGAGTTCTGTTGGAGGAGATGCTATTTGTGTGTGTTTGGTTTTGTATTGGTAGTATCTGTATGTGTAGGGGTTTGGCGGGGCTTTGTGCTTGGAGAGAAGCTGAGCCCTGATTAGGGGGCGGGGCTTCACTGACTAGGGGTCCTATAAAGGTAGCAGCCAGTCAGGCAGCGGCACAGGAGCTAGCAAACAGAGCTGTGAACAGGGGAATTTGAGTGGGAGTTCTGTTGGAGGAGAAGCTATTTGTGTGTGTTTTTGTATTGGTGGTATCTGTATGTGTAGAGGCTTTTAGGGGCTAGGTGCTGCGAAAGAAGCTGAGCCCTGATTAGGGGGCGGGGCTTCACTGACTAGGGGTCCTATAAAGGTAGCAGCCAGTCAGGCAGCGGCACAGGAGCTAGCAAACAGAGCTGTGAACAGGGGAGTTTGAGTGGGAGTTCTGTTGGAGGAGAAGGTATTTGTTTGTGTTTTTGTATTGGTAGTATTTGTATGTGTAGAGGCTTGGAGGGGCTAGGTGCTGCGAGAGAAGCTGAGCCCTGATTAGGGGGCGGGGCTTCACTGACTAGGGGTCCTATAAAGGTAGCAGCCAGTCAGGCAGCGGCACAGGCGCTAGCAAACAGAGCTGTAAACAGGGGAGTTTGAGTGGGAGTTCTGTTGGAGGAGAAGGTATTTGTGTGTGTTTTTGTATTGGTATTATCTGTATGTGTAGAGGCTTGGAGGGGCTTTGTGATGGGAGAGAAGCTGGGCCCTGATTACGGGGCGGGGCTTCACTGATTAGGGGTCCTAGAAAGGGAGCAGCCAGTCAGGCAGCGGCACAGACAGCTGCAGTGGCACAGGAGCTAGCAAACAGAGCTGTAAACAGGGGAGTTTGAGTGGGAGTTCTGTTGGAGGAGAAGGTACTTGTGTGTGTTCGGTTTTGTATTGGTAGTATCTGTATGTGTACGGGCTTTGTGCTGGGAGAGAAGCTGAGCCCTGATTAGGGGGCGTGGCTTCACTGACTAGGGGTCCTATAAAGGTAGGAGCCAGTCAGGCAGTGGCACAGGAGCTAGCAAACAGAGCTGTAAGCAGGGGAGTTTGAGTGGGAGTTCTGTTGGAGGAGAAGCTATTTGTGTGTGTTTGGTTTTGTATTGGTAGTATCTGTATGTGTAGGGGTTTGGCGGGGCTTTGTGCTTGGAGAGAAGCTGAGCCCTGATTAGGGGGCGGGGCTTCCCTGACTAGGGGTCCTATAAAGGTAGCAGCCAGTCAGGCAGCGGCACAGGAGCTAGCAAACAGAGCTGTGAACAGGGGAGTTTGAGTGGGAGTTCTGTTGGAGGAGAAGGTATTTGTGTGTGTTTTTGTATTGGTAGTATTTGTATGTGTAGAGGCTTGGAGGGGCTAGGTGCTGCGAGAGAAGCTGAGCCCTGATTAGGGGGCGGGACTTCACTGACTAGGGGTCGTATAAAGGTAGCAGCCAGTCAGGCAGCGGCAAGGGAGCTAGCAAACAGACCTGTAAACAGGGGAGTTTGAGTGGGAGTTCTGTTGGAGGAGAAGCTATTTGTGTGTGTTTTTGTATTGGTAGTATCTGTATGTGTAGGGGTTTGGCGGGGCTTTGTGCTTGGAGAGAAGCTGAGCCCTGATTAGGGGGCGGGGCTTCACTGACTAGGGGTCCTATAAAGGTAGCAGCCAGTCAGGCAGCGGCACAGGAGCTAGCAAACAGAGCTGTGAACAGGGGAGTTTGAGTGGGAGTTCTGTTGGAGGAGAAGGTATTTGTGTGTGTTTTTGTATTGGTAGTATCTGTATGTGTAGAGGCTTGGAGGGGCTAGGTGCTGCGAGAGAAGCTGAGCCCTGATTAGGGGGCGGGGCTTCACTGACTAGGGGTCCTATAAAGGTAGCAGCCAGTCAGGCAGCGGCACAGGAGCTAGCAAACAGAGCTGTGAACAGGGGAGTTTGAGTGGGAGTTCTGTTGGAGGAGAACGTATTTGTGTGTGTTTTTGTATTGGTATTATCTGTATGTGTAGAGGCTTGGAGGGGCTTTGTGCTGGGAGAGAAGCTGAGCCCTGATTAGGGGGCGGGGCTTCACTGACTAGGGGTCCTATAAAGGTAGCAGCCAGTCAGGCAGCGGCACAGACAGCTGCAGCGGCACAGGAGCTAGCAAACAGAGCTGTAAACAGGGGAGTTTGAGTGGGAGTTCTGTTGGAGGAGATGGTATTTGTGTGTGTTTGGTTTTGTATTGGTAGTATCTGTATGTGTAGGGGTTTGGCGGGGCTTTGTGCTTGGAGAGAAGCTGAGCCCTGATTAGGGGGCGGGGCTTAACTGACTAGGGGTCCTATAAAGGTAGCAGCCAGGCAGCCAGCGGAACAGACAGCTGCAGTGGCACAGGAGCTAGCAAACAGAGCTGTGAACAGAGGAGTTTGAGTGGGAGTTCTGTTGGAGGAGAAGCTATTTGTGTGTGTTTTTGTATTGGTATTATCTGTATGTGTAGAGGCTTGGAGGGGCTAGGTGCTGCGAGAGAAGCTGAGCCCTGATTAGGGGGCGGGGCTTCCCTGACTAGGGGTCCTATAAAGGTAGCAGCCAGTCAGGCAGCGGCACAGGAGCTAGCAAACAGAGCTGTGAACAGGGGAGTTTGAGTGGGAGTTCTGTTGGAGGAGAAGGTATTTGTGTGTGTTTTTGTATTGGTAGTATTTGTATGTGTAGAGGCTTGGAGGGGCTAGGTGCTGCGAGATAAGCTGAGCCCTGATTAGGGGGCGGGACTTCACTGACTTGGGGTCGTATAAAGGTAGCAGCCAGTCAGGCAGCGGCAAGGGAGCTAGCAAACAGACCTGTAAACAGGGGAGTTTGAGTGGGAGTTATGTTGGAGGAGAACGTATTTGTGTGTGTTTTTGTATTGGTATTATCTTAAGTGTAGAGGCTTGGAGGGGCTTTGTGCTGGGAGAGAAGCTGAGCCCTGATTAGGGGGCGGGGCTTCACTGACTAGGGGTCCTATAAAGGTAGCAGCCAGTCAGGCAGCGGCACAGGAGCTAGCAAACAGAGCTGTGAACAGGGGAGTTTGAGTGGGAGTTCTGTTGGAGGAGAAGGTATTTGTGTGTGTTTTTGTATTGGTAGTATCTGTATGTGTAGAGGCTTGGAGGGGCTAGGTGCTGCGAGAGAAGCTGAGCCCTGATTAGGGGGCGGGGCTTCCCTGACTAGGGGTCCTATAAAGGTAGCAGCCAGTCAGGCAGCGGCACAGGAGCTAGCAAACAGAGCTGTGAACAGGGGAGTTTGAGTGGTAGTTCTGTTGGAGGAGAAGCTATTTGTGTGTGTTTTTGTATTGGTAGTATCTGTATGTGTAGGGGTTTGGCGGGGCTTTGTGCTTGGAGAGAAGCTGAGCCCTGATTAGGGGGCGGGGCTTCACTGACTAGGGGTCCTACAAAGGTAGCAGCCAGTCAGGCAGCGGCAAGGGAGCTAGCAAACAGACCTGTAAACAGGGGAGTTTGAGTGGGAGTTCTGTTGGAGGAGAACGTATTTGTGTGTGTTTTTGTATTGGTATTATCTGTATGTGTAGAGGCTTGGAGGGGCTTTGTGCAGGGAGAGAAGCTGAGCCCTGATTAGGGGGCGGGACCTCACTGACTAGGGGTCCTATAAAGGTAGCAGCCAGTCAGGCAGCGGCACAGGAGCTAGCAAACAGAGCTGTGAACAGGGGAGTTTGAGTGGGAGTTCTGTTGGAGGAGAAGGTATTTGTTTGTGTTTTTGTATTGGTAGTATCTGTATGTGTAGAGGCTTGGAGGGGCTAGGTGCTGCGAGAGAAGCTGAGCCCTGATTAGGGGGCGGGCCTTCCCTGACTAGGGGTCCTATAAAGGTAGCAGCCAGTCAGGCAGCGGCACAGGAGCTAGCAAACAGAGCTGTGAACAGGGGAGTTTGAGTGGGAGTTCTGTTGGAGGAGAAGCTATTTGTGTGTGTTTTTGTATTGGTGGTATCTGTATGTGTAGAGGCTTTTAGGGGCTCGGTGCTGCGAGAGAAGCTGAGCCCTGATTAGGGGGCGGGGCTTCACTGACTAGGGGTCCTATAAAGGTAGCAGCCAGTCAGGCAGCGGCACAGGAGCTAGCAAACAGAGCTGTGAACAGGGGAGTTTGAGTGGGAGTTCTGTTGGAGGAGAAGGTATTTGTTTGTGTTTTTGTATTGGTAGTATCTGTATGTGTAGAGGCTTGGAGGGGCTAGGTGCTGCGAGAGAAGCTGAGCCCTGATTAGGGGGCGGGGCTTCACTGACTAGGGGTCCTATAAAGGTAGCAGCCAGTCAGGCAGCGGCACAGACAGCTGCAGCGGCACAGGAGCTAGCAAACAGAGCTGTAAACAGGGGAGTTTGAGTGGGAGTTTTCTTGGAGGAGATGGTATTTGTGTGTGTTTGGTTTTGTATTGGTAGTATCTGTATGTGTAGGGGTTTGGCGGGGCTTTGTGCTTGGAGAGAAGCTGAGCCCTGATTAGGGGGCGGGGCTTCACTGACTAGGGGTCCTATAAAGGTAGCAGCCAGTCAGGCAGCGGCACAGGAGCTAGCAAACAGAGCTGTGAACAGGGGAATTTGAGTGGGAGTTCTGTTGGAGGAGAAGCTATTTGTGTGTGTTTTTGTATTGGTGGTATCTGTATGTGTAGAGGCTTTTAGGGGCTAGGTGCTGCGAAAGAAGCTGAGCCCTGATTAGGGGGCGGGGCTTCACTGACTAGGGGTCCTATAAAGGTAGCAGCCAGTCAGGCAGCGGCACAGGAGCTAGCAAACAGAGCTGTGAACAGGGGAGTTTGAGTGGGAGTTCTGTTGGAGGAGAACGTATTTGTGTGTGTTTGGTTTTGTATTGTCAGTATCTGTATGTGCAGGGGCTTTGTGCTGGGAGAGAAGCTGAGCCCTGATTAGGGGGCGGGGCTTCCCTGACTAGGGGTCCTATAAAGGTAGCAGCCAGTCAGGCAGCGGCACAGGAGCTAGCAAACAGAGCTGTAAACAGGGGAGTTTGAGTGGGAGTTCTGTTGGAGGAGAAGGTATTTGTGTGTGTTTTTGTATTGGTATTATCTGTATGTGTAGAGGCTTGGAGGGGCTTTGTGATGGGAGAGAAGCTGGGCCCTGATTACGGGGCGGGGCTTCACTGATTAGGGGTCCTAGAAAGGGAGCAGCCAGTCAGGCAGCGGCACAGACAGCTGCAGTGGCACAGGAGCTAGCAAACAGAGCTGTAAACAGGGGAGTTTGAGTGGGAGTTCTGTTGGAGGAGAAGGTACTTGTGTGTGTTCGGTTTTGTATTGGTAGTATCTGTATGTGTACGGGCTTTGTGCTGGGAGAGAAGCTGAGCCCTGATTAGGGGGCGGGGCTTCACTGACTAGGGGTCCTATAAAGCTAGCAGCCAGTCAGGCAGCGGCACAGGAGCTAGCAAACAGAGCTGTAAACAGGGGAGTTTGAGTGGGAGTTCTGTTGGAGGAGAAGGTATTTGTGTGTGTTTGGTTTTGTATTGGTAGTATCTGTATGTGTACGGGCTTGGTGCTGGGACAGAAGCTGAGCCCTGATTAGGGGGCGGGGCTTCACTGACTAGGGGTCCTACAAAGGTAGCAGCCAGTCAGGCAGCGGCAAGGGAGCTAGCAAACAGACCTGTAAACAGGGGAGTTTGAGTGGGAGTTCTGTTGGAGGAGAACGTATTTGTGTGTGTTTTTGTATTGGTATTATCTGTATGTGTAGAGGCTTGGAGGGGCTTTGTGCTGGGAGAGAAGCTGAGCCCTGATTAGGGGGCGGGACCTCACTGACTAGGGGTCCTATAAAGGTACCAGCCAGTCAGGCAGCGGCACAGGAGCTAGCAAACAGAGCTGTGAACAGGGGAGTTTGAGTGGGAGTTCTGTTTGAGGAGAAGGTATTTGTGTGTGTTTTTGTATTGGTAGTATCTGTATGTGTAGAGGCTTGGAGGGGCTAGGTGCTGCGAGAGAAGCTGAGCCCTGATTAGGGGGCGGGGCTTCACTGACTAGGGGTCCTATAAAGGTAGCAGCCAGTCAGGCAGCGGCAAGGGAGCTAACAAACAGACCTGTAAACAGGGGAGTGTGAGTGGGAGTTCTGTTGGAGGAGAACGTATTTGTGTGTGTTTTTGTATTGGTATTATCTGAAGTGTAGAGGCTTGGAGGGGCTCTGTGCTGGGAGAGAAGCTGAGCCCTGATTAGGGGGCGGGGCTTCACTGACTAGGGGTCCTATAAAGGTAGCAGCCAGTCAGGCAGCGGCACAGGAGCTAGCAAACAGAGCTGTGAACAGGGGAGTTTGAGTGGGAGTTCTGTTGGAGGAGAAGGTATTTGTTTGTGTTTTTGTATTGGTAGTATCTGTATGTGTAGAGGCTTGGAGGGGCTAGGTGCTGCGAGAGAAGCTGAGCCCTGATTAGGGGGCGGGGCTTCACTGACTAGGGGTCCTATAAAGGTAGCAGCCAGTCAGGCAGCGGCACAGACAGCTGCAGCGGCACAGGAGCTAGCAAACAGAGCTGTAAACAGGGGAGTTTGAGTGGGAGTTCTGTTGGAGGAGAACGTATTTGTGTGTGTTTGGTTTTGTATTGTCAGTAACTGTATGTGCAGGGGCTTTGTGCTGGGAGAGAAGCTGAGCCCTGATTAGGGGGCGGGGCTTCCCTGACTAGGGGTCCTATAAAGGTAGCAGCCAGTCAGGCAGCGGCACAGGAGCTAGCAAACAGAGCTGTAAACAGGGGAGTTTGAGTGGGAGTTCTGTTGGAGGAGAAGGTATTTGTGTGTGTTTTTGTATTGGTATTATCTGTATGTGTAGAGGCTTGAAGGGGCTTTGTGCTGGGAGAGAAGCTGAGCCCTGATTAGGGGGCGGGGCTTCACTGACTAGGGGTCCTATAAAGCTAGCAGCCAGTCAGACAGCGGCACAGGAGCTAGCAAACAGAGCTGTAAACAGGGGAGTTTGAGTGGGAGTTCTGTTGGAGGAGAAGGTATTTGTGTGTGTTTGGTTTTGTATTGGTAGTATCTGTATGTGTACGGGCTTGGTGCTGGGACAGAAGCTGAGCCCTGATTAGGGGGCGGGGCTTCACTGACTAGGGGTCCTACAAAGGTAGCAGCCAGTCAGGCAGCGGCAAGGGAGCTAGCAAACAGACCTGTAAACAGGGGAGTTTGAGTGGGAGTTCTGTTGGAGGAGAACGTATTTGTGTGTGTTTTTGTATTGGTATTATCTGTATGTGTAGAGGCTTGGAGGGGCTTTGTGCTGGGAGAGAAGCTGAGCCCTGATTAGGGGGCGGGACCTCACTGACTAGGGGTCCTATAAAGGTACCAGCCAGTCAGGCAGCGGCAAGGGAGCTAGCAAACAGACCTGTGAACAGGGGAGTTTGAGTGGGAGTTCTGTTTGAGGAGAAGGTATTTGTGTGTGTTTTTGTATTGGTAGTATCTGTATGTGTAGAGGCTTGGAGGGGCTAGGTGCTGCGAGAGAAGCTGAGCCCTGATTAGGGGGCGGGGCTTCACTGACTAGGGGTCCTATAAAGGTAGTAGCCAGTCAGGCAGCGGCACAGACAGCTGCAGCGGCACAGGAGCTAGCAAACAGAGCTGTAAACAGGGGAGTTTGAGTGGTAGTTCTGTTGGAGGAGAAGGTATTTGTGTGTGTTTGGTTTTGTATTGTCAGTATCTGTATGTGCAGGGGCTTTGTGCTGGGAGAGAAGCTGAGCCCTGATTAGGGGGCGGGGCTTCCCTGACTAGGGGTCCTATAAAGGTAGCAGCCAGTCAGGCAGCGGCACAGGAGCTAGCAAACAGAGCTGTAAACAGGGGAGTTTGAGTGGGAGTTCTGTTGGAGGAGAAGGTATTTGTGTGTGTTTGGTTTTGCATTGGTAGTATCTGTATGTGTAGAGGCTTGGAGGGGCTTTGTGCTGGGAGAGAAGCTGAGCCCTGATTAGGGGGCGGGGCTTCACTGACTAGGGGTCCTATAAAGGTAGCAGCCAGTCAGGCAGCGGCACAGGAGCTAGCAAAGAGAGCTGTGAACAGGGGAGTTTGAGTGGGAGTTCTGTTGGAGGAGAAGGTATTTGTGTGTGTTTTTGTATTGGTAGTATATGTATGTGTAGAGGCTTGGAGGGGCTAGGTGCTGCGAGAGAAGCTGAGCCCTGATTAGGGGGCGGGACTTCACTGACTATGGGTCGTATAAAGGTAGCAGCCAGTCAGGCAGCGGCAAGGGAGCTAACAAACAGACCTGTAAACAGGGGAGTGTGAGTGGGAGTTCTGTTGGAGGAGAACGTATTTGTGTGTGTTTTTGTATTGGTATTATCTGAAGTGTAGAGGCTTGGAGGGGCTTTGTGCTGGGAGAGAAGCTGAGCCCTGATTAGGGGGCGGGGCTTCACTGACTAGGGGTCCTATAAAGGTAGCAGCCAGTCAGGCAGCGGCACAGGAGCTAGCAAACAGAGCTGTGAACAGGGGAGTTTGAGTGGGAGTTCTGTTGGAGGAGAAGGTTTTTGTCTGTGTTTGGTTTTGTATTGGTAGTATCTGTATGTGTAGGGGTTTGGCGGGGCTTTGTGCTTGGAGAGAAGCTGAGCCCTGATTAGGGGGCGGGGCTTCACTGACTAGGGGTCCTATAAAGGTAGCAGCCAGTCAGGCAGCGGCACAGGAGCTAGCAAACAGAGCTGTGAACAGGGGAATTTGAGTGGGAGTTCTGTTGGAGGAGAAGCTATTTGTGTGTGTTTTTGTATTGGTGGTATCTGTATGTGTAGAGGCTTTTAGGGGCTAGGTGCTGCGAAAGAAGCTGAGCCCTGATTAGGGGGCGGGGCTTCACTGACTAGGGGTCCTATAAAGGTAGCAGCCAGTCAGGCAGCGGCACAGGAGCTAGCAAACAGAGCTGTGAACAGGGGAGTTTGAGTGGGAGTTCTGTTGGAGGAGAAGGTATTTGTTTGTGTTTTTGTATTGGTAGTATCTGTATGTGCAGAGGCTTGGAGGGGCTAGGTGCTGCGAGAGAAGCTGAGCCCTGATTAGGGGGCGGGGCTTCACTGACTAGGGGTCCTATAAAGGTAGCAGCCAGTCAGGCAGCGGCACAGACAGCTGCAGCGGCACAGGAGCTAGCAAACAGAGCTGTAAACAGGGGAGTTTGAGTGGGAGTTCTGTTGGAGGAGAAGGTATTTGTGTGTGTTTGGTTTTGTATTGTCAGTATCTGTATGTGCAGGGGCTTTGTGCTGGGAGAGAAACTGAGCCCTGATTAGGGGGCGGGGCTTCACTGATTAGGGGTCCTATAAAGGTATCAGCCAGTCAGGCATTGGCACAGACAGCTGCAGCGGCACAGGAGCTAGCAAACAGAGCTGTAAACAGGGGAGTTTGAGTGGTAGTTCTGTTGGAGGAGAAGGTATTGGTGTGTGTTTGGTTTTGTATTGTCAGTATCTGTATGTACAGGGGCTTTGTGCTGGGAGAGAAGCTGAGCCCTGATTAGGGGGCGGGGCTTCACTGACTAAGGGTCCTTTAAAGGTAGCAGCCAGTCAGGCAGCGGCACAGGAGCTAGCAAACAGAGCTGTGAACAGGGGAGTTTGAGTGGGAGTTCTGTTGGAGGAGAAGCTATTTGTGTGTGTTTGGTTTTGTATTGGTAGTATCTGTATGTGTAGGGGTTTGGCGGGGCTTTGTGCTTGGAGAGAAGCTGAGCCCTGATTAGGGGGCGGGGCTTCCCTGACTAGGGGTCCTATAAAGGTAGCAGCCAGTCAGGCAGCGGCACAGGAGCTAGCAAACAGAGCTGTGAACAGGGGAGTTTGAGTGGGAGTTCTGTTGGAGGAGAAGGTATTTGTGTGTGTTTTTGTATTGGTAGTATTTGTATGTGTAGAGGCTTGGAGGGGCTAGGTGCTGCGAGAGAAGCTGAGCCCTGATTAGGGAGCGGGACTTCACTGACTAGGGGTCGTATAAAGGTAGCAGCCAGTCAGGCAGCGGCAAGGGAGCTAGCAAACAGACCTGTAAACAGGGGAGTTTGAGTGGGAGTTATGTTGGAGGAGAACGTATTTGTGTGTGTTTTTGTATTGGTATTATCTTAAGTGTAGAGGCTTGGAGGGGCTTTGTGCTGGGAGAGAAGCTGAGCCCTGATTAGGGGGCGGGGCTTCACTGACTAGGGGTCCTATAAAGGTAGCAGCCAGTCAGGCAGCGGCACAGGAGCTAGCAAACAGAGCTGTGAACAGGGGAGTTTGAGTGGGAGTTCTGTTGGAGGAGAAGGTATTTGTGTGTGTTTTTGTATTGGTAGTATCTGTATGTGTAGAGGCTTGGAGGGGCTAGGTGCTGCGAGAGAAGCTGAGCCCTGATTAGGGGGCGGGGCTTCCCTGACTAGGGGTCCTATAAAGGTAGCAGGCAGTCAGGCAGCGGCACAGGAGCTAGCAAACAGAGCT
Organism: Lepidochelys olivacea; assembly: GCF_965140295.1. Classification (NCBI taxonomy): domain Eukaryota; kingdom Metazoa; phylum Chordata; order Testudines; family Cheloniidae; genus Lepidochelys; species Lepidochelys olivacea. The sequence continues at coordinate 2,447,062 of NC_140437.1, read as the reverse complement.
GTGAACAGGGGAGTTTGAGTGGTAGTTCTGTTGGAGGAGAAGCTATTTGTGTGTGTTTTTGTATTGGTAGTATCTGTATGTGTAGGGGTTTGGCGGGGCTTTGTGCTTGGAGAGAAGCTGAGCCCTGATTAGGGGGCGGGGCTTCCCTGACTAGGGGTCCTATAAAGGCAGCAGCCAGTCAGGCAGCGGCACAGGAGCTAGCAAACAGAGCTGTAAACAGGGGAATTTGAGTGGGAGTTCTGTTGGAGGAGAAGGTATTTGTGTGTGTTTTTGTATTGGTAGTATCTGTATGTGTAGAGGCTTGGAGGGGCTAGGTGCTGCGAGAGAAGCTGAGCCCTGATTAGGGGGCGGGGCTTCACAGACTAGGGGTCCTATAAAGGTAGCAGCCAGTCAGGCAGCGGCACAGGAGCTAGCAAACAGAGCTGTGAACAGGGGAGTTTGAGTGGGAGTTCTGTTGGAGGAGAAGCTATTTGTGTGTGTTTGGTTTTGTATTGGTAGTATCTGTATGTGTAGGGGTTTGGCGGGGCTTTGTGCTTGGAGAGAAGCTGAGCCCTGATTAGGGGGCGGGGCTTCCCTGACTAGGGGTCCTATGAAGGTAGCAGCCAGTCAGGCAGCGGCACAGGAGCTAGCAAACAGAGCTGTGAACAGGGGAGTTTGAGTGGGAGTTCTGTTGGAGGAGAAGGTATTTGTGTGTGTTTTTGTATTGGTAGTATTTGTATGTGTAGAGGCTTGGAGGGGCTAGGTGCTGCGAGAGAAGCTGAGCCCTGATTAGGGGGCGGGACTTCACTGACTAGGGGTCGTATAAAGGTAGCAGCCAGTCAGGCAGCGGCAAGGGAGCTAGCAAACAGACCTGTAAACAGGGGAGTTTGAGTGGGAGTTCTGTTGGAGGAGAAGCTATTTGTGTGTGTTTTTGTATTGGTAGTATCTGTATGTGTAGGGGTTTGGCGGGGCTTTGTGCTTGGAGAGAAGCTGAGCCCTGATTAGGGGGCGGGGCTTCCCTGACTAGGGGTCCTATAAAGGTAGCAGCCAGTCAGGCAGCGGCACAGGAGCTAGCAAACAGAGCTGTAAACAGGGGAATTTGAGTGGGAGTTCTGTTGGAGGAGAAGGTATTTGTGTGTGTTTGGTTTTGCATTGGTAGTATCTGTATGTGTAGAGGCTTGGAGGGGCTTTGTGCTGGGAGAGAAGCTGAGCCCTGATTAGGGGGCGGGGCTTCACTGACTAGGGGTCCTATAAAGGTAGCAGCCAGTCAGGCAGCGGCACAGGAGCTAGCAAACAGAGCTGTGAACAGGGGAGTTTGAGTGGGAGTTCTGTTGGAGGAGAAGGTATTTGTGTGTGTTTTTGTATTGGTAGTATCTGTATGTATAGAGGCTTGGAGGGGCTAGGTGCTGCGAGAGAAGCTGAGCCCTGATTAGGGGGCGGGGCTTCCCTGACTAGGGGTCCTATAAAGGTAGCAGCCAGTCAGGCAGCGGCACAGGAGCTAGCAAACAGAGCTGTGAACAGGGGAGTTTGAGTGGTAGTTCTGTTGGAGGAGAAGCTATTTGTGTGTGTTTTTGTATTGGTAGTATCTGTATGTGTAGGGGTTTGGCGGGGCTTTGTGCTTGGAGAGAAGCTGAGCCCTGATTAGGGGGCGGGGCTTCCCTGACTAGGGGTCCTATAAAGGCAGCAGCCAGTCAGGCAGCGGCACAGGAGCTAGCAAACAGAGCTGTAAACAGGGGAATTTGAGTGGGAGTTCTGTTGGAGGAGAAGGTATTTGTGTGTGTTTTTGTATTGGTAGTATCTGTATGTGTAGAGGCTTGGAGGGGCTAGGTGCTGCGAGAGAAGCTGAGCCCTGATTAGGGGGCGGGGCTTCACAGACTAGGGGTCCTATAAAGGTAGCAGCCAGTCAGGCAGCGGCACAGGAGCTAGCAAACAGAGCTGTGAACAGGGGAGTTTGAGTGGGAGTTCTGTTGGAGGAGAAGCTATTTGTGTGTGTTTGGTTTTGTATTGGTAGTATCTGTATGTGTAGGGGTTTGGCGGGGCTTTGTGCTTGGAGAGAAGCTGAGCCCTGATTAGGGGGCGGGGCTTCCCTGACTAGGGGTCCTATGAAGGTAGCAGCCAGTCAGGCAGCGGCACAGGAGCTAGCAAACAGAGCTGTGAACAGGGGAGTTTGAGTGGGAGTTCTGTTGGAGGAGAAGGTATTTGTGTGTGTTTTTGTATTGGTAGTATTTGTATGTGTAGAGGCTTGGAGGGGCTAGGTGCTGCGAGAGAAGCTGAGCCCTGATTAGGGGGCGGGACTTCACTGACTAGGGGTCGTATAAAGGTAGCAGCCAGTCAGGCAGCGGCAAGGGAGCTAGCAAACAGACCTGTAAACAGGGGAGTTTGAGTGGGAGTTCTGTTGGAGGAGAAGCTATTTGTGTGTGTTTTTGTATTGGTAGTATCTGTATGTGTAGGGGTTTGGCGGGGCTTTGTGCTTGGAGAGAAGCTGAGCCCTGATTAGGGGGCGGGGCTTCCCTGACTAGGGGTCCTATAAAGGTAGCAGCCAGTCAGGCAGCGGCACAGGAGCTAGCAAACAGAGCTGTAAACAGGGGAATTTGAGTGGGAGTTCTGTTGGAGGAGAAGGTATTTGTGTGTGTTTGGTTTTGCATTGGTAGTATCTGTATGTGTAGAGGCTTGGAGGGGCTTTGTGCTGGGAGAGAAGCTGAGCCCTGATTAGGGGGCGGGGCTTCCCTGACTAGGGGTCCTATAAAGGTAGCAGCCAGTCAGGCAGCGGCACAGGAGCTAGCAAACAGAGCTGTGAACAGGGGAGTTTGAGTGGGAGTTCTGTTGGAGGAGAAGGTATTTGTGTGTGTTTTTGTATTGGTAGTATTTGTATGTGTAGAGGCTTGGAGGGGCTAGGTGCTGCGAGAGAAGCTGAGCCCTGATTAGGGAGCGGGACTTCACTGACTAGGGGTCGTATAAAGGTAGCAGCCAGTCAGGCAGCGGCAAGGGAGCTAGCAAACAGACCTGTAAACAGGGGAGTTTGAGTGGGAGTTATGTTGGAGGAGAACGTATTTGTGTGTGTTTTTGTATTGGTATTATCTTAAGTGTAGAGGCTTGGAGGGGCTTTGTGCTGGGAGAGAAGCTGAGCCCTGATTAGGGGGCGGGGCTTCACTGACTAGGGGTCCTATAAAGGTAGCAGCCAGTCAGGCAGCGGCACAGGAGCTAGCAAACAGAGCTGTGAACAGGGGAGTGTGAGTGGGAGTTCTGTTGGAGGAGAAGGTATTTGTGTGTGTTTTTGTATTGGTAGTATCTGTATGTGTAGAGGCTTGGAGGGGCTAGGTGCTGCGAGAGAAGCTGAGCCCTGATTAGGGGGCGGGGCTTCCCTGACTAGGGGTCCTATAAAGGTAGCAGCCAGTCAGGCAGCGGCACAGGAGCTAGCAAACAGAGCTGTGAACAGGGGAGTTTGAGTGGTAGTTCTGTTGGAGGAGAAGCTATTTGTCTGTGTTTTTGTATTGGTAGTATCTGTATGTGTAGGGGTTTGGCGGGGCTTTGTGCTTGGAGAGAAGCTGAGCCCTGATTAGGGGGCGGGGCTTCCCTGACTAGGGGTCCTATAAAGGTAGCAGCCAGTCAGGCAGCGGCACAGGAGCTAGCAAACAGAGCTGTAAACAGGGGAATTTGAGTGGGAGTTCTGTTGGAGGAGAAGGTATTTGTGTGTGTTTTTGTATTGGTAGTATCTGTATGTGTAGAGGCTTGGAGGGGCTAGGTGCTGCGAGAGAAGCTGAGCCCTGATTAGGGGGCGGGGCTTCACAGACTAGGGGTCCTATAAAGGTAGCAGCCAGTCAGGCAGCGGCACAGGAGCTAGCAAACAGAGCTGTGAACAGGGGAGTTTGAGTGGGAGTTCTGTTGGAGGAGAAGCTATTTGTGTGTGTTTGGTTTTGTATTGGTAGTATCTGTATGTGTAGGGGTTTGGCGGGGCTTTGTGCTTGGAGAGAAGCTGAGCCCTGATTAGGGGGCGGGGCTTCCCTGACTAGGGGTCCTATGAAGGTAGCAGCCAGTCAGGCAGCGGCACAGGAGCTAGCAAACAGAGCTGTGAACAGGGGAGTTTGAGTGGGAGTTCTGTTGGAGGAGAAGGTATTTGTGTGTGTTTTTGTATTGGTAGTATTTGTATGTGTAGAGGCTTCGAGGGGCTAGGTGCTGCGAGAGAAGCTGAGCCCTGATTAGGGGGCGGGACTTCACTGACTAGGGGTCGTATAAAGGTAGCAGCCAGTCAGGCAGCGGCAAGGGAGCTAGCAAACAGACCTGTAAACAGGGGAGTTTGAGTGGGAGTTCTGTTGGAGGAGAAGCTATTTGTGTGTGTTTTTGTATTGGTAGTATCTGTATGTGTAGGGGTTTGGCGGGGCTTTGTGCTTGGAGAGAAGCTGAGCCCTGATTAGGGGGCGGGGCTTCCCTGACTAGGGGTCCTATAAAGGTAGCAGCCAGTCAGGCAGCGGCACAGGAGCTAGCAAACAGAGCTGTAAACAGGGGAATTTGAGTGGGAGTTCTGTTGGAGGAGAAGGTATTTGTGTGTGTTTGGTTTTGCATTGGTAGTATCTGTATGTGTAGAGGCTTGGAGGGGCTTTGTGCTGGGAGAGAAGCTGAGCCCTGATTAGGGGGCGGGGCTTCACTGACTAGGGGTCCTATAAAGGTAGCAGCCAGTCAGGCATCGGCACAGGAGCTAGCAAACAGAGCTGTGAACAGGGGAGTTTGAGTGGGAGTTCTGTTGGAGGAGAAGGTATTTGTGTGTGTTTTTGTATTGGTAGTATCTGTATGTGTAGAGGCTTGGAGGGGCTAGGTGCTGCGAGAGAAGCTGAGCCCTGATTAGGGGGCGGGGCTTCACTGACTAGGGGTCCTATAAAGGTAGCAGCCAGTCAGGCAGCGGCACAGGAGCTAGCAAACAGAGCTGTGAACAGGGGAGTTTGAGTGGGAGTTCTGTTGGAGGAGAACGTATTTGTGTGTGTTTTTGTATTGGTATTATCTGTATGTGTAGAGGCTTGGAGGGGCTTTGTGCTGGGAGAGAAGCTGAGCCCTGATTAGGGGGCGGGGCTTCACTGACTAGGGGTCCTATAAAGGTAGCAGCCAGTCAGGCAGCGGCACAGACAGCTGCAGCGGCACAGGAGCTAGCAAACAGAGCTGTAAACAGGGGAGTTTGAGTGGGAGTTCTGTTGGAGGAGATGGTATTTGTGTGTGTTTGGTTTTGTATTGGTAGTATCTGTATGTGTAGGGGTTTGGCGGGGCTTTGTGCTTGGAGAGAAGCTGAGCCCTGATTAGGGGGCGGGGCTTAACTGATTAGGGGTCCTATAAAGGTAGCAGCCAGTCAGGCAGCGGAACAGACAGCTGCAGTGGCACAGGAGCTAGCAAACAGAGCTGTGAACAGAGGAGTTTGAGTGGGAGTTCTGTTGGAGGAGAAGCTATTTGTGTGTGTTTTTGTATTGGTATTATCTGTATGTGTAGAGACTTGGAGGGGCTAGGTGCTGCGAGAGAAGCTGAGCCCTGATTAGGGGGCGGGGCTTCACTGACTAGGGGTCCTATAAAGGTAGCAGCCAGTCAGGAAGCGGCACAGGAGCTAGCAAACAGAGCTGTAAACAGGGGAGTTTGAGTGGGAGTTCTGTTGGAGGAGATGGTATTTGTGTGTGTTTGGTTTTTTATTGGTAGTATCTGTATGTGTAGGGGTTTGGCGGGGCTTTGTGCTTGGAGAGAAGCTGAGCCCTGATTAGGGGGCGGGGCTTCCCTGACTAGGGGTCCTATAAAGGTAGCAGCCAGTCAGGCAGCGGCACAGGAGCTAGCAAACAGAGCTGTGAACAGGGGAGTTTGAGTGGGAGTTCTGTTGGAGGAGAAGGTATTTGTGTGTGTTTTTGTATTGGTAGTATTTGTATGTGTAGAGGCTTGGAGGGGCTAGGTGCTGCGAGAGAAGCTGAGCCCTGATTAGGGGGCGGGACTTCACTGACTAGGGGTCGTATAAAGGTAGCAGCCAGTCAGGCAGCGGCAAGGGAGCTAGCAAACAGACCTGTAAACAGGGGAGTTTGAGTGGGAGTTATGTTGGAGGAGAACGTATTTGTGTGTGTTTTTGTATTGGTATTATCTTAAGTGTAGAGGCTTGGAGGGGCTTTGTGCTGGGAGAGAAGCTGAGCCCTAATTAGGGGGCGGGGCTTCACTGACTAGGGGTCCTATAAAGGTAGCAGCCAGTCAGGCAGCGGCACAGGAGCTAGCAAACAGAGCTGTGAACAGGGGAGTTTGAGTGGGAGTTCTGTTGGAGGAGAAGGTATTTGTGTGTGTTTTTGTATTGGTAGTATCTGTATGTGTAGAGGCTTGGAGGGGCTAGGTGCTGCGAGAGAAGCTGAGCCCTGATTAGGGGGCGGGGCTTCCCTGACTAGGGGTCCTATAAAGGTAGCAGCCAGTCAGGCAGCGGCACAGGAGCTAGCAAACAGAGCTGTGAACAGGGGAGTTTGAGTGGGAGTTCTGTTGGAGGAGAAGGTATTTGTGTGTGTTTTTGTATTGGTAGTGTCTCTATGTGTAGAGGCTTGGAGGGGCTAGGTGCTGCGAGAGAAGCTGAGCCCTGATTAGGGGGCGGGGCTTCACTGACTAGGGGTCCTATAAAGGTAGCAGCCAGTCAGGCAGCGGCACAGGAGCTAGCAAACAGAGCTGTGAACAGGGGAGTTTGAGTGGGAGTTCTGTTGGAGGAGAACGTATTTGTGTGTGTTTTTGTATTGGTATTATCTGTATGTGTAGAGGCTTGGAGGGGCTTTGTGCTGGGAGAGAAGCTGAGCCCTGATTAGGGGGCGGGGCTTCACTGACTAGGGGTCCTATAAAGGTAGCAGCCAGTCAGGCAGCGGCACAGGAGCTAGCAAACAGAGCTGTGAACAGGGGAGTTTGAGTGGGAGTTCTGTTGGAGGAGAAGGTATTTGTGTGTGTTTGGTTTTGCATTGGTAGTATCTGTATGTGTAGAGGCTTGGAGGGGCTTTGTGCTGGGAGAGAAGCTGAGCCCTGATTAGGGGGCGGGGCTTCACTGACTAGGGGTCCTATAAAGGTAGCAGCCAGTCAGGCATCGGCACAGGAGCTAGCAAACAGAGCTGTGAACAGGGGAGTTTGAGTGGGAGTTCTGTTGGAGGAGAAGGTATTTGTGTGTGTTTTTGTATTGGTAGTATCTGTATGTGTAGAGGCTTGGAGGGGCTAGGTGCTGCGAGAGAAGCTGAGCCCTGATTAGGGGGCGGGGCTTCACTGACTAGGGGTCCTATAAAGGTAGCAGCCAGTCAGGCAGCGGCACAGGAGCTAGCAAACAGAGCTGTGAACAGGGGAGTTTGAGTGGGAGTTCTGTTGGAGGAGAACGTATTTGTGTGTGTTTTTGTATTGGTATTATCTGTATGTGTAGAGGCTTGGAGGGGCTTTGTGCTGGGAGAGAAGCTGAGCCCTGATTAGGGGGCGGGGCTTCACTGACTAGGGGTCCTATAAAGGTAGCAGCCAGTCAGGCAGCGGCACAGACAGCTGCAGCGGCACAGGAGCTAGCAAACAGAGCTGTAAACAGGGGAGTTTGAGTGGGAGTTCTGTTGGAGGAGATGGTATTTGTGTGTGTTTGGTTTTGTATTGGTAGTATCTGTATGTGTAGGGGTTTGGCGGGGCTTTGTGCTTGGAGAGAAGCTGAGCCCTGATTAGGGGGCGGGGCTTAACTGATTAGGGGTCCTATAAAGGTAGCAGCCAGTCAGGCAGCGGAACAGACAGCTGCAGTGGCACAGGAGCTAGCAAACAGAGCTGTGAACAGAGGAGTTTGAGTGGGAGTTCTGTTGGAGGAGAAGCTATTTGTGTGTGTTTTTGTATTGGTATTATCTGTATGTGTAGAGGCTTGGAGGGGCTAGGTGCTGCGAGAGAAGCTGAGCCCTGATTAGGGGGCGGGGCTTCACTGACTAGGGGTCCTATAAAGGTAGCAGCCAGTCAGGAAGCGGCACAGGAGCTAGCAAACAGAGCTGTAAACAGGGGAGTTTGAGTGGGAGTTCTGTTGGAGGAGATGGTATTTGTGTGTGTTTGGTTTTGTATTGGTAGTATCTGTATGTGTAGGGGTTTGGCGGGGCTTTGTGCTTGGAGAGAAGCTGAGCCCTGATTAGGGGGCGGGGCTTCCCTGACTAGGGGTCCTATAAAGGTAGCAGCCAGTCAGGCAGCGGCACAGGAGCTAGCAAACAGAGCTGTGAACAGGGGAGTTTGAGTGGGAGTTCTGTTGGAGGAGAAGGTATTTGTGTGTGTTTTTGTATTGGTAGTATTTGTATGTGTAGAGGCTTGGAGGGGCTAGGTGCTGCGAGAGAAGCTGAGCCCTGATTAGGGGGCGGGACTTCACTGACTAGGGGTCGTATAAAGGTAGCAGCCAGTCAGGCAGCGGCAAGGGAGCTAGCAAACAGACCTGTAAACAGGGGAGTTTGAGTGGGAGTTATGTTGGAGGAGAACGTATTTGTGTGTGTTTTTGTATTGGTATTATCTTAAGTGTAGAGGCTTGGAGGGGCTTTGTGCTGGGAGAGAAGCTGAGCCCTAATTAGGGGGCGGGGCTTCACTGACTAGGGGTCCTATAAAGGTAGCAGCCAGTCAGGCAGCGGCACAGGAGCTAGCAAACAGAGCTGTGAACAGGGGAGTTTGAGTGGGAGTTCTGTTGGAGGAGAAGGTATTTGTGTGTGTTTTTGTATTGGTAGTATCTGTATGTGTAGAGGCTTGGAGGGGCTAGGTGCTGCGAGAGAAGCTGAGCCCTGATTAGGGGGCGGGGCTTCCCTGACTAGGGGTCCTATAAAGGTAGCAGCCAGTCAGGCAGCGGCACAGGAGCTAGCAAACAGAGCTGTGAACAGGGGAGTTTGAGTGGGAGTTCTGTTGGAGGAGAAGGTATTTGTGTGTGTTTTTGTATTGGTAGTGTCTCTATGTGTAGAGGCTTGGAGGGGCTAGGTGCTGCGAGAGAAGCTGAGCCCTGATTAGGGGGCGGGGCTTCACTGACTAGGGGTCCTATAAAGGTAGCAGCCAGTCAGGCAGCGGCACAGGAGCTAGCAAACAGAGCTGTGAACAGGGGAGTTTGAGTGGGAGTTCTGTTGGAGGAGAACGTATTTGTGTGTGTTTTTGTATTGGTATTATCTGTATGTGTAGAGGCTTGGAGGGGCTTTGTGCTGGGAGAGAAGCTGAGCCCTGATTAGGGGGCGGGGCTTCACTGACTAGGGGTCCTATAAAGGTAGCAGCCAGTCAGGCAGCGGCACAGGAGCTAGCAAACAGAGCTGTGAACAGGGGAGTTTGAGTGGGAGTTCTGTTGGAGGAGAAGGTATTTGTGTGTGTTTTTGTATTGGTAGTATCTGTATGTGTAGAGGCTTGGAGGGGTTAGGTGCTGCGAGAGAAGCTGAGCCCTGATTAGGGGGCGGGGCTTCACTGACTAGGTTTCCTATAAAGGTAGCAGCCAGTCAGGCAGCGGCACAGGAGCTAGCAAACAGAGCTGTAAACAGGGGAGTTTGAGTGGGAGTTCTGTTGGAGGAGAAGGTATTTGTGTGTGTTTGGTTTTGTATTGGTAGTATCTGTATGTGTACGGGCTTGGTGCTGGGACAGAAGCTGAGCCCTGATTAGGGGGCGGGGCTTCACTGACTAGGGGTCCTACAAAGGTAGCAGCCAGTCAGGCAGCGGCAAGGGAGCTAGCAAACAGACCTGTAAACAGGGGAGTTTGAGTGGGAGTTCTGTTGGAGGAGAACGTATTTGTGTGTGTTTTTGTATTGGTATTATCTGTATGTGTAGAGGCTTGGAGGGGCTTTGTGCTGGGAGAGAAGCTGAGCCCTGATTAGGGGGCGGGACCTCACTGACTAGGGGTCCTATAAAGGTACCAGCCAGTCAGGCAGCGGCACAGGAGCTAGCAAACAGAGCTGTGAACAGGGGAGTTTGAGTGGGAGTTCTGTTTGAGGAGAAGGTATTTGTGTGTGTTTTTGTATTGGTAGTATCTGTATGTGTAGAGGCTTGGAGGGGCTAGGTGCTGCGAGAGAAGCTGAGCCCTGATTAGGGGGCGGGGCTTCACTGACTAGGGGTCCTATAAAGGTAGCAGCCAGTCAGGCAGCGGCACAGGAGCTAGCAAACAGAGCTGTAAACAGGGGAGTTTGAGTGGGAGTTCTGTTGGAGGAGAAGGTATTTGTGTGTGTTTTTGTATTGGTAGTATATGTATGTGTAGAGGCTTGGAGGGGCTAGGTGCTGCGAGAGAAGCTGAGCCCTGATTAGGGGGCGGGACTTCACTGACTATGGGTCGTATAAAGGTAGCAGCCAGTCAGGCAGCGGCAAGGGAGCTAGCAAACAGACCTGTAAACAGGGGAGTGTGAGTGGGAGTTCTGTTGGAGGAGAACGTATTTGTGTGTGTTTTTGTATTGGTATTATCTGAAGTGTAGAGGCTTGGAGGGGCTTTGTGCTGGGAGAGAAGCTGAGCCCTGATTAGGGGGCGGGGCTTCACTGACTAGGGGTCCTATAAAGGTACCAGCCAGTCAGGCAGCGGCACAGGAGCTAGCAAACAGAGCTGTGAACAGGGGAGTTTGAGTGGGAGTTCTGTTGGAGGAGAAGGTATTTGTTTGTGTTTTTGTATTGGTAGTATCTGTATGTGTAGAGGCTTGGAGGGGCTAGGTGCTGCGAGAGAAGCTGAGCCCTGATTAGGGGGCGGGCCTTCCCTGACTAGGGGTCCTATAAAGGTAGCAGCCAGTCAGGCAGCGGCACAGGAGCTAGCAAACAGAGCTGTGAACAGGGGAGTTTGAGTGGGAGTTCTGTTGGAGGAGAAGCTATTTGTGTGTGTTTTTGTATTGGTGGTATCTGTATGTGTAGAGGCTTTTAGGGGCTCGGTGCTGCGAGAGAAGCTGAGCCCTGATTAGGGGGCGGGGCTTCACTGACTAGGGGTCCTATAAAGGTAGCAGCCAGTCAGGCAGCGGCACAGGAGCTAGCAAACAGAGCTGTGAACAGGGGAGTTTGAGTGGGAGTTCTGTTGGAGGAGAAGGTATTTGTTTGTGTTTTTGTATTGGTAGTATCTGTATGTGTAGAGGCTTGGAGGGGCTTTGTGCTGGGAGAGAAGCTGAGCCCTGATTAGGGGGCGGGGCTTCACTGACTAGGGGTCCTATAAAGGTAGCAGCCAGTCAGGCAGCGGCACAGGAGCTAGCAAACAGAGCTGTGAACAGGGGAGTTTGAGTGGGAGTTCTGTTGGAGGAGAAGGTATTTGTGTGTGTTTTTGTATTGGTAGTATCTGTATGTGTAGAGGCTTTGAGGGGCTAGGTACTGCGAGAGAAGCTGAGCCCTGATTAGGGGGCGGGGCTTCCCTGACTAGGGGTCCTATAAAGGTAGCAGCCAGTCAGGCAGCGGCACAGGAGCTAGCAAACAGAGCTGTAAACAGGGGAATTTGAGTGGTAGTTCTGTTGGAGGAGAAGCTATTTGTGTGTGTTTTTGTATTGGTAGTATCTGTATGTGTAGGGGTTTGGCGGGGCTTTGTGCTTGGAGAGAAGCTGAGCCCTGATTAGGGGGCGGGGCTTCCCTGACTAGGGGTCCTATAAAGGTAGCAGCCAGTCAGGCAGCGGCACAGGAGCTAGCAAACAGAGCTGTAAACAGGGGAATTTGAGTGGGAGTTCTGTTGGAGGAGAAGGTATTTGTGTGTGTTTTTGTATTGGTAGTATCTGTATGTGTAGCGGCTTGGAGGGGCTAGGTGCTGCGAGAGAAGCTGAGCCCTGATTAGGGGGCGGGGCTTCAGAGACTAGGGGTCCTATAAAGGTAGCAGCCAGTCAGGCAGCGGCACAGGAGCTAGCAAACAGAGCTGTGAACAGGGGAGTTTGAGTGGGAGTTCTGTTGGAGGAGAAGCTATTTGTGTGTGTTTGGTTTTGTATTGGTAGTATCTGTATGTGTAGGGGTTTGGCGGGGCTTTGTGCTTGGAGAGAAGCTGAGCCCTGATTAGGGGGCGGGGCTTCCCTGACTAGGGGTCCTATAAAGGTAGCAGCCAGTCAGGCAGCGGCACAGGAGCTAGCAAACAGAGCTGTGAACAGGGGAGTTTGAGTGGGAGTTCTGTTGGAGGAGAAGGTATTTGTGTGTGTTTTTGTATTGGTAGTATTTGTATGTGTAGAGGCTTGGAGGGGCTAGGTGCTGCGAGAGAAGCTGAGCCCTGATTAGGGGGCGGGACTTCACTGACTAGGGGTCGTATAAAGGTAGCAGCCAGTCAGGCAGCGGCAAGGGAGCTAGCAAACAGACCTGTAAACAGGGGAGTTTGAGTGGGAGTTATGTTGGAGGAGAACGTATTTGTGTGTGTTTTTGTATTGGTATTATCTTAAGTGTAGAGGCTTGGAGGGGCTTTGTGCTGGGAGAGAAGCTGAGCCCTGATTAGGGGGCGGGGCTTCACTGACTAGGGGTCCTATAAAGGTAGCAGCCAGTCAGGCAGCGGCACAGGAGCTAGCAAACAGAGCTGTGAACAGGGGAGTTTGAGTGGGAGTTCTGTTGGAGGAGAAGGTATTTGTGTGTGTTTTTGTATTGGTAGTATCTGTATGTGTAGAGGCTTGGAGGGGCTAGGTGCTGCGAGAGAAGCTGAGCCCTGATTAGGGGGCGGGGCTTCCCTGACTAGGGGTCCTATAAAGGTAGCAGCCAGTCAGGCAGCGGCACAGGAGCTAGCAAACAGAGCTGTAAACAGGGGAATTTGAGTGGGAGTTCTGTTGGAGGAGAAGGTATTTGTGTGTGTTTGGTTTTGCATTGGTAGTATCTGTTTGTGTAGGGGTTCGGCGGGGCTTTGTGCTTGGAGAGAAGCTGAGCCCTGATTAGGGGGCGGGGCTTAACTGACTAGGGGTCCTATAAAGGTAGCAGCCAGTCAGGCAGCGGCACAGGAGCTAGCAAACAGAGCTGTGAACAGGGGAGTTTGAGTGGTAGTTCTGTTGGAGGAGAAGCTATTTGTGTGTGTTTTTGTATTGGTAGTATCTGTATGTGTAGGGGTTTGGCGGGGCTTTGTGCTTGGAGAGAAGCTGAGCCCTGATTAGGGGGCGGGGCTTCCCTGACTAGGGGTCCTATAAAGGTAGCAGCCAGTCAGGCAGCGGCACAGGAGCTAGCAAACAGAGCTGTAAACAGGGGAATTTGAGTGGGAGTTCTGTTGGAGGAGAAGGTATTTGTGTGTGTTTGGTTTTGCATTGGTAGTATCTGTTTGTGTAGGGGTTCGGCGGGGCTTTGTGCTTGGAGAGAAGCTGAGCCCTGATTAGGGGGCGGGGCTTAACTGACTAGGGGTCCTATAAAGGTAGCAGCCAGTCAGGCAGCGGAACAGACAGCTGCAGTGGCACAGGAGCTAGCAAACAGAGCTGTGAACAGAGGAGTTTGAGTGGGAGTTCTGTTGGAGGAGAAGCTATTTGTGTGTGTTTTTGTATTGGTATTATCTGTATGTGTAGAGGCTTGGAGGGGCTTTGTGCTGGGAGAGAAGCTGAGCCCTGATTAGGGGGCGGGGCTTCACTGACTAGGGGTCCTATAAAGGTAGCAGCCAGTCAGGCAGCGGCAAGGGAGATAGGAAACAGACCTGTGAAGAGGGGAGTTTGAGTGGGAGTTCTGTTGGAGGAGAAGGTATTTGTGTGTGTTTTTGTATTGGTATTATCTGTATGTGTAGAGGCTTGGAGGGGCTAGGTGCTGCAAGAGAAGCTGAGCCCTTATTAAGGGGCGGGGCTTCACTGACTAGGGGTCCTATGAAGGTAGCAGCCAGTCAGGCCTTGGCACAGACAGCTGCAGCGGCACAGGAGCTAGCAAACAGAGCTGTAAACAGGGGAGTTTGAGTGGGAGTTCTGTTGGAGGAGAAGGTATTTGTGTGTGTTTGGTTTTGTATTGTCAGTATCTGTATGTGCAGGGGCTTTGTGCTGGGAGAGAAGCTGAGCCCTGATTAGGCGGCGGGGCTTCCCTGACTAGGGGTCCTAAAAGGTAGCAGCCAGTCAGGCAGCGGCACAGGAGCTAGCAAACAGAGCTGTGAACAGGGGAGTTTGAGTGGGAGTTCTGTTGGAGGAGAAGGTATTTGTGTGTGTTTTTGTATTGGTAGTATCTGTATGTGTAGAGGCTTGTAGGGGCTAGGTGCTGCGAGAGAAGCTGAGCCCTGATTAAGGGGCGGGGCTTCACTGACTAGGGGTCCTATAAAGGTAGCAGCCAGTCAGGCATTGGCACAGACAGCTGCAGCAGCACAGGAGCTAGCAAACAGAGCTGTAAACAGGGGAGTTTGAGTGGGAGTTCTGTTGGAGGAGAAGGTATTTGTGTGTGTTTGGTTTTGTATTGTCAGTATCTGTATGTGCAGGGGCTTTGTGCTGGGAGAGAAGCTGAGCCCTGATTAGGCGGCGGGGCTTCCCTGACTAGGGGTCCTATAAAGGTAGCAGCCAGTCAGGCAGCGGCACAGGAGTCAGCAAACAGAGCTGTAAACAGGGGAGTTTGAGTGGGAGTTCTGTTGGAGGAGAATGTATTTGTGTGTGTTTTTGTATTGGTAGTATCTGTATGTGTAGAGGCTTGGAGGGGCTAGGTGCTGCGAGAGAAGCTGAGCCCTGATTAGGGGGCGGGGCTTCCCTGACTAGGGGTCCTATAAAGGTAGCAGCCAGTCAGGCAGCGGCACAGGAGCTAACAAACAGAGCTGTGAACAGGGGAGTTTGAGTGGGAGTTCTGTTGGAGGAGAAGGTATTTGTGTGTGTTTTTGTATTGGTAGTATCTGTATGTGTAGGGGTTTGGCGGGGCTTTGTGCTTGGAGAGAAGCTGAGCCCTGATTAGGGGGCGGGCTTCACTGACTAGGGGTCCTATAAAGGTAGCAGCCAGTCAGGCAGCGGCACAGGAGCTATCAAACAGAGCTGTGAACAGGGGAGTTTGAGTGGGAGTTCTGTTGGAGGAGAAGGTATTTGTGTGTGTTTTTGTATTGGTATTATCTGTATGTGTAGAGGCTTGGAGGGGCTAGGTGCTGCGAGAGAAGCTGAGCCCTGATTAAGGGGCGGGGCTTCACTGACTAGGGGTCCTATAAAGGTAGCAGCCAGTCAGGCCTTGGCACAGACAGCTGCAGCGGCACAGGAGCTAGCAAACAGAGCTGTAAACAGGGGAGTTTGAGTGGGAGTTCTGTTGGAGGAGAAGGTATTTGTGTGTGTTTGGTTTTGTATTGTCAGTATCTGTATGTGCAGGGGCTTTGTGCTGGGAGAGAAGCTGAGCCCTGATTAGGCGGCGGGGCTTCCCTGACTAGGGGTCCTATAAAGGTAGCAGCCAGTCAGGCAGCGGCACAGGAGCTAGCAAACAGAGCTGTGAACAGGGGAGTTTGAGTGGGAGTTCTGTTGGAGGAGAAGGTATTTGTGTGTGTTTTTGTATTGGTATTACCTGTATGTGTAGAGGCTTGGAGGGGCTAGGTGCTGCGAGAGAAGCTGAGCCCTGATTAAGGGGCGGGGCTTCACTGACTAGGGGTCCTATAAAGGTAGCAGCCAGTCAGGCATTGGCACAGACAGCTGCAGCGGCACAGGAGCTAGCAAACAGAGCTGTAAACAGGGCAGTTTGAGTGGGAGTTCTGTTGGAGGTTAAGGTATTTGTGTGTGTTTGGTTTTGTATTGTCAGTATCTGTATGTGCAGGGGCTTTGTGCTGGGAGAGAAGCTGAGCCCTGATTAGGCGGCGGGGCTTCCCTGACTAGGGGTCCTATAAAGGTAGCAGCCAGTCAGGCAGCGGCACAGGAGCTAGCAAACAGAGCTGTGAACAGGGGAGTTTGAGTGGGAGTTCTGTTGGAGGAGAAGGTATTTGTTTGTG
Source organism: Lepidochelys olivacea (assembly GCF_965140295.1). NCBI lineage: Eukaryota > Metazoa > Chordata > Testudines > Cheloniidae > Lepidochelys > Lepidochelys olivacea. The sequence goes on along the minus strand of NC_140437.1, from coordinate 2,431,350 downwards.
TTTTTGTATTGGTAGTATCTGTATGTGTAGAGGTTTGGCGGGGCTTTGTGCTTGGAGAGAAGCTGAGCCCTGATTAGGGGGCGGGGCTTCACTGACTAGGGGTCCTATAAAGGTAGCAGCCAGTCAGGCAGCGGCACAGGAGCTAGCAAACAGAGCTGTGAACAGGGGAGTTTGAGTGGGAGTTCTGTTGGAGGAGAAGGTATTTGTGTGTGTTTTTGTATTGGTAGTATTTGTATGTGTAGAGGCTTGGAGGGGCTAGGTGCTGCGAGAGAAGCTGAGCCCTGATTAGGGGGCGGGACTTCACTGACTAGGGGTCGTATAAAGGTAGCAGCCAGTCAGGCAGCGGCAAGGGAGCTAGCAAACAGACCTGTAAACAGGGGAGTTTGAGTGGGAGTTATGTTGGAGGAGAACGTATTTGTGTGTGTTTTTGTATTGGTATTATCTTAAGTGTAGAGGCTTGGAGGGGCTAGGTGCTGCGAGAGAAGCTGAGCCCTGATTAGGGGGCGGGGCTTCCCTGACTAGGGGTCCTATAAAGGTAGCAGCCAGTCAGGCAGCGGCACAGGAGCTAGCAAACAGAGCTGTGAACAGGGGAGTTTGAGTGGTAGTTCTGTTGGAGGAGAAGCTATTTGTGTGTGTTTTTGTATTGGTAGTATCTGTATGTGTAGGGGTTTGGCGGGGCTTTGTGCTTGGAGAGAAGCTGAGCCCTGATTAGGGGGCGGGGCTTCCCTGACTAGGGGTCCTATAAAGGTAGCAGCCAGTCAGGCAGCGGCACAGGAGCTAGCAAACAGAGCTGTAAACAGGGGAATTTGAGTGGGAGTTCTGTTGGAGGAGAAGGTATTTGTGTGTGTTTGGTTTTGCATTGGTAGTATCTGTATGTGTAGAGGCTTGGAGGGGCTTTGTGCTGGGAGAGAAGCTGAGCCCTGATTAGGGGGCGGGGCTTCACTGACTAGGGGTCCTATAAAGGTAGCAGCCAGTCAGGCAGCGGCACAGGAGCTAGCAAACAGAGCTGTTAACAGGGGAGTTTGAGTGGGAGTTCTGTTGGAGGAGAAGGTATTTGTGTGTGTTTTTGTATTGGTAGTATCTGTATGTGTAGAGGCTTGGAGGGGTTAGGTGCTGCGAGAGAAGCTGAGCCCTGATTAGGGGGCGGGGCTTCACTGACTAGGTTTCCTATAAAGGTAGCAGCCAGTCAGGCAGCGGCACAGACAGCTGCAGCGGCACAGGAGCTAGCAAACAGAGCTGTAAGCAGGGGAGTTTGAGTGGGAGTTCTGTTGGAGGAGATGGTATTTGTGTGTGTTTGGTTTTGTATTGGTAGTATCTGTTTGTGTAGGGGTTCGGCGGGGCTTTGTGCTTGGAGAGAAGCTGAGCCCTGATTAGGGGGCGGGGCTTAACTGACTAGGGGTCCTATAAAGGTAGCAGCCAGTCAGGCAGCGGAACAGACAGCTGCAGTGGCACAGGAGCTAGCAAACAGAGCTGTGAACAGAGGAGTTTGAGTGGGAGTTCTGTTGGAGGAGAAGGTATTTGTGTGTGTTTTTGTATTGGTATTATCTGTATGTGTAGAGGCTTGGAGGGGCTTTGTGCTGGGAGAGAAGCTGAGCCCTGATTAGGGGGCGGGGCTTCACTGACTAGGGGTCCTATAAAGGTAGCAGCCAGTCAGGCAGCGGCAAGGGAGATAGCAAACAGACCTGTGAACAGGGGAGTTTGAGTGGGAGTTCTGTTGGAGGAGAAGGTATTTGTGTGTGTTTTTGTATTGGTATTATCTGTATGTGTAGAGGCTTGGAGGGGCTAGGTGCTGCAAGAGAAGCTGAGCCCTGATTAAGGGGCGGGGCTTCACTGACTAGGGGTCCTATGAAGGTAGCAGCCAGTCAGGCCTTGGCACAGACAGCTGCAGCGGCACAGGAGCTAGCAAACAGAGCTGTAAACAGGGGAGTTTGAGTGGGAGTTCTGTTGGAGGAGAAGGTATTTGTGTGTGTTTGGTTTTGTATTGTCAGTATCTGTATGTGCAGGGGCTTTGTGCTGGGAGAGAAGCTGAGCCCTGATTAGGCGGCGGGGCTTCCCTGACTAGGGGTCCTAAAAGGTAGCAGCCAGACAGGCAGCGGCACAGGAGCTAGCAAACAGAGCTGTGAACAGGGGAGTTTGAGTGGGAGTTCTGTTGGAGGAGAAGGTATTTGTGTGTGTTTTTGTATTGGTAGTATCTGTATGTGTAGAGGCTTGTAGGGGCTAGGTGCTGCGAGAGAAGCTGAGCCCTGATTAAGGGGCGGGGCTTCACTGACTAGGGGTCCTATAAAGGTAGCAGCCAGTCAGGCATTGGCACAGACAGCTGCAGCAGCACAGGAGCTAGCAAACAGAGCTGTCAACAGGGGAGTTTGAGTGGGAGTTCTGTTGGAGGAGAAGGTATTTGTGTGTGTTTGGTTTTGTATTGTCAGTATCTGTATGTGCAGGGGCTTTGTGCTGGGAGAGAAGCTGAGCCCTGATTAGGCGGCATGGCTTCCCTGACTAGGGGTCCTATAAAGGTAGCAGCCAGTCAGGCAGCGGCACAGGAGTCAGCAAACAGAGCTGTAAACAGGGGAGTTTGAGTGGGAGTTCTGTTGGAGGAGAAGGTATTTGTGTGTGTTTGGTTTTGCATTGGTAGTATCTGTATGTGTAGAGGCTTGGAGGGAGTTTGTGCTGGGAGAGAAGCTGAGCCCTGATTAGGGGGCGGGGCTTCCCTGACTAGGGGTCCTATAAAGGTAGCAGCCAGTCAGGCAGCGGAACAGACAGCTGCAGTTGCACAGGAGCTAGCAAACAGAGCTGTGAACAGGGGAGTTTGAGTGGGAGTTCTGTTGGAGGAGAAAGTATTTGTGTGTGTTTGGTTTTGTATTGTCAGTATCTGTATGTGCAGGGGCTTTGTGCTTGGAGAGAAGCTGAGCCCTGATTAGGGGGCGGGGCTTCACTGACTAGGGGTCCTATAAAGGTAGCAGCCAGTCAGGCAGCGGCACAGGAGCTAGCAAACAGAGCTGTGAACAGGGGAGTTTGAGTGGGAGTTCTGTTGGAGGAGAAGGTATTTGTGTGTGTTTTTGTATTGGTAGTATCTGTATGTGTAGAGGCTTGGAGGGGCTAGGTGCTGCGAGAGAAGCTGAGCCCTGATTAGGGGGCGGGGCTTCCCTGACTAGGGGTCCTATAAAGGTAGCAGCCAGTCAGGCAGCGGCACAGGAGCTAACAAACAGAGCTGTGAACAGGGGAGTTTGAGTGGTAGTTCTGTTGGAGGAGAAGCTATTTGTGTGTGTTTTTGTATTGGTAGTATCTGTATGTGTAGGGGTTTGGCGGGGCTTTGTGCTTGGAGAGAAGCTGAGCCCTGATTAGGGGGCGGGCTTCACTGACTAGGGGTCCTATAAAGGTAGCAGCCAGTCAGGCAGCGGCACAGGAGCTATCAAACAGAGCTGTGAACAGGGGAGTTTGAGTGGGAGTTCTGTTGGAGGAGAAGGTATTTGTGTGTGTTTTTGTATTGGTATTATCTGTATGTGTAGAGGCTTGGAGGGGCTAGGTGCTGCGAGAGAAGCTGAGCCCTGATTAAGGGGCGGGGCTTCACTGACTAGGGGTCCTATAAAGGTAGCAGCCAGTCAGGCCTTGGCACAGACAGCTGCAGCGGCACAGGAGCTAGCAAACAGAGCTGTAAACAGGGGAGTTTGAGTGGGAGTTCTGTTGGAGGAGAAGGTATTTGTGTGTGTTTGGTTTTGTATTGTCAGTATCTGTATGTGCAGGGGCTTTGTGCTGGGAGAGAAGCTGAGCCCTGATTAGGCGGCGGGGCTTCCCTGACTAGGGGTCCTATAAAGGTAGCAGCCAGTCAGGCAGCGGCACAGGAGCTAGCAAACAGAGCTGTGAACAGGGGAGTTTGAGTGGGAGTTCTGTTGGAGGAGAAGGTATTTGTGTGTGTTTTTGTATTGGTAGTATCTGTATGTGTAGAGGCTTGGAGGGGCTAGGTGCTGCAAGAGAAGCTGAGCCCTGATTAGGGGGCGGGGCTTCACTGACTAGGGGTCCTATAAAGGTAGCAGCCAGTACGGCAGCGGCACAGGAGCTAGCAAACAGAGCTGTGAACAGGGGAGTTTGAGTGGGAGTTCTGTTGGAGGAGAAGGTATTTGTGTGTGTTTTTGTATTGGTAGTATTTGTATGTGTAGAGGCTTGGAGGGGCTAGGTGCTGCGAGAGAAGCTGAGCCCTGATTAGGGGGCGGGACTTCACTGACTAGGGGTCGTATAAAGGTAGCAGCCAGTCAGGCAGCGGCAAGGGAGCTAGCAAACAGACCTGTAAACAGGGGAGTTTGAGTGGGAGTTATGTTGGAGGAGAACGTATTTGTGTGTGTTTTTGTATTGGTATTATCTTAAGTGTAGAGGCTTGGAGGGGCTAGGTGCTGCGAGAGAAGCTGAGCCCTGATTAGGGGGCGGGGCTTCCCTGACTAGGGGTCCTATAAAGGTAGCAGCCAGTCAGGCAGCGGCACAGGAGCTAGCAAACAGAGCTGTGAACAGGGGAGTTTGAGTGGTAGTTCTGTTGGAGGAGAAGCTATTTGTGTGTGTTTTTGTATTGGTAGTATCTGTATGTGTAGGGGTTTGGCGGGGCTTTGTGCTTGGAGAGAAGCTGAGCCCTGATTAGGGGGCGGGGCTTCCCTGACTAGGGGTCCTATAAAGGTAGCAGCCAGTCAGGCAGCGGCACAGGAGCTGGCAAACAGAGCTGTAAACAGGGGAATTTGAGTGGGAGTTCTGTTGGAGGAGAAGGTATTTGTGTGTGTTTGGTTTTGCATTGGTAGTATCTGTATGTGTAGAGGCTTGGAGGGGCTTTGTGCTGGGAGAGAAGCTGAGCCCTGATTAGGGGGCGGGGCTTCACTGACTAGGGGTCCTATAAAGGTAGCAGCCAGTCAGGCAGCGGCACAGGAGCTAGCAAACAGAGCTGTGAACAGGGGAGTTTGAGTGGGAGTTCTGTTGGAGGAGAAGGTATTTGTGTGTGTTTTTGTATTGGTAGTATCTGTATGTGTAGAGGCTTGGAGGGGTTAGGTGCTGCGAGAGAAGCTGAGCCCTGATTAGGGGGCGGGGCTTCACTGACTAGGTTTCCTATAAAGGTAGCAGCCAGTCAGGCAGCGGCACAGACAGCTGCAGCGGCACAGGAGCAAGCAAACAGAGCTGTAAAAAGGGGAGTTTGAGTGGGAGTTCTGTTGGAGGAGATGGTATTTGTGTGTATTTGGTTTTGTATTGGTAGTATCTGTTTGTGTAGGGGTTCGGCGGGGCTTTGTGCTTGGAGAGAAGCTGAGCCCTGATTAGGGGGCGGGGCTTAACTGACTAGGGGTCCTATAAAGGTAGCAGCCAGTCAGGCAGCGGAACAGACAGCTGCAGTGGCACAGGAGCTAGCAAACAGAGCTGTGAACAGAGGAGTTTGAGTGGGAGTTCTGTTGGAGGAGAAGGTATTTGTGTGTGTTTTTGTATTGGTATTATCTGTATGTGTAGAGGCTTGGAGGGGCTTTGTGCTGGGAGAGAAGCTGAGCCCTGATTAGGGGGCGGGGCTTCACTGACTAGGGGTCCTATAAAGGTAGCAGCCAGTCAGGCAGCGGCAAGGGAGATAGCAAACAGACCTGTGAACAGGGGAGTTTGAGTGGGAGTTCTGTTGGAGGAGAAGGTATTTGTGTGTGTTTTTGTATTGGTATTATCTGTATGTGTAGAGGCTTGGAGGGGCTAGGTGCTGCAAGAGAAGCTGAGCCCTGATTAAGGGGCGGGGCTTCACTGACTAGGGGTCCTATGAAGGTAGCAGCCAGTCAGGCCTTGGCACAGACAGCTGCAGCGGCACAGGAGCTAGCAAACAGAGCTGTAAACAGGGGAGTTTGAGTGGGAGTTCTGTTGGAGGAGAAGGTATTTGTGTGTGTTTGGTTTTGTATTGTCAGTATCTGTATGTGCAGGGGCTTTGTGCTGGGAGAGAAGCTGAGCCCTGATTAGGCGGCGGGGCTTCCCTGACTAGGGGTCCTAAAAGGTAGCAGCCAGTCAGGCAGCGGCACAGGAGCTAGCAAACAGAGCTGTGAACAGGGGAGTTTGAGTGGGAGTTCTGTTGGAGGAGAAGGTATTTGTGTGTGTTTTTGTATTGGTAGTATCTGTATGTGTAGAGGCTTGTAGGGGCTAGGTGCTGCGAGAGAAGCTGAGCCCTGATTAAGGGGCGGGGCTTCACTGACTAGGGGTCCTATAAAGGTAGCAGCCAGTCAGGCATTGGCACAGACAGCTGCAGCAGCACAGGAGCTAGCAAACAGAGCTGTAAACAGGGGAGTTTGAGTGGGAGTTCTGTTGGAGGAGAAGGTATTTGTGTGTGTTTGGTTTTGTATTGTCAGTATCTGTATGTGCAGGGGCTTTGTGTTGGGAGAGAAGCTGAGCCCTGATTAGGCGGCGGGGCTTCCCTGACTAGGGGTCCTATAAAGGTAGCAGCCAGTCAGGCAGCGGCACAGGAGTCAGCAAACAGAGCTGTAAACAGGGGAGTTTGAGTGGGAGTTCTGTTGGAGGAGAAGGTATTTGTGTGTGTTTGGTTTTGCATTGGTAGTATCTGTATGTGTAGAGGCTTGGAGGGGCTTTGTGCTGGGAGAGAAGCTGAGCCCTGATTAGGGGGCGGGGCTTCCCTGACTAGGGGTCCTATAAAGGTAGCAGCCAGTCAGGCAGCGGAACAGACAGCTGCAGTTGCACAGGAGCTAGCAAACAGAGCTGTGAACAGGGGAGTTTGAGTGGGAGTTCTGTTGGAGGAGAAAGTATTTGTGTGTGTTTGGTTTTGTATTGTCAGTATCTGTATGTGCAGGGGCTTTGTGCTTGGAGAGAAGCTGAGCCCTGATTAGGGGGCGGGGCTTCACTGACTAGGGGTCCTATAAAGGTAGCAGCCAGTCAGGCAGCGGCACAGGAGCTAGCAAACAGAGCTGTGAACAGGGGAGTTTGAGTGGGAGTTCTGTTGGAGGAGAAGGTATTTGTGTGTGTTTTTGTATTGGTAGTATCTGTATGTGTAGAGCCTTGGAGGGGCTAGGTGCTGCGAGAGAAGCTGAGCCCTGATTAGGGGGCGGGGCTTCCCTGACTAGGGGTCCTATAAAGGTAGCAGCCAGTCAGGCAGCGGCACAGGAGCTAACAAACAGAGCTGTGAACAGGGGAGTTTAAGTGGTAGTTCTGTTGGAGGAGAAGCTATTTGTGTGTGTTTTTGTATTGGTAGTATCTGTATGTGTAGGGGTTTGGCGGGGCTTTGTGCTTGGAGAGAAGCTGAGCCCTGATTAGGGGGCGGGCTTCACTGACTAGGGGTCCTATAAAGGTAGCAGCCAGTCAGGCAGCGGCACAGGAGCTATCAAACAGAGCTGTGAACAGGGGAGTTTGAGTGGGAGTTCTGTTGGAGGAGAAGGTATTTGTGTGTGTTTTTGTATTGGTATTATCTGTATGTGTAGAGGCTTGGAGGGGCTAGGTGCTGCGAGAGAAGCTGAGCCCTGATTAAGGGGCGGGGCTTCACTGACTAGGGGTCCTATAAAGGTAGCAGCCAGTCAGGCCTTGGCACAGACAGCTGCAGCGGCACAGGAGCTAGCAAACAGAGCTGTAAACAGGGGAGTTTGAGTGGGAGTTCTGTTGGAGGAGAAGGTATTTGTGTGTGTTTGGTTTTGTATTGTCAGTATCTGTATGTGCAGGGGCTTTGTGCTGGGAGAGAAGCTGAGCCCTGATTAGGCGGCGGGGCTTCCCTGACTAGGGGTCCTATAAAGGAAGCAGCCAGTCAGGCAGCGGCACAGGAGCTAGCAAACAGAGCTGTGAACAGGGGAGTTTGAGTGGGAGTTCTGTTGGAGGAGAAGGTATTTGTGTGTGTTTTTGTATTGGTAGTATCTGTATGTGTAGAGGCTTGGAGGGGCTAGGTGCTGCGAGAGAAGCTGAGCCCTGATTAGGGGGCGGGGCTTCACTGACTAGGGGTCCTATAAAGGTAGCAGCCAGTCAGGCAGCGGCACAGGAGCTAGCAAACAGAGCTGTAAACAGGGGACTTTGAGTGGAAGTTCTGTTGGAGGAGATGGTATTTGTGTGTGTTTGGTTTTGTATTGGTAGTATCTGTATGTGTAGGGGTTTGGCGGGGCTTTGTGCTTGGAGAGAAGCTGAGCCCTGATTAGGGGGCGGGGCTTCACTGACTAGGGGTCCTATAAAGGTAGCAGCCAGTCAGGCAGCGGCACAGGAGCTAGCAAACAGAGCTGTGAACAGGGGAGTTTGAGTGGGAGTTCTGTTGGAGGAGAAGCTATTTGTGTGTGTTTTTGTATTGGTGGTATCTGTATGTGTAGAGGCTTTTAGGGGCTAGGTGCTGCGAAAGAAGCTGAGCCCTGATTAGGGGGCGGGGCTTCACTGACTAGGGGTCCTATAAAGGTAGCAGCCAGTCAGGCAGCGGCACAGGAGCTAGCAAACAGAGCTGTGAACAGGGGAGTTTGAGTGGGAGTTCTGTTGGAGGAGACGGTATTTGTTTGTGTTTTTGTATTGGTAGTATCTGTATGTGTAGAGGCTTGGAGGGGCTAGGTGCTGCGAGAGAAGCTGAGCCCTGATTAGGGGGCGGGGCTTCACTGACTAGGGGTCCTATAAAGGTAGCAGCCAGTCAGGCAGCGGCACAGACAGCTGCAGCAGCACAGGAGCTAGCAAACAGAGCTGTAAACAGGGGAGTTTGAGTGGGAGTTCTGTTGGAGGAGAAGGTATTTGTGTGTGTTTGGTTTTGTATTGTCAGTATCTGTATGTGCAGGGGCTTTGTGCTGGGAGAGAAGCTGAGCCCTGATTAGGGGGCGGGGCTTCCCTGACTAGGGGTCCTATAAAGGTAGCAGCCAGTCAGGCAGCGGCACAGGAGTCAGCAAACAGAGCTGTAAACAGGGGAGTTTGAGTGGGAGTTCTGTTGGAGGAGAAGGTATTTGTGTGTGTTTGGTTTTGCATTGGTAGTATCTGTATGTGTAGAGGCTTGGAGGGGCTTTGTGCTGGGAGAGAAGCTGAGCCCTGATTAGGGGGCGGGGCTTCCCTGACTAGGGGTCCTATAAAGGTAGCAGCCAGTCAGGCAGCGGAACAGACAGCTGCAGTTGCACAGGAGCTAGCAAACAGAGCTGTGAACAGGGTAGTTTGAGTGGGAGTTCTGTTGGAGGAGAAAGTATTTGTGTGTGTTTGGTTTTGTATTGTCAGTATCTGTATGTGCAGGGGCTTTGTGCTTGGAGAGAAGCTGAGCCCTGATTAGGGGGCGGGGCTTCACTGACTAGGGGTCCTATAAAGGTAGCAGCCAGTCAGGCAGCGGCACAGGAGCTAGCAAACAGAGCTGTGAACAGGGGAGTTTGAGTGGGAGTTCTGTTGGAGGAGAAGGTATTTGTGTGTGTTTTTGTATTGGTAGTATCTGTATGTGTAGAGGCTTGGAGGGGCTAGGTGCTGCGAGAGAAGCTGAGCCCTGATTAGGGGGCGGGGCTTCCCTGACTAGGGGTCCTATAAAGGTAGCAGCCAGTCAGGCAGCGGCACAGGAGCTAACAAACAGAGCTGTGAACAGGGGAGTTTGAGTGGTAGTTCTGTTGGAGGAGAAGCTATTTGTGTGTGTTTTTGTATTGGTAGTATCTGTATGTGTAGGGGTTTGGCGGGGCTTTGTGCTTGGAGAGAAGCTGAGCCCTGATTAGGGGGCGGGCTTCACTGACTAGGGGTCCTATAAAGGTAGCAGCCAGTCAGGCAGCGGCACAGGAGCTATCAAACAGAGCTGTGAACAGGGGAGTTTGAGTGGGAGTTCTGTTGGAGGAGAAGGTATTTGTGTGTGTTTTTGTATTGGTATTATCTGTATGTGTAGAGGCTTGGAGGGGCTAGGTGCTGCGAGAGAAGCTGAGCCCTGATTAAGGGGCGGGGCTTCACTGACTAGGGGTCCTATAAAGGTAGCAGCCAGTCAGGCCTTGGCACAGACAGCTGCAGCGGCACAGGAGCTAGCAAACAGAGCTGTAAACAGGGGAGTTTGAGTGGGAGTTCTGTTGGAGGAGAAGGTATTTGTGTGTGTTTGGTTTTGTATTGTCAGTATCTGTATGTGCAGGGGCTTTGTGCTGGGAGAGAAGCTGAGCCCTGATTAGGCGGCGGGGCTTCCCTGACTAGGGGTCCTATAAAGGTAGCAGCCAGTCAGGCAGCGGCACAGGAGCTAGCAAACAGAGCTGTGAACAGGGGAGTTTGAGTGGGAGTTCTGTTGGAGGAGACGGTATTTGTGTGTGTTTTTGTATTGGTAGTATCTGTATGTGTAGAGGTTTGGCGGGGCTTTGTGCTTGGAGAGAAGCTGAGCCCTGATTAGGGGGCGGGGCTTCACTGACTAGGGGTCCTATAAAGGTAGCAGCCAGTCAGGCAGCGGCACAGGAGCTAGCAAACAGAGCTGTAAACAGGGGAGTTTGAGTGGGAGTTCTGTTGGAGGAGATGGTATTTGTGTGTGTTTGGTTTTGTATTGGTAGTATCTGTATGTGTAGGGGTTTGGCGGGGCTTTGTGCTTGGAGAGAAGCTGAGCCCTGATTAGGGGGCGGGGCTTCACTGACTAGGGGTGCTATAAAGGTAGCAGCCAGTCAGGCAGCGGCACAGGAGCTAGCAAACAGAGCTGTGAACAGGGGAGTTTGAGTGGGAGTTCTGTTGGAGGAGAAGCTATTTGTGTGTGTTTTTGTATTGGTGGTATCTGTATGTGTAGAGGCTTTTAGGGGCTAGGTGCTGCGAAAGAAGCTGAGCCCTGATTAGGGGGCGGGGCTTCACTGACTAGGGGTCCTATAAAGGTAGCAGCCAGTCAGGCAGCGGCACAGGAGCTAGCAAACAGAGCTGTGAACAGGGGAGTTTGAGTGGGAGTTCTGTTGGAGGAGACGGTATTTGTTTGTGTTTTTGTATTGGTAGTATCTGAATGTGTAGAGGCTTGGAGGGGCTAGGTGCTGCGAGAGAAGCTGAGCCCTGATTAGGGGGCGGGGCTTCACTGACTAGGGGTCCTATAAAGGTAGCAGCCAGTCAGGCAGCGGCACAGACAGCTGCAGCGGCACAGGAGCTAGCAAACAGAGCTGTAAACAGGGGAGTTTGAGTGGGAGTTCTGTTGGAGGAGAAGGTATTTGTGTGTGTTTGGTTTTGTATTGTCAGTATCTGTATGTGCAGGGGCTTTGTGCTGGGAGAGAAGCTGAGCCCTGATTAGGGGGCGGGGCTTCCCTGACTAGGGGTCCTATAAAGGTAGCAGCCAGTCAGGCAGCGGCACAGGAGCTAGCAAACAGAGCTGTGAACAGGGGAGTTTGAGTGGGAGTTCTGTTGGAGGAGATGGTATTTGTGTGTGTTTGGTTTTGTATTGGTAGTATCTGTATGTGTAGGGGTTTGGCGGGGCTTTGTGCTTGGAGAGAAGCTGAGCCCTGATTAGGGGGCGGGGCTTCACTGACTAGGGGTCCTATAAAGGTAGCAGCCAGTCAGGCAGCGGAACAGACAGCTGCAGTTGCACAGGAGCTAGCAAACAGAGCTGTGAACAGGGGAGTTTGAGTGGGAGTTCTGTTGGAGGAGAAAGTATTTGTGTGTGTTTGGTTTTGTATTGTCAGTATCTGTATGTGCAGGGGCTTTGTGCTGGGAGAGAAGCTGAGCCCTGATTAGGGGGCGGGGCTTCCCTGACTAGGGGTCCTATAAAGGTAGCAGCCAGTCAGGTAGCGGCACAGGAGCTAGCAAACAGAGCTGTGAACAGGGGAGTTTGAGTGGGAGTTCTGTTGGAGGAGAAGGTATTTGTGTGTGTTTTTGTATTGGTAGTATTTGTATGTGTAGAGGCTTGGAGGGGCTAGGTGCTGCGAGAGAAGCTGAGCCCTGATTAGGGGGCGGGACTTCACTGACTAGGGGTCGTATAAAGGTAGCAGCCAGTCAGGCAGCGGCAAGGGAGCTAGCAAACAGACCTGTAAACAGGGGAGTTTGAGTGGTAGTTCTGTTGGAGGAGAAGCTATTTGTGTTTGGTTTTGCATTGGTAGCATCTGTATGTGTAGAGGCTTGGAGGGGCTTTGTGCTGGGAGAGAAGCTGAGCCCTGATTAGGGGGCGGGGCTTCACTGACTAGGGGTCCTATAAAGGTAGCAGCCAGTCAGGCAGCGGCACAGGAGCTAGCAAACAGAGCTGTGAACAGGGGAGTTTGAGTGGGAGTTCTGTTGGAGGAGAAGGTATTTGTGTGTGTTTTTGTATTGGTAGTATCTGTATGTGTAGAGGCTTGGAGGGGCTAGGTGCTGCGAGAGAAGCTGAGCCCTGATTAGGGGGCGGGGCTTCACTGACTAGGGGTCCTATAAAGGTAGCAGCCAGTCAGGCAGCGGCACAGGAGCTAGCAAACAGAGCTGTGATCAGGGGAGTTTGAGTGGGAGTTCTGTTGGAGGAGAAGGTATTTGTGTGTGTTTTTGTATTGGTAGTATCTGTATGTGTAGAGGCTTGGAGGGGTTAGGTGCTGCGAGAGAAGCTGAGCCCTGATTAGGGGGCGGGGCTTCACTGACTAGGTTTCCTATAAAGGTAGCAGCCAGTCAGGCAGCGGCACAGACAGCTGCAGCGGCACAGGAGCTAGCAAACAGAGCTGTAAACAGGGGAGTTTGGGTGGGAGTTCTGTTGGAGGAGATGGTATTTGTGTGTGTTTGGTTTTGTATTGGTAGTATCTGTATGTGTAGGGGTTTGGCGGGGCTTTGTGCTTGGAGAGAAGCTGAGCCCTGATTAGGGGGCGGGGCTTAACTGACTAGGGGTCCTATAAAGGTAGCAGCCAGTCAGGCAGCGGAACAGACAGCTGCAGTGGCACAGGAGCTAGCAAACAGAGCTGTGAACAGAGGAGTTTGAGTGGGAATTCTGTTGGAGGAGAAGTTATTTGTGTGTGTTTTTTTATTGGTATTATCTGTATGTGTAGAGGCTTGGAGGGGCTGGTGCTGCGAGAGAAGCTGAGCCCTGATTAGGGGGCGGGGCTTGACTGACTAGGGGTCCTCTAAAGGTAGCAGCCAGTCAGACAGCGGCACAGGAGCTAGCAAACAGAGCTGTAAGCAGGGGAGTTTGAGTGGGAGTTCTGTTGGAGGAGAAGGTATTTGTGTTTGGTTTTGTATTGGTAGTATACGTATGTGTAGAGGCTTGAAGGGGCTTTGTGCTGGGAGAGAAGCTGAGCCCTGATTAGGGGGCGGGGCTTCACTGACTAGGGGTCCTCTAAAGGTAGCAGCCAGTCAGACAGCGGCACAGGAGCTAGCAAACAGAGCTGTAAGCAGGGGAGTTTGAGTGGGAGTTCTGTTGGAGGAGAAGGTATTTGTGTTTGGTTTTGTATTGGTAGTATACGTATGTGTAGAGGCTTGAAGGGGCTTTGTGCTGGGAGAGAAGCTGAGCCCTGATTAGGGGGCGGGGCTTCACTGACTAGGGGTCCTATAAAGGTAGCAGCCAGTCAGGCAGCGGCACAGACAGCTGCAGCGGCACAGGAGCTAGCAAACAGAGCTGTAAACAGGGGAGTTGGAGTGGGAGTTCTGTTGGAGGAGAAGGTATTTGTGTGTGTTTGTTTTTGTATTGTCAGTATCTGTATGTGCAGGGGCTTTGTGCTGGGAGAGAAGCTGAGCCCTGATTAGGGGGCGGTGCTTCCCTGACTAGGGGTCCTATAAAGGTAGCAGCCTGTCAGGCAGCGGCACAGGAGCTAGCAAACAGAGCTGTAAACAGGGGAGTTTGAGTGGGAGTTCTGTTGGAGGAGAAGGTATTTGTGTGTGTTTGGATTTGTATTGGTAGTATCTGTATGTGTAGGGGCTTCGTGCTGGGAGAGAAGCTGAGCCCTGATTAGCGGGCGGGGCTTCACTGACTAGGGGTCCTCTAAAGGTAGCAGCCAGTCAGACAGCGGCACAGGAGCTAGCAAACAGAGCTGTAAGCAGGGGAGTTTGAGTGGGAGTTCTGTTGGAGGAGAAGGTATTTGTGTTTGGTTTTGTATTGGTAGTATACGTATGTGTAGAGGCTTGAAGGGGCTTTGTGCTGGGAGAGAAGCTGAGCCCTGATTAGGGGGCGGGGCTTCACTGACTAGGGGTCCTATAAAGGTAGCAGCCAGTCAGGCAGCGGCTCAGACAGCTGCAGCGGCACAGGAGCTAGCAAACAGAGCTGTAAACAGGGGAGTTGGAGTGGGAGTTCTGTTGAAGGAGATGGTATTTGTGTGTGTTTGGTTTTGTATTGGTAGTATCTGTATGTGTAGGGGTTTGGCGGGGCTTTGTACTTCGAGAGAAGCTGAGCCCTGATTAGGGGGCGGGGCTTCACTGACTAGGGGTCCTATAAAGGTAGCAGCCAGTCAGGCAGCGGCACAGACAGCTGAAGCGGCACAGGAGCTAGCAAACAGAGCTGTAAACAGGGGAGTTGGAGTGGGAGTTCTGTTGGACGAGAAGGTATTTGTGTGTGTTTGGTTTTGTATTGGTAGTATATGTATGTGTAGAGGCTTGAAGGGGCTTTGTGCTGGGAGAGAAGCTGAGCCCTGATTAGAGGGCGGGGCTTGACTGACTAGGGTTCCCAGAAAGGTAGCAGCCAGTCAGGCAGCGGCTCAGACAGCTGCAGCGGCACAGGAGCTAGCAAACAGAGCTGTGAACAGGGGAGTTTGAGTGGGAGTTCTGTTGGAGGAGAAGGTATTTGTGTGTGTTTTTGTATTGGTAGTATCTGTATGTGTAGAGGCTTGTAGGGGCTAGGTGCTGCGAGAGAAGCTGAGCCCTGATTAAGGGGCGGGGCTTCACTGACTAGGGGTCCTATAAAGGTAGCAGCCAGTCAGGCATTGGCACAGACAGCTGCAGCAGCACAGGAGCTAGCAAACAGAGCTGTAAACAGGGGAGTTTGAGTGGGAGTTCTGTTGGAGGAGAAGGTATTTGTGTGTGTTTGGTTTTGTATTGTCAGTATCTGTATGTGCAGGGGCTTTGTGTTGGGAGAGAAGCTGAGCCCTGATTAGGCGGCGGGGCTTCCCTGACTAGGGGTCCTATAAAGGTAGCAGCCAGTCAGGCAGCGGCACAGGAGTCAGCAAACAGAGCTGTAAACAGGGGAGTTTGAGTGGGAGTTCTGTTGGAGGAGAAGGTATTTGTGTGTGTTTGGTTTTGCATTGGTAGTATCTGTATGTGTAGAGGCTTGGAGGGGCTTTGTGCTGGGAGAGAAGCTGAGCCCTGATTAGGGGGCGGGGCTTCCCTGACTAGGGGTCCTATAAAGGTAGCAGCCAGTCAGGCAGCGGAACAGACAGCTGCAGTTGCACAGGAGCTAGCAAACAGAGCTGTGAACAGGGGAGTTTGAGTGGGAGTTCTGTTGGAGGAGAAAGTATTTGTGTGTGTTTGGTTTTGTATTGTCAGTATCTGTATGTGCAGGGGCTTTGTGCTTGGAGAGAAGCTGAGCCCTGATTAGGGGGCGGGGCTTCACTGACTAGGGGTCCTATAAAGGTAGCAGCCAGTCAGGCAGCGGCACAGGAGCTAGCAAACAGAGCTGTGAACAGGGGAGTTTGAGTGGGAGTTCTGTTGGAGGAGAAGGTATTTGTGTGTGTTTTTGTATTGGTAGTATCTGTATGTGTAGAGCCTTGGAGGGGCTAGGTGCTGCGAGAGAAGCTGAGCCCTGATTAGGGGGCGGGGCTTCCCTGACTAGGGGTCCTATAAAGGTAGCAGCCAGTCAGGCAGCGGCACAGGAGCTAACAAACAGAGCTGTGAACAGGGGAGTTTAAGTGGTAGTTCTGTTGGAGGAGAAGCTATTTGTGTGTGTTTTTGTATTGGTAGTATCTGTATGTGTAGGGGTTTGGCGGGGCTTTGTGCTTGGAGAGAAGCTGAGCCCTGATTAGGGGGCGGGCTTCACTGACTAGGGGTCCTATAAAGGTAGCAGCCAGTCAGGCAGCGGCACAGGAGCTATCAAACAGAGCTGTGAACAGGGGAGTTTGAGTGGGAGTTCTGTTGGAGGAGAAGGTATTTGTGTGTGTTTTTGTATTGGTATTATCTGTATGTGTAGAGGCTTGGAGGGGCTAGGTGCTGCGAGAGAAGCTGAGCCCTGATTAAGGGGCGGGGCTTCACTGACTAGGGGTCCTATAAAGGTAGCAGCCAGTCAGGCCTTGGCACAGACAGCTGCAGCGGCACAGGAGCTAGCAAACAGAGCTGTAAACAGGGGAGTTTGAGTGGGAGTTCTGTTGGAGGAGAAGGTATTTGTGCGTGTTTGGTTTTGTATTGTCAGTATCTGTATGTGCAGGGGCTTTGTGCTGGGAGAGAAGCTGAGCCCTGATTAGGCGGCGGGGCTTCCCTGACTAGGGGTCCTATAAAGGAAGCAGCCAGTCAGGCAGCGGCACAGGAGCTAGCAAACAGAGCTGTGAACAGGGGAGTTTGAGTGGGAGTTCTGTTGGAGGAGAAGGTATTTGTGTGTGTTTTTGTATTGGTAGTATCTGTATGTGTAGAGGCTTGGAGGGGCTAGGTGCTGCGAGAGAAGCTGAGCCCTGATTAGGGGGCGGGGCTTCACTGACTAGGGGTCCTATAAAGGTAGCAGCCAGTCAGGCAGCGGCACAGGAGCTAGCAAACAGAGCTGTAAACAGGGGACTTTGAGTGGAAGTTCTGTTGGAGGAGATGGTATTTGTGTGTGTTTGGTTTTGTATTGGTAGTATCTGTATGTGTAGGGGTTTGGCGGGGCTTTGTGCTTGGAGAGAAGCTGAGCCCTGATTAGGGGGCGGGGCTTCACTGACTAGGGGTCCTATAAAGGTAGCAGCCAGTCAGGCAGCGGCACAGGAGCTAGCAAACAGAGCTGTGAACAGGGGAGTTTGAGTGGGAGTTCTGTTGGAGGAGAAGCTATTTGTGTGTGTTTTTGTATTGGTGGTATCTGTATGTGTAGAGGCTTTTAGGGGCTAGGTGCTGCGAAAGAAGCTGAGCCCTGATTAGGGGGCGGGGCTTCACTGACTAGGGGTCCTATAAAGGTAGCAGCCAGTCAGGCAGCGGCACAGGAGCTAGCAAACAGAGCTGTGAACAGGGGAGTTTGAGTGGGAGTTCTGTTGGAGGAGACGGTATTTGTTTGTGTTTTTGTATTGGTAGTATCTGTATGTGTAGAGGCTTGGAGGGGCTAGGTGCTGCGAGAGAAGCTGAGCCCTGATTAGGGGGCGGGGCTTCACTGACTAGGGGTCCTATAAAGGTAGCAGCCAGTCAGGCAGCGGCACAGACAGCTGCAGCAGCACAGGAGCTAGCAAACAGAGCTGTAAACAGGGGAGTTTGAGTGGGAGTTCTGTTGGAGGAGAAGGTATTTGTGTGTGTTTGGTTTTGTATTGTCAGTATCTGTATGTGCAGGGGCTTTGTGCTGGGAGAGAAGCTGAGCCCTGATTAGGGGGCGGGGCTTCCCTGACTAGGGGTCCTATAAAGGTAGCAGCCAGTCAGGCAGCGGCACAGGAGTCAGCAAACAGAGCTGTAAACAGGGGAGTTTGAGTGGGAGTTCTGTTGGAGGAGAAGGTATTTGTGTGTGTTTGGTTTTGCATTGGTAGTATCTGTATGTGTAGAGGCTTGGAGGGGCTTTGTGCTGGGAGAGAAGCTGAGCCCTGATTAGGGGGCGGGGCTTCCCTGACTAGGGGTCCTATAAAGGTAGCAGCCAGTCAGGCAGCGGAACAGACAGCTGCAGTTGCACAGGAGCTAGCAAACAGAGCTGTGAACAGGGTAGTTTGAGTGGGAGTTCTGTTGGAGGAGAAAGTATTTGTGTGTGTTTGGTTTTGTATTGTCAGTATCTGTATGTGCAGGGGCTTTGTGCTTGGAGAGAAGCTGAGCCCTGATTAGGGGGCGGGGCTTCACTGACTAGGGGTCCTATAAAGGTAGCAGCCAGTCAGGCAGCGGCACAGGAGCTAGCAAACAGAGCTGTGAACAGGGGAGTTTGAGTGGGAGTTCTGTTGGAGGAGAAGGTATTTGTGTGTGTTTTTGTATTGGTAGTATCTGTATGTGTAGAGGCTTGGAGGGGCTAGGTGCTGCGAGAGAAGCTGAGCCCTGATTAGGGGGCGGGGCTTCCCTGACTAGGGGTCCTATAAAGGTAGCAGCCAGTCAGGCAGCGGCACAGGAGCTAACAAACAGAGCTGTGAACAGGGGAGTTTGAGTGGTAGTTCTGTTGGAGGAGAAGCTATTTGTGTGTGTTTTTGTATTGGTAGTATCTGTATGTGTAGGGGTTTGGCGGGGCTTTGTGCTTGGAGAGAAGCTGAGCCCTGATTAGGGGGCGGGCTTCACTGACTAGGGGTCCTATAAAGGTAGCAGCCAGTCAGGCAGCGGCACAGGAGCTATCAAACAGAGCTGTGAACAGGGGAGTTTGAGTGGGAGTTCTGTTGGAGGAGAAGGTATTTGTGTGTGTTTTTGTATTGGTATTATCTGTATGTGTAGAGGCTTGGAGGGGCTAGGTGCTGCGAGAGAAGCTGAGCCCTGATTAAGGGGCGGGGCTTCACTGACTAGGGGTCCTATAAAGGTAGCAGCCAGTCAGGCCTTGGCACAGACAGCTGCAGCGGCACAGGAGCTAGCAAACAGAGCTGTAAACAGGGGAGTTTGAGTGGGAGTTCTGTTGGAGGAGAAGGTATTTGTGTGTGTTTGGTTTTGTATTGTCAGTATCTGTATGTGCAGGGGCTTTGTGCTGGGAGAGAAGCTGAGCCCTGATTAGGCGGCGGGGCTTCCCTGACTAGGGGTCCTATAAAGGTAGCAGCCAGTCAGGCAGCGGCACAGGAGCTAGCAAACAGAGCTGTGAACAGGGGAGTTTGAGTGGGAGTTCTGTTTGAGGAGAAGGTATTTGTGTGTGTTTTTGTATTGGTAGTATCTGTATGTGTAGAGGCTTGGAGGGGCTAGGTGCTGCGAGAGAAGCTGAGCCCTGATTAGGGGGCGGGGCTTCACTGACTAGGGGTCCTATAAAGGTAGCAGCCAGTCAGGCATTGGCACAGACAGCTGCAGCGGCACAGGAGCTAGCAAACAGAGCTGTAAACAGGGGAGTTTGAGTGGGAGTTCTGTTGGAGGTTAAGGTATTTGTGTGTGTTTGGTTTTGTATTGTCAGTATCTGTATGTGCAGGGGCTTTGTGCTGGGAGAGAAGCTGAGCCCTGATTAGGCGGCGGGGCTTCCCTGACTAGGGGTCCTATAAAGGTAGCAGCCAGTCAGGCAGCGGCACAGGAGCTAGCAAACAGAGCTGTGAACAGGGGAGTTTGAGTGGGAGTTCTGTTGGAGGAGAAGGTATTTGTTTGTGTTTTTGTATTGGTAGTATCTGTATGTGTAGAGGTTTGGCGGGGCTTTGTGCTTGGAGAGAAGCTGAGCCCTGATTAGGGGGCGGGGCTTCACTGACTAGGGGTCCTATAAAGGTAGCAGCCAGTCAGGCAGCGGCACAGGAGCTAGCAAACAGAGCTGTGAACAGGGGAGTTTGAGTGGGAGTTCTGTTGGAGGAGATGGTATTTGTGTGTGTTTGGTTTTGTATTGGTAGTATCTGTATGTGTAGGGGTTTGGCGGGGCTTTGTGCTTGGAGAGAAGCTGAGCCCTGATTAGGGGGCGGGGCTTCACTGACTAGGGGTCCTATAAAGGTAGCAGCCAGTCAGGCAGCGGAACAGACAGCTGCAGTTGCACAGGAGCTAGCAAACAGAGCTGTGAACAGGGGAGTTTGAGTGGGAGTTCTGTTGGAGGAGAAAGTATTTGTGTGTGTTTGGTTTTGTATTGTCAGTATCTGTATGTGCAGGGGCTTTGTGCTGGGAGAGAAGCTGAGCCCTGATTAGGGGGCGGGGCTTCCCTGACTAGGGGTCCTATAAAGGTAGCAGCCAGTCAGGTAGCGGCACAGGAGCTAGCAAACAGAGCTGTGAACAGGGGAGTTTGAGTGGGAGTTCTGTTGGAGGAGAAGGTATTTGTGTGTGTTTTTGTATTGGTAGTATTTGTATGTGTAGAGGCTTGGAGGGGCTAGGTGCTGCGAGAGAAGCTGAGCCCTGATTAGGGGGCGGGACTTCACTGACTAGGGGTCGTATAAAGGTAGCAGCCAGTCAGGCAGCGGCAAGGGAGCTAGCAAACAGACCTGTAAACAGGGGAGTTTGAGTGGTAGTTCTGTTGGAGGAGAAGCTATTTGTGTTTGGTTTTGCATTGGTAGCATCTGTATGTGTAGAGGCTTGGAGGGGCTTTGTGCTGGGAGAGAAGCTGAGCCCTGATTAGGGGGCGGGGCTTCACTGACTAGGGGTCCTATAAAGGTAGCAGCCAGTCAGGCAGCGGCACAGGAGCTAGCAAACAGAGCTGTGAACAGGGGAGTTTGAGTGGGAGTTCTGTTGGAGGAGAAGGTATTTGTGTGTGTTTTTGTATTGGTAGTATCTGTATGTGTAGAGGCTTGGAGGGGCTAGGTGCTGCGAGAGAAGCTGAGCCCTGATTAGGGGGCGGGGCTTCACTGACTAGGGGTCCTATAAAGGTAGCAGCCAGTCAGGCAGCGGCACAGGAGCTAGCAAACAGAGCTGTAAACAGGGGAGTTTGGGTGGGAGTTCTGTTGGAGGAGATGGTATTTGTGTGTGTTTGGTTTTGTATTGGTAGTATCTGTATGTGTAGGGGTTTGGCGGGGCTTTGTGCTTGGAGAGAAGCTGAGCCCTGATTAGGGGGCGGGGCTTAACTGACTAGGGGTCCTATAAAGGTAGCAGCCAGTCAGGCAGCGGAACAGACAGCTGCAGTGGCACAGGAGCTAGCAAACAGAGCTGTGAACAGAGGAGTTTGAGTGGGAATTCTGTTGGAGGAGAAGTTATTTGTGTGTGTTTTTTTATTGGTATTATCTGTATGTGTAGAGGCTTGGAGGGGCTGGTGCTGCGAGAGAAGCTGAGCCCTGATTAGGGGGCGGGGCTTCACTGACTAGGGGTCCTATAAAGGTAGCAGCCAGTCAGGCAGCGGCAAGGGAGCTAGCAAACAGACCTGTAAACAGGGGAGTTTGAGTGGGAGTTCTGTTGGAGGAGAACGTATTTGTGTGTGTTTTTTTTATTGGTATTATCTGTATGTGTAGAGGCTTGGAGGGGCTAGGTGCTGCGAGAGAAGCTGAGCCCTGATTAGGGGGCGGGGCTTGACTGACTAGGGGTCCTATAAAGGTAGCAGCCAGTCAGGGAGCGGCACAGACAGCTGAAGCGGCACAGGAGCTAGCAAACAGAGCTGTAAACAGGGGAGTTTGAGTGGGAGTTCTGTTGGAGGAGAAGGTATTTGTGTGTGTTTGGTTTTGTATTGGTAGTATCTGTATGTGTAGGGGCTTTGTGCTGGGAGAGAAGCTGAGCCCTGATTAGGGGGCGGGGCTTGACTGACTAGGGGTCCTCTAAAGGTAGCAGCCAGTCAGACAGCGGCACAGGAGCTAGCAAACAGAGCTGTAAGCAGGGGAGTTTGAGTGGGAGTTCTGTTGGAGGAGAAGGTATTTGTGTTTGGTTTTGTATTGGTAGTATACGTATGTGTAGAGGCTTGAAGGGGCTTTGTGCTGGGAGAGAAGCTGAGCCCTGATTAGGGGGCGGGGCTTCACTGACTAGGGGTCCTCTAAAGGTAGCAGCCAGTCAGACAGCGGCACAGGAGCTAGCAAACAGAGCTGTAAGCAGGGGAGTTTGAGTGGGAGTTCTGTTGGAGGAGAAGGTATTTGTGTTTGGTTTTGTATTGGTAGTATACGTATGTGTAGAGGCTTGAAGGGGCTTTGTGCTGGGAGAGAAGCTGAGCCCTGATTAGGGGGCGGGGCTTCACTGACTAGGGGTCCTATAAAGGTAGCAGCCAGTCAGGCAGCGGCACAGACAGCTGCAGCGGCACAGGAGCTAGCAAACAGAGCTGTAAACAGGGGAGTTGGAGTGGGAGTTCTGTTGGAGGAGAAGGTATTTGTGTGTGTTTGTTTTTGTATTGTCAGTATCTGTATGTGCAGGGGCTTTGTGCTGGGAGAGAAGCTGAGCCCTGATTAGGGGGCGGTGCTTCCCTGACTAGGGGTCCTATAAAGGTAGCAGCCTGTCAGGCAGCGGCACAGGAGCTAGCAAACAGAGCTGTAAACAGGGGAGTTTGAGTGGGAGTTCTGTTGGAGGAGAAGGTATTTGTGTGTGTTTGGATTTGTATTGGTAGTATCTGTATGTGTAGGGGCTTCGTGCTGGGAGAGAAGCTGAGCCCTGATTAGCGGGCGGGGCTTCACTGACTAGGGGTCCTCTAAAGGTAGCAGCCAGTCAGACAGCGGCACAGGAGCTAGCAAACAGAGCTGTAAGCAGGGGAGTTTGAGTGGGAGTTCTGTTGGAGGAGAAGGTATTTGTGTTTGGTTTTGTATTGGTAGTATACGTATGTGTAGAGGCTTGAAGGGGCTTTGTGCTGGGAGAGAAGCTGAGCCCTGATTAGGGGGCGGGGCTTCACTGACTAGGGGTCCTATAAAGGTAGCAGCCAGTCAGGCAGCGGCTCAGACAGCTGCAGCGGCACAGGAGCTAGCAAACAGAGCTGTAAACAGGGGAGTTGGAGTGGGAGTTCTGTTGAAGGAGATGGTATTTGTGTGTGTTTGGTTTTGTATTGGTAGTATCTGTATGTGTAGGGGTTTGGCGGGGCTTTGTACTTCGAGAGAAGCTGAGCCCTGATTAGGGGGCGGGGCTTCACTGACTAGGGGTCCTATAAAGGTAGCAGCCAGTCAGGCAGCGGCACAGACAGCTGAAGCGGCACAGGAGCTAGCAAACAGAGCTGTAAACAGGGGAGTTGGAGTGGGAGTTCTGTTGGACGAGAAGGTATTTGTGTGTGTTTGGTTTTGTATTGGTAGTATATGTATGTGTAGAGGCTTGAAGGGGCTTTGTGCTGGGAGAGAAGCTGAGCCCTGATTAGAGGGCGGGGCTTGACTGACTAGGGTTCCCAGAAAGGTAGCAGCCAGTCAGGCAGCGGCTCAGACAGCTGCAGCGGCACAGGAGCTAGCAAACAGAGCTGTGAACAGGGGAGTTTGAGTGGGAGTTCTGTTGGAGGAGAAGGTATTTTTGTGTGTTTGGATTTGTATTGTCAGTATCTGTATGTGCAGGGGCTTTGTGCTGGGAGAGAAGCTGAGCCCTGATTAGGGGGCGGGGCTTCCCTGACTAGGGGTCCTATAAAGGTAGCAGCCAGTCAGGCAGCGGCACAGGAGCTAGCAAACAGAGCTGTAAACAGGGGAGTTTGAGTGGGAGTTCTGTTGGAGGAGAAGGTATTTGTGTGTGTTTTTGTATTGGTATTATCTGTATGTGTAGAGGCTTGGAGGGGCTTTGTGCTGGGAGAGAAGCTGAGCCCTGATTAGGGGGCGGGGCTTCACTGACTAGGGGTCCTATAAAGGTAGCAGCCATTCAGGCAGCAGAACAGACAGCTGCAGTGGCACAGGAGCTAGCAAACAGAGCTTTAAACAGGGGAATTTGAGTGGGAGTTCTGTTGGAGGAGAAGGTATTTTTGTGTGTTTTTGTATTGGTATTATCTGTATGTGTAGAGGCTTGGAGGGGCTTTGTGATGGGAGAGAAGCTGAGCCCTGATTAGGGGGCGGGGCTTCACTGACTAGGGGTCCTATAAAGGTAGCAGCCAGTCAGGCAGCGGCAAGGGAGCTAGCAAACAGACCTGTAAACAGGGGAGTTTGAGTGGGAGTTCTGTTGGAGGAGAACGTATTTGTGTGTGTTTTTTTATTGGTATTATCTGTATGTGTAGAGGCTTGGAGGGGCT
Source organism: Lepidochelys olivacea (assembly GCF_965140295.1). NCBI lineage: Eukaryota > Metazoa > Chordata > Testudines > Cheloniidae > Lepidochelys > Lepidochelys olivacea. The sequence continues at coordinate 2,407,817 of NC_140437.1, read as the reverse complement.
AGGTGCTGTGAGAGAAGCTGAGCCCTGATTAGGGGGCGGGGCTTCACTGACTAGGGGTCCTATAAAGGTAGCAGCCAGTCAGACAGCGGCACAGGAGCTAGCAAACAGCTGTAAGCAGGGGAGTTAGTGTGGGAGTTCTGCTGGAGGAGAAGGTATTTGTGTGTTTTTTTGTATTGGTAGTATACGTATCTGTAGAGGCTTGGAGGGGCTTTGTGCTGCGAGAGAAGCTGAGCCCTGATTAGGGGGCGGGGCTTGACTGACTAGGGGTCCGATAAAGGTAGCAGCCAGTCAGGGAGCGGCACAGACAGCTGAAGCGGCACAGGAGCTAGCAAACAGAGCTGTAAACAGGGGAGTTTGAGTGGGAGTTCTGTTGGAGGAGAAGGTATTTGTGTGTGTTTGGTTTTGTATTGGTAGTATCTGTATGTGTAGGGGCTTTGTGCTGGGAGAGAAGCTGAGCCCTGATTAGGGGGCGGGGCTTCCCTGACTAGGGGTCCTATAAAGGTAGCAGCCAGTCAGGCAGCTGCACAGGAGCTAGCAAACAGAGCTGTGAACAGGGGAGTTTGTGTGGGAATTCTGTTGGAGGAGAAGGTATTTGTGTGTGTTTGGTTTTGTATTGGTAGTTTCTGTATGTGTAGAGGCTTGGAGGGGCTAGGTGCTGGGAGAGAAGCTGAGCCCTGATTAGGGGGCGGGGCTTGACTGACGAGGGGTCCAATAAAGGGAGCAGCCAGTCAGGCAGCGGCACAGGAGCTAGCAAACAGAGCTGTAAACAGGGGAGTTTGTGTGGGAGTTCTGTTGGAGGAGAAGGTATTTGTGTTTGGATTTGTATTGGTAGTGTACGTATGTGTAGAGGCTTGAAGGGGCTTTGTGCTGGGAGAGAAGCTGAGCCCTGATTAGGGGGCGGGGCTTCACTGACTAGGGGTCCTATAAAGGTAGCAGCCAGTCAGGCAGCGGCTCAGACAGCTGCAGCGGCACAGGAGCTAGCAAACAGAGCTGTGAACAGGGGAGTTTGAGTGGGAGTTCTGTTGGAGGAGAAGGTATTTTTGTGTGTTTGGATTTGTATTGTCAGTATCTGTATGTGCAGGGGCTTTGTGCTGGGAGAGAAGCTGAGCCCTGATTAGGGGGCGGGGCTTCCCTGACTAGGGGTCCTATAAAGGTAGCAGCCAGTCAGGCAGCGGCACAGGAGCTAGCAAACAGAGCTGTAAACACGGGAGTTTGAGTGGGAGTTCTGTTGGAGGAGAAGGTATTTGTGTGTGTTTTTGTATTGGTATTATCTGTATGTGTAGAGGCTTGGAGGGGCTTTGTGCTGGGAGAGAAGCTGAGCCCTGATTAGGGGGCGGGGCTTCACTGACTAGGGGTCCTATAAAGGTAGCAGCCAGTCAGGCAGCGGCACAGACAGCTGCAGCGGCACAGGAGCTAGCAAACAGAGCTGTAAACAGGGGAGTTGGAGTGGGAGTTCTGTTGGAGGAGATGGTATTTGTGTGTGTTTGGTTTTGTATTGGTAGTATCTCTATGTGTAGAGGCTTGGAGGGGCTTTGTGCTGGGAGAGAAGCTGAGCCCTGATCAGGGGGCGGGGCTTCACTGATTAGGGGTCCTAGAAAGGGAGCAGCCAGTCAGGCAGCGGCACAGACAGCTGCAGCGGCACAGGAGCTAGCAAACAGAGCTGTAAACAGGGGAGTTGGAGTGGGAGTTCTGTTGGAGCAATAGGTATTTGTGTGTGTTTGGTTTTGTATTGGTAGTATCTGTATGTGTAGAGGCTTGGAGGGGCTTTGTGCTGGGAGAGAAGCTGAGCCCTGATTAGGGGGCGGGGCTTCACTGACTAGGGGTCCTATAAAGGTAGCAGCCAGTCAGGCAGCGGCACAGGAGCTAGCAAACAGAGCTGTGAACAGAGGAGTTTGAGTGGGAGTTCTGTTGGAGGAGAAGTTATTTGTGTGTGTGTGTGTTTTTGTATTGGTAGTATCTGTATGTGTAGTGGCTTGGAGGGGCTTTGTGCTGGGAGAGAAGCTGAGCCCTGATTAGGGGGCGGGGCTTCACTGACTAGGGGTCCTGTAAAGGTAGCAGCCAGTCAGGCAGCGGCAGAGACAGCTGCAGCGGCACAGGAGTTAGCAAACAGAGCTGTAAACAGGGGAGTTTGAGTGGGAGTTCTGTTGGAGGAGAAGGTATTTGTGTGTGTTTGGTTTTGTATTGGTAGTACCTGTATGTGTAGAGGCTTGGAGGGGCTTTGTGCTGGGAGAGAAGCTGAGCCCTGATTAGGGGGCGGGGCTTCACTGACTAGGGGTCCTATAAAGGTAGCAGCCAGTCAGGCAGCAGAACAGACAGCTGCAGTGGCACAGGAGCTAGCAAACAGAGCTTTAAACAGGGGAATTTGAGCGGGAGTTCTGTTGGAGGAGAAGGTATTTTTGTGTGTTTTTGTATTGGTATTATCTGTATGTGTAGAGGCTTGGAGGGGCTTTGTGATGGGAGAGAAGCTGAGCCCTGATTAGGGGGCGGGGCTTCTCTGACTAGGGGTCCTATAAAGGTAGCAGCCAGTCAGGCAGCGGCACAGACAGCTGCAGTGGCACAGGAGCTAGCAAACAGAGCTGTGAACAGGGGAGTTTGAGTGGGAGTTCTGTTGGAGGAGAAGGTATTTGTGTGTGTTTGGTTTTGTATTGGTAGTATCTGTATGTGTAGAGGCTTGGAGGGTCTTTGTGCTGGGAGAGAAGCTGAGCCCTGATTAGGGGGCGGGGCTTCAGTGACTAGGGGTCCTATAAAGGTACCAGCCAGTCAGGCAGCGGCACAGGAGCTAGCAAACAGAGCTGTAAGCAGGGGAGTTTGAGTGGG